>NC_079883.1:29164614-30414614 GCF_029227915.1 Hydractinia symbiolongicarpus
TAAGTTATATCGCTTTTAAAAGTGAAACGATTGACTGTGGAACTTAATTGAACTAACTTTGGACTGTGACCTTATGAATGTGATAAGTTAGCCAACTGGACCCAAGAAATAACATTCTTCTTAATTTGACATGATTGCCGGAACTCAGCGATTACACTGAGCGCTGTGGCAGCGCTTCACTTAAAAATTTAAATAAAAAAAGTTATTTTTCACTGTGGGACCAATCCTAGCCGTTATCACGCGCTGAAGAAATAGCGACAGTTTCAAAAACTACATTTCATTGACTTTCTAACGGTATCAATTCGTTTGAGTTAGAACGGTTGCGTCACATATTCGTCCCCACATGTATTTAGCGATAGTATTCGGATATTACTAGGTTGCTTTGCTTTTATCAGTGAAACGTTTGACTGTGGGACTTAATTGAACTGATTTTGGACTTTGATCTTATAAATGTGATAAACGAGCCACTTTGACTACAAGAAATAACATTCTTCTTAATTTGAGATGATTGCTGGAACTCAGCGATTGCACTGGCGCTGTGGTAACCTTTTATTTAAAAACTAAGTTAAATAAGTCATTTTTTACTGTGGGACCAATTCCAGCCGTTAGTTCGCGCTGAAGAAATAGAGACAGTTTCAAAAACTACATTACATTGACTTCTTGGCGGTATCAATCCGTTCGAGTTACAACGGTTGCGTCACATATTCATACCAACATGTATTTAGTGATATTTTTCCGATATTACTAAGTTATATCGCTTTTAAAAGTAAAAGGATTGACTCTGGGACTTAATTGAAGTAACTTTGGACTGTGATCTTATAAATGTGATAAGTGAGCCAACTGTACCCCAAGAAATATCATTTTTCTTAATTTGACATGATTGCCGGAACTCAGCGATTACACTGGGCGCTGTGGTAGCACTTCATTTAAAAATATAAATGAAAAAGTCATTTTTTACTGTGGGACCAATCCTAGCCGCTATCGCGCGCTGAAGTAATAGCGGCAGTTTCATAAACTGCATTTCATTGACTTTCTAACGGTATCAATCCGTTTGAGTTACAACTGTTGCGTCACATATTCGTCCCCACATGTATTTAGCGATAGTATTCGGATATTACTAGGTTGCATCGCTTTTAGCAGTGAAACGTTAGACTGTGGGACTTAATTGAACTGGTTTTGGACTTTGACTTTATAAATGTGATAAATGCGCCAGTTTGACTACAAGAAGTAACATTCTTCTTAATTTGACTTGATTGCTGGAACTCAGCGATTGCACTGGGCACTGTGGTAGCGTTTTATTTAAACGTTAAGTTAAATAAGTCATTTTTTACTGTGGGACCAATCCCAGCCGTTAGTTCGCGCTGAAGAAATAGAGACAGTTTTAAAAACTACATTACATTGACTTCTTGGCGGTATCAATCCGTTTGAGTTACAACGGTTGCGTCACATATTCATACCAACATGTATTTAGTGATATTTTTGCGATATTACTAAGTTATATCGCTTTTAAAAGTGAAACGATTGACTGTGGAACTTAATTGAACTAACTTTGGACTGTGACCTTATGAATGTGATAAGTGAGCCAACAGGACCCAAGAAATAACATTCTTCTTAATTTGACATGATTGCCGGAACTCAGCGATTACACTGGGCGCTGTGGCAGCGCTTCATTTAAAAATTTAAATAAAAAAAGTTATTTTTCACTGTGGGACCAATCCTAGCCGTTATCACGCGCTGAAGAAATAGCGACAGTTTCAAAAACTACATTTCATTGACTTTCTAACGGTATCAATTCGTTTGAGTTACAACGGTTGCGTCACATATTCGTCCCCACATGTATTTAGCGATAGTATTCGGATATTACTAGGTTGCTTTGCTTTTATCAGTGAAACGTTTGACTGTGGGACTTAATTGAACTGATTTTGGACTTTGATCTTATAAATGTGATAAACGAGCCACTTTGACTACAAGAAATAACATTCTTCTTAATTTGAGATGATTGCTGGAACTCAGCGATTACACTGGGCGCTGTGGTAGCACTTCATTTAAAAATATAAATGAAAAAGTCATTTTTTACTGTGGGACCAATCCTAGCCGCTATCGCGCGCTGAAGTAATAGCGGCAGTTTCATAAACTGCATTTCATTGACTTTCTAACGGTATCAATCCGTTTGAGTTACAACTGTTGCGTCAAATATTCGTCCCCACATGTATTTAGCGATAGTATTCGGATATTACTAGGTTGCATCGCTTTTAGCAGTGAAACGTTAGACTGTGGGACTTAATTGAACTGGTTTTGGACTTTGACTTTATAAATGTGATAAATGCGCCAGTTTGACTACAAGAAGTAACATTCTTCTTAATTTGACTTGATTGCTGGAACTCAGCGATTGCACTGGGCACTGTGGTAGCGTTTTATTTAAAAGTTAAGTTAAATAAGTCATTTTTTACTGTGGGACCAATCCCAGCCGTTAGTTCGCGCTGAAGAAATAGAGACAGTTTTAAAAACTACATTACATTGACTTCTTGGCGGTATCAATCCGTTTGAGTTACAACGGTTGCGTCACATATTCATACCAACATGTATTTAGTGATATTTTTGCGATATTACTAAGTTATATCGCTTTTAAAAGTGAAACGATTGACTGTGGAACTTAATTGAACTAACTTTGGACTGTGACCTTATGAATGTGATAAGTGAGCCAACTGGACCCAAGAAATAACATTCTTCTTAATTTGACATGATTGCCGGAACTCAGCGATTACACTGGGCGCTGTGGCAGCGCTTCATTTAAAAATTTAAATAAAAAAAGTTATTTTTCACTGTGGGACCAATCCTAGCCGTTATCACGCGCTGAAGAAATAGCGACAGTTTCAAAAACTACATTTCATTGACTTTCTAACGGTATCAATTCGTTTGAGTTACAACGGTTGCGTCACATATTCGTCCCCACATGTATTTAGCGATAGTATTCGGATATTACTAGGTTGCTTTGCTTTTATCAGTGAAACGTTTGTCTGTGGGACTTAATTGAACTGATTTTGGACTTTGATCTTATAAATGTGATAAACGAGCCACTTTGACTACAAGAAATAACATTCTTCTTAATTTGAGATGATTGCTGGAACTCAGCGATTGCACTGGGCGCTGTGGTAACCTTTTATTTAAAAACTAAGTTAAATAAGTCATTTTTTACTGTGGGACCAATCCCAGCCGTTAGTTCGCGCTGAAGAAATAGAGACAGTTTCAAAAACTACATTACATTGACTTCTTGGCGGTATCAATCCGTTTGAGTTACAACGGTTGCGTCACATATTCATACCAACATGTATTTAGTGATATTTTTCCGATATTACTAAGTTATGTCGCTTTTAACAGTAAAAGGATTGACTCTGGGACTTAATTGAAGTAACTTTGGACTGTGATCTTATAAATGTGATAAGTGAGCCAACTGTACCCCAAGAAATATCATTTTTCTTAATTTGACATGATTGCTGGAACTCAGCGATTACACTGGGCGCTGTGGTAGCACTTCATTTAAAAATATAAATGAAAAAGTCATTTTTTACTGTGGGACCAATCCTAGCCGCTATCGCGCGCTGAAGTAATAGCGGCAGTTTCATAAACTGCATTTCATTGACTTTCTAACGGTATCAATCCGTTTGAGTTACAACTGTTGCGGCACATATTCGTCCCCACATGTATTTAGCGATAGTATTCGGATATTACTAGGTTGCATCGCTTTTAGCAGTGAAACGTTAGACTGTGGGACTTAATTGAACTGGTTTTGGACTTTGACTTTGTAAATGTGATAAATGCGCCAGTTTGACTACAAGAAGTAACATTCTTCTTAATTTGACTTGATTGCTGGAACTCAGCGATTGCACTGGGCACTGTGGTAGCGTTTTATTTAAAAGTTAAGTTAAATAAGTCATTTTTTACTGTGGGACCAATCCCAGCCGTTAGTTCGCGCTGAAGAAATAGAGACAGTTTTAAAAACTACATTACATTGACTTCTTGGCGGTATCAATCCATTTGAGTTACAACGGTTGCGGCACATATTCGTACCAACATGTATTTACTAATTTTCTTCCGATATGACTAAGTTGCATCGCTTTTAACAGTGAGACGATTGACTGTGGAAATTAATTGAACTAACTTTGGACTGTGACCTTATGAATGTGATAAGTGAGCCAACTGGACCCAAGAAATAACATTCTTCTTAATTTGACATGATTGCCGGAACTCAGCGATTGCACTGGGCGCTGTGGTAGCGCTTCATTTAAAAATTTAAATAAAAAAGTTATTTTTCACTGTGGGACCAATCCTAGCCGTTATCACGCGCTGAAGAAATAGCGACAGTTTCAAACCTACATTTCATTGACTTTCTAATGGTATCAATCCGTTTCAGATACAACTGTTGCGTCACATATTCGTCCCCACATGTATTTTGCAATAGTATTCGGATATTACTAGGTTGCATCACTTTTAACAGTGAAACGTTTGACTGTGGGACTTAATTGAACTGATTTTGGACTTTGACCATATAGATGTGATAAATGAGCCAGTTTGACTACAAGAAGTAACATTCTTTTTAATTTGACATGATTGCTGGAACTCAGCGATTGCACTGGTCGTTGTGGTAGCGTTTTATTTAAAAACTAAGTTAAATAAGTCATTTTTTACTGTGGGACCAATCCCAGCCGTTAGTTCGCACTGAAGAAGTAGAGACAGTTTCAAAAACTATATTTCATTGACTTTCTAACAGTGTCAATCCGTTTGAGTTACAACGGTTGCGTCACATATTCGTACCAACATGTATTTAGTGATTTTCTTCCAATTTTACTAAGTTGTAGTGCTTTTAACAGTGAAACGATTGACTGTGGGAATTAATTGAACGGACTCTGGACTATGTCCTTATAAATGTGATAGATGAGCCAATTGGTCTCCAAGGAATAACTTTCTTCTAAATTTGACGTGATGGCTGGAATACAGCGATTACACTAGGCTCTGTAGTAGCGCTTTATTTAAAAACTAAGTTAAATCAGTCATTTTTTACTGTGGGACCAATCCTAGCCGTTAGTTCGCGCTGAAGAAATAGAGACAGTTTCCAAAACTACATTACAGTAACTTCTTGGCGGTATCAATCCGTTTGAGTTACAACGGTTGCGTCACATATTCATACCAACATGTATTTAGTGATATTCTTCCGATATTACTAAGTTATATCGCTTTTAACAGTGAAACGATTGACTCTGGGACTTAATTGAAGTAACTTTGGACTGTGATGTTATAAATGTTATAAGTGAGCCAAATGGACTCCAAGAAATAACATTCTCCTTAAATTGACATGATTGCTGGATTTCAGCAATTACAATAGGCTCTGTGGTAGCGCTTTATTTAAAAATTTAGATAAATAAGTCTTTTTTTACTATGGCACCAATCCTGGCCGTTAGCACGCACTGAAGAAATAGAGACATTCTCAAAAACTACATCTCATTGACTTCTTGGTGGTATCAATCCGTTTGAGTTACAAATGTTGCGTCACATATCCGTAACAACATGTATTCAGTGATACCTTTCCGATATTACTTAGTTATATCACTTTTAAAAGTGAAGCGATTGACTGTGGAACTTAAATGAACTAACTTTGGACTGTGACCTAATGAATGTGATAAGTGAGCCAACTGGACCCAAGAAATAACATTCTTCTTAATTTGACATGATTGCCGGAACTCAGCGATTACACTGGGCGCTGTGGTAGCGCTTCATTTAAAAATTTAAATAAAAAAGTTATTTTTTACTGTGGGACCAATCCTAGCCGTATCACGCGCTGAAGAAATAGCGACAGTTTTAAAAACTACATTTCATTGACTTTCTAACGGTATCAATCCGTTTGAGTAACAACGGTTGCGTCACATATTCGTCCCCAGATGTATTTAGCGATAGTATTCGGATATTACTAGGTTGCATCGCTTTTATCAGTGAAACGTTTGACTGTGGGACTTAATTGAACTGATTTTGGACTTTGACCTTATAAATGTAATAAATGAGCCAGTTTGACTACAAGAAATAACATTCTTTTTAATTTGACATGATTGCTGGAACTCAGCAATTGCACTGGTCGTTGTGGTAGCGTTTTATTTAAAAACTAAGTTAAATAAGTCAATTTTTACTGTGGGACCAATCCCAGCCGTTAGTTCGCGCTGAAGAAATAGAGACAGTTTTAAAAACTACATTACATTGACATCTTGGCAGTATCAATCCGTTTGAGTTACAGCGGTTGCGTCACATAATCATACCAACATGTATTTAGTGATATTTTTCCGATATTACTAAGTTATATCGCTTTTAAAAGTGAAACGATTGACTGTGGAACTTAATTGAAATAACTTTGGACTGTGACCTTATGAATGTGATAAGTGAGGCAACTGCACCCAAGAAATAACATTCTTCTTAATTTGACATGATTGCCGGAACTCAGCGATTACACTTGGCGCTGTGGTAGCGCTTCATTTAAAAATTTAAATAAAAAAGTTATTTTTCACTGTGGGACCGATCCTAGCCGTTATCACGCGCTGAAGAAATAGCGACAGTTTCAAAAACTACATTTCATTGACTTTCTAACGGTATCAATCCGTTTAAGTTACAACGGTTGCGTCACATTTTCGTCCCCACATGTATTTAGCGATAGTATTCGGATATTACTAGGTTGCATCGCTTTTATCAGTGAAACGTTTGACTGTGGAACTTAATTGAACAAACTTTGGACTGTGTCCTTATGAATGTGATAAGTGAGCCAACTGGACCCAAGAAATAACATTCTTCTTAATTTGACATGATTGCCGGAACTCAGCGATTACACTGGGCGCTATGGTAGCGCTTCAATTAAAAATTTAAATAAAAAAGTTATTTTTCACTGTGGGACCAATCCTAGCCGTTATCACGCGCTGAAGAAATAGCGACAGTTTCAAAAACTACATTTCATTGACTTTCTAACGGTATCAATCCATTTTGAGTTACAACGGTTGCGTAACATATTCGTCCCCACATGTATTTAGCGATAGTATTCGGATATTACTAGGTTGCATCGCTTTTATCAGTGAAACGTTTGACTGTGGGACTTAATTCAACTGATTTTGGACTTTGACCTTATAAATGTGATAAATGAGCCATTTTGACTACAAGAAATAACATTCTTCTTAATTTGACATGATTGCTGGAACTCAGCCATTGCACTGGGCGCTGTGGAAGCCTTTTATTTAAAAACTAAGTTAAATAAGTCATTTTTTACTGTGGGACCAATCCCAGCCGTTAATTCGCGCTGAAGAAATAGAGACAGTTTCAAAAACTACATTACATTGACTTCTTGGCGGTGTCAATCCGTTTGAGTTACAACGGTTGCGTCACATTTTCATACCAACATGTATTTAGTGATATGTTTCCGATATTACTAAGTTATATCGCTTTTAACAGTGAAACGATTGACTGTGGAACTTAATTGAACTGATTTTGGACTTTGAACTTATAAATGTGATAAATGAGCCACTTTGACTACAAGAAATAACATTCTTCTTAATTTGACATGATTGCTGGAACTCAGCGATTGCACTGGGCGCTGTGGAAGCCTTTTATTTAAAAACTAAGTTAAATAAGTCATTTTTTACTGTGGAAACAATCCCAGCCGTTACTTCGCGCTGAAGAAATAGAGACAGTTTCAAAAACTGCATTACATTGATTTCTTGGCGGTATCAATCCGTTTGAGTTACAACGGTTGCGTCACATATTCATACCAACATGTATTTAGTGATATTTTTCCGATATTACTAAGTTATATTTCTTTTAACAGTGAAACGATTGACTCTGTGACTTAATTGAAGTAACTTTGGACTTTGACCTTATAAATGTGATAAATGAGCCACTTTGACTACAAGAAATAACATTCTTCTTAATTTGACATGATTGCTGGAATTCAGCGAGTACACTAGGCTCTGTGGTCGTGCTTTATTTAAAAAGTTAGATAGATAAGCCTCTTTTTACTGTGGGACTAATCCTGGCCGTTAGCACGCGCTGAAGAAACAGAGAGATTCTCAAAAACTACATTTCATCGACTTCTTGGCGGTATCAATCCGTTTGAGTTACAACGTTGCATCACATATTCGTACCAACATGTATTTAGCGATAGTATTCGGATGTTACTAGGTTATATCGCTTTGAACAGTGAAACGATTGACTGTGGGACTTAATTGAACTGATTTTGGACTTTGACCTTATAAATGTGATAAATGAGCCACTTTGACTACAGGAAATAACATTCTTCTTAATATGACATGATTGCTGGAACTCAGCGATTGCACTGGGCGCTATGGTAGCGCTTCAATTAAAAATTTAAATAAAAAAGTTATTTTTCACTGTGGGACCAATCCTAGCCGTTATCACGCGCTGAAGAAATAGAGACAGTTTCAAAAACTGCATTACATTGACTTCTTGGCGGTATCAATCCGTTTGAGTTACAACGGTTGCGTCACATATTCGTCCCCACATGTATTTAGCGATAGTATTCGGATATTACTAGGTTGCATCGCTTTTATCAGTGAAACGTTTGACTGTGGGACTTAATTCAACTGATTTTGGACTTTGACCTTATAAATGTGATAAATGAGCCATTTTGACTACAAGAAATAACATTCTTCTTAATTTGACATGATTGCTGGAACTCAGCCATTGCACTGGGCGCTGTGGAAGCCTTTTATTTAAAAACTAAGTTAAATAAGTCATTTTTTACTGTGGGACCAATCCCAGCCGTTAATTCGCGCTGAAGAAATAGAGACAGTTTCAAAAACTACATTACATTGACTTCTTGGCGGTGTCAATCCGTTTGAGTTACAACGGTTGCGTCACATATTCATACCAACATGTATTTAGTGATATGTTTCCGATATTACTAAGTTATATCGCTTTTAACAGTGAAACGATTGACTGTGGAACTTAATTGAACTGATTTTGGACTTTGACCTTATAAATGTGATAAATGAGCCACTTTGACTACAAGAAATAACATTCTTCTTAATTTGACATGATTGCTGGAACTCAGCGATTGCACTGGGCGCTGTGGAAGCCTTTTATTTAAAAACTAAGTTAAATAAGTCATTTTTTACTGTGGAAACAATCCCAGCCGTTAGTTCGCGCTGAAGAAATAGAGACAGTTTCAAAAACTGCATTACATTGACTTCTTGGCGGTATCAATCCGTTTGAGTTACAACGGTTGCGTCACATATTCATACCAACATGTATTTAGTGATATTTTTCCGATATTACTAAGTTATATTGCTTTTAACAGTGAAACGATTGACTCTGTGACTTAATTGAAGTAACTTTGGACTTTGACCTTATAAATGTGATAAATGAGCCACTTTGACTACAAGAAATAACATTCTTCTTAATTTGACATGATTGCTGGAATTCAGCGAGTACACTAGGCTCTGTGGTCGTGCTTTATTTAAAAAGTTAGATAGATAAGCCTCTTTTTACTGTGGGACTAATCCTGGCCGTTAGCACGCGCTGAAGAAACAGAGAGATTCTCAAAAACTACATTTCATCGACTTCTTGGCGGTATCAATCCGTTTGAGTTACAACGTTGCATCACATATTCGTACCAACATGTATTTAGCGATAGTATTCGGATGTTACTAGGTTATATCGCTTTGAACAGTGAAACGATTGACTGTGGGACTTAATTGAACTGATTTTGGACTTTGACCTTATAAATGTGATAAATGAGCCACTTTGACTACAGGAAATAACATTCTTCTTAATTTGACATGATTGCTGGAACTCAGCGATTGCACTGGGCGCTGTGGAAGCCTTTTATTTAAAAACTAAGTTAAATAAGTCATTTTTTACTGTGGAAACAATCCCAGCCGTTAGTTTGCGCTGAAGAAATAGAGACAGTTTCAAAAACTGCATTACATTGACTTTTTGGCGGTGTCAATCCGTTTGAGTTACAACGGTTGCGTCACATATTCATACCAACATGTATTTAGTGATATGTTTCCGATATTACTAAGTTATATCGCTTTTAACAGTGAAATGATTGACTGTGGAACTTAATTGAACTGATTTTGGACTTTGACCTTATAAATGTGATAAATGAGCCACTTTGACTACAAGAAATAACATTCTTCTTAATTTGACATGATTGCTGGAACTCAGCGATTGCACTGGGCGCTGTGGAAGCCTTTTATTTAAAAACTAAGTTAAATAAGTCATTTTTTACTGTGGAAACAATCCCAGCCGTTAGTTCGCGCTGAAGAAATAGAGACAGTTTCAAAAACTGCATTACATTGACTTCTTGGCGGTATCAATCCGTTTGAGTTACAACGGTTGCGTCACATATTCATACCAACATGTATTTAGTGATATTTTTCCGATATTACTAAGTTATATTGCTTTTAACAGTGAAACGATTGACTCTGTGACTTAATTGAAGTAACTTTGGACTTTGACCTTATAAATGTGATAAATGAGCCACTTTGACTACAAGAAATAACATTCTTCTTAATTTGACATGATTGCTGGAATTCAGCGAGTACACTAGGCTCTGTGGTCGTGCTTTATTTAAAAAGTTAGATAGATAAGCCTCTTTTTACTGTGGGACTAATCCTGGCCGTTAGCACGCGCTGAAGAAACAGAGAGATTCTCAAAAACTACATTTCATCGACTTCTTGGCGGTATCAATCCGTTTGAGTTACAACGTTGCATCACATATTCGTACCAACATGTATTTAGCGATAGTATTCGGATGTTACTAGGTTATATCGCTTTGAACAGTGAAACGATTGACTGTGGGACTTAATTGAACTGATTTTGGACTTTGACCTTATAAATGTGATAAATGAGCCACTTTGACTACAGGAAATAACATTCTTCTTAATTTGACATGATTGCTGGAACTCAGCGATTGCACTGGGCGCTGTGGAAGCCTTTTATTTAAAAACTAAGTTAAATAAGTCATTTTTTACTGTGGAAACAATCCCAGCCGTTAGTTTGCGCTGAAGAAATAGAGACAGTTTCAAAAACTGCATTACATTGACTTTTTGGCGGTGTCAATCCGTTTGAGTTACAACGGTTGCGTCACATATTCATACCAACATGTATTTAGTGATATGTTTCCGATATTACTAAGTTATATCGCTTTTAACAGTGAAACGATTGACTGTGGAACTTAATTGAACTGATTTTGGACTTTGACCTTATAAATGTGATAAATGAGCCACTTTGACTACAAGAAATAACATTCTTCTTAATTTGACATGATTGCTGGAACTCAGCGATTGCACTGGGCGCTGTGGAAGCCTTTTATTTAAAAACTAAGTTAAATAAGTCATTTTTTACTGTGGAAACAATCCCAGCCGTTAGTTCGCGCTGAAGAAATAGAGACAGTTTCAAAAACTGCATTACATTGACTTCTTGGCGGTATCAATCCGTTTGAGTTACAACGGTTGCGTCACATATTCATACCAACATGTATTTAGTGATATTTTTCCGATATTACTAAGTTATATTGCTTTTAACAGTGAAACGATTGACTCTGTGACTTAATTGAAGTAACTTTGGACTTTGACCTTATAAATGTGATAAATGAGCCACTTTGACTACAAGAAATAACATTCTTCTTAATTTGACATGATTGCTGGAATTCAGCGAGTACACTAGGCTCTGTGGTCGTGCTTTATTTAAAAAGTTAGATAGATAAGCCTCTTTTTACTGTGGGACTAATCCTGGCCGTTAGCACGCGCTGAAGAAACAGAGAGATTCTCAAAAACTACATTTCATCGACTTCTTGGCGGTATCAATCCGTTTGAGTTACAACGTTGCATCACATATTCGTACCAACATGTATTTAGCGATAGTATTCGGATGTTACTAGGTTATATCGCTTTGAATAGTGAAACGATTGACTGTGGGACTTAATTGAACTGATTTTGGACTTTGACCTTATAAATGTGATAAATGAGCCACTTTGACTACAGGAAATAACATTCTTCTTAATTTGACATGATTGCTGGAAGTCAGCGATTGCACTGGGCGCTGTGGAAGCCTTTTATTTAAAAACTAAGTTAAATAAGTCATTTTTTACTGTGGAAACAATCCCAGCCGTTAGTTTGCGCTGAAGAAATAGAGACAGTTTCAAAAACTGCATTACATTGACTTCTTGGCGGTATCAATCCGTTTGAGTTACAACGGTTGCGTCACATATTCATACCAACATGTATTTAGTGATATTTTTCCGATATTACTAAATTATATCGCTTTTAACAGTGAAACGATTGACTCTGGGACTTAATTGAAGTAACTTTGGACTTTGACCTTATAAATGTGATAAATGAGCCACTTTGACTACAAGAAATAACATTCTTCTTAATTTGACATGATTGCTTGAATTCAGCTAGTACACTAGTCTCTGTGGTCGTGCTTTATTTAAAAAGTTAGATAGATAAGCCTCTTTTTACTGTGGGACTAATCCTGGCCGTTAGCACGCGCTGAAGAAACAGAGAGATTCTCAAAAACTACATTTCATCGACTTCTTGGCGGTATCAATCCGTTTGAGTTACAACGTTGCATCACATATTCGTACCAACATGTATTTAGCGATAGTATTCGGATGTTACTAGGTTGCATCGCCTTTAACAGTGAAACGTTTGACTGTGGGACTTAATTGAACTGATTTTGGACTTTGACTTTATAAATGTGATATATGAAACAATTTGACTACAAAAAATTGCATTCTTCTTAATTTGACATGATTGCTGGAACTCAGCCATTGCACTGGGCGCTGTGGAAGCCTTTTATTTAAAAACTAAGTTAAATAAGTCATTTTTTACTGTGGGACCAATCCCAGCCGTTAGTTCGCGCTGAAGAAATAGAGACAGTTTCAAAAACTACATTACATTGACTTCTTGGCGGTGTCAATCCGTTTGAGTTACAACGGTTGCGTCACATATTCATACCAACATGTATTTAGTGATATGTTTCCGATATTACTAAGTTATATCGCTTTTAACAGTGAAACGATTGACTGTGGGACTTAATTGAACTGATTTTGGACTTTGACCTTATAAATGTGATAAATGAGCCACTTTGACTACAAGAAATAACATTCTCTTTAATTTGACATGATTGCTGGAACTCAGCGATTGCACTGGGCACTGTGGTAGCGTTTTATTTAAAAGTTAAGTTAAATAAGTCATTTTTTACTTTGGGACCAATCCCAGCCGTTAGTTCGCGCTGAAGAAATAGAGACGGTTTAAAAACTACATTTCATTGACTTTCTAACGGTGTTAATCCGTTTGAGTTACAACGGTTGCGTCACATTTTCGTACCAACATGTATTTACTGTTTTTTTTCCGATATGACTAAGTTGCATCGCTTTTAACAGTGAGACGATTGACTGTGGCACTTAATTGAACTGATTCTGGACTGTGACCTTGTAAATGCGATAAATGAGCCAACTGGGCTCCAAGGAATAACATTCTTCTTAATTCGACATGATTGCTGAAATTCAGCGAGCACACTAGGCTCTGTGGTTGTGCTTTATTTAAAAAGTTAGATAAATAAGTCTCTTTTTACTGTGGGACTAATCCTGGCCGTTAGCACGCGCTGAAAAAACAGAGACATTCTCAAAAACTACATTTCATCGACTTTTTGACTGTATCAATCTGTTTGAGTTACAACGTTGCATCACATATTCGTACCAACATGTGTTTCGCAATAGTATTCGGATATTACTAGGTTGCATCGCTTTTAACAGTAAAACGTTTGACTGTGGGACTTAATTGAACTGATTTTGGACTTTGACCTTATAAATGTGATAAATGAGCCGGTTTGACTACAAGAAATAACATTCTTCTTAACTTGACATGATTGCGGGAACTCAGCGATTACACTGGGCGCTGTGGCAGCGCTTTATTAAAAATTTAAATAAAAAAGTCATTTTTTACTGTGGCACCAATCCTAGTCGTTATCGCCGCCTGAAGAAATAGCGACAGTTTCAAAAACTACATTTTTTTGACTTTCTAATGGTATCAATCCGCTTTAGTTACAACTGTTGCGTCACATATTCGTCCCCAAATGTATTTTGCAATAGTATTCGGATATTACTAGGTTACATCGCTTTTAACAGTGAAACGTTTGACTGTGGGACTTAATTGAACTGATTTTGGATTTTGACAATATAGATGTGATAAATGAGCCAGTTTGACCACAAGAAGTAACATTCTTCTTAATTTGACATGATTGCTGGAACTCAGCAATTGCACTTGGCACTGTGGTAGCGTTTTATTTAAAAGTTAAGTTAAATAAGTCATTTTTTACTTTGGGAACAATCCAAGCCGCTAGTTCGCGCTGGAGAAATGGAGACGGTTTAAAAACAACATTTCATTGACTTTCTAACGGGGTTAATCCGTTTGAGTTACAACGGTTGCGTCACATATTCGTACCAACATGTATTTAGTGATTTTCTTCCAATTTTACTAAGTTGTATTGCTTTTAATAGTGAAACGATTGACTGTGGGAAATAATTGAACTGATTTTGGACTTTGACCTTGTAAATGTGATAAATGAGCCAGTTTGACTACAAGAAGTAACATTCTTCTTAATTTGACTTGATTGCTGGAACTCAGCGATTGCACTGGGCACTGTGGTAGCGTTTTATTTTAAAGTTAAGTTAAATAAGTCATTTTTTACTTTGGGACCAATCCCAGCCGTTAGTTCGCGCTGAAGACATAGAGACGGTTTAAAAACTACATTTCATTGACTTTCTAACGGTGTTAATCCGTTTGAGTTACAACGGTTGCGTCACATTTTCGTACCAACATGTATTTACTGTTTTTCTTCCGATATGACTAAGTTGCATCGCTTTTAACAGTGAGACGATTGACTGTGGCACTTAATTGAACTGATTCTGGACTGTGACCTTGTAAATGCGATAAATGAGCCAACTGGGCTCCAAGGAATAACATTCTTCTTAATTCGACATGATTGCTGAAATTCAGCGAGCACACTAGGCATTGTGGTTGTGCTTTATTTAAAAAGTTAGATAAATAAGTCTCTTTTTACTGTGGGACTAATCCTGGCCGTTAGCACGCGCTGAAGAAACAGAGACATTCTCAAAAACTACATTTCATCGACTTCTTGACTGTATCAATCTGTTTGAGTTACAACGTTGCATCACATATTCGTACCAACATGTGTTTCGCAATATTATTCGGATATTACTAGGTTGCATCGCTTTTAACAGTAAAACGTTTGACTGTTGGACTTAATTGAACTGATTTTGGACTTTGACCTTAAAAATGTGATAAATGAGCCGGTTTGACTACAAGAAATAACATTCTTCTTAATTTGACATGATTGCTGGAACTCAGCAATTGCACTAGGCACTGTGGTAGCGTTTTATTTAAAAGTTAAGTTAAATAAGTCATTTTTTACTTTGGGAACAATCCAAGCCGCTAGTTCGCGCTGGAGAAATGGAGACGGTTTAAAAACAACATTTCATTGACTTTCTAACGGGGTTAATCCGTTTGAGTTACAACGGTTGCGTCACATATTCGTACCAACATGTATTTAGTGATTTTCTTCCAATTTTACTAAGTTGTATTGCTTTTAATAGTGAAACGATTGACTGTGGGAAATAATTGAACTGATTTTGGACTTTGACCTTGTAAATGTGATAAATGAGCCAGTTTGACTACAAGAAGTAACATTCTTCTTAATTTGACTTGATTGCTGGAACTCAGCGATTGCACTGGGCACTGTGGTAGCGTTTTATTTTAAAGTTAAGTTAAATAAGTCATTTTTTACTTTGGGACCAATCCCAGCCGTTAGTTCGCGCTGAAGACATAGAGACGGTTTAAAAACTACATTTCATTGACTTTCTAACGGTGTTAATCCGTTTGAGTTACAACGGTTGCGTCACATTTTCGTACCAACATGTATTTACTGTTTTTCTTCCGATATGACTAAGTTGCATCGCTTTTAACAGTGAGACGATTGACTGTGGCACTTAATTGAACTGATTCTGGACTGTGACCTTGTAAATGCGATAAATGAGCCAACTGGGCTCCAAGGAATAACATTCTTCTTAATTCGACATGATTGCTGAAATTCAGCGAGCACACTAGGCATTGTGGTTGTGCTTTATTTAAAAAGTTAGATAAATAAGTCTCTTTTTACTGTGGGACTAATCCTGGCCGTTAGCACGCGCTGAAGAAACAGAGACATTCTCAAAAACTACATTTCATCGACTTCTTGACTGTATCAATCTGTTTGAGTTACAACGTTGCATCACATATTCGTACCAACATGTGTTTCGCAATATTATTCGGATATTACTAGGTTGCATCGCTTTTAACAGTAAAACGTTTGACTGTTGGACTTAATTGAACTGATTTTGGACTTTGACCTTAAAAATGTGATAAATGAGCCGGTTTGACTACAAGAAATAACATTCTTCTTAACTTGACATGATTGCTGGAACTCAGCGATTACACTGGGCGCTGTGGCAGCGCTTTATTAAAAATTTAAATAAAAAAGTCATTTTTTACTGTGGGACCAATCCTAGTCGTTATCGCCGCCTGAAGAAATAGCGACAGTTTGAAAAACTACATTTTTTTGACTTTCTAATGGTATCAATCTGTTTCAGTTACAACTGTTGCGTCACATATTCGTCCCCACATGTATTTTGCAATAGTATTCGGATATTACTAGGTTACATCGCTTTTAACAGTGAAACGTTTGACTGTGGGACTTAATTGAACTGATTTTGGACTTTGACTTTATAAATGTGATATCAGAGCCAGTTTGACTACAAGAAATAGCATTCTTCTTAATTTGACATGATTGCTGAAACTCAGCGATTACAGCGGGCACTGCGGTAACTCTTTGTTAAAAAATTAGGATAAATAAGTCTTTTTTTACTATGGGACCAATCCTAGCCGTTATCGCGCGCTGAAGAAATAGCGACAGTTTCACAAACTACATCTCATTGACTTTCTAACGGTATCAATCCATTTGAGTTACAACGGTTGCGTCACATATTCGTACCAACATGTATTTAGTGATTTTCTTCCAATTTTACTAAGTTGTATTGCTTTTAATAGTGAAACGATTGACTGTGGGAAATAATTGAACTGATTTTGGACTTTGACCTTGTAAATGGGATAAATGAGCCAGTTTGACTACAAGAAGTAACATTCTTCTTAATTTGACTTGATTGCTGGAACTCAGCGATTGCACTGGGCACTGTGGTAGCGTTTTATTTTAAAGTTCAGTTAAATAAGTCATTTTTTACTTTGGGACCAATCCCAGCCGTTAGTTCGCGCTGAAGAAATAGAGACGGTTTAAAAACTACATTTCATTGACTTTCTAACGGTGTTAATCCGTTTGAGTTACAACAGTTGCGTCACATTTTCGTACCAACATGTATTTACTGTTTTTCTTCCGATATGACTAAGTTGCATCGCTTTTAACAGTGAGACGATTGACTGTGGCACTTAATTGAACTGATTCTGGACTGTGACCTTGTAAATGCGATAAATGAGCCAACTGGGCTCCAAGGAATAAAATTCTTCTTAATTCGACATGATTGCTGAAATTCAGCGAGCACACTAGGCTCTGTGGTTGTGCTTTATTTAAAAAGTTAGATAAATAAGTCTCTTTTTACTGTGGGACTAATCCTGGCCGTTAGCACGCGCTGAAGAAACAGAGACATTCTCAAAAACTACATTTCATCGACTTCTTGACTGTATCAATCTGTTTGAGTTACAACGTTGCATCACATATTCGTACCAACATGTGTTTCGCAATATTATTCAGATATTACTAGGTTGCATCGCTTTTAACAGTAAAACGTTTGACTGTGGGACTTAATTGAACTGATTTTGGACTTTGACCTTAAAAATGTGATAAATGAGCCGGTTTGACTACAAGAAATAACATTCTTCTTAACTTGACATGATTGCTGGAACTTAGCGATTACACTGGGCGCTGTGGCAGCGTTTTATTAAAAATTTGAATCAAAAAGTCATTTTTTACTGTGGGACTAATCCTAGTCGTTATCGCCGCCTGAAGAAATAGCGACAGTTTGAAAAACTACATTTTTTTGACTTTCTAATGGTATCAATCCGTTTCAGTTACAACTGTTGCGTCACATATTCGTCCCCACATGTATTTTGCAATAGTATTCGGATATTACTAGGTTACATCGCTTTTAACAGTGAAACGTTTGACTGTGGGACTTAATTGAACTGATTTTGGATTTTGACCATATAGATGTGATAAATGAGCCAGTTTGACTACAAGAAGTAACATTCTTCTTAATTTGACATGATTGCTGGAACTCAGCAATTGCACTAGGCACTGTGGTAGCGTTTTATTTAAAAGTTAAGTTAAATAAGTCATTTTTTACTTTGGGAACAATCCAAGCCACTAGTTCGCGCTGGAGAAATGGAGACGGTTTAAAAACAACATTTCATTGACTTTCTAACGGGGTTAATCCGTTTGAGTTACAACGGTTGCGTCATATATTCGTACCAACATGTATTTAGTGATTTTCTTCCAATTTTACTAATTTGTATTGCTTTTAATAGTGAAACGATTGACTGTGGGAATTAATTGAACTGACTCTGGACTATGTCCTTATAAATGTGATAGATGAGCCAATTGGTCTCCAAGGAATAACTTTCTTCTTAATTTGACGTGATGGCTGGAATTAAGCGATTACACTAAGCTCTGTGGTAGCGCTTTATATAAAAATTTAGAAAAATAAGTCTTTTCTTACTGTGGGACCAATCCTGGCCGTTAGCACGCGCTGAAGAAATAGAGACATCCTCAAAAACTAGATTTCATCGACTTCTTGGCGGTATCAATCCGTTTGAGTTATTACGGTTGCGTCACATAAATTTACATGTATTTAGCGATAGTATTTGGATATTACTAGGTTGCATCGCTTTTAACAGTGAAACGTTTGACTGTGGGACTTAATTGAACTAACTTTGGACGGTGACCTTATAAATGTGATAAGTGAGCCAACTGGATCCAAGAAATAACATTCTTCTTAATTTGACATGATTGCCGGAACTCAGCGATTACACTGGGCGCTGTGGCAGCGCTTTATTAAAAATTTAAATAAAAAAGTCATTTTTTACTGTGGGACCAATCCTAACCGGTATCGCCGCCTGAAGAAATAGCGACAGTTTCAAAAACTACATTTTATTGACTTTTTAATGGTATCAATCCGTTTCAGTTACAACTGTTGCGTCACATATTTGTCCCCACATGTATTTTGCAATAGTATTCGGATATTACTAGGTTGCATCGCTTTTAACAGTGAAACGTTTGACTGTGGGACTTAATTGAAATTATTTTGGACTTTGACCATATAGACGTGGTAAATGAGCCAGTTTGACTACAAGAAGTAACATCCTTCTTAATTTGACATGATTGCTGAAACTCAGCGATTACAGCGGGCACTGCGGTAACTCTTTGTTAAAAAATTAGGATAAATAAGTCTTTTTTTACTATGGGACCAATCCTAGCCGTTATCGCGCGCTGAAGAAATAGCGACAGTTTCAAAAACTACATCTCATTGACTTTCTAACGGTATCAATCCATTTGAGTTACAACGGTTGCGTCACAAATTCGTACCAACATGTATTTAGCGATAGTATTCTGATATTGCTAGGTTGCATCGCCTTTAACAGTAAAGCGATTGACTGTGGGACTTAATTGAACTGATTCTGGACTGTGACCTTGTAAATGCGATAAATGAGCCAATTGGGCTCCAAGGAATATCATTCTTCTTAATTCGACATGATTTCTGGAATTCAGGGAGTATACTAGGCTCTGTGGTAGTGCTTTATTAAAAAATTTAGATAAATAAGTCTTTTTTTACTGTGGGACTAATCCTGGCCGTTAGCACGCACTGAAGAAATAGAGCCATTCTCAAAAACTACATTTCATCGACTTCTTGGCGGTATCAATCCGTTTGGGTTACAACGATTACGTCACATATTCGTACCAACATGTATATAGCGATAGTATTCTGATATTACTAGGTTGCATCGCCTTTAACAGTGAAACGATTGACTGTGGGACTTAATTGAACTGATTTTGGACTTTGACCTTATAAATGTGATAAATGATCCAGTTTAACTACAAGAAGTAACATTTTTTTTAATTTGACTTGATTGCTGGAAATCAGCGATCGCACTGGGCGCTGTCGTAGAGTTTTATTTAAAAAAAGTTAAATAAGTCATTTTTTACTGTGGGACCAATCCCAGCCGTTATCGCGCGCTGAAGAAATAGCGACAGTTTCAAAAGCTACATTTCAATCACTTTCTAACGGTATCAATCCTTTGAGTTACGACGGTTGCGCCAAATTTTCGTCCCCACATGTATTCAGCGATAGTATTTGGATATTACTAGGTTGCATCGCTTTTAACAGTGAAAAGTTTGACTGTGGCACTTAATTGAACTGATTTTGGAGTTTGACCTTATAAATGTGATAAATGAGCCAGTTTGATTACAGGAAGTAACATTCTTCCTAATTTGACTTGATTGCTGGAACTCAGCGATAGCACTGGGCGCTGTGGTAGAGTTTTATTTAAAAATTAAGTTAAATAAGTCATTTTTAACTGTGGGACCAATCCCAGCCGTTAGTTCGCGCTGAAGAAATAGAGACATTCTCAAAAACTACATTTTATTGACTTCTTGCCGGTATCAATCCGTTTGAGTTACAACGGTTGCGTCATATATTCGTAACAACATGTATTTAGAGATAGTATTCGGATATTACTAGGTTGCATCGTTTTTAACAGCGAAACGTTTGACTGTGGGACTTAATTGAACTGATTTTGGACTTTGACCTTATAAATGTGATAAATGAGCCAGTTTGACTACAAGAAATAGCATTCTTCTTAATTTGACTTGATTGCTGGAAATCAGCGATCGCACTGGGCGCTGTGGTAGAGTTTTATTTAAAAAAAGTTAAGTAAGTCATTTTTTACTGTGGGACCAATCCCAGCCGTTATCGCGCGCTAAAGAAATAGCGACAGTTTCAAAAATTACATTTCATTCACTTTCTAACGGTATCAATCCTTTGAGTTACGACGGTTGCGCCAAATATTCGTCCCCACATGTATTCAGCGATAGTATTTGGATATTACTAGGTTGCATCGCTTTTAACAGTCGAAAGATTGACTGTGGGACTTAATTGAACTGATTCTGGACTGTTACCTTGTAAATGAAATAAATGAGCTAATTGGGCTCCAAGGAATAACATTCTTCTAAATTCGACATGATTGCTGGAATTCAGCGAGTACACTAGGCTCTGTGGTAGTGCTTTATTTAAAAATTTAGATAAATTAGTCTTTTTTACTGTGGGACAAATACTGGCCGTTAGCACGCGCTGAAGAAATAGAGACATTCTCAAAAGCTATATTTCATCGACTTCTTGCCGGTATCAATCCGTTTGAGTTACAACGGTTGCGTCACATATTCGTACCAACATGTATTTAGCGATAGTATTCGGATATTACTAGGTTGCATCGTTTTTAACAGCGAAACGTTTGACTGTGGGACTTAATTGAACTGATTTTGGACTCTGACCTTATAAATGTGATAAATGAGCCAGTTTGACTACAAGAAATAGCATTCTTCTTAATTTGACATGATTGCTGGAGCTCCGCGATTATACTGGGCACTGTGGTAACTCTTTGTTAAAAAATTAAGATAAATAAGTCAGATTTTACTGTGGGACCAATCCTAGCCGTTAGTTCGCGCTGAAGAAATAGAGACAGTTTCAAAAACTACCTTTCATTAACTTTATAACGCTGTCAATCCGTTTGAGTTACAACGGTTGCGTCACATATTCGTACCAACATGTATTTAGCGATATTTTTCTGATATTACTAGGTTGCATGGCCTTTAACAATGAAACGATTGACTGTGGGACTTAATTGAACTAACTTTGGACTGTGACCCTATAAATGTTATAAATAAGCCAGTTTGACTACAAGAAAAAACATTCTTCTTAATTTGACATGATTGCTGGAACTCAGCGATTACACTGGGCGCTGTGGTAGCACTTTATTAAAAAATTTAAATAAAAGAATCATTTTTTCCTGTGGGACCAATCCTAGCCGTTATCGCGCGCTGAAGAAATAGCGACAGTTTCAAAAACTACATTTCATTGACTTTAGAACGGTGTCAATCCGTTTGAGTTACAACGGTTGCGTCACATATTCGTACCAACATGTATTTAGTGATTTTCATCCAATTTTACTAAGTTGTATTGCTTTTAACAGTTAAACGATTGACTGTGGGAATTAATTAAACTGACTCTGAACTATGTCCTTATAAATGTGATAGATGAGCCAATTGGTCTCCTAGGAATAACTTTCTTCTTAATTTGACGTGATGGCTGGAATTCAGCGATTACATTAGGGTCTGTGATAGCGCTTTATTTAAAAATTTAGATAAATAAGTCTTTTCTTACGGTGGGACCAATCCCAGCCGTTAGCACGCGCTGAAAAAAAAGATGAAAAGTTCCAAAGACTACATTTTATTGACTTTCTAGCGGTGTAAATCCGTTTGAGTTACAACGGTGGCGTCACATATTCGTACCAACATGTACCTAGCCATAGTATTCGGATATTACTGGGTTGCATCGCTTTTTACAGTGAAACGTTTGACTGTGGGACTTAATTGAACTGATTTTAGACTTTGACCTTATAAATGTGATAAATGAGCCAGTTTGACTACAAGAAATAACATTCTTCTTAATTTGACATGATTGCTGGAACTCAGCGATTACACTAGGCTCCGTGGTAGCGCCTTATGTAAAAATTTAGATAAATAAGTCTTTTTTTACTGTGGGACCAATCCTGGCCGTTAGCACGCACTGAAGAAATAGAGACATTCTCAAAAACTTCATTTCATTGACTTCTTGGCGGTATCAATCCGTTTGAGTTACAACAGTTGCATCACATATTCGTACCAACCTGTATTTAGTGATATCTTTCCGATATTACTAAGTTATATTGCTTTTAACAGTGAAACGATTGACTGTGGAACTTAATTGAACTAACTTTGGACTGTGACGTTATAAATGTGATAAATGAGCCAGTTTGGACCCCAGAAGTAACGTTCTTCTTAATTTTACATGATTGCCGGAACTCAGCGACTACACGGGGCGCTGTGGTAGCACTTTATTTAAAAATTTAATAAAAAAGTCATTTTTTACTGTTGGACCAATCCTAGTCCTTATCGCGCGCTGAAGAAATAGCGACAGTTTCAAAAACTACATTTTATTTACATTCTAACGGTATCAATCCATTTGAGTTACAACTGTTGCGTCACATATTCGTCCCCACATATATTTAGCAATAGTATTCGGGTATTACTAGGTTGCATCGCTTTTAACAGTGAAACGTTTGACTGTGGGACTTAATTGAACTTATTTTGGACTTTGACCATATAGACGTGGTAAATGAGCCAGTTTGACTACAAGAAGTAACATCCTTCTTAATTTGACATGATTGCTGAAACTCAGCGATTACAGCGGGCACTGCGGTAACTCTTTGTTAAAAAATTAGGATAAATAAGTCTTTTTTTACTATGGGACCAATCCTAGCCGTTATCGCGCGCTGAAGAAATAGCGACTATTTCAAAAACTACATCTCATTGACTTTCTAACGGTATCAATCCATTTGAGTTACAACGGTTGCGTCACAAATTCGTACCAACATGTATTTAGCGATAGTATTCTGATATTGCTAGGTTGCATCGCCTTTAACAGTAAAGCGATTGACTGTGGGACTTAATTGAACTGATTCTGGACTGTGACCTTGTAAATGCGATAAATGAGCCAATTGGGCTCCAAGGAATATCATTCTTCTTAATTCGACATGATTTCTGGAATTCAGGGAGTATACTAGGCTCTGTGGTAGTGCTTTATTAAAAAATTTAGATAAATAAGTCTTTTTTTACTGTGGGACTAATCCTGGCCGTTAGCACGCACTGAAGAAATAGAGCCATTCTCAAAAACTACATTTCATCGACTTCTTGGCGGTATCAATCCGTTTGGGTTACAACGATTACGTCACATATTCGTACCAACATGTATATAGCGATAGTATTCTGATATTGCTAGGTTGCATCGCCTTTAACAGTGAAACGATTGACTGTGGGACTTAATTGAACTGATTTTGGACTTTGACCTTATAAATGTGATAAATGATCCAGTTTAACTACAAGAAGTAACATTTTTTTTAATTTGACTTGATTGCTGGAAATCAGCGATCGCACTGGACGCTGTCGTAGAGTTTTATTTAAAAAAAGTTAAATAAGTCATTTTTTACTGTGGGACCAATCCCAGCCGTTATCGCGCGCTGAAGAAATAGCGACAGTTTCAAAAGCTACATTTCAATCACTTTCTAACGGTATCAATCCTTTGAGTTACGACGGTTGCGCCAAATTTTCGTCCCCACATGTATTCAGCGATAGTATTTGGATATTACTAGGTTGCATCGCTTTTAACAGTGAAAAGTTTGACTGTGGCACTTAATTGAACTGATTTTGGAGTTTGACCTTATAAATGTGATAAATGAGCCAGTTTGATTACAGGAAGTAACATTCTTCCTAATTTGACTTGATTGCTGGAACTCAGCGATAGCACTGGGCGCTGTGGTAGAGTTTTATTTAAAAATTAAGTTAAATAAGTCATTTTTAACTGTGGGACCAATCCCAGCCGTTAGTTCGCGCTGAAGAAATAGAGACATTCTCAAAAACTACATTTTATTGACTTCTTGCCGGTATCAATCCGTTTGAGTTACAACGGTTGCGTCATATATTCGTAACAACATGTATTTAGAGATAGTATTCGGATATTACTAGGTTGCATCGTTTTTAACAGCGAAACGTTTGACTGTGGGACTTAATTGAACTGATTTTGGACTTTGACCTTATAAATGTGATAAATGAGCCAGTTTGACTACAAGAAATAGCATTCTTCTTAATTTGACTTGATTGCTGGAAATCAGCGATCGCACTGGGCGCTGTGGTAGAGTTTTATTTAAAAAAAGTTAAGTAAGTCATTTTTTACTGTGGGACCAATCCCAGCCGTTATCGCGCGCTAAAGAAATAGCGACAGTTTCAAAAATTACATTTCATTCACTTTCTAACGGTATCAATCCTTTGAGTTACGACGGTTGCGCCAAATATTCGTCCCCACATGTATTCAGCGATAGTATTTGGATATTACTAGGTTGCATCGCTTTTAACAGTCGAAAGATTGACTGTGGGACTTAATTGAACTGATTCTGGACTGTTACCTTGTAAATGAAATAAATGAGCTAATTGGGCTCCAAGGAATAACATTCTTCTAAATTCGACATGATTGCTGGAATTCAGCGAGTACACTAGGCTCTGTGGTAGTGCTTTATTTAAAAATTTAGATAAATTAGTCTTTTTTACTGTGGGACAAATACTGGCCGTTAGCACGCGCTGAAGAAATAGAGACATTCTCAAAAGCTATATTTCATCGACTTCTTGCCGGTATCAATCCGTTTGAGTTACAACGGTTGCGTCACATATTCGTACCAACATGTATTTAGCGATAGTATTCGGATATTACTAGGTTGCATCGTTTTTAACAGCGAAACGTTTGACTGTGGGACTTAATTGAACTGATTTTGGACTCTGACCTTATAAATGTGATAAATGAGCCAGTTTGACTACAAGAAATAGCATTCTTCTTAATTTGACATGATTGCTGGAGCTCCGCGATTATACTGGGCACTGTGGTAACTCTTTGTTAAAAAATTAAGATAAATAAGTCAGATTTTACTGTGGGACCAATCCTAGCCGTTAGTTCGCGCTGAAGAAATAGAGACAGTTTCAAAAACTACCTTTCATTAACTTTATAACGCTGTCAATCCGTTTGAGTTACAACGGTTGCGTCACATATTCGTACCAACATGTATTTAGCGATATTTTTCTGATATTACTAGGTTGCATGGCCTTTAACAATGAAACGATTGACTGTGGGACTTAATTGAACTAACTTTGGACTGTGACCCTATAAATGTTATAAATAAGCCAGTTTGACTACAAGAAAAAACATTCTTCTTAATTTGACATGATTGCTGGAACTCAGCGATTACACTGGGCGCTGTGGTAGCACTTTATTAAAAAATTTAAATAAAAGAATCATTTTTTCCTGTGGGACCAATCCTAGCCGTTATCGCGCGCTGAAGAAATAGCGACAGTTTCAAAAACTACATTTCATTGACTTTAGAACGGTGTCAATCCGTTTGAGTTACAACGGTTGCGTCACATATTCGTACCAACATGTATTTAGTGATTTTCATCCAATTTTACTAAGTTGTATTGCTTTTAACAGTTAAACGATTGACTGTGGGAATTAATTAAACTGACTCTGAACTATGTCCTTATAAATGTGATAGATGAGCCAATTGGTCTCCTAGGAATAACTTTCTTCTTAATTTGACGTGATGGCTGGAATTCAGCGATTACATTAGGGTCTGTGATAGCGCTTTATTTAAAAATTTAGATAAATAAGTCTTTTCTTACTGTGGGACCAATCCCAGCCGTTAGCACGCGCTGAAAAAAAAGATGAAAAGTTCCAAAGACTACATTTTATTGACTTTCTAGCGGTGTAAATCCGTTTGAGTTACAACGGTGGCGTCACATATTCGTACCAACATGTACCTAGCCATAGTATTCGGATATTACTGGGTTGCATCGCTTTTTACAGTGAAACGTTTGACTGTGGGACTTAATTGAACTGATTTTAGACTTTGACCTTATAAATGTGATAAATGAGCCAGTTTGACTAGAAGAAATAACATTCTTCTTAATTTGACATGATTGCTGGAACTCAGCGATTACACTAGGCTCCGTGGTAGCGCCTTATGTAAAAATTTAGATAAATAAGTCTTTTTTTACTGTGGGACCAATCCTGGCCGTTAGCACGCACTAAAGAAATAGAGACATTCTCAAAAACTTCATTTCATTGACTTCTTGGCGGTATCAATCCGTTTGAGTTACAACAGTTGCATCACATATTCGTACCAACCTGTATTTAGTGATATCTTTCCGATATTACTAAGTTATATTGCTTTTAACAGTGAAACGATTGACTGTGGAACTTAATTGAACTAACTTTGGACTGTGACCTTATAAATGTGATAAATGAGCCAGTTTGGACCCCAGAAGTAACGTTCTTCTTAATTTTACATGATTGCCGGAACTCAGCGACTACACGGGGCGCTGTGGTAGCACTTTATTTAAAAATTTAATAAAAAAGTCATTTTTTACTGTTGGACCAATCCTAGTCCTTATCGCGCGCTGAAGAAATAGCGACAGTTTCAAAAAATACATTTTATTTACATTCTAACGGTATCAATCCATTTGAGTTACAACTGTTGCGTCACATATTCGTCCCCACATATATTTAGCAATAGTATTCGGGTATTACTATGTTGCATCGCTTTTAACAGTGAAACGTTTGACTTTGGGACTTAATTGAACTGATTCTGGACTGTGACCTTGTAAATTCAATAAATGAACCAATTTGACTACAATAAGTAATATTCTTCTTAATTTGACTTGATTGCTGAAACTCAGCGATTGCAGTGGGCGCCTTGGTAGAGTTTTATTTAAAAATTAAGTTAAATAAGTCTTTTTTTACTGTGGGACTAATCCTGGCCGTTAGCACGCGCTGAAGAAACAGAGACATTCTCAAAAACTTCATTTCATCGACTTCTTGCCGGTATCAATCCGTTTGAGTTACAATGGTGACGTGACATATTCGTACCAACATGTATTTAGCGATAGTATTCGAATATTACTAGGTTGCATCGTTTTTAACAGCGAAACGTTTGACTGTGGGACTTAATTGAACTGATTTTGGACTTTGACCTTATAAATGTGATAAATGAGCCAGTTTGACTACAAGAAATAGCATTCTTCTTAATTTGACATGATTGCTGGGCTCCGCGATTACACTGTGCACTGTTGTAACTCTTTGTTAAAAAATTAAGATAAATAAGTCAGCTTTTACTGTGGGACCAATCCTAGCCGGTAGTTCGCGCTGAAGAAATAGAGACAGTTTCAAAAACTACATTTCATTGACTTTATAACGGTGTCAATTCGTTTGAGTTACAACGGTTGCGTCACATATTCGTACCAACATGTATTTAGCGATATTTTTCTGAAATTACTAGGTTGCATGGCCTTTAACAATGAAACGATTGACTGTGGGACTTAATTGAACTAACTTTGGACTGTGACCTTATAAATGTTATAAATAAGCCAGTTTGACTATGAGAAATAACATTCTTTTTAATTTGACATGATTGCTGGAACTCAGCGATTACATTGGGCGCTGTGGTAGCACTTTATTAAAAAATTTAAATAAAAGAGTCATTTTTTCCTGTGGGGCCAATCCTAGCCGTTATCGCGCGCTGAAGAAATAAGGGCAGTTTCAAAAACTACATTTCATTGACTTTAAAACGGTTTCAATCCGTTTGAGTTACAACGGTTGCGTCACATATTCGTACCAACATGTATTTAGTGATTTTCATCCAATTTTACTAAGTTGTATTGCTTTTAACAGTTAAACGATTGACTGTGGGAATTAATTGAACTGACTCTGGACTATGTCCTTATAAATGTGATAGATGAATCAATTGGTCTCCTAGGAATAACTTTCTTCTTAATTTGACGTGATGGCTGGAATTCAGCGATTACATTAGGCTCTGTGATAGCGCTTTATTTAAAAATTTAGATAAATAAGTCTTTTCTTACTGTGGGACCAATCCCAGCCGTTAGCACGCGCTGAATAAAGAGGAAAAGTTCCAAAGACTACATTTCATTGACTTTCTAGCGGTGTAAATCCGTTTGAGTTACAACGGTTGCGTCACATATTCGTACCAACATGTATCTAGCCATAGTATTCGGATATTACTGGGTTGCATCGCTTTTTACAGTGAAACGTTTGACTGTGGGACTTAATTGAACTGATTTTAGACTTTGACCTTATAAATGTGATAAATGAGCCAGTTTGAACCCCAGAAGTAACGTTCTTCTTAATTTGACATGATTGCTGGAACTGAGCGATTACATTGGGCGCTGTGGTAGCACTTTATTAAAAAATTAGGAAAAATAAGTCATTTTTCACTGTGGGACCAATCGCAGCCATTAGTTCGCGCGGAAAAAATAGAGACAGTTTAAAAAACTACATTTCGTTGACTTTTTAACAGTGTCAATCCGTTTGAGTTACAACGATTGCGTCACATATTCCTCCCCACATGTATTTAGCGATAGTATTCGGATATTACTATGTTGCATCGCTTTTACCAGTGAAACGTTTGACTGTGGGACTTAATTGAACTGATTCTGGACTGTGACCTTGTAAATTCGATAAATGAACAAATTTGACTACAATAAGTAATATTTTTCTTAATTTAACTTGATTGCTGAAACTCAGCGATTGCAGTGGGCGCTTTGGTAGAGTTTTATTTAAAAATTAAGTTAAATAAGTCTTTTTTTACTGTGGGACTAATCCTGGCCGTTAGCACACGCTGAAGAAATTGAGACATTCTCAAAAACTACATCTCATCGTCTTCTTGGCGGTATCAATCCGTTTGAGTTACAACGGTTGCGTCACATATTCGTATCAACATGTATTTAGCGATAGTATTCGGATATTACTGGGTTGCATCGCTTTTAACAGTGAAACGTTTGACTGTGGGACTTAATTAAACTGATTTTGGACTTTGACCATATAAATGTGATAAATGAGCCAGTTTGACTACAAGAAATCACATTCCTCTTAATTTGACATGATTGCTGGAACTCAGCGATTACACTGGGCGCTGTGGCAGCACTTTATTAAAAATTTAAATAAAAAAGTCATTTTTTACTGTGGGACCAATCCAAGCCGTTAGTTCGCGCTGAAGAAATAGAGACAGTTTAAAAAACTACATTTCATTGACTTTCTAACGGTGTCAATCCGTTTGAGTTAGAACGGTTGCGTCACATATTCGTACCAACATGTAATTAGTGATTTTTTTCCGATATTACCAAGTTGTGTCGCTTTTAACAGTGAAACGATTGACTCTGGGAATTAATTGAACTGATTCTAGAGTGTGACCTTATAAATGTGATAAGTGAGCCAATTGGACTGCAAGAAGTAACATTCTTCTTAAAATGACATGATTGCTGGAATTTAGCGATTACACTAGGCTCTGTGGTAGCGTTTTATATAAAAATTTAGATAAATAAGTCTTTTTTTACTGTGGGACTAATCCTGGCTGTTAGCACGCGCTGAAGAAATAGAGCCATTCTCAAAAACTACATTTCATCGACTTCTTGGCGGTATCAATCCGTTTGAGCTACAACAGTTACGTCACATATTCGTACCAACATGTATTTAGCGATATCTTTCCGATATTACTAAGTTTTATTGCTTTTAAGAGTGAAACGATTGACTGTGGAACTTAATTGAACGAACTTTGGACTGTGACCTTGTAAATGTGATAAGTGAGACAATTGGCAACAAGAAGTAACATTCTTCTTAATTTTACATGATTGCCGGAACTCAGCGTTTACACTGGGCGCTGTGGTAGCACTTTATTTAAAAATTTAAATAAAAAGGTCATTTTTTACTGTGGGACCAATCCTAGCCGTTATCCCGCGCTGAAGAAATAGCGACAGCTTCAAAAACTACCTCTCATTGACTTTCTAACGGTATCAATCCATTTGAGTTACAACGGTTGCGTCACATATTCGTACCAACATGTATTTAGCGATAGTATTCTGATATTGCTAGGTTGCATCGCCTTTAACAGTGAAGCGTTTGACTGTGAGACTTAATTGAACGGATTCCGGACTGTGACCTTGTAAATGCGATAAATGAGCCAATTGGGCTCCAAGGAATATCATTCTTCTTAATTCGACATGATTTCTGGAATTTAGCGAGTACACTAGGCTCTGTGGTAGTGCTTTATTAAAAGATTTAGATAAATAAGTCTTTTTTACTGTGGGACTAATTCTGGCTGCTAGCACGCGCTGAAGAAATAGAGCCATTCTCAAAAACTACATTTCATCGACTTCTTGGCGGTATCAATCCGTTTGAGCTACAACGGTTACGTCACATATTCGTACCAACATGTATTTAGCGATAGTATTCTGATACTACTAGGTTGCATCACCTTTAACAGTGAAACGATTGACTGTGGGACTTAATTGAACTGATTTTGGACTTTGACCTTATAAATGTGACAAATGAGCCAGTTTAACTACAAGAAGTAACATTCTTCTTAATTTGACTTGATTGCTGGAACTCAGCGATTGCACTGGGCACTGTGGTAGAGTTTTATTTAAAAAAAGTTAAATAAAACATTTTTTACTGTGGGACCAATCCAAGCCGTTATCGCGCTCTGAAGAAATAGCGACAGTTTCAAAAACTACATTTCATTGACTTTCTAACGGTATCAATCCTTTGAGTTACAACGGTTGCGCGAAATATTCGTCCCCACATATATTTAGCGATAGTATTCGGGTATTACTATGTTGCATCGCTTTTAACAGTGTAACGTTTGACTGTGGGACTTAATTGAACTGATTCCGGACTGTGACCTTGTAATTGCGATAAATGAACCAATTTGACTACAATAAGTAATATTCTTCTTAATTTGACTTGATTGCTGAAACTCAGCGCTTGCAGAGGGCGCTGTGGTAAAGTTTTATTTAAAAATTAAGTTAAAAAAGTCACTTTTTACTGTGGGAGCAATCCCAGCCGTTAGTTCGCGCTGAATAAACAAAGACGGTTTCAAAAACTACATTTCATTGACTTTCTAATGGTGTTAATCCGTTTGAGTTACAACGGTTGCGTAACATATTCGTACCAACATGTATTTAGTGATTTTTTTCCGATGTGACTAAGTTGCATCGCTTTTAACAGTGAAACGATTGACTGTGGGACTTAATTGAACTGATTCTGGACTGTGACCTTGTAAATGCGATAAATGAGCCTATTGGGCACCAAGGAATAACATTTTTCTTAATTCGACATGATTGCTGGAATTCAGCAATTACACTGGGCGCTGTGGTAGTGCTTTATTTAAAAATTTAGATAAATAAGTCTTTTTTACTGTGGGACTAAACCTGCCCGTTAGCACGCGCTGAAGAAATAGGAACATTCTCAAAAACTACATTTCATCGACTTCTTGGCGGTATCAATCCGTTTGAGTTACAACGGTTGCGTCACATATTCGTGTCAACATGTATTTAGCGATAGTATTTTGATATTACTAGGTTGCATCGCCTTTAACAGTGAAACGATTGACTGTGGGACTTAATTGAACTAACTTTCGACTGTGACCTGATAAATGTTAAAAATGAGCCAGTTTGACTACAAGAAATAACATCTTCTTAATTTGACACGATTGATGGAGCTGAGCGATTACGCTGGGCGCTGTGGTAGCACTTTATTAAAAAATTTAAATAAAAAAGTCATTTTTTACTGTGGGACCAATCCTAGCCGTTATCGCGCGCTGAAGAAATAGCGACAGTTTCAAAAACTACATTTCATTGACTTTCTAACGGTATCAATCCGTTTGAGTTACAACGGTTGCGTCACATATTCGTATCAACATGTATTTAGCGATAGTATTCTGATATTACTAGGTTGCATCGCCTTTAACAGTGAAACGATTGACTGTGGGACTTAATTGAACTAACTTTCGACTGTGACCTGATAAATGTTAAAAATGAGCCAGTTTGACTACAAGAAATAACATCTTCTTAATTTGACACGATTGATGGAGCTGAGCGATTACACTGGGCGCTGTGGTAGCACTTTATTAAAAAATTAGGATAAATAAGTCATTTTTTATTGTGGGACCAATCCTAGCCGTTAGTTCGCGCTGAAGAAATAGAGAAAGTTTCAAGAACTATATTTCATTGACTTACTAACAGTGTCAATCCATTTGAGTTACATTGGTTGCGTCACATATTCGTACCAACATGTATTTAGTGATTTCCTTCTGATATTTCTAAGTTATATCGCTTTTAACAGTGAAACGATTGACGGTGGGAATTAATTGAACTGACTCTGGACCATGTCCTTATAAATGTGACAGATGAGCGAATTGGTCTCCAAGGAATAACTTTCTTCTTAATTTGACGTGATGGCTGGAATTCAGCGAGTACATTAGGCTCTGTGGAAGCGCTTTATTTAAAAATTTAGATAAATAAGTCTTTTCCTACTGTGGGAAAAATCCTGGCCGTTAGTTCGCGCTGAAGAAATAGAGACAGTTTAAAAAACTACATTTCATTGACTTTCTAACGGTGTCAATCCGTTTGAGTTAGAACGGTTGCGTCACATATTCGTACCAACATGTATTTAGTGATTTCTTTCCGATATTACCAAGTTGTATCGCTTTTAACAGTGAAACGATTGACTGTGGGACTTAATTGAACTGATTTTGGACTTTGACCTTATATATGTGACAAATGAGCCAGTTTAACTACAAGAAGTAACATTCTTCTTAATTGGACTTGATTGCTGGTACTCAGCGATTGCACCGGGCGCTGTGGTAGAGTTTTATTTAAAAAAAGTTAAATAAGTCATTTTTTACTGTGGGACCAATCCCAGCCGTTATCGCGCGCTGAAGAAATAGCGACAGTTTCAAAAACTACATTTCATTGACTTTCTAACGGTATCAATCCTTTGAGTTACAACGGTTGCGCGAAATATTCGTCCCCACATGTATTCAGCGATAGTATTTGGATATTACTAGGTTGCATCGCTTTTAACAGTGAAACGTTTGACTTTGGGACTTAATTGAACTGTTTTTGAACTTTGACCTTATAAATGTGATAAATGAGCCAGTTTGATTACAGGAAGTAACATTCTTCTTAATTTGACTTGATTGCTGGAACTCAGCGATAGCACTAGGCGCTGTGGTAGAGTTTTATTTAAAAATTAGGATAAATAAGTCATTTTTCACTGTGGGACCAATCCTAGCCGTTAGTTCGCGCTGAAGAAATAGAGACACTCTCAAAAACTACATTTCATGGAATTCTTGGCGGTATCAATCCGTTTGAGTTACAACGGTTGCGTCACATATTCGTACCAACATGTATTTAGCGATATTTTTCCGCTATTACTAAGTTGCATCGCTTTTAACAGTGAAACGATTGACTGTGGGACTTAACTGAACTGATTCTGGACTGTGACCTTGTAAATGCGATAAATGAGCCTATTGGGCACCAAGGAATAACATTTTTTTTAATTCGACATGATTGCTGGAATTCAGCAATTACACTGTGCGCTGTGGTAGTGCTTTATTAAAAAATTTAGATAAATAAGTTTTTTTACTGTGGGACTAATCCTGGCCGTCAGCATGCGCTGAAGAAATAGAAACATTCTCAAAAACTACATTTCATCGACTTCTTAGCGGTATCAATCCGTTTGAGTTACAACGGTTGTGTCACATATTCGTATCAACATGTATTTAGCGATAGTATTCTGATATTACTAGGTTGCATCGCCTTTAACAGTGAAACGATTGACTGTGGGACTTAATTGAACTAACTTTCGACTGTGACCTGATAAATGTTAAAAATGCGCCAGTTTGACTACAAGAAATAACATTCTTCTTAATTTGACATGATTGCTGAAACTGAGCGATTACACTGGGCGCTGTGGTAGCACTTTGTTAAAAAATTAGGATAAATAAGTCATTTTTTACTGTGGGACCAATCCTAGCCGTTAGTTCGCGCTGAAGAAATAGAAAAAGTTTCAAAAACTACATTTCATTGACTTACTAACGGTGTCAATCCGTTTGAGTTACAACGGTTGCGTCACATATTCGTACCAACATGTATTTAGTGATTTTCTTCCGATATTTCTAAGTTATATCGCTTTTAACAGTGAAACGTTTGACTGTGGGACTTAATTGAACTGATTCTGGACTGTGACCTTGTAAATTCGATAAATGAACCAATTTGACTACAATAAGTAATATTCTTCTTAATTTGACGTGATGGCTGGAATTCAGCGAGTACATTAGGCTCTGTGGAAGCGCTTTATTTAAAAATTTAGATAAATAAGTATTTTCCTACTGTGGGAAAAATCCTGTCCGTTACCACGCGCTGAAGAAATAGAGACATTCTCAAAAACTACATCTCATCGTCTTCTTGGCGGTATCAATCCGTTTGAGATACAACGGTTGCGTCACATATTCGTACCAACATGTATTTAGCGATAGTATTCGGATATTACTGGGTTGCATCGCTTTTAACAGTGAAACGTTTGACTGTGGGACTTAATTAAACTGATTTTGAACTTTGACCTTATAAATGTGATAAATGAGCCAGTTTGACTACAAGAAATAACATTCTTTTTAATTTGACATGATTGCTGAAAATGAGCGATTACACTTGGCGCTGTGGTAGCACTTTGTTAAAAAATTAGGACAAATAAGTCATTTTTTACTGTGGGACCAATCCTAGCCGTTAGTTCGCGCTGAATAAATAGAGAAAGTTTCAAGAACTACATTTCATTGACTTTCTAACGGTGTCAATCCGTTTGAGTTAGAACGGTTGCGTCACATATTCGTACCAACATGTATTTAGTGATATCTTTCCGAAATTACTAAGTTATATTGCTTTTAACAGTGCAACGATTGACTGTGGAATTTAATTGAACTAACTTTAAACTGTGACCTTATAAATGTGATAAGTGAGCCAACTGGAACAAAGAAGTAACATTCTTCTTAATTTTACATGATTGCCGGAACTCAGCGTTTACACTGGGCGCTGTGGTAGCACTTTATTTAAAAATTTAAATAAAAAGGTCATTTTTTACTGTGGGACCAATCCTAGCCGTTATCGCGCGCTGAAGAAATAGCCACAGCTTCAAAAACTACCTCTCATTGACTTTCTAACGGTATCAATCCATTTGAGTTACAACGGTTGCGTCACATAATCGAACCAACATGTATTTAGCGATAGTATTCTGATGTTGCTAGGTTGCATCGCCTTTAACAGTGAAGCGTTTGACTGTGAGACTTAATTGAACTGATTCTGGACTGTGACCTTATAAATGCGATAAATGAGCCAATTGGGCTCCAAGGAATATCATTCTTCTTAATTCGACATGATTTCTGGAATTCAGCGAGTACACTAGGCTCTGTGGTAGTGCTTTATTAAAAATTTAAATAAAAAAGTCATTTTTTACTGTGGGACCAATCCAAGCCGTTAGTTCGCGCTGAAAAAATAGAGACATTCTTAAAAACTACATTTCATTAACTTCTTGGCCGTATCAATCCGTTTGAGTTACAACGGTTGCGTCACATATTCGTACCAACATGTATTTAGCGATATTTTTCTGATATTACTAGGTTGTATCGCCTTTAACAATGAAATGATTGACTGTGGGAGTTAATTGAACTAACTTTGGACTGTGTCCTGATAAATGTAATAAATAAGGCAGTTTCACTACAAGAAATAACATTCTTCTTAATTCGACATGATTGCTGGAATTCAGCAATTACACTGGGCGCTGTGGTAGTGCTTTATTTAAAAATTTAGATAAATAAGTGTTTTTTACTGTGGGAATAATCCTGGCCGTTAGCATGCGCTGAAGAAATAGAGACATTCTCAAAAACTACATTTCATCGACTTCTTGGCGGTATCAATCCGTTTGAGTTACAACGGTTGCGTCACATATTCTTATCAACATGTATTTAGCGATAGTATTCTGATATTACTAGGTTGCATCGCCTTTAACAGTGAAACGATTGACTGTGGGTCTTAATTGAACTAACTTTCGACTGTGACCTGATAAATGTTAAAAATGAGCCAGTTTGACTACAAGAAATAACATTCTTCTTAATTTGACATGATTGCTGAAACTGAGCGATTACACTGGGCCCTGTGGCAGCGCTTTATTAAAAATTTAAATAAAAAAGTCATTTTTTACTGTGGGACCAATCCAAGCCGTTAGTTCGCACTGAAGAAATAGAGACAGTTTAAAAAACTACATTTCATTGACTTTCTAACGGTGTCAATCCGTTTGAGTTAGAACGGTTGCGTCACATATTCGTACCAACATGTATTTAGTGATTTTTTTCCGATATTACCAAGTTGTATCGCTTTTAACAGTGAAACGATTGACTCTGGGAATTAATCGAACCGATTCTAGACTGTGACCTTATAAATGTGATGAATGAGCCAATGGGACTGCATGAAGTAACATTCTTCTTAAATTGACATGATTGCTGGAATTCAGCGATTACAATAGGCTCTGTGGCAGCGCTTTATTAAAAATTTAAATAAAAAAGTCTTTTTTTACTGTGGGACCAATCCTGGCCGTTAGCACGCACTGAAGAAATAGAGACATTCCCAAAAACTTCATTTCATTGACTTCTTGGCAGTATCAATCCGTTTGAGTTACAACGGTTGCGTCACATATTCGTACCAACCTGTATTTAGTGATATCTTTCCGATATTACTAAGTTATACTAGCTGTTTCCCGTGGAAGAATCCACTGTATTCCTTTTAATTTATGTAGCAGATATATGTCCATCAAAAAACAAACAATACAGCAGTGCGCATCTTACATCTGCATTATTATATAAATGACCAAAAAAATTAAAGGTATCCAACAACTGCAGTATATATGAAACATTTAAAATCTAAATCTACTAAAATTACTTGCTCTGACCATCTGACAAATGCGAAAATTATTCGGAAAGAAGTTTTCAAAAGAATTTCAACATATACCTCACCCATAAAATTTAAATCACTCAAAACGTCACAATATATACAAAAAAGCTGATCAATGTCAAACACAAATCTCTCTCATTGTATATGTTAAAATCAGTTAGTTTATTGCAAACCCTGCCAAAGGTTGACACAAAATGTGAAAAATAAACAATAAATTTTGCCTAAGTAGAAATTTTTATCTAAGGTGTTGAAAAGGGATTTGCAAGGATAAATTATAATGCAATAAAACGTTTTTTGATATTGCATACGGTCCTTCCTCACCAAACTTTAGACAAAATGCCAACAAAATAACGGTGTTTAAATCTAAAATTAATAAAGTCCTTTTAGCAATTTGCATGCTGTTTTACCATCAATAAAGTAAACAAAATTTCAAATCTCACATAGTATTCTGTCACAAATTTTCATAAAATATATATATAAGTCATAATGAGTCATGTTAAACAACAGCAATCAATCTGTATATAAGTTCATTTTATGTCAATTTTTGCACCAATTTTGCAACACAAAATACAAATTCTAAATAATACTAAAATCTCTTATTTTGGTCCTTCGCATACCAACGGTCTCCCACAAAAGTTTAATCAAAATGTAAAAAATGAGAGGTAACGACAAAATCAAAGTTTGCAAAATTTAATTATTATGGTACATATATCTACTGCATATGCCCTCTAAAACAATATTTTAATCCAAAATGCCTAAGAAAGACAGTTTGCAACAAAAATCAGTTATTTCGATAATATTGCATACACTCTTTCCTCATAAAAGCTTCACAAACTGTAAAAAAAAGAATGGTTGTCGGGAGTGCTTCTGATTCAACAAAAAAAGTTTTTTTGACATATTGCATCTAGCCCTTACCCATTAAATCTTACACAAAATTCCCAAAACTATATACGATTTAGAACACATCAAATTTAAATCGAGAAGGATCTGTCATTTCGATATATTGCACGGAGTCCTCCCCAGTAAGAATTTATACAAAATATAGAAAAACAAAGCTTGCAAGGTGTAAAATTGAATTCTTCTTCTGTGTATATATATATATGGTCCTTCCTCGCAAAATTAACATAAAATGTCAAAAAGGTTTAGATATAACATCCAACACAACAAAAATCAGTTCTATCAGTATATGTCATGCCATTGTCTTCCACCAAATGTTCCCCTTAAAGTTTCACAGACACAGCCTGTAAATTAAAAACAACTAAGATCAGGTATTTTGGTCTATTTCATATCATTCTGTTCCAAATAACTTATAAAATGTAAAAATTGAGTGGTAAAACAGAAATTTGCAAAATTCCATTTTTTTATATGCATGTATATTATATGCCTTCTACAACAATAAGTTAATTCAAAATGTCAAAAAGAAGAAAAAAATAGCTTACAAAGAGTATAAAATTGAAATCAACAAAATAGCTCTTTTGACTGTGGGACTTAATTAAACTGATTTTGGACTTTGACCTTATGAATGTGATAAATGAGCCAGTTTGACTACAAGAAGTAACATTCTTCTTAATTTGACTTGATTGCTGGAACTCAGCGATTACAGTGGGCACTGTGGTAACTCTTTGGTAAAAAATAAAGATAAATAAGTCTGTTTTTACTGTGAGACCAATCCTAGCCGTTAATTTGCGCTGAAGAAAGAGAGACAGTTTCAAAAACTACATTTCATTGACTTTCTAACGGTGTCAATCCGTTTGAGTTACAACGGTTGCGTCACATATTCGTACCAACATGTATTTAGTGATTTTCTTCCAATTTTACTAAGTTGTATTGCTTTTAACAGTGAAACGAGTGACTGTGGGAATTAATTGAACTGACTCTGGACTATGTCCTTTTAAATGTGACAGATGAGCCAATTGGTCTCCAAGGAATAACTTTCTTCTTAATTTGACGTGATGGCTGGAATTCAGCGATTACATTAAGCTCCGTGGTAGCGCTTTATTTAAAAATTTAGATAAATCAGTCCTTTCTTACTGTTGGACCAATCCTGGCCGTTAGCATGCGCTGAATAAAGAGGAACAGTTTCAAATACTACATTTCGTTGACTTTCTAACGGTGTCAATCCGTTTGAGTTACAACGTTTGCGTCACATATTCGTACCAACATGTATTTAGCGATGGTATTCGGATATTACTAGGTTGCATCGCTTTTAACATTGAAACATTTGACTGTGGGACTTAATTGAACTGATTTTGAACTTCGGTCTTATAAATGTGATAAATGAGCCAGTTTGACAACAAGAAGTAACCTTCTTCTTAATTTGACTTGATTGCTGGAACTCAGCGATTACAGTGGGCACTGTGGTAACTCTTTGTTAAAAAATGAAGATAAATAAGTCTGTTTTTACTGTGGGACTAATCCTAGCCGTTAATTCGCGCTGAAGAAAGAGAGACAGTTTCAAAAACTGTATTTCATTGACTTTCTAACGGTGTCAATCCGTTTGAGTTACAACAGTTGCGTCACATATTCGTACCAACATGTATTTAGTGATTTTCCTTCAATTTTACTAAGTTGTATTGCTTTTAACAGTGAAACGAGTGACTGTGGGATTTAATTGAACTGACTCTGGACTATGTCCTTATAAATGTGACAGATGAGCCAATTGGTCTCCAAGGAATAAATTTCTTCTTAATTTGACGTGATGGCTGGAATTCAGCGATTACATTAAGCTCCGTGGTAGCGCTTTATTTAAAAATTTAGATAATTAAGTCTTTTCTTACTGTTGGACCAATCCTGGCTGTTAGCATGCGCTGAAAAAAGAGGAACAGTTTCAAATACTACATTTCATTGACTTTCTAGCGGTATAAATCCGTTTGAGTTACAACGGTTGCGTCACATATTCATACCAACATGTATTTAGCGATGGTATTCGGATATTACTAGGTTGCATCGCTTTTAACATTGAAACATTTGACTGTGGGACTTAATTGAACTGATTTTGAACTTTGGTCTTATAAATGTGATAAATGAGCCAGTTTGACAACAAGAAGTAACCTTCTTCTTAATTTGACTTGATTGCTGGAACTCAGCGATTACAGTGGGCACTGTGGTAACTCTTTGTTAAAAAATGAAGATAAATAAGTCTGTTTTTACTGTGGGACCAATCCTAGCCGTTAATTCGCGCTGAAGAAAGAGAGACAGTTTCAAAAACTGTATTTCATTGACTTTCTAACGGTGTCAATCCGTTTGAGTTACAACAGTTGCGTCACATATTCGTACCAACATGTATTTAGTGATTTTCCTTCAATTTTACTAAGTTGTATTGCTTTTAACAGTGAAACGAGTGACTGTGGGAATTAATTGAACTGACTCTGGACTATGTCCTTATAAATGTGACAGATGAGCCAATTGGTCTGGAAGGAATAACTTTCTTCGTAATTTGACGTGATGGCTGGAATTCAGCGATTACATTAAGCTTTGTGGTAGCGCTTTATTTAAAAATTTAGATAATTAAGTCTTTTTCTACTGTGGGACTAATACTGGCCGTTAGCACGCGCTGAAGAAATAGAGACAGTTTCAAAAACTACATTTCATTGACTTTCTAACGGTGTCAATCCGTTTGAGTTACAACGGTTGCGTCACATATTCGTACCAACATGTATTTAGTGATTTTCTTCCATTTTTACTAAGTTGTATTGCTTTTAACAGTGAAACGAGTGACTGTGGGAATTAATTGAACTGACTCTGGACTATGTCCTTATAAATGTGACAGATGAGCCAATTGGTCTCCAAGGAATAAATTTCTTCTTAATTTGACGTGATGGCTGGAATTCAGCGATTACATTAAGCTCCGTGGTAGCGCTTTATTTAAAAATTTAGATAATTAATTCTTTTCTTACTGTTGGACCAATCCTGGCCGTTAGCATGCGCTGAATAAAGAGGAACAGTTTCAAATACTACATTTCATTGACTTTCTAGCGGTATAAATCCGTTTGAGTTACAACGGTTGCGTCACATATTCGTACCAACATGTATTTAGCGATGGTATTCGGATATTACTTGGTTGCATCGCTTTTAACATTGAAACATTTGACTGTGGGACTTAATTGAACTGATTTTGAACTTTGGTCTTATAAATGTGATAAATGAGCCAGTTTGACAACAAGAAGTAACCTTCTTCTTAATTTGACTTGATTGCTGGAACTCAGCGATTACAGTGGGCACTGTGGTAACTCTTTGTTAAAAAATGAAGATAAATAAGTCTGTTTTTACTGTGGGACCAATCCTAGCCGTTAATTTGCGCTGAAGAAAGAGAGACAGTTTCAAAAACTGTATTTCATTGACTTTCTAACGGTGTCAATCCGTTTGAGTTACAACAGTTGCGTCACATATTCGTACCAACATGTATTTAGTGATTTTCCTTCAATTTTACTAAGTTGTATTGCTTTTAACAGTGAAACGAGTGACTGTGGGAATTAATTGAACTGACTCTGGACTATGTCCTTATAAATGTGACAGATGAGCCAATTGGTCTCCAAGGAATAAATTTCTTCTTAATTTGACGTGATGGCTGGAATTCAGCGATTACATTAAGCTCCGTGGTAGCGCTTTATTTAAAAATTTAGATAATTAAGTCTTTTCTTACTGTTGGACCAATCCTGGCCGTTAGCATGCGCTAAATAAAGAGGATCAGTTTCAAATACTACATTTCATTGACTTTCTAGCGGTATAAATCCGTTTGAGTTACAACGGTTGCGTCACATATTCGTACCAACATGTACTTAGCGAAAGTATTCGTATAATACTAGGTTGCATCGCTTTTAACAGTGAAACGTTTGACTGTGGGACTTAATTGAACTGATTTTGAATTTGGTCTTATAAATATGATAAATGAGGCAGTTTGACAACAAGAAGTAACATTCTTCCTAATTTGACTTGATTGCTGGAACTCAGCGATTACAGTGGGCACTGTGGTAACTCTTTGTTAAAAAATGAAGATAAATAAGTCTGGTTTTACTGTGGGACCAATCCTAGCCGTTAAATCGCGCTGAAGAAAGAGAGACAGTTTTAAAAACTACATTTCATTGACTTTCTAACGGTGTCAATCCGTTTGAGTTACAACAGTTGCGTCACATATTCGTACCAACATGTATTTAGTGATTTTCCTTCAACTTTACCAAGTTGTATTGCTTTTAACAGTGAAACGAGTGACTGTGGGAATTAATTGAACTGACTCTGGACTATGTCCTTATAAATGTGACAGATGAGCCAATTGGTCTGGAAGGAATAACTTTCTTCTTAATTTGACGTGATGGCTGGAATTCAGCGATTACATTAAGCTCTGTGGTAGCGCTTTATTTAAAAATTTAGATAATTAAGTCTTTTTCTACTGTGGGACTAATACTGGCCGTTAGCACGCGCTTAAGAAATAGAGACATTCTCAAAAAGTTCATTTCAATGACTTCTTGGCAGTATCAATCCGTTTGAGTTACAACGGTTGCGTCACATATTCGTACCAAACTGTATTTAGTGATATCGATATTACTAAGTTATATTGCTTTTAACAGTGAAACGATTGACTGTGAAACTTAATTGAACTATCTTTGGACTGTGACCTTATAAATGTGATAAGTGAGCCAACTGGACCCAAGAAGTAACATTCTTCTTAATTTTACATGATTGCCGGAACTCAGCGCTTACACTGGGCGCTGTGGTAGTGCTTTATTTAAAAATTAAGTTAAATAAGTCACTTTTAACTGTGGGAGCAATCCCAGCCGTTAGTTCGCGCTGAATAAACAAAGACGGTTTCAAAAACTACATTTCATTGACTTTCTAACGGTGTTAATCCGTTTGAGTTTCAACGGTTGCGTCACATATTCGTACCAACATGTATTTAATGATTTTTTTCCGATGTGACTAAGTTGCATCGCTTTTAACAGTGAAACGATTGATTGTGGGACTTGATTGAACTGATTCTGGACTGTGATCTTGTAAATGCGATAAATGAGCCAATAGGCCACCAAGGAATAACTTTCTTCTTAATTTGACGTGATGGCTGGAATTCAGCGATTACATTAACCCTGTGGTAGCGCTTTATTTAAAAATTTAGATAAATAAGTCTTTTCTTACTGTTGGACCAATCCTGGCCGTTAGCATGCGCTGAATAAAAAGAAACAGATTCAAAAACTACATTTCATTGACTTTCTAACGGTATCAATCCGCTTGAGTTACAACTGTTGCGTCACATATTCGTCCCCACATGTATTTAGCGATAGTATTCGGATATTACTAGGTTGCACCGCTTTTAACATTGGAACATTTGACTGTGGGACTTAATTGAACTGATTTTGGACTTTGACCTTATGAATGTGATAAATGAGCCAGTTTGACTACAAGAAGTAACATTCTTCTTAATTTGACTTAATTGCTGAAACTCAGCGATTACAGTGGGCACTGTGGTAACTCTTTGTTAAAAAATGAAGATAAATAAGTCTGTTTTTACTGTGGGACCAATCCTAGCCGTTAATTCGCGCTGAAGAAAGAGAGACAGTTTCAAAAACTACATCTCATTGACTTTCTAACGGTGTCAATCCGTGAGTTACAACGGTTCCGTCACATATTCGTACCAACATGTATTTAGTGATTTTCTTCCAATTTTACTAAGTTGTATTGCTTTTAACAGTGAAACGAGTGACTGTGGGAATTAATTGAACTGACTCTGGACTATGTCCTTATAAATGTGACAGATGAGCCAATTGGTCTCCAAGGAATAACTTTCTTCTTAATTTGACGTGATGGCTGGAATTCAGCGATTACATTAAGCTCCGTGGTAGCGCTTTATTTAAAAATTTATAAAAATAAGTCTTTTCTTACTGTTGGACCAATCCTGGCCGTTAGCATGCGCTGAATAAAGAGGAACAGTTTCAAATACTACGTTTCATTAACTTTCTAGCGGTATAAATCTGTTTGAGTTTCAACGGTTGCGTCACATATTCGTACCAACATGTACTTAGCGAAAGTATTCGTATAATACTAGGTTGCATCGCTTTTAACAGTGAAACGTTTGACTGTGGGACTTAATTGAACTGATTTTGAACTTTGACCTTATGAATGTGATAAATGAGCTAGTTTGACTACAAGAAGTAACATTCTTCTTAATTTGACTTGATTGCTGGAACTCAGCGATTACAGTGGGCACTGTGGTAATTCTTTGTTAAAAAATGAAGATAAATAAGTCTGTTTTTACTGTGGGACCAATCCTAGCCGTTAATTCGCGCTGAAGAAAGAGAGACAGTTTCAAAAACTACATTTCATTGACTTTCTAATGGTGTCAATCCGTTTGAGTTACAACAGTTGCGTCACATATTCGTACCAACATGTATTTAGTGATTTTCTTCCAATTTTAATAAGTTGTATTGCTTTTAACAGTGAAACGAGTGACTGTGGGACTTAATTGAACTGACTCTGGACTATGTCCTTATAAATGTGACAGATGAGCCAATTGGTCTCCAAGGAATAACTTTCTTCTTAATTTGACGTGATGGCTGGAATTCAGCGATTACATTAAGCTCCGTGGTAGCGCTTTATTTAAAAATTTAGATAAATAAGTCTTTTCTTACTGTTGGACCAATCCTGGCCGCTAACATGCGCTGAATAAAGAGGAACAGTTTCAAATACTACATTTCATTGACTTTCTAGCGGTATAAATCCGTTTGAGTTACAACGGTTGCGTCACATATTCCTACCAACATGTACTTAGCGAAAGTATTCGTATAATACTAGGTTGTATCGCTTTTAACAGTGAAACGTTTGACTGTGGGACTTAATTGAACTGATTTTGAACTTTGACCTTATGAATGTGATAAATGAGCTAGTTTGACTACAAGAAGTAACATTCTTCTTAATTTGACTTGATTGCTGGAACTCAGCGATTACAGTGGTCACTGTGGTAACTCTTTGTTAAAAAATGAAGATAAATAAGTCTGTTTTTACTGTGGGACCAATCCTAGCCGTTAATTCGCGCTGAAGAAAGAGAGACAGTTTCAAAAACTACATTTCATTGACTTTCTAACGGTGTCAATCCGTTTGAGTTACAACGGTTGCGTCACATATTCGTACCAACATGTATTTAGTGATTTTCTTCCAATTTTAATAAGTTGTATTGCTTTTAACAGTGAAACGAGTGAATGTGGGAATTAATTGAACTGACTCTGGACTATGTCCTTATAAATGTGACAGATGAGCCAATTGGTCTCCAAGGAATAACTTTCTTCTTAATTTGACGTGATGGCTGGAATTCAGCGATTACATTAAGCTCCGTGGTAGCGCTTTATTTAAAAGTTTAGATAAATAAGTCTTTTCTTACTGTTGGACCAATCCTGGCCGCTAGCATGCGCTGAATAAAGAGGAACAGTTTCAAATACTACATTTCATTGACTTTGTAGCGGTATAAATCCGTTTGAGTTACAACGGTTGCGTCACATATTCCTACCAACATGTACTTAGCGAAAGTATTCGTATAATACTAGGTTGCATCGCTTTTAACAGTGAAACGTTTGAGTGTGGGACTTAATTGAACTGATTTTGAACTTTGATCTTATAAATGTGATAAATGAGCCAGTTTGACTACAAGAAGTAACATTGTTCTTAATTTGACTTGATTGCTGGAACTCAGCGATTACAGTGGGCACTGTGGTAACTTTTTGTTAAAAAATGAAGATAAATAAGTCTGTTTTTACTGTGGGACCAATCCTAGCCGTTAATTCGCGCTGAAGAAAGAGAGACAGTTTCAAAAACTACATTTCATTGACTTTCTAACGGTGTCAATCCGTTTGAGTTACAACGGTTGCGTCACATATTCGTACCAACATGTATTTAGTGATTTTCTTCCAATTTTAATAAGTTGTATTGCTTTTAACAGTGAAACGAGTGAATGTGGGAATTAATTGAACTGACTCTGGACATTGTCCTTATAAATGTGACAGATGAGCCAATTGGTCTCCAAGGAAAAACATTCTTCTTAATTATACATGATTGCCGGAACTCAGCGCTTACACTAGGCGCTGTGGTAGAAATTTATTTAAAAATTTAAATAAAGAGGTCACTTTTTACTGTGGGACCAATCCTAGCCGTTATCGCGCGCTGAAGAAATAGCGACTGTTTCAAAAACTACATTTCATCGACTTCTTGGCGGTATCAATCCGTTTGAGTTACAACGGTTGCGTCACATATTCGTACGAACATGTATTTAGCGATAGTATTCTGATATTACTAGGTTGCATCGCCTTTAACAGTGAAACGATTAACTGTGGGACTTAATTGAACTGATTTTGGACTTTGACCTTATAAATGTGATAAATGAGCCAGTTTGAGTACAAGAAGTAACATTCTTGTTAATTTGACTTGATTGCTGGAGCTCAGCGATTGCACTGGGCACTGTGTTAGGGTTTTATTTAAAAATTAAGTTAAATAAGTCACTTTTAACTGTGGGAGCAATCCCAGCCGTTAGTTCGCGCTGAATAAACAAAGACGGTTTCAAAAACTACATTTCATTGACTTTCTAACGGTGTTAATCCGTTTGAGTTACAACGGTTGCGTCACATATTCGTACCAACATGTATTTAATGATTTTTTTCCGATGTGACTAAGTTGCATCGCTTTTAACAGTGAAACGATTGACTGTGGGACTTAATTGAACTGATTCTGGACTGTGATCTTGTAAATGCGCTAAATGAGCCAATAGGCCTCCAAGGAATAACATTTTTCTTAATTCGACATGATTGCTGGAATTCAGCGATTACACTGGGCGCTGTGGTAGTGCTTTATTTAAAAATTTAGATAAATAAGTCTTTTTTTACTGTGGGACTAATCCTGGCCGTTAGCACGCGCTGAAGAAATAGAGACATTCTCAAAAACTACATTTCATCGACTTTTTGGCGGTATCAATCCGTTTGAGTTACAACGGTTGCGTCACATATTCGTATCAACATGTATTTAGCGATAGTATTCTGATATTACTAGGTTGCATCGCTTTTAACATTGAAACATTTGACTGTGGGACTTAATTGAACTGATTTTGGACTTTGACCTTATGAATGTGATAAATGAGCCAGTTTGACTACAAGAAGTAACATTCTTCTTAATTTGACTTGATTGCTGGAACTCAGCGATTACAGTGGGCACTGTGGTAACTCTTTGTTAAAAAATGAAGATAAATAAGTCTGTTTTTACTGTGGGACCAATCCTAGCCGTTATCGCGCGCTGAAGAAATAGCGACAGTTTCAAAAACTACATTCCATTGACTTTCTAACGGTATCAATCCGCTTGAGTTACAACTGTTGCGTCACATATTCGTCCCCACATGTATTTAGCGATAGTATTCGGATATTACTAGGTTGCATCGCTTTTAACATTGGAACATTTGACTGTGGGACTTAATTGAACTGATTTTGGACTTTGACATTATGAATGTGATAAATGAGCCAGTTTGACTACAAGAAGTAACATTCTTCTTAATTTGACTTGATTGCTGAAACTCAGCGATTACAGTGGGCACTGTGGTAACTCTTTGTTAAAAAATGAAGATAAATAAGTCTGTTTTTACTGTGGGACCAGTCCTAGCCGTTAATTCGCGCTGAAGAAAGAGAGACAGTTTCAAAAACTACATTTCATTGACTTTCTAACGGTGTCAATCCGTTTGAGTTACAACGGTTGCGTCACATATTCGTACCAACATGTATTTAGTGATTTTCTTCCAATTTTACTAAGTTGTATTGGTTTTAACAGTGAAACGAGTGACTGTGGGAATTAATTGAACTGACTCTGGACTATGTCCTTATAAATGTGACAGATGAGCCAATTGGTCTCCAAGGAATAACTTTCTTCTTAATTTGACGTGATGGCTGGAATTCAGCGATTACATTAAGCTCCGTGGTAGCGCTTTATTTAAAAATTTATATAAATAAGTCTTTTCTTACTGTTGGACCAATCCTTGCCGTTAGCATGCGCTGAATAAAGAGGAACAGTTTCAAATACTACATTTCATTAACTTTCTAGCGGTATAAATCCGTTTGAGTTTCAACGGTTGCGTCACATATTCGTACCAACATGTACTTAGCGAAAGTATTCGTATAATAATAGGTTGCATCGCTTTTAACAGTGAAACGTTTGACTGTGGGACTTAATTGAACTGATTTTGAACTCTGACCTTATGAATGTGATAAATGAGCTAGTTTGACAACAAGAAGTAACATTCTTCTTAATTTGACTTGATTGCTGGAATTCAGCGATTACAGTGGGCACTGTGGTAATTCTTTGTTAAAAAATGAAGATAAATAAGTCTGTTTTTACTGTGGGACCAATCCTAGCCGTTAATTCGCGCTGAAGAAAGAGAGGCAGTTTCAAAAACTACATTTCATTGACTTTCTAACGGTGTCAATCCGTTTGAGTTACAACAGTTGCGTCACATATTCGTACCAACATGTATTTAGTGATTTTCTTCCAGTTTTAATAAGTTGTATTGCTTTTAACAGTGAAACGAGTGACTGTGGGACTTAATTGAACTAACTCTGGACTATGTCCTTATAAATGTGACAGATGAGCCAATTGGTCTCCAAGGAATAACTTTCTTCTTAATTTGACGTGATGGCTGGAATTCAGCGATTACATTAAGCTCCGTGGTAGCGCTTTATTTAAAAATTTAGATAAATAAGTCTTTTCTTACTGTTGGACCAATCCTGGCCGCTAACATGCGCTGAATAAAGAGGAACAGTTTCAAATACTACATTTCATTGACTTTCTAGCGGTATAAATCCGTTTGAGTTACAACGGTTGCGTCACATATTCCTACCAACATGTACTTAGCGAAAGTATTCGTATAATACTAGGTTGTATCGCTTTTAACAGTGAAACGTTTGACTGTGGGACTTAATTGAACTGATTTTGAACTTTGACCTTATGAATGTGATAAATGAGCTAGTTTGACTACAAGAAGTAACATTCTTCTTAATTTGACTTGATTGCTGGAACTCAGCGATTACAGTGGGCACTGTGTAAACTCTTTGTTAAAAAATGAAGATAAATAAGTCTGTTTTTACTGTGGGACCAATCCTAGCCGTTAATTCGCGCTGAAGAAAGAGAGACAGTTTCAAAAACTACATTTCATTGACTTTCTAACGGTATCAATCCGTTTGAGTTACAACGGTTGCGTCACATATTCGTACCAACATGTATTTAGTGATTTTCTTCCAATTTTAATAAGTTGTATTGCTTTTAACAGTGAAACGAGTGACTGTGGGACTTAATTGAACTGACTCTGGACTATGTCCTTATAAATGTGAAAGATGAGCCAATTGGTCTCCAAGGAATAACTTTCTTCTTAATTTGACGTGATGGCTGGAATTCAGCGATTACATTAAGCTCCGTGGTAGCGCTTTATTTAAAAATTTAGATAAATAAGTCTTTTCTTACTGTTGGACCAATCCTGGCCGCTAGCATGCGCTGAATAAAGAGGAACAGTTTCAAATACTACATTTCATTGACTTTCTAGCGGTATAAATCCGTTTGAGTTACAACGGTTGCGTCACATATTCCTACCAACATGTACTTAGCGAAAGTATTCGTATAATACTAGGTTGTATCGCTTTTAACAGTGAAACGTTTGACTGTGGGACTTAATTGAACTGATTTTGAACTTTGACCTTATGAATGTGATAAATGAGCTAGTTTGACTACAAGAAGTAACATTCTTCTTAATTTGACTTGATTGCTGGAACTCAGCGATTACAGTGGGCACTGTGGTAACTCTTTGTTAAAAAATGAAGATAAATAAGTCTGTTTTTACTGTGGGACCAATCCTAGCCGTTAATTCGCGCTAAAGAAAGAGAGACAGTTTCAAAAACTACATTTCATTAACTTCTTGGCCGTATCAATCCGTTTGAGTTACAACGGTTGCGTCACATATTCGTACCAACATGTATTTAGCGATATTTTTCTGATATTACTAGGTTGTATCGCCTTTAACAATGAAATTATTGACTGTGGGAGTTAATTGAACTAACTTTGGACTGTGTCCTGATAAATGTAATAAATAAGGCAGTTTCACTACAAGAAATAACATTCTTCTTAATTCGACATGATTGCTGGAATTCAGCAATTACACTGGGCGCTGTGGTAGTGCTTTATTTAAAAATTTAGATAAATAAGTGTTTTTTACTGTGGGAATAATCCTGGCCGTTAGCATGCGCTGAAGAAATAGAGACATTCTCAAAAACTACATTTCATCGACTTCTTGGCGGTATCAATCCGTTTGAGTTACAACGGTTGCGTCACATATTCTTATCAACATGTATTTAGCGATAGTATTCTGATATTACTAGGTTGCATCGCCTTTAACAGTGAAACGATTGACTGTGGGTCTTAATTGAACTAACTTTCGACTGTGACCTGATAAATGTTAAAAATGAGCCAGTTTGACTACAAGAAATAACATTCTTCTTAATTTGACATGATTGCTGAAACTGAGCGATTACACTGGGCCCTGTGGCAGCGCTTTATTAAAAATTTAAATAAAAAAGTCATTTTTTACTGTGGGACCAATCCAAGCCGTTAGTTCGCACTGAAGAAATAGAGACAGTTTAAAAAACTACATTTCATTGACTTTCTAACGGTGTCAATCCGTTTGAGTTAGAACGGTTGCGTCACATATTCGTACCAACATGTATTTAGTGATTTTTTTCCGATATTACCAAGTTGTATCGCTTTTAACAGTGAAACGATTGACTCTGGGAATTAATCGAACCGATTCTAGACTGTTACCTTATAAATGTGATGAATGAGCCAATGGGACTGCATGAAGTAACATTCTTCTTAAATTGACATGATTGCTGGAATTCAGCGATTACAATAGGCTCTGTGGCAGCGCTTTATTAAAAATTTAAATAAAAAAGTCTTTTTTTACTGTGGGACCAATCCTGGCCGTTAGCACGCACTGAAGAAATAGAGACATTCCCAAAAACTTCATTTCATTGACTTCTTGGCAGTATCAATCCGTTTGAGTTACAACGGTTGCGTCACATATTCGTACCAACCTGTATTTAGTGATATCTTTCCGATATTACTAAGTTATACTAGCTGTTTCCCGTGGAAGAATCCACTGTATTCCTTTTAATTTATGTAGCAGATATATGTCCATCAAAAAACAAACAATACAGCAGTGCGCATCTTACATCTGCATTATTATATAAATGACCAAAAAAATTAAAGGTATCCAACAACTGCAGTATATATGAAACATTTAAAATCTAAATCTACTAAAATTACTTGCTCTGACCATCTGACAAATGCGAAAATTATTCGGAAAGAAGTTTTCAAAAGAATTTCAACATATACCTCACCCATAAAATTTAAATCACTCAAAACGTCACAATATATACAAAAAAGCTGATCAATGTCAAACACAAATCTCTCTCATTGTATATGTTAAAATCAGTTAGTTTATTGCAAACCCTGCCAAAGGTTGACACAAAATGTGAAAAATAAACAATAAATTTTGCCTAAGTAGAAATTTTTATCTAAGGTGTTGAAAAGGGATTTGCAAGGATAAATTATAATGCAATAAAACGTTTTTTGATATTGCATACGGTCCTTCCTCACCAAACTTTAGACAAAATGCCAACAAAATAACGGTGTTTAAATCTAAAATTAATAAAGTCCTTTTAGCAATTTGCATGCTGTTTTACCATCAATAAAGTAAACAAAATTTCAAATCTCACATAGTATTCTGTCACAAATTTTCATAAAATATATATATAAGTCATAATGAGTCATGTTAAACAACAGCAATCAATCTGTATATAAGTTCATTTTATGTCAATTTTTGCACCAATTTTGCAACACAAAATACAAATTCTAAATAATACTAAAATCTCTTATTTTGGTCCTTCGCATACCAACGGTCTCCCACAAAAGTTTAATCAAAATGTAAAAAATGAGAGGTAACGACAAAATCAAAGTTTGCAAAATTTAATTATTATGGTACATATATCTACTGCATATGCCCTCTAAAACAATATTTTAATCCAAAATGCCTAAGAAAGACAGTTTGCAACAAAAATCAGTTATTTCGATAATATTGCATACACTCTTTCCTCATAAAAGCTTCACAAACTGTAAAAAAAAGAATGGTTGTCGGGAGTGCTTCTGATTCAACAAAAAAAGTTTTTTTGACATATTGCATCTAGCCCTTACCCATTAAATCTTACACAAAATTCCCAAAACTATATACGATTTAGAACACATCAAATTTAAATCGAGAAGGATCTGTCATTTCGATATATTGCACGGAGTCCTCCCCAGTAAGAATTTATACAAAATATAGAAAAACAAAGCTTGCAAGGTGTAAAATTGAATTCTTCTTCTGTGTATATATATATATGGTCCTTCCTCGCAAAATTAACATAAAATGTCAAAAAGGTTTAGATATAACATCCAACACAACAAAAATCAGTTCTATCAGTATATGTCATGCCATTGTCTTCCACCAAATGTTCCCCTTAAAGTTTCACAGACACAGCCTGTAAATTAAAAACAACTAAGATCAGGTATTTTGGTCTATTTCATACCATTCTGTTCCAAATAACTTATAAAATGTAAAAATTGAGTGGTAAAACAGAAATTTGCAAAATTCCATTTTTTTATATGCATGTATATTATATGCCTTCTACAACAATAAGTTAATTCAAAATGTCAAAAAGAAGAAAAAAATAGCTTACAAAGAGTATAAAATTGAAATCAACAAAATAGCTCTTTTGACTGTGGGACTTAATTAAACTGATTTTGGACTTTGACCTTATGAATGTGATAAATGAGCCAGTTTGACTACAAGAAGTAACATTCTTCTTAATTTGACTTGATTGCTGGAACTCAGCGATTACAGTGGGCACTGTGGTAACTCTTTGGTAAAAAATAAAGATAAATAAGTCTGTTTTTACTGTGAGACCAATCCTAGCCGTTAATTTGCGCTGAAGAAAGAGAGACAGTTTCAAAAACTACATTTCATTGACTTTCTAACGGTGTCAATCCGTTTGAGTTACAACGGTTGCGTCACATATTCGTACCAACATGTATTTAGTGATTTTCTTCCAATTTTACTAAGTTGTATTGCTTTTAACAGTGAAACGAGTGACTGTGGGAATTAATTGAACTGACTCTGGACTATGTCCTTTTAAATGTGACAGATGAGCCAATTGGTCTCCAAGGAATAACTTTCTTCTTAATTTGACGTGATGGCTGGAATTCAGCGATTACATTAAGCTCCGTGGTAGCGCTTTATTTAAAAATTTAGATAAATCAGTCCTTTCTTACTGTTGGACCAATCCTGGCCGTTAGCATGCGCTGAATAAAGAGGAACAGTTTCAAATACTACATTTCGTTGACTTTCTAACGGTGTCAATCCGTTTGAGTTACAACGTTTGCGTCACATATTCGTACCAACATGTATTTAGCGATGGTATTCGGATATTACTAGGTTGCATCGCTTTTAACATTGAAACATTTGACTGTGGGACTTAATTGAACTGATTTTGAACTTCGGTCTTATAAATGTGATAAATGAGCCAGTTTGACAACAAGAAGTAACCTTCTTCTTAATTTGACTTGATTGCTGGAACTCAGCGATTACAGTGGGCACTGTGGTAACTCTTTGTTAAAAAATGAAGATAAATAAGTCTGTTTTTACTGTGGGACTAATCCTAGCCGTTAATTCGCGCTGAAGAAAGAGAGACAGTTTCAAAAACTGTATTTCATTGACTTTCTAACGGTGTCAATCCGTTTGAGTTACAACAGTTGCGTCACATATTCGTACCAACATGTATTTAGTGATTTTCCTTCAATTTTACTAAGTTGTATTGCTTTTAACAGTGAAACGAGTGACTGTGGGATTTAATTGAACTGACTCTGGACTATGTCCTTATAAATGTGACAGATGAGCCAATTGGTCTCCAAGGAATAAATTTCTTCTTAATTTGACGTGATGGCTGGAATTCAGCGATCACATTAAGCTCCGTGGTAGCGCTTTATTTAAAAATTTAGATAATTAAGTCTTTTCTTACTGTTGGACCAATCCTGGCTGTTAGCATGCGCTGAAAAAAGAGGAACAGTTTCAAATACTACATTTCATTGACTTTCTAGCGGTATAAATCCGTTTGAGTTACAACGGTTGCGTCACATATTCATACCAACATGTATTTAGCGATGGTATTCGGATATTACTAGGTTGCATCGCTTTTAACATTGAAACATTTGACTGTGGGACTTAATTGAACTGATTTTGGACTTTGGTCTTATAAATGTGATAAATGAGCCAGTTTGACAACAAGAAGTAACCTTCTTCTTAATTTGACTTGATTGCTGGAACTCAGCGATTACAGTGGGCACTGTGGTAACTCTTTGTTAAAAAATGAAGATAAATAAGTCTGTTTTTACTGTGGGACCAATCCTAGCCGTTAATTCGCGCTGAAGAAAGAGAGACAGTTTCAAAAACTGTATTTCATTGACTTTCTAACGGTGTCAATCCGTTTGAGTTACAACAGTTGCGTCACATATTCGTACCAACATGTATTTAGTGATTTTCCTTCAATTTTACTAAGTTGTATTGCTTTTAACAGTGAAACGAGTGACTGTGGGAATTAATTGAACTGACTCTGGACTATGTCCTTATAAATGTGACAGATGAGCCAATTGGTCTGGAAGGAATAACTTTCTTCGTAATTTGACGTGATGGCTGGAATTCAGCGATTACATTAAGCTCTGTGGTAGCGCTTTATTTAAAAATTTAGATAATTAAGTCTTTTTCTACTGTGGGACTAATACTGGCCGTTAGCATGCACTGAATAAAGAGGAACAGTTTCAAATACTACATTTCATTGACTTTCTAGCGGTATAAATCCGTTTGAGTTCCAACCGTTGCGTCACATATTCGTACCAACATGTACTTAGCGAAAGTATTCGTATAATACTAAGTTGCATCGCTTTTAACAGTGAAACGTTTGACTGTGGAACTTAATTGAACTGATTTTGAAATTTGGTCTTATAAATGTGATAAATGAGCCAGTTTGACAACAAGAAGTAACATTCTTCTTCATTTCACTTGATTTCTGGAACTCAGCAATTACAGTGGGCACTGTGGTAACTCTTTGTTAAAAAATGAAGATAAATAAGTCTGTTTTTACTGTGGGACCAATCCTAGCCGTTAAATCGCGCTGAAGAAAGAGAGACAGTTTCAAAAACTACATTTCATTGACTTTCTAACGGTGTCAATCCGTTTGAGTTACAACAGTTGCGTCACATATTCGTACCAACATGTATTTAGAGATTTTCCTTCAATTTTACTAAGTTGTATTGCTTTTAACAGTGAAACGAGTGACTGTGGGAATTAATTGAACTGACTCTGGACTATGTCTTTATAAATGTGACAGATGAGCCAATTGGTCTGGAAGGAATAACTTTCTTCTTAATTTGACGTGATGGCTGGAATTCAGCGATTACATTAAGCTTTGTGGTAGCGCTTTATTTAAAAATTTAGATAATTAAGTCTTTTTCTTCTGTGGGACTAATACTGGCCGTTAGCACGCGCTGAAGAAATAGAGACATTCTCAAAAAGTTCGTTTCAATGACTTCTTGGCAGTATCAATCCGTTTGAGTTACAACGGTTGCGTCACATATTCGTACCAACCTGTATTTAGTGATATCGATATTACTAAGTTATATTGCTTTTAACAGTGAAACGATTGACTGTGGAACTTAATTGAACTAACTTTGGACTGTGACCTTATAAATGTGATAAGTGAGCCAACTGGACCCAAGAAATAACATTCTTCTTAATTCGACATGATTGCCGGAATTCAGCGATTGCGCTGGGCGCTGTGGTAGCACTTCATTTAAAAATTTATATAAAAAAGTCATTTTTTACTGTGGGACCAATCCTAGCCGTTATCGCGCGCTGAAGAAATAGCGACAGTTTCAAAAACTACATTTCATTGACTTTCTAACGGTATCAATCCGCTTGAGTTACAACTGTTGCGTCACATATTCGTCCCCACATGTATTTAGCGATGGTATTCGGATATTACTAGGTTGCATCGCTTTTAACATTGAAACATTTGACTGTGGGACTTAATTAAACTGATTTTGGACTTTGACCTTATGAATGTGATAAATGAGCCAGTTTGACTACAAGAAGTAACATTCTTCTTAACTTGACTTGATTGCTGGAACTCAGCGATTACAGTGGGCACTGTGGTAACTCTTTGGTAAAAAATGAAGATAAATAAGTCTGTTTTTACTGTGAGACCAATCCTAGCCCTTAATTTGCGCTAAAGAAAGAGAGACAGTTTCAAAAACTACATTTCATTGACTTTCTAACGGTGTCAATCCGTTTGAGTTACAACGGTTGCGTCACATATTCGTACCAACATGTATTTAGTGATTTTCTTCCAATTTTACTAAGTTGTATTGCTTTTAACAGTGAAACGAGTGACTGTGGGAATTAATTGAACTGACTCTGGACTATGTCCTTTTAAATGTGACAGATGAGCCAATTGGTCTCCAAGGAATAACTTTCTTCTTAATTTGACGTGATGGCTGGAATTCAGCGATTACATTAAGCTCCGTGGTAGCGCTTTATTTAAAAATTTAGATAAATCAGTCCTTTCTTACTGTTGGACCAATCCTGGCCGTTAGCATGCGCTGAATAAAGAGGAACAGTTTCAAATACTACATTTCGTTGACTTTCTAACGGTGTCAATCCGTTTGAGTTACAACGTTTGCGTCACATATTCGTACCAACATGTATTTAGCGATGGTATTCGGATATTACTAGGTTGCATCGCTTTTAACATTGAAACATTTGACTGTGGGACTTAATTGAACTGATTTTGAACTTCGGTCTTATAAATGTGATAAATGAGCCAGTTTGACAACAAGAAGTAACCTTCTTCTTAATTTGACTTGATTGCTGGAACTCAGCGATTACAGTGGGCACTGTGGTAACTCTTTGTTAAAAAATGAAGATAAATAAGTCTGTTTTTACTGTGGGACTAATCCTAGCCGTTAATTCGCGCTGAAGAAAGAGAGACAGTTTCAAAAACTGTATTTCATTGACTTTCTAACGGTGTCAATCCGTTTGAGTTACAACAGTTGCGTCACATATTCGTACCAACATGTATTTAGTGATTTTCCTTCAATTTTACTAAGTTGTATTGCTTTTAACAGTGAAACGAGTGACTGTGGGATTTAATTGAACTGACTCTGGACTATGTCCTTATAAATGTGACAGATGAGCCAATTGGTCTCCAAGGAATAAATTTCTTCTTAATTTGACGTGATGGCTGGAATTCAGCGATTACATTAAGCTCCGTGGTAGCGCTTTATTTAAAAATTTAGATAATTAAGTCTTTTCTTAATGTTGGACCAATCCTGGCTGTTAGCATGCGCTGAAAAAAGAGGAACAGTTTCAAATACTACATTTCATTGACTTTCTAGCGGTATAAATCCGTTTGAGTTACAACGGTTGCGTCACATATTCATACCAACATGTATTTAGCGATGGTATTCGGATATTACTAGGTTGCATCGCTTTTAACATTGAAACATTTGACTGTGGGACTTAATTGAACTGATTTTGGACTTTGGTCTTATAAATGTGATAAATGAGCCAGTTTGACAACAAGAAGTAACCTTCTTCTTAATTTGACTTGATTGCTGGAACTCAGCGATTACAGTGGGCACTGTGGTAACTCTTTGTTAAAAAATGAAGATAAATAAGTCTGTTTTTACTGTGGGACCAATCCTAGCCGTTAATTCGCGCTGAAGAAAGAGAGACAGTTTCAAAAACTGCATTTCATTGACTTTCTAACGGTGTCAATCCGTTTGAGTTACAACAGTTGCGTCACATATTCGTACCAACATGTATTTAGTGATTTTCCTTCAATTTTACTAAGTTGTATTGCTTTTAACAGTGAAACGAGTGACTGTGGGAATTAATTGAACTGACTCTGGACTATGTCCTTATAAATGTGACAGATGAGCCAATTGGTCTGGAAGGAATAACTTTCTTCGTAATTTGACGTGATGGCTGGAATTCAGCGATTACATTAAGCTCTGTGGTAGCGCTTTATTTAAAAATTTAGATAATTAAGTCTTTTTCTACTGTGGGACTAATACTGGCCGTTAGCATGCACTGAATAAAGAGGAACAGTTTCAAATACTACATTTCATTGACTTTCTAGCGGTATAAATCCGTTTGAGTTCCAACCGTTGCGTCACATATTCGTACCAACATGTACTTAGCGAAAGTATTCGTATAATACTAAGTTGCATCGCTTTTAACAGTGAAACGTTTGACTGTGGAACTTAATTGAACTGATTTTGAAATTTGGTCTTATAAATGTGATAAATGAGCCAGTTTGACAACAAGAAGTAACATTCTTCTTCATTTCACTTGATTTCTGGAACTCAGCAATTACAGTGGGCACTGTGGTAACTCTTTGTTAAAAAATGAAGATAAATAAGTCTGTTTTTACTGTGGGACCAATCCTAGCCGTTAAATCGCGCTGAAGAAAGAGAGACAGTTTCAAAAACTACATTTCATTGACTTTCTAACGGTGTCAATCCGTTTGAGTTACAACAGTTGCGTCACATATTCGTACCAACATGTATTTAGAGATTTTCCTTCAATTTTACTAAGTTGTATTGCTTTTAACAGTGAAACGAGTGACTGTGGGAATTAATTGAACTGACTCTGGACTATGTCTTTATAAATGTGACAGATGAGCCAATTGGTCTGGAAGGAATAACTTTCTTCTTAATTTGACGTGATGGCTGGAATTCAGCGATTACATTAAGCTTTGTGGTAGCGCTTTATTTAAAAATTTAGATAATTAAGTCTTTTTCTACTGTGGGACTAATACTGGCCGTTAGCACGCGCTGAAGAAATAGAGACATTCTCAAAAAGTTCGTTTCAATGACTTCTTGGCAGTATCAATCCGTTTGAGTTACAACGGTTGCGTCACATATTCGTACCAACCTGTATTTAGTGATATCGATATTACTAAGTTATATTGCTTTTAACAGTGAAACGATTGACTGTGGAACTTAATTGAACTAACTTTGGACTGTGACCTTATAAATGTGATAAGTGAGCCAACTGGACCCAAGAAATAACATTCTTCTTAATTCGACATGATTGCCGGAATTCAGCGATTGCGCTGGGCGCTGTGGTAGCACTTCATTTAAAAATTTATATAAAAAAGTCATTTTTTACTGTGGGACCAATCCTAGCCGTTATCGCGCGCTGAAGAAATAGCGACAGTTTCAAAAACTACATTTCATTGACTTTCTAACGGTATCAATCCGCTTGAGTTACAACTGTTGCGTCACATATTCGTCCCCACATGTATTTAGCGATGGTATTCGGATATTACTAGGTTGCATCGCTTTTAACATTGAAACATTTGACTGTGGGACTTAATTAAACTGATTTTGGACTTTGACCTTATGAATGTGATAAATGAGCCAGTTTGACTACAAGAAGTAACATTCTTCTTAACTTGACTTGATTGCTGGAACTCAGCGATTACAGTGGGCACTGTGGTAACTCTTTGGTAAAAAATGAAGATAAATAAGTCTGTTTTTACTGTGAGACCAATCCTAGCCCTTAATTTGCGCTAAAGAAAGAGAGACAGTTTCAAAAACTACATTTCATTGACTTTCTAACGGTGTCAATCCGTTTGAGTTACAACGGTTGCGTCACATATTCGTACCAACATGTATTTAGTGATTTTCTTCCATTTTTACTAAGTTGTATTGCTTTTAACAGTGAAACGAGTGACTGTGGGAATTAATTGAACTGACTCTGGACTATGTCCTTATAAATGTGACAGATGAGCCAATTGGTCTCCAAGGAATAACTTTCTTCTTAATTTGACGTGATGGCTGGAATTCAGCGATTACATTAAGCTCCGTGGTAGCGCTTTATTTAAATATTTAGATAAATCAGTCTTATCTTACTGTTGGACCAATCCTGGCCGTTAGCATGCGCTGAATAAAGAGGAACAGTTTCAAATACTACATTTCATTGACTTTCTAACGGTGTCAATCCGTTTGAGTTACAACGTTTGCGTCACATATTCGTACCAACATGTATTTAGCGATGGTATTCGGATATTACTAGGTTGCATCGCTTTTAACATTGAAACATTTGACTGTGGGACTTAATTGAACTGATTTTGAACTTTGGTCTTATAAATGTGATAAATGAGCCAGTTTGACAACAAGAAGTAACCTTTTTCTTAATTTGACTTGATTGCTGGAACTCAGCGATTACAGTGGGCACTGTGGTAACTCTTTGTTAAAAAATGAAGATAAATAAGTCTGTTTTTACTGTGGGACCAATCCTAGCCGTTAATTCGCGCTGAAGAAAGAGAGACAGTTTCAAAAACTGTATTTCATTGACTTTCTAACGGTGTCAATCCGTTTGAGTTACAACAGTTGCGTCACATATTCGTACCAACATGTATTTAGTGATTTTCCTTTAATTTTACTAAGTTGTATTGCTTTTAACAGTGAAACGAGTGACTGTGGGAATTAATTGAACTGACTCTGGACTATGTCCTTATAAATGTGACAGGTGAGCCACTTGGTCTCCAAGGAATAAATTTCTTCTTAATTTGACGTGATGGCTGGAATTCAGCGATTACATTAAGCTCCGTGGTAGCGCTTTATTTAAAAATTTAGATAATTAATTCTTTTCTTACTGTTGGACCAATCCTGGCCGTTAGCATGCGCTGAATAAAGAGGAACAGTTTCAAATACTACATTTCATTGACTTTCTAGCGGTATAAATCCGTTTGAGTTACAACGGTTGCGTCACATATTCGTACCAACATGTATTTAGCGATGGTATTCGGATATTACTTGGTTGCATCGCTTTTAACATTGAAACATTTGACTGTGGGACTTAATTGAACTGATTTTGAACTTTGGTCTTATAAATGTGATAAATGAGCCAGTTTGACAACAAGAAGTAACCTTCTTCTTAATTTGACTTGATTGCTGGAACTCAGCGATTACAGTGGGCACTGTGGTAACTCTTTGTTAAAAAATGAAGATAAATAAGTCTGTTTTTACTGTGGGACCAATCCTAGCCGTTAATTTGCGCTGAAGAAAGAGAGACAGTTTCAAAAACTGTATTTCATTGACTTTCTAACGGTGTCAATCCGTTTGAGTTACAACAGTTGCGTCACATATTCGTACCAACATGTATTTAGTGATTTTCCTTCAATTTTACTAAGTTGTATTGCTTTTAACAGTGAAACGAGTGACTGTGGGAATTAATTGAACTGACTCTGGACTATGTCCTTATAAATGTGACAGATGAGCCAATTGGTCTCCAAGGAATAAATTTCTTCTTAATTTGACGTGATGGCTGGAATTCAGCGATTACATTAAGCTCCGTGGTAGCGCTTTATTTAAAAATTTAGATAATTAAGTCTTTTCTTACTGTTGGACCAATCCTGGCCGTTAGCATGCGCTAAATAAAGAGGATCAGTTTCAAATACTACATTTCATTGACTTTCTAGCGGTATAAATCCGTTTGAGTTACAACGGTTGCGTCACATATTCGTACCAACATGTACTTAGCGAAAGTATTCGTATAATACTAGGTTGCATCGCTTTTAACAGTGAAACGTTTGACTGTGGGACTTAATTGAACTGATTTTGAATTTGGTCTTATAAATATGATAAATGAGGCAGTTTGACAACAAGAAGTAACATTCTTCCTAATTTGACTTGATTGCTGGAACTCAGCGATTACAGTGGGCACTGTGGTAACTCTTTGTTAAAAAATGAAGATAAATAAGTCTGGTTTTACTGTGGGACCAATCCTAGCCGTTAAATCGCGCTGAAGAAAGAGAGACAGTTTTAAAAACTACATTTCATTGACTTTCTAACGGTGTCAATCCGTTTGAGTTACAACAGTTGCGTCACATATTCGTACCAACATGTATTTAGTGATTTTCCTTCAACTTTACCAAGTTGTATTGCTTTTAACAGTGAAACGAGTGACTGTGGGAATTAATTGAACTGACTCTGGACTATGTCCTTATAAATGTGACAGATGAGCCAATTGGTCTGGAAGGAATAACTTTCTTCTTAATTTGACGTGATGGCTGGAATTCAGCGATTACATTAAGCTCTGTGGTAGCGCTTTATTTAAAAATTTAGATAATTAAGTCTTTTTCTACTGTGGGACTAATACTGGCCGTTAGCACGCGCTTAAGAAATAAAGACATTCTCAAAAAGTTCATTTCAATGACTTCTTGGCAGTATCAATCCGTTTGAGTTACAACGGTTGCGTCACATATTCGTACCAAACTGTATTTAGTGATATCGATATTACTAAGTTATATTGCTTTTAACAGTGAAACGATTGACTGTGAAACTTAATTGAACTATCTTTGGACTGTGACCTTATAAATGTGATAAGTGAGCCAACTGGACCCAAGAAGTAACATTCTTCTTAATTTTACATGATTGCCGGAACTCAGCGCTTACACTGGGCGCTGTGGTAGTGCTTTATTTAAAAATTAAGTTAAATAAGTCACTTTTAACTGTGGGAGCAATCCCAGCCGTTAGTTCGCGCTGAATAAACAAAGACGGTTTCAAAAACTACATTTCATTGACTTTCTAACGGTGTTAATCCGTTTGAGTTTCAACGGTTGCGTCACATATTCGTACCAACATGTATTTAATGATTTTTTTCCGATGTGACTAAGTTGCATCGCTTTTAACAGTGAAACGATTGATTGTGGGACTTGATTGAACTGATTCTGGACTGTGATCTTGTAAATGCGATAAATGAGCCAATAGGCCACCAAGGAATAACTTTCTTCTTAATTTGACGTGATGGCTGGAATTCAGCGATTACATTAACCCTGTGGTAGCGCTTTATTTAAAAATTTAGATAAATAAGTCTTTTCTTACTGTTGGACCAATCCTGGCCGTTAGCATGCGCTGAATAAAAAGAAACAGATTCAAAAACTACATTTCATTGACTTTCTAACGGTATCAATCCGCTTGAGTTACAACTGTTGCGTCACATATTCGTCCCCACATGTATTTAGCGATAGTATTCGGATATTACTAGGTTGCACCGCTTTTAACATTGGAACATTTGACTGTGGGACTTAATTGAACTGATTTTGGACTTTGACCTTATGAATGTGATAAATGAGCCAGTTTGACTACAAGAAGTAACATTCTTCTTAATTTGACTTAATTGCTGAAACTCAGCGATTACAGTGGGCACTGTGGTAACTCTTTGTTAAAAAATGAAGATAAATAAGTCTGTTTTTACTGTGGGACCAATCCTAGCCGTTAATTCGCGCTGAAGAAAGAGAGACAGTTTCAAAAACTACATCTCATTGACTTTCTAACGGTGTCAATCCGTGAGTTACAACGGTTCCGTCACATATTCGTACCAACATGTATTTAGTGATTTTCTTCCAATTTTACTAAGTTGTATTGCTTTTAACAGTGAAACGAGTGACTGTGGGAATTAATTGAACTGACTCTGGACTATGTCCTTATAAATGTGACAGATGAGCCAATTGGTCTCCAAGGAATAACTTTCTTCTTAATTTGACGTGATGGCTGGAATTCAGCGATTACATTAAGCTCCGTGGTAGCGCTTTATTTAAAAATTTATAAAAATAAGTCTTTTCTTACTGTTGGACCAATCCTGGCCGTTAGCATGCGCTGAATAAAGAGGAACAGTTTCAAATACTACGTTTCATTAACTTTCTAGCGGTATAAATCTGTTTGAGTTTCAACGGTTGCGTCACATATTCGTACCAACATGTACTTAGCGAAAGTATTCGTATAATACTAGGTTGCATCGCTTTTAACAGTGAAACGTTTGACTGTGGGACTTAATTGAACTGATTTTGAACTTTGACCTTATGAATGTGATAAATGAGCTAGTTTGACTACAAGAAGTAACATTCTTCTTAATTTGACTTGATTGCTGGAACTCAGCGATTACAGTGGGCACTGTGGTAATTCTTTGTTAAAAAATGAAGATAAATAAGTCTGTTTTTACTGTGGGACCAATCCTAGCCGTTAATTCGCGCTGAAGAAAGAGAGACAGTTTCAAAAACTACATTTCATTGACTTTCTAATGGTGTCAATCCGTTTGAGTTACAACAGTTGCGTCACATATTCGTACCAACATGTATTTAGTGATTTTCTTCCAATTTTAATAAGTTGTATTGCTTTTAACAGTGAAACGAGTGACTGTGGGACTTAATTGAACTGACTCTGGACTATGTCCTTATAAATGTGACAGATGAGCCAATTGGTCTCCAAGGAATAACTTTCTTCTTAATTTGACGTGATGGCTGGAATTCAGCGATTACATTAAGCTCCGTGGTAGCGCTTTATTTAAAAATTTAGATAAATAAGTCTTTTCTTACTGTTGGACCAATCCTGGCCGCTAACATGCGCTGAATAAAGAGGAACAGTTTCAAATACTACATTTCATTGACTTTCTAGCGGTATAAATCCGTTTGAGTTACAACGGTTGCGTCACATATTCCTACCAACATGTACTTAGCGAAAGTATTCGTATAATACTAGGTTGTATCGCTTTTAACAGTGAAACGTTTGACTGTGGGACTTAATTGAACTGATTTTGAACTTTGACCTTATGAATGTGATAAATGAGCTAGTTTGACTACAAGAAGTAACATTCTTCTTAATTTGACTTGATTGCTGGAACTCAGCGATTACAGTGGTCACTGTGGTAACTCTTTGTTAAAAAATGAAGATAAATAAGTCTGTTTTTACTGTGGGACCAATCCTAGCCGTTAATTCGCGCTGAAGAAAGAGAGACAGTTTCAAAAACTACATTTCATTGACTTTCTAACGGTGTCAATCCGTTTGAGTTACAACGGTTGCGTCACATATTCGTACCAACATGTATTTAGTGATTTTCTTCCAATTTTAATAAGTTGTATTGCTTTTAACAGTGAAACGAGTGAATGTGGGAATTAATTGAACTGACTCTGGACTATGTCCTTATAAATGTGACAGATGAGCCAATTGGTCTCCAAGGAATAACTTTCTTCTTAATTTGACGTGATGGCTGGAATTCAGCGATTACATTAAGCTCCGTGGTAGCGCTTTATTTAAAAGTTTAGATAAATAAGTCTTTTCTTACTGTTGGACCAATCCTGGCCGCTAGCATGCGCTGAATAAAGAGGAACAGTTTCAAATACTACATTTCATTGACTTTGTAGCGGTATAAATCCGTTTGAGTTACAACGGTTGCGTCACATATTCCTACCAACATGTACTTAGCGAAAGTATTCGTATAATACTAGGTTGCATCGCTTTTAACAGTGAAACGTTTGAGTGTGGGACTTAATTGAACTGATTTTGAACTTTGATCTTATAAATGTGATAAATGAGCCAGTTTGACTACAAGAAGTAACATTGTTCTTAATTTGACTTGATTGCTGGAACTCAGCGATTACAGTGGGCACTGTGGTAACTTTTTGTTAAAAAATGAAGATAAATAAGTCTGTTTTTACTGTGGGACCAATCCTAGCCGTTAATTCGCGCTGAAGAAAGAGAGACAGTTTCAAAAACTACATTTCATTGACTTTCTAACGGTGTCAATCCGTTTGAGTTACAACGGTTGCGTCACATATTCGTACCAACATGTATTTAGTGATTTTCTTCCAATTTTAATAAGTTGTATTGCTTTTAACAGTGAAACGAGTGAATGTGGGAATTAATTGAACTGACTCTGGACATTGTCCTTATAAATGTGACAGATGAGCCAATTGGTCTCCAAGGAAAAACATTCTTCTTAATTATACATGATTGCCGGAACTCAGCGCTTACACTAGGCGCTGTGGTAGAAATTTATTTAAAAATTTAAATAAAGAGGTCACTTTTTACTGTGGGACCAATCCTAGCCGTTATCGCGCGCTGAAGAAATAGCGACTGTTTCAAAAACTACATTTCATCGACTTCTTGGCGGTATCAATCCGTTTGAGTTACAACGGTTGCGTCACATATTCGTACGAACATGTATTTAGCGATAGTATTCTGATATTACTAGGTTGCATCGCCTTTAACAGTGAAACGATTAACTGTGGGACTTAATTGAACTGATTTTGGACTTTGACCTTATAAATGTGATAAATGAGCCAGTTTGAGTACAAGAAGTAACATTCTTGTTAATTTGACTTGATTGCTGGAGCTCAGCGATTGCACTGGGCACTGTGTTAGGGTTTTATTTAAAAATTAAGTTAAATAAGTCACTTTTAACTGTGGGAGCAATCCCAGCCGTTAGTTCGCGCTGAATAAACAAAGACGGTTTCAAAAACTACATTTCATTGACTTTCTAACGGTGTTAATCCGTTTGAGTTACAACGGTTGCGTCACATATTCGTACCAACATGTATTTAATGATTTTTTTCCGATGTGACTAAGTTGCATCGCTTTTAACAGTGAAACGATTGACTGTGGGACTTAATTGAACTGATTCTGGACTGTGATCTTGTAAATGCGCTAAATGAGCCAATAGGCCTCCAAGGAATAACATTTTTCTTAATTCGACATGATTGCTGGAATTCAGCGATTACACTGGGCGCTGTGGTAGTGCTTTATTTAAAAATTTAGATAAATAAGTCTTTTTTTACTGTGGGACTAATCCTGGCCGTTAGCACGCGCTGAAGAAATAGAGACATTCTCAAAAACTACATTTCATCGACTTTTTGGCGGTATCAATCCGTTTGAGTTACAACGGTTGCGTCACATATTCGTATCAACATGTATTTAGCGATAGTATTCTGATATTACTAGGTTGCATCGCTTTTAACATTGAAACATTTGACTGTGGGACTTAATTGAACTGATTTTGGACTTTGACCTTATGAATGTGATAAATGAGCCAGTTTGACTACAAGAAGTAACATTCTTCTTAATTTGACTTGATTGCTGGAACTCAGCGATTACAGTGGGCACTGTGGTAACTCTTTGTTAAAAAATGAAGATAAATAAGTCTGTTTTTACTGTGGGACCAATCCTAGCCGTTATCGCGCGCTGAAGAAATAGCGACAGTTTCAAAAACTACATTCCATTGACTTTCTAACGGTATCAATCCGCTTGAGTTACAACTGTTGCGTCACATATTCGTCCCCACATGTATTTAGCGATAGTATTCGGATATTACTAGGTTGCATCGCTTTTAACATTGGAACATTTGACTGTGGGACTTAATTGAACTGATTTTGGACTTTGACATTATGAATGTGATAAATGAGCCAGTTTGACTACAAGAAGTAACATTCTTCTTAATTTGACTTGATTGCTGAAACTCAGCGATTACAGTGGGCACTGTGGTAACTCTTTGTTAAAAAATGAAGATAAATAAGTCTGTTTTTACTGTGGGACCAGTCCTAGCCGTTAATTCGCGCTGAAGAAAGAGAGACAGTTTCAAAAACTACATTTCATTGACTTTCTAACGGTGTCAATCCGTTTGAGTTACAACGGTTGCGTCACATATTCGTACCAACATGTATTTAGTGATTTTCTTCCAATTTTACTAAGTTGTATTGGTTTTAACAGTGAAACGAGTGACTGTGGGAATTAATTGAACTGACTCTGGACTATGTCCTTATAAATGTGACAGATGAGCCAATTGGTCTCCAAGGAATAACTTTCTTCTTAATTTGACGTGATGGCTGGAATTCAGCGATTACATTAAGCTCCGTGGTAGCGCTTTATTTAAAAATTTATATAAATAAGTCTTTTCTTACTGTTGGACCAATCCTTGCCGTTAGCATGCGCTGAATAAAGAGGAACAGTTTCAAATACTACATTTCATTAACTTTCTAGCGGTATAAATCCGTTTGAGTTTCAACGGTTGCGTCACATATTCGTACCAACATGTACTTAGCGAAAGTATTCGTATAATAATAGGTTGCATCGCTTTTAACAGTGAAACGTTTGACTGTGGGACTTAATTGAACTGATTTTGAACTCTGACCTTATGAATGTGATAAATGAGCTAGTTTGACAACAAGAAGTAACATTCTTCTTAATTTGACTTGATTGCTGGAATTCAGCGATTACAGTGGGCACTGTGGTAATTCTTTGTTAAAAAATGAAGATAAATAAGTCTGTTTTTACTGTGGGACCAATCCTAGCCGTTAATTCGCGCTGAAGAAAGAGAGGCAGTTTCAAAAACTACATTTCATTGACTTTCTAACGGTGTCAATCCGTTTGAGTTACAACAGTTGCGTCACATATTCGTACCAACATGTATTTAGTGATTTTCTTCCAGTTTTAATAAGTTGTATTGCTTTTAACAGTGAAACGAGTGACTGTGGGACTTAATTGAACTAACTCTGGACTATGTCCTTATAAATGTGACAGATGAGCCAATTGGTCTCCAAGGAATAACTTTCTTCTTAATTTGACGTGATGGCTGGAATTCAGCGATTACATTAAGCTCCGTGGTAGCGCTTTATTTAAAAATTTAGATAAATAAGTCTTTTCTTACTGTTGGACCAATCCTGGCCGCTAACATGCGCTGAATAAAGAGGAACAGTTTCAAATACTACATTTCATTGACTTTCTAGCGGTATAAATCCGTTTGAGTTACAACGGTTGCGTCACATATTCCTACCAACATGTACTTAGCGAAAGTATTCGTATAATACTAGGTTGTATCGCTTTTAACAGTGAAACGTTTGACTGTGGGACTTAATTGAACTGATTTTGAACTTTGACCTTATGAATGTGATAAATGAGCTAGTTTGACTACAAGAAGTAACATTCTTCTTAATTTGACTTGATTGCTGGAACTCAGCGATTACAGTGGGCACTGTGTAAACTCTTTGTTAAAAAATGAAGATAAATAAGTCTGTTTTTACTGTGGGACCAATCCTAGCCGTTAATTCGCGCTGAAGAAAGAGAGACAGTTTCAAAAACTACATTTCATTGACTTTCTAACGGTATCAATCCGTTTGAGTTACAACGGTTGCGTCACATATTCGTACCAACATGTATTTAGTGATTTTCTTCCAATTTTAATAAGTTGTATTGCTTTTAACAGTGAAACGAGTGACTGTGGGACTTAATTGAACTGACTCTGGACTATGTCCTTATAAATGTGAAAGATGAGCCAATTGGTCTCCAAGGAATAACTTTCTTCTTAATTTGACGTGATGGCTGGAATTCAGCGATTACATTAAGCTCCGTGGTAGCGCTTTATTTAAAAATTTAGATAAATAAGTCTTTTCTTACTGTTGGACCAATCCTGGCCGCTAGCATGCGCTGAATAAAGAGGAACAGTTTCAAATACTACATTTCATTGACTTTCTAGCGGTATAAATCCGTTTGAGTTACAACGGTTGCGTCACATATTCCTACCAACATGTACTTAGCGAAAGTATTCGTATAATACTAGGTTGTATCGCTTTTAACAGTGAAACGTTTGACTGTGGGACTTAATTGAACTGATTTTGAACTTTGACCTTATGAATGTGATAAATGAGCTAGTTTGACTACAAGAAGTAACATTCTTCTTAATTTGACTTGATTGCTGGAACTCAGCGATTACAGTGGGCACTGTGGTAACTCTTTGTTAAAAAATGAAGATAAATAAGTCTGTTTTTACTGTGGGACCAATCCTAGCCGTTAATTCGCGCTAAAGAAAGAGAGACAGTTTCAAAAACTACATTTCATTAACTTCTTGGCCGTATCAATCCGTTTGAGTTACAACGGTTGCGTCACATATTCGTACCAACATGTATTTAGCGATATTTTTCTGATATTACTAGGTTGTATCGCCTTTAACAATGAAATTATTGACTGTGGGAGTTAATTGAACTAACTTTGGACTGTGTCCTGATAAATGTAATAAATAAGGCAGTTTCACTACAAGAAATAACATTCTTCTTAATTCGACATGATTGCTGGAATTCAGCAATTACACTGGGCGCTGTGGTAGTGCTTTATTTAAAAATTTAGATAAATAAGTGTTTTTTACTGTGGGAATAATCCTGGCCGTTAGCATGCGCTGAAGAAATAGAGACATTCTCAAAAACTACATTTCATCGACTTCTTGGCGGTATCAATCCGTTTGAGTTACAACGGTTGCGTCACATATTCTTATCAACATGTATTTAGCGATAGTATTCTGATATTACTAGGTTGCATCGCCTTTAACAGTGAAACGATTGACTGTGGGTCTTAATTGAACTAACTTTCGACTGTGACCTGATAAATGTTAAAAATGAGCCAGTTTGACTACAAGAAATAACATTCTTCTTAATTTGACATGATTGCTGAAACTGAGCGATTACACTGGGCCCTGTGGCAGCGCTTTATTAAAAATTTAAATAAAAAAGTCATTTTTTACTGTGGGACCAATCCAAGCCGTTAGTTCGCACTGAAGAAATAGAGACAGTTTAAAAAACTACATTTCATTGACTTTCTAACGGTGTCAATCCGTTTGAGTTAGAACGGTTGCGTCACATATTCGTACCAACATGTATTTAGTGATTTTTTTCCGATATTACCAAGTTGTATCGCTTTTAACAGTGAAACGATTGACTCTGGGAATTAATCGAACCGATTCTAGACTGTTACCTTATAAATGTGATGAATGAGCCAATGGGACTGCATGAAGTAACATTCTTCTTAAATTGACATGATTGCTGGAATTCAGCGATTACAATAGGCTCTGTGGCAGCGCTTTATTAAAAATTTAAATAAAAAAGTCTTTTTTTACTGTGGGACCAATCCTGGCCGTTAGCACGCACTGAAGAAATAGAGACATTCCCAAAAACTTCATTTCATTGACTTCTTGGCAGTATCAATCCGTTTGAGTTACAACGGTTGCGTCACATATTCGTACCAACCTGTATTTAGTGATATCTTTCCGATATTACTAAGTTATACTAGCTGTTTCCCGTGGAAGAATCCACTGTATTCCTTTTAATTTATGTAGCAGATATATGTCCATCAAAAAACAAACAATACAGCAGTGCGCATCTTACATCTGCATTATTATATAAATGACCAAAAAAATTAAAGGTATCCAACAACTGCAGTATATATGAAACATTTAAAATCTAAATCTACTAAAATTACTTGCTCTGACCATCTGACAAATGCGAAAATTATTCGGAAAGAAGTTTTCAAAAGAATTTCAACATATACCTCACCCATAAAATTTAAATCACTCAAAACGTCACAATATATACAAAAAAGCTGATCAATGTCAAACACAAATCTCTCTCATTGTATATGTTAAAATCAGTTAGTTTATTGCAAACCCTGCCAAAGGTTGACACAAAATGTGAAAAATAAACAATAAATTTTGCCTAAGTAGAAATTTTTATCTAAGGTGTTGAAAAGGGATTTGCAAGGATAAATTATAATGCAATAAAACGTTTTTTGATATTGCATACGGTCCTTCCTCACCAAACTTTAGACAAAATGCCAACAAAATAACGGTGTTTAAATCTAAAATTAATAAAGTCCTTTTAGCAATTTGCATGCTGTTTTACCATCAATAAAGTAAACAAAATTTCAAATCTCACATAGTATTCTGTCACAAATTTTCATAAAATATATATATAAGTCATAATGAGTCATGTTAAACAACAGCAATCAATCTGTATATAAGTTCATTTTATGTCAATTTTTGCACCAATTTTGCAACACAAAATACAAATTCTAAATAATACTAAAATCTCTTATTTTGGTCCTTCGCATACCAACGGTCTCCCACAAAAGTTTAATCAAAATGTAAAAAATGAGAGGTAACGACAAAATCAAAGTTTGCAAAATTTAATTATTATGGTACATATATCTACTGCATATGCCCTCTAAAACAATATTTTAATCCAAAATGCCTAAGAAAGACAGTTTGCAACAAAAATCAGTTATTTCGATAATATTGCATACACTCTTTCCTCATAAAAGCTTCACAAACTGTAAAAAAAAGAATGGTTGTCGGGAGTGCTTCTGATTCAACAAAAAAAGTTTTTTTGACATATTGCATCTAGCCCTTACCCATTAAATCTTACACAAAATTCCCAAAACTATATACGATTTAGAACACATCAAATTTAAATCGAGAAGGATCTGTCATTTCGATATATTGCACGGAGTCCTCCCCAGTAAGAATTTATACAAAATATAGAAAAACAAAGCTTGCAAGGTGTAAAATTGAATTCTTCTTCTGTGTATATATATATATGGTCCTTCCTCGCAAAATTAACATAAAATGTCAAAAAGGTTTAGATATAACATCCAACACAACAAAAATCAGTTCTATCAGTATATGTCATGCCATTGTCTTCCACCAAATGTTCCCCTTAAAGTTTCACAGACACAGCCTGTAAATTAAAAACAACTAAGATCAGGTATTTTGGTCTATTTCATACCATTCTGTTCCAAATAACTTATAAAATGTAAAAATTGAGTGGTAAAACAGAAATTTGCAAAATTCCATTTTTTTATATGCATGTATATTATATGCCTTCTACAACAATAAGTTAATTCAAAATGTCAAAAAGAAGAAAAAAATAGCTTACAAAGAGTATAAAATTGAAATCAACAAAATAGCTCTTTTGACTGTGGGACTTAATTAAACTGATTTTGGACTTTGACCTTATGAATGTGATAAATGAGCCAGTTTGACTACAAGAAGTAACATTCTTCTTAATTTGACTTGATTGCTGGAACTCAGCGATTACAGTGGGCACTGTGGTAACTCTTTGGTAAAAAATAAAGATAAATAAGTCTGTTTTTACTGTGAGACCAATCCTAGCCGTTAATTTGCGCTGAAGAAAGAGAGACAGTTTCAAAAACTACATTTCATTGACTTTCTAACGGTGTCAATCCGTTTGAGTTACAACGGTTGCGTCACATATTCGTACCAACATGTATTTAGTGATTTTCTTCCAATTTTACTAAGTTGTATTGCTTTTAACAGTGAAACGAGTGACTGTGGGAATTAATTGAACTGACTCTGGACTATGTCCTTTTAAATGTGACAGATGAGCCAATTGGTCTCCAAGGAATAACTTTCTTCTTAATTTGACGTGATGGCTGGAATTCAGCGATTACATTAAGCTCCGTGGTAGCGCTTTATTTAAAAATTTAGATAAATCAGTCCTTTCTTACTGTTGGACCAATCCTGGCCGTTAGCATGCGCTGAATAAAGAGGAACAGTTTCAAATACTACATTTCGTTGACTTTCTAACGGTGTCAATCCGTTTGAGTTACAACGTTTGCGTCACATATTCGTACCAACATGTATTTAGCGATGGTATTCGGATATTACTAGGTTGCATCGCTTTTAACATTGAAACATTTGACTGTGGGACTTAATTGAACTGATTTTGAACTTCGGTCTTATAAATGTGATAAATGAGCCAGTTTGACAACAAGAAGTAACCTTCTTCTTAATTTGACTTGATTGCTGGAACTCAGCGATTACAGTGGGCACTGTGGTAACTCTTTGTTAAAAAATGAAGATAAATAAGTCTGTTTTTACTGTGGGACTAATCCTAGCCGTTAATTCGCGCTGAAGAAAGAGAGACAGTTTCAAAAACTGTATTTCATTGACTTTCTAACGGTGTCAATCCGTTTGAGTTACAACAGTTGCGTCACATATTCGTACCAACATGTATTTAGTGATTTTCCTTCAATTTTACTAAGTTGTATTGCTTTTAACAGTGAAACGAGTGACTGTGGGATTTAATTGAACTGACTCTGGACTATGTCCTTATAAATGTGACAGATGAGCCAATTGGTCTCCAAGGAATAAATTTCTTCTTAATTTGACGTGATGGCTGGAATTCAGCGATCACATTAAGCTCCGTGGTAGCGCTTTATTTAAAAATTTAGATAATTAAGTCTTTTCTTACTGTTGGACCAATCCTGGCTGTTAGCATGCGCTGAAAAAAGAGGAACAGTTTCAAATACTACATTTCATTGACTTTCTAGCGGTATAAATCCGTTTGAGTTACAACGGTTGCGTCACATATTCATACCAACATGTATTTAGCGATGGTATTCGGATATTACTAGGTTGCATCGCTTTTAACATTGAAACATTTGACTGTGGGACTTAATTGAACTGATTTTGGACTTTGGTCTTATAAATGTGATAAATGAGCCAGTTTGACAACAAGAAGTAACCTTCTTCTTAATTTGACTTGATTGCTGGAACTCAGCGATTACAGTGGGCACTGTGGTAACTCTTTGTTAAAAAATGAAGATAAATAAGTCTGTTTTTACTGTGGGACCAATCCTAGCCGTTAATTCGCGCTGAAGAAAGAGAGACAGTTTCAAAAACTGTATTTCATTGACTTTCTAACGGTGTCAATCCGTTTGAGTTACAACAGTTGCGTCACATATTCGTACCAACATGTATTTAGTGATTTTCCTTCAATTTTACTAAGTTGTATTGCTTTTAACAGTGAAACGAGTGACTGTGGGAATTAATTGAACTGACTCTGGACTATGTCCTTATAAATGTGACAGATGAGCCAATTGGTCTGGAAGGAATAACTTTCTTCGTAATTTGACGTGATGGCTGGAATTCAGCGATTACATTAAGCTCTGTGGTAGCGCTTTATTTAAAAATTTAGATAATTAAGTCTTTTTCTACTGTGGGACTAATACTGGCCGTTAGCATGCACTGAATAAAGAGGAACAGTTTCAAATACTACATTTCATTGACTTTCTAGCGGTATAAATCCGTTTGAGTTCCAACCGTTGCGTCACATATTCGTACCAACATGTACTTAGCGAAAGTATTCGTATAATACTAAGTTGCATCGCTTTTAACAGTGAAACGTTTGACTGTGGAACTTAATTGAACTGATTTTGAAATTTGGTCTTATAAATGTGATAAATGAGCCAGTTTGACAACAAGAAGTAACATTCTTCTTCATTTCACTTGATTTCTGGAACTCAGCAATTACAGTGGGCACTGTGGTAACTCTTTGTTAAAAAATGAAGATAAATAAGTCTGTTTTTACTGTGGGACCAATCCTAGCCGTTAAATCGCGCTGAAGAAAGAGAGACAGTTTCAAAAACTACATTTCATTGACTTTCTAACGGTGTCAATCCGTTTGAGTTACAACAGTTGCGTCACATATTCGTACCAACATGTATTTAGAGATTTTCCTTCAATTTTACTAAGTTGTATTGCTTTTAACAGTGAAACGAGTGACTGTGGGAATTAATTGAACTGACTCTGGACTATGTCTTTATAAATGTGACAGATGAGCCAATTGGTCTGGAAGGAATAACTTTCTTCTTAATTTGACGTGATGGCTGGAATTCAGCGATTACATTAAGCTTTGTGGTAGCGCTTTATTTAAAAATTTAGATAATTAAGTCTTTTTCTACTGTGGGACTAATACTGGCCGTTAGCACGCGCTGAAGAAATAGAGACATTCTCAAAAAGTTCGTTTCAATGACTTCTTGGCAGTATCAATCCGTTTGAGTTACAACGGTTGCGTCACATATTCGTACCAACCTGTATTTAGTGATATCGATATTACTAAGTTATATTGCTTTTAACAGTGAAACGATTGACTGTGGAACTTAATTGAACTAACTTTGGACTGTGACCTTATAAATGTGATAAGTGAGCCAACTGGACCCAAGAAATAACATTCTTCTTAATTCGACATGATTGCCGGAATTCAGCGATTGCGCTGGGCGCTGTGGTAGCACTTCATTTAAAAATTTATATAAAAAAGTCATTTTTTACTGTGGGACCAATCCTAGCCGTTATCGCGCGCTGAAGAAATAGCGACAGTTTCAAAAACTACATTTCATTGACTTTCTAACGGTATCAATCCGCTTGAGTTACAACTGTTGCGTCACATATTCGTCCCCACATGTATTTAGCGATGGTATTCGGATATTACTAGGTTGCATCGCTTTTAACATTGAAACATTTGACTGTGGGACTTAATTAAACTGATTTTGGACTTTGACCTTATGAATGTGATAAATGAGCCAGTTTGACTACAAGAAGTAACATTCTTCTTAACTTGACTTGATTGCTGGAACTCAGCGATTACAGTGGGCACTGTGGTAACTCTTTGGTAAAAAATGAAGATAAATAAGTCTGTTTTTACTGTGAGACCAATCCTAGCCCTTAATTTGCGCTAAAGAAAGAGAGACAGTTTCAAAAACTACATTTCATTGACTTTCTAACGGTGTCAATCCGTTTGAGTTACAACGGTTGCGTCACATATTCGTACCAACATGTATTTAGTGATTTTCTTCCAATTTTACTAAGTTGTATTGCTTTTAACAGTGAAACGAGTGACTGTGGGAATTAATTGAACTGACTCTGGACTATGTCCTTTTAAATGTGACAGATGAGCCAATTGGTCTCCAAGGAATAACTTTCTTCTTAATTTGACGTGATGGCTGGAATTCAGCGATTACATTAAGCTCCGTGGTAGCGCTTTATTTAAAAATTTAGATAAATCAGTCCTTTCTTACTGTTGGACCAATCCTGGCCGTTAGCATGCGCTGAATAAAGAGGAACAGTTTCAAATACTACATTTCGTTGACTTTCTAACGGTGTCAATCCGTTTGAGTTACAACGTTTGCGTCACATATTCGTACCAACATGTATTTAGCGATGGTATTCGGATATTACTAGGTTGCATCGCTTTTAACATTGAAACATTTGACTGTGGGACTTAATTGAACTGATTTTGAACTTCGGTCTTATAAATGTGATAAATGAGCCAGTTTGACAACAAGAAGTAACCTTCTTCTTAATTTGACTTGATTGCTGGAACTCAGCGATTACAGTGGGCACTGTGGTAACTCTTTGTTAAAAAATGAAGATAAATAAGTCTGTTTTTACTGTGGGACTAATCCTAGCCGTTAATTCGCGCTGAAGAAAGAGAGACAGTTTCAAAAACTGTATTTCATTGACTTTCTAACGGTGTCAATCCGTTTGAGTTACAACAGTTGCGTCACATATTCGTACCAACATGTATTTAGTGATTTTCCTTCAATTTTACTAAGTTGTATTGCTTTTAACAGTGAAACGAGTGACTGTGGGATTTAATTGAACTGACTCTGGACTATGTCCTTATAAATGTGACAGATGAGCCAATTGGTCTCCAAGGAATAAATTTCTTCTTAATTTGACGTGATGGCTGGAATTCAGCGATTACATTAAGCTCCGTGGTAGCGCTTTATTTAAAAATTTAGATAATTAAGTCTTTTCTTAATGTTGGACCAATCCTGGCTGTTAGCATGCGCTGAAAAAAGAGGAACAGTTTCAAATACTACATTTCATTGACTTTCTAGCGGTATAAATCCGTTTGAGTTACAACGGTTGCGTCACATATTCATACCAACATGTATTTAGCGATGGTATTCGGATATTACTAGGTTGCATCGCTTTTAACATTGAAACATTTGACTGTGGGACTTAATTGAACTGATTTTGGACTTTGGTCTTATAAATGTGATAAATGAGCCAGTTTGACAACAAGAAGTAACCTTCTTCTTAATTTGACTTGATTGCTGGAACTCAGCGATTACAGTGGGCACTGTGGTAACTCTTTGTTAAAAAATGAAGATAAATAAGTCTGTTTTTACTGTGGGACCAATCCTAGCCGTTAATTCGCGCTGAAGAAAGAGAGACAGTTTCAAAAACTGCATTTCATTGACTTTCTAACGGTGTCAATCCGTTTGAGTTACAACAGTTGCGTCACATATTCGTACCAACATGTATTTAGTGATTTTCCTTCAATTTTACTAAGTTGTATTGCTTTTAACAGTGAAACGAGTGACTGTGGGAATTAATTGAACTGACTCTGGACTATGTCCTTATAAATGTGACAGATGAGCCAATTGGTCTGGAAGGAATAACTTTCTTCGTAATTTGACGTGATGGCTGGAATTCAGCGATTACATTAAGCTCTGTGGTAGCGCTTTATTTAAAAATTTAGATAATTAAGTCTTTTTCTACTGTGGGACTAATACTGGCCGTTAGCATGCACTGAATAAAGAGGAACAGTTTCAAATACTACATTTCATTGACTTTCTAGCGGTATAAATCCGTTTGAGTTCCAACCGTTGCGTCACATATTCGTACCAACATGTACTTAGCGAAAGTATTCGTATAATACTAAGTTGCATCGCTTTTAACAGTGAAACGTTTGACTGTGGAACTTAATTGAACTGATTTTGAAATTTGGTCTTATAAATGTGATAAATGAGCCAGTTTGACAACAAGAAGTAACATTCTTCTTCATTTCACTTGATTTCTGGAACTCAGCAATTACAGTGGGCACTGTGGTAACTCTTTGTTAAAAAATGAAGATAAATAAGTCTGTTTTTACTGTGGGACCAATCCTAGCCGTTAAATCGCGCTGAAGAAAGAGAGACAGTTTCAAAAACTACATTTCATTGACTTTCTAACGGTGTCAATCCGTTTGAGTTACAACAGTTGCGTCACATATTCGTACCAACATGTATTTAGAGATTTTCCTTCAATTTTACTAAGTTGTATTGCTTTTAACAGTGAAACGAGTGACTGTGGGAATTAATTGAACTGACTCTGGACTATGTCTTTATAAATGTGACAGATGAGCCAATTGGTCTGGAAGGAATAACTTTCTTCTTAATTTGACGTGATGGCTGGAATTCAGCGATTACATTAAGCTTTGTGGTAGCGCTTTATTTAAAAATTTAGATAATTAAGTCTTTTTCTACTGTGGGACTAATACTGGCCGTTAGCACGCGCTGAAGAAATAGAGACATTCTCAAAAAGTTCGTTTCAATGACTTCTTGGCAGTATCAATCCGTTTGAGTTACAACGGTTGCGTCACATATTCGTACCAACCTGTATTTAGTGATATCGATATTACTAAGTTATATTGCTTTTAACAGTGAAACGATTGACTGTGGAACTTAATTGAACTAACTTTGGACTGTGACCTTATAAATGTGATAAGTGAGCCAACTGGACCCAAGAAATAACATTCTTCTTAATTCGACATGATTGCCGGAATTCAGCGATTGCGCTGGGCGCTGTGGTAGCACTTCATTTAAAAATTTATATAAAAAAGTCATTTTTTACTGTGGGACCAATCCTAGCCGTTATCGCGCGCTGAAGAAATAGCGACAGTTTCAAAAACTACATTTCATTGACTTTCTAACGGTATCAATCCGCTTGAGTTACAACTGTTGCGTCACATATTCGTCCCCACATGTATTTAGCGATGGTATTCGGATATTACTAGGTTGCATCGCTTTTAACATTGAAACATTTGACTGTGGGACTTAATTAAACTGATTTTGGACTTTGACCTTATGAATGTGATAAATGAGCCAGTTTGACTACAAGAAGTAACATTCTTCTTAACTTGACTTGATTGCTGGAACTCAGCGATTACAGTGGGCACTGTGGTAACTCTTTGGTAAAAAATGAAGATAAATAAGTCTGTTTTTACTGTGAGACCAATCCTAGCCCTTAATTTGCGCTAAAGAAAGAGAGACAGTTTCAAAAACTACATTTCATTGACTTTCTAACGGTGTCAATCCGTTTGAGTTACAACGGTTGCGTCACATATTCGTACCAACATGTATTTAGTGATTTTCTTCCATTTTTACTAAGTTGTATTGCTTTTAACAGTGAAACGAGTGACTGTGGGAATTAATTGAACTGACTCTGGACTATGTCCTTATAAATGTGACAGATGAGCCAATTGGTCTCCAAGGAATAACTTTCTTCTTAATTTGACGTGATGGCTGGAATTCAGCGATTACATTAAGCTCCGTGGTAGCGCTTTATTTAAATATTTAGATAAATCAGTCTTATCTTACTGTTGGACCAATCCTGGCCGTTAGCATGCGCTGAATAAAGAGGAACAGTTTCAAATACTACATTTCATTGACTTTCTAACGGTGTCAATCCGTTTGAGTTACAACGTTTGCGTCACATATTCGTACCAACATGTATTTAGCGATGGTATTCGGATATTACTAGGTTGCATCGCTTTTAACATTGAAACATTTGACTGTGGGACTTAATTGAACTGATTTTGAACTTTGGTCTTATAAATGTGATAAATGAGCCAGTTTGACAACAAGAAGTAACCTTTTTCTTAATTTGACTTGATTGCTGGAACTCAGCGATTACAGTGGGCACTGTGGTAACTCTTTGTTAAAAAATGAAGATAAATAAGTCTGTTTTTACTGTGGGACCAATCCTAGCCGTTAATTCGCGCTGAAGAAAGAGAGACAGTTTCAAAAACTGTATTTCATTGACTTTCTAACGGTGTCAATCCGTTTGAGTTACAACAGTTGCGTCACATATTCGTACCAACATGTATTTAGTGATTTTCCTTTAATTTTACTAAGTTGTATTGCTTTTAACAGTGAAACGAGTGACTGTGGGAATTAATTGAACTGACTCTGGACTATGTCCTTATAAATGTGACAGGTGAGCCACTTGGTCTCCAAGGAATAAATTTCTTCTTAATTTGACGTGATGGCTGGAATTCAGCGATTACATTAAGCTCCGTGGTAGCGCTTTATTTAAAAATTTAGATAATTAATTCTTTTCTTACTGTTGGACCAATCCTGGCCGTTAGCATGCGCTGAATAAAGAGGAACAGTTTCAAATACTACATTTCATTGACTTTCTAGCGGTATAAATCCGTTTGAGTTACAACGGTTGCGTCACATATTCGTACCAACATGTATTTAGCGATGGTATTCGGATATTACTTGGTTGCATCGCTTTTAACATTGAAACATTTGACTGTGGGACTTAATTGAACTGATTTTGAACTTTGGTCTTATAAATGTGATAAATGAGCCAGTTTGACAACAAGAAGTAACCTTCTTTTTAATTTGACTTGATTGCTGGAACTCAGCGATTACAGTGGGCACTGTGGTAACTCTTTGTTAAAAAATGAAGATAAATAAGTCTGTTTTTACTGTGGGACCAATCCTAGCCGTTAATTTGCGCTGAAGAAAGAGAGACAGTTTCAAAAACTGTATTTCATTGACTTTCTAACGGTGTCAATCCGTTTGAGTTACAACAGTTGCGTCACATATTCGTACCAACATGTATTTAGTGATTTTCCTTCAATTTTACTAAGTTGTATTGCTTTTAACAGTGAAACGAGTGACTGTGGGAATTAATTGAACTGACTCTGGACTATGTCCTTATAAATGTGACAGATGAGCCAATTGGTCTCCAAGGAATAAATTTCTTCTTAATTTGACGTGATGGCTGGAATTCAGCGATTACATTAAGCTCCGTGGTAGCGCTTTATTTAAAAATTTAGATAATTAAGTCTTTTCTTACTGTTGGACCAATCCTGGCCGTTAGCATGCGCTAAATAAAGAGGATCAGTTTCAAATACTACATTTCATTGACTTTCTAGCGGTATAAATCCGTTTGAGTTACAACGGTTGCGTCACATATTCGTACCAACATGTACTTAGCGAAAGTATTCGTATAATACTAGGTTGCATCGCTTTTAACAGTGAAACGTTTGACTGTGGGACTTAATTGAACTGATTTTGAATTTGGTCTTATAAATATGATAAATGAGGCAGTTTGACAACAAGAAGTAACATTCTTCCTAATTTGACTTGATTGCTGGAACTCAGCGATTACAGTGGGCACTGTGGTAACTCTTTGTTAAAAAATGAAGATAAATAAGTCTGGTTTTACTGTGGGACCAATCCTAGCCGTTAAATCGCGCTGAAGAAAGAGAGACAGTTTTAAAAACTACATTTCATTGACTTTCTAACGGTGTCAATCCGTTTGAGTTACAACAGTTGCGTCACATATTCGTACCAACATGTATTTAGTGATTTTCCTTCAACTTTACCAAGTTGTATTGCTTTTAACAGTGAAACGAGTGACTGTGGGAATTAATTGAACTGACTCTGGACTATGTCCTTATAAATGTGACAGATGAGCCAATTGGTCTGGAAGGAATAACTTTCTTCTTAATTTGACGTGATGGCTGGAATTCAGCGATTACATTAAGCTCTGTGGTAGCGCTTTATTTAAAAATTTAGATAATTAAGTCTTTTTCTACTGTGGGACTAATACTGGCCGTTAGCACGCGCTTAAGAAATAAAGACATTCTCAAAAAGTTCATTTCAATGACTTCTTGGCAGTATCAATCCGTTTGAGTTACAACGGTTGCGTCACATATTCGTACCAAACTGTATTTAGTGATATCGATATTACTAAGTTATATTGCTTTTAACAGTGAAACGATTGACTGTGAAACTTAATTGAACTATCTTTGGACTGTGACCTTATAAATGTGATAAGTGAGCCAACTGGACCCAAGAAGTAACATTCTTCTTAATTTTACATGATTGCCGGAACTCAGCGCTTACACTGGGCGCTGTGGTAGTGCTTTATTTAAAAATTAAGTTAAATAAGTCACTTTTAACTGTGGGAGCAATCCCAGCCGTTAGTTCGCGCTGAATAAACAAAGACGGTTTCAAAAACTACATTTCATTGACTTTCTAACGGTGTTAATCCGTTTGAGTTTCAACGGTTGCGTCACATATTCGTACCAACATGTATTTAATGATTTTTTTCCGATGTGACTAAGTTGCATCGCTTTTAACAGTGAAACGATTGACTGTGGGACTTGATTGAACTGATTCTGGACTGTGATCTTGTAAATGCGATAAATGAGCCAATAGGCCACCAAGGAATAACTTTCTTCTTAATTTGACGTGATGGCTGGAATTCAGCGATTACATTAACCCTGTGGTAGCGCTTTATTTAAAAATTTAGATAAATAAGTCTTTTCTTACTGTTGGACCAATCCTGGCCGTTAGCATGCGCTGAATAAAAAGAAACAGATTCAAAAACTACATTTCATTGACTTTCTAACGGTATCAATCCGCTTGAGTTACAACTGTTGCGTCACATATTCGTCCCCACATGTATTTAGCGATAGTATTCGGATATTACTAGGTTGCACCGCTTTTAACATTGGAACATTTGACTGTGGGACTTAATTGAACTGATTTTGGACTTTGACCTTATGAATGTGATAAATGAGCCAGTTTGACTACAAGAAGTAACATTCTTCTTAATTTGACTTAATTGCTGAAACTCAGCGATTACAGTGGGCACTGTGGTAACTCTTTGTTAAAAAATGAAGATAAATAAGTCTGTTTTTACTGTGGGACCAATCCTAGCCGTTAATTCGCGCTGAAGAAAGAGAGACAGTTTCAAAAACTACATCTCATTGACTTTCTAACGGTGTCAATCCGTGAGTTACAACGGTTCCGTCACATATTCGTACCAACATGTATTTAGTGATTTTCTTCCAATTTTACTAAGTTGTATTGCTTTTAACAGTGAAACGAGTGACTGTGGGAATTAATTGAACTGACTCTGGACTATGTCCTTATAAATGTGACAGATGAGCCAATTGGTCTCCAAGGAATAACTTTCTTCTTAATTTGACGTGATGGCTGGAATTCAGCGATTACATTAAGCTCCGTGGTAGCGCTTTATTTAAAAATTTATAAAAATAAGTCTTTTCTTACTGTTGGACCAATCCTGGCCGTTAGCATGCGCTGAATAAAGAGGAACAGTTTCAAATACTACGTTTCATTAACTTTCTAGCGGTATAAATCTGTTTGAGTTTCAACGGTTGCGTCACATATTCGTACCAACATGTACTTAGCGAAAGTATTCGTATAATACTAGGTTGCATCGCTTTTAACAGTGAAACGTTTGACTGTGGGACTTAATTGAACTGATTTTGAACTTTGACCTTATGAATGTGATAAATGAGCTAGTTTGACTACAAGAAGTAACATTCTTCTTAATTTGACTTGATTGCTGGAACTCAGCGATTACAGTGGGCACTGTGGTAATTCTTTGTTAAAAAATGAAGATAAATAAGTCTGTTTTTACTGTGGGACCAATCCTAGCCGTTAATTCGCGCTGAAGAAAGAGAGACAGTTTCAAAAACTACATTTCATTGACTTTCTAATGGTGTCAATCCGTTTGAGTTACAACAGTTGCGTCACATATTCGTACCAACATGTATTTAGTGATTTTCTTCCAATTTTAATAAGTTGTATTGCTTTTAACAGTGAAACGAGTGACTGTGGGACTTAATTGAACTGACTCTGGACTATGTCCTTATAAATGTGACAGATGAGCCAATTGGTCTCCAAGGAATAACTTTCTTCTTAATTTGACGTGATGGCTGGAATTCAGCGATTACATTAAGCTCCGTGGTAGCGCTTTATTTAAAAATTTAGATAAATAAGTCTTTTCTTACTGTTGGACCAATCCTGGCCGCTAACATGCGCTGAATAAAGAGGAACAGTTTCAAATACTACATTTCATTGACTTTCTAGCGGTATAAATCCGTTTGAGTTACAACGGTTGCGTCACATATTCCTACCAACATGTACTTAGCGAAAGTATTCGTATAATACTAGGTTGTATCGCTTTTAACAGTGAAACGTTTGACTGTGGGACTTAATTGAACTGATTTTGAACTTTGACCTTATGAATGTGATAAATGAGCTAGTTTGACTACAAGAAGTAACATTCTTCTTAATTTGACTTGATTGCTGGAACTCAGCGATTACAGTGGTCACTGTGGTAACTCTTTGTTAAAAAATGAAGATAAATAAGTCTGTTTTTACTGTGGGACCAATCCTAGCCGTTAATTCGCGCTGAAGAAATAGAGACAGTTTCAAAAACTACATTTCATTGACTTTCTAACGGTGTCAATCCGTTTGAGTTACAACGGTTGCGTCACATATTCGTACCAACATGTATTTAGTGATTTTCTTCCAATTTTAATAAGTTGTATTGCTTTTAACAGTGAAACGAGTGAATGTGGGAATTAATTGAACTGACTCTGGACTATGTCCTTATAAATGTGACAGATGAGCCAATTGGTCTCCAAGGAATAACTTTCTTCTTAATTTGACGTGATGGCTGGAATTCAGCGATTACATTAAGCTCCGTGGTAGCGCTTTATTTAAAAGTTTAGATAAATAAGTCTTTTCTTACTGTTGGACCAATCCTGGCCGCTAGCATGCGCTGAATAAAGAGGAACAGTTTCAAATACTACATTTCATTGACTTTGTAGCGGTATAAATCCGTTTGAGTTACAACGGTTGCGTCACATATTCCTACCAACATGTACTTAGCGAAAGTATTCGTATAATACTAGGTTGCATCGCTTTTAACAGTGAAACGTTTGAGTGTGGGACTTAATTGAACTGATTTTGAACTTTGATCTTATAAATGTGATAAATGAGCCAGTTTGACTACAAGAAGTAACATTGTTCTTAATTTGACTTGATTGGTGGAACTCAGCGATTACAGTGGGCACTGTGGTAACTTTTTGTTAAAAAATGAAGATAAATAAGTCTGTTTTTACTGTGGGACCAATCCTAGCCGTTAATTCGCGCTGAAGAAAGAGAGACAGTTTCAAAAACTACATTTCATTGACTTTCTAACGGTGTCAATCCGTTTGAGTTACAACGGTTGCGTCACATATTCGTACCAACATGTATTTAGTGATTTTCTTCCAATTTTAATAAGTTGTATTGCTTTTAACAGTGAAACGAGTGAATGTGGGAATTAATTGAACTGACTCTGGACATTGTCCTTATAAATGTGACAGATGAGCCAATTGGTCTCCAAGGAATAACATTCTTCTTAATTATACATGATTGCCGGAACTCAGCGCTTACACTAGGCGCTGTGGTAGAAATTTATTTAAAAATTTAAATAAAGAGGTCACTTTTTACTGTGGGACCAATCCTAGCCGTTATCGCGCGCTGAAGAAATAGCGACTGTTTCAAAAACTACATTTCATCGACTTCTTGGCGGTATCAATCCGTTTGAGTTACAACGGTTGCGTCACATATTCGTACGAACATGTATTTAGCGATAGTATTCTGATATTACTAGGTTGCATCGCCTTTAACAGTGAAACGATTAACTGTGGGACTTAATTGAACTGATTTTGGACTTTGACATTATAAATGTGATAAATGAGCCAGTTTGAGTACAAGAAGTAACATTCTTGTTAATTTGACTTGATTGCTGGAGCTCAGCGATTGCACTGGGCACTGTGTTAGGGTTTTATTTAAAAATTAAGTTAAATAAGTCACTTTTAACTGTGGGAGCAATCCCAGCCGTTAGTTCGCGCTGAATAAACAAAGACGGTTTCAAAAACTACATTTCATTGACTTTCTAACGGTGTTAATCCGTTTGAGTTACAACGGTTGCGTCACATATTCGTACCAACATGTATTTAATGATTTTTTTCCGATGTGACTAAGTTGCATCGCTTTTAACAGTGAAACGATTGACTGTGGGACTTAATTGAACTGATTCTGGACTGTGATCTTGTAAATGCGCTAAATGAGCCAATAGGCCTCCAAGGAATAACATTTTTCTTAATTCGACATGATTGCTGGAATTCAGCGATTACACTGGGCGCTGTGGTAGTGCTTTATTTAAAAATTTAGATAAATAAGTCTTTTTTTACTGTGGGACTAATCCTGGCCGTTAGCACGCGCTGAAGAAATAGAGACATTCTCAAAAACTACATTTCATCGACTTTTTGGCGGTATCAATCCGTTTGAGTTACAACGGTTGCGTCACATATTCGTATCAACATGTATTTAGCGATAGTATTCTGATATTACTAGGTTGCATCGCTTTTAACATTGAAACATTTGACTGTGGGACTTAATTGAACTGATTTTGGACTTTGACCTTATGAATGTGATAAATGAGCCAGTTTGACTACAAGAAGTAACATTCTTGTTAATTTGACTTGATTGCTGGAGCTCAGCGATTGCACTGGGCACTGTGTTAGGGTTTTATTTAAAAATTAAGTTAAATAAGTCACTTTTAACTGTGGGAGCAATCCCAGCCGTTAGTTCGCGCTGAATAAACAAAGACGGTTTCAAAAACTACATTTCATTGACTTTCTAACGGTGTTAATCCGTTTGAGTTACAACGGTTGCGTCACATATTCGTACCAACATGTATTTAATGATTTTTTTCCGATGTGACTAAGTTGCATCGCTTTTAACAGTGAAACGATTGACTGTGGGACTTAATTGAACTGATTCTGGACTGTGATCTTGTAAATGCGCTAAATGAGCCAATAGGCCTCCAAGGAATAACATTTTTCTTAATTCGACATGATTGCTGGAATTCAGCGATTACACTGGGCGCTGTGGTAGTGCTTTATTTAAAAATTTAGATAAATAAGTCTTTTTTTACTGTGGGACTAATCCTGGCCGTTAGCACGCGCTGAAGAAATAGAGACATTCTCAAAAACTACATTTCATCGACTTTTTGGCGGTATCAATCCGTTTGAGTTACAACGGTTGCGTCACATATTCGTATCAACATGTATTTAGCGATAGTATTCTGATATTACTAGGTTGCATCGCTTTTAACATTGAAACATTTGACTGTGGGACTTAATTGAACTGATTTTGGACTTTGACCTTATGAATGTGATAAATGAGCCAGTTTGACTACAAGAAGTAACATTCTTCTTAATTTGACTTGATTGCTGGAACTCAGCGATTACAGTGGGCACTGTGGTAACTCTTTGTTAAAAAATGAAGATAAATAAGTCTGTTTTTACTGTGGGACCAATCCTAGCCGTTATCGCGCGCTGAAGAAATAGCGACAGTTTCAAAAACTACATTCCATTGACTTTCTAACGGTATCAATCCGCTTGAGTTACAACTGTTGCGTCACATATTCGTCCCCACATGTATTTAGCGATAGTATTCGGATATTACTAGGTTGCATCGCTTTTAACATTGGAACATTTGACTGTGGGACTTAATTGAACTGATTTTGGACTTTGACATTATGAATGTGATAAATGAGCCAGTTTGACTACAAGAAGTAACATTCTTCTTAATTTGACTTGATTGCTGAAACTCAGCGATTACAGTGGGCACTGTGGTAACTCTTTGTTAAAAAATGAAGATAAATAAGTCTGTTTTTACTGTGGGACCAGTCCTAGCCGTTAATTCGCGCTGAAGAAAGAGAGACAGTTTCAAAAACTACATTTCATTGACTTTCTAACGGTGTCAATCCGTTTGAGTTACAACGGTTGCGTCACATATTCGTACCAACATGTATTTAGTGATTTTCTTCCAATTTTACTAAGTTGTATTGGTTTTAACAGTGAAACGAGTGACTGTGGGAATTAATTGAACTGACTCTGGACTATGTCCTTATAAATGTGACAGATGAGCCAATTGGTCTCCAAGGAATAACTTTCTTCTTAATTTGACGTGATGGCTGGAATTCAGCGATTACATTAAGCTCCGTGGTAGCGCTTTATTTAAAAATTTATATAAATAAGTCTTTTCTTACTGTTGGACCAATCCTTGCCGTTAGCATGCGCTGAATAAAGAGGAACAGTTTCAAATACTACATTTCATTAACTTTCTAGCGGTATAAATCCGTTTGAGTTTCAACGGTTGCGTCACATATTCGTACCAACATGTACTTAGCGAAAGTATTCGTATAATAATAGGTTGCATCGCTTTTAACAGTGAAACGTTTGACTGTGGGACTTAATTGAACTGATTTTGAACTCTGACCTTATGAATGTGATAAATGAGCTAGTTTGACAACAAGAAGTAACATTCTTCTTAATTTGACTTGATTGCTGGAATTCAGCGATTACAGTGGGCACTGTGGTAATTCTTTGTTAAAAAATGAAGATAAATAAGTCTGTTTTTACTGTGGGACCAATCCTAGCCGTTAATTCGCGCTGAAGAAAGAGAGGCAGTTTCAAAAACTACATTTCATTGACTTTCTAACGGTGTCAATCCGTTTGAGTTACAACAGTTGCGTCACATATTCGTACCAACATGTATTTAGTGATTTTCTTCCAGTTTTAATAAGTTGTATTGCTTTTAACAGTGAAACGAGTGACTGTGGGACTTAATTGAACTAACTCTGGACTATGTCCTTATAAATGTGACAGATGAGCCAACTGGTCTCCAAGGAATAACTTTCTTCTTAATTTGACGTGATGGCTGGAATTCAGCGATTACATTAAGCTCCGTGGTAGCGCTTTATTTAAAAATTTAGATAAATAAGTCTTTTCTTACTGTTGGACCAATCCTGGCCGCTAACATGCGCTGAATAAAGAGGAACAGTTTCAAATACTACATTTCATTGACTTTCTAGCGGTATAAATCCGTTTGAGTTACAACGGTTGCGTCACATATTCCTACCAACATGTACTTAGCGAAAGTATTCGTATAATACTAGGTTGTATCGCTTTTAACAGTGAAACGTTTGACTGTGGGACTTAATTGAACTGATTTTGAACTTTGACCTTATGAATGTGATAAATGAGCTAGTTTGACTACAAGAAGTAACATTCTTCTTAATTTGACTTGATTGCTGGAACTCAGCGATTACAGTGGGCACTGTGTAAACTCTTTGTTAAAAAATGAAGATAAATAAGTCTGTTTTTACTGTGGGACCAATCCTAGCCGTTAATTCGCGCTGAAGAAAGAGAGACAGTTTCAAAAACTACATTTCATTGACTTTCTAACGGTATCAATCCGTTTGAGTTACAACGGTTGCGTCACATATTCGTACCAACATGTATTTAGTGATTTTCTTCCAATTTTAATAAGTTGTATTGCTTTTAACAGTGAAACGAGTGACTGTGGGACTTAATTGAACTGACTCTGGACTATGTCCTTATAAATGTGACAGATGAGCCAATTGGTCTCCAAGGAATAACTTTCTTCTTAATTTGACGTGATGGCTGGAATTCAGCGATTACATTAAGCTCCGTGGTAGCGCTTTATTTAAAAATTTAGATAAATAAGTCTTTTCTTACTGTTGGACCAATCCTGGCCGCTAGCATGCGCTGAATAAAGAGGAACAGTTTCAAATACTACATTTCATTGACTTTCTAGCGGTATAAATCCGTTTGAGTTACAACGGTTGCGTCACATATTCCTACCAACATGTACTTAGCGAAAGTATTCGTATAATACTAGGTTGTATCGCTTTTAACAGTGAAACGTTTGACTGTGGGACTTAATTGAACTGATTTTGAACTTTGACCTTATGAATGTGATAAATGAGCTAGTTTGACTACAAGAAGTAACATTCTTCTTAATTTGACTTGATTGCTGGAACTCAGCGATTACAGTGGGCACTGTGGTAACTCTTTGTTAAAAAATGAAGATAAATAAGTCTGTTTTTACTGTGGGACCAATCCTAGCCGTTAATTCGCGCTAAAGAAAGAGAGACAGTTTCAAAAACTACATTTCATTGACTTTCTAACGGTATCAATCCGTTTGAGTTACAACGGTTGCGTCACATATTCGTACCAACATGTATTTAGTGATTTTCTTCCAATTTTAATAAGTTGTATTGCTTTTAACAGTGAAACGAGTGACTGTGGGACTTAATTGAACTGACTCTGGACTATGTCCTTATAAATGTGACAGATGAGCCAATTGGTCTCCAAGGAATAACTTTCTTCTTAATTTGACGTGATGGCTGGAATTCAGCGATTACATTAAGCTCCGTGGTAGCGCTTTATTTAAAAATTTAGATAAATAAGTCTTTTCTTACTGTTGGACCAATCCTGGCCGCTAGCATGCGCTGAATAAAGAGGAACAGTTTCAAATACTACATTTCATTGACTTTCTAGCGGTATAAATCCGTTTGAGTTACAACGGTTGCGTCACATATTCCTACCAACATGTACTTAGCGAAAGTATTCGTATAATACTAGGTTGTATCGCTTTAACAGTGAAACGAGTGACTGTGGGAATTAATTGAACTGACTCTGGATTATGTCCTTATAAATGTGACAGATGAGCCAATTGGTCTCCAAGGAATAACTTTCTTCTTAATTTAACGTGATGGCTGGAATTCAGCGATTACATTAAGCTCCGTGGTAGCGCTTTATTTAAAAATTTAGATAAATAAGTCTTTTCTTACTGTTGGACCAATCCTGGCCGTTAGCATGCGCTGAATAAAGAGGAACAGTTTCAAATACTACATTTCATTGACTTTCTAGCGGTATAAATCCGTTTGAGTTTCAACGGTTGCGTCACATATTCGTACCAACATGTATTTAATGATTTTTTTCCGATGTGACTAAGTTGCATCGCTTTTAACAGTGAAATGATTGACTGTGGGAGTTAATTGAACTGATTCTGGACTGTGACCTTGTAAATGCGATAAATGAGCCAATTGGACACCAAGGAATAACATTTTTCTTCATTCGACATGATTGCTGGAATTCAGCGATTACACTGGGCGCTGTGGTAGTGCTTTATATAAAAATTTAGATAAGTAAAACTTTTTTTACTGTGGGACTAATCCTGTTCGTTAGCACGCGCTGAAGAAATAGCGACAGTTTCAAAAACAACATTTCATTGACTTTCTAACGGTATAAATCCGTTCGAGTTGCAACGGTTGCGTCACATATTCGTACCAACATGTACTTAGCGAAGGTATTCGTATAATACTAGGTTGCATCGCTTTTAACAGTGAAACGTTTGACTGTGGGACTTAATTGAACTGATTTTGAACTTTGATCTTATAAATGTGATAAATGAGTCAGTTTGAGTACAAGAAGTAACATTCTTCTTAATTTGACTTGATTGCTGGAACTCAGCGATTGCACTGGGCACTGTGGTAGCGCTTTATTTAAAAATTTAGATAAATAAGACTTTTTTTACTGTGGGACTAATCCTGGTCGTTACCACGCGCTGAAGAAATAGAGACATTCTCAAAAACTACATTTCATCAACTTCTTGGCGGTATCAATCCGTTTGAGTTACAACGGTTGCGTCACATATTCGTATCAACATGTATTTAGCGATAGTATTCTGATATTACTAGGTTGCATCGCCTTTAACAGTGAAACGATTGACTGTGGGACTTAATTGAACTAACTTTGGACTGTGACCTTATGAATGTGATAAATGAGCCAGTTTGATTACAAGAAGTAACATTCTTCTTAATTTGACTTGATTGCTGAAACTCAGCGATTACAGTGGGCACTGTGGTAATTCTTTGTTAAAAAATGAAGATAAATAAGTCTGTTTTTACTGTGGGACCAATCCTAGCCGTTAATTCGCGCTGAAGAAAGAGAGACAGTTTCAAAAACTACATTTCATTGACTTTCTAACGGTGTCAATCCGTTTGAGTTACAACAGTTGCGTCACATATTCGTACCAACATGTATTTAGTGATTTTCTTCCAATTTTACTAAGTTGTATTGCTTTTAACAGTGAAACGAGTGACTGTGGGAATTAATATTGAACTGACTCTGGACTATGTCCTTATAAATGTGACAGATGAGCCAATTGGTCTCCAAGGAATAACTTTCTTCTTAATTTGACGTGATGGTTGGAATTCAGCGATTACATTAAGCTCCGTGGTAGCGCTTTATTTAAAAGTTTAGATAAATAAGTCTTTTCTTACTGTTGGACCAATCCTGGCCGTTAGCATGCGCTGAATAAAGAGGAACAGTTTCAAATACTACATTTCATTGACTTTCTAGCGGTATAAATCCGTTTGAGTTTCAACGATTGCGTCACATATTCGTACCAACATGTACTTAGCGAAAGTATTCGTATAATACTAGGTTGCATCGCTTTATACAGTGAAACGTTTGACTGTGGGACTTAATTGAACTGATTTTGAACTTTGACCTTATGAATGTGATAAATGAGCTAGTTTGACTACAAGAAGCAACATTCTTCTTAATTTGACTTGCTTGCTGGAACTCAGCGATTACAGTGGGCACTGTGGTAACTCTTTGTTAAAAAATGAAGATAAATAAGTCTGTTTTTATTGTGGGGCCAATCCTAGCCGTTAATTCGCGCTGAAAAAAGAGAGACAGTTTCAAAAACTACATTTCATTGACTTTCTAACGGTATCTATCCGCTTGAGTTACAACTGTTGCGTCACATATTTGTCCCCACATGTATTTAGCGATAGTATTCGGATATTACTAGGTTGCATCGCTTTTAACTTTGAAACATTTGACTGTGGGACATAATTGAACTGATTTTGGACTTTGACCTTATGAATATGATAAGTGAGCCAGTTTGACTACAAGAAGTAACATTCTTCTTAATTTGACTTGATTGCTGGAACTCAGCGATTACAGTGGTCAGTGTGGTAACTCTTTGTTAAAAAATGAAGATAAATAAGTCTGGTTTTACTGTGGGACCAATCCTAGCCGTTAATTCGCGCTGAAGAAAGAGAGACAGTTTCAAAAACTACATTTCATTGACTTTCTAATGGTGTCAATCCGTTTGAGTTACAACGGTTGCGTCACATATTCGTACCAACATGTATTTAGTGTTTTTCTTCCAATTTTACTAAGTTGTATTGCTTTTAACAGTAAAACGAGTGACTGTGGGAATTAATTGAACTGACTCTGGACTATGTCCTTATAAATGTGACAGATGAGCCAATTGGTCTCCAAGGAATAACTTTCTTCTTAATTTGACGTGATGGCTGGAATTCAGCGATTACATTAAGCTCCGTGGTAGCGCTTTATTTAAAAATTTAGATAAATAAGTCTTTTCTTACTGTTGGACCAATCCTGGCCGTTACCATGCGCTGAATAAAGAGGAACAGTTTCAAATACTACATTTCAGTGACTTTCTAGCGGTATAAATCCGTTTGAGTTTCAACGGTTGCGTCACATATTCGTACCAACATGTACTTAGCGAAAGTATTCGTATAATACTAGGTTGCATCGCTTTTAACAGTGAAACGTTTGACTGTGGGACTTAATTGAACTGATTTTGAACTTTGACCTTATGAATGTGATAAATGAGCTTGTTTGACTACAAGAAGTAACATTCTTCTTAATTTGACTTGATTGCTGGAACTCAGCGATTACAGTGGGCACTGTGGTAACTCTTTGTTAAAAAATGAAGATAAATAAGTCTGTTTTTACTGTAGGACCAATCCTAGCCGTTAATTCGCGCTGAAGAAAGAGAGACAGTTTCAAAAACTACATTTCATTGACTTTCTAACCGTGTCAATCTGTTTGAGTTACAACGGTTGCGTCACATATTCGTACCAACATGTATTTAGTGATTTTCTTTCAATTTTACTAAGTTGTATTGCTTTTAACAGTGAAACGAGTGACTATGGGAATTAATTGAACTGACTCTGGATTATGTCCTTATAAATGTGACAGATGAGCCAATTGGTCTGCAAGGAATAACTTTCTTCTTAATTTGACGTGATGGCTGGAATTCAGCGATTACATTAAGCTCTGTGGTAGCGCTTTATTTAAAAATTTAGATAAATAAGCCTTTTCTTACTGTTGGACCAATCCTGGCCGTTAGCATGCGCTGAATAAAGAGGAACAGTTTCAAATACTACATTTCATTGACTTTCTAGCGGTATATATCCGTTTGAGTTGGAACGGTTGCGTCACATATTCGTACCAACATGTACTTAGCGAAAGTATTCGTATAATACTAGGTTGCATCGCTTTTAACAGTGAAACGTTTGACTGTGGGACTTAATTGAACTGATTTTGAACTTTGATCTCATAAATGTGATAAATGAGTCAGTTTGAGTACAAGAAGTAACATTCTTCTTAATTTGACTTGATTGCTGGAACTCAGCGATTGCACTGGCCACTGTGGTAGCGTTTTATTTAAAAATTTAGATAAATAAGACTTTTTTTACTGTGGGACTAATCCTGGTCGTTAGCACGCGCTGAAGAAATAGAGACATTCTCAAAAACTACATTTCATCGACTTCTTGGCGGTATCAATCCGCTTGAGTTACAACTGTTGCGTCACATATTTGTCCCCACATGTATTTAGCGATAGTATTCGGATATTACTAGGTTGCTTCGCTTTTAACCTTGAAACATTTGACTGTGGGACATAATTGAACTGATTTTGGACTTTGACCTTATGAATATGATAAATGAGCCAGTTTGACTACAAGAAGTAACATTCTTCTTAATTTGACTTGATTGCTGGAACTCAGCGATTACAGTGGTCAGTGTGGTAACTCTTTGTTAAAAAATGAAGATAAATAAGTCTGTTTTTACTGTGGGACCAATCCTAGCCGTTAATTCGCGCTGAAGAAAGAGAGACAGTTTCAAAAACTACATTTCATTGACTTTCTAACGGTGTCAATCCGTTTGAGTTACAACGGTTGCGTCACATATTCGTACCAACATGTATTTAGTGATTTTCTTCCAATTTTACTAAGTTGTATTGCTTTTAACACTGAAACGAGTGACTGTGGGAATTAATTGAACTGACTCTGGACTATGTCTTTATAAATGTGACAGATGAGCCAATTGGTCTCCAAGGAATAACTTTCTTCTTAATTTGACGTGATGGCTGGAATTCAGCGATTACATTAAGCCCTGTGGTAGCGCTTTATTTAAAAATTCAGATAAATATGTCTTTTCTTACTGCTGGACCAATCCTGGCCGTTAGCATGCGCTGAATAAAGAGGAACAGATTCAAATACTACATTTCATTGACTTTCTAGCGGTATAAATCCGTTCGAGTTGCAACGGTTGCGTCACATATTCGTACCAACATGTACTTAGCGAAGGTATTCGTATAATACTAGGTTGCATCGCTTTTAACAGTGAAACGTTTGACTGTGGGACTTAATTGAACTGATTTTGAACTTTGATCTTATAAATGTGATAAATGAGTCAGTTTGAGTACAAGAAGTAACATTCTTCTTAATTTGACTTGATTGCTGGAACTCAGCGATTGCACTGGGCACTGTGGTAGCGCTTTATTTAAAAATTTAGATAAATAAGACTTTTTTTACTGTGGGACTAATCCTGGTCGTTACCACGCGCTGAAGAAATAGAGACATTCTCAAAAACTACATTTCATCGACTTCTTGGCGGTATCAATCCGTTTGAGTTACAACGGTTGCGTCACATATTCGTATCAACATGTATTTAGCGATAGTATTCTGATATTACTAGGTTGCATCGCCTTTAACAGTGAAACGATTGACTGTGGGACTTAATTGAACTAACTTTGGACTGTGACCTGATAAATGTTATAAATGAGCCAACTGGACCCAAGAAATAACATTCTTCTTAATTTGACATGATTGCCGGAACTCAGCGATTACGCTGGGCGCTCTGGTAGCACTTCATTTAAAAATTTAAATAAAAAAGTCATTTTTTACTCTGGGACCAATCCTAGCCGTTATCGCGCGCTGAAGAAATAGCGACAGTTTCAAAAACTACATTTCATTGACTTTCTAACGGTGTCAATCCGTTTGAGTTACAACGGTTGCGTCACATATTCGTACCAACATGTATTTAGTGATTTTCTTCCAATTTTACTAAGTTGTATTGCTTTTAACAGTGAAACGAGTGACTGTGGGAATTAATTGAACTGACTCTGGACTATGTCTTTATAAATGTGACAGATGAGCCAATTGGTCTCCAAGGAATAACTTTCTTCTTAATTTGACGTGATGGCTGGAATTCAGCGATTACATTAAGCCCTGTGGTAGCGCTTTATTTAAAAATTTAGATAAATAGGTCTTTTCTTACTGTTGGACCAATCCTGGCCGTTAGCATGCGCTGAATAAAGAGGAACAGATTCAAATACTACATTTCATTGACTTTCTAGCGGTATAAGTCCGTTAGTGTTACAACGGTTGCGTCACATATCCGTACCAACATGTACTTAGCGAAAGTATTCGGATAATACTAGGTTGCATCGTTTTTAACAGTGAAACGTTTGACTGTGGGACTTAATTGAACTGATTTTGAACTTTGACCTTATGAATGTGATAAATGAGCTAGTTTGACTACAAGAAGTAACATTCTTCTTAATTTGACTTGATTGCTGGAACTCAGCGATTATAGTGGGCACTGTGGTAACTCTTTGTTAAAAAATGAAGATAAATAAGTCTGTTTTTACTGTGGGACCAATCGTAGCCGTTAATTCGCGCTGAAGAAAGAGAGACAGTTTCAAAAACTACATTTCATTGACTTTCTAACGGTGTCAATCCGTTTGAGTTACAACGGTTGCGTCACATATTCGTACCAACATGTATTTAGTGATTTTCTTTCAATTTTACTAAGTTGTATTGCTTTTAACAGTGAAACGAGTGACTGTGGGAATTAATTGAACTGACTCTGGACTATGTCCTTATAAATGTGACAGATGAGCCAATTGGTCTGCAAGGAATAACTTTCTTCTTAATTTGACGTGATGGCTGGAATTCAGCGATTACATTAAGCTCTGTGGTAGCGCTTTATTTAAAAATTTAGATAAATAAGTCTTTTCTTACTGTTGGACCAATCCTGGCCGTTAGCATGCGCTGAATAAAGAGGAACAGTTTCAAATACTACATTTCATTGACTTTCTAGCGGTATAAATCCGTTTGAGTTGCAACGGTTGCGTCACATATTCGTACCAACATGTACTTAGCGAAAGTATTCGTATAATACTAGGTTGCATCGCTTTTAACAGTGAAACGTTTGACTGTGGGACTTAATTGAACTGATTTTGAACTTTGACCTTATGAATGTGATAAATGAGCTAGTTTGACTACAAGAAGTAACATTCTTCTTAATTTGACTTGATTGCTGGAACTCAGCGATTACAGTGGGCACTGTGGTAACCCTTTGTTAAAAAATGAAGATAAATAAGTCTGTTTTTACTGTGGGACCAATCCTAGCCGTTAATTCGCGCTGAAGAAAGAGAGACAGTTTCAAAAACTACATTTCATTGACTTTCTAACGGTGTCAATCCGTTTGAGTTACAACGGTTGCGTCACATATTCGTACCAACATGTATTTAGTGATTTTCTTTCAATTTAACTAAGTTGTATTGCTTTTAACAGTGAAACGAGTGACTGTGGGAATTAATTGAACTGACTCTGGACTATGTCCTTATAAATGTGACAGATGAGCCAATTGGTCTGCAAGGAATAACTTTCTTCTTAATTTGACGTGATGGCTGGAATTCAGCGATTACATTAAGCTCTGCGGTAGCGCTTTATTTAAAAATTTAGATAAATAAGTCTTTTCTTACTGTTGGACCAATCCTGGCCGTTAGCATGCGCTGAATAAAGAGGAACAGTTTCAAATACTACATTTCATTGACTTTCTAGCGGTATAAATCCGTTTGAGTTACAACGGTTGCGTCACATATTCCTACCAACATGTACTTAGCGAAAGTATTCGTATAATACTAGGTTGCATCGCTTTTAACAGTGAAACGTTTGACTGTGGGACTTAATTGAACTGATTTTGAACTTTGATCTTATAAATGTGATAAATGAGTCAGTTTGAGTACAAGAAGTAACATTCTTCTTAATTTGACTTGATTGCTGGAACTCAGCGATTGCACTGGGCACTGTGGTAGCGTTTTATTTAAAATTTTAGATAAATACGTCTTTTTTTACTGTGGGACTAATCTTGGCCGTTAGCACGCGCTGAACGAAAAGAGACATTCTCAAAAACTAAATTTCATCGACTTCTTGGCGGTATCAATTCGTTTGAGTTACAACGGTTGCGTCACATATTCGTATCAACATGTATTTAGCGATAGTATTCTGATATTACTAAGTTGCATCGCCTTTAACAGTGAAACGATTGACTGTGGAACTTAATTGAACTAACTTTAGACTGTGACCTGATAAATGTTATAAATGAGCCAACTGGACCTAAGAAATAACATTCTTCTTAATTTGACATGATTGCCGGAACTTAGCGATTACGCTGGGCGCTGTGGTAGCACTTCATATAAAAATTTAAATAAAAAAGTCATTTTTTACTGTGGGACCAATCCTAGCCGTTATCGCGCGCTGAAGAAATAGCGACAGTTTCAAAAACTACATTTCATTGACTTTCTAACGGTATCAATCCGCTTGAGTTACAACTGTTGCGTCACATATTCGTCCCCACATGTATTTAGCGATAGTATTCGGATATTACTAGGTTGCATCGCTTTTAACATTGAAACATTTGACTGTGGGACTTAATTGAACTGATTTTGGACTTTGACCTTATGAATGTAATAAATGAGCCAGTTTAACTGCAAGAAGTAACATTCTTCTTAATTTGACTTGATTGCTGGAACTCAGCGATTACAGTGGGCACTGTGGTAACTCTTTGTTAAAAAATAAAGATAAATAAGTCTGTTTTTACTGTGGGACCAATCCTAGCCGTTAATTCGCGCTGAAGAAAGAGAGACAGTTTCAAAAACGACATTTCATTGACTTTCTAACGCTGTCAATCCGTTTGAGGTACAACGGTTGCGTCACATATTCGTACCAACATGTATTTAGTGATTTTCTTCCAATTTTACTAAGTTGTATTGCTTTTAACAGTGAAACGAGTGACTGTGGGAATTAATTGAACTGACTCTGGACTATGTCCTTATAAATGTGACAGATGAGCCAATTGGTCTCCAAGGAATAACTTTCTTCTTAATTTGACGTGATGGCTGGAATTCAGCGATTACATTAAGCCCTGTGGTAGCGCTTTATTTAAAAATTTAGATAAATAGGTCTTTTCTTACTGTTGGACCAATCCTGGCCGTTAGCATGCGCTGAATAAAGAGGAACAGATTCAAATACTACATTTCATTGACTTTCTAGCGGTATAAGTCCGTTAGTGTTACAACGGTTGCGTCACATATTCGTACCAACATGTACTTAGCGAACGTATTCGGATAATACTAGGTTGCATCGTTTTTAACAGTGAAACGTTTGACTGTAGGACTTAATTGAACTGATTTTGAACTTTGATCTTATAAATGTGATAAATGAGTCAGTTTGAGTACAAGAAGTAAACATTCTTCTTAATTTGACTTGACTGCTGGAACTCAGCGATTGCACTGGGCACTGTGTTAGGGTTTTATTTAAAAATTAAGTCAAATAAGTCACTTTTAACTGTGGGAGCAATCCCAGCCGTTAGTTCGCGCTGAATAAACAAAGACAGTTTCAAAAACTACATTTCATTGACTTTCTAACGGTGTTAATCCGTTTGAGTTACAACGGTTGCGTCACATATTCGTGCCAACATGTATTTGGTGGTTTTTTTCGATGTGACTAAGTTGCATCACTTTTAACAGTGAAACGATTGACTGTGGGACTTAATTGAACTGATTCTGGACTGTGACCTTGTAAATGCGATAAATGAGCCAATTGGGCACCAAGGAATAACATTTTTCTTAATTCGACATGATTGCTGGAATTCAGCGATTACACTGGGCGCTGTGGTAGTGCTTTATTTAAAAATTTAGATAAATACGTCTTTTTTTACTGTGGGACTAATCCTGGCCGTTAGCACGCGCTGAACGAAAAGAGACATTCTCAAAAACTACATTTCATCGACTTCTTGGCGGTATCAATCCGTTTGAGTTACAACGGTTGCGTCACATATTCGTATCAACATGTATTTAGCGATAGTATTCTGATATTACTAAGTTGCATCGCCTTTAACAGTGAAACGATTGACTGTAGGACTTAATTGAACTAACTTTGGACGGTGACCTGATAAATGTTATAAATGAGCCAACTGGACCCAAGAAATAACATTCTTCTTAATGTGACATGATTGCCGGAACTCAGCGATTACGCTGGGCGCTGTGGTAGCACTACATTTAAAAATTTAAATAAAAAAGTCATTTTTTACTGTGGGACCAATCCTAGCCGTTATCGCGCGCTGAAGAAATAGCGACAGTTTCAAAAACTACATTTCATTGAATTTCCAACGGTATCAATCCGCTTGAGTTACAACTGTTGCGTCACATATTCGTCCCCACATGTATTTAGCGATAGTATTCGGATATTACTAGGTTGCATCGCTTTTAACATTGAAATACTTGACTGTGGGACTTAATTGAACTGATTTTGGACTTTGACCTTATGAATGTGATAAATGAACCAATTGGGTACCAAGGAATAACATTTTTCTTAATTCGACATGATTGCTGGAATTCAGCGATTACACTGGGCGCTGTGGTAGTGCTTTATTTAAAAATTTAGATAAATACGTCCTTTTTTACTGTGGGACTAATCCTGGCCGTTAGCACGCACTGAACGAAAAGAGACATTCTCAAAAACTACATTTCATCGACTTCTTGGCGGTATCAATCCGTTTGAGTTACAACGGTTGCGTCACATATTCGTACCAACATGTACTTAGCGAACGTATTCGGATAATACTAGGTTGCATCGTTTTTAACAGTGAAACGTTTGACTGTAGGACTTAATTGAACTGATTTTGAACTTTGATCTTATAAATGTGATAAATGAGTCAGTTTGAGTACAAGAAGTAACATTCTTCTTAATTTGACTTGATTGCTGGAACTCAGCGATTGCACTGGGCACTGTGTTAGCGTTTTATTTAAAAATTAAGTTAAATAAGTCACTTTTAACTGTGGGAGCAATCCCAGCCGTTAGTTCGCGCTGAATAAACAAAGACAGTTTCAAAAACTACATTTCATTGACTTTCTAACGGTGTTAATCCGTTTGAGTTACAACGGTTGCGTCACATATTCGTGCCAACATGTATTTGGTGGTTTTTTTCGATGTGACTAAGTTGCATGGCTTTTAACAGTGAAACGATTGACTGTGGGACTTAATTGAACTGATTCTGGACTGTGACCTTGTAAATGCGATAAATGAGCCAATTGGGCACCAAGGAATAACATTTTTCTTAATTCGACATGATTGCTGGAATTCAGCGATTACACTGGGCGCTGTGGTAGTGCTTTATTTAAAAATTTAGATAAATACGTCTTTTTTTACTGTGGGACTAATCCTGGCCGTTAGAACGCGCTGAACGAAAAGAGACGTTCTCAAAAACTACATTTCATCGACTTCTTGGCGGTATCAATCCGTTTGAGTTATAACGTTTGCGTCACATATTCGTATCAACATGTATTTAGCGATAGTATTCTGATATTACTAAGTTGCATCGCCTTTAACAGTGAAACGATTGACTGTGGGACTTAATTGAACTAACTTTGGACTGTGACCTGATAAATGTTATAAATGAGCCAACTGGACCCAAGAAATAACATTCTTCTTAATTTGACATGATTGCCGGAACTCAGCGATTACGCTGGGCGCTGTGGTAGCACTTCATTTAAAAACTTAAATAAAAAAGTCACTTTTTACTGTGGGACCAATCCTAGCCGTTATCGCGCGCTGAAGAAATAGCGACAGTTTCAAAAACTACATTTCATTGACTTTCTAACGGTATCAATCCGCTTGAGTTACAACTGTTGCGTCACATATTCGTCCCCACATGTATTTAGCGATAGTATTCGGATATTACTAGGTTGCATCGCTTTTAACATTGAAATATTTGACTGTGGGACTTAATTGAACTGATTTTGGACTTTGACCTTATGAATGTGATAAATGAGCCAGTTTGACTGCAAGAAGTAACATTCTTCTTAATTTGACTTGATTGCTGGAACTCAGCGATTACAGTGGGCACTGTGGTAACTCTTTGTTAAAAAATGAAGATAAATAAGTCTGTTTTTACTGTGGGACCAATCCTAGCCGTTAATTCGCGCTGAAGAAAGAGAGACAGTTTCAAAAACTACATTTCATTGACTTTCTAACGCTGTCAATCCGTTTGAGTTACAACGGTTGCGTCACATATTCGTACCAACATGTATTTAGTGATTTTCTTCCAATTTTACCAAGTTGTATTGCTTTTAACAGTGCAACGAGTGACTGTGGGAATTAATTGAACTGACTCTGGACTATGTCCTTATAAATGTGACAGATGAGCCATTTGGTCTCCAAGGAATAACTTTCTTCTTAATTTGACGTGATGGCTGGAATTCAGCGATTACATTAAGCCCTGTGGTAGCGCTTTATTTAAAAATTTAGATAAATAGGTCTTTTCTTACTGTTGGACCAATCCTGGCCGTTAGCATGCGCTGAATAAAGAGGAACAGATTCAAATACTACATTTCATTGACTTTCTAGCGGTATAAGTCCGTTAGTGTTACAACGGTTGCGTCACATATTCGTACCAACATGTACTTAGCGAACGTATTCAGATAATACTAGGTTGCATCGTTTTTAACAGTGAAACGTTTGACTGTAGGACTTAATTGAACTGATTTTGAACTTTGATCTTATAAATGTGATAAATGAGTCAGTTTGAGTACAAGAAGTAACATTCTTCTTAATTTGACTTGATTGCTGGAACTCAGCGATTGGACTGGGCACTGTGTTAGCGTTTTATTTAAAAATTAAGTCAAATAAGTCACTTTTAACTGTGGGAGCAATCCCAGCCGTTAGTTCGCGCTGAATAAACAAAGACAGTTTCAAAAACTACATTTCATTGACTTTCTAACGGTGTTAATCCGTTTGAGTTACAACGGTTGCGTCACATATTCGTGCCAACATGTATTTAGTGGTTTTTTTCGATGTGACTAAGTTGCATCGCTTTTAACAGTGAAACGATTGACTGTGGGACTTAATTGAACTGATTCTGGACTGTGACCTTGTAAATGCGATAAATGAGCCAATTGGGCACCAAGGAATAACATTTTTCTTAATTCGACATGATTGCTGGAATTCAGCGATTACACTGGGCGCTGTGGTAGTGCTTTATTTAAAAATTTAGATAAATACGTCTTTTTTTACTGTGGGACTAATCCTGGCCGTTAGCACGCGCTGAACGAAAAGAGACATTCTCAAAAACTACATTTCATCGACTTCTTGGCGGTATCAATCCGTTTGAGTTACAACGGTTGCGTCACATATTCGTATCAACATGTATTTAGCGATAGTAATCTGATATTACTAAGTTGCATCGCTTTTAACAGTGAAACGATTGACTGTGGGACTTAATTGAACTAACTTTGGACTGTGACCTGATAAATGTTATAAATGAGCCAACTGGACCCAAGAAATAACATTCTTCTTAATTTGACATGATTGCCGGAACTCAGCGATTATGCTGGGCGCTGTGGTAGCACTTCATTTAAAAATTTAAATAAAAAAGTCATTTTTTACTGTGGGACCAATCCTAGCCGTTATCGCGCGCTGAAGAAATAGCGACAGTTTCAAAAACTACATTTCATTGACTTTCTAACGGTATCAATCCCCTTGAGTTACAACTGTTGCGTCACATATTCGTCCCCACCTGTATTTAGCGATAGTATTCGGATATTACTAGGTTGCATCGCTGTTAACATTGAAACATTTGACTGTGGGACTTAATTGAACTGATTTTGGACTTTGACCTGATAAATGTGATAAATGAGCCAGTTTGACTATAGGAAGTAACATTCTTCGTAATTTGACTTGATTGCTGGAACTCAGCGATTACACTGGGCGCTGTGGTAGCGCTTTATTAAAAAATTAAGATAAATAAGTCATCTTTTACTGTGGGACCAATCCAAGCGGTTAGTTCGCGCTAAAGAAATAGAGACATTCTCAAAAACTACATTTCATCAACTTCTTGGCCGTATCAATCGGTTTGAGTTACAACGGTTGCGTCACATATTCGTTCCAACATGTATTTAGCGATATTTTTCTGATATTACTAGGTTGCATCGCCTTTAAGAATGAAGCGATTGACTGTGGAACTTAACTGAACTAACTTGGGAGTGTGACCTTATAAATGTGATAAGTGAGCCAACTGGACCCAAGAAATAACATTCTTCTTAATTTGACATGCTTGCCGGAACTCAGCGATTACACTGGGCGCTGTGGTAGCACTTCATTTAAAAATTTAAATAGAAAAGTCATTTTTTACTGTGGGACCAATCCTAGCCGTTATCGCGCGCTGAAGAAATAGCGACAGTTTCAAAAACTACATTTCATTGACTTTCTAACAGTATCAATCCGTTTGAGTTACAACTGTTGCGTCACATATTCGACCCCACATCTATTTAGCGAAAGTATTCAGATATTACTAGGTTGCATCGCTTTTAACAGTGAAACATTTGATGTGGGACTTAATTGAACTGATTTTGGACTTTGACCTTAAAAATGGGATAAATGAGCCAGTTTGACTACAAGAAGTAACCTTCTTCTTAATTTGACTTGATTGCTGGAACTCAGCGATTACACTAGGCGCTGTGGTAGCGCTTTATTAAAAAATTAAGAGAAATAAGTCATTTTTTACTGTGGGACCAATCCAAGCCGTTAGTTCGCGCTGAAAAAATAGAGACATTCTCAAAAACTAAATTTCATTAACTTCTTGGCCGTATTAATCCGTTTGAGTTACAACGGTTGCGTCACATATTCGTATCAACATGTATTTAGCGATAGTATTCTGATATTACTAAGTTGCATCGCCTTTAACAGTGAAACGATTGACTGTGGAACTTAATTGAACTAACTTTGGACTGTGACCTGATAAATGTTATAAATGAGCCAACTGGACCTAAGAAATAACATTCTTCTTAATTTGACATGATTGCCGGAACTTAGCGATTACGCTGGGCGCTGTGGTAGCACTTCATATAAAAATTTAAATAAAAAAGTCATTTTTTACTGTGGGACCAATCCTAGCCGTTATCATGCGCTGAAGAAATAGCGACAGTTTCAAAAACTACATTTCATTGACTTTCTAACGCTGTCAATCCGTTTGAGTTACAACGGTTGCGTCACATATTCGTACCAACATGTATTTAGTGATTTTCTTCCAATTTTACTAAGTTGTATTGCTTTTAACAGTGAAACGAGTGACTGTGGGAATTAATTGAACTGACTCTGGACTATGTCCTTATAAATGTGACAGATGAGCCAATTGGTCTCCAAGGAATAACTTTCTTCTTAATTTGACGTGATGGCTGGAATTCAGCGATTACATTAAGCCCTGTGGTAGCGCTTTATTTAAAAATTTAGATAAATAGGTCTTTTCTTACTGTTGGACCAATCCTGGCCGTTAGCATGCGCTGAATAAAGAGGAACAGATTCAAATACTACATTTCATTGACTTTCTAGCGGTATAAGTCCGTTAGTGTTACAACGGTTGCGTCACATATTCGTACCAACATGTACTTAGCGAACGTATTCGGGTAATACTAGGTTGCATCGTTTTTAACAGTGAAACGTTTGACTGTAGGACTTAATTGAACTGATTTTGAACTTTGATCTTATAAATGTGATAAATGAGTCAGTTTGAGTACAAGAAGCAAACATTCTTCTTAATTTGACTTGATTGCTGGAACTCAGCGATTGCACTGGGCACTGTGTTAGGGTTTTATTTAAAAATTAAGTCAAATAAGTCACTTTTAACTGTGGGAGCAATCCCAGCCGTTAGTTCGCGCTGAATAAACAAAGACAGTTTCAAAAACTACATTTCATTGACTTTTTAACGGTGTTAATCCGTTTGAGTTACAACGGTTGCGTCACATATTCGTGCCAACATGTATTTGGTGGCTTTTTTCGATGTGACTAAGTTGCATCGCTTTTAACAGTGAAACGATTGACTGTGGGACTTAATTGAACTGATTCTGGACTGTGACTTTGTAAATGCGATAAATGAGCCAATTGGGCACCAAGGAATAACATTTCTCTTAATTCGACATGATTGCTGGAATTCAGCGATTACACTGGGCGCTGTGGTAGTGCTTTATTTAAAAATTTAGATAAATACGTCTTTTTTTACTGTGGGACTAATCCTGGCCGTTAGCACGCGCTGAACGAAAAGAGACATTCTCAAAAACTACATTTCATCGACTTCTTGGCGGTATCAATCCGTTTGAGTTACAACGGTTGCGTCACATATTCGTATCAACATGTATTTAGCGATAGTATTCTGATATTACTAAGTTGCATCGCCTTTAACAGTGAAACGATTGACTGTGGGACTTAATTGAACTAACTTTGGACTGTGACCTGATAAATGTTATAAATGAGCCAACTGGACCCAAGAAATAACATTCTTCTTAATTTGACATGATTGCCGGAACTCAGCGATTACGCTGGGCGCTGTGGTAGCACTTCATTTAAAAACTTAAATAAAAAAGTCATTTTTTACTGTGGGACCAATCCTAGCCGTTATCGCGCGCTGAAGAAATAGCGACAGTTTCAAAAACTACATTTCATTGACTTTCTAACGGTATCAATCCGCTTGAGTTACAACTGTTGCGTCACATATTCGTCCCCACATGTATTTAGCGATAGTATTCGGATATTACTAGGTTGCATCGCTTTTAACATTGAAATATTTGACTGTGGGACTTAATTGAACTGATTTTGGACTTTGACCTTATGAATGTGATAAATGAGCCAGTTTGACTGCAAGAAGTAACATTCTTCTTAATTTGACTTGATTGCTGGAACTCAACGATTACAGTGGGCACTGTGGCAACTCTTTTTTAAAAAATGAAGATAAATAAGTCTGTTTTTACTGTGGGACCAATCCTAGCCGTTAATTCGCGCTGAAGAAAGAGAGACAGTTTCAAAAACTACATTTCATTGACTTTCTAACGCTGTCAATCCGTTTGAGTTACAACGGTTGCGTCACATATTCGTACCAACATGTATTTAGTGATTTTCTTCCAATTTTACCAAGTTGTATTGCTTTTAACAGTGAAACGAGTGACTGTGGGAATTAATTGAACTGACTCTGGACTATGTCCTTATAAATGTGACAGATGAGCCATTTGGTCTCCAAGGAATAACTTTCTTCTTAATTTGACGTGATGGCTGGAATTCAGCGATTACATTAAGCCCTGTGGTAGCGCTTTATTTAAAAATTTAGATAAATAGGTCTTTTCTTACTGTTGGACCAATCCTGGCCGTTAGCATGCGCTGAATAAAGAGGAACAGATTCAAATACTACATTTCATTGACTTTCTAGCGGTATAAGTCCGTTAGTGTTACAACGGTTGCGTCACATATTCGTACCAACATGTACTTATCGAACGTATTCAGATAATACTAGGTTGCATCGTTTTTAACAGTGAAACGTTTGACTGTAGGACTTAATTGAACTGATTTTGAACTTTGATCTTATAAATGTGATAAATGAGTCAGTTTGAGTACAAGAAGTAACATTCTTCTTAATTTGACTTGATTGCTGGAACTCAGCGATTGCACTGGGCACTGTGTTAGCGTTTTATTTAAAAATTAAGTCAAATAAGTCACTTTTAACTGTGGGAGCAATCCGAGCCGTTAGTTCGCGCTGAATAAACAAAGACAGTTTCAAAAACTACATTTCATTGACTTTCTAACGGTGTTAATCCGTTTGAGTTACAACGGTTGCGTCACATATTCGTGCCAACATGTATTTAGTGGTTTTTTTCGATGTGACTAAGTTGCATCGCTTTTAACAGTGAAACGATTGACTGTGGGACTTAATTGAACTGATTCTGGACTGTGACCTTGTAAATGCGATAAATGAGCCAATTGGGCACCAAGGAATAACATTTTTCTTAATTCGACATGATTGCTGGAATTCAGCGATTACACTGGGCGCTGTGGTAGTGCTTTATTTAAAAATTTAGATAAATACGTCTTTTTTTACTGTGGGACTAATCCTGGCCGTTAGCACGCGCTGAACGAAAAGAGACATTCTCAAAAACTACATTTCATCGACTTCTTGGCGGTATCAATCCGTTTGAGTTACAACGGTTGCGTCACATATTCGTATCAACATGTATTTAGCGATAGTATTCTGATATTACTAAGTTGCATCGCTTTTAACAGTGAAACGATTGACTGTGGGACTTAATTGAACTAACTTTGGACTGTGACCTGATAAATGTTATAAATGAGCCAACTGGACCCAAGAAATAACATTCTTCTTAATTTGACATGATTGCCGGAACTCAGCGATTACGCTGGGCGCTGTGGTAGCACTTCATTTAAAAATTTAAATAAAAAAGTCATTTTTTACTGTGGGACCAATCCTAGCCGTTATCGCGCGCTGAAGAAATAGCGACAGTTTCAAAAACTACATTTCATTGACTTTCTAACGGTATCAATCCCCTTGAGTTACAACTGTTGCGTCACATATTCGTCCCCACCTGTATTTAGCGATAGTATTCGGATATTACTAGGTTGCATCGCTGTTAACATTGAAACATTTGACTGTGGGACTTAATTGAACTGATTTTGGACTTTGACCTGATAAATGTGATAAATGAGCCAGTTTGACTATAGGAAGTAACATTCTTCGTAATTTGACTTGATTGCTGGAACTCAGCGATTACACTGGGCGCTGTGGTAGCGCTTTATTAAAAAATTAAGATAAGTAAGTCATCTTTTACTGTGGGACCAATCCAAGCGGTTAGTTCGCGCTAAAGAAATAGAGACATTCTCAAAAACTACATTTCATCAACTTCTTGGCCGTATCAATCGGTTTGAGTTACAACGGTTGCGTCACATATTCGTTCCAACATGTATTTAGCGATATTTTTCTGATATTACTAGGTTGCATCGCCTTTAAGAATGAAGCGATTGACTGTGGAACTTAACTGAACTAACTTGGGAGTGTGACCTTATAAATGTGATAAGTGAGCCAACTGGACCCAAGAAATAACATTCTTCTTAATTTGACATGCTTGCCGGAACTCAGCGATTACACTGGGCGCTGTGGTAGCACTTCATTTAAAAATTTAAATAGAAAAGTCATTTTTTACTGTGGGACCAATCCTAGCCGTTATCGCGCGCTGAAGAAATAGCGACAGTTTCAAAAACTACATTTCATTGACTTTCTAACGGTATCAATCCGTTTGAGTTACAACTGTTGCGTCACATATTCGTCCCCACATCTATTTAGCGAAAGTATTCAGATATTACTAGGTTGCATCGCTTTTAACAGTGAAACATTTGATGTGGGACTTAATTGAACTGATTTTGGACTTTGACCTTAAAAATGGGATAAATGAGCCAGTTTGACTACAAGAAGTAACCTTCTTCTTAATTTGACTTGATTGCTGGAACTCAGCGATTACACTGGGCGCTGTGGTAGCGCTTTATTAAAAAATTAAGAGAAATAAGTCATTTTTTACTGTGGGACCAATCCAAGCCGTTAGTTCGCGCTGAAAAAACAGAGACATTCTCAAAAACTAAATTTCATTAACTTCTTGGCCGTATCAATCCGTTTGAGTTACAACGGTTGCGTCACATATTCGTATCAACATGTATTTAGCGATATTTTTCTGATATTACTAGGTTGCATCGCTTTTAACAATGAAATGATTGACTGTGGGATTTAATTGAACTAACTTTGGACTGTGACCTGATAAATGTAATAAATAAGCCAGTTTAACTACAAGAAATAACATTCTTCTTAATTTGACATGATTGCTGGAACTCAGCGATTACACTGGGCGCTGTGGTAGCACTTCATTTAAAAAATTAAATAAAAAAAGTCATTTTTTACTGTGGGACCAATCCAAGCGTTAGTTCGCGCTGAAGAAATAGAGACATTCTCAAAAACAACATTTCATCAACTTCTTGGCCGTATCAATCCGTTTGAGTTACAACGGTTGCGTCACATATTCGTACCAACATGTACTTAGCGAACGTATTCGGATAATACTAGGTTGCATCGTTTTTAACAGTGAAACGTTTGACTGTAGGACTTAATTGAACTGATTTTGAACTTTGATCTTATAAATGTGATAAATGAGTCAGTTTGAGTACAAGAAGCAAACATTCTTCTTAATTTGACTTGATTGCTGGAACTCAGCGATTGCACTGGGCACTGTGTTAGGGTTTTATTTAAAAATTAAGTCAAATAAGTCACTTTTAACTGTGGGAGCAATCCCAGCCGTTAGTTCGCGCTGAATAAACAAAGACAGTTTCAAAAACTACATTTCATTGACTTTTTAACGGTGTTAATCCGTTTGAGTTACAACGGTTGCGTCACATATTCGTGCCAACATGTATTTGGTGGCTTTTTTCGATGTGACTAAGTTGCATCGCTTTTAACAGTGAAACGATTGACTGTGGGACTTAATTGAACTGATTCTGGACTGTGACTTTGTAAATGCGATAAATGAGCCAATTGGGCACCAAGGAATAACATTTTTCTTAATTCGACATGATTGCTGGAATTCAGCGATTACACTGGGCGCTGTGGTAGTGCTTTATTTAAAAATTTAGATAAATACGTCTTTTTTTACTGTGGGACTAATCCTGGCCGTTAGCACGCGCTGAACGAAAAGAGACATTCTCAAAAACTGCATTTCATCGACTTCTTGGCGGTATCAATCCGTTTGAGTTACAACGGTTGCGTCACATATTCGTATCAACATGTATTTAGCGATAGTATTCTGATATTACTAAGTTGCATCGCCTTTAACAGTGAAACGATTGACTGTGGGACTTAATTGAACTAACTTTGGACTGTGACCTGATAAATGTTATAAATGAGCCAACTGGACCCAAGAAATAACATTCTTCTTAATTTGACATGATTGCCGGAACTCAGCGATTACGCTGGGCGCTGTGGTAGCACTTCATTTAAAAACTTAAATAAAAAAGTCATTTTTTACTGTGGGACCAATCCTAGCCGTTATCGCGCGCTGAAGAAATAGCGACAGTTTCAAAAACTACATTTCATTGACTTTCTAACGGTATCAATCCGCTTGAGTTACAACTGTTGCGTCACATATTCGTCCCCACATGTATTTAGCGATAGTATTCGGATATTACTAGGTTGCATCGCTTTTAACATTGAAATATTTGACTGTGGGACTTAATTGAACTGATTTTGGACTTTGACCTTATGAATGTGATAAATGAGCCAGTTTGACTGCAAGAAGTAACATTCTTCTTAATTTGACTTGATTGCTGGAACTCAGCGATTACAGTGGGCACTGTGGCAACTCTTTGTTAAAAAATGAAGATAAATAAGTCTGTTTTTACTGTGGGACCAATCCTAGCCGTTAATTCGCGCTGAAGAAAGAGAGACAGTTTCAAAAACTACATTTCATTGACTTTCTAACGCTGTCAATCCGTTTGAGTTACAACGGTTGCGTCACATATTCGTACCAACATGTATTTAGTGATTTTCTTCCAATTTTACCAAGTTGTATTGCTTTTAACAGTGAAACGAGTGACTGTGGGAATTAATTGAACTGACTCTGGACTATGTCCTTATAAATGTGACAGATGAGCCATTTGGTCTCCAAGGAATAACATTTTTCTTAATTCGACATGATTGCTGGAATTCAGCGATTACACTGGGCGCTGTGGTAGTGCTTTATTTAAAAATTTAGATAAATACGTCTTTTTTTACTGTGGGACTAATCCTGGCCGTTAGCACGCGCTGAACGAAAAGAGACATTCTCAAAAACTACATTTCATCGACTTCTTGGCGGTATCAATCCGTTTGAGTTACAACGGTTGCGTCACATATTCGTATCAACATGTATTTAGCGATAGTATTCTGATATTACTAAGTTGCATCGCTTTTAACAGTGAAACGATTGACTGTGGGACTTAATTGAACTAACTTTGGACTGTGACCTGATAAATGTTATAAATGAGCCAACTGGACCCAAGAAATAACATTCTTCTTAATTTGACATGATTGCCGGAACTCAGCGATTACGCTGGGCGCTGTGGTAGCACTTCATTTAAAAATTTAAATAAAAAAGTCATTTTTTACTGTGGGACCAATCCTAGCCGTTATCGCGCGCTGAAGAAATAGCGACAGTTTCAAAAACTACATTTCATTGACTTTCTAACGGTATCAATCCCCTTGAGTTACAACTGTTGCGTCACATATTCGTCCCCACCTGTATTTAGCGATAGTATTCGGATATTACTAGGTTGCATCGCTGTTAACATTGAAACATTTGACTGTGGGACTTAATTGAACTGATTTTGGACTTTGACCTGATAAATGTGATAAATGAGCCAGTTTGACTATAGGAAGTAACATTCTTCGTAATTTGACTTGATTGCTGGAACTCAGCGATTACACTGGGCGCTTTGGTAGCGCTTTATTAAAAAATTAAGATAAATAAGTCATCTTTTACTGTGGGACCAATCCAAGCGGTTAGTTCGCGCTAAAGAAATAGAGACATTCTCAAAAACTACATTTCATCAACTTCTTGGCCGTATCAATCGGTTTGAGTTACAACGGTTGCGTCACATATTCGTTCCAACATGTATTTAGCGATATTTTTCTGATATTACTAGGTTGCATCGCCTTTAAGAATGAAGCGATTGACTGTGGAACTTAACTGAACTAACTTGGGAGTGTGACCTTATAAATGTGATAAGTGAGCCAACTGGACCCAAGAAATAACATTCTTCTTAATTTGACATGCTTGCCGGAACTCAGCGATTACACTGGGCGCTGTGGTAGCACTTCATTTAAAAATTTAAATAGAAAAGTCATTTTTTACTGTGGGACCAATCCTAGCCGTTATCGCGCGCTGAAGAAATAGCGACAGTTTCAAAAACTACATTTCATTGACTTTCTAACGGTATCAATCCGTTTGAGTTACAACTGTTGCGTCACATATTCGTCCCCACATCTATTTAGCGAAAGTATTCAGATATTACTAGGTTGCATCGCTTTTAACAGTGAAACATTTGATGTGGGACTTAATTGAACTGATTTTGGACTTTGACCTTAAAAATGGGATAAATGAGCCAGTTTGACTACAAGAAGTAACCTTCTTCTTAATTTGACTTGATTGCTGGAACTCAGCGATTACACTGGGCGCTGTGGTAGCGCTTTATTAAAAAATTAAGAGAAATAAGTCATTTTTTACTGTGGGACCAATCCAAGCCGTTAGTTCGCGCTGAAAAAATAGAGACATTCTCAAAAACTAAATTTCATTAACTTCTTGGCCGTATCAATCCGTTTGAGTTACAACGGTTGCGTCACATATTCGTATCAACATGTATTTAGCGATATTTTTCTGATATTGCTAGGTTGCATCGCCTTTAACAATGAAATGATTGACTGTGGGATTTAATTGAACTAACTTTGAACTGTGACCTGATAAATGTAATAAATAAGCCAGTTTGACTACAAGAAATAACATTCTTCTTAATTTGACATGATTGCTGGAACTCAGCGATTACACTGGGCGCTGTGGTAGCACTTCATTTAAAAAATTAAATAAAAAAAGTCATTTTTTACTGTGGGACCAATCCAAGCGTTAGTTCGCGCTGAAGAAATAGAGACATTCTCAAAAACAACATTTCATCAACTTCTTGGCGGTATCAATCCGTTTGAGTTACAACGGTTGCGTCACATATTCGTACCAACATGTATTTAGCGATATTTTTCTGATATTACTAGGTTGCATCGCCTTTAACAATGAAACGATTGACTGTGGGACTTAATTGAACTAACTTTGAACTGTGACCTTATAAGTGTGATAAGTGAGCCAACTGGACCCAAGAAATAACATTCTTCTTAATTTGACATGCTTGCCGGAACTCAGCGATTACACTGGGCGCTGTGGTAGCACTTCATTTAAAAATTTAAATAGAAAAGTCATTTTTTACTGTGGGACCAATCCTAGCCGTTATCGCGCGCTGAAGAAATAGAGAAAGTTTCAAGAACTACATTTCATTGACTTACTAACGGTGTCAATCCGTTTGAGTTACAACGGTTGCGTCACATATTCGTACCAACATGTATTTAGTGATTTTCTTCAGATATTTCTATATTATATCGCTTTTAACAGTGAAACAATTGACTGTGGAACTTAATTGAACTAACTTGGGAGTGTGACCTTATAAATGTGATAAGTGAGCCAACTGGACCCAAGAAATAACATTCTTCTTAATTTGACATGCTTGCCGGAACTCAGCGATTACACTGGGCGCTGTGGTAGCACTTCATTTAAAAATTTAAATAGAAAAGTCATTTTTTACTGTGGGACCAATCCTAGCCGTTATCGCGCGCTGAAGAAATACGGACAGTTTCAAAAACTACATTTCATTGACTTTCTAACGGTATCAATCCGTTTGAGTTACAACTGTTGCGTCACATATTCATCCCCACATCTATTTAGCGATAGTATTCAGATATTACTAGGTTGCATCGCTTTTAACAGTGAAGCATTTGACTGTGGGACTTAATTGAACTGATTTTGGACTTTGACCTTATAAATGGGATAAATCAACCAGTTTGACTACAAGAAGTAACATTCTTCTTAATTTGACTTGATTGCTGGAACTCAGCGATTACACTGGGCGCTGTGGTAGCGCTTTATTAAAAAATTAAGAGAAATAAGTCATTTTTTACTGTGGGACCAATCCAAGCCGTTAGTTCGCGCTGAAAAAATAGAGACATTCTCAAAAACTAAATTTCATTAACTTCTTGGCCGTATCAATCCGTTTGAGTTACAACGGTTGCTTCACATATTCGTACCAACATATATTTAGCGATATTTTTCTGATATTACTCGGTTGCATCGCCTTTAACAATGAAATGATTGACTGTGGGATTTAATTGAACTAACTTTGGACTGTGACCTGATAAATGTGATAAATGAGCCAGTTTGATTACAAGAAGTAGCATTCTTCTTAATTTGACTTGATTTGCTGGAACTCAGCGATTGCACTGGGCGCTGTGGTAGCACTTCATTTAAAAATTTAAATAAAAAAATAATTTTTTACTGCGGGACCAATCCTAGCCGTTATCGCGCGCTGAAGAAATAGCGACAGTTTCAAAAACTACATTTCATTGACTTTCTAACGGTATCAATCCGCTTGAGTTACAACTGTTGCGTCACATATTCGTCCCCACATGTATTTAGCGATAGTATTCAGATATTACTAGGTTGCATCGCTTTTAACAGTGAAACGGTTGACTGTGGGACTTAATTGAACTGACTCTGTACTATGTCCTTATAAATGTGATAGATGAGCCAATTGGTCTCCAAGGAATAACTTTCTTCTTAATTTGACAAGATGGCTGGAATTCATCGATTATATTAGGATCTGTGGTAGCGCTTTATTTAAAAATTTAGATAAATAAGTCTTTTTTTACTGTTAGACCAATCCTGGCCGTTAGCATACCCTGAATAAAATGGAACAGTCTCAAAGACTACATTTCATTGACTTTCTAGCGGTATAAATCCGTTTGAGTTACAACGGTTGCGTCACATATTCGTACCAACATGTATTTAGCGATAGTATTCGGATAGTACTAGGTTGCATCGCTTTTAAAAGTGAAACGGTTGACTGTGGGACTTAATTGAACTGATTTTGGACTTTGATCTTATAAATGTGATAAATGAGCTAGTTTGACTACAAGAAATAACATTCTCCTTAATTTGACAAGATTGCTAGAACTCAGCGATTACACTGGGCGCTGTGGTAGAACTTTATTAAAAAATTAGGATAAATAAGTCATTTTTTACTGTGGGACCAATCCTAGCCGTTAGTTCGCGCTGACGAAATAGCGAAAGTTTCAAGAACTACATTTCATTGACTTAATAACGGTGTCAATCCGTTTGAGTTACAACGGTTAAGTCACATATTCGTACCAACATGTATTAAGTGATTTTCTTCCGATATTTCTAAGTTGTATTGCTTTTAACAGTGAAACGATTGACTGTGGAACTTAATTGAACTAACTTGGAAGTGTGAAGTTATAAATGCGATGAGTGAGCCAACTGGACCCAAGAATAAACATTCTTCTTAATTTGACATGATTGCCGGAACTCAGCGACTACACTGGGCGCTGTGGTAGCACTTCATTTAAAAATTTAAATAAAAAAGTCATTTTTTACTGTGGGACCAATCCTAGCCGTTATCGCGCGCTGAAGAAATAGCGACAGTTTCAAAAACTACATTTCATTGACTTTCTAACGGTATCAATCCGCTTGAGTTACAACTGTTGCGTCACATATTCGTCCCCACATGTATTTAGCGATAGTATTCAGATATTACTAGGTTGCATCGCTTTTAACAGTGAAACATTTGACTGTGGGACTTAATTGAACTGATTTTGGACTTTGATCTTATAAATGTGATAAATGAGCTAGTTTGACTACAAGAAATAACATTCTCCTTAATTTGACAAGATTGCTAGAACTCAGCGATTACACTGGGCGCTGTGGTAGAACTTTATTAAAAAATTAGGATAAATAAGTCATTTTTTACTGTGGGACCAATCCTAGCCGTTAGTTCGCGCTGACGAAATAGCGAAAGTTTCAAGAACTACATTTCATTGACTTAATAACGGTGTCAATCCGTTTGAGTTACAACGGTTAAGTCACATATTCGTACCAACATGTATTAAGTGATTTACTTCCGATATTTCTAAGTTGTATTGCTTTTAACAGTGAAACGATTGACTGTGGAACTTAATTGAACTAACTTGGAAGTGTGAAGTTATAAATGCGATGAGTGAGCCAACTGGACCCAAGAATAAACATTCTTCTTAATTTGACATGATTGCCGGAACTCAGCGACTACACTGGGCGCTGTGGTAGCACTTCATTTAAAAATTTGAATAAAAAAGTCATTTTTTACTGTGGGACCAATCCTAGCCGTTATCGCGCGCTGAAGAAATAGCGACAGTTTCAAAAACTACATTTCATTGACTTTCTAACGGTATCAATCCGCTTGAGTTACAACTGTTGCGTCACATATTCGTCCCCACATGTATTTAGCGATAGTATTCAGATATTACTAGGTTGCATCGCTTTTAACAGTGAAACATTTGACTGTGGGACTTAATTGAACTGATTTTGGACTTTGACCTGATAAATGGGATAAATGAGCCAGTTTGACTACAAGAAGTAACATTCTTCTTAATTTGACTTGATTGCTGGAACTCAGCGATTACACTGGGCGCTGTGGTAGCGCTTTAATAAAAAATTAAGAGAAATAAGTCATTTTTTACTGTGGGACCAATCCAAGCCGTTAGTTCGCGCTGAAAAAATATAGACATTCTCAAATACTATATTTCATTAACTTCTTGGCCGTATCAATCCGTTTAAGTTACAACTGTTGCGTCACATATTCGTCCTCATATGTATTTAGCGATAGTATTCAGATATTACTAGGTTGCATCGCTTTTAACAGTGAAACATTTGACTGTGGGACTTAATTGAACTGATTTTGGACTTTGACCTTATAAATGTGATAAATGAGCCAGTTTGACTACAAGAAGTAACATTCTTCTTAATTTGACTTGATTGCTGGAACTCAGCGGTTACACTGGGCGCTGTGGTAGCGCTTTATTAAAAAATTAAGATAAATAAGTCATTTTTTACTGTGAGACCAATCCAAGCGTTAGTTCGCGCTGAAGAAATAGAGACATTCTCAAAAACTACATTTCATCAACTTCTTGGCCGTATCAATCCGTTTGAGTTACAACGGTTGCGTCACATATTCGTACCAACATGTATTTAGCGATATTTTTCTGATATTACTAGGTTGCATCGCCTTAAACAATGAAACGATTGACTGTGGGACTTAATTGAACTAACTTTGGACTGTGACCTGATAAATGTTATAAATAAGCCAGTTTGACTACAAGAAATAACCTTCTTCTTAATTTGACATGATTGCTGGAACTCTGCGATTACACTGGGCGCTGTGGTAGCACTTCATTTAAAAATTTAAATAAAAAAGTCATTTTTTACTGTGGGACCAATCCTAGCCGTTATCGCGCGGTAAAGAAATAGCGACAGTTTCAAAAACTACATTTCATTGACTTTCTAACGGTATCAATCTGCTTGAGTTACAACTGTTGCGTCACATATTCGTCCCCACATGTATTTAGCGATAGTATTCGGATATTACTAGGTTGCATCGCTTTTAACAGTGAAACGGTTGACTGTGGGACTTAATTGAACTGACTCTGTACTATGTCCTTATAAATGTGATAGATGAGCCAATTGGTCTCCAAGGAATAACTTTCTTCTTAATTTGACGTGATGGCTGGAATTCATCGATTACATTAGGATCTGTGGTAGCGCTTTATTTAAAAATTTAGATAAATAAGTCTTTTCTTACTGTTGGACCAATCCTGGCCGTTAGCATGCCCTGAATAAATAGGAACAGTTTCAAAGACTACATTTCATTGACTTTCTAACGGTATCAATCCGTTTGAGTTACAACTGTTGCGTCACATATTCGTCCCCATATGTATTTAGCGATAGTACTCGGATAATACTAGGTTGCATCGCTTTTAACAGTAAAACGGTTGACTGTGGGACTTAATAGAACTGATTTTGGACTTTGACCTTATAAATGTGATAAGTGAGCCAGTTTGACTACAAGAAGTAACATTCTTCTTAATTTGACTTGATTGTTGGAACTCAGCGGTTACACTGGGCGCTGTGGTAGCGCTTTATTAAAAAATTAAGATAAATAAGTCATTTTTTACTGCGGGACCAATCCAAGCGTTAGTTTGCGCTGAAGAAATAGAGACATTCTCAAAAACTACATTTCATCAACTTCTTGGCCGTATTAATCCGTTTGAGTTACAGCGGTTGCGTCACATATTCGTACCAACATGTATTTAGCGATATTTTTCTGATATTACTAGGTTGCATCGCCTTAAACAATAAAACGATTGACTGTGGGACTTAATTGAACTAACTTTGGACTGTGACCTAATAAATGTTATAAATAAGCCAGTTTGACTACAAGAAATAACATTCTTCTTAATTTGACATGATTGCTGGAACTCAGCGATTACACTGGGCGCTGTGGTAGCACTTCATTTAAAAATTTAAATAAAAAAGTCATTTTTTACTGTGGGACCAATCCTAGCCGTTATCGCGCGCTAAAGAAATAGCGACAGTTTCAAAAACTACATTTCATTGACTTTCTAACGGTATCAATCCGCTTGAGTTACAACTGTTGCGTCACATATTCGTCCCCACATGTATTTAGCGATAGTATTCGGATATTACTAGGTTGCATCGCTTTTAACAGTGAAACGGTTGACTGTGGGACTTAATTGAACTGACTCTGTACTATGTCCTTATAAATGTGATAGATGAGCCAATTGTTCTCCAAGGAATAACTTTCTTCTTAATTTGACAAGATGGCTGGAATTCATCGATTATCTTAGGATCTGTGGTAGCGCTTTATTTAAAAATTTAGATAAATAAGTCTTTTCTTACTGTTAGACCAATCCTGGCCGTTAGCATACCCTGAATAAAATGGAACAGTCTCAAAGACTACATTTCATTGACTTTCTAGCGGTATAAATCCGTTTGAGTTACAACGGTTGCGTCACATATTCGTACCAACATGTATTTAGCGATAGTATTCGGATAGTACTAGGTTGCATCGCTTTTGAAAGTGAAACGGTTGACTGTGGGACTTAATTGAACTGATTTTGGACTTTGATCTTATAAATGTGATAAATGAGCTAGTTTGACTACAAGAAATAACATTCTCCTTAATTTGACAAGATTGCTAGAACTCAGCGATTACACTGGGCGCTGTGGTAGAACTTTATTAAAAAATTAGGATAAATAAGTCATTTTTTACTGTGGGACCAATCCTAGCCGTTAGTTCGCGCTGACGAAATAGCGAAAGTTTCAAGAACTACATTTCATTGACTTCTTAACGGTGTCAATCCGTTTGAGTTACAACGGTTAAGTCACATATTCGTACCAACATGTATTAAGTGATTTTCTTCCGATATTTCTAAGTTGTATTGCTTTTAACAGTGAAACGATTGACTGTGGAACTTAATTGAACTAACTTGGAAGTGTGACGTTATAAATGCGATGAGTGAGCCAACTGGACCCAAGAATAAACATTCTTCTTAATTTGACATGATTGCCGGAACTCAGCGACTACACTGGGCGCTGTGGTAGCACTTCATTTAAAAATTTAAATAAAAAAGTCATTTTTTACTGTGGGACCAATCCTAGCCGTTATCGCGCGCTGAAGAAATAGCGACAGTTTCAAAAACTACATTTCATTGACTTTCTAACAGTATCAATCCGTTTGAGTTACAACTGTTGCGTCACATATTCGTCCCCACATGTATTTAGCGATAGTATTCAGATATTACTAGGTTGCATCGCTTTTAACAGTGAAACATTTGACTGTGGGACTTAATTGAACTGATTTTGGACTTTGACCTTATAAATGTGATAAATGAGCCAGTTTGACTACAAGAAGTAATATTCTTCTTAATTTGACTTGATTGCCGGAACTCAGCGACTACACTGGGCGCTGTGGTAGCACTTCATTTAAAAATTTAAATAAAAAAGTCATTTTTTACTGTGGGACCAATCCTAGCTGTTATCGCGCGCTGAAGAAATAGCGACAGTTTCAAAAACTACATTTCATTGACTTTCTAACGGTATCAATCCGCTTGAGTTACAACTGTTGCGTCACATATTCGTCCCCACATGTATTTAGCGATAGTATTCAGATATTACTAGGTTGCATCGCTTTTAACAGTGAAACATTTGACTGTGGGACTTAATTGAACTGATTTTGGACTTTGATCTTATAAATGTGATAAATGAGCTAGTTTGACTACAAGAAATAACATTCTCCTTAATTTGACAAGATTGCTAGAACTCAGCGATTACACTGGGCGCTGTGGTAGAACTTTATTAAAAAATTAGGATAAATAAGTCATTTTTTACTGTGGGACCAATCCTAGCCGTTAGTTCGCGCTGACGAAATAGCGAAAGTTTCAAGAACTACATTTCATTGACTTAATAACGGTGTCAATCCGTTTGAGTTACAACGGTTAAGTCACATATTCGTACCAACATGTATTAAGTGATTTTCTTCCGATATTTCTAAGTTGTATTGCTTTTAACAGTGAAACGATTGACTGTGGAACTTAATTGAACTAACTTGGAAGTGTGAAGTTATAAATGCGATGAGTGAGCCAACTGGACCCAAGAATAAACATTCTTCTTAATTTGACATGATTGCCGGAACTCAGCGACTACACTGGGCGCTGTGGTAGCACTTCATTTAAAAATTTGAATAAAAAAGTCATTTTTTACTGTGGGACCAATCCTAGCCGTTATCGCGCGCTGAAGAAATAGCGACAGTTTCAAAAACTACATTTCATTGACTTTCTAACGGTATCAATCCGCTTGAGTTACAACTGTTGCGTCACATATTCGTCCCCACATGTATTTAGCGATAGTATTCAGATATTACTAGGTTGCATCGCTTTTAACAGTGAAACATTTGACTGTGGGACTTAATTGAACTGATTTTGGACTTTGACCTGATAAATGGGATAAATGAGCCAGTTTGACTACAAGAAGTAACATTCTTCTTAATTTGACTTGATTGCTGGAACTCAGCGATTACACTGGGCGCTGTGGTAGCGCTTTAATAAAAAATTAAGAGAAATAAGTCATTTTTTACTGTGGGACCAATCCAAGCCGTTAGTTCGCGCTGAAAAAATATAGACATTCTCAAATACTATATTTCATTAACTTCTTGGCCGTATCAATCCGTTTAAGTTACAACTGTTGCGTCACATATTCGTCCCCATATGTATTTAGCGATAGTATTCAGATATTACTAGGTTGCATCGCTTTTAACAGTGAAACATTTGACTGTGGGACTTAATTGAACTGATTTTGGACTTTGACCTTATAAATGTGATAAATGAGCCAGTTTGACTACAAGAAGTAACATTCTTCTTAATTTGACTTGATTGCTGGAACTCAGCGGTTACACTGGGCGCTGTGGTAGCGCTTTATTAAAAAATTAAGATAAATAAGTCATTTTTTACTGTGAGACCAATCCAAGCGTTAGTTCGCGCTGAAGAAATAGAGACATTCTCAAAAACTACATTTCATCAACTTCTTGGCCGTATCAATCCGTTTGAGTTACAACGGTTGCGTCACATATTCGTACCAACATGTATTTAGCGATATTTTTCTGATATTACTAGGTTGCATCGCCTTAAACAATGAAACGATTGACTGTGGGACTTAATTGAACTAACTTTGGACTGTGACCTGATAAATGTTATAAATAAGCCAGTTTGACTACAAGAAATAACCTTCTTCTTAATTTGACATGATTGCTGGAACTCTGCGATTACACTGGGCGCTGTGGTAGCACTTCATTTAAAAATTTAAATAAAAAAGTCATTTTTTACTGTGGGACCAATCCTAGCCGTTATCGCGCGGTAAAGAAATAGCGACAGTTTCAAAAACTACATTTCATTGACTTTCTAACGGTATCAATCTGCTTGAGTTACAACTGTTGCGTCACATATTCGTCCCCACATGTATTTAGCGATAGTATTCGGATATTACTAGGTTGCATCGCTTTTAACAGTGAAACGGTTGACTGTGGGACTTAATTGAACTGACTCTGTACTATGTCCTTATAAATGTGATAGATGAGCCAATTGGTCTCCAAGGAATAACTTTCTTCTTAATTTGACGTGATGGCTGGAATTCATCGATTACATTAGGATCTGTGGTAGCGCTTTATTTAAAAATTTAGATAAATAAGTCTTTTCTTACTGTTGGACCAATCCTGGCCGTTAGCATGCCCTGAATAAATAGGAACAGTTTCAAAGACTACATTTCATTGACTTTCTAACGGTATCAATCCGTTTGAGTTACAACTGTTGCGTCACATATTCGTCCCCACATGTATTTAGCGATAGTACTCGGATAATACTAGGTTGCATCGCTTTTAACAGTAAAACGGTTGACTGTGGGACTTAATAGAACTGATTTTGGACTTTGACCTTATAAATGTGATTAGTGAGCCAGTTTGACTATAAGAAGTAACATTCTTCTTAATTTGACTTGATTGTTGGAACTCAGCGGTTACACTGGGCGCTGTGGTAGCGCTTTATTAAAAAATTAAGATAAATAAGTCATTTTTTACTGCGGGACCAATCCAAGCGTTAGTTTGCGCTGAAAAAATAGAGACATTCTCAAAAACTACATTTCATCAACTTCTTGGCCGTATTAACCCGTTTGAGTTACAGCGGTTGCGTCACATATTCGTACCAACATGTATTTAGCGATATTTTTCTGATATTACTAGGTTGCATCGCCTTAAACAATAAAACGATTGACTGTGGGACTTAATTGAACTAACTTTGGACTGTGACCTAATAAATGTTATAAATAAGCCAGTTTGACTACAAGAAATAACATTCTTCTTAATTTGACATGATTGCTGGAACTCAGCGATTACACTGGGCGCTGTGGTAGCACTTCATTTAAAAATTTAAATAAAAAAGTCTTTTCTTACTGTTAGACCAATCCTGGCCGTTAGCATGCCCTGAATAAATAGGAACAGTTTCAAAGACTACATTTCATTGACTTTCTAACGGTATCAATCCGTTTGAGTTACAACTGTTGCGTCACATATTCGTCCCCACATGTATTTAGCGATAGTACTCGGATAATACTAGGTTGCATCGCTTTTAACAGTAAAACGGTTGACTGTGGGACTTAATAGAACTGATTTTGGACTTTGATCTTATAAATGTGATAAATGAGCTAGTTTGACTACAAGAAATAACATTCTCCTTAATTTGACAAGATTGCTAGAACTCAGCGATTACACTGGGCGCTGTGGTAGAACTTTATTAAAAAGTTAGGATAAATAAGTCATTTTTTACTGTGGGACCAATCCTAGCCGTTAGTTCGCGCTGACGAAATAGCGAAAGTTTCAAGAACTACATTTCATTGACTTAATAACGGTGTCAATCCGTTTGAGTTACAACGGTTAAGTCACATATTCGTACCAACATGTATTAAGTGATTTTCTTCCGATATTTCTAAGTTGTATTGCTTTTAACAGTGAAACGATTGACTGTGGAACTTAATTGAACTAACTTGGAAGTGTGACGTTATAAATGCGATGAGTGAGCCAACTGGACCCAAGAATAAACATTCTTCTTAATTTGAAATGATTGTCGGAACTCAGCGACTACACTGGGCGCTGTGGTAGCACTTCATTTAAAAATTTAAATAAAAAAGTCATTTTTTACTGTGGGACCAATCCTAGCCGTTATCGCGCGCTGAAGAAATAGCGACAGTTTCAAAAACTACATTTCATTGACTTTCTAACGGTATCAATCCGTTTGAGTTACAACTGTTGCGTCACATATTCGTCCCCACATGTATTTAGCGATAGTATTCAGATATTACTAGGTTGCATCGCTTTTAACAGTGAAACATTTGACTGTGGGACTTAATTGAACTGATTTTGGACTTTGACCTTATAAATGTGATAAATGAGCCAGTTTGACTACAAGAAGTAATATTCTTCTTAATTTGACTTGATTGCTGGAACTTAGCGGTTACACTGGGCGCTGTGGTAGCGCTTTATTAAAAAATTAAGATAAATAAGTCATTTTTTACTGTGAGACCAAACCAAGCGTTAGTTCGCGCTGAAGAAATAGAGACATTCTCAAAAACTACATTTCATCAACTTCTTGGCCGTATCAATCCGTTTGAGTTACAACGGTTGCGTCACATATTCGTACCAACATGTATTTAGCGATATTTTTCTGATATTACTAGGTTGCATCGCCTTAAACAATGAAACGATTGACTGTGGGACTTAATTGAACTAACTTTGGACTGTGACCTGATAAATGTTATAAATAAGCCAGTTTGACTACAAGAAATAACCTTCTTCTTAATTTGACATGATTGCTGGAACTCTGCGATTACACTGGGCGCTGTGGTAGCACTTCATTTAAAAATTTAAATAAAAAAGTCATTTTTTACTGTGGGACCAAACCTAGCCGTTATCGCGCGGTAAAGAAATAGCGACAGTTTCAAAAACTACATTTCATTGACTTTCTAACGGTATCAATCCGCTTGAGTTACAACTGTTGCGTCACATATTCGTCCCCACATGTATTTAGCGATAGTATTCGGATATTACTAGGTTGCATCGCTTTTAACAGTGAAACGGTTGACTGTGGGACTTAATTGAACTGACTCTGTACTATGTCCTTATAAATGTGATAGATGAGCCAATTGGTCTCCAAGGAATAACTTTCTTCTTAATTTGACGTGATGGCTGGAATTCATCGATTACATTAGGATCTGTGGTAGCGCTTTATTTAAAAATTTAGATAAATAAGTCTTTTCTTACTGTTGGACCAATCTTGGCCGTTAGCATGCCCTGAATAAATAGGAACAGTTTCAAAGACTACATTTCATTGACTTTCTAACGGTATCAATCCGTTTGAGTTACAACTGTTGCGTTACATATTCGTCCCCACATGTATTTAGCGATAGTATTCGGATATTACTAGGTTGCATCGCTTTTAACAGTGAAACGGTTGACTGTGGGACTTAATTGAACTGACTCTGTACTATGTCCTTATAAATGTGATAGATGAGCCAATTGGTCTCCAAGGAATAACTTTCTTCCTAATTTGACGTGATGGCTGGAATTCATCGATTATATTAGGATCTGTGGTAGCGCTTTATTTAAAAATTTAGATAAATAAGTCTTTTCTTACTGTTAGACCAATCCTGGCCGTTAGCATACCCTGAATAAAATGGAACAGTCTCAAAGACTACATTTCATTGACTTTCTAGCGGTATAAATCCGTTTGAGTTACAACTGTTGCGTCACATATTCGTCCCCACATGTATTTAGCAATAGTACTCGGATAATACTAGGTTGCATCGCTTTTAACAGTAAAACGGTTGACTGTGGGACTTAATAGAACTGATTTTGGACTTTGACCTTATAAATGTGATAAGTGAGCCAGTTTGACTATAAGAAGTAACATTCTTCTTAATTTGACTTGGTTGTTGGAACTCAGCGGTTACACTGGGCGCTGTGGTAGCGCTTTATTAAAAAATTAAGATAAATAAGTCATTTTTTACTGCGGGACCAATCCAAGCGTTAGTTTGCGCTGAAAAAATAGAGACATTCTCAAAAACTACATTTCATCAACTTCTTGGCCGTATTAACCCGTTTGAGTTACAGCGGTTGCGTCACATATTCGTACCAACATGTATTTAGCGATATTTTTCTGATATTACTAGGTTGCATCGCCTTAAACAATAAAACGATTGACTGTGGGACTTAATTGAACTAACTTTGGACTGTGACCTAATAAATGTTATAAATAAGCCAGTTTGACTACAAGAAATAACATTCTTCTTAATTTGACATGATTGCTGGAACTCAGCGATTACACTGGGCGCTGTGGTAGCACTTCATTTAAAAATTTAAATAAAAAAGTCTTTTCTTACTGTTAGACCAATCCTGGCCGTTAGCATGCCCTGAATAAATAGGAACAGTTTCAAAGACTACATTTCATTGACTTTCTAACGGTATCAATCCGTTTGAGTTACAACTGTTGCGTCACATATTCGTCCCCAAATGTATTTAGCGATAGTACTCGGATAATACTAGGTTGCATCGCTTTTAACAGTAAAACGGTTGACTGTGGGACTTAATAGAACTGATTTTGGACTTTGATCTTATAAATGTGATAAATGAGCTAGTTTGACTACAAGAAATAACATTCTCCTTAATTTGACAAGATTGCTAGAACTCAGCGATTACACTGGGCGCTGTGGTAGAACTTTATTAAAAAGTTAGGATAAATAAGTCATTTTTTACTGTGGGACCAATCCTAGCCGTTAGTTCGCGCTGACGAAATAGCGAAAGTTTCAAGAACTACATTTCATTGACTTAATAACGGTGTCAATCCGTTTGAGTTACAACGGTTAAGTCACATATTCGTACCAACATGTATTAAGTGATTTTCTTCCGATATTTCTAAGTTGTATTGCTTTTAACAGTGAAACGATTGACTGTGGAACTTAATTGAACTAACTTGGAAGTGTGACGTTATAAATGCGATGAGTGAGCCAACTGGACCCAAGAATAAACATTCTTCTTAATTTGACATGATTGCCGGAACTCAGCGACTACACTGGGCGCTGTGGTAGCACTTCATTTAAAAATTTAAATAAAAAAGTCATTTTTTACTGTGGGACCAATCCTAGCCGTTATCGCGCGCTGAAGAAATAGCGACAGTTTCAAAAACTACATTTCATTGACTTTCTAACGGTATCAATCCGTTTGAGTTACAACTGTTGCGTCACATATTCGTCCCCACATGTATTTAGCGATAGTATTCAGATATTACTAGGTTGCATCGCTTTTAACAGTGAAACATTTGACTGTGGGACTTAATTGAACTGATTTTGGACTTTGACCTTATAAATGTGATAAATGAGCCAGTTTGACTACAAGAAGTAATATTCTTCTTAATTTGACTTGATTGCTGGAACTTAGCGGTTACACTGGGCGCTGTGGTAGCGCTTTATTAAAAAATTAAGATAAATAAGTCATTTTTTACTGTGAGACCAAACCAAGCGTTAGTTCGCGCTGAAGAAATAGAGACATTCTCAAAAACTACATTTCATCAACTTCTTGGCCGTATCAATCCGTTTGAGTTACAACGGTTGCGTCACATATTCGTACCAACATGTATTTAGCGATATTTTTCTGATATTACTAGGTTGCATCGCCTTAAACAATGAAACGATTGACTGTGGGACTTAATTGAACTAACTTTGGACTGTGACCTGATAAATGTTATAAATAAGCCAGTTTGACTACAAGAAATAACCTTCTTCTTAATTTGACATGATTGCTGGAACTCTGCGATTACACTGGGCGCTGTGGTAGCACTTCATTTAAAAATTTAAATAAAAAAGTCATTTTTTACTGTGGGACCAAACCTAGCCGTTATCGCGCGGTAAAGAAATAGCGACAGTTTCAAAAACTACATTTCATTGACTTTCTAACGGTATCAATCCGCTTGAGTTACAACTGTTGCGTCACATATTCGTCCCCACATGTATTTAGCGATAGTATTCGGATATTACTAGGTTGCATCGCTTTTAACAGTGAAACGGTTGACTGTGGGACTTAATTGAACTGACTCTGTACTATGTCCTTATAAATGTGATAGATGAGCCAATTGGTCTCCAAGGAATAACTTTCTTCTTAATTTGACAAGATGGCTGGAATTCATCGATTACATTAGGATCTGTGGTAGCGCTTTATTTAAAAATTTAGATAAATAAGTCTTTTCTTACTGTTGGACCAATCTTGGCCGTTAGCATGCCCTGAATAAATAGGAACAGTTTCAAAGACTACATTTCATTGACTTTCTAACGGTATCAATCCGTTTGAGTTACAACTGTTGCGTTACATATTCGTCCCCACATGTATTTAGCGATAGTATTCGGATATTACTAGGTTGCATCGCTTTTAACAGTGAAACGGTTGACTGTGGGACTTAATTGAACTGACTCTGTACTATGTCCTTATAAATGTGATAGATGAGCCAATTGGTCTCCAAGGAATAACTTTCTTCCTAATTTGACGTGATGGCTGGAATTCATCGATTATATTAGGATCTGTGGTAGCGCTTTATTTAAAAATTTAGATAAATAAGTCTTTTCTTACTGTTAGACCAATCCTGGCCGTTAGCATACCCTGAATAAAATGGAACAGTCTCAAAGACTACATTTCATTGACTTTCTAGCGGTATAAATCCGTTTGAGTTACAACGGTTGCGTCACATATTCGTACCAAGATGTATTTAGCGATAGTATTCGGATAGTACTAGGTTGCATCGCTTTTAAAAGTGAAACGGTTGACTGTGGGACTTAATTGAACTGATTTTGGACTTTGATCTTATAAATGTGATAAATGAGCTAGTTTGACTACAAGAAATAACATTCTCCTTAATTTGACAAGATTGCTAGAACTCAGCGATTACACTGGGCGCTGTGGTAGAACTTTATTAAAAAATTAGGATAAATAAGTCATTTTTTACTGTGGGACCAATCCTAGCCGTTAGTTCGCGCTGACGAAATAGCGAAAGTTTCAAGAACTACATTTCATTGACTTAATAACGGTGTCAATCCGTTTGAGTTACAACGGTTGCGTCACATATTCGTACCAACATGTATTAAGTGATTTTCTTCCGATATTTCTAAGTTGTATTGCTTTTAACAGTGAAACGATTGACTGTGGAACTTAATTGTACTAACTTGGAAGTGTGACGTTATAAATGCGATGAGTGAGCCAACTGGACCCAAGAATAAACATTCTTCTTAATTTGACATGATTGCCGGAACTCAGCGACTACACTGGGCGCTGTGGTAGCACTTCATTTAAAAATTTAAATAAAAAAGTCATTTTTTACTGTGGGACCAATCCTAGCCGTTATCGCGCGCTGAAGAAATAACGATAGTTTCAAAAACTACATTGCATTGACTTTCTAACGGTATCAATCCGTTTGAGTTACAACTGTTGCGTCACATATTCGTCCCCACATGTATTTAGCGATAGTATTCGGATAATACTAGGTTGCATCGCTTTTAACAGTGAAACGGTTGACTGTGGGACTTAATAGAACTGATTTTGGACTTTGACCTTATAATTGCGATAAATGAGCCAGTTTGACTACAAGAAATAAAATTCTTCTTAATTTGACATGATTGCTGTAACTCAGCGATTACACTGGGCGCTGTAGTAGAACTTTATTAAAAAATTAGGATAAATAAGTCATTTTTTACTGTGGGACCAATCCTAGCCGTTAGTTCGCGCTGACGAAATAGCGAAAGTTTCAAGAACTACATTTCATTGACTTAATAACGGTGTCAATCCGTTTGAGTTACAACTGTTGCGTCACATATTCGTCCCCACATGTATTTAGCGATAGTATTCGGATATTACTAGGTTGCATCGCTTTTAACAGTGAAACGGTTGACTGTGGGACTTAATTGAACTGACTCTGTACTATGTCCTTATAAATGTGATAGATGAGCCAATTGGTCTCCAAGGAATAACTTTCTTCTTAATTTGACGTGATGGCTGGAATTCATCGATTATATTAGGATCTGTGGTAGCGCTTTATTTAAAAATTTAGATAAATAAGTCTTTTCTTACTGTTAGACCAATCTTGGCCGTTAGCATGCCCTGAATAAATAGGAACAGTTTCAAAGACTACATTTCATTGACTTTCTAGCGGTATAAATCCGTTTGAGTTACAACGGTTGCGTCACATATTCGTACCAACATGTATTTAGCGATAGTATTCGGATAATACTAGGTTGCATCGCTTTTAAAAGTGAAACGGTTGACTGTGGGACTTAATTGAACTGATTTTGGACTTTGATCTTATAAATGTGATAAATGAGCCAGTTTGACTACAAGAAATAACATTCTCCTTAATTTGACAAGATTGCTAGAACTCAGCGATTACAATGGGCGCTGTGGTAGAACTTTATTAAAAAATTAGGATAAATAAGTCATTTTTTACTGTGGGACCAATCCTAGCCGTTAGTTCGCGCTGACGAAATAGCGAAAGTTTCAAGAACTACATTTCATTGACTTAATAACGGTGTCATTCCGTTTGAGTTACAACGGTTGCGTCACATATTCGTACCAACATGTATTAAGTGATTTTCTTCCGATATTTCTAAGTTGCATTGCTTTTAACAGTGAAACGATTGACTGTGGAACTTAATTGAACTAACTTGGAAGTGTGACGTTATAATTGCGATGAGTGAGCCAACTGGACCCAAGAATAAACATTCTTCTTAATTTGACATGATTGCCGGAACTCAGCGACTACACTGGGCGCTGTGGTAGCACTTCATTTAAAAATATAAATAAAAAAGTCATTTTTTACTGTGGGACCAATCCTAGCCGTTATTGCGCGCTGAAGAAATAGCGACAGTTTCAAAAACTACATTTCATTGACTTTCTAACGGTATCAATCCGTTTGAGTTACAACTGTTGCGTCACATATTCGTCCCCACATGTATTTAGCGATAGTATTCGGATAATACTAGGTTGCATCGCTTTTAACAGTGAAACGGTTGACTGTGGGACTTAATAGAACTGATTTTGGACTTTGACCTTATAAATGCGATAAATGAGCCAGTTTGACTACAAGAAATAACATTCTTCTTAATTTGACATGATTGCTGGAACTCAGCGATTACACTGGGCGCTGTGGTAGAACTTTATTAAAAAATTAGGATAAATAAGTCATTTTTTACTGTGGGACCAATCCTAGCCATAAGTTCGCGCTGACGAAATAGCGAAAGTCTCAAGAACTACATTTCATTGACTCAATAACGGTGTCAATCCGTTTGAGTTACAACGGTTGCGTCACATATTCGTACCAACATGTATTAAGTGATTTTCTTCCGATATTTCTAAGTTGTATTGCTTGTAACAGTGAAACGATTGACTGTGGAACTTAATTGAACTAACTTGGAAGTGTGACGTTATAATTGCGATGAGTGAGCCAACTGGACCCAAGAATAAACATTCTTCTTAATTTGACATGATTGCCGGAACTCAGCGACTACACTGGGCGCTGTGGTAGCACTTCATTTAAAAATTTAAATAAAAAAGTCATTTTTTACTGTGGGACCAATCCTAGCCGTTATTGCGCGCTGAAGAAATAGCGACAGTTTCAAAAACTACATTTCATTGACTTTCTAACGGTATCAATCCGTTTGAGTTACAACTGTTGCGTCACATATTCGTCACCACATGTATTTAGCGATAGTATTCGGATAATACTAGGTTGCATCGCTTTTAACAGTGAAACGGTTGACTGTGGGACTTAATAGAACTGATTTTGGACTTTGACCTTATAAATGCGATAAATGAGCCAGTTTGACTACAAGAAATAACATTCTTCTTAATTTGACATGATTGCTGGAACTCAGCGATTACACTGGGCGCTGTGGTAGAACTTTATTAAAAAATTAGGATAAATAAGTCATTTTTTACTGTGGGACCAATCCTAGCCGTTAGTTCGCGCTGACGAAATAGCGAAAGTTTCAAGAACTACATTTCATTGACTTAATAACGGTGTCAATCCGTTTGAGTTACAACGGTTGCGTCACATATTCGTACCAACATGTATTAAGTGATTTTCTTCCGATATTTCTAAGTTGTATTGCTTTTAACAGTGAAACGATTGACTGTGGAACTTAATTGTACTAACTTGGAAGTGTGACGTTAAAAATGCGATGAGTGAGCCAACTGGACCCAAGAATAAACATTCTTCTTAATTTGACATGATTACCGGAACTCAGCGACTACACTGGGCGCTGTGGTAGCACTTCATTTAAAAATTTAAATAAAAAAGTCATTTTTTACTGTGGGACCAATCCTAGCCGTTATCGCGCGCTGAAGAAATAACGATAGTTTCAAAAACTACATTGCATTGACTTTCTAACGGTATCAATCCGTTTGAGTTACAACTGTTGCGTCACATATTCGTCCCCACATGTATTTAGCGATAGTATTCGGATAATACTAGGTTGCATCGCTTTTAACAGTGAAACGGTTGACTGTGGGACTTAATAGAACTGATTTTGGACTTTGACCTTATAATTGCGATAAATGAGCCAGTTTGACTACAAGAAATAACATTCTTCTTAATTTGACATGATTGCTGTAACTCAGCGATTACACTGGGCGCTGTAGTAGAACTTTATTAAAAAATTAGGATAAATAAGTCATTTTTTACTGTGGGACCAATCCTAGCCGTTAGTTCGCGCTGACGAAATAGCGAAAGTTTCAAGAACTACATTTCATTGACTTAATAACGGTGTCAATCCGTTTGAGTTACAACTGTTGCGTCACATATTCGTCCCCACATGTATTTAGCGATAGTATTCGGATATTACTAGGTTGCATCGCTTTTAACAGTGAAACGGTTGACTGTGGGACTTAATTGAACTGACTCTGTACTATGTCCTTATAAATGTGATAGATGAGCCAATTGGTCTCCAAGGAATAACTTTCTTCTTAATTTGACGTGATGGCTGGAATTCATCGATTATATTAGGATCTGTGGTAGCGCTTTATTTAAAAATTTAGATAAATAAGTCTTTTCTTACTGTTAGACCAATCTTGGCCGTTAGCATGCCCTGAATAAATAGGAACAGTTTTAAAGACTACATTTCATTGACTTTCTAGCGGTATAAATCCGTTTGAGTTACAACGGTTGCGTCACATATTCGTACCAACATGTATTTAGCGATAGTATTCGGATAATACTAGGTTGCATCGCTTTTAAAAGTGAAAAGGTTGACTGTGGGACTTAATTGAACTGATTTTGGACTTTGATCTTATAAATGTGATAAATGAGCCAGTTTGACTACAAGAAATGACATTCTCCTTAATTTGACAAGATTGCTAGAACTCAGCGATTACAATTGGCGCTGTGGTAGAACTTTATTAAAAAATTAGGATAAATAAGTCATTTTTTACTGTGGGACCAATCCTAGCCGTTAGTTCGCGCTGACGAAATAGCGAAAGTTTCAAGAACTACATTTCATTGACTTAATAACGGTGTCATTCCGTTTGAGTTACAACGGTTGCGTCACATATTCGTACCAACATGTATTAAGTGAAAACTTTCTTAGCAAGCGGACGGAGCGGACGTGTTCTTAAAACTTAGTAAAACTTGTTGTTTAACTGTTGACAAATGGAGTTTGAAAATATTGTTTTAAATTCTGTTAAAGAAATACATAGAAGGAAAAAGAAAGCTGACTATGACAGCATAGTAACTAACACAAAAGACTTGCATCCTGAAATTATTGAGCAAACGCTAAAAGATTTATGTCAACAGAATATATTAAACAAAACGGAGAGAAATGGTACAGAAAGTTATTTATTTGTGAAACAAGTAGAAGAGGAGAAAGAAAATAGCACAGACGAATCTTTTTCAGAGGAAAAGAAAGATGTTGTTGACGATTTAATCGAAGATAAAAGTGGATATCTGTACGAGGAAGAAGTTAAAAATTTTGGCCAGTTTATTAAATTTAAAAGTTTGACAACACAGGTTTGCGATTTAAAAGAATTTATTTCGTATAAACTGAGCAAGATCGGGGACAACTCGTCAAATATTTTAATTAAACAACTGAGGAGTGAAATAGATTTCCTTAAAGAAGAAATAAGGATTACAAAAAATTGGTTAGCGAAATTTTAAACAGTAATCAACGTGATCATTCAGTTGAAACGTGTAAACATGTGGAACCGATTAAACAGCATAATCAATGGAACAACGTAATCAAAGGTCCCTCAAGGTTTTCTACAAATAAAGTTAATAGAAATGAAGAATTACATCATAACAGATTTAACGACCTAAGAGTTGAAGTTAATGACGATTCTAATCAACAAAGTTGGGGTGATCAAGATTGTAATTTTACGAAGGAGAGTCAAAATACGCACCACGTAGATGTTAACAACCATATTCGTTCGTCAAATATCTTTAAAAATAATGTAACACACAGACGAAGACCCAACCCTGTTATCAATCCGTTTCCCGAAAGAGATCAATTAGCTACGAATCTTGAGCATCAAAATGTACACCATTCTAAGAAGATACGGATAATGACCGATAGTATACCAAAAGGTATTCGAGTGAAAGAATTTAATGAGCAAATAAAAAATGGAAATGTGAGATTTAAGATATTCCCAGGAGCAAGTGTCGAAAACTTAAATTATTACGTACAACCAACACTGGAACAAGAAAAACCTGATATTGTCGTTATCCATGTAGGAATCAACAATCTTTTATCAAGTCATCTAAATGCAGCGTCAGATAACAAAATTGCCGAACAGATCCTGGACATCGGGAAAAAATGTGTGCGTAACGGAGTAGAAAAAGTTTTTATCTCTGCCTTGGTTACGAGCAGACGTGTCGACTCTGATAGAATAAACAGTATTAACAAACTATTAAGAGAAGGATCCGATCTACACGGTTATGGCTACATCAGACACAACAATATCAGAGAAGAACACCTATGGAAAGATGGCATACATTTACGAGAGAATGGTAAGATAATGTTAGCACGAAATTTTATAGCTTTTATAAATAATTTTTTAGATCAGCAGGGGTATTCCATAGGCTTGGACTAGTTTGCGATGATAATAAATCTGATATTCCTGATGAATGTGTTGGGAGTCAATATAGAAATGATCAAAATCCGACACATAATTCTCACCAAAGTTCTTTAGATGAAATACATAAATTACGAATTAAGTACCCTTCCAATCCTCTTTTAGGCTATTTAAACATTAATAGTCTCAGAAACAAAATAATTGATGCAAGAGAAATTCTGACAAAATTTTCACCTGATTATTTTGTATTTGCTGAAACCAAACTAGATGAGAGTTTTCCAAACGAACAATTCTATATTAATAACTATGAAATTAGAACTAGAAAAGATAGGAACAAAAATGGAGGAGGGTTAATTGAATATGTTAAGAAAGGAGTAGCCTGTAGACATGTTAATGATTTGGGTATAACAAATAATGAAATCATTTGCTCAGAATTAACGATAAGAAATAAAAAATGGACAGTTATCAGTATTTATAGACCACCTCATTATTCAAACTTAAACAACTTTTTTGAGGAATTAGAGATAGCTTTAAATAAAGCTCTATCTAAAGTCGAAAACATAATAATTATGGGTGATATAAATATCGATTGCCATAACTCGAACGATTCTGGTTTCGAAACCTTAAATAATTTCTGTGATATTTTTAGTCTTGAAAATCTTGTCAAAAACAAAACCTGTTTTGCTAGTCCTAACGGAACAGCTATAGATGTCATTCTTACAAATAGACCCAGATGTTTTCAACACACACTAACATGTGAAACAGGATTAAGTGATCATCATCAAATGGTAACAACATTTTTAAAATCTCATTTAGCACGCTTAGCATCCAAGAAAATTATTTACAGAAGTTACAAAAATTTTAATGAAGCCAATTTTTTACGTGATGTTGAGAACGCAAATTTTATTTGTAATAGTAAAGATCCTGAACTGAATTATGAAAACCTCATCAATGTTTTCACATCTATCATAGAAAAGCATGCCCCACAAAAGCAAAAAACTCTGCGTGGAAACGAGGCACCATTTATGACAAAAGAGTTAAAAAAGGCAATATATACAAGGTCTAGGTTCAAAAATAAATACAATAAAAATCCTACTTCTGAAAACAAAATCACGTACAAGAAACAGAGAAACAAGTGTGTAAATTTACGCAAAAAGGCTATCAAAAACCATTTCAAAAGGGTAACAGAATCAGGTTTTATTTCCAAAAAAACGTTTTGGGAAACTGTTAAACCCTTGATATCAAATAAAAGTGGAATAAGCAAAGGAGATATAGCGATCGTTCAAAATGAAAGTTTAGTTACTGATAAAAAACAGTTAACCAAACTTTTCAACGAATACTACATCAATATTTTAGAAAATTCTTGTGGCATGAAACCAAATCCTATAAAATATAAGAATGTAAATGATAAGTCAAAAATGATTGAAGAAATTGTTGATAGTTTTGAAAATCATCCAAGTATCATTAAAATAAAGGAAATCAATGATTCTAACAACAATGAGAACTTCACATTCCAAGAAGTTGATGAAAATACAATTTCTAAACTGTTTAATGATTTAAACACCAAAGTATCAACAGGTGAAGATACAATACCATCAAAGCTGGTAAAATTAGCAAAAAGGCACCTAGTAACGCCACTAACAGATGCTATAAATAGTAGCATAGTTTCAAACAAATTTCCAAGCAAAGCTAAGCGAGCTGCTGTAACGCCATTGGATAAGGGAGGAAAAGATAAAACTAAAATATCAAACTACAGGCCTGTCAGTGTTTTAAATGTTTTTTCTAAATTTTACGAAAGGGTTATGAAAGAACAAATAACCGCTTATATGGAATCAAAATTGTCGATTTTTCTCTCCGCCTATAGGAAATGCTATAGTACCCAACAAGTACTAATTCGCTTAATAGAGGAATGGAAGAGTAAACTTGATAAGAATTATGTGGTGGGTGCGATCTTGATGGATCTTTCAAAAGCTTTTGACTGTGTACCACATGACTTACTAATTGCGAAACTAGCTGCTTATGGATTTGACAATAAGTCTCTTCAATTCATTCTATCTTATCTTACTGATAGAGAGCAAGCCACTCGAATAAATGGGATCTATAGTCTATTTCAAATTATCTTATCTGGTGTACCACAAGGTTCTATTTTGGGACCTATCATATTCAATATATTTATAAATGATTTGTTTCTTTTTATAGAAAAATATAAGCTACATAATTACGCTGATGATAACACAATATCCAACTTCTCAAATTCTATTCCTAATTTGATAAATACTTTAGAAAACGAAGCTAAAACTGCCCTCTCCTGGTTAAAAGAGAATAAAATGATTGCAAACCCTGAAAAGTTTCACTCGATAATTCTGACAAAGAATAAGGCAGATAATTTAGGTCTAAAATTTAATATAGGAAATAAAACTATTGAAAGTGAAAATAACGTGAAATTACTAGGTGTGACTATAGACAATAAATTAAATTTTGACAGACACGTTAGTGATTTGTGTCGCAAAGCATCAGCCCAACTAAATGCCTTATTTCGATCTAGAAGTTTCTTATCCTTTCAAGCAAAATATATTTTAGTTCAAAGTTTTATCTACGCAAATTTCAATTATTGTTCCCTTATATGGCATTTTTCTTCTTCTAAATCTTTATCTAAAGTCGAAATGATACAAAAACGAGCATTAAGATTTCTGTATAATGATACGGTAAGTACATACGAAAATTTACTTAAAAATTCCAGCAAGAGTCACATGAATGTAAATCGCTTACGGTCATTGTGTATAGAAATCTCTAAAACTATAAATAACAGCAGCCCTCTTTTTATGAAAGATATATTTTGTTTAAATGATAACGGTAGGACAGTCAGAGAACAAAATACAAATAATTTGGTAGTCTCAAGGAAAAGGACCGCGACTTTTGGAACTAATAGCTTATCAGCCCTGGGACCAAAGATTTGGAATAACCTACCATCACATTTGAAACGATGTGACAACCTTAAAGTTTTTAAAAGCATGATTAAAATGTGGGACGGATCTAAATGTAACTGTGATGAATGTAAGGTCCCTTTATAGAACTTTGTTGTTATTATTGTTTATATATATAAAAAAAATGATTTTATTTAATTGTAAACATAAAAAAAAATTTAGTCGATTTAGATTAGTTTTCTTAATTACTTTTTTTTGGAAACTATTGTAAATATGTGAATAATCGACTTTAAATAAATTGAAAAGAAAAGAAAAGAAAAGTGATTTTCTTCCGATATTTCTAAGTTGCATTGCTTTTAACAGTGAAACGATTGACTGTGGAACTTAATTGAACTAACTTGGAAGTGTGACGTTATAATTGCGATGAGTGAGCCAACTGGACCCAAGAATAAACATTCTTCTTAATTTGACATGATTGCCGGAACTCAGCGACTACACTGGGCGCTGTGGTAGCACTTCATTTAAAAATATAAATAAAAAAGTCATTTTTTACTGTGGGACCAATCCTAGCCGTTATTGCGCGCTGAAGAAATAGCGACAGTTTCAAAAACTACATTTCATTGACTTTCTAACGGTATCAATCCGTTTGAGTTACAACTGTTGCGTCACATATTCGTCCCCACATGTATTTAGCGATAGTATTCGGATAATACTAGGTTGCATCGCTTTTAACAGTGAAACGGTTGACTGTGGGACTTAATAGAACTGATTTTGGACTTTGACCTTATAAATGCGATAAATGAGCTAGTTTGACTACAAGAAATAACATTCTTCTTAATTTGACATGATTGCCGGAACTCAGCGACTACACTGGGCGCTGTGGTAGCACTTCATTTAAAAATATAAATAAAAAAGTCATTTTTTACTGTGGGACCAATCCTAGCCATAAGTTCGCGCTGACGAAATAGCGAAAGTTTCAAGAACTACATTTCATTGACTTAATAACGGTGTCAATCCGTTTGAGTTACAACGGTTGCGTCACATATTCGTACCAACATGTATTAAGTGATTTTCTTCCGATATTTCTAAGTTGTATTGCTTGTAACAGTGAAACGATTGACTGTGGAACTTAATTGAACTAACTTGGAAGTGTGACGTTATAATTGCGATGAGTGAGCCAACTGGACCCAAGAATAAACATTCTTCTTAATTTGACATGATTGCCGGAACTCAGCGACTACACTGGGCGCTGTGGTAGCACTTCATTTAAAAATTTAAATAAAAAAGTCATTTTTTACTGTGGGACCAATCCTAGCCGTTATTGCGCGCTGAAGAAATAGCGACAGTTTCAAAAACTACATTTCATTGACTTTCTAACGGTATCAATCCGTTTGAGTTACAACTGTTGCGTCACATATTCGTCACCACATGTATTTAGCGATAGTATTCGGATAATACTAGGTTGCATCGCTTTTAACAGTGAAACGGTTGACTGTGGGACTTAATAGAACTGATTTTGGACTTTGACCTTATAAATGCGATAAATGAGCCAGTTTGACTACAAGAAATAACATTCTTCTTAATTTGACATGATTGCTGGAACTCAGCGATTACACTGGGCGCTGTGGTAGCACTTCATTTAAAAATTTATATAAAAAAGTCATTTTTTACTGTGGGACCAATCCTAGCCGTTATCGCGCTGACAAAATAGAGACAGTTTCAAAAACTACATTTCAATGACTTTCTAGCAGTATCAGTCCGTTTCAGTTACAACGGTTGCGTCACATATTCGTACCAACATGTATTTAGCGATATTTTTCGATATTACTTGGTTGCATCTCCTTTAACAGTGAAACGATTGACGGTGGGACATAATTGAACTAACTTTGGACCCTGAGCTGATAAATGTGATAAATGAGCTAATTGGACTCCAAGAAATAACATTCTTCTTAATTTGACATGATTGCCGGAACTCAGCAATTACCATAGGCGTTGTGGTAACACTTCATTTAAAAATTTAGATACATAAGTCATTTTTTACTGTGGGACTAATCCTAGCCATTATCGCGTGCTGAAGAAAGAGCGACAGTTTCAAAAACTACATCTCACTGACTTTATAACGGTGTCAGTCCGTTTGAGTTACAACGGTTGCGTCACATATTCGTACCAACATGTACTTAGCGATATTTTTCTAATAATACTAGGTTGCATCGCTTTTAACAGTGAAACGATTGACTGTGGGACTTAATTGAACTAACTTTAGACTGTGTCCTTATAAATGTGATAAATGAGCCCGTTTGACTACAAGAAGTAACATTCTTCTTAATTTGACATGATTGCTGGAAGTCAGCCATTGCACTGGACGCTGTGGTAGCGTTTTATTTAAAAATTAAGTTAAATATGTCATTTTTTACTGTGGGACCAATCCCAGCTGTTAGTTCGCGCTGAAAAAATAGAGACCTCTTCAAAAACTACATTTCAATTACTTTCTCCCGGTATCAGTCCGTTTGAGTTACAACGGTTGCGTCACATGTTCGTACCAACATGTAGATAGAGATTTTTTTCTGATATTACTAGGTTGTATCGCTTTTAACAGGGAAACGATTGACTCTGGGATTTAATTGAACTGATCCTGGACTGTGACCTTATTAATGTAATAAATGAGCCAATTGGACTCCAAGAAATAACATTCTTCTTAATTTGACATGATTCCCTGAACTCAGCGATTACACTGGGCGCTGTGGTAGCGCTTCATTTAAAAATTTAAGTAAATAAGTCAATTTTTACTGTGGGACCAATGAAAACCGTTTTTGCGCGCTGAAGAAATAGAGACAGTTTCAAAAACTACATTTCAATGACTTTCTAGCGGTATAAGTCCGTTTGAGTTACAACGGTTGCGTCACATATTCGTACCAACATGTATTTAGCGATATTTTTCGATATTACTTGGTTGCATCGCTTTTAACAGTGAAACGATTGACAGTGGGACATAATTGAACTAACTTTGGACCCTGAGCTGATAAATGTGATAAATGAGCTAATTGGACTCGAAGAAATAACATTCTTCTTAATTTGACATGATTGCCGGAACTCAGCAATTACCATAGGCGCTGTGGTAGCGCTTCATTTAAAAATTTAAGTAAATAAGTCAATTTTTACTGTGGGACCAATCAAAACCGTTTTTGCGCGCTGAAGAAATAGAGACAGTTTCAAAAACTACATTTCAATGACTTTCTAACGGTATCAATCCGTTTGAGTTACAACTGTTGCGTCACATATTCGTCCCCACATGTATTTAGCGATAGTATTCGGATAATACTAGGTTGCATCGCTTTTAACAGTGAAACGGTTGACTGTGGGACTTAATAGAACTGATTTTGGACTTTGACCTTATAAATGCGATAAATGAGCCAGTTTGACTACAAGAAATAACATTCTTCTTAATTTGACATGATTGCCGGAACTCAGCGACTACACTGGGCGCTGTGGTAGCACTTCATTTAAAAATATAAATAAAAAAGTCATTTTTTACTGTGGGACCAATCCTAGCCATAAGTTCGCGCTGACGAAATAGCGAAAGTTTCAAGAACTACATTTCATTGACTTAATAACGGTGTCAATCCGTTTGAGTTACAACGGTTGCGTCACATATTCGTACCAACATGTATTAAGTGATTTTCTTCCGATATTTCTAAGTTGTATTGCTTGTAACAGTGAAACGATTGACTGTGGAACTTAATTGAACTAACTTGGAAGTGTGACGTTATAATTGCGATGAGTGAGCCAACTGGACCCAAGAATAAACATTCTTCTTAATTTGACATGATTGCCGGAACTCAGCGACTACACTGGGCGCTGTGGTAGCACTTCATTTAAAAATTTAAATAAAAAAGTCATTTTTTACTGTGGGACCAATCCTAGCCGTTATTGCGCGCTGAAGAAATAGCGACAGTTTCAAAAACTACATTTCATTGACTTTCTAACGGTATCAATTTGTTTGAGTTACAACTGTTGCGTCACATATTCGTCACCACATGTATTTAGCGATAGTATTCGGATAATACTAGGTTGCATCGCTTTTAACAGTGAAACGGTTGACTGTGGGACTTAATAGAACTGATTTTGGACTTTGACCTTATAAATGCGATAAATGAGCCAGTTTGACTACAAGAAATAACATTCTTCTTAATTTGACATGATTGCTGGAACTCAGCGATTACACTGGGCGCTGTGGTAGAACTTTATTAAAAAATTAGGATAAATAAGTCATTTTTTACTGTGGGACCAATCCTAGCCATAAGTTCGCGCTGACGAAATAGCGAAAGTTTCAAGAACTACATTTCATTGACTTAATAACGGTGTCAATCCGTTTGAGTTACAACGGTTGCGTCACATATTCGTACCAACATGTATTAAGTGATTTTCTTCCGATATTTCTAAGTTGTATTGCTTGTAACAGTGAAACGATTGACTGTGGAACTTAATTGAACTAACTTGGAAGTGTGACGTTATAATTGCGATGAGTGAGCCAACTGGACCCAAGAATAAACATTCTTCTTAATTTGACATGATTGCCGGAACTCAGCGACTACACTGGGCGCTGTGGTAGCACTTCATTTAAAAATTTAAATAAAAAAGTCATTTTTTACTGTGGGACCAATCCTAGCCGTTATTGCGCGCTGAAGAAATAGCGACAGTTTCAAAAACTACATTTCATTGACTTTCTAACGGTATCAATTTGTTTGAGTTACAACTGTTGCGTCACATATTCGTCACCACATGTATTTAGCGATAGTATTCGGATAATACTAGGTTGCATCGCTTTTAACAGTGAAACGGTTGACTGTGGGACTTAATAGAACTGATTTTGGACTTTGACCTTATAAATGCGATAAATGAGCCAGTTTGACTACAAGAAATAACATTCTTCTTAATTTGACATGATTGCTGGAACTCAGCGATTACACTGGGCGCTGTGGTAGAACTTTATTAAAAAATTAGGATAAATAAGTCATTTTTTACTGTGGGACCAATCCTAGCCATAAGTTCGCGCTGACGAAATAGCGAAAGTTTCAAGAACTACATTTCATTGACTTAATAACGGTGTCAATCCGTTTGAGTTACAACGGTTGCGTCACATATTCGTACCAACATGTATTAAGTGATTTTCTTCCGATATTTCTAAGTTGTATTGCTTGTAACAGTGAAACGATTGACTGTGGAACTTAATTGAACTAACTTGGAAGTGTGACGTTATAAATGCGATGAGTGAGCCAACTGGACCCAAGAATAAACTTTCTTCTTAATTTGACATGATTGCCGGAACTCAGCGACTACACTGGGCGCTGTGGTAGCACTTCATTTAGAAATTTAAATAAAAAAGTCCTTTTTTACTGTGGGACCAATCCTAGCCGTTATCGCGCGCTGAAGAAATAGCGACAGTTTCAAAAACTACATTTCATTGACTTTCTAACGGTATCAATCCGTTTGAGTTACAACTGTTGCGTCACATATTCGTCCCCACATGTATTTAGCGATAGTATTCGGATAATACTAGGTTGCATCGCTTTTAACAGTGAAACGGTTGACTGTGGGACTTAATAGAACTGATTTTGGACTTTGACCTTATAAATGCGATAAATGAGCCAGTCTGACTACAAGAAATAACATTCTTCTTAATTTGACATGATTGCTGGAACTCAGCGATTACACTGGGCGCTGTGGTAGCACTTCATTTAAAAATTTATATAAAAAAGTCATTTTTTACTGTGGGACCAATCCTAGCCGTTATCGCGCTGACAAAATAGAGACAGTTTCAAAAACTACATTTCAATGACTTTCTAGCAGTATCAGTCCGTTTCAGTTACAACGGTTGCGTCACATATTCGTACCAACATGTATTTAGCGATATTTTTCGATATTACTTGGTTGCATCTCCTTTAACAGTGAAACGATTGACGGTGGGACATAATTGAACTAACTTTGGACCCTGAGCTGATAAATGTGATAAATGAGCTAATTGGACTCCAAGAAATAACATTCTTCTTAATTTGACATGATTGCCGGAACTCAGCAATTACCATAGGCGTTGTGGTAACGCTTCATTTAAAAATTTAGATACATAAGTCATTTTTTACTGTGGGACTAATCCTAGCCATTATCGCGTGCTGAAGAAAGAGCGACAGTTTCAAAAACTACATCTCACTGTCTTTATAACGGTGTCAGTCCGTTTGAGTTACAACGGTTGCGTCACATATTCGTACCAACATGTACTTAGCGATATTTTTCTAATAATACTAGGTTGCATCGCTTTTAACAGTGAAACGATTGACTGTGGGACTTAATTGAACTAACTTTAGACTGTGTCCTTATAAATGTGATAAATGAGCCCGTTTGACTACAAGAAGTAACATTCTTCTTAATTTGACATGATTGCTGGAAGTCAGCCATTGCACTGGACGCTGTGGTAGCGTTTTATTTAAAAATTAAGTTAAATATGTCATTTTTTACTGTGGGACCAATCCCAGCTGTTAGTTCGCGCTGAAAAAATAGAGACCTCTTCAAAAACTACATTTCAATTACTTTCTCCCGGTATCAGTCCGTTTGAGTTACAACGGTTGCGTCACATGTTCGTACCAACATGTAGATAGAGATTTTTTTCTGATATTACTAGGTTGTATCGCTTTTAACAGGGAAGCGATTGACTCTGGGATTTAATTGAACTGATTCTGGACTGTGACCTTATTAATAAAGTCATTCGTTACTGTGGGACCAATCCTAGCCGCTATCGCGTGCTGAAGAAAGAGCGACAGTTTAAAAACTACAACTCACTGACTTTATAACTGTGTCAGTCCGTTTGAGTTACAACGGGTGGGTCACATATTCGTACCAACATGTACTTAGCGATATTTTTCTGATAATACTAGGTTGCATCGCTTTTAACAGTGAAACGATTGACTGTGGGACTTAATTGAACTAACTTTAGACTGTGTCCTTATAAATGTGATAAATGAGCCAGTTTGACTACAAGAAGTAACATTCTTCTTAAGTTGACATGATTGCTGGAAGTCAGCCATTGCACTGGACGCTGTGGTAGCGTTTTATTTAAAAATAAAGTTAAATAAGTCATTTTTTACTGTGGGACCAATCCCAGCTGTTAGTTCGCGCTGAAAAAATAGAAACCTCTTCAAAAACTACATTTCAATTACTTTCTCCCGGTTTCAGTCCGTTTGAGTTACAACGGTTGCGTCACATGTTCGTACCAACATGTAGATAGAGATTTTTTTCTGATATTACTAGGTTGTATCGCTTTTAACAGGGAAGCGATTGACTCTGGGATTTAATTGAACTGATTCTGGACTGTGTCCTTATTAATAAAGTCATTCGTTACTGTGGGACCAATCCTAGCCGCTATCGCGTGCTGAAGAAAGAGCGACAGTTTAAAAACTACATCTCACTGATTTTCTAACGGTATCAATCCGTTTGAGTTACAACGGTTGCGTCACATATTCGTACCAACATGTATTTAGTGATATCTTTCCGATATTACAAAGTTATATCGCTTTTAACAGTGAAACCATTGACTGTGGAACTTAATTGAACTAACTTTGGACTGTGACCTTATGAATGTGATAAATGAGCCAGTTCATTCTTCTTAATTTGACAGGATTGCTGGAACTCAGCGATTGCACTGGGCGCTGTGGTAGCGTTTTATTTAAAAATTTAGATAAATAAGTCATTCTTTACTGTGGGACTAACCCTAGCCGTTATGGCGTGCTGAAGAAAGGGCGACAGTTTCAAAAACTACATCTCACTGACTTTCTAACGGTGTCAGTCCGTTTGAGTTACAACGGTTGGGTCATCTATTCGTATCAACATGTATTTAGCGATATTTTTCTGATATTACTAGGTTGCATCTCTTTTAACAGTGAAACGATTGACGGTGGGACTTAATTAAACTAACTTTGGACTGTGACCTGATAAATCTGATAAATGAGACAATTGGACTCCAAGAAGTAACATTATTTTTAATATTAAATGATTGCGGAAACTCAGCGATTACACTGGCGCTGTGGTAGCGCTGGATTTTAAAATTTAGATAAATAAGTCATTCTTTACTGTGGGACCAATCCTAGCCGTTATGGCGTGCTGAAGAAAGGGCGACAGTTTCAAAAACTACATCTCACTGACTTTCTAACGGTGTCAGTCCGTTTGAGTTACAACGGTTGTGTCATCTATTCGTATCAACATGTATTTAGCGATATTTTTCTGATATTACTAGGTTGCATCGCTTTTAACAGTGAAACGATTGACGGTGGGACTTAATTAAACTAACTTTGGACTGTGACCTGATTAATCTGATAAATGAGACAATTGGACTCCAAGAAGTAACATTATTTTTAAAATGAAATGATTGCGGGAACTCAGCGATTACACTGGCGCTGTGGTAGTGCTGCATTTTAAAACTTAGATAAATAAGTCATTCTTTACTGTGGGACCAATCCTACCCGTTACCGCGTCCTGAAGAAAGAGCGACAGTTTAAAAACTACATCTCACTGACTTTCTAACGGTGTCAGTCCGTTTTAGTTACAAAGGTTGCGTCACATATTCGTACAACATGTACTTAGCGATATTTTTCTGATATTAATATGTTGCATCGCTTTTAACAGCGAAACGATTGACTGTGGGACTTAATTGAACTAACTTTGGACTGTGACCTGATAAATGTGATAAATGAGACAATTGGACTCCAAGAAATAACAATCTTCTTAATTTGACATGATTGCCGGAACTCAGCGATTACACTGGGCGCTGTGGTAGCGTTTCAATTAAATATTCAAATAAAAAAGTCATTTTTTACTGTAGGACCAATCCTAGTTGTTATCATGCGCTGAAGAAATAGCAACAGTTTCAAAAACTACATTTCATTGATTTTCTAACGGTATCAATCCGTTTGAGTTACAACGGTTGCGTCATATACTCGTACCAACATGTATTTAGTGATATCTTTCCGATATTACAAAGTTATATCGCTTTTAACAGTGAAACCATTGACTGTGGAACTTAATTGAACTAACTTTGGACTGTGACCTTATGAGTGTGATTAATGAGCCAGTTCATTCTTCTTAATTTGACATGATTGCCGGAACTCAGCGATTACCATAGGCGTTGTGGTAGCGCTTCATTTAAAAATTTAGATAAATAAGTCATTTTTTAAAGTGTGGGACCAATCCTAGCCGTTATCGCGTGCTGAAGAAAGAGCGACAGTTTCAAAAACTACATCTCACTGACTTTATAACGGCGTCAGTCCGTTTGAGTTACAACGGTTGGGTCACATATTCGTACCCACATGTACTTAGCGATATTTTTCTGATAATACTAAGTTGCATCGCTTTTAACAGTGAAACGATTGACTGTGGGACTTAATTAAACTAACTTTAGACTGTGACCTTATAAATGTGATAAATGAGCCAGTTTGACTAAAAAGAAGTAACATTCTTCTTAATTTGACATGATTGCTGGAAGCTAGCCATTGCACTGGACGCTGTGGTAGCTTTTTATTTAAAAATTAAGTTAAATAAGTCATTTTTTACTGTGGGACCAATCCCAGCCGTTAGTTCGCGCTGAAAAAATAGAGACCGCTTCAAAAACTACATTTCAATTACTTTCTCCCTGTATCAGTCCGTTTGAGTTACAACGGTTGCGTGAACATGTTCGTACCAACATGTAGATAGAGATTTTTTTTCTGATATTACTAGGTTGTATCGCTTTTAACAGGGAAACGATTGACTCTGGGATTTAATTGAACTGATTCTGGACAGTGACCTTATTAATGTAATAAATGAGCCAATAGGACGCCAAGAAATAACGTTCTTCTTAATTTGACATGATTGCCGGAACTCAGCAATTACACTGGGCGCTGTGGTAGCGCTTCATTTAAAAATTTAAATAAAAAAGTCATTCGTTACTGTGGGACCAATCCTAGCCGCTATAGCGTGCTGAAGAAAGAGCGACAGTTTAAAAACTACATCTCACTGACTTTCTAACGGTGTCAGTCCGTTTGAGTTACAAAGGTTGCGTCACATATTCGTACATCATTTACTTAGCGATATTTTTCTGATATTAATATGTTGCATCGCTTTTAACAGTGAAACGATTGACTGTGGGACTTAATTGAACTAACTTTAGACTGTGACCTGATAAATGTGATAAATGAGACAATTGGATTCCAAGAAATAACAATCTTTTTAATTTGACATGATTGCCGGAACTCAGCGATTACACTGGGCGCTGTGGTAGCGTTTCAATTAAATATTCAAATAAAAAAGTCATTTTTTACTGTAGGACCAATCCTAGCCGTTATCGTGCGCTGAAGAAATAGCAACAGTTTCAATAACTACATTTCTCTGATTTTTTGACGGTATCAATCCGTTTGAGTTACAACGGTTGCGTCACATATTCGTACCAACATGTATTTAGTGATATCTTTCCGATATTACAAAGTTATATCGCTTTTAACAGTGAAACCATTGACTGTGGAACTTAATTGAACTAACTTTGGACTGTGACCTTATGAATGTGATAAATGAGCCAGTTCATTCTTCTTAATTTGACATGATTGCTGGAACTCAGCGATTGCACTGGGCGCTGTGGTAGCGTTTTATTTAAAAATTAAGTTAATTAAGTCATTTTTTACTGTGGGACCAATCCCAGCCGTTAGCCCGCGCTGAAGAAATAGAGACAGTTTCAAATACTACATTTCACTGACTATCTAACGGTGTCAGTCCATTTGAGTTACAACGGTTGCGTCACATATTCGTACCAACATCTATTTAGTGATATCTTTCCGATATTACAAAGTTATATCGCTTTTAACAGTGAAACCATTGACTGTGGAACTTAATTGAACTGACTTTGGACTGTGACCTTATAAATGCAATAAATGAGCCAATTGGACTCCAAGAAATAACATTCTTCTAAATTCGACATGATTGCTGGAATTCAGCGAGTACACTATGCTCTGAGGTAGCGCTTTTTTTAAAAATTTAGATAAATAAGTCATTTTTTACTGTGGGGCCAATCCTAACCATTATCGCGTGCTGAAGAAAGAGCGACAGTTTCAAAAACTACATCTCACTGACTTTATAACGGTGTCAGTCCGTTTGAGTTACAACAGTCGGGTCACATATTCGTACCAACATGTACTTAGCGATATTTCTCTGATATTACTAGGTTGCATCGCTTTTAACAGTGAAACGATTGACTGTGGGACTTAATTGAACTAACTTTGGACTGTGACCTTATAAATGTGATAAATGAGCCAGTTTGACTACAAGAAGTAACATTTTTTTTTTACTTTGACATGATTGCTGGAAGTCAGCCATTGCACTGGACGCTGTGGTAGCGTTTTATTTAAAAATTAAGTTAAGTAAGTCATTTTTTACTGTGGGACCAATCCCAGCCGTTAGTTCGCGCTGAAAAAATAGAGACCGCTTCAAAAACTACATTTCAATTACTTTCTACCGGTATCAGTCCGTTTGAGTTACAACGGTTGCGTCACATGTTCGTACCAACATGAAGATAGAGATTTTTTCTGATATTACAAAGTTGCATCGCTTTTACCAGTGAAACGATTGACTGTGGGACTTAATTGAACTAACTTTGGACTGTGACCTGATAAATGTTATAAATGAGACAATTGGACTCCAAGAAATAACAATCTTCTTAATTTGGCATGATTGCCGGAACTCAGCGATTACACTGGGCGCTGTCGTAGCGCTTCATTTAAAAATTTAGATAAATAAGTCTTTTTTTACTGTGGGACCAATCCCGGCCGATATCGCGCCCTGAAGAAGTAGAGACAGTTTCAAAAACTACCTTTCAATGACGTTCTAACGGTATCAATCCGTTTGAGTTACAACGGTTGCGTCACATATTCGTACCAACATGTATTTAGTGATTTTTTCCGATATTACTAAGTTGAATCGCTTTTAACAGTGAAGCGATTGACTGTGTGACTTAATTGAACTGATTCTGGACTGTGACCTTATAAATGCGAAAAATAAGCCAGTTGGACTCCAAGGAATAACATTCTTCTTAATTCGACATGATTGCAGGAATTCAGCGAGTACACTATGCTCTGTAGTAGCGATTTTTTTAAAAATTTAGATAAATAAGTCTTTTTTTACTGTGGGACCAATCCCGGCCCTCAGCACGCACTGAAGAAATAGAGCCATTCTCAAAAACTAAATCTCATTGATTTCGTGGCGGTATCAATCCGTTTGAGATACAACGGCTGCGTCACATATTCGTACCAACATGTATTTACAGACATTATTCCGATATTACTAAGTTATATCGCTTTTAACAATGAAATGATTGACTGTGGGACTTAATTGAACTAACTTTGGCCTGTGACCTTATAAATGTGATAAGTGAGACAACTGGACTCCAAGAAATAACATTCTTCTTACTTTGACATGATTGTTGCAACTCAGCGATTACACTTGGCGCTGTGGAAGTGCTTCATTTAAAAATTTAGATAAATAAGTCATTTTTTACTGTGGGACCAATCCTCGCCGATATCGCACCCTGAAGAAATAGAGACAGTTTCAAAAACTACCTTTCAATGACGTTCTAACGGTATCAGTCCGTTTGAGTTACAACAGTCGGGTCACATATTCGTACCAACATGTATTTAGCGATATTTTTCTGATATCGCTAGGTTGCATCGCTTTTAACAGTGAAGCGATTGACTGTAGGACTTAATTGAACTGATTCTGGACTGTGACCTTATAAATGCGATAAATGACCCAATTGGACTCCAAGGAAATACATTCTTCTTAATTCGACATGATTGCTGGATTCAGCGAGTACACTATGCTCTGTGTTAGCGGTTTTCTTGAAATTTTAGATAAATAAGTCTTTCTTTACTGTGGGACCAATCCTGGCCGTTAGCACGCACTGAAGAAATAGAGACATTCTAAAAAACTACATCTCATTGACTTCGTGGCTGTATCAATACGTTTGAGATACAACGGCTGCGTCACATATTCGTACCAACATGTATTTAGTGATATCTTTCCGATATTACTAAGTTATATCGCTTTTAACAGTGAAACGATTGACTGTGGAACCTAATTGAACTGACTTTGGACTGAGACCTTATAAATGTGATAAGTGAGCCAACTGGACTCCAAGAAATAACATTCTTCTTAATTTGACATGATTGTCGAAACTTCGCGATTACACTGGGCGCTGTGGTAACGCTTCATTTAAAAATTAAGATAAAAAATTCAGTTTCAACTGTGGGACCAATCCTAGCCGTTAGCGCGCGCTGAAGAAATAGAGACAGTTTCTAATACTACATTTCACTGACTTTTTAATGGTGTCAGTCCGTTTGAGTTACAACGGTTGGGTCACATATTCGTACCAACATGTATTTAGCGATATTTTTCTGATATTGCTAGGTTGCATCGCTTTTAACAGTGAAAATATTGACGGTGGGTCTTAATTAAACTAACTTTGGAGTGTGGCCTGATAAATGTGATAAATGAGACAATTGGACTCCAAGAAGTAACATTCTTCTTAATTTGAAATGATTGCCGGAACTCAGCGATTACACTGGGCGCTGCGGTAGCGCCTTATTTAAAAATTTAGATAAATAAGTCATTCTTTACTGTGGGACCAATCCTAGCCGTTATTGCGTGCTGAAGAAAGGGTGACAGTTTCAAAAACTACATTTCACTTACTTTCTAACGGTGTCAGTCCGTTTGACTTACAACTGTTGGGTCTCATATTCGTACCAACATGTACTTAGCGATATTTTTCTGACATTAAAAGGTTGCATCGCTTTTAACAGTGAAACGATTGACTGTGGGAGTTAATTGACCTAACTTCGGACTATGACCTGATAAATGTGATAAATGAGACAATTGGACTCCAAGAAATAACAATCTTCTTAATTTGACATGATTGCCGGAACTCAGCGATTACACTGGGCGCTGTGGTAGCGCTTCATTTAAAAATTTAAATAAAAAAGTCATTTTTTACTTTGGGGGCCAATCCTAGCCGTTACCGTGTGCTGAAAAAATAGCAACAGTTTCAAAAACTTCATTTCATTGACTTTCTAACAGTATCAATCAGTTTGAGTTACAATAGTTGCGTCACATATTCGTACCAACATGAATTTAGTGATTTTTTTCCGATATTACTAAGTTGTATCGCTTTTAACAGTGAAGCGATTGACTGTGGGACTTAATTGAACTGATTCTGGACTGTAATCTTATAAATGCGATAAATGAGCCAATTGGACTCCAAGGAATAAAATTCTTCTTAATTCGACATGATTGCTTGGATTCAGCGAGTACACTATGCTCTGTGGTAGCGCTTTTTTAAAAATTTAGATAAATAAGTCTTTTTTTACTGTGGGACCAATCCTGGCCGTTAGCACGCACTGAAGAAATAAAGACAGTCTCAAAAACTAAATCTCATTGACTTCGTGGCGGTATCAATCCGTTTGAGATACAACGGCTGCGTCATATATTCGTACCAACATGTATTTAGTGATATCTTTCCGATATTACTATGTTGCATCGCTTTTAACAGTAAAACAATTGACTGTGGGACTTAATTGAACTAACTTTGGACTGTGACCTGATAAATGTGATAAATGAGACAATTGGACTCCAAGAAATAACAATCTTCTTAATTTGACATGATTGCCGGAACTCAGCGATTACACTGGGCGCTGTGGTAGCGTTTCAATTAAATATTCAAATAAAAAAGTCATTTTTTGCTGTAGGACCAATCCCAGCCGTTAGCCCGCGCTGAAGAAATAGAGAAAGTTTCAAATACTACATTGCATTGACTTTCTAACGGTGTCAGTCCATTTGAGTTACAACGGTTGCGTCACATATTCGTACCAACATCTATTTAGTGATATCTTTCCGATATTACAAAGTTATATCGCTTTTAACAGTGAAACCATTGACTGTGGAACTTAATTGAACTGATTCTGGACTGTGACCTTATTAATGTATTAAATGAGCCAATAGGACTCCAAGAAATAACGTTCTTCTTAATTTGACATGATTGCCGGAACTTAGCGATTACACTGGGCGCTGTGGTAGCGCTTCAATTAAATATTCAAATAAAAAAGTCATTTTTTGCTGTAGGACCAATCCCAGCCGTTAGTTTGCGCTTAAAAAATAGAGACCGCTTCAAAAACTACATTTCAATTACTTTCTACCTGTATCAGTCCGTTTGAGTTACAACGGTTGCGTAAAATGTTCGTACCAACATGTAGATAGAGATTTTTTTCTGATATTACTAGGTTGTATCGCTTTTAACAGGGAAACGATTGACTCTGGGATTTAATTGAACTGATTCTGGACTGTGACCTTATAAATGTAATAAATGAGCCAATTGGACTCCAAGAAATAACAATCTTCTTAATTTGACATGATTGCCGGAACTCAGCGATTACACTGGGCGCTGTGGTAGCGTTTCAATTAAATATTCAAATAAAAAAGTCATTTTTTGCTGTAGGACCAATCCCAGCCGTTAGCCCGCGCTGAAGAAATAGAGAAAGTTTCAAATACTACATTGCATTGACTTTCTAACGGTGTCAGTCCATTTGAGTTACAACGGTTGCGTCACATATTCGTACCAACATCTATTTAGTGATATCTTTCCGATATTACAAAGTTATATCGCTTTTAACAGTGAAACCATTGACTGTGGAACTTAATTGAACTGATTCTGGACTGTGACCTTATTAATGTATTAAATGAGCCAATAGGACTCCAAGAAATAACGTTCTTCTTAATTTGACATGATTGCCGGAACTTAGCGATTACACTGGGCGCTGTGGTAGCGCTTCAATTAAATATTCAAATAAAAAAGTCATTTTTTGCTGTAAGACCAATCCCAGCCGTTAGTTTGCGCTTAAAAAATAGAGACCGCTTCAAAAACTACATTTCAATTACTTTCTACCGGTATCAGTCCGTTTGAGTTACAACGGTTGCGTGAAATGTTCGTACCAACATGTAGATAGAGATTTTTTTCTGATATTACTAGGTTGTATCGCTTTTAACAGGGAAACGATTGACTCTGGGATTTAATTGAACTGATTCTGGACTGTGACCTTATAAATGTAATAAATGAGCCAATTGGACTCCAAGAAATAACGTACTTCTTAATTTGACATGATTGCCGGAACTCAGCGATTAAACTGGGCGCTGTGGTAGCGCTTCATTTAAAAATTTAAATAAAAAAGTCATTCGTTACTGTGGGACCAATCCTAGCCGCTATCGCGTGCTGAAGAAAGAGCGACAGTTTAAAAACTACATCTCACTGACTTTCTAACGGTGTCAGTCCGTTTGAGTTACAAAGGTTGCGTCACATATTCGTACTAACATGTACTTAGCGATATTTTTCTGATATTAATATGTTGCATCGCTTTTACCAGTGAAACGATTAACTGTGGGACTTAATTGAACTAACTTTGGACTGTGACCTGATAAATGTTATAAATGAGACAATTGGACTCCAAGAAATAACATTCTTTTTAATTCGACATGATTGCGGGAATTCAGCGAGTACACTATGCTCTGAGGTAGCGCTTTTTTTAAAAATTTAGATAAATAAGTCTTTTTTTAATGTGGGACCAATCCTGGCTGTTAGCACGCACTGAAGAAATAGAGACATTCTCAAAAACTAAATCTCATTGACTTCGTGGCGGTATCAATCCGTTTGAGATACAACGGTTGCGTCACATATTCGTACCAACATGTATTTAGTGACATTTTTCCGATATTACTAAGTTATATCGCTTTTAACAATGAAATGATTGACTGTGGGACTTAATTGAACTAACTTTGGCCTCTGACCTTATAAATGTGATAAGTGAGCTAATTGGACTTCAAGAAATAACATTTTTCTTACTTTGACATGATTGTTGGAACTCAGCGATTGCACTTGGCGCTGTGGAAGCGCTTCATTTAAAAATTTAGATAAATAAGTCATTTTTTTCTGTGGGACCAATCCTAGCCGTTATTGCGCGCTGAAGAAACAGAGACAGTTTCAAAAAATTACCTTTCAATGACGTTCTAACGGTATCAGTCCGTTTGAGTTACAACAGTTGCGTCACATATTCGTACCAACATGTAATTAGTAATTTTTTTCCGATATTACTAAGTTGTATGGCTTTTTACAATGAAGCGATTGACTGTAGGACTTAATCGAACTGATTCTGGACTGTGACCTTATAAAGGCGATAAATGAGCCAATTGGACTCCAAGGAAATACATTCTTCTTAATTCGACATGATTGCTTGGAATCAGCGAGTACACTATGCTCTGTGTTAGCGGTTTTTTTGACACTTTAGATAAATAAGTCTTTTTTTACTGTGGGACCAATCCTGGCCGTTAGCACGCACTGAAGAAATAGAGACATTCTAAAAAACTACATCTCATTGACTTCGTGGCTGTATCAATACGTTTGAGATACAACGGCTGCGTCACATATTCGTACCAACATGTATTTAGTGATATCTTTCCGATATTACTAAGTTATATCGCTTTTAACAGTGAAACGATTGACTGTGGAACTTAATTGAACTGACTTTGGACTGAGACCTTATAAATGTGATAGGTGAGCCAACTGGACTCCAAGAAATAACATTCTTCTTAATTTGACATGATTTTCGAAACTCAGCGATTACACTGGGCGCTGTGGTAATGCTTCATTTAAAAATTAGGATAAAAAATTCAGTTTCTACTGTGGGACCAATCCTAGCCGTTAGCGCGCGCTGAAGAAATAGAGACAGTTTCAAATACTACATTTCACTGACTTTTTAATGGTGTCAGTCCGTTTGAGTTACAACGGTCGGGTCACATATTCGTACCAACATGTATTTAGCGATATTTTTCTGATATTGCTAGGTTGCATCGCTTTTAACAGTGAAGCGATTGACTGTAGGACTTAATTGAACTGATTCTGGACTGTGACCTTATAAATGCGATAAATGAGCCAATTGGACTCCAATGAAATACATTCTTCTTAATTCGACATGATTGCTTGGATTCAGCGAGTACACTATGCTCTGTGTTAGCGGTTTTCTTGAAACTTTAGATAATTAAGTCTTTCTTTACTGTGGGACCAATCCTGGCCGTTAGCACGCACTGAAGAAATAGAGACATTCTAAAAAACTACATCTCATTGACTTCGTGGCTGTATCAATACGTTTGAGATACAACGGCTGTGTCACATATTCGTACCAACATGTATTTAGCGATATTTTTCTGATATTGCTAGGTTGCATCGCTTTTAACAGTGAAACCATTGACTGTGGAACTTAATTGAACTGATTCTGGACTGTGACCTTATTAATGTATTAAATGAGCCAATAGGACTCCAAGAAATAACGTTCTTCTTAATTTGACATGATTGCCGGAACTTAGCGATTACACTGGGCGCTGTGGTAGCGCTTCAATTAAATATTCAAATAAAAAAGTCATTTTTTGCTGTAGGACCAATCCCAGCCGTTAGTTTGCGCTTAAAAAATAGAGACCGCTTCAAAAACTACATTTCAATTACTTTCTACCGGTATCAGTCCGTTTGAGTTACAACGGTTGCGTGAAATGTTCGTACCAACATGTAGATAGAGATTTTTTTCTGATATTACTAGGTTGTATCGCTTTTAACAGGGAAACGATTGACTCTGGGATTTAATTGAACTGATTCTGGACTGTGACCTTATAAATGTAATAAATGAGCCAATTGGACTCCAAGAAATAACGTACTTCTTAATTTGACATGATTGCCGGAACTCAGCGATTAAACTGGGCGCTGTGGTAGCGCTTCATTTAAAAATTTAAATAAAAAAGTCATTCGTTACTGTGGGACCAATCCTAGCCGCTATCGCGTGCTGAAGAAAGAGCGACAGTTTAAAAACTACATCTCACTGACTTTCTAACGGTGTCAGTCCGTTTGAGTTACAAAGGTTGCGTCACATATTCGTACTAACATGTACTTAGCGATATTTTTCTGATATTAATATGTTGCATCGCTTTTACCAGTGAAACGATTAACTGTGGGACTTAATTGAACTAACTTTGGACTGTGACCTGATAAATGTTATAAATGAGACAATTGGACTCCAAGAAATAACATTCTTTTTAATTCGACATGATTGCGGGAATTCAGCGAGTACACTATGCTCTGAGGTAGCGCTTTTTTTAAAAATTTAGATAAATAAGTCTTTTTTTAATGTGGGACCAATCCTGGCTGTTAGCACGCACTGAAGAAATAGAGACATTCTCAAAAACTAAATCTCATTGACTTCGTGGCGGTATCAATCCGTTTGAGATACAACGGTTGCGTCACATATTCGTACCAACATGTATTTAGTGACATTTTTCCGATATTACTAAGTTATATCGCTTTTAACAATGAAATGATTGACTGTGGGACTTAATTGAACTAACTTTGGCCTCTGACCTTATAAATGTGATAAGTGAGCTAATTGGACTTCAAGAAATAACATTTTTCTTACTTTGACATGATTGTTGGAACTCAGCGATTGCACTTGGCGCTGTGGAAGCGCTTCATTTAAAAATTTAGATAAATAAGTCATTTTTTTCTGTGGGACCAATCCTAGCCGTTATTGCGCGCTGAAGAAACAGAGACAGTTTCAAAAAATTACCTTTCAATGACGTTCTAACGGTATCAGTCCGTTTGAGTTACAACAGTTGCGTCACATATTCGTACCAACATGTAATTAGTAATTTTTTTCCGATATTACTAAGTTGTATGGCTTTTTACAATGAAGCGATTGACTGCAGGACTTAATCGAACTGATTCTGGACTGTGACCTTATAAAGGCGATAAATGAGCCAATTGGACTCCAAGGAAATACATTCTTCTTAATTCGACATGATTGCTTGGAATCAGCGAGTACACTATGCTCTGTGTTAGCGGTTTTTTTGACACTTTAGATAAATAAGTCTTTTTTTACTGTGGGACCAATCCTGGCCGTTAGCACGCACTGAAGAAATAGAGACATTCTAAAAAACTACATCTCATTGACTTCGTGGCTGTATCAATACGTTTGAGATACAACGGCTGCGTCACATATTCGTACCAACATGTATTTAGTGATATCTTTCCGATATTACTAAGTTATATCGCTTTTAACAGTGAAACGATTGACTGTGGAACTTAATTGAACTGACTTTGGACTGAGACCTTATAAATGTGATAAGTGAGCCAACTGGACTCCAAGAAATAACATTCTTCTTAATTTGACATGATTTTCGAAACTCAGCGATTACACTGGGCACTGTGGTAACGCTTCATTTAAAAATTAGGATAAAAAATTCAGTTTCTACTGTGGGACCAATCCTAGCCGTTAGCGCGCGCTGAAGAAATAGAGACAGTTTCAAATACTACATTTCACTGACTTTTTAATGGTGTCAGTCCGTTTGAGTTACAACGGTCGGGTCACATATTCGTACCAACATGTATTTAGCGATATTTTTCTGATATTGCTAGGTTGCATCGCTTTTAACAGTGAAGCGATTGACTGTAGGACTTAATTGAACTGATTCTGGACTGTGACCTTATAAATGCGATAAATGAGCCAATTGGACTCCAATGAAATACATTCTTCTTAATTCGACATGATTGCTTGGATTCAGCGAGTACACTATGCTCTGTGTTAGCGGTTTTCTTGAAACTTTAGATAATTAAGTCTTTCTTTACTGTGGGACCAATCCTGGCCGTTAGCACGCACTGAAGAAATAGAGACATTCTAAAAAACTACATCTCATTGACTTCGTGGCTGTATCAATACGTTTGAGATACAACGGCTGTGTCACATATTCGTACCAACATGTATTTAGTGATATCTTTCCGATATTACTAAGTTATATCGCTTTTAACAGTGAAACGATTGACTGTGGAACTTAATTGAACTGACTTTGGACTGAGACCTTATAAATGTGATAAGTGAGCCAACTGGACTCCAAGAAATAACATTCTTCTTAATTTGATATGATTGTCGAAACTCAGCGATTACACTGGGCGCTGTGGTAACGCTTCATTTAAAAATTAAGATAAAAAATTCAGTTTCAACTGTGGGACCAATCCTAGCCGTTAGCGCGCGCTGAAGAAATAGAGACAGTTTCAAATACTACATTTTACTGACTTTTTAATGGTGTCAGTCCGTTTGAGTTTCAACGGTCGGCTCACATATTCGTACCAACATGTATTTAGCGATATTTTTCTGATATTACTAGGTTGCATCGCTTTTAACAGTGAAAAGATTGACGGTGGGACTTAATTAAACTAACTTTGGACTGTGGCCTGATAAATTTGATAAATGAGACAATTGGATTCCAAGAAGTAACATTCTTCTTAATTTGAAATGATTGCCGGAACTCAGCGATTACACTGGGCGCTGTGGTAGCGCTTCATTTAAAAATTTAGATAAATAAGTCATTCTTTACTGTGGGACAAATCCTAGCCGTTATCGCGTGCTGAAGAAAGGGCGACAGTTTCAAAAACTACATTTCACTTACTTTCTAACGGTGTCAGTCCGTTTGACTTACAACTGTTGGGTCACATATTCGTATCAACATGTACTTAGCGATATTTTTCTGACATTAAAAGGTTGCATCGCTTTTAACAGTGAAACGATTGACTGTGGGAGTTAATTGAACTAACTTCGGACTATGACCTGATAAATGTGATAAATGAGACAATTGGACTCCAAGAAATAACATTCTTCTTAATTCGACATGATTGCTTTGATTCAACGAGTACACTATGCTCTGTTGTAGCGTTTTTTTAATAATTTAGATAAATCAGTCTTTTTTTACTGTAGGGCCAATCCTGGCTGTTAGCACGCACTGAAGAAATACAGCCATTCTCAAAAACTATATCTCATTGATTTCGTGGCGGTATCAATCCGTTTGAGATACAACGGCTGCGTCACATACTCGTACCAACATGTATTTACTGACATTTTTCCGATATTACTAAGTTATATCGCTTTTAACAATGAAATGATTGACTGTGGGACTTAATTGAATTAACTTTGGCCTGTGACCTTATAAATGTGATAAGTGAGCGAACTGGACTCCAAGAAATAACATTTTTCTTACTTTGACATAATTGTTGGAACTCAGCGATTGCACTTGGCGCTGTGGAAGCGCTTCATTTAAAAATTTAGATAATTAAGTCATTTTTTACTGTGGGACCAATCCCGGCCGTTATCGCGCCCTGAAGAAATAGAGACAGTTTCAAAAACTACCTTTCAATGACGTTCTAACGGTATCAATCCATTTGAGTTACAACGGTTGCGTCACATATTCGTACCAGCATGTATTTAGTGATTTTTTTCCGATATCACTAAGTTGTATCGCTTTTAACAGTAAAGCGATTGACTGTGGGACTTAATTGAACTGATTCTGGACTGTGACCTTATAAATGCGGTAAATGAGCCAATTGGACTCCAAGGAATAACATTCTTCTTAATTCGACATGATTGCTGGGATTCAGCGTGTACACTATGCTCTGTGTTAGCGTTTTTTTTAAAAATTTAGATAAATAAGTCTTTTTTTTCTGTGGGACCAATCCTGGCCGTTAGCACACACTGAAAAAATAGAGACATTCTCAAAAACTAAATCTCATTGACTTCGTGCCGGTATCAATCCGTTTGAGATACAACGGTTGCGTCACATATTCGTACCAACATGTATTTAGTGATTTTTTTCTGATATTACTAAGTTATATCACTTTTAACAATGAAATGATTGACTGTGGGACTTAATTGAATTAACTTTGGCCTGTGACCTTATATATGTGATAAGTGAGACAACTGGACTCCAAGAAATAACATTTTTCTTACTTTGACATAATTGTTGGAACTCAGCGATTGCACTTGGCGCTGTGGAAGCGCTTCATTTAAAAATTTAGATAATTAAGTCATTTTTTACTGTGGGACCAATCCCGGCCGTTATCGCGCCCTGAAGAAATAGAGACAGTTTCAAAAACTACCTTTCAATGACGTTCTAACGGTATCAATCCATTTGAGTTACAACGGTTGCGTCACATATTCGTACCAACATGTATTTAGTGATTTTTTCCGATATTACTAAGTTGTATCGCTTTTAACAGTAAAGCGATTGACTGTGGGACTTAATTGAACTGATTCTGGACTGTGACCTTATAAATGCGATAAATGAGCCAATTGGACTCCAAGGAATAACATTCTTCTTAATTCGACATGATTGCTGGGATTCAGCGTGTACACTATGCTCTGTGGTAGGGCTTTTTTAAAAAATTTGGATAAATAACTCTTTTTTTACTGTGGGACCAATCCTGGCCGTTAGCACTCACTGAAGAAATAGAGACATTCTCAAAAACTAAATCTCATTGACTTCGTGCCGGTATCAATCCGTTTGAGATACAACAGTTTCGTCACATCTTCGTACCAACATGTACTTACTGACATTTTACGATATTACTAAGTTGTATCGCTTTTAACAATGAAATGATTGACTGTGGGACTTAATTGAACTAACTTTGGCCTTTGACCTTATAAATGTGATAAGTGAGCCAAGTAGACTCCAAGAAATAACATTTTTCTTACTTTGATGTAATTGTTGGAACTCAGCGATTGCACTTGGCGCTGTGGAAGCGCTTCATTTAAAAATTTAGATAATTAAGTCATTTTTTACTGTGGGACCAATCCCGGCCGTTATCGCGCCCTGAAGAAATAGAGACAGTTTCAAAAACTATCTTTCAATGACGTTCTAACGGTATCAATCCATTTGAGTTACAACGGTTGCGTCACATATTCGTACCAACATGTATTTAGTGATTTTTTTCCGATATTACTAAGTTGTATCGCTTTTAACAGTAAAGCGATTGACTGTGGGACTTAATTGAACTGATTCTGGACTGTGACCTTATAAATGCGATAAATGAGCCAATTGGACTCCAAGGAATAACATTCTTCTTAATTCGACATGATTGCTGGGATTCAGCGTGTACACTATTCTCTGTGGTAGCGCTTTTTTTAAAAATTTAGATAAATAAGTCATTTTTTACTGTGGGGCCAATCCTGGCCGTTAGCACACACTGAAGAAATAGAGACATTCTCAAAAACTAAATCTCATTGACTTCGTGCCGGTATCAATCCGTTTGAGATACAACGGTTTTGTCACATCTTCGTACCAACATGTACTTACTGACATTTTACGATATTACTAAGTTGTATCGCTTTTAACAATGAAATGATTGACTGTGGGACTTAATTGAACTAACTTTGGCCTTTGACCTTATAAATGTGATAAGTGAGCCAAGTAGACTCCAAGAATTAACATTTTTCTTACTTTGATGTAATTGTTGGAACTCAGCGATTGCACTTGGCGCTGTGGAAGCGCTTCATTTAAAAATTTAGATAATTAAATCATTTTTTACTGTGGGACCAATCCCGGCCGTTATCGCGCCCTGAAGAAATAGAGACAGTTTCAAAAACTACATTTCAATGACGTTCTAACGGTATCAATCCATTTGAGTTACAACGGTTGCGTCACATATTCGTACCAACATGTATTTTGTGATTTTTTTCCGATATTACTAAGTTGTATCGCTTTTAACAGTAAAGCGATTGACTGTGGGACTTAATTGAACTGATTCTGGACTGTGACCTTATAAATGCGATAAATGAGCCAATTGGACTCCAAGGAATAACATTTTTCTTAATTCGACATGATTGCTGGGATTCAGCGTGTACACTATGTTCTGTGGTAGGGCTTTTTTTAAAAATTTAGATAAATAAGTCTTTTTTTACTGTGGGACTAATCCTGGCCGTTAGCACGCACTGAAGAAATAGAGACATTCTCAAAAACTAAATCTCATTGACTTCGTGCCGGTATCAATCCGTTTGAGATACAACGGTTGCGTCACATCTTCGTACCAACATGTACTTACTGACATTTTTCCGATATTACTAAGTTGTATCGCTTTTAACAATGAAATGATTGACTGTGGTACTTAATTGAACTAACTTTGGCCTTTGACCTTGTAAATGTGATAAGTGAGCCAACTAGACTCCAAGAAATAACATTTTTCTTACTTTGACATAATAGTTGGAACTCAGCGATTGCACTTGGCGCTGTGGAAGCGCTTCATTTAAAAATTAAGATACTTAAGTCATTTTTTACTATGGGACCAATCCTAGCCGTTATTGCGCGCGGAAGAAATAGAGACAGATTCAAAAACTACCTTTCAATGACGTTCTAACGGTATCAGTCCGTTTGAGTTACAACGGTTGCGTCACATATTCGTACCAGCATGTATTTAGTGATTTTTTTCCGATATCACTAAGTTGTATCGCTTTTAACAGTAAAGCGATTGACTGTGGGACTTAATTGAACTGATTCTGGACTGTGACCTTATAAATGCGGTAAATGAGCCAATTGGACTCCAAGGAATAACATTCTTCTTAATTCGACATGATTGCTGGGATTCAGCGTGTACACTATGCTCTGTGGTAGCGGTTTTTTTAAAAATTTAGATAAATAAGTCTTTTTTTTCTGTGGGACCAATCCTGGCCGTTAGCACACACTGAAAAAATAGAGACATTCTCAAAAACTAAATCTCATTGACTTCGTGCCGGTATCAATCCGTTTGAGATACAACGGTTGCGTCACATATTCGTACCAACATGTATTTAGTGATTTTTTTCTGATATTACTAAGTTATATCACTTTTAACAATGAAATGATTGACTGTGGGACTTAATTGAATTAACTTTGGCCTGTGACCTTATATATGTGATAAGTGAGACAACTGGACTCCAAGAAATAACATTTTTCTTACTTTGACATAATTGTTGGAACTCAGCGATTGCACTTGGCGCTGTGGAAGCGCTTCATTTAAAAATTTAGATAATTAAGTCATTTTTTACTGTGGGACCAATCCCGGCCGTTATCGCGCCCTGAAGAAATAGAGACAGTTTCAAAAACTACCTTTCAATGACGTTCTAACGGTATCAATCCATTTGAGTTACAACGGTTGCGTCACATATTCGTACCAACATGTATTTAGTGATTTTTTCCGATATTACTAAGTTGTATCGCTTTTAACAGTAAAGCGATTGACTGTGGGACTTAATTGAACTGATTCTGGACTGTGAACTTATAAATGCGATAAATGAGCCAATTGGACTCCAAGGAATAACATTCTTCTTAATTCGACATGATTGCTGGGATTCAGCGTGTACACTATGCTCTGTGGTAGGGCTTTTTTAAAAAATTTGGATAAATAAGTCTTTTTTTACTGTGGGACCAATCCTGGCCGTTAGCACTCACTGAAGAAATAGAGACATTCTCAAAAACTAAATCTCATTGACTTCGTGCCGGTATCAATCCGTTTGAGATACAACAGTTTCGTCACATCTTCGTACCAACATGTACTTACTGACATTTTACGATATTACTAAGTTGTATCGCTTTTAACAATGAAATGATTGACTGTGGGACTTAATTGAACTAACTTTGGCCTTTGACCTTATAAATGTGATAAGTGAGCCAAGTAGACTCCAAGAAATAACATTTTTCTTACTTTGATGTAATTGTAGGAACTCTGCGATTGCACTTGGCGCTGTGGAAGCGCTTCATTTAAAAATTTAGATAATTAAGTCATTTTTTACTGTGGGACCAATCCCGGCCGTTATCGCGCCCTGAAGAAATAGAGACAGTTTCAAAAACTATCTTTCAATGACGTTCTAACGGTATCAATCCATTTGAGTTACAACGGTTGCGTCACATATTCGTACCAACATGTATTTAGTGATTTTTTTCCGATATTACTAAGTTGTATCGCTTTTAACAGTAAAGCGATTGACTGTGGGACTTAATTGAACTGATTCTGGACTGTGACCTTATAAATGCGATAAATGAGCCAATTGGACTACAAGGAATAACATTCTTCTTAATTCGACATGATTGCTGGGATTCAGCGTGTACACTATTCTCTGTGGTAGCGCTTTTTTTAAAAATTTAGATAAATAAGTCATTTTTTACTGTGGGGCCAATCCTGGCCGTTAGCACACACTGAAGAAATACAGACATTCTCAAAAACTAAATCTCATTGACTTCGTGGCGGTATCAATCCGTTTGAGATACAACGGTTTTGTCACATCTTCGTACCAACATGTACTTACTGACATTTTACGATATTACTAAGTTGTATCGCTTTTAACAATGAAATGATTGACTGTGGGACTTAATTGAACTAACTTTGGCCTTTGACCTTATAAATGTGATAAGTGAGCCAAGTAGACTCCAAGAAATAACATTTTTCTTACTTTGATGTAATTGTTGGAACTCAGCGATTGCACTTGGCGCTGTGGAAGCGCTTCATTTAAAAATTTAGATAATTAAATCATTTTTTACTGTGGGACCAATCCCGGCCGTTATCGCGCCCTGAAGAAATAGAGACAGTTTCAAAAACTACATTTCAATGACGTTCTAACGGTATCAATCCATTTGAGTTACAACGGTTGCGTCACATATTCGTACCAACATGTATTTTGTGATTTTTTTCCGATATTACTAAGTTGTATCGCTTTTAACAGTAAAGCGATTGACTGTGGGACTTAATTGAACTGATTCTGGACTGTGACCTTATAAATGCGATAAATGAGCCAATTGGACTCCAAGGAATAACATTTTTCTTAATTCGACATGATTGCTGGGATTCAGCGTGTACACTATGTTCTGTGGTAGGGCTTTTTTAAAAAATTTAGATAAATAAGTCTTTTTTTACTGTGGGACTAATCCTGGCCGTTAGCACGCACTGAAGAAATAGAGACATTCTCAAAAACTAAATCTCATTGACTTCGTGCCGGCATCAATCCGTTTGAGATACAACGGTTGCGTCACATCTTCGTACCAACATGTACTTACTGACATTTTTCCGATATTACTAAGTTGTATCGCTTTTAACAATGAAATGATTGACTGTGGTACTTAATTGAACTAACTTTGGCCTTTGACCTTGTAAATGTGATAAGTGAGCCAACTAGAGTCCAAGAAATAACATTTTTCTTACTTTGACATAATAGTTGGAACTCAGCGATTGCACTTGGCGCTGTGGAAGCGCTTCATTTAAAAATTAAGATACTTAAGTCATTTTTTACTATGGGACCAATCCTAGCCGTTATTGCGCGCGGAAGAAATAGAGACAGATTCAAAAACTACCTTTCAATGACGTTCTAACGGTATCAGTCCGTTTGAGTTACAACGGTTGCGTCACATATTCGTACCAACATGTATTTAGTGATTTTTTTCTGATATTACTAAGTTGTATCGCTTTTAACAGTGAAGCGATTGACTGTGAGACTCAATTGAACTGATTCTGGACTGTGACGTTATAAATGCGATAACTGAGCCAATTGGACTCCAAGGAATAACATTCTTCTTAATTCGACATGATTGCTTCGATTCAACGGGTACACTATGCTCTGTAGTAGCGGTTTTTTTAAAAATTTAGATAAATAAGTCTTTTTTTACTGTGGGACCAATCCTAGCCGTTAACGCGCCCTGAAGAAATAGAGACAGTTTCAAAAACTACCTTTCAATGACGTTCTAACGGTATCAGTCCGCTTGAGTTACAACGGTTGCGTCACATATTCGTACCAACATGTATTTAGTGATTTTTTCCGATATAACTAAGTTGTATGGCTTTTTACAGTGAAGCGATTGACTGTAGGACTTAATTGAACTGATTCTGGACTGTGAACTTATAAATGCGATAAATGAGCCAATTGGACTCCAAGGAAATACATTCTTCATAGTTCGACATGATTGCTTGGATTCAGCGAGTACACTATGCTCTGTGTTAGCGGTTTTTTTGAAACTTTAGATAAATAAGTCTTTCTTTACTGTGGGACCAATCCTGGCCGTTAGCACGCACTGAAGAAATAGAGACATTCTCAAAAACTAAATCTCATTGACTTCGTGGCTGTATCAATACGCTTGAGATACAACGGCTGCGTCACATATTCGTACCAACATGTATTTAGTGATTTTTTTCTGATATTACTAAGTTGTATCGCTTTTAACAGTGAAGCGATTGACTGTGAGACTCAATTGAACTGATTCTGGACTGAGACCTTATAAATGTGATAAGTGAGCCAACTGGACTCCAAGAAATAACATTCTTCTTAATTTGACATGATTCACGAAACTCAGCGATTACACTGGGTGCTGTGGTAACGCTTCATTTAAAAATTAAGATAAAAAAATTAGTTTCTACTGTGGGACCAATCCTAGCCATTAGCGCGCGCTGAAGAAATAGAGACAGTTTCAAATACTACATTTCACTGACTTTTTAATGGTGTCAGTCCGTTTGAGTTACAACGGCCGGGTCACATATTCGTACCAACATGTATTTAGCGATATATTTCTGATATTGCTAGGTTGCATCGCTTTTAACAGTGAAAAGATTGACGGTGGGACTTAATTAAACTAACTTTGGGCTGTGGCCTGATAAATGTGATAAATGAGACACTTGGACTCCAAGAAGTAACATTCTTCTTAATTTGAAATGATTGCCGGAACTCAGCGATTACACTGGGCGCTGTGGTAGCGCTTCATTTAAAAATTTAGATAAATAAGTCATTCTTTATGGTGGGACCCATCCTAGCCGTTATCACGTGCTGAAGAAAGGGCGACAGTTTCAAAAACTACATCTCACTTACTTTCTAACGGTGTCAGTCCGTTTGACTTACAACTGTTGGGTCACATATTCGTACCAACATGTACTTAGCGATATTTTTCCGATATTACAAAGTTGTATCGCTTTTAACAGTGAGGCGATTGACTGTGGGACATAATTGAACTGATTCTGGACTGTGACCTTATAAATGCGATAAATGAGCCAGTTGGACTCCATGGAATAACATTCTTCTTAATTCGACATGATTGCTTTGATTCAACGAGTACACTATGCTCTGTGGTAGCGCTTTTTTTAAAAATTTAGATAAATAAGTCTTTTTTTTCTGTGGGACTAATCCTGGCCGTTAGCACACACTGAAAAATAGAGACATTCTCAAAAACTAAATCTCATTGACTTCGTGCCAGTATCAATCCGTTTGAGATACAACGGTTGCGTCACATATTCGTACCAACATGTATTTAGTGATTTTTTTCTGATATTACTAAGTTGTATCGCTTTTAACAGTGAAGCGATTGACTGTGAGACTTAATTGAACTGATTCTGGACTGTGACCTTATAAATGCGATAAATGAGCCAATTGGACTCCAAGGAATAACATTCTTCTTAATTCGACATGATTGCTGGGATTCAGCGTGTACACTATGCTCTGTGGTACTGCTTTTTTAAAAAAATTAGATAAATAAGTCTTTTTTTACTGTGGGACCAATCCTGGCAGTTAGCACGCACTGAAGAAATAGAGACATTCTCAAAAACTAAATCTCATTGACTTCGTGCCGGTATCAATCCGTTTGAGATACAACGGTTGCGTCACATATTCGTACCAACATGTACTTACTGACATTTTTCCGATATTATTAACTATATCGCTTTTAACAATGAAATGATTGACTGTGGGACTTAATTGAACTAACTTTGGCCTTTGACCTTATAAATGTGATAAGTGAGCCAACTAGACTCCAAGAAATAACATTTTTCTTACTTTGACATAATTGTTGGAACTCAGCGATTGCACTTGGCGCTGTGGAAGCGCTTCATTTAAAAATTTAGATAATTAAGTCATTTTTTACTGTGAGACCAATCCCTGTCGTTATCGCGCCCTTAAGAAATAGAGACAGTTTCAAAAACTACCTTTCAATGACGTTCTAACGGTATCAATCCCTTTGAGTTACAACGGTTGCGTCACATATTCGTACCAACATGTATTTAGTGATTTTTTTCCGATATTACTAAGTTGTATCGCTTTTAACAGTGAAGCGATTGACTGTGGGACTTAATTGAACTTATTCTGCACTGTGACCTTATAAATGCGATAAATGAGCCAATTGGACTCCAAGGAATAACATTCTTCTTAATTCGACATGATTGCTGGGATTCAGCGTGTACACTATGCTCTGTGGTAGCGCTTTTTTTAAAAATTTAGATAAATAAGTCTTTTTTTTCTGTGGGACCAATCCTGGCCGTTAGCACACACTGAAGAAATAGAGACATTCTCAAAAACTAAATCACATTGACTTCGTGCCGGTATCAATCCGTTTGAGATACAACGGTTGCGTCACATATTCGTACCAACATGTATTTAGTGATTTTTTTCTGATATTACTAAGTTATATCGCTTTTAACAATGAAATGATTGACTGTGGGACTTAATTGAATTAACTTTAGCCTGTGACCTTATAAATGTGATAAGTGAGACAACTGGACTGCAAGAAATAACATTGTTCTTACTTTGACATGATTTTTGGAACTCAGCGATTACACTGGGCCCTGTGGAAGCGCTTCATTTAAAAATTTAGATTCTTAATTCATTTTTTACTGTGGGACCAATCCCGGCCGATATCGCGCCCTGAAGAAGTAGAGACAGTTTCAAAAACAACCTTTCAATGACGTTCTAACGGTATCAATCCGTTTGAGTTACAACGGTTGCGTCACATATTCGTACCAACATGTATTTATTGATTTTTTCCGATATTACTAAGTTGTATCGCTTTTAACAGTGAAGCGATTGACTGCGGGACTTAATTGAACTGATTCTGGACTGTGACCTTATAAATGCGATAAATGAGCCAATTGGACTCCAAGGAATAACATTCTTCTTAATTCGACATGATTGCTGGGGTTCAGCGTGTACACTATGCTCTGTGGTAGCGCTTTTTTTAAAAATTTAGATAAATAAGTCTTTTTTTACTGTGGGACCAATCCTGGCCGTTAGCACGCCCTAAAGAAATAGAGACATTCCAAAAATCTGAATCTCATTGACTTCGTGCCGGTATCAATCCGTTTGAGATACAACGGTTGCGTCACATATTCGTACCAACATGTATTTAGTGATTTTTTTCTGATATTACTAAGTTGTATCGCTTTTAACAGTGAAGCGATTGACTGTGAGACTTAATTGAACTGATTCTGGACTGTGACCTTATAAATGCGATAAATGAGCCAATTAGACTCCAAGGAATAACATTCTTCTTAATTCGACATGATTGCTGGGATTCAGCGTGTACACTTTGCTCTGTGGTAGGGCTTTTTTTAAAAATTTAGATAAATAAGTCTTTTGTTACTGTGGGACTAATCCTGGCCGTTAGCACGCACTGAAGAAATAGAGACATTCTCAAAAACTAAATCTCATTGACTTCGTGCCGGTATCAATCCGTTTGAGATACAACGGTTGCGTCACATATTCGTACCAACATGTACTTACTGACATTTTTCCGATATTACTAAGTTATATCGCTTTTAACAATGAAATGATTGACTGTGGGACTTAATTGAACTAACTTTGGCCTTTGACCTTATAAATGTGATAAGTGAGCCAACTAGACTCCAAGAAATAACATTTTTCTTACTTTGACATAATTGTTGGAACTCAGCGATTGCACTTGGCGCAGTGGAAGCGCTTCATTTAAAAATTTAGATACTTAAGTCATTTTTTACTATGGGACCAATCCTAGCCGTTATTGCGCACTGAAGAAATAGAGAAAGTTTCAAAAACTACCTTTCAATGACGTTCTAACGGTATCAGTCCGTTTGAGTTACAACGGTTGCGTCACATATTCGTACCAACATGTATTTAGTGATTTTTTTCTGATATTACTAAGTTGTATCGCTTTTAACAGTGAAGCGATTGACTGTGAGACTCAATTGAACTGATTCTGGACTGTGACGTTATAAATGCGATAAATGAGCCAATTGGACTCCAAGGAATAACATTCTTCTTAATTTGACATGATTGCTTTGATTCAACGAGTACACTATGCTCTGTAGTAGCGGTTCTTTTAAAAATTTAGATAAATAAGTCTTTTTTTACTGTGGGACCAATCCTAGCCGTTAACGCGCCCTGAAGAAATAGAGACAGTTTCAAAAACTACCTTTCAATGACGTTCTAACTGTATCAGTCCGTTTGAGTTACAATGGTTGCGTCACATATTCGTACCAACATGTATTTAGTGATTTTTTTCCGATATTACTAAGTTGTATCGCTTTTAACAGTGAAGCGATTGACTGCGGGACTTAATTGAACTGATTCTGGACTGTGACCTTATAAATGCGATAAATGAGCCAATTGGACTCCAAGGAATAACATTCTTCTTAATTCGACATGATTGCTGGGGTTCAGCGTGTACACTATGCTCTGTGGTAGCGCTTTTTTTAAAAATTTAGATAAATAAGTCTTTTTTTACTGTGGGACCAATCCTGGCCGTTAGCACGCCCTAAAGAAATAGAGACATTCTAAAAATCTGAATCTCATTGACTTCGTGCCGGTATCAATCCGTTTGAGATACAACGGTTGCGTCACATATTCGTACCAACATGTATTTAGTGATTTTTTTCTGATATTACTAAGTTGTATCGCTTTTAACAGTGAAGCGATTGACTGTGAGACTTAATTGAACTGATTCTGGACTGTGACCTTATAAATGCGATAAATGAGCCAATTAGACTCCAAGGAATAACATTCTTCTTAATTCGACATGATTGCTGGGATTCAGCGTGTACACTTTGCTCTGTGGTAGGGCTTTTTTTAAAAATTTAGATAAATAAGTCTTTTTTTACTGTGGGACTAATCCTGGCCGTTAGCACGCACTGAAGAAATAGAGACATTCTCAAAAACTAAATCTCATTGACTTCGTGCCGGTATCAATCCGTTTGAGATACAACGGTTGCGTCACATATTCGTACCAACATGTACTTACTGACATTTTTCCGATATTACTAAGTTATATCGCTTTTAACAATGAAATGATTGACTGTGGGACTTAATTGAACTAACTTTGGCCTTTGACCTTATAAATGTGATAAGTGAGCCAACTAGACTCCAAGAAATAACATTTTTCTTACTTTGACATAATTGTTGGAACTCAGCGATTGCACTTGGCGCAGTGGAAGCGCTTCATTTAAAAATTTAGATACTTAAGTCATTTTTTACTATGGGACCAATCCTAGCCGTTATTGCGCACTGAAGAAATAGAGACAGTTTCAAAAACTACCTTTCAATGACGTTCTAACGGTATCAGTCCGTTTGAGTTACAACGGTTGCGTCACATATTCGTACCAACATGTATTTAGTGATTTTTTTCTGATATTACTAAGTTGTATCGCTTTTAACAGTGAAGCGATTGACTGTGAGACTCAATTGAACTGATTCTGGACTGTGACGTTATAAATGCGATAAATGAGCCAATTGGACTCCAAGGAATAACATTCTTCTTAATTTGACATGATTGCTTTGATTCAACGAGTACACTATGCTCTGTAGTAGCGGTTCTTTTAAAAATTTAGATAAATAAGTCTTTTTTTACTGTCGGACCAATCCTAGCCGTTAACGCGCCCTGAAGAAATAGAGACAGTTTCAAAAACTACCTTTCAATGACGTTCTAACTGTATCAGTCCGTTTGAGTTACAACGGTTGCGTCACATATTCGTACCAACATGTATTTAGTGATTTTTTTCCGATATTACTAAGTTGTATGGCTTTTTACAGTGAAGCGATTGACTGTAGGACTTAATTGAACTGATTCTGGACTGTGAACTAATAAATGCGATAAATGAGCCAATTGGACTTCAAGGAAATACATTCTTCATAATTCGACATGATTGCTTGGATTCAGCGAGTACACTATGCTATGTGTTAGCGGTTTTTTTGAAACTTTAGATAAATAAGTCTTTTTTTACAGTGGGACCAATCCTGGCCGTTAGCACGCACTGAAGAAATAGAGACATTCTCAAAAACTAAATCTCATTGACTTCGTGGCTGTATCAATACGCTTGAGATACAACGGCTGCGTCACATATTCGTACCAACATGTATTTAGTGATATCTTTCCGATATTACTAAGTTATATCGCTTTTAACAGTGCAACGATTGACTGTGGAACTCAATTGAACTGACTTTGGACTCAGACTTTATAAATGTGATAAGTGAGCCAAATTAAGATAAAAAATTCAGTTTCTACTGTGGGACCAATCCTAGCCGTTAGCGCGCGCTGTAGAAATAGAGACAGTTTCAAATACTACATTTCACTGACTTTCTAATGGTGTCAGTCCGTTTCAGTTACAACGGTTGGGTCACATATTCGTACCAACATGTATTCAGTGATATCTTTCCGATATTACTAAGTTATATCGCTTTTAACAGTGCAACGATTGACTGTGGAACTTAATTGAACTGATTCTGGACTGTGACCTTATAAATGCAATAAATGAGCCAATTGGACTCCAAGGAATAACATTCTTCTCAATTCGACATGATTGCTGGGATTCAGCGTGTACACTATGCTCTGTGGTAGGGCTTTTTTTAAAAATTTAGATAAATAAGTCTTTTTTTACTGTGGGACCAATCCTGGCCGTTAGCACGCACTGAAGAAATAGAGACATTCTCAAAAACTAAATCTCATTGACTTCGTGCCGGTATCAATCCGTTTGAGATACAACGGTTGCGTCACATATTCGTACCAACATGTACTTACTGACATTTTTCCGATATTACTAAGTTATATCGCTTTTAACAATGAAATGATTGACTGTGGGACTTAATTGAACTAACTTTGGCCTTTGACCTTATAAATGTGATAAGTGAGCCAACTAGAATCCAAGAAATAACATTTTTCTTACTTTGACGTAATTGTTGGAACTCAGCGATTGCACTTGTCGCTGTGGAAGCGCTTCATTTAAAAATTTAGATACTTAAGTCATTTTTTACTATGGGACCAATCCTAGCCGTTATTGCGCGCTGAAGAAATAGAGACAGTTTCAAAAAGTACCTTTCAATGACGTTCTAACGGTATCAGTCCGTTTGAGTTACAACGGTTGCGTCACATCTTCGTACCAACATGTATTTAGTGATTTTTTTCTGATATTACTAAGTTGTATCGCTTTTAACAGTGAAGCGATTGACTGTGAGACTCAATTGAACTGATTCTGGACTGTGACGTTATAAATGCGATAAATGAGCCAATTGGACTCCAAGGAATAACATTCTTCTTAATTTGACATGATTGCTTTGATTTAACGAGTACACTATGCTCTGTAGTAGCGGTTCTTTTAAAAATTTAGATAAATAAGTCTTTTTTTACTGTGGGACCAATCCTAGCCGTTAACACGCCCTGAAGAAATAGAGACAGTTTCAAAAACTACCTTTCAATGACGTTCTAACTGTATCAGTCCGTTTGAGTTACAACGGTTGCGTCACATATTCGTACCAACATGTATTTAGTGATTTTTTTCCGATATTACTAAGTTGTATGGCTTTTTACAGTGAAGCGATTGACTGTAGGACTTAATTGAACGATTCTGGACTGTGAACTTATAAATGCGATAAATGAGCCAATTGGACTCCAAGGAAATACATTCTTCATAATTCGACATGATTGCTTGGATTCAGCGAGTACACTATGCTCTGTGTTAGCGGTTTTTTTGAAACTTTAGATAAATAAGTCTTTTTTTACAGTGGGACCAATCCTGGCCGTTAGCACGCACTGAAGAAATAGAGACATTCTCAAAAACTAAATCTCATTGACTTCGTGGCTGTATCAATACGCTTGAGATACAACGGCTGCGTCACATATTCGTACCAACATGTATTTAGTGATATCTTTCCGATATTACTAAGTTATATCGCTTTTAACAGTGCAACGATTGACTGTGGAACTTAATTGAACTGACTTTGGACTCAGACCTTATAAATGTGATAAGTGAGCCAACTGGACTCCAAGAACTAACATTCTTCTTAATTTGACATGATTGTCGAAACTCAGCGATTACACTCGGCGCTGTGGTAACGCTTCATTTAAAAATTAAGATAAAAAATTCAGTTTCTATTGTGGGACCATTCCTGGCCGTTAGCACGCACTGAAGAAATAGAGACATTCTCAAAAACTAAATCTCATTGACTTCGTGCCGGTATCAATCCGTTTGAGATACAACGGTTGCGTCACATATTCGTACCAACATGTACTTACTGACATTTTTCCGATATTACTAAGTTATATCGCTTTTAACAATGAAATGATTGACTGTGGGACTTAATTGAACTAACTTTGGCCTTTGACCTTATAAATGTGATAAGTGAGCCAATTAAACTCCAAGAAATAACATTTTTCTTACTTTGACATAATTGTTGGAACTCAGCTATTGCACTTGTCGCTGTGGAAGCGCTTCATTTAAAAATTTAGATACTTAAGTCATTTTTTACTATGGGACCAATCCTAGCCGTTATTGCGCGCTGAAGAAATAGAGACAGTTTCAAAAAGTACCTTTCAATGACGTTCTAACGGTTTCAGTCCGTTTGAGTTACAACGGTTGCGTCACATATTCGTACCAACATGTATTTAGTGATTTTTTTCTGATATTACTAAGTTGTATCGGTTTTAACAGTGAAGCGATTGACTGTGAGACTCAATTGAACTGATTCTGGACTGTGACGTTATAAATGCGATAAATGAGCCAATTGGACTCCAAGGAATAACATTCTTCTTAATTCGACATGATTGCTTTGATTCAACGAGTACACTATGCTCTGTACTAGCGGTTTTTTTAAAAATTTAGATAAATAAGTCTTTTTTTACTGTGGGACCAATCCTAGCCGTTAACGCGCCCTGAAGAAATAGAGACAGTTTCAAAAACTACCTTTCAATGACGTTCTAACTGTATCAGTCCGTTTGAGTTACAACGGTTGCGTCACATATTCGTACCAACATGTATTTAGTGATTTTTTTCCGATATTACTAAGTTGTATGGCTTTTTACAGTGAAGCGATTGACTGTAGGACTTAATTGAACTGATTCTGGACTGTGAACTTATAAATGCGATAAATGAGCCAATTGGACTCCAAGGAAATACATTCTTCATAATTCGACATGATTGCTTGGATTCATCGAGTACACTATGCTCTGTGTTAGCGGTTTTTTTGGAACTTTAGATAAATAAGTTTTTTTTTACAGTGGGACCAATCCTGGCCGTTAGCACGCACTGAAGAAATAGAGACATTCTCAAAAACTAAATCTCATTGACTTCGTGGCTGTATCAATACGCTTGAGATACAACGGCTGCGTCACATATTCGTACCAACATGTAATTAGTGATATCTTTCCGATATTACTAAGTTATATCGCTTTTAACAGTGAAACGATTGACTGTGGAACTTAATTGAACTGACTTTGGACTCAGACCTAATAAATGTGATAAGTGAGCCAACTGGACTCCAAGAATTAACATTCTTCTTAATTTGACATGATTGTCGAAACTCAGCGATTACACTGGGCGCTGTGGTAACACTTCATTTAAAAATTAAGATAAAAAAATCAGTTTCTACTGTGGGACCAATCCTAGCCGTTAGCGCGCGCTGTAGAAATAGAGACAGTTTTAAATACTACATTTCACTGACTTTCTAATGGTGTCAGTCCGTTTCAGTTACAACGGTTGGGTCACATATTCGTACCAACATGTATTTAGCGATATTTTTCTGATATTACTAGGTTGCATCGCTTTTAACAGTGAAAAGATTGACGGTGGGACTTAATTAAACTAACTTTGGGCTGTGGCCTGATAAATGTGATAAATGAGACAATTGGACTCCAAGAAGTAACATTCTTCTTAATTTGAAATGATTGCCGGAACTCAGCGATTACACTGGGCGCTGTGGTAGCGCTTCATTTAAAAATTTAGATAAATAAGTCATTTTTTACTGTAGGACCCATCCTAGCCGTTATCACGTGCTGAAGAAAGGGCGACAGTTTCAAAAACTACATTTCACTTACTTTCTAACGGTGTCAGTCCGTTTGACTTACAACTGTTGGGTCACATATTCGTACCAACATGTACTTAGCGATATTTTTCCGATATTACAAAGTTGTATCGCTTTTAACAGTGAGGCGATTGACTGTGGGACATAATTGAACTGATTCTGGACTGTGACCTTATAAATGCGATAAATGAGCCAGTTGGACTCCATGGAATAACATTCTTCTTAATTCGACATGATTGCTTTGATTCAACGAGTACACTATGCTCTGTGGTAGCGTTTTTTTAAAAATTTAGATAAATAAGTCTTTTTTTTCTGTGGGACTAATCCTGGCCGTTAGCACACACTGAAAAATAGAGACATTCTCAAAAACTAAATCTCATTGACTTCGTGCCAGTATCAATCCGTTTGAGATACAACGGTTGCGTCACATATTCGTACCAACATGTATTTAGTGATTTTTTTCTGATATTACTAAGTTGTATCGCTTTTAACAGTGAAGCGATTGACTGTGAGACTTAATTGAACTGATTCTGGACTGTGACCTTATAAATGCGATAAATGAGCCAATTGGACTCCAAGGAATAACATTCTTCTTAATTCGACAAGATTGCTGGGATTCAGCGTGTACACTATGCTCTGTGGTAGGGCTTTTTAAAAAAATTTAGATAAATAAGTCTTTTTTTACTGTGGGACCAATCCTGGCCGTTAGCACGCACTGAAGAAATAGAGACATTCTCAAAAACTAAATCTCATTGACTTCGTGGCTGTATCAATACGCTTGAGATACAACGGCTGCGTCACATATTCGTACCAACATGTATTTAGTGATATCTTTCCGATATTACTAAGTTATATGGCTTTTAACAGTGAAACGATTGACTGTGGAACTTAATTGAACTGACTTTGGACTCAGACCTTATAAATGTGATAAGTGAGCCAACTGGACTCCAAGAAATAACATTCTTCTTAATTTGACATGATTGTCGAAACTCAGCGATTACACTGGGCGCTGTGGTAACGCTTCATTTAAAAATTAGGATAAAAAATTCAGTTTCTACTGTGGGACCAATCCTAGCCGTTAGCGCGCGCTGTAGAAATAGAGACAGTTTCAAATACCACATTTCACTGACTTTGTAATGGTGTCAGTCCGTTTGAGTTTCTACGGTTGGGTCACATATTCGTACCAACATGTATTTAGCGATATTTTTCTGATATTACTAGGTTGCATCGCTTTTAACAGTGAAAAGATTGACGGTGGGACTTAATTAAACTAACTTTGGACTGTGGCCTGATAAATGTGATAAATGAGACAATTGGACTCCAAGGAATAACATTCTTCTTAATTCGACATGATTGCTGGGGTTCAGCGTGTACACTATGCTCTGTGGTAGCGCTTTTTTAAAAATTTAGATAAATAAGTCTTTTTTTACTGTGGGACCAATCCTGGCCGTTAGCACGCACTAAAGAAATAGAGACATTCTCAAAAACTAAATCTCATTGACTTCGTGCCGGTATTAATCCGTTTGAGATACAACGGTTGCGTCACATATTCGTACCAACATGTACTTACTGACATTTTTCCGATATTATTAACTATATCGCTTTTAACAATGAAATGATTGACTGTGGGACTTAATTGAACTAACTTTGGCCTTTGACCTTATAAATGTGATAAGTGAGCGAACTGGACTCCAAGAAATAACATTGTTCTTACTTTGACATGATTTTTGGAACTCAGCGATTACACTGGGCCCTGTGGAAGCGCTTCATTTAAAAATTTAGATTCTTAATTCATTTTTTACTGTGGGACCAATCCCGGCCGATATCGCGCCCTGAAGAAGTAGAGACAGTTTCAAAAACTACCTTTCAATGACGTTCTAACGGTATCAATCCGTTTGAGTTACAACGGTTGCGTCACATATTCGTACCAACATGTATTTAGTGATTTTTTCCGATATTACTAAGTTGTATCGCTTTTAACAGTGAAGCGATTGACTGCGGGACTTAATTGAACTGATTCTGGACTGTGACCTTATAAATGCGATAAATGAGCCAATTGGACTCCAAGGAATAACATTCTTCTTAATTCGACATGATTGCTGGGGTTCAGCGTGTACACTATGCTCTGTGGTAGCGCTTTTTTTAAAAATTTAGATAAATAAGTCTTTTTTTACTGTGGGACCAATCCTGGCCGTTAGCACGCACTAAAGAAATAGCGACATTCTAAAAATCTAAATCTCATTGACTTCGTGCCGGTATCAATCTGTTTGAGATACAACGGTTGCGTCACATATTCGTACCAACATGTATTTAGTGATTTTTTTCTGATATTACTAAGTTGTATCGCTTTTAACAGTGAAGCGATTGACTGTGAGACTTAATTGAACTGATTCTGGACTGTGACCTTATAAATGCGTTAAATGAGCCAATTAGACTCCAAGGAATAACATTCCTCTTAATTCGACATGATTGCTGGGATTCAGCGTGTACACTATGCTCTGTGGTAGGGCTTTTTTTAAAAATTTAGATAAATAAGTCTTTTTTTACTGTGGGACTAATCCTGGCCGTTAGCACGCACTGAAGAAATAGAGACATTCTCAAAAACTAAATCTCATTGACTTCGTGCCGGTATCAATCCGTTTGAGATACAACGGTTGCGTCACATATTCGTACCAACATGTACTTACTGACATTTTTCCGATATTACTAAGTTATATCGCTTTTAACAATGAAATGATTGACTGTGGGACTTAATTGAACTAACTTTGGCCTTTGACCTTATAAATGTGATAAGTGAGCCAACTAGACTCCAAGAAATAACATTTTTCTTACTTTGACATAATTGTTGGAACTCAGCGATTGCACTTGGCGCTGTGGAAGCGCTTCATTTAAAAATTTAGATACTTAAGTCATTTTTTACTATGGGACCAATCCTAGCCGTTATTGCGCACTGAAGAAATAGAGACAGTTTCAAAAACTACCTTTCAATGACGTTCTAACGGTATCAGTCCGTTTGAGTTACAACGGTTGCGTCACATATTCGTACCAACATGTATTTAGTGATTTTTTTCTGATATTACTAAGTTGTATCGCTTTTAACAGTGAAGCGATTGACTGTGAGACTCAATTGAACTGATTCTGGACTGTGACGTTATAAATGCGATAAATGAGCCAATTGGACTCCAAGGAATAACATTCTTCTTAATTCGACATGATTGCTTTGATTCAACGAGTACACTATGCTCTGTAGTAGCGGTTTTCTTAAAAATTTAGATAAATAAGTCTTTTTTTACTGTGGGACCAATCCTAGCCGTTAACGCGCACTGAAGAAATAGAGACAGTTTCAAAAACTACCTTTCAATGACGTTCTAACTGTATCAGTCCGTTTGAGTAACAACGGTTGCGTCACATATTCGTACCAACATGTATTTAGTGATTTTTTTCCGATATTACTAAGTTCTTTGGCTTTTTACAGTGAAGCGATTGACTGTAGGACTTAATTGAACTGATTCTGGACTGTGAACTTATAAATGCGATAAATGAGCCAATTGGACTCCAAGGAAATACATTCTTCATAATTCGACATAATTGCTTGGATTCAGCGAGTACACTATGCTCTGTGTTAGCGGTTTTTTTGAAACTTTAGATAAATAAGTTTTTTTTTACAGTGGGACCAATCCTGGCCGTTAGCACGCACTGAAGAAATAGAGACATTCTCAAAAACTAAATCTCATTGACTTTCTAATGGTGTCAGTCCGTTTCAGTTACAACGGTTGGGTCACATATTCGCACCAACATGTATTTAGTGATATCTTTCCGATATTACTAAGTTATATCGCTTTTAACAATGAAATGATTGACTGTGGGACTTAATTGAACTAACTTTGGCCTTTGACCTTATAAATGTGATAAGTGAGCCAACTGGACTCCAAGAAATAACATTCTTCTTAATTTGACATGATTGTCGAAACTGAGCGATTACACTGGGCGCTGTGGTAACACTTCATTTAAAAATTAAGATAAAAAAATCAGTTTCTACTGTGGGACCAATCCTAGCCGTTAGCGCGCGCTGTAGAAATAGAGACAGTTTCAAATACTACATTTCACTGACTTTCTAATGGTGTCAGTCCGTTTCAGTTACAACGGTTGGGTCACATATTCGCACCAACATGTATTTAGCGATATTTTTCTGATATTACTAGGTTGCATCGCTTTTAACAGTGAAAAGATTGACGGTGGGACTTAATTAAACTAACTTTGGGCTGTGGCCTGATAAATGTGATAAATGAGACAATTGGACTCCAAGAAGTAACATTCTTCTTAATTTGAAATGATTGCCGGAACTCAGCGATTACACTGGGCGCTGTGGTAGCGCTTCATTTAAAATTTTAGATAAATAAGTCATTCTTTACTGTGGGACCCATCCTAGCCGTTATCACGTGCTGAAGAAAGGGCGACAGTTTCAAAAACTACATTTCACTTACTTTCTAACGGTGTCAGTCCGTTTCACTTACAACTGTTGGGTCACATATTCGTACCAACATGTACTTAGCGATATTTTTCCGATATTACAAAGTTGTATCGCTTTTAACAGTGAGGCGATTGACTGTGGGACATAATTGAACTGATTCTGGACTGTGACCTTATAAATGCGATAAATGAGCCAGTTGGACTCCATGGAATAACATTCTTCTTAATTCGACATGATTGCTTTGATTCAACGAGTACACTATGCTCTGTGGTAGCGCTTTTTTTAAAAATTTAGATAAATAAGTCTTTTTTTTCTTAATTTTCTTAATTTGACATGATAGTCGAAACTCAGCGATTACACTGGGCGCTGTGGTAACGCTTCATTTAAAAATTAGGATAAAAAATTCAGTTTCTACTGTGGGACCAATCCTAGCCGTTAGCGCGCGCTGTAGAAATAGAGACAGTTTCAAATACCACATTTCACTGACTTTGTAATGGTGTCAGTCCGTTTGAGTTTCTACGGTTGGGTCACATATTCGTACCAACATGTATTTAGCGATATTTTTCTGATATTACTAGGTTGCATCGCTTTTAACAGTGAAAAGATTGACGGTGGGACTTAATTAAACTAACTTTGGACTGTGGCCTGATAAATGTGATAAATGAGACAATTGGACTCCAAGGAATAACATTCTTCTTAATTCGACATGATTGCTGGGGTTCAGCGTGTACACTATGCTCTGTGGTAGCGCTTTTTTAAAAATTTAGATAAATAAGTCTTTTTTTACTGTGGGACCAATCCTGGCCGTTAGCACGCACTAAAGAAATAGAGACATTCTCAAAAACTAAATCTCATTGACTTCGTGCCGGTATCAATCCGTTTGAGATACAACGGTTGCGTCACATATTCGTACCAACATGTACTTACTGACATTTTTCCGATATTATTAACTATATCGCTTTTAACAATGAAATGATTGACTGTGGGACTTAATTGAACTAACTTTGGCCTTTGACCTTATAAATGTGAGAAGTGAGCGAACTGGACTCCAAGAAATAACATTTTTCTTACTTTGACATAATTGTTGGAACTCAGCGATTGCACTTGGCGCTGTGGAAGCGCTTCATTTAAAAATTTAGATTCTTAATTCATTTTTTACTGTGGGACCAATCCCGGCCGATATCGCGCCCTGAAGAAGTAGAGACAGTTTCAAAAACTACCTTTCAATGACGTTCTAACGGTATCAATCCGTTTGAGTTACAACGGTTGCGTCACATATTCGTACCAACATGTATTTAGTGATTTTTTCCGATATTACTAAGTTGTATCGCTTTTAACAGTGAAGCGATTGACTGCGGGACTTAATTGAACTGATTCTGGACTGTGACCTTATAAATGCGATAAATGAGCCAATTGGACTCCAAGGAATAACATTCTTCTTAATTCGACATGATTGCTGGGGTTCAGCGTGTACACTATGCTCTGTGGTAGCGCTTTTTTTAAAAATTTAGATAAATAAGTCTTTTTTTACTGTGGGACCAATCCTGGCCGTTAGCACGCACTAAAGAAATAGCGACATTCTAAAAATCTAAATCTCATTGACTTCGTGCCGGTATCAATCTGTTTGAGATACAACGGTTGCGTCACATATTCGTACCAACATGTATTTAGTGATTTTTTTCTGATATTACTAAGTTGTATCGCTTTTAACAGTGAAGCGATTGACTGTGAGACTTAATTGCACTGATTCTGGACTGTGACCTTATAAATGCGATAATTGAGCCAATTAGACTCCAAGGAATAACATTCTTCTTAATTCGACATGATTGCTGGGATTCAGCGTGTACACTATGCTCTGTGGTAGGGCTTTTTTTAAAAATTTAGATAAATAAGTCTTTTTTTACTGTGGGACTAATCCTGGCCGTTAGCACGCACTGAAGAAATAGAGACATTCTCAAAAACTAAATCTCATTGACTTCGTGCAGGTATCAATCCGTTTGAGATACAACGGTTGCGTCACATATTCGTACCAACATGTACTTACTGACATTTTTCCGATATTACTAAGTTATATCGCTTTTAACAATGAAATGATTGACTGTGGGACTTAATTGAACTAACTTTGGCCTTTGACCTTATAAATGTGATAAGTGAGCCAACTAGACTCCAAGAAATAACATTTTTCTTACTTTGACATAATTGTTGGAACTCAGCGATTGCACTTGGCGCTGTGGAAGCGCTTCATTTAAAAATTTAGATACTTAAGTCATTTTTTACTATGGGACCAATCCTAGCCGTTATTGCGCACTGAAGAAATAGAGACAGTTTCAAAAACTACCTTTCAATGACGTTCTAACGGTATCAGTCCGTTTGAGTTACAACGGTTGCGTCACATATTCGTACCAACATGTATTTAGTGATTTTTTTCTGATATTACTAAGTTGTATCGCTTTTAACAGTGAAGCGATTGATTGTGAGACTCAATTGAACTGATTCTGGACTGTGACGTTATAAATGCGATAAATGAGCCAATTGGACTCCAAGGAATAACATTCTTCTTAATTTGACATGATTGCTTTGATTCAACGAGTACACTATGCTCTGTAGTAGCGGTTCTTTTAAAAATTTAGATAAATAAGTCTTTTTTTACTGTGGGACCAATCCTAGCCGTTAACGCGCCCTGAAGAAATAGAGACAGTTTCAAAAACTAAATCTCATTGACTTTGTGGCTGTATCAATACGCTTGAGATACAACGGCTGCGTCACATATTCGTACCAACATGTATTTAGTGATATCTTTCCGATATTACTAAGTTATATCGCTTTTAACAGTGCAACGATTGACTGTGGAACTTAATTGAACTGACTTTGGACTCAGACCTTATAAATGTGATAAGTGAGCCAACTGGACTCCAAGAACTAACATTCTTCTTAATTTGACATGATTGTCGAAACTCAGCGATTACACTGGGCGCTGTGGTAACACTTCATTTAAAAATTAAGATAAAAAAATCAGTTTCTACTGTGGGACCAATCCTAGCCGTTAGCGCGCGCTGTAGAAATAGAGACAGTTTCAAATACTACATTTCACTGACTTTCTAATAGTATCAGTCCGTTTGAGTTACAACGGTTGCGTCACATATTCGTACCAACATGTATTTAGTGATTTTTATCGGATATTACTAAGTTGTATCGCTTTTAACAGTGAAGCGATTGACTGTGAGACTCAATTGAACTGATTCTGGACTGTGACGTTATAAATGCGATAAATGAGCCAATTAGACTCCAAGGAAAAACATTCTTCTTAATTCGACATGATTGCTTTGATTCAACGAGTACACTATGCTCTGTAGTAGCGGTTTTTTTAAAAATTTAGATAAATAAGTCTTTTTTTACAGTGGGACCAATCCTGGCCGTTAGCACACACTGAAGAAATAGAGACATTCTCAAAAACTAAATCTCATTGACTTCGTGGCTGTATCAATACGCTTGAGATACAACGGCTGCGTCACATATTCGTACCAACATGTATTTAGTGATATCTTTCCGATATTACTAAGTTATATGGCTTTTAACAGTGAAACGATTGACTGTGGAACTTAATTGAACTGACTTTGGACTCAGACCTTATAAATGTGATAAGTGAGCCAACTGGACTCCAAGAAATAACATTCTTCTTAATTTGACATGATTGTCGAAACTCAGCGATTACACTGGGCGCTGTGGTAACGCTTCATTTAAAAATTAAGATAAAAAATTCAGTTTCTACTGTGGGACCAATCTTAGCCGTTAGCGCGCGCTGTAGAAATAGAGACAGTTTCAAATACCACATTTCACTGACTTTGTAATGGTGTCAGTCCGTTTGAGTTACTACGGTTTGGTCACATATTCGTACCAACATGTATTTAGCGATATTTTTCTGATATTACTAGGTTGCATCGCTTTTAACAGTGAAAAGATTGACGGTGGGACTTAATTAAACTAACTTTGGACTGTGGCCTGATAAATGTGATAAATGAGACAATTGGACTCCAAGGAATAACATTCTTCTTAATTCGACATGATTGCTGGGGTTCAGCGTGTACACTATGCTCTGTGGTAGCGCTTTTTTAAAAATTTAGATAAATAAGTCTTTTTTTACTGTGGGACCAATCCTGGCCGTTAGCACGCACTGAAGAAATAGAGACATTCTCAAAAACTAAATCTCATTGACTTCGTGCCGGTATCAATCCGTTTGAGATACAACGGTTGCGTCACATATTCGTACCAACATGTACTTACTGACATTTTTCCGATATTACTAAGTTATATCGCTTTTAACAATGAAATGATTGACTGTGGGACTTAATTGAACTAACTTTGGCCTTTGACCTTATAAATGTGATAAGTGAGCCAACTAGACTCCAAGAAATAACATTTTTCTTACTTTGACATAATTGTTGGAACTCAGCGATTGCACTTGTCGCTGTTGAAGCGCTTCATTTAAAAATTTAGATACTTAAGTCATTTTTTACTATGGGACCAATCCTAGCCGTTATTGCGCGCTGAAGAAATAGAGACAGTTTCAAAAAGTACCTTTAAATGACGTTCTAACGGTATCAGTCCGTTTGAGTTACAATGGTTGCGTCACATATTCGTACCAACATGTATTTAGTGATTTTTTTCTGATATTACTAAGTTGTATCGCTTTTAACAGTAAAGCGATTGACTGTGAGACTCAATTGAACTGATTCTGGACTGTGACGTTATAAATGCGATAAATGAGCCAATTGGACTCCAAGGAATAACATTCTTCTTAATTTGACATGATTGCTTTGATTCAACGAGTACACTATGCTCTGTAGTAGCGGTTCTTTTAAAAATTTAGATAAATAAGTCTTTTTTTACTGTGGGACCAATCCTAGCCGTTAACGCGCCCTGAAGAAATAGAGACATTCTCAAAAACTAAATCTCATTGACTTCGTGGCTGTATCAATACGCTTGAGATACAACGGCTGCGTCACATATTCGTACCAACATGTATTTAGTGATATCTTTCCGATATTACTAAGTTATATCGCTTTTAACCGTGCAACGATTGACTGTGGAACTTAATTGAACTGACTTTGGACTCAGACCTTATAAATGTGATAAGTGAGCCAACTGGACTCCAAGAACTAACATTCTTCTTAATTTGACATGATTGTCGAAACTCAGCGATTACACTCGGCGCTGTGGTAACGCTTCATTTAAAAATTAAGATAAAAAATTCAGTTTCTACTGTGGGACCAATCCCGGCCGTTATCGCGCCCTGAAGAAATAGAGACAGTTTCAAATACTACATTTCACTGACTTTCTAATGGTGTCAGTCCGTTTCAGTTACAACGGTTGGGTCACATATTCGTACCAACATGTATTTAGTGATATCTTTCCGATATTACTAAGTTATATCGCTTTTAACAGTGCAACGATTGACTGTGGAACTTAATTGAACTGATTCTGGACTGTGACCTTATAAATGCGATAAATGAGCCAATTGGACTCCAAGGAATAACATTCTTCTTAATTCGACATGATTGCTGGGATTCAGCGTGTACACTATGCTCTGTGGTAGGGCTTTTTTTAAAAATTTAGATAAATAAGTCTTTTTTTACTGTGGGACCAATCCTGGCCGTTAGCACGCACTGAAGAAATAGAGACATTCTCAAAAACTAAATCTCATTGACTTCGTGCCGGTATCAATCCGTTTGAGATACAACGGTTGCGTCACATATTCGTACCAACATGTACTTACTGACATTTTTCCGATATTACTAAGTTATATCGCTTTTAACAATGAAATGATTGACTGTGGGACTTAATTGAACTAACTTTGGCCTTTGACCTTATAAATGTGATAAGTGAGCCAACTAGACTCCAAGAAATAACATTTTTCTTACTTTGACATAATTGTTGGAACTCAGCGATTGCACTTGTCGCTGTGGAAGCGCTTCATTTAAAAATTTAGATACTTCAGTCATTTTTTACTATGGGACCAATCCTAGCCGTTATTGCGCGCTGAAGAAATAGAGACAGTTTCAAAAAGTACCTTTCAATGACGTTCTAACGGTATCAGTCCGTTTGAGTTACAACGGTTGCGTCACATATTCGTACCAACATGTATTTAGTGATTTTTTTCTGATATTACTAAGTTGTATCGCTTTTAACAGTGAAGCGATTGACTGTGAGACTCAATTGAACTGATTCTGGACTGTGACGTTATAAATGCGATAAATGAGCCAATTGGACTCCAAGGAATAACATTCTTCTTAATTCGACATGATTGCTTTGATTCAACGAGTACACTATGCTCTGTAGTAGCGGTTTTTTTAAAAATTTAGATAAATAAGTCTTTTTTTACTGTGGGACCAATCCTAGCCGTTAACGCGCCCTGAAGAAATAGAGACAGTTTCATAAACTACCTTTCAATGACGTTCTAACTGTATCAGTCCGTTTGAGTTACAACGGTTGCGTCACATATTCGTACCAACATGTATTTAGTGATTTTTTTCCGATATTACTAAGTTGTATGGCTTTTTACAGTGAAGCGATTGACTGTAGGACTTAATTGAACTGATTCTGGACTGTGAACTTATAAATGCGATAAATGAGCCAATTGGACTCCAAGGAAATACATTCTTCATAATTCGACATGATTGCTTGGATTCAGCGAGTACACTATGCTCTGTGTTAGCGGTTTTTTTGAAACTTTAGATAAATAAGTTTTTTTTTACAGTGGGACCAATCCTGGCCGTTAGCACGCACTGAAGAAATAGAGACATTCTCAAAAACTAAATCTCATTGACTTCGTGGCTGTATCAATACGCTTGAGATACAACGGCTGCGTCACATATTCGTACCAACATGTAATTAGTGATATCTTTCCGATATTACTAAGTTATATCGCTTTTAACAGTGAAACGATTGACTGTGGAACTTAATTGAACTGACTTTGGACTCAGACCTTATAAATGTGATAAGTGAGCCAACTGGACTCCAAGAAATAACATTCTTCTTAATTTGACATGATTGTCGAAACTCAGCGATTACACTGGGCGCTGTGGTAACACTTCATTTAAAAATTAAGATAAAAAAATCAGTTTCTACTGTGGGACCAATCCTAGCCGTTAGCGCGCGCTGTAGAAATAGAGACAGTTTCAAATACTACATTTAACTGACTTTCTAACGGTGTCAGTCCGTTTAACATACAACGGTTGGGTTACATATTCGTACCAACATGTACTTAGCGATATTTTTCTGACATTACTAGGTTGCATCGCTTTTAACAGTGAAACGATTGACTGTGGGAGTTAATTGAACTAACTTCGGACTATTACCTGATAAATGTGATAAATGAGACAATTGGACTCCAAGGAATAACATTCTTCTTAATTCGACATGATTGCTTGGATTCAGCGAGTACACTATGCTCTGTGGTAGCGTTTTTTTAATAATTTAGATAAATAAGTCTTTTTTACTGTGGGACCAATCCTGGCCGTTAGCACGCACTGAAGAAATACAGCCATTCTCAAAAACTAAATCTCATTGATTTTGTGGCGGTATCAATCCGTTTGAGATACAACGGCTGCGTCACATACTCGTACCAACATGTATTTACTGACATTTTTCCGATATTACTAAGTTATATCGCATTTAACAATGAAATGATTGAGTGTGGGACTTAATTGAACTAACTTTGGCCTGTGACCTTATATATGTGATAAGTGCGCCAACTGGACTCCAAGAAATAACATTGTTCTTACTTTGACATGATTGTTGGAATTTAGCGATTGCACTTGGCGCTGTAGAAGCGCTTCATTTAAAAATTTAGATAAATAAGTCTTTTTTTACTGTAGGACCAATCCTAGCCCTTATTGCGCGCTGAAGAAAGAGAGACAGATTCAAAAACTACCTTTCAATGACGTTCTAACGGTATCAGTCCGTTTGAGTTACAACGGTTGCGTCACATATTCGTACCAACATGTATTTAGTGATTTTTTTCCGAGATTACTAAGTTGTATCGCTTTTAACAGTGAGTCGATTGACTGTGGGACTTAATTGAACTGATTCTGGACTGTGACCTTATAAATGTGATAAGTGAGCCAACTGGACTCCAAGAAATAACATTCTTCTTAATTTGACATGATTGTCGAAACTCAGCGATTACACTGGGCGCTGTGGTAACGCTTCATTTAAAAATTAAGATAAAAAAATCAGTTTCTACTGTGGGACCAATCCTAGCCGTTAGTGCGCGCTGTAGAAATAGAGACAGTTTCAAATACTACATTTCACTGACTTTCTAATGGTGTCAGTCCGTTTCAGTTACAACGGTTGGGTCACATATTCGTACCAACATGTATTTAGCGATATTTTTCTGATATTACTAGGTTGCATCGCTTTTAACAGTGAGAAGATTGACGGTGGGACTTAATTAAACTAACTTTGGACTGTGGCCTGATAAATGTGATAAATGAGACAATTGGACTCCAAGAAGTAACATTCTTCTTAATTTGAAATGATTGCCGGAACTCAGCGATTACACTGGGCGCTGTGGTAGCGTTCATTTAAAAATTTAGATAAATAAGTCATTCTTTACTGTGGGACCCATCCTAGCCGTTATCGCGTGCTGAAGAAAGGGCGACAGTTTCAAAAACTACATCTCACTTACTTTCTAACAGTGTCAGTCCTTTTAACATACAACGGTTGGGTTACATATTCGTACCAACATGTACTTAGCGATATTTTTCCGATATTACTAAATTGTATGGCTTTTTACAGTGAAGTGATTGACTGTAGGACTTAATTGAACTGATTCTGGACTCTGAACTTATAAATGCGATAAATGAGCCAATTGGACTCCAAGGAAATACATTCTTCTTAATTCGACATGATTGCTTGGATTTAGCGAGTACACTATGCTCTGTGTTAGCGGTTTTTTTGAAACTTTAGATAAATAAGTTTTTTTTTACAGTGGGACCAATCCTGGCCGTTAGCACGCACTGAAGAAATAGAGACATTCTCAAAAACTGAATCTCATTGACTTCGTGGCTGTATCAATACGCTTGAGATACAACGGCTGCGTCACATATTCGTACCAACATGTAATTAGTGATATCTTTCCGATATTACTAAGTTATATCGCTTTTAACAGTGAAACGATTGACTGTGGAACTTAATTGAACTGACTTTGGACTCAGACCTTATAAATGTGATAAGTGAGCCAACTGGACTCCAAGAAATAACATTCTTCTTAATTTGACATGATTGTCGAAACTCAGCGATTACACTGGGCGCTGTGGTAACACTTCATTTAAAAATTAAGATAAAAAAATCAGTTTCTACTGTGGGACCAATCCTAGCCATTAGCGCGCGCTGTAGAAATAGAGACAGTTTCAAATACTACATTTCACTGACTTTCTAATGGTGTCAGTCCGTTTCAGTTACAACGGTTGGGTCACATATTCGTACCAACATGTATTTAGCGATATTTTTCTGATATTACTAGGTTGCATCGCTTTTAACAGTGAAAAGATTGACGGTGGGACTTAATTAAACTAACTTTGGACTGTGGCCTGATAAATGTGATAAATGAGACAATTGGACTCCAAGAAGTAACATTCTTCTTAATTTGAAATGATTGCCGGAACTCAGCGATTACACTGGGCGCTGTGGTAGCGTTCATTTAAAAATTTAGATAAATAAGTCATTCTTTACTGTGGGACCAATCCTAGCCGTTATCGCGTGCTGAAGAAAGGGCGACAGTTTCAAAAACTACATCTCACTTACTTTTTAACGGTGTCAGTCCGTTTAACATACAACGGTTGGGTTACATATTCGTACCAACATGTACTTAGCGATATCTTTCTGACATTACTAGGTTGCATCGCTTTTAACAGTGAAACGATTGACTGTGGGAGTTAATTGAACTAACTTCGGACTATGACCTGATAAATGTGATAAATGAGACAATTGGACTCCAAGGAATAACATTCTTCTTAATTCGACATGATTGCTTAGATTCAGCGAGTACACTATGCTCTGTGGTAGCGTTTTTTTAATAATTTAGATAAATAAGTCTTTTTTACTGTGGGACCAATCCTGGCCGTTAGCACACACTGAAGAAATACAGCCATTCTCAAAAACTAAATCTCATTGATTTTGTGGCGGTATCAATCCGTTTGAGATACAACGGCTGCGTCACATACTCGTACCAACATGTATTTACTGACATTTTTCCGATATTACTAAGTTATATCGCATTTAACAATGAAATGATTGAGTGTGGGACTTAATTGAACTAACTTTGGCCTGTGACCTTATAAATGTGATAAGTGCGCCAACTGGACTCCAAGAAATAACATTGTTCTTACTTTGACATGATTGTTGGAACTTAGCGATTGCACTTGGCGCTGTAGAAGCGCTTCATTTAAAAATTTAGATAAATAAGTCTTTTTTTACTGTAGGACCAATCCTAGCCGTTATTGCGCGCTGAAGAAAGAGAGACAGATTCAAAAACTACCTTTCAATGACGTTCTAACGGTATCAGTCCGTTTGAGTTACAACGGTTGCGTCACATATTCGTACCAACATGAATTTAGTGATTTTTTTCCGAGATTACTAAGTTGTATCGCTTTTAACAGTGAGGCGATTGACTGTGGGACTTAATTGAACTGATTCTGGACTGTGACCTTATAAATGTGATAAGTGAGCCAACTGGACTCCAAGAAATAACATTCTTCTTAATTTGACATGATTGTCGAAACTCAGCGATTACACTGGGCGCTGTGGTAACGCTTCATTTAAAAATTAAGATAAAAAAATCAGTTTCTACTGTGGGACCAATCCTAGCCGTTAGCGCGCGCTGTAGAAATAGAGACAGTTTCAAATACTACATTTCACTGACTTTCTAATGGTGTCAGTCCGTTTCAGTTACAACGGTTGGGTCACATATTCGTACCAACATGTATTTAGCAATATTTTTCTGATATTACTAGGTTGCATCGCTTTTAACAGTGAAAAGATTGACGCTGGGACTTAATTAAACTAACTTTGGACAGTGGCCTGATAAATGTGATAAATGAGACAATTGGACTCCAAGAAGTAACATTCTTCTTAATTTGAAATGATTGCCGGAACTCAGGGATTACACTGGGCGCTGTGGTAGCGTTCATTTAAAAATTTAGATAAATAAGTCATTCTTTACTGTGGGACCCATCCTAGCCGTTATCGCGTGCTGAAGAAAGGGCGACAGTTTCAAAAACTACATCTCACTTACTTTCTAACAGTGTCAGTCCTTTTAACATACAACGGTTGGGTTACATATTCGTACCAACATGTACTTAGCGATATTTTTCTGACATTACTAGGTTGCATCGCTTTTAACAGTGAAACGATTGAGTGTGGGAGTTAATTGAACTAACTTCGGACTATGACCTGATAAATGTGATAAATGAGACAATCGGACTCCAAGGAATAACATTCTTCTTAATTCGACATGATTGCTTGGATTCAGCGAGTACACTATGCTCTGTGGTAGCGTTTTTTTAATAATTTATATAAATAAGTCTTTTTTACTGTGGGACCAATCCTGGCCGTTAGCACGCACTGAAGAAATACAGCCATTCTCAAAAACTAAATCTCATTGATTTTGTGGCGGTATCAATCCGTTTGAGATACAACGGCTGCGTCACATACTCGTACCAACATGTATTTACTGACATTTTTCCGATACTACTAAGTTATATCGCATTTAACAATGAAATGATTGAGTGTGGGACTTAATTGAACTAACTTTGGCCTGTGACCTTATAAATGTGATAAGTGCGCCAACTGGACTCCAAGAAATAACATTGTTCTTACTTTGACATGATTGTTGGAACTTTGCGATTGCACTTAGCGCTGTAGAAGCGCTTCATTTAAAAATTTAGATAAATAAGTCTTTTTTTACTGTGGGACCAATCCTAGCCGTTAGCGCGTGCTGAAGAAATGTAAACAGTTGCAAATACTACATTTCACCGACTTTCTAATGGTGTCAGTCCGTTTGAGTTACAACAGTTGCGTCACATATTCGTACCAACATGTATTTAGTGATTTATTTCCGATATTACTAAGTTGTATCGCTTTTCACAGTGAGGCGATTGACTGTGGGACTTAATTGAACTGATTCTGGACTGTGACCTTATAAATGCGATAAATGAGACAATCGGACTCCAAGGAATAACATTCTTCTTAATTCGACATGATTGCTTGGATTCAGCGAGTACACTATGCTCTGTGGTAGCGTTTTTTTAATAATTTAGATAAATAAGTCTTTTTTACTGTGGGACCAATCCTGGCCGTTAGCACGCACTGAAGAAATACAGCCATTGTCAAAAACTAAATCTCCTTGATTTTGTGGCGGTATCAATCCGTTTGAGATACAACGGCTGCGTCACATACTCGTACCAACATGTATTTACTGACATTTTTCCGATATTACTAAGTTATATCGCATTTAACAATGAAATGATTGAGTGTGGGACTTAATTGAACTAACTTTGGCCTGTGACCTTATAAATGTGATAAGTGCGCCAACTGGACTCCAAGAAATAACATTGTTCTTACTTTGACATGATTGTTGGAACTTAGCGATTGCACTTGGCGCTGTAGAAGCGCTTCATTTAAAAATTTAGATAAATAAGTCTTTTTTTACTGTGGGACCAATCCTAGCCGTTAGCGCGTGCTGAAGAAATGTAAACAGTTGCAAATACTACATTTCACCGACTTTCTAATGGTGTCAGTCCGTTTGAGTTACAACAGTTGCGTCACATATTCGTACCAACATGTATTTAGTGATTTATTTCCGATATTACTAAGTTGTATCGCTTTTAACAGTGAGGCGATTGACTGTGGGACTTAATTGAACTGATTCTGGACTGTGACCTTATAAATGCGATAAATGACCCAGTTGGACTCCAAGGAATAACATTCTTCTTAATTCGACATGCTTGCTTTGATTCAGCGAGTACACTATGCTCTGTGGTAGCGTTTTTTTAATAATTTAGATAAATAAGGCTTTTTTTACTGTGGGACCAATCCTGGCCGTTAGCACGCACTGAAAAAATAGAGACGTCCTCAAAAACTATATCTCATTGACTTCGTGGCGGTATCAATACGTTTGAGATACAACGGCTGCGTCACATATTCGTACCAACATGTATTTAGTGATATCTTTCCGATATTACTAAGTTATATCGCTTTTAACAGTGAAACGATTGACTGTGGAACTTAATTGAACTAACTTTGGACTGAGACCTTATAAATGTGATAAGTGAGTTAACTGGACTCCAAGAAATAACATTCTTCTTACTTTGACATGATTGTTGGAACTCAGCGACTACTCTTGGCGCTGTGGAAGCGCTTCATTTAAAAATTTAGATAAATAAGTAATTTTTTACTGAGGGACCAATCCTAGCCGTTATCGCACCCTGAAGAAATAGAGGCAGTTTCAAAAACTACCTTTCAATGAAGTTCTAACGGTATCAATCCGTTTGAGTTACAACGGTTGCGTCACATATTCGTACCAACATGTATTTAGTGATTTATTTCCGATATTACTAAGTTGTATCGCTTTTAACAGTGAAGCGATTGATTGTGGGACTTAATTGAACTGATTCTAGACTGTGACCTGATAAATGCGATAAATGAGTCAATTGGACTCTAAGAAAATACATTCTTTTTAATTCGACATGATTGCTTGGATTCAGCGAGTACACTATGCTCTTTGGTAGCGGTTTTTTTGAAAGTTTAGATAAATAAGTCTTCTTTTACTGTGGGACCAATCCTGGCCGTTAGCACGCACTGAAAAAATAGAGACGTCCTCAAAAACTATATCTCATTGACTTCGTGGCGGTATCAATACGTTTGAGATACAACGGCTGCGTCACATATTCGTACCAACATGTATTTAGTGATATCTTTCCGATATTACTAAGTTATATCGCTTTTAACAGTGAAACGATTGACTGTGGAACTTAATTGAACTAACTTTGGACTGAGACCTTATAAATGTGATAAGTGAGTTAACTGGACTCCAAGAAATAACATTCTTCTTACTTTGACATGATTGTTGGAACTCAGCGACTACTCTTGGCGCTGTGGAAGCGCTTCATTTAAAAATTTAGATAAATAAGTAATTTTTTACTGTGGGACCAATCCTAGCCGTTATCGCACCCTGAAGAAATAGAGGCAGTTTCAAAAACTAACTTTCAATGACGTTCTAACGGTATCAATCCGTTTGAGTTACAACGGTTGCGTCACATATTCGTACCAACATTTATTTAGTGATTTATTTCCGATATTACTAAGTTGTATCGCTTTTAACAGTGAGGCGATTGAATGTGGGACTTAATTGAACTGATTCTGGACTGTGACCTTACAAATGCGATAAATGACCCAGTTGGACTCCAAGGAATAACATTCTTCTTAATTCGACATGATTGCTTTGATTCAGCGAGTACACTATGCTCTGTGGTAGCGTTTTTTAAAAATTTAGATAAATAAGGCTTTTTTTACTGTGGGACCAATCCTGGCCGTTAGCACGCACTGAAGAACTACAGCCATTCTCAAAAACTAAATTTCATTGATTTTGTGGCGGTATCAATCCGTTTGAGATACAATGGCTGCGTCACATACTCGTACCTACATGTCTTTACTGACATTTTTCCGATATTACTAAGTTATATCGCTTTTAACAATGAAATGATTGAGTGTGGGACTAAATTGAACTAACTTTGGCCTGTGACCTTATAAATGTGATAAGTGAGACAACTGGACTCCAAGAAATAACATTTTTCTTACTTTGACATGATTGTTGGAACTCAGCGATTACACTGGGCGCTGTGGAAGCGCTTCATTTAAAAACTTAGATAATTAAGTCATTTTTTACTGTGGGACCAATCCTGGCCGTTAACGCGGCCTGAAGAAATAAAGACAGTTTCAAAAACTACCTTTCAATGAAGTTCTAACGGTATCAATCCGTTTGAGTTACAACGGTTGCGTCACATATTCGTACCAACATGTATTTAGTGATTTATTTCCGATATTACTAAGTTGTATCGCTTTTAACAGTGAAGCGATTGATTGTGGGACTTAATTGAACTGATTCTAGACTGTGACCTGATAAATGCGATAAATGAGTCAATTGGACTCCAAGAAAATACATTCTTTTTAATTCGACATGATTGCTTGGATTCAGCGAGTACACTATGCTCTTTGGTAGCGGTTTTTTTGAAAGTTTAGATAAATAAGTCTTCTTTTACTGTGGGACCAATCCTGGCCGTTAGCACGCACTGAAAAAATAGAGACGTCCTCAAAAACTATATCTCATTGACTTCGTGGCGGTATCAATACGTTTGAGATACAACGGCTGCGTCACATATTCGTACCAACATGTATTTAGTGATATCTTTCCGATATTACTAAGTTATATCGCTTTTAACAGTGAAACGATTGACTGTGGAACTTAATTGAACTAACTTTGGACTGAGACCTTATAAATGTGATAAGTGAGTTAACTGGACTCCAAGAAATAACATTCTTCTTACTTTGACATGATTGTTGGAACTCAGCGACTACTCTTGGCGCTGTGGAAGCGCTTCATTTAAAAATTTAGATAAATAAGTAATTTTTTACTGTGGGACCAATCCTAGCCGTTATCGCACCCTGAAGAAATAGAGGCAGTTTCAAAAACTAACTTTCAATGACGTTCTAACGGTATCAATCCGTTTGAGTTACAACGGTTGCGTCACATATTCGTACCAACATTTATTTAGTGATTTATTTCCGATATTACTAAGTTGTATCGCTTTTAACAGTGAGGCGATTGAATGTGGGACTTAATTGAACTGATTCTGGACTGTGACCTTACAAATGCGATAAATGACCCAGTTGGACTCCAAGGAATAACATTCTTCTTAATTCGACATGATTGCTTTGATTCAGCGAGTACACTATGCTCTGTGGTAGCGTTTTTTAAAAATTTAGATAAATAAGGCTTTTTTTACTGTGGGACCAATCCTGGCCGTTAGCACGCACTGAAGAAATACAGCCATTCTCAAAAACTAAATTTCATTGATTTTGTGGCGGTATCAATCCGTTTGAGATACAATGGCTGCGTCACATACTCGTACCTACATGTATTTACTGACATTTTTGCGATATTACTAAGTTATATCGCTTTTAACAATGAAATGATTGAGTGTGGGAATTAATTGAACTAACTTTGGCCTGTGACCTTATAAATGTGATAAGTGAGTTAACTGGACTCCAAGAAATAACATTCTTCTTACTTTGGCATGATTGTTGGAACTCAGCGACTACTCTTGGCGCTGTGGAAACGCTTTATTTAAAAATTTAGATAAATAAGTCATTTTTTACTGTGGGACCAATCCTAGCCGTTATTGCACCCTGAAGAAATAGAGGCAGTTTCAAAAACTACCTTTCAATGACGTTCTAACGGTATCAATCCGTTTGAGTTACAACGGTTGCGTCACATATTCGTACCAACATGTATTTAGTGATTTATTTCCGATATTACTAAATTCTATCGCTTTTAACAGTGAGGCGATTGACTGTGGGACTTAATTGAAGTAACTTTGGACTGTGGCCTGATAAATGTGATAAATGAGAGAATTGGACTCCAAGAAATAACAATCTTATTAATTTGACATGATTGTCGGAACTCAGCCATTACCCTGGGCGCTGTGGTAGCGCTTCATATAAAAATTTAAATAAAAAAGTCATTTTTTACTGTGGGACCAATCCTAGCCGTTATTGCGCGCTGAAGAAATAGAGACAGTTTCAAAAACTACCTTTCAATGACGTTCTAACGGTATCAGTCCGTTTGAGTTACAACGGTTGCGTCACATATTCGTACCAACATGTATTTAGTGATTTTTTTCCGATATTACTAAGTTGTATCGCTTTTAACAATGAAATGATTGACTGTGGGACTTAATTGAACTGATTCTGGACTGTGACCTTATAAATGCGATAAATGAGCCAGCTGGACTCCAAGGAATAACATTCTTCTTAATTCGACATGATTGCTTTGATTCAGCGAGTACACTATGCTCTGTAGTATCGGTTTTTTTAAAAATGTAGATAAATAAGTCTTTTTTTACTGTGGGACCAATCCTGGCCGTTAGCACGCACTGAAGAAATAGAGCCATTCTCAAAAACTAAATCTCATTGATTTCGTGGCGGTATCAATCCGTTTAAGTTACAACGGCTGCGTCACATATTCGTACCAACATGTATTTACTGACATTTTTCCGATACTACTAAGTTATATCGCTTTTAACAATGAAATGATTGACTGTGGGACTTAATTGAACTAACTTTGGCCTGTGACCTTTTAAATGTGATAGGTGAGACAACTGGGCTCCAAGAAATAACATTCTTCTTACTTTGACATGATTGTTGGAACTCAGCGACTACTCTTGGCGCTGTGGAAGCGCTTCATTTAAAAATTTAGATAAATAAGTCATTTTTTACTGTGGGACCAATCCTAGCCGTTATCGCACCCTGAAGAAATAGAGGCAGTTTCAAAAACTAACTTTCAATGACGTTCTAACGGTATCAATCCGTTTGAGTTACAACGGTTGCGTCACATATTCGTACCAACATGTATTTAGTGATTTTTTTCCGATATTACTAAGTTGTATCGCTTTTAACAATGAAATGATTGACTGTGGGACTTAATTGAACTGATTCTGGACTGTGACCTTATAAATGCGATAAATGAGACGGCTGGACTCCAAGGAATAACATTCTTCTTAATTCGACATGATTGTTTTGATTCAGCGAGTACACTATGCTCTGTGGTAGCGTTTTTTTAATAATTTAGATAAATCAGTCTTTTTTTACTGTGGGACCAATCCTGGCCGTTAGCACGCACTGAAGAAATACAGCCATTCTCAAAAACTAAATCTCATTGATTTTGTGGCGGTATCAATCCGTTTGAGATACAACGGCTGCGTCACATACTCGTACCAACATGTATTTACTGACATTTTTCCGATATTACTAAGTTATATCGCTTTAACAATGAAATGATTTAGTGTGGGACTAAATTGAACTAACTTTGGCCTGTGACCTTATAAATGTGATAAATGCGCCAACTGGACTCCAAGAAATAACATTGTTCTTACTTTGACATGATTGTTGGAACTCAGCAATTGCACTTGGCGCTGCAGAAGCGCTTCATTTAAAAATATAGATAAATAAGTCTTTTTTTACTGTGGGACCAAACCTAGCCGTTATTGCGCGCTGAAGAAATAGAGACAGATTCAAAAACTACCTTTCAATGACGTTCTAACGGTGTCAGTCCGTTTGAGTTACAACGGTTGCGTCACATATTCGTACCAACATGTATTTAGTGATTTTTTTCCGATATTACTAAGTTGTATTGCTTTTAACAGTGAGGCGATTGACTGTGGGACTTAATTGAACTGATTCTGGACTGTGACCTTATAAATGCGATAAATGAGTCAGTTGGACTCCAAGGAATAACATTCTTCTTAATTCGACATGATTGCTTTGATTCAGCGAGTACACTATGCTCTGTGGTAGCGGTTTTTTTGAGAGTTTAGATAAATAAGTCTTTTTTTCTGTGGGACCAATCCTGACCGTTAGCACGCACTGAAGAAATAGAGACGTCCTCAAAAACTACATCTCATTGACTTCGTGGGGGTATCAATACGTTTGAGATACAACGGCTGCGTCACATATTCGTACCAACATGTATTTAGTGATATCTTTCCGATATTACTAAGTTATATCGCTTTGAACAGTGAAACGATTGACTGTGGAACTTAATTGAACTAACTTTGGACTGAGACCTTATAAATGTGATAAGTGAGTTAACTGGACTCCAAGAAATAACATTCTTCTTACTTTGGCATGATTGTTGGAACTCAGCGACTACTCTTGGCGCTGTGGAAGCGCTTTATTTAAAAATTTAGATAAATAAGTCATTGTTTACTGTGGGACCAATCCTAGCCGTTATCGCACCCTGAAGAAATAGAGGCAGTTTTAAAAACTACCTTTCAATGACGTTCTAACGGTATCAATCCGTTTGAGTTACAACGGTTGCGTCACATATTCGTACCAACATGTATTTAGTGATTTATTTCCGATATTACTAAGTTGTATCGCTTTTAACAGTGAGGCGATTGACTGTGGGAGTTAATTGAACTAACTTCGGACTATGACCTGATAAATGTGATAAATGAGAGAATTGGACTCCAAGAAATAACAATCTTATTAATTTGACATGATTGTCGGAACTCAGCGATTACCCTGGGCGCTGTGGTAGCGCTTCATTTAAAAATTTAAATAAAAAAGTCATTTTTTACTGTGGGACCAATCCTAGCCGTTATTGCGCGCTGAAGAAATTGAGACAGTTTAAAAAACTACCTTTCAATGACGTTCTAACGGTATCAGTCCGTTTGAGTTACAACGGTTGCGTCACATATTCGTACCAACATGTATTTAGTGATTTTTTTCCGATATTACTAAGTTGTATCGCTTTTAACAATGGAATGATTGACTGTGGGACTTAATTGAACTGATTCTGGACTGTGACCTTATAAATGCGATAAATGAGACAGCTGGACTCCAAGGAATAACATTCTTCTTAATTCGACATGATTGCTTTGATTCAGCGAGTACACTATGCTCTGTAGTATCGGTTTTTTTAAAAATGTAGATAAATAAGTCTTTTTTTACTGTGGGACCAATCCTGGCCGTTAGCACGCACTGAAGAAACAGAGCCATTCTCAAAAACTAAATCTCATTGATTTCGTGGCGGTATCAATCCGTTTAAGTTGCAACGGCTGCGTCACATATTCGTACCAACATGTATTTACTGACATTTTTCCGATACTACTAAGTTATATCGCTTTTAACAATAAAATGATTGACTGTGGGACTTAATTGAACTAACTTTGGCCTGTGACCTTTTAAATGTGATAGGTGAGACAACTGGGCTCCAAGAAATAACATTCTTCTTACTTTGACATGATTGTTGGAACTCAGCGACTACTCTTGGCGCTGTGGAATCGCTTCATTTAAAAATTTAGATAAATAAGTCATTTTTTACTGTGGGACCAATCCTAGCCGTTATCGCACCCTGAAGAAATAGAGGCAGTTTCAAAAACTACCTTTCAATGACGTTCTAACGGTATCAATCCGTTTGAGTTACAACGGTTGCGTCACATATTCGTACCAACATGTATTTAGTGATTTATTTCCGATATTACTAAGTTGTATCGCTTTTAACAGTGAAGCGATTGACTGTAGGACTTAATTGAACTGATTCTGGACTGTGACCTTATAAATGCAACAAATGAGTCAATTTGACTCCAAGGAAATACATTCTTCTTAATTCGACATGATTGCTTGGATTCAGCGAGTACACTATGCTCTGTGGTAGCGGTTTTTTTGAAAGTTTAGATAAATAAGTCTTTTTTCACTGTGGGACCAATCCTAGCCGTTATTGCGCGCTGAAGAATTAGAGACAGATTCAAAAACTACCTTTCAATGACGTTCTAACGGTATCAGTCCGTTTGAGTTACAACGGTTGCGTCACATATTCGTACCAACATGTATTTAGTGATTTTTTTCCGAGATTACTAAGTTGTATCGCTTTTAACAGTGACGCCATTGACTGTGGGACTTAATTGAACTGATTCTGGACTGTGACCTTATAAATGTGATAAATGAGCCAGTTGGATTCCAAGGAATAACATTCTTCTTAATTCGACATGATTGCTTTGATTCAGCGAGTACACTATGCTCTGTGGTAGCGTTTTTTTAATAATTTAGATAAATCAGTCTTTTTTTACTGTGGGACCAATCCTGGCCGTTAGCACGCACTGAAGAAATACAGCCATTCTCAAAAACTAAATCTCATTGATTTTGTGGCGGTATCAATCCGCTTGAGATACAACGGCTGCGTCACATACTCGTACCAACATGTATTTACTGACATTTTTCCGATATTACTAAGTTATATCGCTTTAACAATGAAATGATTTAGTGTGGGACTAAATTGAACTAACTTTGGCCTGTGACCTTATAAATGTGATAAATGCGCCAACAGGACTTCAAGAAATAACATTGTTCTTACTTTGACATGATTGTTGGAACTCAGCGATTGCACTTGGCGCTGCAGAAGCGCTTCATTTAAAAATTTAGATAAATAAGTCTTTCTTTACTGTGGGACCAAACCTAGCCGTTATTGCGCGCTGAAGAAATAGAGACAGATTCAAAAACTACCTTTCAATGACGTTCTAACGGTGTCAGTCCGTTTGAGTTACAACGGTTGCGTCACATATTCGTACCAACATGTATTTTGGTGATTTTTTTCCGATATTACTAAGTTGTATTGCTTTTAACAGTGAGGCGATTGACTGTGGGATTTAATTGAACTGATTCTGGACTGTGACCTTATAAATGCGATAAATGATTCAGTTGGACTCCAAGGAATAACATTCTTCTTAATTCGACATGATTGCTTTGATTCAGCGAGTACACTATGCTCTGTGGTAGCGGTTTTTTTGAGAGTTTAGATAAATAAGTCTTTTTTTACTGTGCGACCAATCCTGGCCGTTAGCACGCACTGAAGAAATAGAGATGTCCTCAAAAACTACATCTCATTAACTTCGTGGCGGTATCAATACGTTTGAGATACAACGGCTGCGTCACATAATCGTACCAACATGTATTTAGTGATATCTATCTGATATTACTAAGTTATATCGCTTTTAACAGTGAAACGATTGACTGTGGAACTTAATTGAACTAACTTTGGACTGAGACCTTATAAATGTGATAAGTGAGTTAACTGGACTCCAAGAAATAACATTCTTCTTACTTTGGCATGATTGTTGGAACTCAGCGACTACTCTTGGCGCTGTGGAAGCGCTTTATTTAAAAATTTAGATAAATAAGTCATTTTTAACTGTGGGACCAATCCTAGCCGTTATCGCACCCTGAAGAAATAGAGGCAGTTTTAAAAACTACCTTTCAATGACGTTCTAACGGTATCAATCCGTTTGAGTTACAACGGTTGCGTCACATATTCGTACCAACATGTATTTAGTGATTTATTTCCGATATTACTAAGTTGTATCGCTTTTAACAGTGAGGCGATTGACTGTGGGACTTAATTGAACTAACTTTGGACTGTGGCCTGATAAATGTGATAAATGAGACAATTGGACTCCAAGAAATAACAATCTTATTAATTTGACATGATTGTCGGAACTCAGCGATTACCCTGGGCGCTGTGGTAGCGCTTCATTTAAAAATTTAAATAAAAAAGTCATTTTTTACTGTGGGACCAATCCTAGCCGTTATTGCACGCTGAAGAAATTGAGACAGTTTAAAAAACTACCTTTCAATGACGTTCTAACGGTATCAGTCCGTTTGAGTTACAACGGTTGCGTCACATATTCGTACCAACATGTATTTAGTGATTTTTTTCCGATATTACTAAGTTGTATCGCTTTTAACAATGAAATGATTGACTGTGGGACTTAATTGAACTGATTCTGGACTGTGACCTTATAAATGCGATAAATGAGACAGCTGGACTCCAAGGAATAACATTCTTCTTAATTCGACATGATTGCTTTGATTCAGCGAGTACACTATGCTCTGTAGTATCGGTTTTTTTAAAAATGTAGATAAATAAGTCTTTTTTTACTGTGGGACCAATCCTGGCCGTTAGCACGCACTGAAGAAACAGAGCCATTCTCAAAAACTAAATCTCATTGATTTCGTGGCGGTATCAATCCGTTTAAGTTACAACGGCTGCGTCACATATTCGTACCAACATGTATTTACTGACATTTTTCCGATACTACTAAGTTATATCGCTTTTAACAATAAAATGATTGACTGTGGGACTTAATTGAACTAACTTTGGCCTGTGACCTTTTAAATGTGATAGGTGAGACAACTGGGCTCCAAGAAATAACATTCTTCTTTCTTTGACATGATTGTTGGAACTCAGCGACTACTCTTGGCGCTGTGGAAGCGCTTCATTTAAAAATTTAGATAACTAAGTCATTTTTTACTGTGGGACCAATCCTAGCCGTTATCGCACCCTGAAGAAATAGAGGCAGTTTCAAAAACTACCTTTCAATGACGTTCTAACGGTATCAATCCGTTTGAGTTACAACGGTTGCGTCACATATTCGTACCAACATGTATTTAGTGATTTATTTCCGATATTACGTTGTATCGCTTTTAACAGTGAAGCGATTGACTGTAGGACTTAATTGAACTGATTCTGGACTGTGACCTTATAAATGCGATAAATGAGTCAATTTGACTCCAAGGAAATACATTCTTCCTAATTCGACATGATTGCTTGGATTCAGCGAGTACACTATGCTCTGTGGTAGCGGTTTTTTTTGAAAGTTTAGATAAATAAGTCTTTTTTCACTGTGGGACCAATCCTAGCCGTTATTGCGCGCTGAAGAATTAGAGACAGATTCAAAAACTACCTTTCAATGACGTTCTAACGGTATCAGTCCGTTTGAGTTACAACGGTTGCGTCACATATTCGTACCAACATGTATTTAGTGATTTTTTTCCGAGATTACTAAGTTGTATCGCTTTTAACAGTGAGGCGATTGACTGTGGGACTTAATTGAACTGATTCTGGACTGTGACCTTATAAATGTGATAAATGAGCCAGTTGGATTCCAAGGAATAACATTCTTCTTAATTCGACATGATTGCTTTGATTCAGCGAGTACACTATGCTCTGTGGTAGCGTTTTTTTAATAATTTAGATAAATCAGTCTTTTTTTACTGTGGGACCAATCCTGGCCGTTAGCACGCACTGAAGAAATACAGCCATTCTCAAAAACTAAATCTCATTGATTTTGTGGCGGTATTAATCCGCTTGAGATACAACGGCTGCGTCACATACTTGTACCAACATGTATTTACTGACATTTTTCCGATATTACTAAGTTATATCGCTTTAACAATGAAATGATTTAGTGTGGGACTAAATTGAACTAACTTTGGCCTGTGACCTTATAAATGTGATAAATGCGCCAACTGGACTTCAAGAAATAACATTGTTCTTACTCTGACATGATTGTTGGAACTCAGCGATTGCACTTGGCGCTGCAGAAGCGCTTCATTTAAAAATTTAGATAAATAAGTCTTTTTTTACTGTGGGACCAAACCTAGCCGTTATTGCGCGCTGAAGAAATAGAGACAGATTCAAAAACTACCTTTCAATGACGTTCTAACGGTGTCAGTCCGTTTGAGTTACAACGGTTGCGTCACATATTCGTACCAACATGTATTTAGTGATTTTTTTCCGATATTACTAAGTTGTATTGCTTTTAACAGTGAGGCGATTGACTGTGGGACTTAATTGAACTGATTCTGGACTGTGACCTTATAAATGCGATAAATGAGTCAGTTGGACTCCAAGGAATAACATTCTTCTTAATTCGACATGATTGCTTTGATTCAGCGAGTACACTATGCTCTGTGGTAGCGGTTTTTTTGAGAGTTTAGATAAATAAGTCTTTTTTTACTGTGCGACCAATCCTGGCCGTTAGCACGCACTGAAGAAATAGAGACGTCCTCAAAAACTATATCTCATTAATTTCGTGGCGGTATCAATACGTTTGAGATACAACGGCTGCGTCACATAATCGTACCAACATGTATTTAGTGATATCTATCTGATATTACTAAGTTATATCGCTTTTAACAGTGAAACGATTGACTGTGGAACTTAATTGAACTAACTTTGGACTGAGACCTTATAAATGTGATAAGTGAGTTAACTGGACTCCAAGAAGTAACATTCTTCTTAATTTGAAATGATTGCCGGAACTCAGCGATTACACTGGGCGCTGTGGTAGCGCTTCATTTAAAAATTTACATAAATAAGTCATTCTTTACTGTGTGACCAATCCTAGCCGTTATCTCGTGCTGAAGAAAGGGCGACAGTTTCAAAAACTACATCTCACTTACTTTCTAACGGTGTCAGTCCGTTTGAGTTACAACGGTTGGGTCACATATTCGTACCAACATGTACTTAGTGATATTTTTCTGACATTACTAGGTTGCATCGCTTTTAACAGTGAAACGATTGACTGTGGGAGTTAATTGAACTAACTTCGGACTATGACCTGATAAATGTGATAAATGAGAGAATTGGACTCCAAGAAATAACAATCTTATTAATTTGACATGATTGTCGGAACTCAGCGATTACACTGGGCGCTGTGGTAGCATTTCATTTAAAAATTTAAATAAAAAAGTCATTTTTTACTGTGGGACCAATCCTAGCCGTTATTGCGTGCTGAAGAAATAGAGACAGTTTCAAAAACTACCTTTCAATGACGTTCTAACGGTATCAGTCCGTTTGAGTTACAACGGTTGCGTCACATATTCGTACCAACATGCATTTAGTGATTTTCTTCCGATATTACTAAGTTGTATCGCTTTTAACAGTGAAGCGATTGACTGTGGGACTTAATTGAACTGATTCTGGACTGTGACATTATAAATGCGATAAATCAGCCAGCTGGACTCCAAGGAATAACATTCTTCTTAATTCGACATGATTGCTTTGATTCAGCGAGTACACTTTGCTCTGTAGTATCGGTTTTTTTAAAAATTTAGATAAATAAATCTTTTTTTACTGTGGGACCAATCCTGGCCGTTAGCACGCACTGAAGGAATAGAGCCATTCTCAAAAACTAAATCTTATTGATTTTGTGGCGGTATCAACCCGTTTGAGATACAACGGCTGCGTCACATATTCGTACCAACATGTATTTACTGACATTTTTCCGATACTACTAAGTTATATCGCTTTTAACAATGAAATGATTGACTGTGGGACTTAATTGAACTAACTTTGGCCTGTGACCTTATGAATGTGATAGGTCAGACAACTGGGCTCCAAGAAATAACATTCTTCTTACTTTGACATGATTGTTGGAACTCAGCGACTACTCTTGGCGCTGTGGAAGCGCTTCATTTAAAAATTTAGATAAATAAGACATTTTTTACTGTGGGACCAATCCTGGCCGTTATCGCACCCTGAAGAAATAGAAGCAGTTTCAAAAACTACCTTTCAATGACGTTCTAACGGTATCAGTCCGTTTGAGTTACAACGGTCGCGTCACATATTCGTACCAACATGTATTTTAGTGATTTTTTTTCGATATTACTAAGTTGTATCGCTTTTAACAGTGAAGCGATTGACTGTAGGACTTAATAGAACTGATTCTGGACTGTGACCTTATAAATGCGATAAATGAGTCAATTGGACTCCAAGGAAATACATTCTTCTTAATTCGGCATGATTGCTTGGATTCAGCGAGTACACTATGCTCTGTGGTAGCAGTTTTTCTGAAAGTTTAGATAACTAAGTCTTTTTTTACTGTGGGACCAATACTGGCCGTTAGCACGCACTGAAGAAATAGAGACGTTCTCAAAAACTACATCTCATTGACTTCGTGGCGGTATCAATACGTTTGAGATACAACGGCTGCGTCACATATTCGTACCAACATGTATTTAGTGATATCTTTCCGATATTACTAAGTTATATCGCTTTTAACAGTAAAACGATTGACTGTGGAACTTAATTGAACTAACTTTGGACTGAGACCTTATAAATGTGATAAGTGAGTTAACTGGACTCCAAGAAATAACATTCTTCTTAATTTGACATAATTGTCGAAACTCAGCGATTACACTGGGCGCTGTGGTAACGCTTCATTTAAAAATTAAGATAAAAAATTCAGTTTCTACTGTGGGACCAATCCTAGCCGTTAGCGCGTGCTGAAGAAATAGAGACAGTTTCAAATACTACATCTCACTTACTTTCTAATGGTGTCAGTCCGTTTGAGTTACAACGGTTGGGTCACATATTCGTACCAACATGTATTTAGCGATATTTTTCTGATATTGCTAGGTTGCATCGCTTTTAACAGTAAAAAGATTGACGGTGGGACTTAATTAAACTAACTTTGGACTGTGGCCTGATAAATGTAATAAATGAGACAATTGGACTCCAAGAAGTAACATTCTTCTTAATTTGAAATGATTGCCGGAACTCAGCGATTACACTGGGCGCTGTGATAGGGCTTCATTTAAAAACTTAGATAAATAAGTCATTTTTACTGTGTGACCAATCCTAGCCGTTATCGCGTGCTGAAGAAAGGGCGACAGTTTCAAAAACTACCTTTCAAGGACCTTCTAACGGTATCAGTCCGTTTGAGTTACAACGGTTGCGTCACATATTCGTACCAACATGTATTTAGTGATTTTTTTCCGATATTACTAAGTTGTATCGCTTTTAACAATGAAATGATTGACTGTGGGACTTAATTGAACTGATTCTGGACTGTGACCTTATAAATGCGATAAATGAGCCAGCTGGACTCCAAGGAATAACATTCTTCTTAATTCGACATGATTGCTTTGATTCAGCGAGTACACTATGCTCTGTAGTATCGGTTTTTTTAAAAATGTAGATAAATAAGTCTTTTTTTACTGTTGGACCAATCCTGGCCGTTAGCACGCTCTGAAGAAATAGAGCCATTCTCAAAAACTAAATCTAATTGATTTCGTGGCGGTATCAATCCGTTTAAGTTACAACGGCTGCGTCACATATTCGTACCAACATGTATTTACTGACATTTTTCCGATACTACTAAGTTATATCGCTTTTAACAATGAAATGATTGACTGTGGGACTTAATTGAACTAACTTTGGCCTGTGACCTTTTAAATGTGATAGGTGAGACAACTGGGCTCCAAGAAATAACATTCTTCTTACTTTGACATGATTGTTGGAACTCAGCGACTACTCTTGGCGCTGTGGAAGCGCTTCATTTAAAAATTTAGATAAATAAGTCATTTTTTACTGTGGGACCAATCCTAGCCGTTATCGCACCCTGAAGAAATAGAGGCAGTTTCAAAAACTACCTTTCAATGACGTTCTAACGGTATCAATCCGTTTGAGTTACAACGGTTGCGTCACATATTCGTACCAACATGTATTTAGTGATTTATTTCCGATATTACTAAGTTGTATCGCTTTTAACAGTGAAGCGATTGACTGTAGGACTTAATTGGAATGATTCTGGACTGTGACCTTATAAATGCGATAAATGAGTCAATTTGACTCCAAGGAAATACATTCTTCTTAATTCGACATGATTGCTTGGATTCAGCGAGTACACTATGCTCTGTGGTAGCGGTTTTTTTGAAAGTTTAGATAAATAAGTCTTTTTTCACTGTGGGACCAATCCTAGCCGTTATTGCGCGCTGAAGAATTAGAGACAGATTCAAAAACTACCTTTCAATGACGTTCTAACGGTATCAGTCCGTTTGAGTTACAACGGTTGCGTCACATATTCGTACCAACATGTATTTAGTGATTTTTTTCCGAGATTACTAAGTTGTATCGCTTTTAACAGTGAGGCGATTGACTGTGGGACTTAATTGAACTGATTCTGGACTGTGACCTTAAAAATGTGATAAATGAGCCAGTTGGATTCCAAGGAATAACATTCTTCTTGATTCGACATGATTGCTTTGATTCAGCGAGTACACTATGCTCTGTGGTAGCGTTTTTTTAATAATTTAGATAAATCAGTCTTTTTTTACTGTGGGACCAATCCTGGCCGTTAGCACGCACTGAAGAAATACAGCCATTCTCAAAAACTAAATCTCATTGATTTTGTGGCGGTATGAATCCGCTTGAGATACAACGGCTGCGTCACATACTCGTACCAACATGCATTTACTGACATTTTTCCGATATTACTAAGTTATATCGCTTTAACAATGAAATGATTTAGTGTGGGACTAAATTGAACTAACTTTGGCCTGTGACCTTATAAATGTGATAAATGCGCCAACTGGACTCCAAGAAATAACATTGTTCTTACTTTGACATGATTGTTGGAACTCAGCGATTGCACTTGGCGCTGCAGAAGCGCTTCATTTAAAAATTTAGATAAATAAGTCTTTTTTTACTGTGGGACCAAACCTAGCCGTTATTGCGCGCTGAAGAAATAGAGACAGATTCAAAAACTACCTTTCAATGACGTTCTAACTGTGTCAGTCCGTTTGAGTTACAACGGTTGCGTCACATATTCGTACCAACATGTATTTAGTGATTTTTTTCCGATATTACTAAGTTGTATTGCTTTTAACAGTGAGGCGATTGACTGTGGGAGTTAATTGAACTAACTTCGGACTATGACCTGATAAATGTGATAAATGAGAGAATTGGACTTCAAGAAATAACAATCTTATTAATTTGACATGATTGTCGGAACTCAGCGATTACACTGGGCGCTGTGGTAGCATTTCATTTAAAAATTTAAATAAAAAAGTCATTTTTTACTGTGGGACCAATCCTAGCCGTTATTGCGCGCTGAAGAAATAGAGACAGTTTCAAAAACTACCTTTCAATGACGTTCTAACGGTATCAGTCCGTTTGAGTTACAACGGTTGCGTCACATATTCGTACCAACATGCATTTAGTGATTTTCTTCCGATATTACTAAGTTGTATCGCTTTTAACAGTGAAGCGATTGACTGTGGGACTTAATTGAACTGATTCTGGACTGTGACATTATAAATGCGATAAATCAGCGAGCTGGACTCCAAGGAATAACATTCTTCTTAATTCGACATGATTGCTTTGATTCAGCGAGTACACTATGCTCTGTAGTATCGGTTTTTTTAAAAATTTAGATAAATAAATCTTTTTTTACTGTGGGACCAATCCTGGCCGTTAGCACGCACTGAAGAAATAGAGCCATTCTCAAAAACTAAATCTTATTGATTTTGTGGCGGTATCAACCCGTTTGAGATACAACGGCTGCGTCACATATTCGTACCAACATGTACTTACTGACATTTTTCCGATACTACTAGCGATATTTTTCAGATATTGCTAAGTTATATCGCTTTTACCAATGAATTGATTGAGTGTGGGACTTAATTGAACTAACTTTGGCCTGTGACCTTATAAATGTGATAAGTGAGACAACTGGACTCCAAGAAATAACATTCTTCTTACTTTGACATGATTGTTGGAACTCAGCGATTACACTTGGCGCTGTGGTAACGCTTCATTTAAAAATTAGGATAAAAAATTCAGTTTCTACTGTGGGACCAATCCTAGCCGTTAGCGCGTGCTGAAGAAATAGAGACAGTTTCAAAAACTACATTTCACCGACTTTCTAATGGTGTCAGTCCGTTTGAGTTACAACGGTTGGGTCACTTATTCGTACCGACATGTATTTACCGATATTTTTCTGATATTGCTAAGTTATATCGCTTTTAACAATGAAATGATTGACTGTAGGACTTAATTGGAATGATTCTGGACTGTGACCTTATAAATGCGATAAATGAGTCAATTTGACTCCAAGGAAATACATTCTTCTTAATTCGACATGATTGCTTGGATTCAGCGAGTACACTATGCTCTGTGGTAGCGGTTTTTTTGAAAGTTTAGATAAATAAGTCTTTTTTCACTGTGGGACCAATCCTAGCCGTTATTGCGCGCTGAAGAATTAGAGACAGATTCAAAAACTACCTTTCAATGACGTTCTAACGGTATCAGTCCGTTTGAGTTACAACGGTTGCGTCACATATTCGTACCAACATGTATTTAGTGATTTTTTTCCGAGATTACTAAGTTGTATCGCTTTTAACAGTGAGGCGATTGACTGTGGGACTTAATTGAACTGATTCTGGACTGTGACCTTAAAAATGTGATAAATGAGCCAGTTGGATTCCAAGGAATAACATTCTTCTTGATTCGACATGATTGCTTTGATTCAGCGAGTACACTATGCTCTGTGGTAGCGTTTTTTTAATAATTTAGATAAATCAGTCTTTTTTTACTGTGGGACCAATCCTGGCCGTTAGCACGCACTGAAGAAATACAGCCATTCTCAAAAACTAAATCTCATTGATTTTGTGGCGGTATGAATCCGCTTGAGATACAACGGCTGCGTCACATACTCGTACCAACATGCATTTACTGACATTTTTCCGATATTACTAAGTTATATCGCTTTAACAATGAAATGATTTAGTGTGGGACTAAATTGAACTAACTTTGGCCTGTGACCTTATAAATGTGATAAATGCGCCAACTGGACTCCAAGAAATAACATTGTTCTTACTTTGACATGATTGTTGGAACTCAGCGATTGCACTTGGCGCTGCAGAAGCGCTTCATTTAAAAATTTAGATAAATAAGTCTTTTTTTACTGTGGGACCAAACCTAGCCGTTATTGCGCGCTGAAGAAATAGAGACAGATTCAAAAACTACCTTTCAATGACGTTCTAACTGTGTCAGTCCGTTTGAGTTACAACGGTTGCGTCACATATTCGTACCAACATGTATTTAGTGATTTTTTTCCGATATTACTAAGTTGTATTGCTTTTAACAGTGAGGCGATTGACTGTGGGAGTTAATTGAACTAACTTCGGACTATGACCTGATAAATGTGATAAATGAGAGAATTGGACTTCAAGAAATAACAATCTTATTAATTTGACATGATTGTCGGAACTCAGCGATTACACTGGGCGCTGTGGTAGCATTTCATTTAAAAATTTAAATAAAAAAGTCATTTTTTACTGTGGGACCAATCCTAGCCGTTATTGCGCGCTGAAGAAATAGAGACAGTTTCAAAAACTACCTTTCAATGACGTTCTAACGGTATCAGTCCGTTTGAGTTACAACGGTTGCGTCACATATTCGTACCAACATGCATTTAGTGATTTTCTTCCGATATTACTAAGTTGTATCGCTTTTAACAGTGAAGCGATTGACTGTGGGACTTAATTGAACTGATTCTGGACTGTGACATTATAAATGCGATAAATCAGCGAGCTGGACTCCAAGGAATAACATTCTTCTTAATTCGACATGATTGCTTTGATTCAGCGAGTACACTATGCTCTGTAGTATCGGTTTTTTTAAAAATTTAGATAAATAAATCTTTTTTTACTGTGGGACCAATCCTGGCCGTTAGCACGCACTGAAGAAGTAGAGCCATTCTCAAAAACTAAATCTTATTGATTTTGTGGCGGTATCAACCCGTTTGAGATACAACGGCTGCGTCACATATTCGTACCAACATGTATTTACTGACATTTTTCCGATACTACTAGCGATATTTTTCAGATATTGCTAAGTTATATCGCTTTTACCAATGAATTGATTGAGTGTGGGACTTAATTGAACTAACTTTGGCCTGTGACCTTATAAATGTGATAAGTGAGACAACTGGACTCCAAGAAATAACATTCTTCTTACTTTGACATGATTGTTGGAACTCAGCGATTACACTGGGCGCTGTGGAAGCGCTTCATTTAAAAACTTAGATAATTAAGTCATTTTTTACTGTGGGACCAATCCTGGCCGTTAACGCGCCCTGAAGAAATAGAGACAGTTTCAAAAACTACCTTTCAATGAAATTCTAACGGTATCAATCTGTTTGAGTTACAACGGTTGCGTCACATATTCGTACCAACATGTATTTAGTGATTTATGTCCGATATTACTAAGTTGTATCGCTTTTAACAGTGAAGCGATTGACTGTAGCACTTAATTGAACTGATTCTGGACTGTGACCTTATAAATGCGATAAATGAGTCAATTGGACTCCAAGGAAATACATTCTTCTTAATTCGACATGATTGCTTGGATCAGCGAGTACACTATGCTCTGTGGTAGCGGTTTTTTTGAAAGTTTAGATAAATAAGTCTTTTTTTACTGTGGGACCAATCCTGGCCGTTAGCACGCACTGATGAAATAGAGACGTCCTCAAAAACTACATCTGATTGACTTCGTGGCGGTATCAATACGTTTGAGATACAACGGCTGCGTCACATAATCGTACCAACATGTATTTAGTGATATCTTTCTGACATCACTAAGTTATATCGCTTTTAACAGTGAAACGATTGACTGTGGAACTTAATTGAACTAACTTTGGACTGAGACCTTATAAATGTGATAAGTGAGTTAACTGGACTCCAAGAAATAACATTCTTCTTAATTTGACATAATTGTCAAAACTCAGCGATTACACTGGGCGCTGTGGTAACGCTTCATTTAAAAATTAAGATAAAAAATTCAGTTTCTACTGTGGGACCAATCCTAGCCGTTAGCGCGTGCTGAAGAAATAGAGACAGTTTCAAAAACTACATTTCACCGACTTTCTAATGGTGTCAGTCCGTTTGAGTTACAACGGTTGGGTCACTTATTCGTACCGACATGTATTTACCGATATTTTTCTGATATTGCTAAGTTATATCGCTTTTAACAATGAAATGATTGAGTGTGGGACTTAATTGAACTAACTTTGGCCTGTGATCTTATAAATGTGATTAGTGAGACAACTGGACTCCAAGAAATAACATTGTTCTTACTTTGACATGATTTTTGGAACTCAGCGATTACACTGGGCGCTGTGGAAGCGCTTCATTTAAAAACTTAGATAATTAAGTCATTTTTTACTGTGGGACCAATCCTGGCCGTTAACGCGCCCTGAAGAAATAGAGACAGTTTCAAAAACTACCTTTCAATGAAGTTCTAACGGTATCAATCCGTTTGAGTTACAACGGTTGCGTCACATATTCGTACCAACATGTATTTAGTGATTTATGTCCGATATTACTAAGTTGTATCGCTTTTAACAGTGAAGCGATTGACTGTAGGACTTAATTGAACTGATTCTGGACTGTGACCTTATAAATGCGATAAATGAGTCAATTGGACTCCAAGGAAATACATTCTTCTTAATTCGACATGATTGTTTGGATCAGCGAGTACACTATGCTCTGTGGTAGCGGTTTTTCGAAAGTTTAGATAAATAAGTCTTTTTTTACTGTGGGACCAATCCTGGCCGTTAGCACGAACTGATGAAATAGAGACGTCCTCAAAAACTACATCTGATTGACTTCGTGGCGGTATCAATACGTTTGAGATACAACGGCTGCGTCACATAATCGTACCAACATGTATTTAGTGATATCTTTCTGACATCACTAAGTTATATCGCTTTTAACAGTGAAACGATTGACTGTGGAACTTAATTGAACTAACTTTGGACTGAGACCTTATAAATGTGATAAGTGAGTTAACTGGACTCCAAGAAATAACATTCTTCTTAATTTGACATAATTGTCAAAACTCAGCGATTACACTGGGCGCTGTGGTAACGCTTCATTTAAAAATTAAGATAAAAAATTCAGTCTCTACTGTGGGACCAATCCTAGCCGTTAGCGCGTGCTGAAGCAATAGAGGCAGTTTCAAAAACTACATTTCACCGACTTTCTAATGGTGTCAGTTCGTTTGAGTTACAACGGTTGGGTCACATATTCGTACCAACATGTATTTAGCGATATTTTTCTGATATTGCTAAGTTATATCGCTTTTAACAATGAAATGATTGAGTGTGGGACTTAATTGAACTAACTTTGGCCTGTGATCTTATAAATGTGATTAGTGAGACAACTGGACTCCAAGAAATAACATTGTTCTTACTTTGACATGATTTTTGGAACTCAGCCAATACATTGGGCGCTGTGGAAGCGCTTCATTTAAAAACTTAGATAATTAAGTCATTTTTTACTGTGGGACCAATCCTGGCCGTTAACGCGCCCTGAAGAAATAGAGACAGTTTCAAAAACTACCTTTCAATGAAGTTCTAACGGTATCAATCCGTTTGAGTTACAACGGTTGCGTCACATATTCGTACCAACATGTATTTAGTGATTTATTTCCGATATTACTACGTTGTATCGCTTTTAACAGTGAAGCGATTGACTGTGGGACTTAATTGAACTGATTCTGGACTGTGACCTGATAAATGCGATAAATGAGTCAATTGGACTCCAAGAAAATATATTCTTCTTAATTCGACATGATTGCTTGGATTCAGCGAGTACACTATGCTCTGTGGTAGCGGTTTTTTTGAAAGTTTATATAAATTAGTCTTTTTTTACTGTGGGACCAATCCTGACCGTTAGCACGCACTGAAGAAATAGAGACGTCCTCAAAAACTACATCTCATTGACTTCGTGGCGGTATCAATACGTTTGAGATACAACGGCTGCGTCTCATATTTGTACCAACATGTATTTACTGACATTTTTCCGATACTACTAAGTTATATCGCTTTTAACAATGAAATGATTGACTGAGGGAATTAATTGAACTAACTTTGGCCTGTGACCTTATAAATGTGATAGGTCAGACAACTGGGCTTCAAGAAATAACATTCTTCTTACTTTGACATGATTGTTGGAACTCAGCGACTACTCTTGGCGCTGTGGAAGCGCTTCATTTAAAAATTTAGATAAATAAGACATTTTTTACTGTGGGACCAATCCTAGCCGTTAGCGCGTGCTGAAGAAATAGAGACAGTTTCAAATACTACATCTCACTTACTTTCTAATGGTGTCAGTCCGTTTGAGTTACAACGGTTGGGTCACATATTCGTACCAACATGTATTTAGCGATATTTTTCTGATATTGCTAGGTTGCATCGCTTTTAACAGTGAAACGATTGACTGTGGGAGTTAATTGAACTAACTTTGGCTGTGAGCTTATAAATGTGATAGGTGAGACAACTGGGCTCCAAGAAATAACATTCTTCTTACTTTGACATGATTGTTGGAACTCAGCGACTACTCTTGGCGCTGTGGAAGCGCTTCATTTAAAATTTTGAATAAGTTAGTCATTTTTTACTGTGGGAGCAATCCTAGCCGTTAGCGCGTGCTGAAGAAATAGAGACAGTTTCAAATACTACATCTCACTTACTTTCTAACGGTATCAATCCGTTTGAGTTACAACGGTTGCGTCACATATTCGTACCAACATGTATTTAGTGATTTATGTCCGATATTACTAAGTTGTATCGCTTTTAACAGTGAAGCGATTGACTGTAGGACTTAATTGAACTGATTCTGGACTGTGACCTTATAAATGCGATAAATGAGTCAATTGGACTCCAAGGAAATACATTCTTCTTAATTCGACATGATTGCTTGGATCAGCGAGTACACTATGCTCTGTGGTAGCGGTTTTTTTGAAAGTTTAGATAAATAAGTCTTTTTTTACTGTGGGACCAATCCTGGCCGTTAGCACGCACTGAAGAAATAGAGACGTCCTCAAAAACTACATCTCATTGACTTCGTGGCGGTATCAATACGTTTGAGATACAACGGCTGCGTCACATAATCGTACCAACATATATTTAGTGATATCTTTCTGACATCACTAAGTTATATCGCTTTAAACAGTGAAACGATTGACTGTGGAACTTAATTGAACTAACTTTGGACTGAGACCTTATAAATGTGATAAGTGAGTTAACTGGACTCCAAGAAATAACATTCTTCTTAATTTAAAATGATTGCCGGAACTCAGCGATTACACTGGGCGCTGTGGTAGCGCTTCATTTAAAAATTTAGATAAATAAGTCATTCTTTACTGTGTGACCAATCCTAGCCGTTATCGCGTGCTGAAGAAAGGGCGACAGTTTCAAAAACTACATCTCACTTACTTTCTAACGGTGTCAGTCCGTTTGAGTTACAAACGGTTGTGTCAAATATTCGTACCAACATGTACTTAGTGATATTTTTCTGACATTACTAGGTTGCATCGCTTTTAACAGTGAAACGATTGACTGTGGGAGTTAATTGAACTAACTTCGGACTATGACCTGATAAATGTGAGAAATGAGAGAATTGGACTTTAAGAAATAACAATCTTATTAATTTGACATGATTGTCGGAACTCAGCGATTACACTGGGCGCTGTGGTAGCATTTCATTTAAAAATTTAAATAAAAAAGTCATTTTTTACTGTGGGACCAATCCTAGCCGTTATTGCGCGCTGAAGAAATAGAGACAGTTTCAAAAACTAACTTTCAATGACGTTCTAACGGTATCAGTCCGTTTGAGTTACAACGGTTGCGTCACATATTCGTACCAACATGCATTTAGTGATTTTCTTCCGATATTACTAAGTTGTATCGCTTTTAACAGTGAAGCGATTGACTGTGGGACTTAATTGAACTGATTCTGGACTGTGACATTATAAATGCGATAAATCAGCGAGCTGGACTCCAAGGAATAACATTCTTCTTAATTGGACATGATTGCTTTGATTCAGCGAGTACACTATGCTCTGTAGTATCGGTTTTTTTAAAAATTTATATAAATAAATCTTTTTTTACTGTGGGACCAATCCTGGCCGTTAGCACGCACAGAAGAAATAGAGCCATTCTCAAAAACTAAATCTTATTGATTATGTGGCGGTATCAACCCGTTTGTGATACAACGGCTGCGTCACATATTCGTACCAACATGTATTTGCTGACATTTTTCCGATACTACTAAGTTATATCGCTTTTAACAATGAAATGATTGACTGTGGGACTTAATTGAACTAACTTTGGCCTGTGACCTTATAAATGTGATAGGTCAGACAACTGGACTCCAAGAAATAACATTCTTCTTACTTTGACATGATTGTTGGAACTCAGCGACTACTCTTGGCGCTGTGGAAGCGCTTCATTTAAAAATTTAGATAAGTTAGTCATTTTTTACTGTGGGACCAATGCTAGCCGTTATCGCACCCTGAAGAAATAGAGGCAGTTTCAAAAACTACCTTTCAATGACGTTCTAACGGTATCAGTCCGTTTGAGTTACAACGGTCGCGTCACATATTCGTACCAACATGTACTTAGTGATATTTTTCTGACATTACTAGGTTGCATCGCTTTTAACAGTGAAATGATTGACTGTGGGAGTTAATTGAACTAACTTTGGACTATGACCTGATAAATGTGATAAATGAGAGAATTGGACTCCAAGAAATAACAATCTTATTAATTTGACATGATTGTCGGAACTCATCGATTACCCTGGGCGCTGTGGTAGCGCTTCATTTAAAAATTTAAATAAATAAGTCTTTTTTTACTGTGGGACCAATTCTGGCCGTTAGCACGCACTGAAGAAATAGAGACGTCCTCAAAAACTACATCTCATTGACTTCGTGGCGGTATCAATGCGTTTGAGATACAACGGCTGCGTCACATATTCATACCAACATGTATTTAGTGATATCTTTCCGATATTACTAATTTATATCGCTTTTAACGGTGAAACGATTGACTGTGGAACTTAATTGAACTAACTTTGGACTGAGACCTTATAAACGTGATAAGTGAGTTAACTGGACTCCAAGAAATAACATTCTTCTTAATTTGACATAATTGTCAAAACTCAGCGATTACACTGGGCGCTGTGGTAACGCTTCATTTAAAAATTAAGATAAAAAATTCAGTTTCTACTGTGGGACCAATCCTAGCCGTTAGCGCGTGCTGAAGAAATAGAGACAGTTTCAAAAACTACATTTCACCGACTTTCTAATGGTGTCAGTCCGTTTGAGTTACAACGGTTGGGTCACATATTCGTACCGACATGTATTTAGCGATATTTTTCTGATATTGCTAAGTTATATCGCTTTTAACAATGAAATGATTGAGTGTGGGACTTAATTGAACTAACTTTGGCCTGTGACCTTATAAATGTGATTAGTGAGACAACTGGACTCCAAGAAATAACATTGTTCTTACTTTGACATGATTTTTGGAACTCAGCCATTACACTGGGCGCTGTGGAAGCGCTTCATTTAAAAACTTAGAAAATTAAGTCATTTTTTACTGTGGGACCAATCCTGGCCGTTAACGCGCCCTGAAGAAATAGAGACAGTTTCAAAAACTACCTTTCAATGAAGTTCTAACGGTATCAATCCGTTTGAGTTACAACGGTTGCGTCACATATTCGTACCAACATGTATTTAGTGATTTATTTCCGATACTACTAAGTTGTATCGCTTTTAACAGTGAAGCGATTGACTGTGGGACTTAATTGAACTGATTCTGGACTGTGACCTGATAAATGCGATAAATGAGTCAATTGGACTCCAAGAAAATATATTCTTCTTAATTCGACATGATTGCTTGGATTCAGCGAGTACACTATGCTCTGTGGTTGCGGTTTTTTTGAAAGTTTATATAAATAAGTCTTTTTTTACTGTGGGACCAATCCTGGCCGTTAGCACGCACTGAAGAAATAGAGACGTCCTCAAAAACTACATCTCATTGACTTCGTGGCGGTATCAATACGTTTGAGATACAACGGCTGCGTCTCATATTCGTACCAACATGTATTTGCTGACATTTTTCCGATACTACTAAGTTATATCGCTTTTAACAATGAAATGATTGACTGTGGGACTTAATTGTACTAACTTTGGCCTGTGACCTTATAAATGTGATAGGTCAGACAACTGGACTCCAAGAAATAACATTCTTCTTACTTTGACATGATTGTTGGAACTCAGCGACTACTCTTGGCGCTGTGGAAGCGCTTCATTTAAAAATTTAGATAAGTTAGTCATTTTTTACTGTGGGACCAATGCTAGCCGTTATCGCACCCTGAAGAAATAGAGGCAGTTTCAAAAACTACCTTTCAATGACGTTCTAACGGTATCAGTCCGTTTGAGTTACAACGGTCGCGTCACATATTCGTACCAACATGTACTTAGTGATATTTTTCTGACATTACTAGGTTGCATCGCTTTTAACAGTGAAATGATTGACTGTGGGAGTTAATTGAACTAACTTTGGACTATGACCTGATAAATGTGATAAATGAGAGAATTGGACTCCAAGAAATAACAATCTTATTAATTTGACATGATTGTCGGAACTCATCGATTACCCTGGGCGCTGTGGTAGCGCTTCATTTAAAAATTTAAATAAATAAGTCTTTTTTTACTGTGGGACCAATTCTGGCCGTTAGCACGCACTGAAGAAATAGAGACGTCCTCAAAAACTACATCTCATTGACTTCGTGGCGGTATCAATGCGTTTGAGATACAACGGCTGCGTCACATATTCATACCAACATGTATTTAGTGATATCTTTCCGATATTACTAATTTATATCGCTTTTAACGGTGAAACGATTGACTGTGGAACTTAATTGAACTAACTTTGGACTGAGACCTTATAAACGTGATAAGTGAGTTAACTGGACTCCAAGAAATAACATTCTTCTGAATTTGACATAATTGTCAAAACTCAGCGATTACACTGGGCGCTGTGGTAACGCTTCATTTAAAAATTAAGATAAAAAATTCAGTTTCTACTGTGGGACCAATCCTAGCCGTTAGCGCGTGCTGAAGAAATAGAGACAGTTTCAAAAACTACATTTCACCGACTTTCTAATGGTGTCAGTCCGTTTGAGTTACAACGGTTGGGTCACATATTCGTACCGACATGTATTTAGCGATATTTTTCTGATATTGCTAAGTTATATCGCTTTTAACAATGAAATGATTGAGTGTGGGACTTAATTGAACTAACTTTGGCCTGTGACCTTATAAATGTGATTAGTGAGACAACTGGACTCCAAGAAATAACATTGTTCTTACTTTGACATGATTTTTGGAACTCAGCCATTACACTGGGCGCTGTGGAAGCGCTTCATTTAAAAACTTAGAAAATTAAGTCATTTTTTACTGTGGGACCAATCCTGGCCGTTAACGCGCCCTGAAGAAATAGAGACAGTTTCAAAAACTACCTTTCAATGAAGTTCTAACGGTATCAATCCGTTTGAGTTACAACGGTTGCGTCACATATTCGTACCAACATGTATTTAGTGATTTATTTCCGATACTACTAAGTTGTATCGCTTTTAACAGTGAAGCGATTGACTGTGGGACTTAATTGAACTGATTCTGGACTGTGACCTGATAAATGCGATAAATGAGTCAATTGGACTCCAAGAAAATATATTCTTCTTAATTCGACATGATTGCTTGGATTCAGCGAGTACACTATGCTCTGTGGTTGCGGTTTTTTTGAAAGTTTATATAAATAAGTCTTTTTTTACTGTGGGACCAATCCTGGCCGTTAGCACGCACTGAAGAAATAGAGACGTCCTCAAAAACTACATCTCATTGACTTCGTGGCGGTATCAATACGTTTGAGATACAACGGCTGCGTCTCATATTCGTACCAACATGTATTTACTGACATTTTTCCGATACTACTAAGTTATATCGCTTTTAACAATGAAATGATTGACTGTGGGACTTAATTGAACTAGCTTTGGCCTGTGACCTTATAAATGTGATAGGTCAGACAACTGGGCTCCAAGAAATAACATTGTTCTTACTTTGACATGATTGTTGGAACTCAGCGACTACTCTTGGCGCTGTGGAAGCGCTTCATTTAAAAATTTAGATAAATAAGACATTTTTTACTGTGGGACCAATCCTAGCCGTTAGCGCGTGCTGAAGAAATAGAGACAGTTTCAAATACTACATCTCACTTACTTTCTAATGGTGTCAGTCCGTTTGAGTTACAACGGTTGGGTCACATATTCGTACCAACATGTATTTAGCGATATTTTTCTGATATTGCTAGGTTGCATCGCTTTTAACAGTAAAAAGATTGACGGTGGGACTTAATTAAACTAACTTTGGACTGTGGCCTGATAAATGTAATAAATGAGACAATTGGACTCCAAGAAGTAACATTCTTCTTAATTTGAAATGATTGCCGGAACTCAGCGATTACACTGGGCGCTGTGGTAGCGCTTCATTTAAAAATTTAGATAAATAGGTCATTCTTTACTGTGTGACCAATCCTAGCCGTTATCGCGTGCTGAAGAAAGGGCCACAATTTCAATAACTACATCTCACTTACTTTCTAACGGTGTCAGTCCGTTTGAGTTACAACGGTTGGGTCACATATTCGTACCATCATGTACTTAGTGATATTTTTCTGACATTACTAGGTTGCATCGCTTTTAACAGTGAAACGATTGACTGTGGGAGTTAATTGAACTAACTTTGGCTGTGACCTTATAAATGTGATAGGTGAGACAACTGGGCTCCAAGAAATAACATTCTTCTTACTTTGACATGATTGTTGGAACTCAGCGACTACTCTTGGCGCTGTGGAAGCGCTTCATTCAAAAATTTAGATAAGTTAGTCATTTTTTACTGTGGCACCAATCCTAGCCGTTATCGCACCCTGAAGAAATAGAGGCAGTTTCAAAAACTACCTTTCAATGACGTTCTAACGGTATCAATCCGTTTGAGTTACAACGGCTGCGTCTCATATTCGTACCAACATGTATTTAGTGATATCTTTCCGATATTACTAAGTTATATCGCTTTTAACAGTGAAACGATTGACTGTGGGAGTTAATTGAACTAACCTCGGACTATGACCTGATAAATGTGATAAAGGAGATATTTGGACTCCAAGAAATAACAATCTTCTTAATTTGACATGATTGTCGGAACTCAGCGATAACACTGGGCGCTGTGGTAGCGCTTCATTTAAAAATTTAAATAAAAAAGTCATTTTTTACTGTGGGACCAATCCTAACCGTTATCGTGCGCTGAAGAAATAGCAACAGTTTCAAAAACTACATTTCATTTACTTTCCAACAGTATCAATCCGTTTGAGTTACAACGGTTGCGTCACATACTCGTACCAACATGTACTTAGCGATACTTTTCTGACATTAATAGGTTGCATCGCTTTTAACAGTGAAGCGATTGACTGTAGGACTTAATTGAACTGATTCTGGACTGTGACCTTATAAATGTGATAAATGAGCCTATTGGACTCCAAGGAATAACATTCCTCTTAATTCGACATGATTGTTGGAAATCAGCGATTGCACTTGGCGCTGTGGAAGCGCTTCATTTAATAATTAAGATAAAAAATTCAGTTTCTACTGTGGGACCAATCCTAGCCGTTATCGCGCGCTGAAGAAATAGAGACAGTATCAAAAACTACATTTCAATGACGTTCTAACGGTATCAGTCCGTTTGAGTTACAACGGTTGGGTCACATATTCGTACCAACATGTATTTAGTAATTTTTTTCCGATATTACTAAATTGTATCGCTTTTAACAGTGAAGCGATTGACTGTGGGACTTAATTGAACTGATTCTGGACTGTGACCTTATAAATGCGATAAATGAGCCAATTTGACTCCAAGGAATAACATTCTTTTTAATTCGACATGATTGCTTGGATTCAGCGAGTACACTATTCTCTGTGGTAGCGCTTTTTTTAAAAATTTAGTTAAATAAGTCTTTTACTGTGGGACCAATCCTGGCCGTTAGCACGCACTGAAGAAATAGAGACGTCCTCAAAAACTACATCTCATTGACTTCGTGGCGGTATCAATACGTTTGAGATACAACGGCTGCGTCTCATATTCGTACCAACATGTATTTAGTGATATCTTTCCGATATTACTAAGTTATATCGCTTTTAACAGTGAAACGATTGACTGTGGGAGTTAATTGAACTAACTTCGGACTATGACCTGATAAATGTGATAAATGAGATATTTGGACTCCAAGAAATAACAATCTTCTTAATTTGACATGATTGTCGGAACTCAGCGATAACACTGGGCGCTGTGGTAGCGCTTCATTTAAAAATTTAAATAAAAAAGTCATTTTTTACTGTGGGACCAATCCTAGCCGTTATCGTGCGCTGAAGAAATAGCAACAGTTTCAAAAACTACATTTCATTGACTTTCCAACAGTATCAATCCGTTTGAGTTACAACGGTTGCGTCACATACTCGTACCAACATGTACTTAGCGATACTTTTCTGACATTAATAGGTTGCATCGCTTTTAACAGTGAAGCGATTGACTGTAGGACTTAATTGAACTGATTCTGGACTGTGACCTTATAAATGTGATAAATGAGCCAATTGGACTCCAAGGAATAACATTCCTCTTAATTCGACATGATTGTTGGGAATCAGCGATTGCACTTGGCGCTGTGGAAGCGCTTCATTTAATAATTAAGATAAAAAATTCAGTTTCTACTGTGGGACCAATCCTAGCCGTTATCGCGCGCTGAAGAAATAGAGACAGTATCAAAAACTACATTTCAATGACGTTCTAACGGTATCAGTCCGTTTGAGTTACAACGGTTGGGTCACATATTCGTACCAACATGTATTTAGTGATTTTTTTCCGATATTACTAAGTTGTATCGCTTTTAACAGTGAAGCGATTGACTGTGGGACTTAATTGAACTGATTCTGAATTGTGACCTTATAAATGCGATAAATGAGCCAATTTGACTCCAAGGAATAACATTCTTTTTAATTCGCAATGATTGCTTGGATTCAGCGAGTACACTATTCTCTGTGGTAGCGCTTTTTTTAAAAATTTAGTTAAATAAGTCTTTTTTTACTGTGGGACCAATCCTGGCCGTTAGCACGCACTGAAGGAATAGAGATATTCGCAAAAACTACATCTCATTGATTTCGTGGCGGTATCAATCCGTTGGAGATACAACGGCTGCGTCACATATTCGTAAATGCGATAAATGAGCCAGCTGGACTCCAAGGAATAACATTCTTCTTAATTCGACATGATTGCTTTGATTCAGCGAGTACACTATGCTCTGTAGTATCGGTTTTTTTAAAAATTTAGATAAATAAGTCTTTTCTTACTGTGGGACCAATCCTGGCCGTTAGCACGCACTGAAGAAATAGAGCCATTCTCAGAAACTAAATCTCATTGATTTCGTGGCGGTATCAATCCGTTTGAGATACAACGGCTGCGTCACATATTCGTACCAACATGTATTTACTGACATTTTTCCGATACTACTAAGTTATATCGCTTTTAACAATGAAATGATTGACTGTGGGACTTAATTGAATTAACTTTGGCCTGTGACCTTCTAAATGTGATAGGTGAGACAACTGGGCTCCAAGAAATATTATTCTTCTTACTTTGACATGATTGTTGGAACTCAGCGACTACTCTTAGCGCTGTGGAAGCGCTTCATTTAAAAATTTAGATAAGTTAGTCATTTTTTACTGTGGGACTAATGCTAGCCGTTATCGCACCCTGAAGAAATAGAGGCAGTTTCAAAAACTACCTTTCAATGACGTTCTAACGGTATCAATCCGTTTGAGTTACAACGGTTGGGTCACATATTCGTACCAACATGTATTTAGTGATTTATGTCCGATATTACTAAGTTGTATCGCTTTTAACAGTGAAGCGATTGACTGTAGGACTTAATTGAACTGATTCTGGACTGTGACCTTATAAATGCGATAAATGAGCCAGCTGGACTCCAAGGAATAACATTCTTCTTAATTCGACATGATTGCTTTGATTCAACGAGGACACTATGCTCTGTGGTAGCAGTTTTTTTGGAAGTTTAGATAAATAAGTCTTTTTTTACTCTGTGGGACCAATCCTGGCCGTTAGCACGCACTGAAGAAATAGAGACGTCCTCAAAAACTACATCTCATTGACTTCGTGGCGGTATCAATACGTTTGAGATTCAACGGCTGCGTCACATAATCGTACCAACATGTATTTAGTGATATCTTTCTGACATCACTAAGTTATATCGCTTTTAACAGTGAAACGATTGACTGTGGAACTTAATTGAACTAACTTTGGACTGAGACCTTATAATTGTGATAAGTGAGTTAACTGGACTCCAAGAAATAACATTCTTCTTAATTTGACATAATTGTCAAAACTCAGCGATTACACTGGGCGCTGTGGTAACGCTTCATTTAAAAATTAAGATAAAAAATTCAGTTTCTACTGTGGGACCAATCCTGGCCGTTAACGCGCCCGGAAGAAATAGAGACGTCCTCAAAAACTACACTTCATTGTCTTTTTGGCGGTATCAATCCATTTGAGTTACAACGGTTGCGTCACGTATTCGTACCAACATGTATTTAGTGATTTTTTTCCGATATTACTAAGTTGTATCGCTTTTAACAGTGAAGCGATTGACTGTGGGACTTAATTGAAATGATTCTGGACTGTGACCTTATAAATGCAATAAATGAGCCAGCTGGACTCCAAGGAATAACATTCTTCTTAATTCGACATGATTGCTTTGATTCAGCGAGTACACTATGCTCTGTAGTATCGGTTTTTTTAAAAATTTAGATAAATAAGTCTTTTTTTACTGTGGGACCAATCCTGGCCGTTAGCACGCATTGAAGAAATAGAGCCATTCTCAAAAACTGAATCTCATTGATTTCGTGGCGGTATCAATCCGTTTGAGATACAACGGCTGCGTCACGTATTCGTACCAACATGTATTTAGTGATTTTTTTCCGATATTACTAAGTTGTATCGCTTTTAACAGTGAAGCGATTGACTGTGGGACTTAATTGAACTGATTCTGAATTGTGACCTTATAAATGCGATAAATGAGCCAATTTGACTCCAAGGAATAACATTCTTTTTAATTCGCAATGATTGCTTGGATTCAGCGAGTACACTATTCTCTGTGGTAGCGCTTTTTTTAAAAATTTAGTTAAATAAGTCTTTTTTTACTGTGGGACCAATCCTGGCCGTTAGCACGCACTGAAGGAATAGAGATATTCGCAAAAACTACATCTCATTGATTTCGTGGCGGTATCAATCCGTTGGAGATACAACGGCTGCGTCACATATTCGTAAATGCGATAAATGAGCCAGCTGGACTCCAAGGAATAACATTCTTCTTAATTCGACATGATTGCTTTGATTCAGCGAGTACACTATGCTCTGTAGTATCGGTTTTTTTAAAAATTTAGATAAATAAGTCTTTTCTTACTGTGGGACCAATCCTGGCCGTTAGCACGCACTGAAGAAATAGAGCCATTCTCAGAAACTAAATCTCATTGATTTCGTGGCGGTATCAATCCGTTTGAGATACAACGGCTGCGTCACATATTCGTACCAACATGTATTTACTGACATTTTTCCGATACTACTAAGTTATATCGCTTTTAACAATGAAATGATTGACTGTGGGACTTAATTGAATTAACTTTGGCCTGTGACCTTCTAAATGTGATAGGTGAGACAACTGGGCTCCAAGAAATATTATTCTTCTTACTTTGACATGATTGTTGGAACTCAGCGACTACTCTTAGCGCTGTGGAAGCGCTTCATTTAAAAATTTAGATAAGTTAGTCATTTTTTACTGTGGGACTAATGCTAGCCGTTATCGCACCCTGAAGAAATAGAGGCAGTTTCAAAAACTACCTTTCAATGACGTTCTAACGGTATCAATCCGTTTGAGTTACAACGGTTGGGTCACATATTCGTACCAACATGTATTTAGTGATTTATGTCCGATATTACTAAGTTGTATCGCTTTTAACAGTGAAGCGATTGACTGTAGGACTTAATTGAACTGATTCTGGACTGTGACCTTATAAATGCGATAAATGAGCCAGCTGGACTCCAAGGAATAACATTCTTCTTAATTCGACATGATTGCTTTGATTCAACGAGGACACTATGCTCTGTGGTAGCAGTTTTTTTGGAAGTTTAGATAAATAAGTCTTTTTTTACTCTGTGGGACCAATCCTGGCCGTTAGCACGCACTGAAGAAATAGAGACGTCCTCAAAAACTACATCTCATTGACTTCGTGGCGGTATCAATACGTTTGAGATTCAACGGCTGCGTCACATAATCGTACCAACATGTATTTAGTGATATCTTTCTGACATCACTAAGTTATATCGCTTTTAACAGTGAAACGATTGACTGTGGAACTTAATTGAACTAACTTTGGACTGAGACCTTATAATTGTGATAAGTGAGTTAACTGGACTCCAAGAAATAACATTCTTCTTAATTTGACATAATTGTCAAAACTCAGCGATTACACTGGGCGCTGTGGTAACGCTTCATTTAAAAATTAAGATAAAAAATTCAGTTTCTACTGTGGGACCAATCCTGGCCGTTAACGCGCCCGGAAGAAATAGAGACGTCCTCAAAAACTACACTTCATTGTCTTTTTGGCGGTATCAATCCATTTGAGTTACAACGGTTGCGTCACGTATTCGTACCAACATGTATTTAGTGATTTTTTTCCGATATTACTAAGTTGTATCGCTTTTAACAGTGAAGCGATTGACTGTGGGACTTAATTGAAATGATTCTGGACTGTGACCTTATAAATGCAATAAATGAGCCAGCTGGACTCCAAGGAATAACATTCTTCTTAATTCGACATGATTGCTTTGATTCAGCGAGTACACTATGCTCTGTAGTATCGGTTTTTTTAAAAATTTAGATAAATAAGTCTTTTTTTACTGTGGGACCAATCCTGGCCGTTAGCACGCATTGAAGAAATAGAGCCATTCTCAAAAACTGAATCTCATTGATTTCGTGGCGGTATCAATCCGTTTGAGATACAACGGCTGCGTCACATATTCGTACCAACATGTATTTACTGACATTTTTCCGATACTACTAAGTTATGTCGCTTTAACAATGAAATGATTGACTGTGGGACTTAATTGAATTATCTTTGGCCTGTGACCTTATAAATGTGATAGGTGAGACAACTGGGCTCCAAGAAATATTATTCTTCTTACTTTGACATGATTGTTGGAACTCAGCGACTACTCTTGGCGCTGTGGAAGCGCTTCATTTAAAAATTTAGATAAGTTAGTCATTTTTTACTGTGGGACCAATGTTAGCCGTTATCGCACCCTGAAGAAATAGAGGCAGTTTCAAAAACTACAATTTCAATGACGTTCTAACGGTATCAATCCGTTTGAGTTACAACGGTTGGGTCACATATTCGTACCAACATGTATTTAGTGATTTATGTCCGATTTTTTTTTTTTTCTTTTCTTTTCAATTTATTTAAAGTCGATTATTCACATAATTACAATAGTTTAAAAAAAAAAAGTAATTAAGAAAACTAATCTAAATCCGATATTACTAAGTTGTATCGCTTTTAACAGTGAAGCGATTGACTGTAGGACTTAATTGAACTGATTCTGGACTGTGACCTTATAAATGCGATAAATGAGCCAGCTGGACTCCAAGGAATAACATTCTTCTTAATTCGAAATGATTGCTTTGATTCAGCGAGTACACTATGCTCTGTGGTAGCGGTTTTTTTGGAAGTTTAGATAAATAAGTCTTTTTTTACTGTGGGACCAATCCTGGCCGTTAGCACGCACTGAAGAAATAGAGACGTCCTCAAAAACTACATCTCATTGACTTCGTGGCAGTATCAATACGTTTGAGATACAACGGCTGCGTCACATAATCGTACCAACATGTATTTAGTGATATCTTTCTGACATCACTAAGTTATATCGCTTTTAACAGTGAAACGATTGACTGTGGAACTTAATTGAACTAACTTTGGACTGAGACCTTATAATTGTGATAAGTGAGTTAACTGGACTCCAAGAAATAACATTCTTCTTAATTTGACATAATTGTCAAAACTCAGCGATTACACTGGGCGCTGTGGTAACGCTTCATTTAAAAATTAAGATAAAAAATTCAGTTTCTACTGTGGGACCAATCCTGGCCGTTAACGCGCCCGGAAGAAATAGAGACGTCCTCAAAAACTACACTTCATTGACTTCTTGGCGGTATCAATCCATTTGAGTTACAACGGTTGCGTCACATATTCGTACCAACATGTATTTAGTGATTTTTTTCCGATATTACTAAGTTGTATCGCTTTTAACAGTGAAGCAATTGACTGTGGGACTTAATTGAAATGATTCTGGACTGTGACCTTATAAATGCAATAAATGAGCCAGCTGGACTCCAAGGAATAACATTCTTCTTAATTCGACATGGTTGCTTTGATTCAGCGAGTACACTATGCTCTGTAGTATCGGTTTTTTTAAAAATTTAGATAAATAAGTCTTTTTTTACTGTGGGACCAATCCTGGCCGTTAGCACGCACTGAAGAAATAGAGCCTTTCTCAAAAACTGAATCTCCTTGATTTCGTGGCGGTATCAATCCGTTTGAGATACAACGGCTGCGTCACATATTCGTACCAACATGTATTTACTGACATTTTTCCGATACTACTAAGTTATATCGCTTTTAACAATGAAATGATTGACTGTGGGACTTAATTGAATTAACTTTGGCCTGTGACCTTATAAATGTGATAGGTGAGACAACTGGGCTCCAAGAAATATTATTCGTCTTACTTTGACATGATTGTTGGAACTCAGCGACTACTCTTGGCGCTGTGGTAACGCTTCATTTAAAAATTAAGATAAAAAATTCAGTTTCTACTGTGGGACCAATCCTGGCCGTTAACGCGCCCGGAAGAAATAGAGACGTCCTCAAAAACTACACTTCATTGACTTCTTGGCGGTATCAATCCATTTGAGTTACAACGGTTGCGTCACATATTCGTACCAACATGTATTTAGTGATTTTTTTCCGATATTACTAAGTTGTATCGCTTTTAACAGTGAAGCGATTGACTGTGGGACTTAATTGAAATGATTCTGGACTGTGACCTTATAAATGCAATAAATGAGCCAGCTGGACTCCAAGGAATAACATTCTTCTTAATTCGACATGGTTGCTTTGATTCAGCGAGTACACTATGCTCTGTAGTATCGGTTTTTTTAAAAATTTAGATAAATAAGTCTTTTTTTACTGTGGGACCAATCCTGGCCGTTAGCACGCACTGAAGAAATAGAGCCATTCTCAAAAACTGAATCTCATTGATTTCGTGGCGGTATCAATCCGTTTGAGATACAACGGCTGAGTCACATATTCGTACCAACATGTATTTACTGACATTTTTCAGATACTACTAAGTTATATCGCTTTAACAATGAAATGATTGACTGTGGGACTTAATTGAATTAACTTTGGCCTGTGACCTTATAAATGTGATAGGTGAGACAACTGGGCTCCAAGAAATAACATTCTTCTTACTTTGACATGATTGTTGGAACTCAGCGACTACTCTTGGCGCTGTGGAAGCGCTTTATTTAAAAATTTGGATAAGTTAGTCATTTTTTACTGTGGGACCAATGCTAGCCGTTATCGCACCCTGAAGAAATAGAGGCAGTTTCAAAAACTACAATTTCAATGACGTTCTAACGGTATCAATCCGTTTGAGTTACAACGGTTGGGTCACATATTGGTACCAACATGTATTTAGTGATTTATGTCCGATATTACTAAGTTGTATCGCTTTTAACAGTGAAGCGATTGACTGTAGGACTTAATTGAACTGATTCTGGACTGTGACCTTATAAATGCGATAAATGCGCCAGCTGGACTCCAAGGAATAACATTCTTCTTAATTCGACATGATTGCTTTGATTCAGCGAGTACACTATGCTCTGTGGTAGCGGTTTTTTTGGAAGTTTCGATAAATAAGTCTTTTTTTACTGTGGGACCAATCCTGGCCGTTAGCACGCACTGAAGAAATAGAGACGTCCTCAAAAACTACATCTCATTGACTTCTGGCGGTATCAATACGTTTGAGATACAACGGCTGCGTCACATAATCGTACCAACATGTATTTAGTGATATCTTTCTGACATCACTAAGTTATATCGCTTTTAACAGTGAAACGATTGACTGTGGAACTTAATTGAACTAACTTTGGACTGAGACCTTATAAATGTGATAAGTGAGTTAACTGGACCCCAATAAATAACATTCTTCTTAATTTGACATAATTGTCAAAACTCAGCGATTACACTGGGCGCTGTGGTAACGTTTCATTTAAAAATTAAGATAAAAAATTCAGTTTCTACTGTGGGACCAATCCTGGCCGTTAACGCGCCCTGAAGAAATAGAGACAGTTTCAAAAACTACCTTTCAATGAAGTTCTAACGGTATCAATTCGTTTGAGTTACAACGGTTGCGTCACATATTCGTACCAACATGTATTTAGTGATTTATTTCCGATATTACTAAGTTGTATCGCTTTTAACAGTTAAGCGATTGACTGTGGAACTTAATTGAACTGATTCTGGACTGTGACCTGATAAATGCGATAAATGAGTCAATTGGACTCCAAGAAAATACATTCTTCTTAATTCGACATGATTGCTTGGATTCAGCGAGTACACTATGCTCTGTGTTAGCGGTTTTTTTGAAAGTTTAGATAAATAAGTCTTTTTTTTACTGTGGGACCAATCCTGGCCGTTAGCACGCACTGAAGAAATAAAGACGTCCTCAAAAACTACATCTCATTGACTTTGTGGTGGTATCAATACGTTTGAGATACAACGGCTGCGTCTCATATTCGTACCAACATGTATTTAGTGATATCTTTCCAATATTACTAAGTTATATCGCTTTTAACAGTGAAACGATTGACTGTGGGAGTTAATTGAACTAACTTCGGACTATGACCTGATAAATGTGATAAATGAGACATTTGGACTCCAAGAAATAACAATCTTCTTAATTTGACATGATTGCCGGAACTCAGCGATTACACTGGGCGCTGTGGTAACGCTTCATTTAAAAATTAAGATAAAAAATTCAGTTTCTACTGTGGGACCAATCCTGGCCGTTAACGCGCCCGGAAGAAATAGAGACGTCCTCAAAAACTACACTTCATTGACTTCTTGGCGGTATCAATCCATTTGAGTTACAACGGTTGCGTCACATATTCGTACCAACATGTATTTAGTGATTTATTTCCGATATTACTAAGTTGTATCGCTTTTAACAGTTAAGCGATTGACTGTGGGACTTAATTGAACTGATTCTGGACTGTGACCTGATAAATGCGATAAATGAGTCAATTGGACTCCAAGAAAATACATTCTTCTTAATTCGACATGATTGCTTGGATTCAGCGAGTACACTATGCTCTGTGTTAGCGGTTTTTTTGAAAGTTTAGATAAATAAGTCTTTTTTTTACTGTGGGACCAATCCTGGCCGTTAGCACGCACTGAAGAAATAAAAACGTCTTCAAAAACTACATCTCATTTACTTTGTGGTGGTATCAATACGTTTGAGATACAACGGCTGCGTCTCATATTCGTACCAACATGTATTTAGTGATATCTTTCCAATATTACTAAGTTATATCGCTTTTAACAGTGAAACGATTGACTGTGGGAGTTAATTGAACTAACTTCGGACTATGACCTGATAAATGTGATAAATGAGACATTTGGACTCCAAGAAATAACAATCTTCTTAATTTGACATGATTGACGGAACTCAGCGACTACTCTTGGCGCTGTGGAAGCGCTTAAAAATTTATTTTATAAAAATTTAAAAATTTAGATAAGTTAGTCATTTTTTACTGTGGGACCAATGCTAGCCGTTATCGCACCCTGAAGAAATAGAGGAAGTTTCAAAAACTACCTTTCAATGACGTTCTAACGGTATCAATCCGTTTGAGTTACAACGGTTGGGTCACATATTCGTACCAACATGTATTTAGTGATTTATGACCGATATTACTAAGTTGTATCGCTTTTAACAGTGAAGCGATTGACTGTAGGACTTAATTGAACTGATTCTGGACTGTGACCTTATAAATGCGATAAATGAGCCAGCTGGACTCCAAGGAATAACATTCTTCTTAATTCGACATGATTGCTTTGATTCAGCGAGTACACTATGCTCTGTGGTAGCGGTTTTTTTGGAAGTTTAGATAAATAAGTCTTTTTTTTCTGTGGGACCAATCCTGGCCGTTAGCACGCACTGAAGAAATAGAGACGTCCTCAAAAACTACATCTCATTGACTTCGTGGCGGTATCAATACGTTTGAGATACAACGGCTGCGTCACATAATCGTACCAACATGTATTTAGTGATATCTTTCTGACATCACTAAGTTATATCGCTTTTAACAGTGAAACGATTGACTGTGGAACTTAATTGAACTAACTTTGGACTGAGACCTTATAATTGTGATAAGTGAGTTAACTGGACTCCAAGAAATAACATTCTTCTTAATTTGACATAATTGTCAAAACTCAGCGATTACACTGGGCGCTGTGGTAACGCTTCATTTAAAAATTAAGATAAAAAATTCAGTTCCTACTGTGGGACCAATCCTGGCCGTTAACGCGCCCGGAAGAAATAGAGACGTCCTCAAAAACTACACTTCATTGACTTCTTAGCGGTATCAATCCATTTGAGTTACAACGGTTGCGTCACATATTCGTACCAACATGTATTTAGTGATTTTTTTCCGATATTACTAAGTTGTATCGCTTTTAACAGTGAAGCGATTGACTGTGGGACTTAATTGAAATGATTCTGGACTGTGACCCTATAAATGCAATAAATGAGCCAGCTGGACTCCAAGGAATAACATTCTTCTTAATTCGACATGATTGCTTTGATTCAGCGAGTACACTATGCTCTGTAGTATCGGTTTTTTTAAAAATTTAGATAAATAAGTCTTTTTTTACTGTGGGACCAATCCTGGCCGTTAGCACGCACTGAAGAAATAGAGCCATTCTCAAAAACTGAATCTCATTGATTTCGTGGCGGTATCAATCCGTTTGAGATACAACGGCTGCGTCACATATTCGTACCAACATGTATTTACTGACATTTTTCCGATACTACTAAGTTATATCGCTTTAACAATGAAATGATTGACTGTGGGACTTAATTGAATTAACTTTGGCCTGTAACCTTATAAATGTGATAGGTGAGACAACTGGGCTCCAAGAAATAACATTCTTCTTACTTTGACATGATTGTTGGAACTCAGCGACTACTCTTGGCGCTGTGGAAGCGCTTCATTTAAAAATTTAGATAAGTTAGTCATTTTTTACTGTGGGACCAATGCTAGCCGTTATCGCACCCTGAAGAAATAGAGGCAGTTTCAAAAACTACCTTTCAATGACGTTCTAACGGTATCAATCCGTTTGAGTTACAACGGTTGGGTCACATATTGGTACCAACATGTATTTAGTGATTTATGTCCGATATTACTAAGTTGTATCGCTTTTAACAGTGAAGCGATTGACTGTAGGACTTAATTGAACTGATTCTGGACTGTGACCTTATAAATGCGATAAATGAGCCAGCTGGACTCCAAGGAATAACATTCTTCTTAATTCGACATGATTGCTTTGATTCAGCGAGTACACTATGCTCTGTGGTAGCGGTTTTTTTGGAAGTTTAGATAAATAAGTCTTTTTTTACTGTGGGACCAATCCTGGCCGTTAGCACGCACTGAAGAAGTAGAGACGTCCTCAAAAACTACATCTCATTGACTTCGTGGCGGTATCAATACGTTTGAGATACAACGGCTGCGTCACATAATCGTACCAACATGTATTTAGTGATATCTTTCTGACATCACTAAGTTATATCGCTTTTAACAGTGAAACGATTGACTGTGGAACTTAATTGAACTAACTTTGGACTGAGACCTTATAAATGTGATAAGTGAGTTAGCTGGACTCCAAGAAATAACATTCTTCTTAATTTGACATAATTGTCAAAACTCAGCGATTACACTGGGCGCTGTGGTAACGCTTCATTTAAAAATTAAGATAAAAAATTCAGTTTCTACTGTGGGACCAATCCTGGCCGTTAACGCGCCCTGAAGAAATAGAGACAGTTTCAAAAACTACATTTCACCGACTTTCTAATGGTGTCAGTCCGTTTAAGTTACAACGGTTGGGTCACATATTCGTACCGACATGTATTAATCGATATTTTTCTGATATTGATAAGTTATATCGCTTTTAACAATGAAATGATTGAGTGTGGGACTTAATTGAACTAACTTTGGCCTGTGACCTTATAAATGTGATAAGTGAGACAACTGCACTCCAAGAAATAACATTGTTCTTACTTTGACATGATTGTTGGAACTCAGCGATTACACTGGGCGCAGTGGAAGCGCTTCATTTAAAAACTTAGATAATTAAGTCATTTTTTACTGTGGGACCAATCCTGGCCGTTAACGCGCCCTGAAGAAATAGAGACAGTTTCAAAAACTACCTTTCAATGAAGTTCTAACGGTATCAATCCGTTTGAGTTACAACGGTTGCGTCACATATTCGTACCAACATGTATTTAGTGATTTATTTCCGATATTACTAAGTTGTATCGCTTTTAACAGTTAAGCGATTGACTGTGGGACTTAATTGAACTGATTCTGGACTGTGACCTGATAAATGCGATAAATGAGTCAATTGGACTCCAAGAAAATACATTCTTCTTAATTCGACATGATTGCTTGGATTCAGCGAGTACACTATGCTCTGTGGTAGCGGTTTTTTTGGAAGTTTAGATAAATAAGTCTTTTTTTTCTGTGGGACCAATCCTGGCCGTTAGCACGCACTGAAGAAATAGAGACGTCCTCAAAAACTACATCTCATTGACTTCGTGGCGGTATCAATACGTTTGAGATACAACGGCTGCGTCACATAATCGTACCAACATGTATTTAGTGATATCTTTCTGACATCACTAAGTTATATCGCTTTTAACAGTGAAACGATTGACTGTGGAACTTAATTGAACTAACTTTGGACTGAGACCTTATAATTGTGATAAGTGAGTTAACTGGACTCCAAGAAATAACATTCTTCTTAATTTGACATAATTGTCAAAACTCAGCGATTACACTGGGCGCTGTGGTAACGCTTCATTTAAAAATTAAGATAAAAAATTCAGTTTCTACTGTGGGACCAATCCTGGCCGTTAACGCGCCCGGAAGAAATAGAGACGTCCTCAAAAACTACACTTCATTGACTTCTTAGCGGTATCAATCCATTTGAGTTACAACGGTTGCGTCACATATTCGTACCAACATGTATTTAGTGATTTTTTTCCGATATTACTAAGTTGTATCGCTTTTAACAGTGAAGCGATTGACTGTGGGACTTAATTGAAATGATTCTGGACTGTGACCCTATAAATGCAATAAATGAGCCAGCTGGACTCCAAGGAATAACATTCTTCTTAATTCGACATGATTGCTTTGATTCAGCGAGTACACTATGCTCTGTAGTATCGGTTTTTTTAAAAATTTAGATAAATAAGTCTTTTTTTACTGTGGGACCAATCCTGGCCGTTAGCACGCACTGAAGAAATAGAGCCATTCTCAAAAACTGAATCTCATTGATTTCGTGGCGGTATCAATCCGTTTGAGATACAACGGCTGCGTCACATATTCGTACCAACATGTATTTACTGACATTTTTCCGATACTACTAAGTTATATCGCTTTAACAATGAAATGATTGACTGTGGGACTTAATTGAATTAACTTTGGCCTGTGACCTTATAAATGTGATAGGTGAGACAACTGGGCTCCAAGAAATAACATTCTTCTTACTTTGACATGATTGTTGGAACTCAGCGACTACTTTTGGCGCTGTGGAAGCGCTTCATTTAAAAATTTAGATAAGTTAGTCATTTTTTACTGTGGGACCAATGCTAGCCGTTATCGCACCCTGAAGAAATAGAGGCAGTTTCAAAAACTACCTTTCAATGACGTTCTAACGGTATCAATCCGTTTGAGTTACAACGGTTGGGTCACATATTGGTACCAACATGTATTTAGTGATTTATGTCCGATATTACTAAGTTGTATCGCTTTTAACAGTGAAGCGATTGACTGTAGGACTTAATTGAACTGATTCTGGACTGTGACCTTATAAATGCGATAAATGAGCCAGCTGGACTCCAAGGAATAACATTCTTCTTAATTCGACATGATTGCTTTGATTCAGCGAGTACACTATGCTCTGTGGTAGCGGTTTTTTTGGAAGTTTAGATAAATAAGTCTTTTTTTACTGTGGGACCAATCCTGGCCGTTAGCACGCACTGAAGAAATAGAGATGTCCTCAAAAACTACATCTCATTGACTTCGTGGCGGTATCAATACGTTTGAGATACAACGGCTGCGTCACATAATCGTACCAACATGTATTTAGTGATATCTTTCTGACATCACTAAGTTATATCGCTTTTAACAGTGAAACGATTGACTGTGGAACTTAATTGAACTAACTTTGGACTGAGACCTTATAAATGTGATAAGTGAGTTAACTGGACTCCAAGAAATAACATTCTTCTTAATTTGACATAATTGTCAAAACTCAGCGATTACACTGGGCGCTGTGGTAACGCTTCATTTAAAAATTAAGATAAAAAATTCAGTTTCTACTGTAGGACCAATCCTGGCCGTTAACGCGCCCTGAAGAAATAGAGACAGTTTCAAAAACTACATTTCACCGACTTTCTAATGGTGTCAGTCCGTTTAAGTTACAACGGTTGGGTCACATATTCGTACCGACATGTATTAAGCGATATTTTTCTGATATTGATAAGTTATATCGCTTTTAACAATGAAATGATTGAGTGTGGGACTTAATTGAACTAACTTTGGCCTGTGACCTTATAAATGTGATAAGTGAGACAACTGCACTCCAAGAAATAACATTGTTCTTACTTTGACATGATTGTTGGAACTCAGCGATTACACTGGGCGCAGTGGAAGCGCTTCATTTAAAAACTTAGATAATTAAGTCATTTTTTACTGTGGGACCAATCCTGGCCGTTAACGCGCCCTGAAGAAATAGAGACAGTTTCAAAAACTACCTTTCAATGAAGTTCTAACGGTATCAATCCGTTTGAGTTACAACGGTTGCGTCACATATTCGTACCAACATGTATTTAGTGATTTATTTCCGATATTACTAAGTTGTATCGCTTTTAACAGTTAAGCGATTGACTGTGGGACTTAATTGAACTGATTCTGGACTGTGACCTGATAAATGCGATAAATGAGTCAATTGGACTCCAAGAAAATACATTCTTCTTAATTCGACATGATTGCTTGGATTCAGCGAGTACACTATGCTCTGTGTTAGCGGTTTTTTTGAAAGTTTAGATAAATAAGTCTTTTTTTTACTGTGGGACCAATCCTGGCCGTTAGCACGCACTGAAGAAATAAAGACGTCCTCAAAAACTACATCTCATTGACTTTGTGGTGGTATCAATACGTTTGAGATACAGCGGCTGCGTCTCATATTCGTACCAACATGTATTTAGTGATATCTTTCCAATATTACTAAGTTATATCGCTTTTAACAGTGAAACGATTGACTGTGGGAGTGAATTGAACTAACTTCGGACTATGAGACATTTGGACTCCAAGAAATAACAATCTTCTTAATTTGACATGATTGCCGGAACTCAGCGATTACACTGGGCGCTATGGTAGCGCTTCATTTAAAAATTTAAATAAATAAGTCATTTTTTACTGTGGGACCAATCCCAGCCGTTAGTTCGCGCTGAAAAAATAGAGACAGCTTCAAAAACTACACTTCATTGACTTCTTGGCGGTATCAATCCATTTGAGTTACAACGGTTGCGTCACATATTCGTACCAACATGTATTTAGTGATATTTTTCCGATATTACTAAGTTGTATCGCTTTTAACAGTGAAGCGATTGACTGTGGGACTTAATTGAAATGATTCTCGACTGTGACCTTATAAATGCGATAAATGAGCCAGCTGGACTCCAAGGAATAACATTCTTCTTAATTTGACATGATTGCTTTGATTCAGCGAGTACACTATGCTCTGTACTATCGGTTTTTTTAAAAATTTAGATAAATAAGTCTTTTTTTACTGTGGGACCAATCCTGGCCGTTAGCACGCACTGAAGAAATAGAGCCATTCTCAAAAACTGAATCTCATTGATTTCGTGGCGGTATCAATCCGTTTGAGATACAACGGCTGCGTCACATATTCGTACCAACATGTATTTAGTGACATTTTTCTGATACTACTAAGTTATATTGCTTTTAACAATGAAATGATTGACTGTGGGACTTAATTGAATTAACTTTGGCCTGTGACCTTATAAATGTGATAGGTGAGACAACTGGGCTCCAAGAAATAACATTCTTCTTACTTTGACATGATTGTTGGAACTCAGCGACTACTCTTGGCGCTGTAGAAGCGCTTCATTTAAAAATTTAGATAAGTTAGTCATTTTTTACTGTGGGACCAATGCTAGCCGTTATCGCACCCTGAAGAAATAGAGGCAGTTTCAAAAACTACCTTTCAATGACGTTCTAACGGTATCAATCCGTTTGAGTTACAACGGTTGGGTCACATATTCGTACCAACATGTATTTAGTGATTTATGTCCGATATTACTAAGTTGTATTGCTTTTAACAGTGAAGCGATTGACTGTAGGACTTAATTGAACTGATTCTGGACTGTGACCTTATAAATGCGATAAATGAGCCAGCTGGACTCCAAGGAATAACATTCTTCTTAATTCGACATGATTGCTTTGATTCAGCGAGTACACTATGCTCTGTGGTAGCGGTTTTTGTGGAAGTTTAGATAAATAAGTCTTTTTTTACTGTGGGACCAATCCTGGCCGTTAGCACGCACTGAAGAAATAGAGACGTCCTCAAAAACTATATCTCATTGACTTCGTGGCGGTATCAATACGTTTGAGATACAACGGCTGCGTCATATAATCGTACCAGCATGTATTTAGTGATATCTTTCTGACATCACTAAGTTATATCGCTTTTACCAGTGAAACGATTGACTGTGGAACTTAATTGAACTAACTTTGGACTGAGACCTTATAAATGTGATAAGTGAGTTAACTGGACTCCAAGAAATAACATTCTTCTTAATTTGACATAATTGTCAAAACTCAGCGATTACACTGGGCGCTGTGGTAACGCTTCATTTAAAAATTAAGATAAAAAATTCAGTTTCTACTGTGGGACCAATCCTGGCCGTTAACGCGCCCTGAAGAAATAGAGACAGTTTCAAAAACTACATTTCACCGACTTTCTAATTGTGTCAGTCCGTTTAAGTTACAACGGTTGGGTCACATATTCGTACCGACATGTATTAAGCGATATTTTTCTGATATTGATAAGTTATATCGCTTTTAACAATGAAATGATTGAGTGTGGGACTTAATTGAACTAACTTTGGCCTGTGACCTTATAAATGTGATAAGTGAGACAACTGCACTCCAAGAAATAACATTGTTCTTACTTTGACATGATTGTTGGAACTCAGCGATTACACTGGGCGCAGTGGAAGCGCTTCATTTAAAAACTTAGATAATTAAGTCATTTTTTACTGTGGGACCAATCCTGGCCGTTAACGCGCCCTGAAGAAATAGAGACAGTTTCAAAAACTACCTTTCAATGAAGTTCTAACGGTATCAATCCGTTTGAGTTACAACGGTTGCGTCACATATTCGTACCAACATGTATTTAGTGATTTATTTCCGATATTACTAAGTTGTATCGCTTTTAACAGTTAAGCGATTGACTGTGGGACTTAATTGAACTGATTCTGGACTGTGACCTGATAAATGCGATAAATGAGTCAATTGGACTCCAAGAAAATACATTCTTCTTAATTCGACATGATTGCTTGGATTCAGCGAGTACACTATGCTCTGTGTTAGCGGTTTTTTTGAAAGTTTAGATAAATAAGTCTTTTTTTTACTGTGGGACCAATCCTGGCCGTTAGCACGCACTGAAGAAATAAAGACGTCCTCAAAAACTACATCTCATTGACTTTGTGGCGGTATCAATACGTTTGAGATACAACGGCTGCGTCATATAATCGTACCAGCATGTATTTAGTGATATCTTTCTGACATCACTAAGTTATATCGCTTTTACCAGTGAAACGATTGACTGTGGAACTTAATTGAACTAACTTTGGACTGAGACCTTATAAATGTGATAAGTGAGTTAACTGGACTCCAAGAAATAACATTCTTCTTAATTTGACATAGTTGTCAAAACTCAGCGATTACACTGGGCGCTGTGGTAACGCTTCATTTAAAAATTTAGATAAGTTAGTCATTTTTTACTGTGGGACCAATCCTGGCCGTTAACGCGCCCTGAAGAAATAGAGACGTCCTCAAAAACTACACTTCATTGACTTCTTGGCGGTATCAATCCATTTGAGTTACAACGGTTGCGTCACATATTCGTACCAACATGTATTTAGTGATTTTTTTCCGATATTACTAAGTTGTATCGCTTTTAACAGTGAAGCGATTGACTGTGGGACTTAATTGAAATGATTCTGGACTGTGACCTTATAAATGCGATAAATGAGCCAGCTGGACTCCAAGGAATAACATTCTTCTTAATTCGACATGATTGCTTTGATTCAGCGAGTACACTATGCTCTGTAGTATCGGTTTTTTTGAAAATTTAGATAAATAAGTCTTTTTTTACTGTGGGACCAATCCTGGCCGTTAGCACGCACTGAAGAAATAGAGCCATTCTCAAAAACTGAATCTCATTGATTTCGTGGCGGTATCAATCCGTTTGAGATACAACGGCTGCGTCACATATTCGTACCAACATGTATTTACTTACATTTTTCCGATACTACTAAGTTATATCGCTTTAACAACGAAATGATTGACTGTGGGACTTAAATGAATTAACTTTGGCCTGTGACCTTATAAATGTGATAGGTGAGACAACTGGGCTCCAAGAAATAACATTCTTCTTACTTTGACATGATTGTTGGAACTCAGCGACTACTCTTGGCGCTGTGGTAACGCTTCATTTAAAAATTAAGATAAAAAATTCAGTTTCTACTGGGGGACCAATCCTGGCCGTTAACGCGCCCTGAAGAAATAGAGACGTCCTCAAAAACTACATCTCATTGACTTCGTGGCGGTATCAATACGTTTGAGATACAACGGCTGCGTCATATAATCGTACCAGCATGTATTTAGTGATATCTTTCTGACATCACTAAGTTATATCGCTTTTAACAGTGAAACGATTGACTGTGGAACTTAATTGAACTAACTTTGGACTGAGACCTTATAAATGTGATAAGTGAGTTAACTGGACTCCAAGAAATAACATTCTTCTTAATTTGACATAGTTGTCAAAACTCAGCGATTACACTGGGCGCTGTGGTACAGCTTCATTTAAAAATTTAGATAAGTTAGTCATTTTTTACTGTGGGACCAATCCTGGCCGTTAACGCGCCCTGAAGAAATAGAGACGTCCTCAAAAACTACACTTCATTGACTTCTTGGCGGTATCAATGCATTTGAGTTACAACGGTTGCGTCACATATTCGTACCAACATGTATTTAGCGATTTTTTTCCGATATTACTAAGTTGTATCGCTTTTAACAGTGAAGCGATTGACTGTGGGACTTAATTGAAATGATTCTGGACTGTGACCATATAAATGCGATAAATGAGCCAGCTGGACTCCAAGGAATAACATTCTTCTTAATTCGACATGATTGCTTTGATTCAGCGAGTACACTATGCTCTGTAGTATCGGTTTTTTTAAAAATTTAGATAAATAAGTCTTTTTTTACTGTGGGACCAATCCTGGCCGTTAGCACGCACTGAAGAAATAGAGCCATTCTCAAAAACTGAATCTCATTGATTTCGTGGCGGTATCAATCCGTTTGAGATACAACGGCTGCGTCACATATTCGTACCAACATGTATTTACTGACATTTTTCCGATACTACTAAGTTATATCGCTTTAACAATGAAATGATTGACTGTGGGACTTAATTGAATTAACTTTGGCCTGTGACCTTATAAATGTGATAGGTGAGACAACTGGGCTCCAAGAAATAACATTCTTCTTACTTTGACATGATTGTTGGAACTCAGCGACTACTCTTGGCGCTGTGGAAGCGCTTTATTTAAAAATTTAGATAAGTTAGTCATTTTTTACTGTGGGACCAATGCTAGCCGTTATCGCACCCTGAAGAAATAGAGGCAGTTTCAAAAACTACCTTTCAATGACGTTCTAACGGTATCAATCCGTTTGAGTTACAACGGTTGGGTCACATATTCGTACCAACATGTATTTAGTGATTTATGTCCGATATTACTAAGTTGTATCGCTTTTAACAGTGAAGCGATTGACTGTAGGACTTAATTGAACTGATTCTGGACTGTGACCTTATAAATGCGATAAATGAGCCAGCTGGACTCCAAGGAATAACATTCTTCTTAATTCGACATGATTGCTTTGATTCAGCGAGTACACTATGCTTTGTGGTAGCGCTTTTTTAAAAATTTAGATAAATAAGTCTTTTTTTACTGTGGGACCAATCCTGGCCGTTAGCACGCACTGAAGAAATAGAGACGTCCTCAAAAACTACATCTCATTGACTTTGTGGCGGTATCAATACGTTTGAGATACAACGGCTGCGTCTCATATTCGTACCAACATGTATTTAGTGATATCTTTCCAATATTACTAAGTTATATCGCCTTTAACAGTGAAACGATTGACTGTGGGAGTTAATTGAACTAACTTCGGACTATGACCTGATAAATGTGATAAATGAGACATTTGGACTCCAAGAAATAACAATCTTCTTTATTTGACATGATTGTCGGAACTCAGCGATTACACTGGGCGCTGTGGTAGCGCTTCATTTAAAAATTTAAATAAAAAAGTTTTTTTGAAAGTTTAGATAAATAAGTCTTTTCTTACTGTGGGACCAATCCTGGCCGTTAGCACGCACTGAAGAAATAGAGACGTCCTCAAAAACTACATCTCATTGACTTCGTGGCGGTATCAATACGTTTGAGATACAACGGCTGCGTCTCATATTCGTACCAACATGTATTTAGTGATATCTTTCCGATATTACTAAGTTATATCGCTTTTAACAGTGAAACGATTGACTGTGGGAGTTAATTGAACTAACTTCGGACTATGACCTGATAAATGTGATAAATGAGACATTTGGACTCCAAGAAATAACAATCTTCTTAATTTGACATGATTGTCGGAACTCAGCGATTACACTGGGCGCTGTGGTAGCGCTTCATTTAAAAATTTAAATAAAAAAGTCATTTTTTACTGTGGGACCAATCCTAGCCGTTATCGTGCGCTGAAGAAATAGCAACAGTTTCAAAAACTACATTTCATTGACTTTCTAACAGTATCAATCCGTTTGCGTTACAACGGGTGCGTCACATACTCGTACCAACATGTACTTAGCGATACTTTTCTGACATTAATAGGTTGCATCGCTTTTAACAGTGAAGCGATTGACTGTAGGACTTAATTGAACTGATTCAGGACTGTGACCTTATAAATGTGATAAATGAGCCAATTGGACTCCAAGGAATAACATTCCTCTTAATTCGACATGATTGTTGGAAATCAGCGATTGCACTTGGCGCTGTGGAAGCGCTTCATTTAATAATTAAGATAAAAAATTCAGTTTCTACTGTGGGACGGATCCTAGCCGTTATCGCGCGCTGAAGAAATGGAGACAGTATCAAAAACTACATTTCAATGACGTTCTAACGGTATCAGTCCGTTTGAGTTACAACGGTTGGGTCACATATTCGTACCAACATGTATTTAGTGATTTTTTTCCGATATTACTAAGTTGTATCGCTTTTAACAGTGAAGCGATTGACTGTGGGACTTAATTGAACTGATTCTGGCCTGTGACCTTATAAATGCGATAAATGAGCCAATTTGACTCCAAGGAATAACATTCTTTTTAATTCGACATGATTGCTTGGATTCAGCGAGTACACTATTCTCTGTGGTAGCGCTTTTTTTAAAAATTTAGTTAAATAAGTCTTTTTTTACTGTGGGACCAATCCTGGCCGTTAGCACGCACTGAAGAAATAGAGATATTCGCAAAAACTACATCTCATTGATTTCGTGGCAGTATCAATCCGTTTGAGATACAACGGCTGCGTCACATATTCGTACCAACATGTATTTAGTGATATCTTTCCGATATTACCAAGTTATGTCGCTTTAAACAGTGAAACGATTGACTGTGGAACTTAAGTGAAGTAACTTTGGACTGTGACCTTATAAATGTGATAAGGGAGCCAACTGGACTCCAAGAAATAACATTCTTCTTAATTTGACATGATTGCCGGAACTCAGCGATTGCGATGGGCGCTGTGGTAGCGTTTTATTGAAAAATTAAGTTAAATAAGTCATCATTTACTGTGGGACCAATCCCAGCCGTTAGTTCGCGCTGAAAAAATAGAGACAGCTTCAAAATCTACATTTCATTGAATTCTTGGCGGTATCAATCCATTTGAGTTGCAACAGTTGCGTCACATATTCGTACCAACATGTATTTAGTGATATCTTTCCGATATTACTAAGTTGTATCGCTTTTAACAGTGAAACGATTGACTGTGCAACTTAACTGAACTAACTTTGGACTGTGACCTTATGAATGTAATAAATGAGCCAGTTTGACTACAAGAAGTAACATTCTTCTTAATTTGATATGATTGCTGGAACTCAGCGAGTGCACTGGGCGCTGTGGAGCGCTCCATTTAACAATTTAGATAAGTAAGTCTTTTTTTACTGTGGGACCAATCCTAGACGTTATCGTGCGCTGAAGAAATAGAAACAGTTTCAAAAACTACATTTCATTGACTTTCTAACAGTGTCAACCCGTTTGAAATGCAACGGTTGTCTCACATATTCGTACCAACATGTACTTAGCGATAATTTTTTGATATTACTAGGTTGTATCGCTTTTAACAGTGAAACAATTGACTGTGGGACTTAATTGAACTAACTTTGGACTGTGACCTTATAAATGTGATAAATCAGCCAGTTTGACTACAAGAAGTAACATTCTTCTTAATTTTACATGATTGCTGGAAGTCAGCCATTGCACTGGGCGCTGTGGTAGCGTTTTATTTAAAAATTAAGTTAAATAAGTCATTTTTTACTGTGGGACCAATCCCAGCCGTTAGTTCGCGCTGAAAAAATAGAGACAGCTTCAAAAACTACATTTCATTGACTTCTTGGCGGTATCAATCCATTTGAGTTACAACGGTTGCGTCACATATTCGTACCAACATGTATTTAGCGATAGTATTCGGATATTACTAGGTTGCATCGCTTTTAACAGTGAAACGTTTGACTGTTGGACTTAGTTGAACTAACTTTGGTCTGCGACCTTAAAAATGTGATAAGTGATCCCACAGGACTCCGAGAAATAATATTCTTCTTACTTTGACATGGTAGTTGGAACTCAGCGATTACACTGGGCGCTGTGGAGCGCTCCATTTAAAAATTTAGATAAGTTAGTCATTTTTTACTGTGGGACCAATGCTAGCCGTTATCGCACCCTGAAGAAATAGAGGCAGTTTCAAAAACTACCTTTAAATGACGTTCTAACGGTAACAATCCGTTTGAGTTACAACGGTTGGGTCACATATTCGTACCAACATGTATTTAGTGATTTATGTCCGATATTACTAAGTTGTATCGGTTTTAACAGTGAAGCGATTGACTGCAGGACTTAATTGAACTGATTCTGGACTGTGACCTTATAAATGCGATAAATGAGCCAGCTGGACTCCAAGGAATAACATTGTTCTTAATTCGACATGATTGCTTTGATTCAGCGAGTACACTATGCTCTGTGGTAGCGGTTTTTTTGGAAGTTTAGATAAATAAGTCTTTTTTTACTGTGGGACCAATCCTGGCCGTTAGCACGCACTGAAGAAATAGAGACGTCCTCAAAAACTACATCTCATTGACTTCGTGGCGGTATCAATACGTGTGAGATACAACGGCTGCGTCACATAATCGTACCAACATGTATTTAGTGATATCTTTCTGACATCACTAAGTTATATCGCTTTTAACAGTGAAACGATTGACTGTGGAACTTAATTGAACTAACTTTGGACTGAGACCTTATAAATGTGATAAGTGAGTTAACTGGACTCCAAGAAATAACATTCTTCTTAATTTGACATAATTGTCAAAACTCAGCGATTACACTGGGCGCTGTTGTAACGCTTCATTTAAAAATTAAGATAAAAAATTCAGTTTCTACTGTGGGACCAATCCAGGCCGTTAACGCGCCCTGAAGAAATAGAGACGTCCTCAAAAACTACACTTCATTGACTTCTTGGCGGTATCAATCCATTTGAGTTACAACGGTTGCGTCACATATTCGTACCAACATGTATTTAGTGATTTTTTTCCGATATTACTAAGTTGTATCGCTTTTAACAGTGAAGCGATTGACTGTGGGACTTAATTGAAATGATTCTGGACTGTGACCTTATAAATGCGATAAATGAGCCAGCTGGACTCCAAGGAATAACATTCTTCTTAATTCGACATGATTGCTTTGATTCAGCGAGTACACTATCTCGATGATATTAAGGTGCGAGTCCAGAAATCATCACTTTTTGTAAAGTAAAAAAGCGTAACTTTGATGAGCTATTTCTCAGTTGTTTTTCATAGTCTGATAAAAAGTGACCCACCGCTGGTCTGCACATTTTATGCTCTTTTCAATGGTTGCAAACATAATGGCTCCCACGTAGCTGTTCGGGCGTAACAAGCCTTTGATCAAGACACGGTTTTCATAGAAAATCAGATGGGGCAGCACAATGGCATGTTACTGAAACGCGAATTTTGGCTTATAAGAACTGTATCAATATAACTCTCAAAATCACGTTTCCCTTAACATCCAAGAGAGCTTTAGTTCAACGTAATGTCCTAAAAACCACCTCAAAAGTTTCTCTGACCCAAGGTTTTGTTTGGATAACATGGTTTATAGGCCAGATACTACATTAAGGAAGACATAGTTTGTAGCATTCATCCTATGGCTTATTACGAACAATAATTATATATACGTATCTAGTGCATGCATGTTGCCCCAAACCCTTTTCTTAACCATATTACAAAGTTTCAGCTAAAAACTGCTGAAGCTTGGTCCGCAAGTTTGAAAGATGCAGTGTGTAATAAATTTTAAATCCTAAGCCAATCAAAAGCCGAGAACAACAATAAAATCAAAGAAATATGGTAGCTGCATAATGTGTTTTCTCGGAGTCAATCAGAAACGGCGAAAATGTAAACATTGGTAAAGCATTATAATATTATCCCCTTGGTTCGCAAGCGAAAATTTCTATTTAAGAAGTATATATATAGCTAGCTGCCTTTTCTTGACAATGGATAAAGATCGTCCAATGAACTAACAAACTTATTATTTCTATTTTTTATCAGTTCTATTGAATGTTTTGATCTATAAAATACAAGACGTAAATATATTATTAGATCAGTTCAGTTCACTATCCTCCAGACATGGCATTTTTGTGGTCTTTAAATGAAAGTGATGAATGCATTTAACACTCCCCCTATAATTTAAAAAATACCAATTATCATCACATAGCTATATAAATATCATATACTCATTATTGTGTTGTAGATGCAAGATAATTATGTTTTATCTTGCCCTGTCCAGGATTTGAACCTGGATCTCTCATTTGTATGAGTGTCATAGCCATTAGACCAACAGGGCATAAGTATGCAAAACTTTACAGATGCCTACTTAACTTTTTCTGTGGATATCAAAATTCAATTTTTTTTATTAAACAAGATAGACTGCTGCCTGGATGAAAATTCACCATTAAGTAGTGACTAATTCTTCGTAAATTAACAGAATTAGAACAGAATGTAATGTTTAATAATATGGTATATATATATATTACACTTTTAACCTTGCTTGGATTTTTCACAGCTGAAATTTTGAAACCTTATTTGGAGAAACTTTTGCAAGAGAAACTTTCACGAATTTTACGATTTTGGGGCTTTTTTACAAAACTTTTAAAAATGACCATTTATATACAAATGTTTAATCTGAATTGATTATACATTTATATACAAAAGTTTAATTTAAATTGTTGGTTCACAATGTTATCCACTAATTTTTTTTAAAAAACTTTTGACGAGCAAATTCGAAAACTTAGAAATCACAAATTGCAAAAGTTTAACTTTCTACAGATATTTGGAAAGTTTTTCTCACGAAAAGTTTCTCTGAATAAAATATGTACCCAGATCAATTGATTTCACATGACAGAAATCTTTATAACGTCAAGTTCCTCAAAGTTTTTTTATATTTTACAGTAAATATATAGTCCTTTTATCATTAGTTTTTAAACCATGTTTTACATTATATATATACTGTTATTTTATGGATCAAAGTGCATTGCTGATTTTATCACAAACAATTTTTGATTTAACTGACGAAGTGTCAGTAGATGTTCCAGACGTTTCTACAAATTCACATGTGCTTGTAGACCACAAGACTGTAGAACCATTATCATAGACAACGTATCCACATGATAGAACTATCATATGATTTAAAACCAATGCATCAAACACTTCGTTATTAGGTTCATTCATTGTACACACAAAACAAACGAAGGACAACCTGAAAAAATATATAGCCTGCTTTATAAAATTCTGCAGTGTCAAAGTGATGAAAAATGTGATACAAAAACAGAAAGCAGCAATGCACTTGTCTCACTTTAAACTTTATATGTATATGGCTTAAACAAATAAATATAAAGCCATAATATATTATATGTTTTTAAATATGTTTAGGCTGGTTTTAAAATTGGTTGTTCTTATTTTTATACCTTAAAAAGGTAAAGATATAGCTAGCTAGCTATAGCTAGGTTTTGTGACAATTTCTTATATTTGATCTCAAATTTAATAGCTTACTGTGTAGCTAGCTAGGAAAGATGAGCCCTCCAAAATATTAATTTACGGCCCAACTAGTACTTGTAAACAGCATTTAGTATAGATACATGGCAATGTATCTATAGCTAGTTTTGGTCTCCTTTGCCCATCAAGCTCTACTGCACTGCCTTTCTTTTGTTAGTCACTAGTCACAACTGATCAATCCTTAGTACTTTACAAGTACTTTACAAAAGCATCTATCAGGCATCACAAAAAACAGGATGTATACAATGTTCAAAGAAAAGAAAGAGAAGAAGGGGTTAAAACAGTGATACATTCACTTCTTCTTTCCCAGCACAATAATACTATTTTTATCCATTGGCAGCTTGTTTTGAAATTCTTGCGTTAGTATAGTAATTTCACAGACCGGAATTTAACAGCAGAATATTGCGCGTTGCCTCACGAATGTTTCAAACATAAAATGCAGACCGACTCGCACCTTAATATCATCGAGTATGCTCTGTGGTAGCGGTTTTTTTGGAAGTTTAGATAAATAAGTCTTTTTTTACTGTGGGACCAATCCTGGCCGTTAGCACGCACTGAAGAAATAGAGACGTCCTCAAAAACTACATCTCATTGACTTCGTGGCGGTATCAATACGTTTGAGATACAACGGCTGCGTCACATAATCGTACCAACATGTATTTAGTGATATCTTTCTGACATCACTAAGTTATATCGCTTTTAACAGTGAAACGATTGACTGTGGAACTTAATTGAACTAACTTTGGACTGAGACCTTATAAATGTGATAAGTGAGTTAACTGGACTCCAAGAAATAACATTCTTCTTAATTTGACATAATTGTCAAAACTCAGCGATTACACTGGGCGCTGTGGTAACGCTTCATTTAAAAATTAAGATAAAAAATTCAGTTTCTACTGTGGGACCAATCCTGGCCGTTAACGCGCCCTGAAGAAATAGAGACAGTTTCAAAAACTACATTTCACCGACTTTCTAATGGTGTCAGTCCGTTTGAGTTACAACGGTTGGGTCACATATTCGTACCAACATGTATTTAATGATTTTTTTCCGATATTACTAAGTTGTATCGCTTTTAACAGTGAAGCGAATGACTGTGGGACTTAATTGAACTGATTCTGCACTGTGACCTTATAAATGCGATAAATGAGCCAATTGGACTCCAAGGAATAACATTCTTCTTAATTCGACATGATTGCTTGGATTCAGCGAGTACACTATGCTCTGTGGTAGCGCTTTTTAAAAATTTAGATAAATAAGTCTTTTTTTACTGTGGGACCAATCCTGGCCGTTAGCACGCACTGAAGAAATAGAGACATTCGCAAAAACTACATCTCATTGACTTCGTCGCGGTATCAATCCGTTTGAGATACAACGGCTGCGTCACATATTCGTACCAACATGTATTTAGTGATATCTTTCCGATATTACTAAGTTATGTCGCTTTTAACAGTGAAACGATTGACTGTGGAACTTAATTGAAGTAACTTTGGACTGTGACTTTATAAATGTGATAAGGAAGCCAACTGTACTCCAAGAAACAAAATTCTTCTTAATTTGACGTGATTGCCGGAACTCAGCGATTGCACTGGGTGCTGTGGTAGCGTTTTATATAAAAATTAAGTTAAATAAATCATCTTTTACTGTGGGACCAATCCCAGCCGTTTGTTCGCACTGAAGAAATAGAGACATTCTTAAAAACTAAATTTCATTGACTTCGTGGCGGTATCAATCCGTTTGAGATACAACGGCTGCGTCACATATTCGTACCAACATGTATTTAGTGACATTTTTCCGATATTACTAAGTTATATCGCTTTTAACAATGAAATGATTGACTGTGGGACTTAACTGAACTAACTTTGGACTATGACATTATGAATGTGATAAATGAGCCAGTTTGACTACAAGAAGTAACATTCTTCTTAATTTGACATGATTGCTGGAACTCAGCGAGTGCACTGGGCGCTGTGATAGCGTTTTATTTAAAAAATAAGTTAATTAAGTCATTTTTTACTGTGGGAATAATCCCAGCCGTTAGCGCGCGCTGAAGAAATGGAGACAGTTTTAGATACTACATTTCACTGACTTTCTAACGGTGTCAGTCCGTTTGAGTTACAACGGTTGCGTCATATATTCGTACCAACATGTATTTAGCGATATTTTTCTGATATTACTAGGTTGCATCGCTTTTAACAGTGAAACGATTGACGGTGGGACTTAATTAAACCAACTTTGGACTGTGACCTGATAGATGTGATAAATGAGACAATTTGACTCCAAGAAGTAACATTTTTCTTAATTTGAAATGATTGCTGGAACTCAGCGATTACACTGGGCGCTGTGGTAGCGCTTCATATAAAAATTTATATAAATACATTCTTTACTGTGGGACCAATCCTAGCCGTTATCGCGTGCTGAAGAAAAGGCGACAGTTTCAAAAACTACATCTCACTGACTTTCTAACGGTGTGAGTCCGTTTGAGATACAACGGTTGCGTCACATATTCGTACCAACATGTACTTAGCGATATTTTTCTGACATTACTAGGTTGCATCGCTTTAAACAGTGAAGCGATTGACTGTGGGACTTAATTGAACTGATTCTGGACGGTGACCTTATAAATGTGGTAAATGAGCCAATTGGACTCCAAGGAATAACATTCTTCTTTATTCGACATGATTGCTGGAATTCAGCAAGTACACTATGCTCTGTGGTAGCGCTTTTTTAAAAAATTCACATAAATAAGTCTTTTTTTACTGTGAGACCAATCATGGCCGTTAGCACGCACTGAAGAAATAGAGACATTCTCAAAAACTAAATTTCATTGACTTCGTAGCGGTATCAATCCGTTTGAGATACAACGGCTGCGTCACATATTCGTACCAACATGTATTTAGTGACATTTTTCCGATATTACTAAGTTATATCGCTTTTAACAATGAAATGATTGACTGTGGGACTTAACTGAACTAACTTTGGACTGTTACATTTTGAATGTGATAAATGAGCCAATTTGACTACAAGAAGTAACATTCTTCTTAATTTGACATGATTGCTGGAACTCAGCGAGTGCACTGGCGCTGTGGTAGCGCTTCATTTAAAAATTTATATAAATAAGTCATTCTTTACTGTGGGACCAATCCTAGCCGTTGTCGCGTGCTGAAGAAAGGGCGACAGTTTCAAAAACTACATCTCACTGACTTTCTAACGATGTCAGTCCGTTTGAGTTACAACGGTTGGGTCACATGTTCGTACCAACATGTACTTAGCGATATTTTTCTGACAATACTAGGTTGCATCGCTTTTAACAGTGAAGCGATTGACTGTGGGACTTAATTGAAATGATTCTGGACTGTGACCTTATAAATGTGGTAAATGAGCCAATTCGACTCCAAGGAATAACATTCTTCTTAATTCGACATGATTGCTGGAATTCAGCGGGTGCACTATGCTCTGTGGTAGGGCTTTTTTAAAAAATTTAGATAAATAAGTCTTTTTTTACTGTGGGACCAATCCTGGCCGTTAGCACGCACTGAAGAAATAGAGATATTCTCAAAAACTACATCTCATTAACTTCGTCGCGGTATCAATGCGTTTGAGATACAACGGCTGCGTCACATATTCGAACCAACATGTATTTAGTGATATCTTTCCGATAATACTAAGTTACATCGCTTTTAACAGTGAAACGATTGACTGTGGAACTTAATTGAACTAACTTTGGTCTGTGACCTTATAAATATGATAAGTGAGCCAACTGGACTCCAAGAAATAACATTCTTCTTAATTTGACATGATTGTCGAAACTCACCGATTACACTGGGCGCTATGGTAATGCTTCATTTAATAATTAGGATAAAAAATTCAGTTTCTACTGTAGGACCAATCCTAGCCGTTATCGCGTGCTGAAGAAAGGGCGACAGTTTCAAAAAATAACATCTCACTTACTTTCTAACGGTGTCAGTCCGTTTGAGTTACAACGGTTGTGTCACATATTCGTACCAACATGTACTTAGCGATATTTTTCTGACATTACTAGGTTGCATCGCTTTTAACAGTGAAACGATTGACTGTGAGAGTTAATTGAACTAACTTTGAACTTTGACCTGATAAATGTGATAAATGAGACAATTGGACTCCAAGAAGTAACATTCTTCCTAATTTATAATGATTGCCGGAACTCAGCGATTACACTGGGCGCTGTGGTAGTGCTTCATTTAAAAATTTAGATAAATAAGTCATTTTTTACTGTAGGACCAATCCTAGCCGTTATTGCGCGGTGAAGAAATACAGACAGTTTCAAAAAGTACCTTTCAATGACGTTCTAACGGTATCAGACCGTTTAAGTTACAACGGTTGCGTCACATATTCGAACCAAAATGTATTTAGTGATTTTTTTCCGATATTACTAAGTTGTATCGCTTTTAACAGTGAAGCGATTGACTGTGGGACTTAATTGAACTGATTCTGGACTGTGACCTTATAAATGCAATAAATGAGCCAATTGGACTCCAAGAAAATACATTCTTCTTAATTCGACATGATTGCTTGGATTCAGCGAGTACACTATGCTCTGTGGTAGCGGTTTTTTTGAAAGTTTAGATAAATAAGTCTTTTTTTACTGTGGGACCAATCCTGGCCGTTAGCACGCACTAAAGAAATAGAGACATTCTCAAAAACTACAACTCATTGACTTCGTGGCGGTATCAATGCGTTTGAGATACAACGGCTGCGTCACATATTCGTACCAACATGTATTTAGTGATATCTTTCCGATAATACTAAGTTATATCGCTTTTAACAGTGAAATGATTGACTGTGGGATTTAATTGAACTAACTCTGGCCTGTGACCATATAAATGTGATAAGTGAGCCCACAGGACTCCGAGAAATAATATTCTTCTTACTTTGACATGGTTGTTGGAACTCACCGATTACACTGGGCGCTGTGGTAGCGTTTCACTTAAAAATTAAATAAGTCATTTTTTACTGTGGTACCAATCCCAGCCGTAAGTTCGCGCTGAAAAAATAGAGACAGCTTAGAAAACTACATTTCAATTACTTTCTAACGGTATCAGTCCGTTTGAGTTACAACGGTGCGTCACATGTTCGTACCAACATGTAGATAGTGATTTTTTTCTGATATTACTAGGTTGTATCGCTTTTAACAAGGAACGATTGACTCTGGGACTTAATTGAACTGATTCTGGACTGTGACCTTATAAATGTGATAAATGAGCCAATTGGACTCCAAGAAATAACATTCTTCTTAATTGGACATGATTGCCGGAATTCAGCGATTACACTGGGCGCTGTGGTAGTGCTTCATTTAAAAATTTAAATAAAAAAGTCATTCTTTACTGTGCGACCAATCCTAGCGCTTTTCGCGTGCTGAAGAAAGAGCGACAGTTTCAAAAACTACATTTCATTGACTTTCTAACAGTATTAATCTGTTTGGGTTACAACGGTTGCGTCACAGATTAGTGCCAACATGCATTTAGTGATTTTTTTCCGATATTACTAAGTTGTATCGCTTTTAACAGTGAAGCGATTGACTGTGGGACTTAATTGAACTGATTCTGGACCGTGACCTTATAAATGCAATAAATGAGCCAATTGGACTCCAAGGAATAATATTCTTCCTAATTCGACATGATTGCTTGGATTCAGCGAGTACACTATGCTATTTGGTAGCGCTTTTTTAAAAATTTAGATAAATAAGTCTTTTTTTACTGTGGGACCAATCCTGGCCGTTAGCACGCACTGAAGAAATAGAGCAATTCTCAAAAACTAAATCTCATTGACTTCGTGGCGGTATCAATCCGTTTGAAATACAACGGCTGCGTCACATATTCGTACCAACATGTATTTAGTTACATTTTTCCGATATTACTAAGTTATATCGCTTTTAACAATGAAATGATTGACTGTGAGACTTAATTGAACTAACTTTGGCCTGTGACCTTATAAATGTGATAAGTGCGCCAACTGGACTCCAAGAAATAACATTTTTCTTACTTTGACATGATTGTTGGAACTCAGCGATTGCACTTGGCGCTGTGGAAGCGCTTCATTTAAAAATTTAGATAAATAAGTCATTTTTTACTGCGGGACCAATCCTAGCCGTTATTGCTCGCTGAAGAAATAGAGACAGTTTCAAAAACTACCTTTCCATGACGTTCTAACGGTATCAGTCCGTTTGAGTTACAACGGTTGGGTCACATATTCGTACCAACATGTATTTAGCGAGACGTTTCTGACTTTACTAGGTTGCATCGCTTTTAACAGTGAAACGATTGACTGTGGGAGTTAATTGAACTAACCTTGGACTGTGACCTGATAAATGTGATAAATGAGCCAGTTTGACTACAAGAAGTAACATTCTTTTTAATTTGACATGATTGCTGGAAGTCAGCGATTAGACTGGGCGCTGTGGTACCGTTTTATTTAAAAACTAAGTTAAATAAGTCATTTTTTACTGTGGGGCCAATCCCGGGAGTTAGTTCGCGCTGAAAAAATAGAGAGTGTTTCAAAAACTACATTTCATTGTCTTCTTGGCGGTATCAATCCGTTTGAGTTACAACGGTTGCGTCACCTATTCGTACCAACATGTATTTAGTGATATTTTTCCGATATTACTAAGTTATGTCGCTTTTAACAGTGAAACGATTGACTCTGGCACTTAATTGAAGTAACTTTGGACTGAAACCTTATAAATGTGATAAGTGAGTTAACTGGACCCCAAGAAATATCATTCTTCTTAAATTGACATGATTGCCGGAGCTCAGCGGTTACACAGGGCGCTGTGGTAGCGGTTCATTTAAAATTTTTTATAAATAATTCACTTTGTACTGTGGGATCAATCCTAGCCGTTATCGCGCGCTGAAGAAGTAGAGAAAGCTTCAATAACTACATTTCAATGACTTTCTAACGGTGCCAGTCCGTTTGAGTTACAACGGTTGCGTCACATATTCGTACCAACATGTATTTAGTGATCTTTTTCCGATATTACTAAGTTATATCGCTTTTAACAGTGAAACGATTGACTCTGGGACTTAATTGAAGTAACTTTGGACTGTAGCCTTATAAATGTGATAAGTGAGCCAACTGGACCACAAGAAATATCATTCTTCTTAATTTGACATGATTGCCGCAACTCAGCGATTACACTGGGCGCTGTGGTAGCGCTTCATTTAAATGTTCAGATAAATAAGTCACTTTGTACTGTGGGACCAATCCTAGCCGTTATCGCACGCTGAAGAAGTAGAGACAGCTTCAAAAACTACATTTGAAAGACTTTCTAACGGTATCAGTCCGTTTGAGTTACAACGGTTGCGTCACATGTTCGCACCAACATGTAGATAGTGATTTTTTTCCGATATTACTAAAGTGTATCGCTTTTAACAGTGAAACGATTGACACTAGGAATTAATTGAACTGATTCTGGACTGTGACCTTATAAATGTGATAAATGAGCCAATTGGCCTCCAAGAAATACCATTCTTCTTGATTTGACATGATTGCTGGAACTCAGCGATTACACTAGGCTCTGTGGTAGCGCTTTAATTAAAATTTAAATAAAAAAGTCATTTTTTACTGTGGGACCAATCCTAGCCTTTATCGCGCACTGAAAAAATAGACACAGTTTCAAAAACTACATTTCATTGACTTTCTAACGGTATCAATCCGTTTGAGTTACAACGGTTGCACTACATATTCGTCCCCACATGTATTTAGCGGTAGTATTCGGATGTTACTAGGTTGCATCGCTTTTAACAGTGAAACGTTTGACTGTGGGACTTAATTAGACTTTGACCTTATTAATGTGATAAATGAGCCAGTTTGACTACAGGAAGTAATATTCTTCTTAATTTGACTTGATTGCTGGAACTGAGCGATTGCACTGGGCGCTGTGGTAGAGTTTTATTTAAAAATTAAGTTAAATAAGTCATTTTTACTGTGGGACCAATCCCAGCCGTTAGTTTGCGCTAAAGAAATAGGGACAGTTTCAAAAACTACATTTCATTGACTTTCTAACGGTGTCAATCCGTTTGAGTTACAACGGTTGCGTCACATTTTCGTACCAACATGTATTTAGTGATATCTTTCCGATGTTACTAAGTTATATCGCTTTTAACAGTGAACCGATTAACTGTGGAACTTAATTGAACTGATTTTGGACTTTGACCTTATAAATGTGACAAATGAGCCAGTTTGCCTACAAGAAGTAACATTTTTCATAATTTGACATGATTGCTGGAAGTGAGCGATTGCACTGGGCGCTGTGGTAGCACTTCATTTAAAAATTTAAATAAAAAAGTCATTTTTTATTGTGGGACCAATCCTAGCCGTTATCGCGCGCTGAAGAAATAGCGACAGTTTCATAAGCTACATTTCATTGACTTTTTAACGGTATCAATCCGTTTGAGTTACAACTGTTGCGTCACATATTCGTCCCCACATGTATTTAGTGATAGTATTCGGTATTGCTAGGTTGCATCGCTTTTAACAGTGAAACGATTGACTGTGGGACTTAACTGAACTGATTTTGGACTTTGACCTTATAAATGTGACAAATGAGCCAGTTTGCCTACAAGAAGTAACATTTTTCATAATTTGACATGATTGCTGGAAGTCAGCGATTGCACTGGGCGCTGTGGTAGCACTTCATTTAAAAATTTAAATAAAAAAGTCATTTTTTACTGTGGGACCAATCCTAGCCGTTATCGCGCACTGAAAAAATAGCGATAGTTTCAAAAACTACATTTCATTGACTTTCTAACGGTATCAATCCGTTTGAGTTACAACGGTTGCGTCACATATTCGTCCCCACATGTATTTAGTGATAGTGTTCGGATATTGCTAGGTTGCATCGCTTTTAACAATGAAACGATTGACTGTGGGACCTAATTGAACTAATTTTGGACTTTGACCTTATAAATGTGATAAATAAGCCAGTTTGACTACAAGAAGTAACATTTTTCTTAATTTGACATGATTGCTGGAAGTCAGCGATTGCACAGGGCGCTGTGGTAGCGTTTTAATAAAAAATTAAGTTAAAGAAGTCATTTTCTACTGTGGGGCCAATCCCAGCCATTATTTCGCGCTGAAAGAATAGGGACAGCTTCAAAAACTATCTTTCATTGACTTCTTGGCGGTATCAATCCGTTTGAGTTACAACGGTTGCGTCACATATTCGTACTAACATGTATTTAGTGATATCTTTCCGATATTACAAAGTTATATCGCTTTTAACAGTGAAACGATTGACTGTGGAAATTAATTGAACTAACTTTGTACTGTGACCTTATGAATATGATAAATGAGCCAGTTTGACTACAAGAAGTACCATTCTTGTTAATTTGACATGATTGCAGGAACTCAGCGATTGCACTGGGCGCTGTGGTGGAGTTTTATTTAAAAATTAAGTTAAATAAGTCATTTTTACTGTGGAACCCATCCCAGCCGTTAGTTTGCGCTGAAGAAATAGGGACAGTTTTAAAAACTACATTTCATTGAATTTCTAACGGTGTCAATCCGTTTGAGTTACAACGGTTGCGTCACATTTTCGTACCAACATGTATTTAGTGATATCTTTCCGATGTTACTAAGTTATATCGCTTTTAACAGTGAAACGATTAACTGTGGAACTTAATTGAACTAACTTTGGACTGTAACCTTATGAATATGATAAATGAGACAGTTTGACTACAAGAAGTACCATTCTTCTTAATTTGACATGATTGTCGGAACTCAGCGATTACACTGGGCGCTGTGGTAGCACTTCATTTAAAAATTTAAATAAATAAGTCTTTTTTCATTGTGGGACCAATCCTGGCCGTTAGCACGCACTGAAGAAATAGAGACATACTCAAAACCTACATTTCATTGACTTTCTAACGGTATCAATCCGTTTGAGTTTCAACGGTTGCGTCACATATTCGTACCAACATGTATTTAGCGATAGTATTCGGATATTACTAGGTTGCATTGCTTTTAACAAGGAAACGTTTGACTGTGGGACTTAATTGAACTGATTTTGGACTTTGACCTTATAAATGTGATAAATGAGCCAGTTTGACTACAAGAAGTAACATTCTTCTTAATTTGACATGATTGCTAGCAGTCAGCGATTGCATTGGGCGCTGCGGTAGCGTTTTAATAAAAAATTAAGTTAAAGAAGTCATTTTCTACTGTGGGACCAATCCCAGCCATTATTTCGCGCTGAAAGAATAGAGACAGCTTCAAAAACTATATTTCATTGACTTCTTGGCGCTATCAATCCGTTTGAGTTACAACGGTTGCGTCACATATTCGTACCAACATGTATTTAGTGATATCTTTCCGATATTACAAAGTTATATCGCTTTTAACAGTGAAACGATTGACTGTGGAACTTAATTGAACTAACTTTGGACTTTGACCTTATGAATATGATAAATGAGCCAGTTTGACTACAAGAAGTACCATTCTTCTTAATTTCACATGATTGCTGGAACTCAGCGATTGCACTGGGCGCTGTGGTATAGTTTTATTTAAAAATTAAGTTAAATAAGTCATTTTTACTGTGGGACCAATCCCAGCCGTTAGTTTGCGCTAAAGAAATAGGGACAGTTTCAAAAACTACATTTCATTGACTTTCTAACGGTGTCAATCCGTTTGAGTTACAACGGTTGCGTCACATTTTCGTACCAACATGTATTTAGTGATATGTTTTCGATGTTACTAAGTTATATCGCTTTTAACAGTGAACCGATTAACTGTGGAACTTAATTGAACTGATTTTGGACTTTGACCTTATAAATGTGACAAATGAGCCAGTTTGCCTACAAGAAGTAACATTTTTCATAATTTGACATGATTGCTGGAAGTGAGCGATTGCACTGGGCGCTGTGGTAGCACTTCATTTAAAAATTTAAATAAAAAAGTCATTTTTTATTGTGGGACCAATCCTAGCCGTTATCGCGCGCTGAAGAAATAGCGACAGTTTCATAAGCTACATTTCATTGACTTTTTAACGGTATCAATCCGTTTGAGTTACAACTGTTGCGTCACATATTCGTCCCCACATGTATTTAGTGATAGTATTCGGTATTGCTAGGTTGCATCGCTTTTAACAGTGAAACGATTTACTGTGGGACTTAACTGAACTGATTTTGGACTTTGACCTTATAAATGTGACAAATGAGCCAGTTTGCCTACAAGAAGTAACATTTTTCATAATTTGACATGATTGCTGGAAGTCAGCGATTGCACTGGGCGCTGTGGTAGCACTTCATTTAAAAATTTAAATAAAAAAGTCATTTTTTACTGTGGGACCAATCCTAGCCGTTATCGCGCACTGAAAAAATAGCGATAGTTTCAAAAACTACATTTCATTGACTTTCTAACGGTATCAATCCGTTTGAGTTACAACGGTTGCGTCACATATTCGTCCCCACATGTATTTAGTGATAGTGTTCGGATATTGCTAGGTTGCATCGCTTTTAACAGTGAAACGATTGACTGTGGGACCTAATTGAACTGATTTTGGACTTTGACCTTATAAATGTGATAAATGAGCCAGTTTGACTACAAGAAGTAACATTTTTCTTAATTTGACATGATTGCTGGAAGTCAGCGATTGCACAGGGCGCTGTGGTAGCGTTTTAATAAAAAATTAAGTTAAAGAAGTCATTTTCTACTGTGGGACCAATCCCAGCCATTATTTCGCGCTGAAAGAATAGAGACAGCTTCAAAAACTTTATTTCATTGACTTCTTGGCGGTATCAATCCGTTTGAGTTACAACGGTTGCGTCACATATTCGTACTAACATGTATTTAGTGATATCTTTCCGATATTACAAAGTTATATCGCTTTTAACAGTGAAACGATTGACTGTGGAAATTAATTGAACTAACTTTGTACTGTGACCTTATGAATATGATAAATGAGCCAGTTTGACTACAAGAAGTACCATTCTTGTTAATTTGACATGATTGCAGGAACTCAGCGATTGCACTGGGCGCTGTGGTGGAGTTTTATTTAAAAATTAAGTTAAATAAGTCATTTTTACTGTGGGACCCATCCCAGCCGTTAGTTTGCGCTGAAGAAATAGGGACAGTTTTAAAAACTATATTTCATTGAATTTCTAACGGTGTCAATCCGTTTGAGTTACAACGGTTGCGTCACATTTTCGTACCAACATGTATTTAGTGATATCTTTCCGATGTTACTAAGTTATATCGCTTTTAACAGTGAAACGATTAACTGTGGAACTTAATTGAACTAACTTTGGACTGTGACCTTATGAATATGATAAATGAGACAGTTTGACTACAAGAAGTACCATTCTTCTTAATTTGACATGATTGTCGGAACTCAGCGATTACACTGGGCGCTGTGGTAGCACTTCATTTAAAAATTTAAATAAATAAGTCTTTTTTCATTGTGGGACCAATCCTGGCCGTTAGCACGCACTGAAGAAATAGAGACATACTCAAAACCTACATTTCATTGACTTTCTAACGGTATCAATCCGTTTGAGTTACAACGGTTGCGTCACATATTCGTCCCCACATGTATTTAGTGATAGTGTTCGGATATTGCTAGGTTGCATCGCTTTTAACAGTGAAACGATTGACTGTGGGACCTAATTGAACTGATTTTGGACTTTGACCTTATAAATGTGATAAATGAGCCAGTTTGACTACAAGAAGTAACATTTTTCTTAATTTGACATGATTGCTGGAAGTCAGCGATTGCACAGGGCGCTGTGGTAGCGTTTTAATAAAAAATTAAGTTAAAGAAGTCATTTTCTACTGTGGGACCAATCCCAGCCATTATTTCGCGCTGAAAGAATAGAGACAGCTTCAAAAACTATATTTCATTGACTTCTTGGCGGTATCAATCCGTTTGAGTTACAACGGTTGCGTCACATATTCGTACTAACATGTATTTAGTGATATCTTTCCGATATTACAAAGTTATATCGCTTTTAACAGTGAAACGATTGACTGTGGAAATTAATTGAACTAACTTTGTACTGTGACCTTATGAATATGATAAATGAGCCAGTTTGACTACAAGAAGTACCATTCTTGTTAATTTGACATGATTGCAGGAACTCAGCGATTGCACTGGGCGCTGTGGTGGAGTTTTATTTAAAAATTAAGTTAAATAAGTCATTTTTACTGTGGGACCCATCCCAGCCGTTAGTTTGCGCTGAAGAAATAGGGACAGTTTTAAAAACTATATTTCATTGAATTTCTAACGGTGTCAATCCGTTTGAGTTACAACGGTTGCGTCACATTTTCGTACCAACATGTATTTAGTGATATCTTTCCGATGTTACTAAGTTATATCGCTTTTAACAGTGAAACGATTAACTGTGGAACTTAATTGAACTAACTTTGGACTGTGACCTTATGAATATGATAAATGAGACAGTTTGACTACAAGAAGTACCATTCTTCTTAATTTGACATGATTGTCGGAACTCAGCGATTACACTGGGCGCTGTGGTAGCACTTCATTTAAAAATTTAAATAAATAAGTCTTTTTTCATTGTGGGACCAATCCTGGCCGTTAGCACGCACTGAAGAAATAGAGACATACTCAAAACCTACATTTCATTGACTTTCTAACGGTATCAATCCGTTTGAGTTTCAACGGTTGCGTCACATATTCGTACCAACATGTATTTAGCGATAGTATTCGGATATTACTAGGTTGCATCGCTTTTAACAAGGAAACGTTTGACTGTGGGACTTAATTGAACTGATTTTGGACTTTGACCTTATAAATGTGATAAATGAGCCAGTTTGACTACAAGAAGTAACATTCTTCTTAATTTGACATGATTGCTAGCAGTCAGCGATTGCATTGGGCGCTGTGGTAGCGTTTTAATAAAAAATTAAGTTAAAGAAGTCATTTTCTACTGTGGGACCAATCCCAGCCATTATTTCGCGCTGAAAGAATAGAGACAGCTTCAAAAACTATATTTCATTGACTTCTTGGCGCTATCAATCCGTTTGAGTTACAACGGTTGCGTCACATATTCGTACCAACATGTATTTAGTGATATCTTTCCGATATTACAAAGTTATATCGCTTTTAACAGTGAAACGATTGACTGTGGAACTTAATTGAACTAACTTTGGACTTTGACCTTATGAATATGATAAATGAGCCAGTTTGACTACAAGAAGTACCATTCTTCTTAATTTCACATGATTGCTGGAACTCAGCGATTGCACTGGGCGCTGTGGTAAGGCTTCATTTAGAAATTTAGATAAATAAGTCTTTTTTCATTGTGGGACCAATCCTGGCCGTTAGCACGCACTGAAGAAATAGAGACATACTCAAAACCTACATTTCATTGACTTCTTGGCGGTATCAATCCGTTTGAGTTACAACGATTGCGTCACATATTCCTACCAACATGTATTTAGTGATATCTTTCCGATATTACTAAGTTATATCGCTTTAAACAGTGAAACGATTGACTGTGGAACTTAATTAAACTAACTTTGGACTGTGACCTTATAAATGTGATAAGTGAGCCAACTGGAACTAAGAAATAACATTCTTCTTAATTTGACATGATTGCCGCAACTCAGCGATTACAATGGGCGCTGTGGTAGCGCTTCATTTAAAAATTTAAATAAAAAAGTCATTTTTTACTGTGGGACCAATCCTAGCCGTTATCGCGTGCAGAAGAAATAGCGACAGCTATTTCTAAAACTACATTTCAATGAATTTCTAACGGTATCAGTCCGTTTGAGTTTCAACGGTTGCGTCACATATTCGTCCCCACATGTATTTAGCGATAGTATTCGGATATTACTAGGTTGCATCGCTTTTAACAAGGAAACGTTTGACTGTGGGACTTAATTGAACTGATTTTGGACTTTGACCTTATAAATGTGATAAAAGAGCCATTTTGACTACAAGAAGTAACATTCTTCCTAATTTGACATAATTGCTGGCAGTCAGCGATTGCACTGGGCGCTGTGGTAGCGTTTTAATAAAAAATTAAGTTAAAGAAGTCATTTTCTACTGTGGGACCAATCCCAGCCATTATTTCGCGCTGAAAGAATAGAGACAGCTTCAAAAACTATATTTCATTGACTTCTTGGCGCTATCAATCCGTTTGAGTTACAACGGTTGCGTCACATATTCGTACCAACATGTATTTAGTGATATCTTTCCGATATTACAAAGTTATATCGCTTTTAACAGTGAAACGATTGACTGTGGAACTTAATTGAACTAACTTTGGACTTTGACCTTATGAATATGATAAATGAGCCAGTTTGACTACAAGAAGTACCATTCTTCTTAATTTCACATGATTGCTGGAACTCAGCGATTGCACTGGGCGCTGTGGTAAGGCTTCATTTAGAAATTTAGATAAATAAGTCTTTTTTCATTGTGGGACCAATCCTGGCCGTTAGCACGCACTGAAGAAATAGAGACATACTCAAAACCTACATTTCATTGACTTCTTGGCGGTATCAATCCGTTTGAGTTACAACGATTGCGTCACATATTCCTACCAACATGTATTTAGTGATATCTTTCCGATATTACTAAGTTATATCGCTTTAAACAGTGAAACGATTGACTGTGGAACTTAGTTGAACTAACTTTGGACTGTGACCTTATAAATGTGATAAGTGAGCCAACTGGACCCAAGAAATAACATTCTTCTTAATTTGACATGATTACCGCAACTCAGCGATTACAATGGGCGCTGTGGTAGCGCTTCATTTAAAAATTTAAATAAAAAAGTCATTTTTTACTGTGGGACCAATCCTAGCCGTTATCGCGCGCAGAAGAAATAGCGACAGCTATTTCTAAAACTACATTTCAATGACTTTCTAACGGTATCAGTCCGTTTGAGTTTCAACGGTTGCGTCACATATTCGTCCCCACATGTATTTAGCGATAGTATTCGGATATTACTAGGTTGCATCGCTTTTAGCAAGGAAACGTTTGACTGTGGGACTTAATTGAACTGATTTTGGACTTTGACCTTATAAATGTGATAAAAGAGCCAGTTTGACTACAAGAAGTAACATTCTTCCTAATTTGACATAATTGCTTGCAGTCGGCGATTGCACTGGCGCTGTGGTAGCGTTTTAATAAAAAATTAAGTTAAAGAAGTCGTTTTCTACTGTGGGACTAATCCCAGCCATTATTTCGCTCTGAAGAAAGAGCGACAGCTTCAAAAACTACATTTCAATGACTTTCTAACGGTATCAGTCCGTTTGAGTTTCAACGGTTGCGTCACATATTCGTCCCCACATGTATTTAGCGATAGTATTCGGATATTACTAGGTTGCATCGCTTTTAACAAGGAAACGTTTGACTGTGGGACTTAATTGAACTGATTTTGGACTTTGACCTTATAAGTGTGATAAATGAGCCAGTTTGACTACAAGAAGTAACATTCTTCCTAATTTGACATGATTGCTGGCAGTCAGCGATTGCACTGGGCGCTGTGGTAGCGTTTTAATAAAAAATTAAGTTAAAGAAGTCATTCTCTACTGTGGGACCAATCCCAGCCATTATTTCGCGCTGAAAGAATAGAGACAGCTTCAAAAACTATATTTCATTGACTTCTTGGCGGTATCAATCCGTTTGAGTTTCAACGGTTGCGTCACATGATCGTACCAACATGTAGATAGTGATTTTTTTCCGATATTACAAAGTTATATCGCTTTTAACAGTGAAACGGTTGACTGTGGAACTTAATTGAACTAACTTTGGACTTTGACCTTATGAATATGATAATTGAGCCAGTTTGACTACAAGAAGTACCATTCTTCTTAATTTGACATGATTGCTGTAACTCAGCGATTGCACTGGGCGCTGTGGTAAGGCTTCAATTAGAAATTTAGAAAAATAAGTCTTTTTTCATTGTGGTACCAATCCTGGCAGTTTGCACGCGCTGAAGAAATGGAGACATTCTCAAAAACTACATTTCATTGACTTCTTGGCGGTATCAAGTCGTTTGAGTTACAACGGTTGCGTCACATATTCGTACCAACATGTATTTAGTGATATCTTTCCGATTATACTGAGTTATATCGGTTTTAACAGTGAAACGATTGACTCTGGGACTTAATTGAAGCAACTTTGGACTGTGACCTTAAAAATGTGATAAGCAAGCCACCTGGACCCCAAGAAATATCATTCTTCTTGATTTTACATGATTGCCGGAACTCAGCGATTACACTGGGCGCTGTGGTATCACTTCATTTAAAAATTTAGATAAATAAGTCATTTTGTACTGTGGGCACAACCTAACAGTTATCGCGCACTGAAGAAGTAGAGACAGCTTCAAAAACTACATTTCATTGACTTTCTAATGGTATCAGTCGGTTTGAGTTACAACGGTTGCGTCACATATTCGTACCAACATGTAGATAGTGATTTTTTTCCGATATTACTAAGTTGTATCGCTTTTAACAGTGCAACGATTGACTCTGGGATTTAATTGAACTGATTCTGGATTTTGACCTTATCAATGTGATAAATGAGCCAATTGGACCCCAAGAAATAACATTCTTTTTAAATTGACATGATTGCTGGAATTCAGCGATTACACTAGGCTCTGTGGTAGCGCTTTATTTAAATATTTAGATAAAAAAGTCTTTTTTTACTGTGTGACCAATCCTGGCCGTTAGCACGCACTGAAGAAATAGAGACATTCTCAAAAACTACATCTCATTGACTTCTTGGCGGTATCAATCCGTTTGAGTTACAACGGTTGCGTCACAAATTCGTACCAACATGTATTAAGTGATATCTTGCCGATATTACTAAGTTATATCGCTTTTAAAAGTGAAACGATTGACTGTGGAACTTAATTGAACTAACTTTGGACAGTGACCTTATGAATGTGATAAGTGAGCCAACTGGACCCAAGAAATAACATTCTTCTTAATTTGACATGATTGCCGGAACTCAGCGATTACACTGGGCGCTGTGGTAGCGCTTCATTTAAAAATTTAAATAAAAAAGTTATTTTTCACTGTGGGAACAATCCTAGCCGTTATCACGCGCTGAAGAAATAGCGACAGTTTCAAAAACTACATTTCATTGCCTTTCTAACGGTATCAATCCGTTTGAGTTACAACGGTTGCGTCACATATTCGTCCCCACATGTATTAGCGGTAGTATTCGGATATTACTAGGTTGCATCGCTTTTATCAGTGAAACGTTTGACTGTGGGACTTAATTGAACTGATTTTGGAATTTGACTTTGTAAATGTTATAAATGAGCCAGTTTGACTACAAGTAATAACATTCTTTTTAATTTGACATAATTGCTAGAACTCAGCGATTGCACTGGTCGTTGTGGTAGCCTTTTATTTAAAAACTAAGTTAAAAAAGTAATTTTTACTGTGGGACCAATCCCAGCCGTTAGTTCGCGCTGAAGAAATAGAGACAGTTTTAAAAGCTACATTACAGTGACTTCTTGGCAGTATCAATCCGTTTGAGTTACAACGGTTGCGTCACATATTCATACCAACATGTATTTAGTGATATTTTTCCGATATTACTAAGTTATATCGCTTTTAAAAGTGAAACGATTGACTGTGGAACTTAATTGAACTAACTTTGGACTGTGACCTTATGAATGTGATAAGTGAGCCAACTGGACCTAAGAAATAACATTCTTCTTAATTTGACATGATTGCCGGAACTCAGCGATTACACTGGGCGCTGTGGTAGCGCTTCATTTAAAAATTTAAATAAAAAAGTTATCTTTCACTGTGGGTCCAATCCTAGCCTTTATCACGCGCTGAAGAAATAGCGACAGTTTCAAAAACTACATTTCATTGACTTTCTAACGGTATCAATCCGTTTGAGTTACAACGGTTGCGTCACATATTCGTCCCCACATGTATTAGCGATAGTATTCGGATATTACTAGGTTACATCGCTTTTATCAGTGAAACGTTTGACTGTGGGACTTAATTGAACTGATTTTGGACTTTGACTTTATCAATGTGATAAATGAGCCAGTTTTACTACAAGCAATAACATTCTTTTTAATTTGACATGATTGCTGGAACTCAGCGATTGCACTGGGCGTTGTGGTAGCCTTTTATTTAAAAACTAAGGTAAATAAGTCAATTTTTACTGTGGGACCTATCCCAGCCGTTAGTTCGCGCTGAAGAAATAGAGACAGTTTTAAAAACTACATTACATTGACTTCTTGGCAGTATCAATCCGTTTGAGTTACAACGGTTGCGTCACATATTCATACCAACATGTATTTAGTGATATTTTTCCGATATTACTAAGTTATTTCGCTTTTAAAAGTGAAACGATTGACTGTGGAACTTAATTGAACTAACTTTGGACTGTGACCTTATGAATGTGATAAGTGAACCAACTGGACCCAAGAAATAACTTTCTTTTTAATTTGACATGATTGCCGGAACTCAGCGATTACACTGGGCGCTGTGGTAGCGCTTCATTTAAAAATTTAAATAAAAAAGTTATTTTTCACTGTGGGACCAATCCTAGCCGTTATCACGCGCTGAAGAAATAGCGACAGTTTCAAAAACTACATTTCATTGACTTTCTAACGGTATCAATCCGTTTGAGATACAACGGTTGCGTCACATATTCGTCCCCACATGTATTTAGCGATAGTATTCGGATATTACTAGGTTGCATTGCTTTTATCAGTGAAACGTTTGACTGTGGGACTTAATTGAACTGATTTTGGACTTTGACTTTATAAATGTGATAAATGAGCCAGTTTGACTACAAGTAATAACATTCTTTTTATTTTGACATGATTGCTGGAACTCAGCGATTGCACTGGTCGTTGTGGTAGCTTTTTATTTAAAAACTAAGTTAAAAAAGTCAATTTTTACTGTGGGACCAATCCCAGCCGTTAGTTCGCGCTGAAGAAATAGAGACAGTTTTAAAAGCTACATTACATTGACTTCTTGGCAGTATCAATCCGTTTGAGGTACAACGGTTGCGTCACATATTCATACCAACATGTATTTAGTGATATTTTTCCGATATTACTAAGTTATATCGCTTTTAAAAGTGAAACGATTGACTGTGGAACTTAATTGAACTAACTTTGGACTGTGACCTTATGAATGTGATAAGTGAGCCAACTGGACCCAAGAAATAACATTCTTCTTAATTTGACATGATTGCCGGAACTCAGCGATTACACTGGGCGCTGTGGTAGCGCTTCATTTAAAAATTTAAATAAAAAAGTTATCTTTCACTGTGGGACCAATCTTAGCCGTTATCACGCGCTGAAGAAATAGCGACAGTTTCAAAAACTACATTTCATTGACTTTCTAACGGTATCAATCCGTTTGAGTTATAACGGTTGCGTCACATATTCGTCCTCACATGTATTTAGCGATAGTATTCGGATATTACTAGGTTGCATCGCTTTTATCAGTGAAACGTTTGACTGTGGGACTTAATTGAACTGATTTTGGACTTTGACCTTATAAATGTGATAAATGAGCCAGTTTGACTACCAGTAATAACATTCTTTTTAATTTGACATGATTGCTGGAACTCAGCGATTGCACTGGGCGTTGTGGTAGCCTTTTATTTAAAAACTAAGTTAAATAAGTCAATTTTTACTGTGGGACCTATCCCAGCCGTTAGTTCGCGCTGAAGAAATAGAGACAGTTTTAAAAACTACATTACATTGACTTCTTGGCAGTATCAATCCGTTTGAGTTACAACGGTTGCGTCACATATTCATACCAACATGTATTTAGTGATATTTTTCCGATATTACTAAGTTATTTCGCTTTTAAAAGTGAAACGATTGACTGTGGAACTTAATTGAACTAACTTTGGACTGTGACCTTATGAATGTGATAAGTGAACCAACTGGACCCAAGAAATAACTTTCTTTTTAATTTGACATGATTGCCGGAACTCAGCGATTACACTGGGCGCTGTGGTAGCGCTTCATTTAAAAATTTAAATAAAAAAGTTATTTTTCACTGTGGGACCAATCCTAGCCGTTATCACGCGCTGAAGAAATAGCGACAGTTTCAAAAACTACATTTCATTGACTTTCTAACGGTATCAATCCGTTTGAGATACAACGGTTGCGTCACATATTCGTCCCCACATGTATTTAGCGATAGTATTCGGATATTACTAGGTTGCATTGCTTTTATCAGTGAAACGTTTGACTGTGGGACTTAATTGAACTGATTTTGGACTTTGACTTTATAAATGTGATAAATGAGCCAGTTTGACTACAAGTAATAACATTCTTTTTATTTTGACATGATTGCTGGAACTCAGCGATTGCACTGGTCGTTGTGGTAGCTTTTTATTTAAAAACTATGTTAAATAAGTCAATTTTTACTGTGGGACCTATCCCAGCCGATAGTTCGCGCTGAAGAAATAGAGACAGTTTTAAAAACTACATTACATTGACTTCTTGGCAGTATCAATCCGTTTGAGTTACAACGGTTGCGTCACATACTCATACCAACATGTATTTAGTGATATTTTTCCGATATTACTAAGTTATTTCGCTTTTAAAAGTGAAACGATTGACTCTGGAATTTAATTGAACTAACTTTGCACTGTGACCTTATGAATGTGATAAGTGAGCCAACTGGACCCAAGAAATAACATTTTCTATTGCCGATATTACTAAGTTATATCGCTTTTAAAAGTGAAACGATTGACTGTGGAACTTAATTGAACTAACTTTGGACTGTGACCTTATGAATGTGATAAGTGAGCCAACTTGACCCAAGAAATAACATTCTTCTTAATATGACATGATTGCCGGAACTCAGCGATTACACTGGGCGCTGTGGTAGCGCTTCATTAAAAAATTTAAATAAAAAAGTTATTTTTCACTGTGGGAACAATCCTAGCCGTTATCACGCGCTGAAGAAATAGCGACAGTTTCAAAAACTACATTTCATTGACTTTCTAACGGTATCAATCCGTTTGAGTTACAACGGTTGCGTCACATATTCGTCCCCACATGTGTTAGCGATAGTATTCGGATATTACTATGTTGCATCGCTTTTATCAGTGAAACGTTTGACTGTGGGACTTAATTGAACTGATTTTGGACTTTGACTTTATAAATGTGATAAATGAGCCAGTTTGACTACAAGTAATAACATTCTTTTTAATTTGACATGATTGCTGGAACTCAGCGATTGCACTGTTCGTTGTGGTAGCCTTTTATTTAAAAACTAAGTTAAAAAAGTCAATTTTTACTGTGGGACAAATCCCAGCCGTTAGTTCGCGCTGAAGAAATAGAGACAGTTTTAAAAGCTACATTACATTGACTTCTTGGCAGTATCAATCCGTTTGAGTTACAACGGTTGCGTCACATATTCATACCAACATGTATTTAGTGATATTTTTCCGATATTACTAAGTTATATCGCTTTTAAAAGTGAAACGATTGACTGTGGAACTTAATTGAACTAACTTTGGACTGTGACCTTATGAATGTGATAAGTGAGCCAACTGGACCCAAGAAATAACATTCTTCTTAATTTGACATGATTGCCGGAACTCAGCGATTACACTGGGCGCTGTGGTAGCGCTTCATTTAAAAATTTAAATAAAAAAGTTATCTTTCACTGTGGGACCAATCCTAGCCGTTATCACGCGCTGAAGAAATAGCGACAGTTTCAAAAACTACATTTCATTGACTTTCTAACGGTATCAATCCGTTTGAGTTACAACGCTTGCGTCACATATTCGTCCCAACATGTATTTGGCGATAGTATTCGGATATTACTAGGTTGCATCGCTTTTATCAGTGAAACGTTTGACTGTGGGACTTAATTGAACTGATTTGACCTTATAAATGTGATAAATGAGCCAGTTTGACTACAAGTAATAACATTCTTTTTAATTTGACATGATTGCTGGAACTGAGCGATTGCACTGGGCGTTGTGGTAGCCTTTTATTTAAAAACTAAGTTAAATAAGTCAATTTTTACTGTGGGACCTATCCCAGCCGTTAGTTCGCGCTGAAGAAATAGAGACAGTTTTAAAAACTACATTACATTGACTTCTTGGCAGTATCAATCCGTTTGAGTTACAACGGTTGCGTCACATATTCATACCAACATGTATTTAGTGATATTTTTCCGATATTACTAAGTTATTTCGCTTTTAAAAGTGAAACGATTGACTGTGGAACTTAATTGAACTAACTTTGGACTGTGACCTTATGAATGTGATAAGTGAGCCAACTGGACCCAAGAAATAACATTCTTCTTAATTTGACATGATTGCCGGAACTCAGCGATTACACTGGGCGCTGTGGTAGCGCTTCATTTAAAAATCTAAATAAAAAAGTTATTTTTCACTGTGGGACCAATCCTAGCCGTTATTACTCGCTGAAGAATTAGCGAAAGCTTCAAAAACTACATTTCATTGACTCTCTAACGGTTTTAATCCGTTTGAGTTACAACGGTTGCGTTACATTATCGTCCCCACATGTATTTAGCGATAGTATTCGGATATTACTAGGTTGCATCGCTTTTATCAGTGAAACGTTTGACTGTGGGACTTAATTAAACTGATTTTGAACTTTGACCTTATAAATGTGATAAATGAGCCACTTTGATTACAAGAAATAACATTCTTCTTAATTTGACATGATTGCTGGAACTCAGCGATTGCAGTGGGCGCTGTGGAAGCCTCTATTTAAAAACTTAGTTAAGTAAGTCATTTTTTACTGTGGGACCAATCCCAGCCGTTAGTTCGCACTGAAGAAATAGAGACAGTTTCAAAAACTACATTACATTGACTTCTTGGCGGTATCAATCCGTTTGAGTTACAACAGTTGCGTCACATATTCATACCAACATGTATTTAGTGATATTTTTCCGATATTACTAAGTTATATCGCTTTTGAAAGTGAAACGATTGACTGTGGAACTTAATTGAACTAACTTTGGACTGTGACCTTATGAATGTGATAAGTGAGCCAACTGGACCCAAGAAATAACATTCTTCTTAATTTGACATGATTGCCGAAACTCAGCGATTACACTGGGCGCTGTGGAAGCCTGTAATTAAAAACTTAGTTAAGTAAGTCATTTTTTACTGCGGGACCAATCCCAGCCGTTAGTTCGCACTGAAGAAATAGAGACAGTTTCAAAAACTACATTACATTGACTTCTTGGCGGTATCAATCCGTTTGAGTTACAACGGTTGCGTCACATATTCATACCAACATGTATTTAGTGATATTTTTCCGATATTACTAAGTTATTTCGCTTTTAAAAGTGAAACGATTCACTGTGGAACTTAATTTAACTAATTTTGGACTGTGACCTTGTAAATGTGATAAGTGAGCCAATTGGACTCCAAGAAATAACATTCTCCTTAAATTGACATGATTACTGGATTTTAGCAATTACAATTGGCTCTGTGGTAGCGCTTCATTGAAAAATTTAAATAAAAAAGTTATTTTTCATTGTGGGACCAATCCTAGCCGTTATCAGGCGCTGAAGAAAGAGAGACAGTTTCAAAAACTACATTTCATTGACTTTCTAACGGTATCAATCCGTTTGAGTTACAACGGTTGCGTCACATATTCGTCCCCACATGTATTTAGCGATAGTATTCGGATATTACTAGGTTGCATCGCTTTTATCAGTGAAACGTTTGACTGTGGGACTTAATTGAACTGATTTTGGACTTTGACCTTATAAATGTGATAAACGAGCCACTTTGACTACAAGAAATAACATTCTTCTTAATTTGAGATGATTGCTGGAACTCAGCGATTGCACTGGGCGCTGTGGTAGCCTTTTATTTAAAAACTAAGTTAAATAAGTCATTTTTTACTGTGGGACCAATCCCAGCCGTTAGTTCGCGCTAAAGAAATAGAGACAGTTTCAAAAACTACATTACATTGACTTCTTGGCGGTATCAATCCGTTTGAGTTACAACGGTTGCGTCACATATTCATACCAACATGTATTTAGTGACATTTTTCCGATATTACTAAGTTATATCGCTTTTAACAGTGAAACAATTGACTCTGGGACTTAATTGAAGTAACTTTGGACTGTGATTTTATAAATGTGATAAGTGAGCCAGTTGGACTCCAAGAAATAACATTCTCCTTAAATTAACATGATTGCTGGATTTTAGCAATTACAATAGGCTCTGTGGTAGCGCTTTATTTAAAAATTTAGATAAATAAATTCTTTTTTACTGTGGTACCAATCCTGGCCGTTAGCACGCACTGAAGAAATAGAGAGATTCTCAAAAACTAGATTTTATTGACTTTCTGGCGGTATCAATCCGTTTTAGTTACAACGGTTGCGTCACATATCCGTAACAACATGTATTTAGCGATAGTATTCGAATATTACTAGGTTGCATCGCTTTTATCAGTGAAACGTTTGACTGTGGGACTTAATTGAACTGATTTTGGACTTTGACCTTATAAATGTGATAAACCACCCACTTTGACTACAAGAAATAACATTCTTCTTAATTTGAGATGATTGCTGGAACTCAGCGATTGCACTGGGCGCTGTGGTAGCCTTTTATTTAAAAACTAAGTTAAATAAGTCATTTTTTACTGTGGGACCAATCCCAGCCGTTAGTTCGCGCTAAAGAAATAGAGACAGTTTCAAAAACTACATTACATTGACTTCTTGGCGGTATCAATCCGTTTGAGTTACAATGGTTGCGTCACATATTCATACCAACATGTATTTAGTGATATTTTTCCGATATTACTAAGTTATATCGCTTTTAACAGTGAAACAATTGACTCTGGGACTTAATTGAAGTAACTTTGGACTGTGATCTTATAAATGTGATAAGTGAGGCAACTGGACCTAAGAAATAACATTCTTCTTAATTTGACATGATTGCCGGAACTCAGCGATTACACTGCGCGCTGTGGTAGCGCTTCATTTAAATATTTGAATAAAAAAGTTATTTTTCACTGTGGGACCAATACTAGCCGTTATCACGCGCCGAAGAAATAGCGACAGTTTAAAAAACTACATTACATTGACTTCTTGGCGGTATCAATCCGTTTGAGTTACAACGGTTGCGTCACATATTCATACCAACATGTATTTAGTGATATTTTTCCGATATTACTAAGTTATTTCGCTTTTAAAAGTGAAACGATTCACTGTGGAACTTAATTTAACTAATTTTGGACTGTGACCTTGTAAATGTGATAAGTGAGCCAATTGGACTCCAAGAAATAACATTCTCCTTAAATTGACATGATTACTGGATTTTAGCAATTACAATTGGCTCTGTGGTAGCGCTTCATTGAAAAATTTAAATAAAAAAGTTATTTTTCATTGTGGGACCAATCCTAGCCGTTATCAGGCGCTGAAGAAAGAGAGACAGTTTCAAAAACTACATTTCATTGACTTTCTAACGGTATCAATCCGTTTGAGTTACAACGGTTGCGTCACATATTCGTCCCCACATGTATTTAGCGATAGTATTCGGATATTACTAGGTTGCATCGCTTTTATCAGTGAAACGTTTGACTGTGGGACTTAATTGAACTGATTTTGGACTTTGACCTTATAAATGTGATAAACGAGCCACTTTGACTACAAGAAATAACATTCTTCTTAATTTGAGATGATTGCTGGAACTCAGCGATTGCACTGGGCGCTGTGGTAGCCTTTTATTTAAAAACTAAGTTAAATAAGTCATTTTTTACTGTGGGACCAATCCCAGCCGTTAGTTCGCGCTAAAGAAATAGAGACAGTTTCAAAAACTACATTACATTGACTTCTTGGCGGTATCAATCCGTTTGAGTTACAACGGTTGCGTCACATATTCATACCAACATGTATTTAGTGACATTTTTCCGATATTACTAAGTTATATCGCTTTTAACAGTGAAACAATTGACTCTGGGACTTAATTGAAGTAACTTTGGACTGTGATTTTATAAATGTGATAAGTGAGCCAGTTGGACTCCAAGAAATAACATTCTCCTTAAATTAACATGATTGCTGGATTTTAGCAATTACAATAGGCTCTGTGGTAGCGCTTTATTTAAAAATTTAGATAAATAAATTCTTTTTTACTGTGGTACCAATCCTGGCCGTTAGCACGCACTGAAGAAATAGAGAGATTCTCAAAAACTAGATTTTATTGACTTTCTGGCGGTATCAATCCGTTTTAGTTACAACGGTTGCGTCACATATCCGTAACAACATGTATTTAGCGATAGTATTCGAATATTACTAGGTTGCATCGCTTTTATCAGTGAAACGTTTGACTGTGGGACTTAATTGAACTGATTTTGGACTTTGACCTTATAAATGTGATAAACCACCCACTTTGACTACAAGAAATAACATTCTTCTTAATTTGAGATGATTGCTGGAACTCAGCGATTGCACTGGGCGCTGTGGTAGCCTTTTATTTAAAAACTAAGTTAAATAAGTCATTTTTTACTGTGGGACCAATCCCAGCCGTTAGTTCGCGCTAAAGAAATAGAGACAGTTTCAAAAACTACATTACATTGACTTCTTGGCGGTATCAATCCGTTTGAGTTACAATGGTTGCGTCACATATTCATACCAACATGTATTTAGTGATATTTTTCCGATATTACTAAGTTATATCGCTTTTAACAGTGAAACAATTGACTCTGGGACTTAATTGAAGTAACTTTGGACTGTGATCTTATAAATGTGATAAGTGAGGCAACTGGACCTAAGAAATAACATTCTTCTTAATTTGACATGATTGCCGGAACTCAGCGATTACACTGCGCGCTGTGGTAGCGCTTCATTTAAATATTTGAATAAAAAAGTTATTTTTCACTGTGGGACCAATACTAGCCGTTATCACGCGCCGAAGAAATAGCGACAGTTTAAAAAACTACATTTCATTGACTTTCTAACGGTATCAATCCGTTTGAGTTAAAACGGTTGCGTCACATATTCGTCCCCGCATGTATTTAGCGATAGTATTCGGATATTACTAGATTGCATCGCTTTTATCAGTGAAACATATGACTGTGGGACTTAATTGAACTGATTTTGGACTTTGACCTTATAAATGTGATAAATGAGCCAGTTTGACTACAACAAATAACATTCTTCGTAATTTGACTTGATTGCTGAAACTCAGCGATTGCACTGGGCACTGTGGTAGCGTTTTATTTAAAAGTTAAGTTAAATACGTCATTTTTTACTTTGGGACCAATCCCAGTCGTTAGTTCGCGCTGAAGAAATAGAGACGGTTTAAAAACTACATTTCATTGACTTTCTAACGGTGTTAATCCGTTTGAGTTACAACGGTTGCGGCACATATTCGTACCAACATGTATTTACTGATTTTCTTCCGATATGACTAAGTTGCATCGCTTTTAACAGTGAGACGATTGACTGTGGAAAGTAATTGAACTAACTTTGGACTGTGACCTTATGAATGTGATAAGTGAGCCAACTGGACCCAAGAAATAACATTCTTCTTAATTTGACATGATTGCCAGAACTCAGCGATTACACTGGGCGCTGTGGTAGCGCTTCATTTAAAAATTTAATTAAAAAAGTTATTTTTCACTGTGGGACCAATCCTAGCCGTTATCACGCGCTGAAGAAATAGCGACAGTTTTAAAAACTACATTTCATTGAATTTCTAACGGTATCAATCCGTTTGAGTTACAACGGTTGCGTCACATATTCATACCAACATGTATTTAGTGATATTTTCGATATTACTAAGTTATTTCGCTTTTAAAAGTGAAACGTTTGACTGTGGGACTTAATTGAACTGATTTTGGACTTTGACCTTATAAATGTGATAAACGAACCACTTTGACTACAAGAAATAACATTCTTTTTAATTTGAGATGATTGCTGGAACTCAGCGATTGCACTGGGCGCTGTGGTAGCCTTTTATTTAAAAACTAAGTTAAATAAGTCATTTTTTACTGTGGGACCAATCCCAGCCGTTAGTTCGCGCTAAAGAAATAGAGACAGTTTCAAAAACTACATTACATTGACTTCTTGGCGGTATCAATCCGTTTGAGTTACAACGGTTGCGTCACATATTCATACCAACATGTATTTAGTGATATTTTTCCGATATTACTAAGTTATTTTGCTTTTAAAAGTGAAACGATTCACTGTGGAACTTAATTTAACTAATTTTGGACTGTGACCTTGTAAATGTGATAAGTGAGCCAATTGGACTCCAAGAAATAACATTCTCCTTAAATTGACATGATTGCTGGATTTTAGCAATTACAATTGGCTCTGTGGTAGCGCTTCATTGAAAAATTTAAATAAAAAAGTTATTTTTCATTGTGGGTCCAATCCTAGCCGTTATCACGCGCTGAAGAAAGAGAGACAGTTTCAAAAACTACATTTCATTGACTTTCTAACGGTATCAATCCGTTTGAGTTACAACGGTTGCGTCACATATTTGTCCCCACATGTATTTAGCGATAGTATTCGGATATTACTAGGTTGCATCGCTTTTATCAGTGAAACGTTTGACTGTGGGACTTAATTGAACTGATTTTGGACTTTGACATTATAAATGTGATAAACGAGCCACTTTGACTACAAGAAATAACATTCTTCTTAATTTGAGATGATTGCTGGAACTCAGCGATTGCACTGGGCGCTGTGGTAGCGCTTTATTTAAAAATTTAGATAAATAAATTCTTTTTTACTGTGGTACCAATCCTGGCCGTTAGCACGCACTGAAGAAATAGAGAGATTCTCAAAAACTAAATTTTATTGACTTTCTGGCGGTATCAATCCGTTTTAGTTACAACGGTTGCGTCACATATCCGTAACAACATGTATTTAGTGATATCTTTCCGATATTACTAAGTTATATCGCTTTTAAAAGTGAAACGATTGACTGTGGAACTTAATTGAACTAACTTTGGACTGTGACCTTATGAATGTGATAAGTGAGGCAACTGGACCCAAGAAATAACATTCTTCTTAATTTGACATGATTGCCGGAACTCAGCGATTACACTGCGCGCTGTGGTAGCGCTTCATTTAAATATTTAAATAAAAAAGTTATTTTTCACTGTGGGACCAATACTAGCCGTTATCACGCGCCGAAGAAATAGCGACAGTTTCAAAAACTACATTTCATTGACTTTCTAACGGTATCAATCCGTTTGAGTTACAACGGTTGCGTCACATATTCGTCCCCGCATGTATTTAGCGATAGTATTCGGATATTACTAGATTGCATCGCTTTTATCAGTGAAACATATGACTGTGGGACTTAATTGAACTGATTTTGGACTTTGGCCTTATAAATGTGATAAATGAGCCAGTTTGACTACAACAAATAACATTCTTCGTAATTTGACTTGATTGCTGGAACTCAGCGATTGCACTGGGCACTGTGGTAGCGTTTTATTTAAAAGTTAAGTTAAATACGTCATTTTTTACTTTGGGACCAATCCCAGCCGTTAGTTCGCGCTGAAGAAATAGAGACGGTTTAAAAACTACATTTCATTGACTTTCTAACGGTGTTAATCCGTTTGAGTTACAACGGTTGCGCCACATATTCGTAGCAACATGTATTTACTGATTTTCTTCCGATATGACTAAGTTGCATCGCTTTTAACAGTGAGACGATTGACTGTGGAAAGTAATTGAACTAACTTTGGATTGTGACCTTATGAATGTGATAAGTGAGCCAACTGGACCCAAGAAATAACATTCTTCTTAATTTGACATGATTGCCGGAACTCAGCGATTACACTGGGCGCTGTGGTAGCGCTTCATTTAAAAATTTAATTAAAAAAGTTATTTTTCACTGTGGGACCAATCCTAGCCGTTATCACGCGCTGAAGAAATAGCGACAGTTTTTTAAAAACTACATTTCATTGACTTTCTAACGGTATCAATCCGTTTGAGTTACAACGGTTGCGTCACATATTCGTCCCCACATGTATTTAGCGATAGTATTCGGATATTACTAGGTTCCATCGCTTTTATCAGTGAAACGTTTGACTGTGGGACTTAATTGAACTGATTTTGGACTTTGACCTTATAAATGTGATAAATGAGCCAGTTTGACTACAAGAAATAACATTCTTCTTAATTTGACATGATTGCTGGAACTCAGCGATTGCACTGGGCGTTATGGTAGCTTTTTATTTAAAAACTAAGTTAAATAAGTCATTTTTAACTGTGGAACCAATCCCAGCCGTTAGTTCGCGCTGAAAAAGTAAAGACAGTTTTAAAAACTACATAACATTGACTTCTTGGCGGTATCAATACGTTTGAGTTACAACGGTTGCGTCACATATTCATACCAACATGTATTTAGTGATATTTTTCCGATATTACTAAGTTATGTCGCTTTCAACAGTGAAACGATTGACTCTGGGACTTAATTGAAGTAACTTTGGACTGTGATCTTATAAATGTGATAAGTCAGCCAACTGTACCCCAAGAAATATCATTCTTCTTAATTTGACATGATTGCCGGAACTCAGCGATTACACTGGGCGCTGTGGTAGCACTTCATTTAAAAATATAAATAAAAAAGTCATTTTTTACTGTGGGACCAATCCTAGCCGTTATCGCGCGCTGAAGAAATAGAGACAGTTTCAAAAATTGAATTTCATTGACTTTCTAACGGTGTCAATCCGTTTGAGTTACAACGTTTGCGTCACATATTCGTACTAACATGTATTTAGTGATATCTTTCCGATGTTACTAAGTTATATCGCTTTTAACAGTGAGACGATTGACTATGGGACTTAATTGAACTGATTCTGGATTGTGACCTTGTAAATGCAATAAATGAGCCAACTGGGCTCCAAGGAATAACATTCTTCTTAATTCGACATGATTGCTGGAATTCAGCGAGTACACTAGGCTCTGTGGTAGTGCTTTATTTAAAAAGTTAGTTAAATAAGTCATTTTTTACTGTGGGACCAATCCTAGCCGTTATCGCGCGCTGAAGAAATAGCGACAGTTTCAAAAACTACATTTTATTGACTTTCTAATGGTATCAATCCGTTTCAGTTACAACTGTTGCGTCACAAATTCGTCCCCACATGTATTTTGCAATAGTGTGCGGATATTACTAGGTTGCATCGCTTTTAACAGTAAAACGTTTGACTGTGGGACTTAATTGAACTGATTTTGGACTTTGACCATATAGACGTGATAAATGAGCCAGTTTGACTACAAGAAGTAACATTCTTCTTAATTTGACATGATTGCCGGAACTCAGCGATTACACTGGGCGCTGTGGTAGCGCTTCATTTAAAAATTTAAATAAAAAAGTTATTTTTCACTGTGGGACCAATCCTAGCCGTATCACGCGCTGAAGAAATAGCGACAGTTTTAAAAACTACATTTCATTGACTTTCTAACGGTATCAATCCGTTTGAGTAACAACGGTTGCGTCAAATATTCGTCCCCACATGTACTTAGCGATAGTATTCGGATATTACTAGGTTGCATCGCTTTTATCAGTGAAACGTTTGACTGTGGGACTTAATTGAACTGATTTTGGACTTTGACCTTATAAATGTGATAAATGAGCCAATTGGACTCCAAGATATATCATTCTTTTTAATTTGACTTGATTGCCGGATCTCAGCGATTTCACTGGGCGCTGTGGTAAGGCTTCATTTAGAAATTTAGATAAATAAGTCTTTTTTCATTGTGGTACCAATCCTGGCCGTTAGCACGCACTGAAAAAATAGAGACAATCTAAAAAACTACATTTCATTAAATTCTTGGCGGTATCAATCCGTTTGAGATACAACGGTTGCGTCACAAATTCGTACCAACATGTATTTAGCGATATCTTTCCGATATTACTAAGTTATATCGCTTTTAAAAGTGAAACGATTGACTGTGGGACTTAATTGAACTAACTTTGGACTGTGACCTTATGAATGTGATAAGTGAGCCAACTGGACCCAAGAAATAACATTCTTCTTAATTTGACATGATTGCCGGAACTCAGCGATTACACTGGGCGCTGTGGTAGCGCTTCATTTAAAAATTTAAATAAAAAATTTATTTTTCACTGTGGGACCAATCCTAGCCGTTATCACGCGCTGAAGAAATAGCGACAGTTTCAAAAACTACATTTCATTGACTTTCTAACGGTATCAATCCGTTTGAGTTACAACGGTTGCGTCACATATTCGTCCCCACATGTATTTAGCGATAGTATTCGGATATTACTAGGTTGCATCGCTTTTATCAGTGAACCGTTTGACTGTGGGACTTAATTGAACTGATTTTGGACTTTGACCTTATAAATGTGATAAATGAGCCAGTTTGACTACAAGAATTAACATTCTTTTTAATTTGACATGATTGCTGGAACTCAGCGATTGCACTGGTCGTTGTGGTAGCCTTTTATTTAAAAACAAAGTTAAATACGTCAATTTTTACTGTGGGACCAATCCCAGCCGTTAGTTCGCGCTGAAGAAATAGAGACAGTTTTAAAAACTACATTACATTGACATCTTGGCAGTATCAATCCGTTTGAGTTACAGCGGTTGCGTCACATAATCATACCAACTTGTATTTAGTGATATTCTTCCGATATTACTAAGTTATATCGCTTTTAAAAGTGAAACAATTGACTGTGGAACTTAATTGTACTAACTTTGGACTGTGACCTTATGAATATGATAAGTGAGGCAACTGGACCCAAGAAATAACATTCTTCTTAATTTGACATGATTGCCGGAACTCAGCGATTACACTGGACGCTGTGGTAGCGCTTCATTTAAAAATTTAAATAAAAAAGTTATTTTTCACTGTGGGGCCAATCCTAGCCGTTATTACGCGCTGAACAAATAGCGACAGTTTCAAAAACTACATTTCATTGTTTTTTAACGGTATCAATCCGTTTGAGTTACAACGTTGCATCACATATTCGTACCAACATGTATTTAGCGATAGTATTCGGATGTTACTAGGTTGCATCGCTTTTATCAGTAAAACGTTTGACTGTGGAACTTAATTAAACTAACTTTGGACTGTGTCCTTATGAATGTGATAAGTGAGCCAACTGGACCCAAGAAATAACATTCTTCTTAATTTGACATGATTGCCGGAACTCAGCGATTACACTGCGCGCTGTGGTAGCGCTTCATTTAAATATTTAAATAAAAAAGTTATTTTTCACTGTGGGACCAATACTAGCCGTTATCACGCGCTGAACAAATAGCGACAGTTTCAAAAACTACATTTCATTGACTTTCTAACGGTATCAATCCGTTTGAGTTACAACGTTGCATCACATATTCGTACCAACATGTATTTAGCGATAGTATTCGGATGTTACTAGGTTGCATCGCTTATAACAGTGAAACGTTTGAATGTGGGACTTAATTGAACTGATTTTGGACTTTGACTTTATAAATGTGATATATGAGACAGTTTGACTACAAGAAATAGCATTCTTCTTAATTTGACATGATTGCTGGAACTCAGCGATTGCACTGGGCACTGTGGTAGAGTTTTATTTATAAATTAAATTAAATAAGTCATTTTTTACTGTGGGAACAATCCCAGCCGTTAGTTCGCGCTGAAGAAATAGAGACAGTTTCAAAAACTGCATTACATTGACTTCTTGGCGGTATCAATCCGTTTGAGTTACAGCGGTTGCGTCACATAATCATACCAACATGTATTTAGTGATATTTTTCCGATATTACTAAGTTATATCGCTTTTAAAAGTGAAACGATTGACTGTGGAACTTAATTGAACTAACTTTGGACTGTGACCTTATGAATGTGATAAGTGAGCCAACTGGACCCAAGAAATAACATTCTTCTTAATTTGACATGATTGCCGGAACTCAGCGATTACACTGCGCGCTGTGGTAGCGCTTCATTTAAAAATTTAAATAAAAAAGTTATTTTTCACTGTGGGGCCAATCCTAGCCGTTATCACGCGCTGAAGAAATAGCGACAGTTTCAAAAACTACATTTCATTGACTTTCTAACGGTATCAATCCGTTTGAGTTACAACGGTTGCGTCACATATTCGTCCCCACATGTATTTAGCGATAGTATTCGGATATTACTAGGTTGCATCGCTTTTATCAGTGAAACGTTTGACTGTGGAACTTAATTAAACTAACTTTGGACTGTGTCCTTATGAATGTGATAAGTGAGCCAACTGGACCCAAGAAATAACATTCTTCTTAATTTGACATGATTGCCGGAACTCAGCGATTACACTGCGCGCTGTGGTAGCGCTTCATTTAAATATTTAAATAAAAAAGTTATTTTTCACTGTGGGACCAATACTAGCCGTTATCACGCGCTGAAGAAATAGCGACAGTTTCAAAAACTACATTTCATTGACTTTCTAACGGTATCAATCCGTTTGAGTTACAACGGTTGCGTAACATATTCGTCCCCACATGTATTTAGCGACAGTATTCGGATATTACTAGGTTGCATCGCTTTTATCAGTGAAACGTTTGACTGTGGGACTTAATTCAACTGATTTTGGACTTTGACCTAATAAATGTGATAAATGAGCCATTTTGACTACAAGAAATAACATTCTTCTTAATTTGACATGATTGCTGGAATTCAGCGAGTACACTAGGCTCTGTAGTCGTGCTTTATTTAAAAAGTTAGATAGATATGCCTCTTTTTACTGTGGGACTAATCCTGGCCGTTAGCACGCGCTGAAGAAACAGAGACATTCTCAAAAACTACATTTCATCGACTTCTTGGCGGTGTCAATCCGTTTGAGTTACAACGTTGCATCACATATTCGTACCAACATGTATTTAGCGATAGTATTCGGATGTTACTAGGTTGCATCGCTTATAACAGTGAAACGTTTGACTGTGGGACTTAATTGAACTGATTTTGGACTTTGACTTTATAAATGTGATATATGAGACAGTTTGACTACAAGAAATAGCATTCTTCTTAATTTGACATGATTGCTGGAACTCAGCGATTGCACTGGGCACTGGGGTAGAGTTTTATTTTTAAATTAAATTAAATAAGTCATTTTTTACTGTGGGAACAATCCCAGCCGTTAGTTCGCCCTGAAGAAATAGAGACAGTTTAAAAAACTGCATTACATTGACTTCTTGGCGGTATCAATCCGTTTGAATTACAACGGTTGCGTCACATATTCATACCAACATGTATTTAGTGATATGTTTCCGATATTACTAAGTTATATCGCTTTTAACAGTGAAACGATTGACTGTGGGACTTAATTGAACTGATTTTGGACTTTGACCTTATAAATGTGATAAATGAGCCACTTTGACTACAAGAAATAACATTCTTCTTAATTTGACATGATTGCCGGAACTCAGCGATTACACTGCGCACTGTGGTAGCGCTTCATTTAAATATTTAAATAAAAAAGTTATTTTTCACTGTGGGACCAATACTAGCCGTTATCACGCGCTGAAGAAATAGCGACAGTTTCAAAAACTACATTTCATTGACTTTCTAACGGTATCAATCAGTTTGAGTTACAACGGTTGCGTCACATATTCGTCCCCGCATGTATTTAGCGATAGTATTCGGATATTACTAGATTGCATCGCTTTTATCAGTGAAACATATGACTGTGGGACTTAATTGAACTGATTTTGGACTTTGACCTTATAAATGTGATAAATGAGCCAGTTTGACTACAACAAATAACATTCTTCTTAATTTGACTTGATTGCTGGAACTCAGCGATTGCACTGGGCACTGTGGTAGCGTTTTATTTAAAAGTTAAGTTAAATACGTCATTTTTTACTTTGGGACCAATCCCAGCCGTTAGTTCGCGCTGAAGAAATAGAGACGGTTTAAAAACTACATTTCATTGACTTTCTAACGGTGTTAATCCGTTTGAGTTACAACGGTTGCGGCACATATTCGTACCAACATGTATTTACTGATTTTCTTCCGATATGACTAAGTTGCATCGCTTTGAACAGTGAGACGATTGACTGTGGAAAGTAATTGAACTAACTTTGGACTGTGACCTTATGAATGTGATAAGTGAGCCAACTGGACCCAAGAAATAACATTCTTCTTAATTTCACATGATTGCCGGAACTCAGCGATTACACTGGGCGCTGTGGTAGCGCTTCATTTAAAAATTTAAATAAAAAAGTTATTTTTCACTGTGGGACCAATCCTAGCCGTATCACGCGCTGAAGAAATAGCGACAGTTTCAAAAACTACATTTCATTGACTTTCTAACGGTATCAATCCGTTTGAGTTACAACGGTTGCCTCACATATTCGTCCCCGCATGTATTTAGCGATAGTATTCGGATATTACTAGATTGCATCGCTTTTATCAGTGAAACATATGACTGTGGGACTTAATTGAACTGATTTTGGACTTTGACCTTATAAATGTGATAAATGAGCCAGTTTGACTACAACAAATAACATTCTTCGTAATTTGACATGATTGCTGGAACTCAGCGATTGCACTGGGCACTGTGGTAGCGTTTTATTTAAAAGTTAAGTTAAATACGTCATTTTTTACTTTGGGACCAATCCCAGCCGTTAGTTCGCGCTGAAGAAATAGAGACGGTTTAAAAACTACATTTCATTGACTTTCTAACGGTGTTAATCCGTTTGAGTTACAACGGTTGCGCCACATATTCGTAGCAACATGTATTTACTGATTTTCTTCCGATATGACTAAGTTGCATCGCTTTTAACAGTGAGACGATTGACTGTGGAAAGTAATTGAACTAACTTTGGATTGTGACCTTATGAATGTGATAAGTGAGCCAACTGGACCCAAGAAATAACATTCTTCTTAATTTGACATGATTGCCGGAACTCAGCGATTACACTGGGCGCTGTGGTAGCGCTTCATTTAAAAATTTAATTAAAAAAGTTATTTTTCACTGTGGGACCAATCCTAGCCGTTATCACGCGCTGAAGAAATAGCGACAGTTTTTTAAAAACTACATTTCATTGACTTTCTAACGGTATCAATCCGTTTGAGTTACAACGGTTGCGTCACATATTCGTCCCCACATGTATTTAGCGATAGTATTCGGATATTACTAGGTTCCATCGCTTTTATCAGTGAAACGTTTGACTGTGGGACTTAATTGAACTGATTTTGGACTTTGACCTTATAAATGTGATAAATGAGCCAGTTTGACTACAAGAAATAACATTCTTCTTAATTTGACATGATTGCTGGAACTCAGCGATTGCACTGGGCGTTATGGTAGCCTTTTATTTAAAAACTAAGTTAAATAAGTCATTTTTAACTGTGGAACCAATCCCAGCCGTTAGTTCGCGCTGAAAAAGTAAAGACAGTTTTAAAAACTACATAACATTGACTTCTTGGCGGTATCAATCCGTTTGAGTTACAACGGTTGCGTCACATATTCATACCAACATGTATTTAGTGATATTTTTCCGATATTACTAAGTTATGTCGCTTTTAACAGTGAAACGATTGACTCTGGGACTTAATTGAAGTAACTTTGGACTGTGATCTTATAAATGTGATAAGTCAGCCAACTGTACCCCAAGAAATATCATTCTTCTTAATTTGACATGATTGCCGGAACTCAGCGATTACACTGGGCGCTGTGGTAGCACTTCATTTAAAAATATAAATAAAAAAGTCATTTTTTACTGTGGGACCAATCCTAGCCGTTATCGCGCGCTGAAGAAATAGAGACAGTTTCAAAAATTGCATTTCATTGACTTTCTAACGGTGTCAATCCGTTTGAGTTACAACGTTTGCGTCACATATTTGTACTAACATGTATTTAGTGATATCTTTCCGATGTTACTAAGTTATATCGCTTTTAACAGTGAGACGATTGGCTGTGGGACTTAATTGAACTGATTCTGGATTGTGACCTTGTAAATGCAATAATTGAGCCAACTGGGCTCCAAGGAATAACATTCTTCTTAATTCGACATGATTGCTGGAATTCAGCGAGTACACTAGGCTCTGTGGTAGTGCTTTATTTAAAAAGTTAGTTAAATAAGTCATTTTTTACTGTGGGACCAATCCTAGCCGTTATCGCGCGCTGAAGAAATAGCGACAGTTTCAAAAACTACATTTTATTGACTTTCTAATGGTATCAATCCGTTTCAGTTACAACTGTTGCGTCACATATTCGTCCCCACATGTATTTTGCAATAGTGTGCGGATATTACTAGGTTGCATCGCTTTTAACAGTAAAACGTTTGACTGTGGGACTTAATTGAACTGATTTTGGACTTTGACCATATAGACGTGATAAATGAGCCAGTTTGACTACAAGAAGTAACATTCTTCTTAATTTGACATGATTGCCGGAACTCAGCGATTACACTGGGCGCTGTGGTAGCGCTTTATTTAAAAATTTAAATAAAAAAGTTATTTTTCACTGTGGGACCAATCCTAGCCGTATCACGCGCTGAAGAAATAGCGACAGTTTTAAAAACTACATTTCATTGACTTTCTAACGGTATCAATCCGTTTGAGTAACAACGGTTGCGTCAAATATTCGTCCCCACATGTACTTAGCGATAGTATTCGGATATTACTAGGTTGCATCGCTTTTATCAGTGAAACGTTTGACTGTGGGACTTAATTGAACTGATTTTGGACTTTGACCTTATAAATGTTATAAATGAGCCAATTGGACTCCAAGATATATCATTCTTTTTAATTTGACTTGATTGCCGGATCTCAGCGATTTCACTGGGCGCTGTGGTAAGGCTTCATTTAGAAATTTAGATAAATAAGTCTTTTTTCATTGTGGTACCAATCCTGGCCGTTAGCACGCACTGAAAAAATAGAGACAATCTAAAAAACTACATTTCATTAAATTCTTGGCGGTATCAATCCGTTTGAGATACAACGGTTGCGTCACAAATTCGTACCAACATGTATTTAGCGATATCTTTCCGATATTACTAAGTTATATCGCTTTTAAAAGTGAAACGATTGACTGTGGGACTTAATTGAACTAACTTTGGACTGTGACCTTATGAATGTGATAAGTGAGCCAACTGGACCCAAGAAATAACATTCTTCTTAATTTGACATGATTGCCGGAACTCAGCGATTACACTGGGCGCTGTGGTAGCGCTTCATTTAAAAATTTAAATAAAAAATTTATTTTTCACTGTGGGACCAATCCTAGCCGTTATCACGCGCTGAAGAAATAGCGACAGTTTCAAAAACTACATTTCATTGACTTTCTAACGGTATCAATCCGTTTGAGTTACAACGGTTGCGTCACATATTCGTCCCCACATGTATTTAGCGATAGTATTCGGATATTACTAGGTTGCATCGCTTTTATCAGTGAAACGTTTGACTGTGGGACTTAATTGAACTGATTTTGGACTTTGACCATATAGACGTGATAAATGAGCCAGTTTGACTACAAGAAGTAACATTCTTCTTAATTTGACATGATTGCCGGAACTCAGCGATTACACTGGGCGCTGTGGTAGCGCTTTATTTAAAAATTTAAATAAAAAAGTTATTTTTCACTGTGGGACCAATCCTAGCCGTATCACGCGCTGAAGAAATAGCGACAGTTTTAAAAACTACATTTCATTGACTTTCTAACGGTATCAATCCGTTTGAGTAACAACGGTTGCGTCAAATATTCGTCCCCACATGTACTTAGCGATAGTATTCGGATATTACTAGGTTGCATCGCTTTTATCAGTGAAACGTTTGACTGTGGGACTTAATTGAACTGATTTTGGACTTTGACCTTATAAATGTTATAAATGAGCCAATTGGACTCCAAGATATATCATTCTTTTTAATTTGACTTGATTGCCGGATCTCAGCGATTTCACTGGGCGCTGTGGTAAGGCTTCATTTAGAAATTTAGATAAATAAGTCTTTTTTCATTGTGGTACCAATCCTGGCCGTTAGCACGCACTGAAAAAATAGAGACAATCTAAAAAACTACATTTCATTAAATTCTTGGCGGTATCAATCCGTTTGAGATACAACGGTTGCGTCACAAATTCGTACCAACATGTATTTAGCGATATCTTTCCGATATTACTAAGTTATATCGCTTTTAAAAGTGAAACGATTGACTGTGGGACTTAATTGAACTAACTTTGGACTGTGACCTTATGAATGTGATAAGTGAGCCAACTGGACCCAAGAAATAACATTCTTCTTAATTTGACATGATTGCCGGAACTCAGCGATTACACTGGGCGCTGTGGTAGCGCTTCATTTAAAAATTTAAATAAAAAATTTATTTTTCACTGTGGGACCAATCCTAGCCGTTATCACGCGCTGAAGAAATAGCGACAGTTTCAAAAACTACATTTCATTGACTTTCTAACGGTATCAATCCGTTTGAGTTACAACGGTTGCGTCACATATTCGTCCCCACATGTATTTAGCGATAGTATTCGGATATTACTAGGTTGCATCGCTTTTATCAGTGAAACGTTTGACTGTGGGACTTAATTGAACTGATTTTGGACTTTGACCTTATAAATGTGATAAATGAGCCAGTTTGACTACAAGAATTAACATTCTTTTTAATTTGACATGATTGCTGGAACTCAGCGATTGCACTGGTCGTTGTGGTAGCCTTTTATTTAAAAACAAAGTTAAATACGTCAATTTTTACTGTGGGACCAATCCCAGCCGTTAGTTCGCGCTGAAGAAATAGAGACAGTTTTAAAAACTACATTACATTGACATCTTGGCAGTATCAATCCGTTTGAGTTACAGCGGTTGCGTCACATAATCATACCAACTTGTATTTAGTGATACTCTTCCGATATTACTAAGTTATATCGCTTTTAAAAGTGAAACAATTGACTGTGGAACTTAATTGTACTAACTTTGGACTGTGACCTTATGAATATGATAAGTGAGGCAACTGGACCCAAGAAATAACATTCTTCTTAATTTGACATGATTGCCGGAACTCAGCGATTACACTGGACGCTGTGGTAGCGCTTCATTTAAAAATTTAAATAAAAAAGTTATTTTTCACTGTGGGGCCAATCCTAGCCGTTATTACGCGCTGAACAAATAGCGACAGTTTCAAAAACTACATTTCATTGTTTTTTAACGGTATCAATCCGTTTGAGTTACAACGTTGCATCACATATTCGTACCAACATGTATTTAGCGATAGTATTCGGATGTTACTAGGTTGCATCGCTTTTATCAGTAAAACGTTTGACTGTGGAACTTAATTAAACTAACTTTGGACTGTGTCCTTATGAATGTGATAAGTGAGCCAACTGGACCCAAGAAATAACATTCTTCTTAATTTGACATGATTGCCGGAACTCAGCGATTACACTGCGCGCTGTGGTAGCGCTTCATTTAAATATTTAAATAAAAAAGTTATTTTTCACTGTGGGACCAATACTAGCCGTTATCACGCGCTGAACAAATAGCGACAGTTTCAAAAACTACATTTCATTGACTTTCTAACGGTATCAATCCGTTTGAGTTACAACGTTGCATCACATATTCGTACCAACATGTATTTAGCGATAGTATTCGGATGTTACTAGGTTGCATCGCTTATAACAGTGAAACGTTTGAATGTGGGACTTAATTGAACTGATTTTGGACTTTGACTTTATAAATGTGATATATGAGACAGTTTGACTACAAGAAATAGCATTCTTCTTAATTTGACATGATTGCTGGAACTCAGCGATTGCACTGGGCACTGTGGTAGAGTTTTATTTATAAATTAAATTAAATAAGTCATTTTTTACTGTGGGAACAATCCCAGCCGTTAGTTCGCGCTGAAGAAATAGCGACAGTTTCAAAAACTACATTTCATTGACTTTCTAACGGTATCAATCCGTTTGAGTTACAACGGTTGCGTCACATATTCGTCCCCACATGTATTTAGCGATAGTATTCGGATATTACTAGGTTGCATCGCTTTTATCAGTGAAACGTTTGACTGTGGAACTTAATTAAACTAACTTTGGACTTTGTCCTTATGAATGTGATAAGTGAGCCAACTGGACCCAAGAAATAACATTCTTCTTAATTTGACATGATTGCCGGAACTCAGCGATTACACTGCGCGCTGTGGTAGCGCTTCATTTAAATATTTAAATAAAAAAGTTATTTTTCACTGTGGGACCAATACTAGCCGTTATCACGCGCTGAAGAAATAGCGACAGTTTCAAAAACTACATTTCATTGACTTTCTAACGGTATCAATCCGTTTGAGTTACAACGGTTGCGTAACATATTCGTCCCCACATGTATTTAGCGACAGTATTCGGATATTACTAGGTTGCATCGCTTTTATCAGTGAAACGTTTGACTGTGGGACTTAATTCAACTGATTTTGGACTTTGACCTTATAAATGTGATAAATGAGCCATTTTGACTACAAGAAATAACATTCTTCTTAATTTGACATGATTGCTGGAATTCAGCGAGTACACTAGGCTCTGTAGTCGTGCTTTATTTAAAAAGTTAGATAGATATGCCTCTTTTTACTGTGGGACTAATCCTGGCCGTTAGCACGCGCTGAAGAAACAGAGACATTCTCAAAAACTACATTTCATCGACTTCTTGGCGGTGTCAATCCGTTTGAGTTACAACGTTGCATCACATATTCGTACCAACATGTATTTAGCGATAGTATTCGGATGTTACTAGGTTGCATCGCTTATAACAGTGAAACGTTTGACTGTGGGACTTAATTGAACTGATTTTGGACTTTGACTTTATAAATGTGATATATGAGACAGTTTGACTACAAGAAATAGCATTCTTCTTAATTTGACATGATTGCTGGAACTCAGCGATTGCACTGGGCACTGGGGTAGAGTTTTATTTTTAAATTAAATTAAATAAGTCATTTTTTACTGTGGGAACAATCCCAGCCGTTAGTTCGCCCTGAAGAAATAGAGACAGTTTAAAAAACTGCATTACATTGACTTCTTGGCGGTATCAATCCGTTTGAATTACAACGGTTGCGTCACATATTCATACCAACATGTATTTAGTGATATGTTTCCGATATTACTAAGTTATATCGCTTTTAACAGTGAAACGATTGACTGTGGGACTTAATTGAACTGATTTTGGACTTTGACCTTATAAATGTGATAAATGAGCCACTTTGACTACAAGAAATAACATTCTTCTTAATTTGACATGATTGCCGGAACTCAGCGATTACACTGCGCACTGTGGTAGCGCTTCATTTAAATATTTAAATAAAAAAGTTATTTTTCACTGTGGGACCAATACTAGCCGTTATCACGCGCTGAAGAAATAGCGACAGTTTCAAAAACTACATTTCATTGACTTTCTAACGGTATCAATCCGTTTGAGTTACAACGGTTGCGTCACATATTCGTCCCCGCATGTATTTAGCGATAGTATTCGGATATTACTAGATTGCATCGCTTTTATCAGTGAAACATATGACTGTGGGACTTAATTGAACTGATTTTGGACTTTGACCTTATAAATGTGATAAATGAGCCAGTTTGACTACAACAAATAACATTCTTCTTAATTTGACTTGATTGCTGGAACTCAGCGATTGCACTGGGCACTGTGGTAGCGTTTTATTTAAAAGTTAAGTTAAATACGTCATTTTTTACTTTGGGACCAATCCCAGCCGTTAGTTCGCGCTGAAGAAATAGAGACGGTTTAAAAACTACATTTCATTGACTTTCTAACGGTGTTAATCCGTTTGAGTTACAACGGTTGCGGCACATATTCGTACCAACATGTATTTACTGATTTTCTTCCGATATGACTAAGTTGCATCGCTTTGAACAGTGAGACGATTGACTGTGGAAAGTAATTGAACTAACTTTGGACTGTGACCTTATGAATGTGATAAGTGAGCCAACTGGACCCAAGAAATAACATTCTTCTTAATTTCACATGATTGCCGGAACTCAGCGATTACACTGGGCGCTGTGGTAGCGCTTCATTTAAAAATTTAAATAAAAAAGTTATTTTTCACTGTGGGACCAATCCCAGCCGTATCACGCGCTGAAGAAATAGCGACAGTTTTAAAAACTACATTTCATTGACTTTCTAACGGTATCAATCCGTTTGAGTAACAACGGTTGCGTCAAATATTCGTCCCCACATGTACTTAGCGATAGTATTCGGATTTTTCTAGGTTGCATCGCTTTTATCAGTGAAACGTTTGACTGTGGGACTTAATTGAACTGATTTTGGACTTTGACCTTATAAATGTGATAAATGAGCCAATTGGACTCCAAGATATATCATTCTTTTTAATTTGACTTGATTGCCGGATCTCAGCGATTTCACTGGGCGCTGTGGTAAGGCTTCATTTAGAAATTTAGATAAATAAGTCTTTTTTCATTGTGGTACCAATCCTGGCCGTTAGCACGCACTGAAAAAATAGAGACAATCTAAAAAACTACATTTCATTAAATTCTTGGCGGTATCAATCCGTTTGAGATACAACGGTTGCGTCACAAATTCGTACCAACATGTATTTAGCGATATCTTTCCGATATTACTAAGTTATATCGCTTTTAAAAGTGAAACGATTGACTGTGGGACTTAATTGAACTAACTTTGGACTGTCACCTTATGAATGTGATAAGTGAGCCAACTGGACCCAAGAAATAACATTCTTCTTAATTTGACATGATTGCCGGAACTCAGCGATTACACTGGGCGCTGTGGTAGCGCTTCATTTAAAAATTTAAATAAAAAATTTATTTTTCACTGTGGGACCAATCCTAGCCGTTATCACGCGCTGAAGAAATAGCGACAGTTTCAAAAACTACATCTCATTGACTTTCTAACGGTATCAATCCGTTTGAGTTACAACGGTTGCGTCACATATTCGTCCCCACATGTATTTAGCGATAGTATTCGGATATTACTAGGTTGCATCGCTTTTATCAGTGAAACGTTTGACTGTGGGACTTAATTGAACTGATTTTGGACTTTGACCTTATAAATGTGATAAATGAGCCAGTTTGACTACAAGAATTAACATTCTTTTTAATTTGACATGATTGCTGGAACTCAGCGATTGCACTGGTCGTTGTGGTAGCCTTTTATTTAAAAACTAAGTTAAATACGTCAATTTTTACTGTGGGACCAATCCCAGCCGTTAGTTCGCGCTGAAGAAATAGAGACAGTTTTAAAAACTACATTACATTGACATCTTGGCAGTATCAATCCGTTTGAGTTACAGCGGTTGTGTCACATAATCATACCAACATGTATTTAGTGATATTTTTCAGATATTGCTAAGTTATATCGCTATTAAAAGTGAAACGATTGACTGTGGAACTTAATTGAACTAACTTTGGACTGTGACCTTATGAATGTGATAAGTGAGCCAACTGGACCCAAGAAATAACATTCTTCTTAATTTGACATGATTGCCGGAACTCAGCGATTACACTGGGCGCTGTGGTAGCGCTTCATTTAAAAATTTAAATAAAAAAGTTATTTTTCACTGTGGGGCCAATCCTAGCCGTTATCACGCGCTGAAGAAATAGCGACAGTTTCAAAAACTACATTTCATTGACTTTCTAACGGTATCAATCCGTTTGAGTTACAACGGTTGCGTCACATATTCGTCCCCACATGTATTTAGCGATAGTATTCGGATATTACTAGGTTGCATCGCTTTTATCAGTGAAACGTTTGACTGTGGAACTTAATTAAACTAACTTTGGACTGTGTCCTTATGAATGTGATAAGTGAGCCAACTGGACCCAAGAAATAACATTCTTCTTAATTTGACATGATTGCCGGAACTCAGCGATTACACTGCGCGCTGTGGTAGCGCTTCATTTAAATATTTAAATAAAAAAGTTATTTTTCACTGTGGGACCAATACTAGCCGTTATCACGCGCTGAAGAAATAGCGACAGTTTCAAAAACTACATTTCATTGACTTTCTAACGGTATCAATCCGTTTGAGTTACAACGGTTGCGTAACATATTCGTCCCCACATGTATTTAGCGACAGTATTCGGATATTACTAGGTTGCATCGCTTTTATCAGTGAAACGTTTGACTGTGGGACTTAATTCAACTGATTTTGGACTTTGACCTTATTAATGTGATAAATGAGCCATTTTGACTACAAGAAATAACATTCTTCTTAATTTGACATGATTGCTGGAATTCAGCGAGTACACTAGGCTCTGTGGTCGTGCTTTATTTAAAAAGTTAGATAGATATGCCTCTTTTTACTGTGGGACTAATCCTGGCCGTTAGCACGCGCTGAAGAAACAGAGACATTCTCAAAAACTACATTTCATCGACTTCTTGGCGGTGTCAATCCGTTTGAGTTACAACGTTGCATCACATATTCGTACCAACATGTATTTAGCGATAGTATTCGGATGTTACTAGGTTGCATCGCTTATAACAGTGAAACGTTTGACTGTGGGACTTAATTGAACTGATTTTGGACTTTGACTTTATAAATGTGATATATGAGACAGTTTGACTACAAGAAATAGCATTCTTCTTAATTTGACATGATTGCTGGAACTCAGCGATTGCACTGGGCACTGTGGTAGAGTTTTATTTTTAAATTAAATTAAATAAGTCATTTTTTACTGTGGGAACAATCCCAGCCGTTAGTTCGCGCTGAAGAAATAGAGACGGTTTAAAAACTACATTTCATTGACTTTCTAACGGTGTTAATCCGTTTGAGTTACAACGGTCGCGTCACATTTTCGTACCAACATGTATTTTGCAATAGTATTCGGATATTACTATGTTACATCGCTTTTAACAGTGAAACGTTTGACTGTGGGACTTAATTGAACTGATTTTGGACTTTGACCTTATAAATGTGATAAATGAGCCGGTTTGACTACAAGAAATAACATTCTTCTTAACTTGACATGATTGCTGGAACTCAGCGATTACACTGGGCGCTGTGGCAGCGCTTTATTAAAAATTTAAATAAAAAAGTCATTTTTTACTGTGGGACCAATCCTAGTCGTTATCGCCGCCTGAAGAAATAGCGACAGTTTCAAAAACTACATTTTATTGATTTTCTAATGGTATCAATCCGTTTCAGTTACAACTGTTGCGTCACATTTTCGTCCCCACATGTATTTTGCAATAGTATTCGGATATTACTATGTTACATCGCTTTTAACAGTGAAACGTTTGACTGTGGGACTTAATTGAACTGATTTTGGATTTTGGCCATATAGATGTGATAAATGAGCCAGTTTGACTACAAGAAGTAACATTCTTCTTAATTTGACTTGATTGCTGGAACTCAGCGATTGCACTGGGCACTGTGGTAGCGTTTTATTTAAAAGTTAAGTTAAATAGGTCATTTTTTACTTTGGGACCAATCCCAGCCGTTAGTCGCGCTGAAGAAATAGAGACGGTTTAAAAACTACATTTCATTGACTTTCTAACGGTGTTAATCCGTTTGAGTTACAACGGTTACGTCACATTTTCGTACCAACATGTATTTACTGTTTTTCTTCCGATATGACTAAGTTGCATCGCTTTTAACAGTGAGACGATTGACTGTGGGACTTAATTGAACTGATTTTGGACTTTGACTTTATAAATGTGATATATGAGACAGTTTGACTACAAGAAATAGCATTCTTCTTAATTTGATATGATTGCTGGAACTCAGCGATTGCACTGGGCACTGTGGTAGAGTTTTATTTATAAATTAAATTAAATAAGTCATTTTTTACTGTGGGACCAATCCCAGCCGTTTTTCGCCCTGAAGAAATAGAGACAGTTTTAAAAATTACATTTCATTGACTTTCTAACGGTGTCAATCCGTTTGAGTTAAAACGGTTGCGTCACATATTCGTACCAACATGTATTTAGTGATATCTTTCCGATGTTACTAAGTTGTATCGCTTTTAACAGTGAAACGATTGATTGTGGGAATTAATTGAACTGATTTTGAACTTTGACCTTGTAAATGTGATAAATGAGCCAGTTTGACTACAAGAAGTCACATTCTTCTTAATTTGACTTGATTGCTGGAACTCAGCGATTGCACTGGGCACTGTGGTAGCGTTTTATTTAAAAGTTAAGTTAAATAAGTCATTTTTTACTTTGGGACCAATCCCAGCCGTTAGTTCGCGCTGGAGAAGTTGAGACGGTTTAAAAACTACATTTCATTGACTTTCTAACGGTGTTAATCCGTTTGAGTTACAACGGTTGCGTCACATTTTCGTACCAATATGTATTTACTGTTTTTCTTCCGATATGACTAAGTTGCATCGCTTTTAAAAGTGAGACGATTGACTGTGGGACTTAATTGAACTGATTCTGGACTGTGACCTTGTAAATGCGATAAATGAGCCAACTGGGCTCCAAGGAATAACATTCTTCTTAATTCGACATGATTGCTGAAATTCACAGAGCACACTAGGCTCTGTGGTAGTGCTTTATTTAAAAGGTTAGATAAATAAGTCTCTTTTTACTGGGGGACTAATCCTGGCCGTTAGCACGCGCTGAAGAAACAGAGACATTCTCAAAAACCACATTTCATCGACTTCTTGACTGTATCAATCTGTTTGAGTTACAACGTTGCATCACATATTCGTACCAACATGTGTTTCGCAATAGTATTCGGACATTACTAGGTTGCATCGCTTTTAACAGTGAAAAGTTTGACTGTGGGACTTAATTGAACTGATTTTGGACTTTGACTTTATAAATGTGATATATGAGACAGTTTGACTACAAGAAATAGCATTCTTCTTAATTTGATATGATTGCTGGAACTCAGCGATTGCACTGGGCACTGTGGTAGAGTTTTATTTATAAATTAAATTAAATAAGTCATTTTTTACTGTGGGACCAATCCCAGCCGTTAGTTCGCCCTGAAGAAATAGAGACAGTTTTAAAAATTACATTTCATTGACTTTCTAACGGTGTCAATCCGTTTGAGTTAAAACGGTTGCGTCACATATTCGTACCAACATGTATTTAGTGATATCTTTCCGATGTTACTAAGTTATATCGCTTTTAACAGTGAAACGATTGACTGTGGGAATTAATTGAACTGATTTTGGACTTTGACCTTGTAAATGTGATAAATGAGCCAGTTTGACTACAAGAAGTCACATTCTTCTTAATTTGACTTGATTGCTGGAACTCAGCGATTGCACTGGGCACTGTGGTAGCGTTTTATTTAAAAGTTAAGTTAAATAAGTCATTTTTTACTTTGGGACCAATCCCAGCCGTTAGTTCGCGCTGAAGAAATTGAGACGGTTTAAAAACTACATTTCATTGACTTTCTAACGGTGTTAATCCGTTTGAGTTACAACGGTTGCGTCACATTTTCGTACCAACATGTATTTACTGTTTTTCTTCCGATATGACTAAGTTGCATCGCTTTAACAGTGAGACGATTGACTGTGGGACTTAATTGAACTGATTCTGGACTGTGACCTTGTAAATGCGATAAATGAGCCAACTGGGCTCTAAGGAATAACATTCTTCTTAATTCGACATGATTGCTGAAATTCACCGAGCACACTAGGCTCTGTGGTAGTGCTTTATTTTAAAGGTTAGATAAATAACTCTCTTTTTACTGTGGGACTAATCCTGGCCGTTAGCACGCGCTGAAGAAACAGAGACATTCTCAAAAACCACATTTCATCGACTTCTTGACTGTATCAATCTGTTTGAGTTACAACGTTGCATCACATATTCGTACCAACATGTGTTTCGCAATAGTATTCGGACATTACTAGGTTGCATCGCTTTTAACAGTGAAAAGTTTGACTGTGGGACTTAATTGAACTGATTTTGGACTTTGACCTTATAAATGCGATAAATGAGCCGGTTTGACTACAGGAAATAACATTCTTCTTAACTTGACATGATTGCTGGAACTTAGCGATTACACTGGGCGCTGTGGCAGCGCTTTATTAAAAATTTAAATAAAAAAGTCTTTTTTTACTGTGGGACCAATCCTAGTCGTTATCGCCGCCTGAAGAAATAGCGACAGTTTCAAAAACTACATTTTATTGACTTTCTAATGGTATCAATCCGTTTCAGTTACAACTGTTGCGTCACATATTCGTCCCAACATGTATTTTGCAATAGTATTCGGATATTACTAGGTTACATCGCTTTTAACAGTGAAACGTTTGACTGTGGGACTTAATTGAACTGATTTTGGATTTTGACCATATAGATGTGATAAATGAGCCAGTTTGACTACAAGAAGTAACATTCTTCTTAATTTGACATGATCGCTGGAACTCAGCGATTACAGTGGGCACTGTGGTAACTCTTTGTTAAAAAATTAAGATGAATAAGTCTGTTTTTACTGTGGGACCAATCCTAGCCGTTAGTTCTCACTGAAGAAGTAGAGACAGTTTCAAAAACTATATTTCATTGACTTTTTAACGGTGTCAATCCGTTTGAGTTACAACGGTTGCGTCACATATTCGTACCAACATGTATTTAGTGATTTTCTTCCAATTTTACTAAGTTGTATTGCTTTTAATAGTGAAACGATTGACTGTGAGAATTAATTGAACTGACTCTGGACTATGTCCTTATAAATGTGATAGATGAGCCAATTGGTCTCCAAGGAATAACTTTCTTCTTAATTTGACGTGATGGCTGGAATTAAGCGATTACACTAGGCTCTGTGGTAGCGTTTTATTTAAAAATTAAGAAAAATAAGTCTTCTCTTACTGTGGGACCAATCCTGGCCGTTAGCACGCGCTGAAGAAATAGAAACATCCTCAAAAACTAGATTTCATCGACTTCTTAGCGGTATCAATCCGTTTGAGTTATTACGGTTGCGTCACATATATTTACATGTATTTAGCGATAGTATTTGGATATTACTAGGTTTGATCGCTTTTAACAGTAAAACGTTTGACTGTGGGAATTAATTGAACTGATTTTAGACTTTGACCTTATAAATGTGATAAATGAGCAAGTTCGACTACAAGAAGTAACATTCTTCTTAATTTGACATGATTGCTGGAACTCAGCGATTGCACTGGGCGCTGTGGTAGAGTTTTGTTTAAAAATTAAGTTAAATAACTCATTTTTTACTGTGGGACCAATCCCAGCCGTTAGTTTGCGCTGAAGAAATAGCGACAGTTTCATAAAGTACATTTCATTGACTTTCTAACGGTATCAATCCGTTTGAGTTACAACTGTTGCGTCACATGTTCGTCTCCACATGTATTTAGCGATAGTATTCGGATATTACTAGGTTGCATCGCTTTTAACAGTAAAACGGTTGACTGTGGGACTTAATTGAACTGATTTTGGACTTTGACCTTATAAATGTGATAAATGAGCCAGTTTGACTACAAGAAGTAACATTCTTCTTAATTTGACTTGATCGCTGGAACTCAGCAATTGCACTGGGCACTGTGGTAGCGTTTTATTTAAAAGTTAAGTTAAATAAGTCATTTTTTACTTTGGGAACAATCCAAGCCGCTAGTTCGCGCTGAAGAAATGGAGACGGTTTAAAAACAACATTTCATTGACTTTCTAACGGGGTTAATCCGTTTGAGTTACAACGGTTGCTTCACATATTCGTACCAACATGTATTTAGTGATTTTCTTCCAATTTTACTAAGTTGTATTGCTTTTAATAGTGAAACGATTGACTGTGGGAATTAATTGAACTGACTCTGGACTATGTCCTTATAAATGTGATAGATGAGCCAATTGGTTGCCAAGGAATAACTTTCTTCTTAATTTGACGTGATGGCTGGAATTAAGCGATTACACTAGGCTCTGTGGTAGCGCTTTATTTAAAAATTTAGAAAAATAAGTCTTTTCTTACTGTGGGACCAATCCTGGCCGTTAGCACGCGCTGAAGAAATAGAGACATCCTCAAAAACCAGATTTCATCGACTTCTTGACGGTATCAATCCGTTTGAGTTATTACGGTTGCGTCACATATATTTACATGTATTGAGTGATAGTATTTGGGTATTAGTAGGTTGGATTGCTTTTAACAATAAAACGTTTGACTGTGGGAATTAATTAAACTGATTTTAGACTTTGACCTTATAAATGTGATAAATAAGCAAGTTCGACTCCAAGAAGTAACATTCTTCTTAATTTGACATGATTGCTGAAACTCAGCGATTACAGCGGGCACTGCGGTAACTCTTTGTTAAAAAATTAGGATAAATAAGTCTGTTTTTACTGTGGGACCAATCCTAGCCGTTAGTTCGCGCTGAAGAAATAGAGACAGTTTCAAAAATTACATTTTATTGACTTTCTAACGGTGTCAATCCGTTTGAGTTACAACGGTTGCGTCACATATTCGTACCAACATGTATTTAGTGATTTTCTTCCAATTTTACTAAGTTGTATTGCTTTTAATAGTGAAACGATTGACTGTGGGAATTAATTGAACTGACTCTGGACTATGTCCTTATAAATGTGATAGATGAGCCAATTGGTTGCCAAGGAATAACTTTCTTCTTAATTTGACGTGATGGCTGGAATTAAGCGATTACACTAGGCTCTGTGGTAGCGCTTTATTTAAAAATTTAGAAAAATAAGTCTTTTCTTACTGTGGGACCAATCCTGGCCGTTAGCACGCGCTGAAGAAATAGAGACATCCTCAAAAACCAGATTTCATCGACTTCTTGACGGTATCAATCCGTTTGAGTTATTACGGTTGCGTCACATATATTTACATGTATTGAGTGATAGTATTTGGGTATTAGTAGGTTGGATTGCTTTTAACAATAAAACGTTTGACTGTGGGAATTAATTAAACTGATTTTAGACTTTGACCTTATAAATGTGATAAATAAGCAAGTTCGACTCCAAGAAGTAACATTCTTCTTAATTTGACATGATTGCTGAAACTCAGCGATTACAGCGGGCACTGCGGTAACTCTTTGTTAAAAAATTAGGATAAATAAGTCTGTTTTTACTGTGGGACCAATCCTAGCCGTTAGTTCGCGCTGAAGAAATAGAGACAGTTTCAAAAATTACATTTTATTGACTTTCTAACGGTGTCAATCCGTTTGAGTTACAACGGTTGCGTCACATATTCGTACCAACATGTATTTAGTCATATCTTTCCGATGTTACTAAGTTATATCGCTTTTAACAGTGAAACGATTGACTGTGGAACTTAATTGAACTAACTTTGGACTGTGACCTTATAAATGTGATAAGTGAGCCAACTGGATCCAAGAAATAACATTCTTCTTAATTTGACATGATTGCCGGAACTCAGCGATTACACTGGGCGCTGTGGTAGCACTTCATTTAAAAATTTAAAAAGAAAAGTCATTTTTTACTGTGGGACCAATCCTAGCCGTTATCGCGCGCTGAAGAAATAGCGATAGTTTCAAAAACTACATTTTATTGACTTTCTAATGGTATCAATCCGTTTCAGTTACAACTGTTGCGTCACATATTCGTCCCCACATGTATTTTGCAATAGTATTCGGATATTACTAGGTTGTATCGCTTTTAACAGTGAAACGTTTGACATTGGGACTTAATTGAACTGATTTTGGACTTTGACCTTATAAATGTGATAAATGAGCCAGTTTAACTACAAGAAGTAACATTTTTTCTAAATTTGACTTGATTGCTGGAAATCAGCGATCGCACTGGGCGCTCTCGTAGAGTTTTATTTAAAAAAAATTAAATAAGTCATTTTTTACTGTGGGACCAATCCCAGCCGTTATCGCGCGCTGAAGAAATAGCGACAGTTTCAAAAACTACATTTCATTCACTTTCTAACGGTATCAATTTTTTGAGTTACGACGGTTGCGCCAAATATTCGTCCCCACATGTATTCAGCGATAGTATTTGGATATTACTAGGTTGCATCGCTTTTAACAGTGAAAAGTTTGACTGTGGGACTTAATTGAACTGATTTTGAACTTTGACCTTATAAATGTGATAAATGAGCCTGTTTGATTACAGGAAGTAACATTCTTCCTAATTTGACTTGATTGCTGGAACTCAGCGATAGCACTGGGCGCTGTGGTAGAGTTTTATTTAAAAATTAGGCTAAAAAAGTCATTTTTTACTGTGGGACCAATCCCAGCCGTTAGTTGGCGCTGAAGAAATAGAGACATTCTCAAAAACTGCATTTCATTGACTTCTTGCCGGTATCAATCCGTTTGAGTTACAACGGCTGCGTCACATATTCGTACCAACATGTATTTAGCGATAGTATTCGGATATTACTAGGTTGCATTGTTTTTAACAGCGAAACGTTTGACTGTGGGACTTAATTGAACTGATTTTGGACTTGGACCTTATAAATGTGATAAATGAGCCAGTTTGACTACAAGAAATAGCATTCTTCTTAATTTGACTTGATTGCTGGAAATCAGCGATCGCACTGGGAGCTGTGGTAGAGTTTTATTTAAAAAAGGTTAAATTAGTCATTTTTTACTGTGGGACCAATCCCAGCCGCTATCGCGTGCTGAAGAAATAGCGACAGTTTCAAAAACTACATTTCATTCACTTTCTAACGGTATCAATCCTTTGAGTTACGACGGTTGCGCCAAATATTCGTCCCCACATGTATTCAGCGATAGTATTTGGATATTACTAGGTTGCATCGCTTTTAACAGTGAAAAGTTTGACTGTAGGACTTAATTGAACTGATTTTGGACTTTGACCTTATAAATGTGATAAATTAGCCGGTTTGATTACAGGAAGTAAAATTCCTCCTAATTTGACTTGATTGCTGGAATTCAGCGAGTACACTAGGCTCTGTGGTAGTGCTTTATTTAAAAATTTAGATAAATAAGTCTTTTTTTTCTGTGGGACTAATACTGGCCGTTAGCACGCGCTAAAGAAATAGAGACATTCTCAAAAACTACATTTCATTGACTTCTTGCCGGTATCAATCCGTTTGAGTTACAACGGTTGCGTCACATATTCGTACCAACATGTATTTAGCGATAGTATTCAGATATTACTAGGTTGCATCGTTTTTAACAGTGAAACGTTTGACTGTGGGACTTAATTGAACTGATTTTGGACTTGGACCTTATAAATGTGATAAATGAGCCAGTTTGACTCCAAGAAATAGCATTCTTCTTAATTTGACTTGATTGCTGGAAATCAGCGATCGCACTGGGAGCTGTGGTAGAGTTTTATTTAAAAAAGGTTAAATTAGTCATTTTTTACTGTGGGACCAATCCCAGCCGTTATCGCGTGCTGAAGAAATAGCGACAGTTTCAAAAACTACATTTCATTCACTTTCTAACGGTATCAATCCTTTGAGTTACGACGGTTGCGCCAAATATTCGTCCCCACATGTATTCAGCGATAGTATTTGGATATTACTAGGTTGCATCGCTTTTAACAGTGAAAAGTTTGACTGTAGGACTTAATTGAACTGATTTTGGACTTTGACCTTATAAATGTGATAAATTAGCCGGTTTGATTACAGGAAGTAAAATTCCTCCTAATTTGACTTGATTGCTGGAATTCAGCGAGTACACTAGGCTCTGTGGTAGTGCTTTATTTAAAAATTTAGATAAATAAGTCTTTTTTTTCTGTGGGACTAATACTGGCCGTTAGCACGCGCTAAAGAAATAGAGACATTCTCAAAAACTACATTTCATTGACTTCTTGCCGGTATCAATCCGTTTGAGTTACAACGGTTGCGTCACATATTCGTACCAACATGTATTTAGCGATAGTATTCAGATATTACTAGGTTGCATCGTTTTTAACAGCGAAACGTTTGACTGTGGGACTTAATTGAACTGATTTTGAACTTTGACCTTATAAATGTGATAAATGAGCCAGTTTGATTACAGGAAGTAACATTCTTCCTAATTTGACTTGATTGCTGGAACTCAGCGATAGCACTGGGCGCTGTGGTAGAGTTTTATTTAAAAATTAGGCTAAAAAAGTCATTTTTTACTGTGGGACCAATCCCAGCCGTTAGTTGGCGCTGAAGAAATAGAGACATTCTCAAAAACTGCATTTCATTGACTTCTTGCCGGTATCAATCCGTTTGAGTTACAACGGCTGCGTCACATATTCGTACCAACATGTATTTAGCGATAGTATTCGGATATTACTAGGTTGCATTGTTTTTAACAGCGAAACGTTTGACTGTGGGACTTAATTGAACTGATTTTGGACTTGGACCTTATAAATGTGATAAATGAGCCAGTTTGACTACAAGAAATAGCATTCTTCTTAATTTGACTTGATTGCTGGAAATCAGCGATCGCACTGGGCGCTGTGGTAGAGTTTTATTTATAAAAAGTTAAATTAGTCATTTTTTACTGTGGGACCAATCCCAGCCGTTATCGCGTGCTGAAGAAATAGCGACAGTTTCAAAAACTACATTTCATTCACTTTCTAACGGTATCAATCCTTTGAGTTACGACGGTTGCGCCAAATATTCGTCCCCACATGTATTCAGCGATAGTATTTGGATATTACTAGGTTGCATCGCTTTTAACAGTGAAAAGTTTGACTGTAGGACTTAATTGAACTGATTTTGGACTTTGACCTTATAAATGTGATAAATTAGCCGGTTTGATTACAGGAAGTAAAATTCCTCCTAATTTGACTTGATTGCTGGAATTCAGCGAGTACACTAGGCTCTGTGGTAGTGCTTTATTTAAAAATTTAGATAAATAAGTCTTTTTTTTCTGTGGGACTAATACTGGCCGTTAGCACGCGCTAAAGAAATAGAGACATTCTCAAAAACTACATTTCATTGACTTCTTGCCGGTATCAATCCGTTTGAGTTACAACGGTTGCGTCACATATTCGTACCAACATGTATTTAGCGATAGTATTCAGATATTACTAGGTTGCATCGTTTTTAACAGCGAAACGTTTGACTGTGGGACTTAATTGAACTGATTTTGGACTCTGACCTTATAAATGTGATAAATGAGCCAGTTTGACTACAAGAAGTAACATCCTTCTTAATTTGACATGATTGCTGAAACTCAGCGATTACAGCGGGCACTGCGGTAACTGTTTGTGAAAAAATTAGGATAAATAAGTCTGTTTTTACTGTGGGACCAATCCTAGCCGTTAGTTCGCGCTGAAGAAGTAGAGACAGTTTCAAAAACTATATTTTATTGACTTTCTAATGGTGTCAATCCGTTTCAGTTACAACGGTTGCGTCACATATTTGTACCAACATGTATTTAGTGATTTTCTTCCAATTTTACTAAGTTGTATTGCTTTTAACAGTGAAACGATTGACTGTGGGAATTAATTGAACTGACTCTGGACTATGTCCTTATAAATGTGAAGGATGAGCCAATTGGTCTCCAAGGAATAACTTTCTTCTTAATTTGACGTGATGGCTTGGATTCAGCGATTACACTAGGCTCTGTGGTAGCGCTTTATTTAAAATTTAGATAAATAAGTCTTTTTTTAATATGGGACCAATCCTAGCCGTTATCGCGCACTGAAGAAATAGCGACAGTTTCAAAAAATACATTTCATTGACTTTCTAACGGTATCAATCCATTTGAGTTACAACGGTTGCGTCACATATTCGTACCAACATGTATTTAGCGATAGTATTCTGATATTGCTAGGTTGCATCGCTTTTAACATTGAAACGATTGACTCTGGGAATTAATTGAACTGATTTTGGACTGTGACCTTGTAAATGCGATAAATGAGCCAATTGGGCTCCAAGGAATAACATTCTTCTTAATTCGACATGATTGCTGGAATTCAGCGAGTACACTAGGCTCTGTGGTAGTGCTTTATTTAAAAAATTAGATAAATAAGTCTTTTTTTACAGTGGGACTAATATTGGCCGTTAGCACGCGCTGAAGAAATAGAGACATTCTCAAAAACTACATTTCATCGACTTCTTGCCGGTATCAATCCGTTTGAGTTACAACGGTTGCGTCACATATTCGTCCCCACATGTATTTTGCAATAGTATTCGGATATTACTAGGTTGCATCGCTTTTATCAGTGAAACGTTTGACTGTGGGACTTAATTGAACTGATTTTGGACTTTGACCATATAGATGTGGTAAATGAGCCAGTTTGACTACAAGAAGTAACATCCTTCTTAATTTGACATGATTGCTGAAACTCAGCGATTACAGCGGGCACTGCGGTAACTCTTTGTTAAAAAATTAGGATAAATAAGTCTGTTTTTACTGTGGGACCAATCCTAGCCGTTAGTTCGCGCTGAAGAAGTAGAGACAGTTTCAAAAACTATATTTCATTGACTTTCTAACGGTGCCAATCCGTTTCAGTTACAACGGTTGCGTCACATATTTGTACCAACATGTATTTAGTGATTTTCTTCCAATTTTACTAAGTTGTATTGCTTTTAACAGTGAAACGATTGACTGTGGGAATTAATTGAACTGACTCTGGACTATGTCCTTATAAATGTGATAAATGAGCCAGTTTGACTGCAAGAAATAGCATTCTTCTTAATTTGACTTGATTGCTGGAAATCAGCGATCGCACTGGGCGCAGTGGTAGAGTTTTATTTAAAAAAAGTTAAATAAGTCAGCTTTTACTGTGGGACCAATCCTAGCCGTTAGTTCGCGCTGAAGAAATAGAGACAGTTTCAAAAACTACATTTCATTGACTTTATAACGGTGTCAATCCGTTTGAGTTACAACGGTTTCGTCACATATTCGTACCAACATGTATTTAGCGATTTTTTTCTGATATTACTAGGTTGCATGGCCTTTAACAATGAAACGATTGACTGTGGGACTTAATTGAACTAACTTTGGACTGTGACCTTATAAATGTTATAAATAAGCCAGTTTGACTACAAGAAATAACATTCTTCTTAATTTGACATGATTGCTGGAACTCAGCGATTACACTGGGCGCTGTGGTAGCACTTTATTAAAAAATTTAAATAAAAGAGTCATTTTTTCCTGTGGGACCAATCCTAGCCGTTATCGCGCGCTGAAGAAATAGCGACAGTTTCAAAAACTACATTTCATTGACTTTAGAACGGTGTCAATCCCTTTGAGTTACAACGGTTGCGTCACATATTCGTACCAACATGTATTTAGTGATTTTCATCCAATTTTACTAAGTTGTATTGCTTTTAACAGTTAAACGATTGACTGTGGGAATTAATTGAACTGACTCTGGACTATGTCCTTATAAATGTGATAGATGAGCCAATTGGTCTCCTAGGAATAACTTTCTTTTTAATTTGACGTGATGGCTGGAATTCAGCGATTACATTAGGGTCTGTGATAGCGCTTTATTTAAAAATTTAGATAAATAAGTCTTTTCTTACTGTGGAACCAATCCCAGCCGTTAGCACGCGCTGAAAAAAGAGGAAAAGTTCAAAAGACTACATTTCATTGACTTTCTAGCGGTGTAAATCCGTTTGAGTTACCACTGTGGCGTCACATATTCGTACCAACATGTATCTAGCCATAGTATTCGGATATTACTGGGTTGCATCGCTTTTTACAGTGAAGCGTTTGACTGTGGGACTTAATTGAACTGATTTTAGACTTTGACCTTATAAATGTCATAAATGGGCCAGTTTGACTACAAGAAAAAACATTCTTCTTAATTTGACATGATTGCTGGAACTCAGCGATTACACTAGGCTCTGTGGTAGCGCTTTATGTAAAAATTTAGATAAATAAGTCTTTTTTTACTGTGGGACCAATCCTGGCCGTTAGCACGCACTGAAGAAATAGAGACATTCTCAAAAACTTCATTTCATTGACTTCTAGGCGGTATCAATCCGTTTGAGTTACAACAGTTGCATCACATATTCGTACCAACCTGTATTTAGTGATATCTTTCCGATATTACTAAGTTATATTGCTTTTAACAGTGAAACGATTGACTGTGGAACTTAATTGAACTAACTTTGGACTGTGACCTTATAAATGTGATAAATATGCCAGTTTGGACCCCAGAAGTAACGTTCTTCTTAATTTGACATGATTGCTGGAACTGAGCGATTACACTGGGCGCTGTGATAGCAATTTTTTAAAAAATTAGGATAAATAAGTCTTTTTTTACTGTGGGACTAATCCTGGCCGTTAGCACACGCTGAAGAAATAGAGACATTCTCAAAAACTACATTTCATCGACTTCTTGGCGGTATCAATCCATTTGAGCTACAACGGTTGCGTCACATATTCGTATCAACATGTATTTAGCGATAGTATTCTGATATTACTAGGTTGCATCGCCTTTAACAGTGAAACGATTGACTGTGGGACTTAATTGAACTGACTTTGGACTTTGACTTTTTAAATGTGATACCAGAACCAGTTTGAGTACAAGAAATAGCATTCTTCTTAATTTGACATGATTGCTGGAACTCAGCGATTGCACTGGGCGCTGTGGTAGAGTTTTATTTAAAAATTAAGTTAAATAACTCATTTTTTACTGTGGGTATAATCCCAGCCGTTAGTTCGCGCTGAAGAAATAGAGACAGTTTCAAAAATTACATTTTATTGACTTTCTAACGGTGTCAATCCGTTTGAGTTACAACGGTTGCGTCACATATTCGTACCAACATGTATTTAGTGATATCTTTCCGATGTTACTAAGTTATATCGCTTTTAACAGTGAAACGATTGACTGTGGAACTTAATTGAACTAACTTTGGACTGTGACCTTATAAATGTGATAAGTGAGCCAACTGGACCCAAGAAATAACATTCTTCTTAATTTGACATGATTGCCGGAACTCAGCGATTACACTGGGCGCTGTGGTAGCACTTCATTTAAAAATTTAAAAAGAAAATTCATTTTTTACTGTGGGACCAATCCTAGCCGTTATCGCGCGCTGAAGAAATAGCGATAGTTTCAAAAACTACATTTTATTGACTTTCTAATGGTATCAATCCGTTTCAGTTACAACTGTTGCGTCACATATTCGTCCCCACATGTATTTTGCAATAGTATTCGGATATTACTAGGTTGTATCGCTTTTAACAGTGAAACGTTTGACTTTGGGACTTAATTGAACTGATTTTGGACTTTGACCTTATAAATGTGATAAATGAGCCAGTTTAACTACAAGAAGTAACATTTTTTCTTAATTTGAGTTGATTGCTGGAAATCAGCGATCGCACTGGGCGCTCTCGTAGAGTTTTATTTAAAAAAAATTAAATAAGTCATTTTTTACTGTGGGACCAATCCCAGCCGTTATCGCGCGCTGAAGAAATAGCGACAGTTTCAAAAACTATATTTCATTCACTTTCTAACGGTATCAATCCTTTGAGTTACGACGGTTGCGCCAAATATTCGTCCCCACATGTATTCAGCGATAGTATTTGGATATTACTAGGTTGCATCGCTTTTAACAGTGAAAAGTTTGACTGTGGGACTTAATTGAACTGATTTTGGACTTTGACCTTATAAATGTGATAAATGAGCCAGTTTGATTACAGGAAGTAACATTCTTCCTAATTTGAATTGATTGCTGGAACTCAGCGATAGCACTGGGCGCTGTGGTAGAGTTTTATTTAAAAATTAAGTTAAAAAAGTCATTTTTTACTGTGGGACCAATCCCAGCCGTTAGTTCGCGCTGAAGAAATAGACACATTCTCAAAAACTGCATTTCATTGACTTCTTGCCGTTATCAATCCGTTTGAGTTACAACGGCTGCGTCACATATTCGTACCAACATGTATTTAGCGATAGTATTCGGATATTACTAGGTTGCATTGTTTTTAACAGCGAAACGTTTGACTGTGGGACTTAATTGAACTGATTTTGGACTTTGACCTTATAAATGTGATAAATGAGCCAGTTTGACTACAAGAAATAGCCTTCTTCTTAATTTGACTTGATTGCTGGAAATCAGCGATCGCACTGGGCGCTGTGGTAGTGTTTTATTTAAAAAAAGTTAAATTAGTCATTTTTTACTGTGGGACCAATCCCAGCCGTTATCGCGTGCTGAAGAAATAGCGACAGTTTCAAAAACTACATTTTATTCACTTTCTAACGGTATCAATCCTTTGAGTTACGACGGTTGCGCCAAATATTCGTCCCCACATGTATTCAGCGATAGTATTTGGATATTACTAGGTTGCATCGCTTTTAACAGTGAAAAGTTTGACTGTGGGACTTAATTGAACTGATTTTGGACTTTGACCTTATAAATGTGATAAATTAGCCGGTTTGATTACAGGAAGTAACATTCTTCCTAATTTGACTTGATTGCTGGAATTCAGCGAGTACACTAGGCTCTGTGGTAGTGCTTTATTTAAAAATTTAGATAAATAAGTCTTTTTTTTCTGTGGGACTAATACTGGCCGTTAGCACGCGCTGAAGAAATAGAGACATTCTCAAAAACTACATTTCATCGACTTCTTGCCGGTATCAATCCGTTTGAGTTACAACGGTTGCGTCACATATTCGTACCAACATGTATTTAGCGATAGTATTCAGATATTACTAGGTTGCATCGTTTTTAACAGCGAAACGTTTGACTGTGGGACTTAATTGAACTGATTTTGGACTCTGACCTTATAAATGTGATAAATGAGCCAGTTTGACTACAAAAAGTAACATCCTTCTTAATTTGACATGATTGCTGAAACTCAGCGATTACAGCGGGCACTGCGGTAACTCTTTGTTAAAAAATTAGGATAAATAAGTCTGTTTTTACTGTGGGACCAATCCTAGCCGTTAGTTCGCGCTGAAGAAGTAGAGAAAGTTTCAAAAACTATATTTCATTGACTTTCTAATGGTGTCAATCCGTTTCAGTTACAACGGTTGCGTCACATATTTGTACCAACATGTATTTAGTGATTTTCTTCCAATTTTACTAAGTTGTATTGCTTTTAACAGTGAAACGATTGACTGTGGGAATTAATTGAACTGACTCTGGACTATGTCCTTATAAATGTGAAGGATGAGCCAATTGGTCTCCAAGGAATAACTTTCTTCTTAATTTGACGTGATGGCTTGGATTCAGCGATTACACTAGGCTCTGTGGTAGTGCTTTATTTAAAATTTAGATAAATAAGTCTTTTTTTAATATGGGACCAATCCTAGCCGTTATCGCGCACTGAATAAATAGCGACAGTTTCAAAAACTACATCTCATTGACTTTCTAACGGTATCAATCCATTTGAGTTACAACGGTTGCGTCACATATTCGTACCAACATGTATTTAGCGATAGTATTCTGATATTGCTGGGTTGCATCGCTTTTAACATTGAAACGATTGACTCTGGGAATTAATTGAACTGATTCTGGACTGTGACCTTGTAAATGCGATAAATGAGCCAACTGGGCTCCCTGGAATAACATTCTTCTTAATTCGACATGATTGCTGGAATTCAGCGAGTACACTAGGCTCTGTGGTAGTGCTTTATTTAAAAAGTTAGATAAATAATTCTCTTTTTACTGTGGGACTAATCCTGGCCGTTAGCACGCGCTGAAGAAACAGAGACATTCTCAAAAACCACATTTCATCGACTTCTTGGCGGTGTCAATCCATTTGAGCTACAACGGTTGCGTCACATATTCGTATCAACATGTATTTAGCGATAGTATTCTGATATTACTAGGTTGCATCGCCTTTAACAGTGAAACGATTGACTGTGGGACTTAATGGAACTGACTTTGGACTTTGACTTTATAAATGTGATACCAGAACCAGTTTGACTACAAGAAATAGCATTCTTCCTAATTTGACATGATTGCTGGAACTCAGCGATTGCACTGGGCGCTGTGGTAGAGTTTTATTTAAAAATTAAGTTAAATAACTCATTTTTTACTGTGGGACCAATCCCAGCCGTTAGTTCGCGCTGAAGAAATAGAGACAGTTTCAAAAATTACATTTTATTGACTTTCTAACGGTGTCAATCCGTTTGAGTTACAACGGTTGCCTCACATATTCGTACCAACATGTATTTAGTGATATCTTTCCGATGTTACTAAGTTATATCGCTTTTAACAGTGAAACGATTGACTGTGGAACTTAATTGAACTAACTTTGGACTGTGACCTTTTAAATGTGATAAGTGAGCCAACTGGACCCAAGAAATAACATTCTTCTTAATTTGACATGATTGCCGGAACTCAGCGATTACACTGGGCGCTGTGGTAGCACTTCATTTAAAAATTTAAAAAGAAAATTCATTTTTTACTGTGGGACCAATCCTAGCCGTTATCGCGCGCTGAAGAAATAGCGATAGTTTCAAAAACTACATTTTATTGACTTTCTAATGGTATCAATCCGTTTGAGTTACAACGGTTGCGTCACATATTCGTACCAACATGTATTTAGCGATAGTATTCAGATATTACTAGGTTGCATCCCTTTTAACAGTGAAAAGTTTGACTGTGGGACTTAATTGAACTGATTTTGGACTTTGACCTTATAAATGTGATAAATTAGCCGGTTTGATTACAGGAAGTAACATTCTTCCTAATTTGACTTGATTGCTGGAATTCAGCGAGTACACTAGGCTCTGTGGTAGTGCTTTATTTAAAAATTTAGATAAATAAGTCTTTTTTTTCTGTGGGACTAATACTGGCCGTTAGCACGCGCTGAAGAAATAGAGACATTCTCAAAAACTACATTTCATCGACTTCTTGCCGGTATCAGTCCGTTTGAGTTACAACGGTTGCGTCACATATTCGTACCAACATGTATTTAGCGATAGTATTCAGATATTACTAGGTTGCATCGTTTTTAACAGCGAAACGTTTGACTGTGGGACTTAATTGAACTGATTGTGGACTCTGACCTTATAAATGTGATAAATGAGCCAGTTTGGCTACAAGAAGTAACATCCTTCTTAATTTGACATGATTGCTGAAACTCAGCGATTACAGCGGGCACTGCGGTAACTCTTTGTTAAAAAATTAGGATAAATAACTCTGTTTTTACTGTGGGACCAATCCTAGCCGTTACTTCGCGCTGAAGAAGTAGAGAAAGTTTCAAAAACTATATTTCATTGACTTTCTAATGGTGTCAATCCGTTTCAGTTACAACGGTTGCGTCACATATTTGTACCAACATGTATTTAGTGATTTTCTTCCAATTTTACTAAGTTGTATTGCTTTTAACAGTGAAACGATTGACTGTGGGACTTAATTGAACTGATTTTGGACTTTGACCTTATAAATGTGATAAATGAGCCAGTTTGACTACAAGAAGTAACATTCTTCTTAATTTGACTTGATTGCTGGAACTCAGCAATTGCACTGGGCACTGTGGTAGCGTTTTATTTAAAAGTTAAGTTAAATAAGTCATTTTTTACTTTGGGAACAATCCAAGCCGCTAGTTCGCGCTGAAGAAACAGAGACATTCTCAAAAACTACATTTCATCGACTTCTTGGCGGTGTCAATCCATTTGAGCTACAACGGTTGCGTCACATATTCGTATCAACATGTATTTAGCGATAGTATTCTGATATTACTAGGTTGCATCGCCTTTAACAGTGAAACGATTGACTGTGGGACTTAGTGGAACTGACTTTGGACTTTGACTTTATAAATGTGATACCAGAACCAGTTTGACTACAAGAAATAGCATTCTTCCTAATTTGACATGATTGCTGGAACTCAGCGATTGCACTGAGCGCTGTGGTAGAGTTTTATTTAAAAATTAAGTTAAATAACTCATTTTTTACTGTGGGACCAATCCCAGCCGTTAGTTCGCGCTGAAGAAATAGAGACAGTTTCAAAAATTACATTTTATTGACTTTCTAACGGTGTCAATCCGTTTGAGTTACAACGGTTGCCTCACATATTCGTACCAACATGTATTTAGTGATATTTTTCCGATGTTACTAAGTTATATCGCTTTTAACAGTGAAACGATTGACTGTGGAACTTAATTGAACTAACTTTGGACTGTGACCTTTTAAATGTGATAAGTGAGCCAACTGGACCCAAGAAATAACATTCTTCTTAATTTGACATGATTGCCGGAACTCAGCGATTACACTGGGCGCTGTGGTAGCACTTCATTTAAAAATTTAAAAAGAAAATTCATTTTTTACTGTGGGACCAATCCTAGCCGTTATCGCGCGCTGAAGAAATAGCGATAGTTTCAAAAACTACATTTTATTGACTTTCTAATGGTATCAATCCGTTTCAGTTACAAATGTTGCGTCACATATTCGTCCCCACATGTATTTTGCAATAGTATTCGGATATTACTAGGTTGTATCGCTTTTAACAGTGAGACGTTTGACTTTGGGACTTAATTGAACTGATTTTGGACTTTGACCTTATAAATGTGATAAATGAGCCAGTTTAACTACAAGAAGTAACATTTTTTCTTAATTTGACTTGATTGCTGGAAATCAGCGATCGCACTGGGCGCTCTCGTAGAGTTTTATTTAAAAAAAATTAAATAAGTCATTTTTTACTCTGGGACCAATCCCAGCCGTTATCGCGCGCTGAAGAAATAGCGACAGTTTCAAAAACTACATTTCATTCACTTTCTAACGGTATCAATCCTTTTAGTTACGACGGTTGCGCCAAATATTCGTCTCCACATGTATTCAGCGATAGTATTTGGATATTACTAAGTTGCATCGCTTTTAACAGTGAAAAGTTTGACTGTGGGACTTAATTGAACTGATTTTGGACTTTGACCTTATAAATGTGATAAATGAGCCAGTTTGATTACAGGAAGTAACATTCTTCCTAATTTGACTTGATTGCTGGAACTCAGCGATAGCACTGGGCGCTGTGGTAGTGTTTTATTTAAAAAAAGTTAAATTAGTCATTTTTTACTGTGGGACCAATCCCAGCCGTTATCGCGTGCTGAAGAAATAGCGACAGTTTCAAAAACTACATTTCATTCACTTTCTAACGGTATCAATCCTTTTAGTTACGACGGTTGCGCCAAATATTCGTCCCCACATGTATTCAGCGATAGTATTTGGATATTACTAGGTTGCATCGCTTTTAACAGTGAAAAGTTTGACTGTGGGACTTAATTGAACAGATTTTGGACTTTGACCTTATAAATGTGATAAATGAGCCAGTTTGATTACAGGAAGTAACATTCTTCCTAATTTGACATGATTGCTGAAACTCAGCGATTACAGCGGGCACTGCGGTAACTCTTTGTTAAAAAATTAGGATAAATAAGTCTGTTTTTACTGTGGGACCAATCCTAGCCGTTAGTTCGCGCTGAAGAAGTAGAGACAGTTTCAAAAACTATATTTTATTGACTTTCTAATGGTGTCAATCCGTTTCAGTTACAACGGTTGCGTCACATATTTGTACCAACATGTATTTAGTGATTTTCTTCCAATTTTACTAAGTTGTATTGCTTTTAACAGTGAAACGATTGACTGTGGGAATTAATTGAACTGACTCTGGACTATGTCCTTATAAATGTGAAGGATGAGCCAATTGGTCTCCAAGGAATAACTTTCTTCTTAATTTGACGTGATGGCTTGGATTCAGCGATTACACTAGGCTCTGTGGTAGCGCTTTATTTAAAATTTAGATAAATAAGTCTTTTTTTAATATGGGACCAATCCTAGCCGTTATCGCGCACTGAAGAAATAGCGACAGTTTCAAAAACTACATCTCATTGACTTTCTAACGGTATCAATCCATTTGAGTTACAACGGTTGCGTCACATATTCGTACCAACATGTATTTAGCGATAGTATTCTGATATTGCTAGGTTGCATCGCTTTTAACATTGAAACGATTGACTCTGGGAATTAATTGAACTGATTCTGGACTGTGACCTTGTAAATGCGATAAATGAGCCAATTGGGCTCCAAGGAATAACATTCTTCTTAATTCGACATGATTGCTGGAATTCAGCGAGTACACTAGGCTCTGTGGTAGTGCTTTATTTAAAAATTTAGATAAATAAGTCTTTTTTTACAGTGGGACTAATATTGGCCGTTAGCACGCGCTGAAGAAATAGAGACATTCTCAAAAACTACATTTCATCGACTTCTTGCCGGTATCAATCCGTTTGAGTTACAACGGTTGCGTCACATATTCGTCCCCACATGTATTTTGCAATAGTATTCGGATATTACTAGGTTGCATCGCTTTTATCAGTGAAACGTTTGACTGTGGGACTTAATTGAACTGATTTTGGACTTTGACCATATAGATGTGGTAAATGAGCCAGTTTGACTACAAGAAGTAACATCCTTCTTAATTTGACATGATTGCTGAAACTCAGCGATTACAGCGGGCACTGCGGTAACTCTTTGTTAAAAAATTAGGATAAATAAGTCTGTTTTTACTGTGGGACCAATCCTAGCCGTTAGTTCGCGCTGAAGAAGTAGAGACAGTTTCAAAAACTATATTTCATTGACTTTCTAACGGTGTCAATCCGTTTCAGTTACAACGGTTGCGTCACATATTTGTACCAACATGTATTTAGTGATTTTCTTCCAATTTTACTAAGTTGTATTGCTTTTAACAGTGAAACGATTGACTGTGGGAAATAATTGAACTGACTCTAGACTATGTCCTTATAAATGTGAAAGATGAGCCAATTGGTCTCCAAGGAATAACTTTCTTCTTAATTTGACGTGATGGCTTGGATTCAGCGATTACACTAGGCTCTGTGGTAGCGCTTTATTTAAAATTTAGATCAATAAGTCTTTTTTTACTATGGGACCAATCCTAGCCGTTATCGCGCGCTGAAGAAATAGCGACAGTTTCAAAAACTACATCTCATTGACTTTCTAACGGTATCAATCCATTTGAGTTACAACGGTTGCGTCACATATTCGTACCAACATGTATTTAGCGATAGTATTCTGATATTGCTAGGTTGCATCGCTTTTAACATTGAAACGATTGACTCTGGGAATTAATTGAACTGATTCTGGACTGTGACCTTGTAAATGCGATAAATGAGCCAATTGGGCTCCAAGGAATAACATTCTTCTTAATTCGACATGATTGCTGGAATTCAGCGAGTACACTAGGCTCTGTGGTAGTGCTTTATTTAAAAATTTAGATAAATAAGTCTTTTTTACTGTGGGACTAATACTGGCCGTTAGCACGCGCTGAATAAATAGAGACATTCTCAAAACTACATTTCATCGACTTCTTGCCGGTATCAATCCGTTTGATTTACAACTGTTGCGTCACATATTCGTCCCCACATGTATTTTGCAATAGTATTCGGTTATTACTAGGTTGCATCGCTTTTATCAGTGAAACGTTTGATTGTGGGACTTAATTGAACTGATTTTGGACTTTGACCATATAGATGTGGTAAATGAGCCAGTTTGACTACAAGAAGTTTCATCCTTCTTAATTTGACATGATTGCTGAAACTCAGCGATTACAGCGGGCACTGCGGTAACTCTTTGTTAAAAAATTAGGATAAATAAGTCTGTTTTTACTGTGGGACCAATCCTAGCCGTTAGTTCGCGCTGAAGAAGTAGAGACAGTTTTAAAAACTATATTTCATTGACTTTCTAACGGTGTCAATCCGTTTCAGCTACAACGGTTGCGTCACATATTTGTACCAACATGTATTCAGTGATTTTCTTCCAATTTTACTAAGTTGTATTTCTTTTAACAGTGAAACGATTGACTGTGGGAATTAATTGAACTGACTCTGGACTATGTCCTTATAAATGTGAAAGATGAGCCAATTGGTCTCCAAGGAATAACTTTCTTCTTAATTTGACGTGATGGCTTGGATTCAGCGATTACACTAGGCTCTGTGGTAGCGCTTTATTTAAAATTTAGATAAATAAGTCTTTTTTTACTATGGGACCAATCCTAGCCGTTATCACGCACTGAAGAAATAGCAACAGTTTCAAAAACTACACCTCATTGACTTCCTAACGGTATCAATCCATTTGAGTTACAACGGTTGCGTCACATATTCGTACCAACATGTATTTAGCGATAGTATTCTGATATTGCTAGGTTGCATCGCCTTTAACAGTGAAGCGATTGACTGTGGGACTTAATTGAACTGATTCTGGACTGTGACCTTGTAAATGCGATAAATGAGCCAATTGGGCTCCAAGGAATATCATTCTTCTTAATTCGACATGATTTCTGGAATTCAGCGAGTATACTAGGCTCTGTGGTAGTGCTTTATTAAAAAAATTAGATAAATAAGTCTTTTTTTACTGTGGGACTAATCCTGGCCGTTAGCACGCACTGAAGAAATAGAGCCATTCTCAAAAATTACATTTCATCGACTTCTTGGCGGTATCAATCCGTTTGAGTTACAACGGTTACGTCACATATTCGTACCAACATGTATTTAGCGATAGTATTCTGATATTACTAGGTTGCATCACCTTTAACAGTGAAAGGATTGACTGTGGGACTTAATTGAACTGATTTTGGACTTTGACCTTATAAATGTGATAAATGAGCCAGTTTAACTACAAGAAGTAACATTCTTATTAATTTGACTTGATTGCTGGAAATCAGCGATCGCACTGGGCGCTGTGGTAGAGTTTTATTTAAAAAAAGTTATGTAAGTCATTTTTTACTGTGGGACCAATCCCAGCCGTTATCGCGCGCTGAAGAAATAGCGACAGTTTCAAAAACTACATTTCATTCACTTTCTAACGGTATCAATCCTTTGAGTTACGACGGTTGCGCCAAATATTCGTCCCCATTTGTATTCAGCGATAGTATTTGGATATTACTAGGTTGCATCGCTTTTAACAGTGAAAAGTTTGACTGTGGGACTTAATTGAACTGATTTTGGACTTTGACCTTATAAATGTGATAAATGAGCCAGTTTGATTACAGGAAGTAACATTCTTCCTAATTTGACTTGATTGCTGGAACTCAGCGATAGCACTGGGCGCTGTGGTAGAGTTTTATTTAAAAGTTAAGTTAAATAAGTCATTTTTTACTGTGGGACCAATCCCAGCCGTTAGTTCGCGCTGAAGAAATAGAGACATTCTCAAAAACTACATTTCATTGACTTCTTGCCGGTATCAATCCGTTTGAGTTACAACGGCTGCTTCACATTTGCGTACCAACATGTATTTAGCGATAGTATTCGGATATTACTAGGTTGCATCGTTTTTAACAGCAAAACGTTTGACTGTGGGACTTAATTGAACTGATTTTGGACTTTGACCTTATAAATGTGATAAATGAGCCAGTTTGACTACAAGAAATAGCATTCTTCTTAATTTGACTTGATTGCTGGAAATCAGCGATCGCACTGGGCGCTGTGGTAGAGTTTTATTTAATAAAAGTTAAATAAGTCATTTTTTCCTGTGGGACCAATCCCAGCCGTTATCGCGCGCTGAAGAAATAGCGACAGTTTCAAAAACTACATTTCATTGACTTTAGAACGGTGTCAATCCGTTTGAGTTACAACGGTTGCGTCACATATTCGTACCAACATGTATTTAGTGATTTTCATCCAATTTTACTAAGTTGTATTGCTTTTAACAGTTAAACGATTGACTGTGGGAATTATATGAACTGACTCTGGACTATGTCCTTATAAATGTGATAGATGAGCCAATTGGTCTCCTAGGAATAACTTTATTTTTAATTTGACGTGATGGCTGGAATTCAGCGATTACATTAGGGTCTGTGATAGCGCTTTATTTAAAAATTTAGATAAATAAGTCTTTTCTTACTGTGGAACCAATCCCAGCCGTTAGCACGCGCTGAAAAAAGAGGAAAAGTTCCAAAGACTACATTTCATTGACTTTCTAGCGGTGTAAATCCGTTTGAGTTACAACGGTGGCGTCACATATTCGTACCAACATGTATCTAGCCATAGTATTCGGATATTACTGGGTTGCATCGCTTTTTACAGTGAAACGTTTGACTGTGGGACTTAATTGAACTGATTTTAGACTTTGACCTTATAAATGTGATAAATGAGCCAGTTTGACTACAAGAAATAACATTCTTCTTAATTTGACATGATTGCTGGAACTCAGCGATTACACTAGGCTCTGTGGTAGCGCTTTATGTAAAAATTTAGATAAATAAGTCTTTTTTTACTGTGGGACCAATCCTGGCCGTTAGCACGCACTGAAGAAATAGAGACATTCTCAAAAACTTCATTTCATTGACTTCTTGGCGGTATCAATCCGTTTGAGTTACAACAGTTGCATCACATATTCGCACCAACCTGTATTTAGTGATATCTTTCCGATATTACTAAGTTATATTGCTTTTAACAGTGAAACGATTGACTGTGGAACTTAATTGAACTAACTTTGGACTGTGACCTTATAAATGTGATAAATGAGCCAGTTTGGACCCCAGAAGTAACGTTCTTCTTAATTTGACATGATTGCTGGAACTGAGCGATTACACTGGGCGCTGTGATAGCAATTTTTTAAAAAATTAGGATAAATAAGTCTTTTTTTACTGTGGGACTAATCCGGGCCGTTAGCAAGCGCTGAAGAAATAGAGACATTCTCAAAAACTACATTTCATCGACTTCTTGGCGGTATCAATCCATTTGAGCTACAACGGTTGCGTCACATATTCGTATCAACATGTATTTAGCGATAGTATTCTGATATTACTAGGTTGCATCGCCTTTAACAGTGAAACGATTGACTGTGGGACTTAATTGAACTGACTTTAGACTTTGACTTTTTAAATGTGATACCAGAACCAGTTTGACTACAAGAAATAGCATTCTTCTTAATTTGAAACGATTGCTGGAACTCAGCGATTGCACTGGGCGCTGTGGTAGAGTTTTATTTAAAAACTAAGTTAAATAACTCATTTTTTACTGTGGGACCAATCCCAGCCGTTAGTTCGCGCTGAAGAAATAGAGACAGTTTCAAAAATTACATTTTATTGACTTCCTAACGGTGTCAATCCGTTTGAGTTACAACGGTTGCGTCACATATTCGTACCAACATGTATTTAGTGACATCTTTCCGATGTTACTAAGTTATATCGCTTTTAACAGTGAAACGATTGACTGTGGAACTTAATTGAACTAACTTTGGACTGTGACCTTATAAATGTGATAAGTGAGCCAACTGGACCCAAGAAATAACATTCTTCTTAATTTGACATGATTGACGGAACTCAGCGATTACACTGGGCGCTGTGGTAGCACTTCATTTACAAATTTAAAAAGAAAATTCATTTTTTACTGTGGGACCAATCCTAGCCGTTATCGCGCGCTGAAGAAATAGCGATAGTTTCAAAAACTACATTTTATTGACTTTCTAATGGTATCAATCCGTTTCAGTTACAACTGTTGCGTCACATATTCGTCCCCACATGTATTTTGCAATAGTATTCGGATATTACTAGATTGTATCGCTTTTAACAGTGAAACGTTTGACTTTGGGACTTAATTGAACTGATTTTGGACTTGGACCTTATAAATGTGATAAATGAGCCAGTTTAACTACAAGAAGTAACATTTTTTCTTAATTTGACTTGATTGCTGGAAATCAGCGATCGCACTGGGCGCTCTCGTAGAGTTTTATTTAAAAAAAATTAAATAAGTCATTTTTTACTGTGGGACCAATGCCAGCCGTTATCGCGCGCTGAAGAAATAGCGACAGTTTCAAAAACTACATTTCATTCACTTTCTAACGGTATCAATCCTTTGAGATACGACGGTTGCGCCAAATATTCGTCCCCACATGTATTTTGCAATAGTATTCGGATATTACTAGGTTGTATCGCTTTTAACAGTGAAACGTTTGACTTTGGGACTTAATTGAACTGATTTTGGACTTGGACCTTATAAATGTGATAAATGAGCCAGTTTAACTACAAGAAGTAACATTTTTTCTTAATTTGACTTGATTGCTGGAAATCAGCGATCGCACTGGGCGCTCTCGTAGAGTTTTATTTAAAAAAAATTAAATAAGTCATTTTTTACTGTGGGACCAATGCCAGCCGTTATCGCGCGCTGAAGAAATAGCGACAGTTTCAAAAACTACATTTCATTCACTTTCTAACGGTATCAATCCTTTGAGATACGACGGTTGCGCCAAATATTCGTCCCCACATGTATTCAGCGATTGTATTTGGATATTACTAGGTTGCATCGCTTTTAGCAGTGAAAAGTTTGACTGTGGGACTTAATTGAACTGATTTTGGACTTTGACCTTATAAATGTGATAAATGAGCCAGTTTGGTTACAGGAAGTAACATTCTTCCTAATTTGACTTGATTGCTGGAACTCAGCGATAGCACTGGGCGCTGTGGTAGATTTTTGTTTAAAAATTAAGTTAAAAAAGTCATTTTTTACTGTGGGACCAATCCCAGCCGTTAGTTCGCGCTGAAGAAATAGAGACATTCTCAAAAACTGCATTTCATTGATTTCTTGCCGGTATCAAACCGTTTGAGTTACAACGGCTGCGTCACATATTCGTACCAACATGTATTTAGCGATAGTATTCGGATATTACTAGGTTGCATTGTTTTTAACAGCGAAACGTTTGACTGTGGGACTTAATTGAACTGATTTTGGACTTTGACCTTATAAATGTGATAAATGAGCCAGTTTGACTACAAGAAATAGCATTCTTCTTAATTTGACTTGATTGCTGGAAATCAGCGATCGCACTGGGCGCTGTGGTAGTGTTTTATTTAAAAAAAGTTAAATTAGTCATTTTTTACTGTGGGACCAATCCCAGCCGTTATCGCGTGCTGAAGAAATAGCGACAGTTTCAAAAACTACATTTCATTCACTTTCTAACGGTATCAATCCTTTGAGTTACGACGGTTGCGCCAAATATTCGTCCCCACATGTATTCAGCGATAGTATTTGGATATTACTAGGTTGCATCGCTTTTAACAGTGAAAAGTTTGACTGTGGGACTTAATTGAACTGATTTTGGACTTTGACCTTATAAATGTGATAAATTAGCCGGTTTGATTACAGGAAGTAACATTCTTCCTAATTTGACTTGATTGCTGGAATTCAGCGAGTACACTAGGCTCTGTGGTAGTGCTTTATTTAAAAATTTAGATAAATAAGTCTTTTTTTTCTGTGGGACTAATACTGGCCGTTAGCATGCGCTGAAGAAATAGAGACATTCTCAAAAACTACATATCATCGACTTCTTGCCGGTATCAATCCGTTTGAGTTACAACGGTTGCGTCACATATTCGTACCAACATGTATTTAGCGATAGTATTCAGATATTACTAGGTTGCATCGTTTTTAACAGCGAAACGTTTGACTGTGGGACTTAATTGAAATGATTTTGGACTCTGACCTTATAAATGTGATAAATGAGCCAGTTTGACTACAAAAAGTAACATCCTTCTTAATTTGACATGATTGCTGAAACTCAGCGATTACAGCGGGCACTGCGGTAACTCTTTGTTAAAAAATTAGGATAAATAAGTCTGTTTTTACTGTGGGACCAATCCTAGCCGTTAGTTCGCGCTGAAGAAGTAGAGAAAGTTTCAAAAACTATATTTCATTGTCTTTCTAATGGTGTCAATCCGTTTCAGTTACAACGGTTGCGTCACATATTTGTACCAACATGTATTTAGTGATTTTCTTCCAATTTTACTAAGTTGTATTGCTTTTAACAGTGAAACGATTGACTGTGGGAATTACTTGAACTGACTCTGGACTATGTCCTTATAAATGTGAAGGATGAGCCAATTGGTCTCCAAGGAATAACTTTCTTCTTAATTTGACGTGATGGCTTGGATTCAGCGATTACACTAGGCTCTGTGGTAGTGCTTTATTTAAAATTTAGATAAATAAGTCTTTTTTTTAATATGGGACCAATCCTAGCCATTATCGCGCACTGAAGAAATAGCGACAGTTTCAAAAACTACATCTCATTGACTTTCTAACGGTATCAATCCATTTGAGTTACAACGGTTGCGTCACATATTCGTACCAACATGTATTTAGCGATAGTATTCTGATATTGCTGGGTTGCATCGCTTTTAACATTGAAACGATTGACTCTGGGAATTAATTGAACTGATTCTGGACTGTGACCTTGTAAATGCGATAAATGAGCCAATTGGGCTCCAAGGAATAACATTCTTCTTAATTCGACATGATTGCTGGAATTCAGCGAGTACACTAGGCTCTGTGGCAGTGCTTTATTTAAAAATTTAGATAAATAAGTCTTTTTTTACAGTGGGACTAATATTGGCAGTTAGCACGCGCTGAAGAAATAGAGACATTCTCAAAAACTACATTTCATCGACTTCTTGGCGGTATCAATCCATTTGAGCTACAACGGTTGCGTCACATATTCGTATCAACATGTATTTAGCGATAGTATTCTGATATTACTAGGTTGCATCGCCTTTAACAGTGAAACGATTGACTGTGGGACTTAATTGAACTGACTTTGGACTTTGACTTTATAAATGTGATACCAGAACCAGTTTGACTACAAGAAATAGCATTCTTCTTAATTTGACATGATTGCTGGAACTCAGCGATTGCACTGGGCGCTGTGGTAGAGTTTTATTTAAAAATTAAGTTAAATAACTCATTTTTTACTGTGGGACCAATCCCAGCCGTTAGTTCGCGCTGAAGAAATAGAGACAGTTTCAAAAATTACATTTTATTGACTTTCTAACGGTGTCAATCCGTTTGAGTTACAACGGTTGCGTCACATATTCGTACCAACATGTATTTAGTGATATCTTTCCGATGTTACTAAGTTATACCGCTTTTAACAGTGAAACGATTGACTGTGGAACTTAATTGAACTAACTTTGGACTGTGACCTTATAAATGTGATAAGTGAGCCAACTGGACCCAAGAAATAACATTCTTCTTAATTTGACATGATTGCCAGAACTCAGCGATTACACTGGGCGCTGTGGTAGCACTTCATTTAAAAATTTAAAAAGAAAATTCATTTTTTACTGTGGGACCAATCCTAGCCGTTATCGCGCGCTGAAGAAATAGCGATAGTTTCAAAAACTACATTTTATTGACTTTTTAATGGTATCAATCCGTTTCAGTTACAACTGTTGCGTCACATATTCGTCCCCACATGTATTTGCAATAGTATTCGGATATTACTAGGTTGTATCGCTTTTAACAGTGAGACGTTTGACTTTTGGACTTAATTGAACTGATTTTGGACTTTGACCTTATAAATGTGATAAATGAGCCAGTTTAACTACAAGAAGTAACATTTTTTCTTAATTTGACTTGATTGCTGGAAATCAGCGATCGCACTGGGCGCTCTCGTAGAGTTTTATTTAAAAAAAATTAAATAAGTCATTTTTTACTCTGGGACCAATCCCAGCCGTTATCGCGCGCTGAAGAAATAGCGACAGTTTCAAAAACTACATTTCATTCACTTTCTAACGGTATCAATCCTTTGAGTAACGACGGTTGCGCCAAATATTCGTCCCCACATGTATTCAGCGATAGTATTTGGATATTACTAGGTTGCATCGCTTTTAACAGTGAAAAGTTTGACTGTGGGACTTAATTGAACTGATTTTGGACTTTGACCTTATAAATGTGATAAATGAGCCAGTTTGATTACAGGAAGTAACATTTTTCCTAATTTGACTTGATTGCTGGAACTCAGCGATAGCACTGGGCGCTGTGGTAGAGTTTTATTTAAAAATTAAGTTAAAAAAGTCCGTTTTTACTGTGGGACCAATCCCAGCCGTTAGTTCGCGCTGAAGAAATAGAGACATTCTCAAAAACTGCATTTCATTGACTTCTTGCCGGTATCAATCCGTTTGAGTTACAACGGCTGCGTCACATATTCGTACCAACATGTATTTAGCGATAGTATTCGGATATTACTAGGTTGCATTGTTTTTAACAGCGAAACGTTTGACTGTGGGACTTAATTGAACTGATTTTGGACTTTGACCTTATAAATGTGATAAATGAGCCAGTTTGACTACAAGAAATAGCATTCTTCTTAATTTGACTTGATTGCTGGAAATCAGCGATCGCACTGGGCGCTGTGGTAGAGTTTTATTTAAAAAAAGTTAAATTAGTCATTTTTTATTGTGGGACCAATCCCAGCCGTTATCGCGTGCTGAAGAAATAGCGACAGTTTCAAAAACTACATTTCATTCACTTTCTAACGGTATCAGTCCTTTGAGTTACGACGGTTGCGCCAAATATTCGTCCCCACATGTATTCAGCGATAGTATTCAGATATTACTAGGTTGCATCGTTTTTAACAGCGAAACGTTTGACTGTGGGACTTAATTGAACTGATTTTGGACTCTGACCTTATAAATGTGATAAATGAGCCAGTTTGACTACAAGAAGTAACATCCTTCCTAATTTGACATGATTGCTGGAACTCAGCGATAGCACTGGGCGCTGTGGTAGAGTTTTATTTAAAAATTAAGTTAAAAAAGTAAGTTTTTACTGTGGGCCAATCCCAGCCGTTAGTTCGCGCTGAAGAAATAGAGAATTCTCAAAAACTGCATTTCATTGACTTCTTGCCGGTATCAATCCGTTTGAGTTACAACGGCTGCGTCACATATTCGTACCAACATGTATTTAGCGATAGTATTCGGATATTACTAGGTTGCATTGTTTTTAACAGCGAAACGTTTGACTGTGGGACTTAATTGAACTGATTTTCGACTTTGACCTTATAAATGTGATAAATGAGCCAGTTTGACTACAAGAAATAGCATTCTTCTTAATTTGACTTGATTGCTGGAAATCAGCGATCGCACTGGGCGCTGTGGTAGAGTTTTATTTAAAAAAAGTTAAATTAGTCATTTTTTACTGTGGGACCAATCCCAGCCGTTATCGCGTGCTGAAGAAATAGCGACAGTTTCAAAAACTACATTTCATTCACTTTCTAACGGTATCAGTCCTTTGAGTTACGACGGTTGCGCCAAATATTCGTCCCCACATGTATTCAGCGATAGTATTCAGATATTACTAGGTTGCATCGTTTTTAACAGCGAAAGGTTTGACTGTGGGACTTAATTGAACTGATTTTGGACTCTGACCTTATAAATGTGATAAATGAGCCAGTTTGACTACAAGAAGTAACATCCTTCTTAATTTGACATGATTGCTGAAACTCAGCGATTACAGCGGGCACTGCGGTAACTCTTTGTTAAAAAATTAAGATAAATAACTCTGTTTTTACTGTGGGACCAATCCTAGCCGTTAGTTCGCGCTGAAGAAGTAGAGAAAGTTTCAAAAACTATATTTCATTGACTTTCTAATGGTGTCAATCCGTTTCAGTTACAACGGTTGCGTCACATATTTGTACCAACATGTATTTAGTGATTTTCTTCCAATTTTACTAAGTTGTATTGCTTTTAACAGTGAAACGATTGACTGTGGGAATTAATTGAACTGACTCGGGACTATGTCCTTATAAATGTGAAGGATGAGCCAATTGGTCTCCAAGGAATAACTTTCTTCTTAATTTGACGTGATGGCTTGGATTCAGCGATTACACTAGGCTCTGTGGTAGCGCTTTATTTAAAATTTAGATAAATAAGTCTTTTTTTAATATGGGACCAATCCTAGCCGTTATCGCGCACTGAAGAAATAGCGACAGTTTCAAAAACTACATCTCATTGACTTTCTAACGGTATCAATCCATTTGAGTTACAACGGTTGCGTCACATATTCGTACCAACATGTATTTAGCGATAGTATTCTGATATTGCTGGGTTGCATCGCTTTTAACATTGAAACGATTGACTCTGGGAATTAATTGAACTGATTCTGGACTGTGACCTTGTAAATGCAATAAATGAGCCAATTGGGCTCCAAGGAATAACATTCTTCTTAATTCGACATGATTGCTGGAATTCAGCGAGTACACTAGGCTCTGTGGCAGTGCCTTATTTAAAAATTTAGATAAATAAGTCTTTTTTTACAGTGGGAGTAATATTGGCCGTTAGCACGCGCTGAAGAAATAGAGACATTCTCAAAAACTACATTTCATCGACTTCTTGCCGGTATCAATCCGTTTGAGTTACAACGGTTGCGTCACATATTCGTCCCCACATGTATTTTGCAATAGTATTCGGATATTACTAGGTTGCATCGCTTTTATCAGTGAAACGTTTGACTGTGGGACTTAATTGAACTGATTTTGGACTTTGACCATATAGATGTGGTAAATGAGCCAGTTTGACTACAAGAAGTAACATCCTTCTTAATTTGACATGATTGCTGAAACTCAGCGATTACAGCGGGCACTGCGGTAACTCTTTGTTAAAAAATTAGGATAAATAAGTCTGTTTTTACTGTGGGACCAATCCTAGCCGTTCGTTCGCGCTGAAGAAGTAGAGACAGTTTCAAAAACTATATTTCATTGACTTTCTAACGGTGTCAATCCGTTTCAGTTACAACGGTTGCGTCACATATTTGTACCAACATGTATTTAGTGATTTTCTTCCAATTTTACTAAGTTGTATTGCTTTTAACAGTGAAACGATTGACTGTGGGAATTAATTGAACTGACTCTGGACTATGTCCTTATAAATGTGAAGGATGAGCCAATTGGTCTCCAAGGAATAACTTTCTTCTTAATTTGACGTGATGGCTTTGATTCAGCGATTACACTAGGCTCTGTGGTAGCGCTTTATTTAAAATTTAGATAAATAAGTCTTTTTTTAATATGGGACCAATCCTAGCCGTTATCGCGCACTGAAGAAATAGCGACAGTTTCAAAAACTACATCTCATTGACTTTCTAACGGTATCAATCCATTTGAGTTACAACGGTTGCGTCACATATTCGTACCAACATGTATTTAGCGATAGTATTCTGATATTGCTGGGTTGCATCGCTTTTAACATTGAAACGATTGACTCTGGGAATTAATTGAACTGATTCTGGACTGTGACCTTGTAAATGCGATAAATGAGCCAATTGGGCTCCAAGGAATAACATTCTTCTTAATTCGACATGATTGCTGGAATTCAGCGAGTACACTAGGCTCTGTGGCAGTGCTTTATTTAAAAATTTTGATAAATAAGTCTTTTTTTACAGTGGGACTAATATTGGCCGTTAGCACGCGCTGAAGAAATAGAGACATTCTCAAAAACTACATTTCATCGACTTCTTGCCGGTATCAATCCGTTTGAGTTACAACGGTTGCGTGACATATTCGTCCCCACATGTATTTTGCAATAGTATTCGGATATTACTAGGTTGCATCGCTTTTATCAGTGAAACGTTTGACTGTGGGACTTAATTGAACTGATTTTGGACTTTGACCATATAGATGTGGTAAATGAGCCAGTTTGACTACAAGAAGTAACATCCTTCTAAATTTGACATGATTGTTGAAACTCAGCGATTACAGCGGGCACTGCGGTAACTCTTTGTTAAAAAATTAGGATAAATAAGTCTGTTTTTACTGTGGGACCAATCCTAGCCGTTAGTTCGTGCTGAAGAAGTAGAGACAGTTTCAAAAACTATATTTCATTGACTTTCTAACGGTGTCAATCCGTTTCAGTTACAACGGTTGCGTCACATATTTGTACCAACATGTATTTAGTGATTTTCTTCCAATTTTACTAAGTTGTATTGCTTTTAACAGTGAAACGATTGACTGTGGGAATTAATTGAACTGACTCTGGACTATGTCCTTATAAATGTGAAAGATGAGCCAATTGGTCTCCAAGGAATAACTTTCTTCTTAATTTGACGTGATGGCTTGGATTCAGCGATTACACTAGGCTCTGTGGTAGCGCTTTATTTAAAATTTAGATCAATAAGTCTTTCTTTACTATGGGACCAATCCTAGCCGTTATCGCGCGCTGAAGAAATAGCGACAGTTTCAAAAACTACATTTCATTGACTTTCTAACGGTATCAATCCATTTGAGTTACAACGGTTGCGTCACATATTCGTACCAACATGTATTTAGCGATAGTATTCTGATATTGCTAGGTTGCATCGCTTTTAACATTGAAACGATTGACTCTGGGAATTAATTGAACAGATTCTGGACTGTGACCTTGTAAATGCGATAAATGAGCCAATTGGGCTCCAAGGAATAACATTCTTCTTAATTCGACATGATTGCTGGAATTCAGCGAGTACACTAGGCTCTGTGGTAGTGCTTTATTTAAAAATTTAGATAAATAAGTCTTTTTTTACTGTGGGACTAATACTGGCCGTTAGCACGCGCTGAATAAATAGAGACATTCTCAAAACTACATTTCATCGACTTCTTGCCGGTATCAATCCGTTTGAGTTACAACTGTTGCGTCACATATTCGTCCCCACATGTATTTTGCAATAATATTCGGATATTACTAGGTTGCATCGCTTTTATCAGTGAAACGTTTGACTGTGGGACTTAATTGAACTGATTTTGGACTTTGACCATAGGGATGTGGTAAAGGAGCCAGTTTGACTACAAGAAGTAACATCCTTCTTAATTTGACATGATTGCTGAAACTCAGCGATTACAGCGGGCACTGCGGTAACTCTTTGTTAAAAAATTAGGATAAATAAGTCTGTTTTTACTGTGGGACCAATCCTAGCCGTTAGTTCGCGCTGAAGAAGTAGAGACAGTTTTAAAAACTATATTTCATTGACTTTCTAACGGTGTCAATCCGTTTCAGTTACAACGGTTGCGTCACATATTTGTACCAACATGTATTTAGTAATTTTCTTCCAATTTTACTAAGTTGTATTGCTTTTAACAGTGAAACGATTGACTGTGGGAATTAATTGAACTGACTCTGGACTATGTCCTTATAAATGTGAAAGATGAGCCAATTGGTCTCCAAGGAATAACTTTCTTCTTAATTTGACGTGATGGCTTGGATTCAGCGATTACACTAGGCTCTGTGGTAGCGCTTTATTTAAAATTTAGATAATTAAGTCTTTTTATACTATGGGACCAATCCTAGCCGTTATCACGCGCTGAAGAAATAGCGACAGTTTCAAAAACTACACCTCATTGACTTCCTAACGGTATCAATCCATTTGAGTTACAACGGTTGTGTTACATATTCGTACCAACATGTATTTAACGATAGTATTCTGATATTACTAGGTTGCATCGCCTTTAACAGTGAAGCGATTGACTGTGGGACTTAATTGAACTGATTTTCGACTTTGACCTTATAAATGTGATAAATGAGCCAGTTTGATTACAGGAAGTAACATTCTTCCTAATTTGACTTGATTGCTGGAACTCAGCGATAGCACTGGGCGCTGTGGTAGAGTTTTATTTAAAAATTAAGTTAAATAAGTCATTTTTTACTGTGGGACCAATCCCAGCCGTTAGTTCGCGCTGAAGAAATAGAGACATTCTCAAAAACTACATTTCATTGACTTCTTGCCGGTATCCATCCGTTTGAGTTACAACGGCTGCTTCACATTTGCGTACCAACATGTATTTAGCGATAGTATTCGGATATTACTAGGTTGCATCGTTTTTAACAGCGAAACGTTTGACTGTGGGACTTAATTGAACTGATTTTGGACTTTGACGTTATAAATGTGATAAATGAGCCAGTTTGACTACAAGAAATAGCATTCTTCTTAATTTGACTTGATTGCTGGAAATCAGCGATCGCACTGGGCGCTGTGGTAGAGTTTTATTTAAAAAAAGTTAAATAAGTCAGCTTTTACTGTGGGACCAATCCTAGCCGTTAGTTCGCGCTGAAGAAATAGAGACAGTTTCAAAAACTACATTTCATTGACTTTATAACGCTGTCAATCCGTTTGAGTTACAACGGTTGCGTCACATATTCGTACCAACATGTATTTAGCGATTTTTTTCTGATATTACTAGGTTGCATGGCCTTTAACAATGAAACGATTGACTGTGGGACTTAATTGAACTAACTTTGGACTGTGACCTTATAAATGTTATAAATAAGCCAGTTTGACTACAAGAAATAACATTCTTCTTAATTTGACATGATTGCTGGAACTCAGCGATTACACTGGGCGCTGTGGTAGCACTTTAAAAAATTAAAATAAAAGAGTCATTTTTTCCTGTGGGACCAATCCTAGCCGTTATCGCGCGCTGAAGAAATAGCGACAGTTTCAAAAACTACATTTCATTGACTTTAGAACGGTGTCAATCCGTTTGAGTTACAACGGTTGCGTCACATATTCGTACCAACATGTATTTAGTGATTTTCATCCAATTTTACTAAGTTGTATTGCTTTTAACAGTTAAACGATTGACTGTGGGAATTAATTGAACTGACTCTGGACTATGTCCTTATAAATGTGATAGATGAGCCAATTGGTCTCCTAGGAATAACTTTCTTTTTAATTTGACGGGATGGCTGGAATTCAGCGATTACATTAGGGTCTGTGATAGCGCTTTATTTAAAAATTTAGATAAATAAGTCTTTTCTTACTGTGGAACCAATCCCAGCCGTTAGCACGTGCTGAAAAAAGAGGAAAAGTTCCAAAGACTACATTTCATTGACTTTCTAGCGGTGTAAATCCGTTTGAGTTACAACGGTGGCGTCACATATTCGTACCAAAATGTATCTAGCCATAGTATTCGGATATTACTGGGTTGCATCGCTTTTTACAGTGAAACGTTTGACTGTGGGACTTAATTGAACTGATTTTAGACTTTGACCTTATAAATGTGATAAATGAGCCAGTTTGACTACAAGAAATAACATTCTTCTTAATTTGACATGATTGCTGGAACTCAGCGATTACACTAGGCTCTGTGGTAGCGCTTTATGTAAGAATTTAGATAAATAAGTCTTTTTTTACTGTGGGACCAATCCTGGCCGTTAGCACGCACTGAAGAAATAGAGACATTCTCAAAAACTTCATTTCATTGACTTCTTGGCGGTATCAATCCGTTTGAGTTACAACAGTTGCATCACATATTCGTACCAACCTGTATTTAGTGATTTTCTTCAGACATGACTAAGTTGCATCGCTTTTAACAGTGAAGCGATTGACTGTGGGACTTAATTGAACTGATTTTAGACTTTGACCTTATAAATGTGATAAATGAGCCAGTTTGACTACAAGAAATAACATTCTTCTTATCTTGACATGATTGCTGGAACTCAGCGATTACACTAGGCTCTGTGGTAGCGCTTTATGAAAAAATTTAGATAAATAAGTCTTTTTTTACTATGGAACCAATCCTAGCCGTTATCACGCGCTGAAGAAATAGCGACAGTTTCAAAAACTACACCTCATTGACTTCCTAACGGTATCAATCCATTTGAGTTACAACGGTTGTGTCACATATTCGTACCAACATGTATTTAGCGATAGTATTCTGATATTGCTAGGTTGCATCGCCTTTAACAGTGAAGCGATTGACTGTGGGACTTAATTGAACTGATTCTGGACTGTGACCTTATAAATGTGATAAATGAGCCAGTTTAACTACAAGAAGTAACATACTTCTTAATTTGACTTGATTGCTGGAAATCAGCGATCGCACTGGGCGCTGTGGTAGAGTTTTATTTAAAAAAAGTTATGTAAGTCATTTTTTACTGTGGGACCAATCTCAGCCGTTATCGCGCGCTGAAGAAATAGCGACAGTTTCAAAAACTACATTTCATTCACTTTCTAACGGTATCAATCCTTTGAGTTACGACGGTTGCGCCAAATATTCGTCCCCATATGTATTCAGCGATAGTATTTGGATATTACTAGGTTGCATCGCTTTTAACAGTGAAAAGTTTGACTGTGGGACTTAATTGAACTGATTTTGGACTTTGACCTTATAAATGTGATAAATGAGCCAGTTTGATTACAGGAAGTAACATTCTTCCTAATTTGACTTGATTGCTGGAACTCAGCGATAGCACTGGGCGCTGTGGTAGAGTTTCATTTAAAAATTAAGTTAAATAAGTCATTTTTTACAGTGGGACCAATCCCAGCCGTTAGTTCGCGCTGAAGAAATAGAGACATTCTCAAAAACTACATTTCATTGACTTCTTGCCGGTATCAATCCGTTTGAGTTACAACGGCTGCTTCACATTTGCGTACCAACATGTATTTAGCGATAGTATTCGGATATTACTAGGTTGCATCGTTTTTAACAGCGAAACGTTTGACTGTGGGACTTAATTGAACTGATTTTGGACTTTGACCTTATAAATGTGATAAATGAGCCAGTTTGACTACAAGAAATAGCATTCTTCTTAATTTGACTTGATTGGTGGAAATCAGCGATCGCACTGGGCGCTGTGGTAGAGTTTTATTTAAAAAAAGTCAAATAAGTCATTTTTTACTGTGGGACCAATCCCAGCCGTTATCGCGCGCTGAAGAAATAGCGACAGTTTCAAAAACTACATTTCATTGACTTCTTGCCGGTATCAATCCGTTTGAGTTACAACAGTTGCGTCACATATTCGTACCAACATGTATTTAGCGATAGTATTCGGATATTACTAGGTTGCATCGTTTTTAACAGCGAAACGTTTGACTGTGGGACTTAATTGAACTGATTTTGGACTTTGACCTTATAAATGTGATAAACGAGCCAGTTTGACTACAAGAAATAGCATTCTTCTTAATTTGACTTGATTGCTGGAAATCAGCGATCGCACTGGGCGCTGTGGTAGAGTTTCATTTAAAAAAAGTTAAATAAGTCAGCTTTTACTGTGGGACCAATCCTAGCCGTTAGTTCGCGCTGAAGAAATAGAGACAGTTTCAAAAACTACATTTCATTGACTTTATAACGGTGTCAATCCGTTTGAGTTACAACGGTTGCGTCACATATTCGTACCAACATGTATTTAGCGATTTTTTTCTGATATTACTAGGTTGCATGGCCTTTAACAATGAAACGATTGACTGTGGGACTTAATTGAACTAACTTTGGACTGTGACCTTATAAATGTTATAAATAAGCCAGTTTGACTACAAGAAATAACATTCTTCTTAATTTGACATGATTGCTGGAACTCAGCGATTACACTGGGCGCTGTGGTAGCACTTTATTAAAAAATTTAAATAAAAGAGTCATTTTTTCCTGTGGGACCAATCCTAGCCGTTATCGCGCGCTGAAGAAATAGCGACAGTTTCAAAAACTACATTTCATTGACTTTAGAACGGTGTCAATCCGTTTGAGTTACAACGGTTGCGTCACATATTCGTACCAACATGTATTTAGTGATTTTCATCCAATTTTACTAAGTTGTATTGCTTTTAACAGTTAAACGATTGACTGTGGGAATTAATTGAACTGACTCTGGACTATGTCCTTATAAATGTGGTAGATGAGCCAATTGGTCTCCTAGGAATAACTTTCTTTTTAATTTGACGTGATGGCTGGAATTCAGCGATTACATTAGGGTCTGTGATAGCGCTTTATTTAAAAATTTAGATAAATAAGTCTATTCTTACTGTGGAACCAATCCCAGCCGTTAGCACGCGCTGAAAAAAGAGGAAAAGTTCCAAAGACTACATTTCATTGACTTTCTAGCGGTGTAAATCCGTTTGAGTTACAACGGTGGCGTCACATATTCGTACCAACATGTATCTAGCCATATTATTCGGATATTACTGGGTTGCATCGCTTTTTACAGTGAAACGTTTGACTGTGGGTCTTAATTGGACTGATTTTAGACTTTGACCTTATAAATGTGATAAATGAGCCAGTTTGACTACAAGAAATAACATTCTTCTTAATTTGACATGATTGCTGGAACTCAGCGATTACACTAGGCTCTGTGGTAGCGCTTTATGTAAAAATTTAGATAAATAAGTCTTTTTTTACTGTGGGACCAATCCTGGCCGTTAGCACGCACTGAAGAAATAGAGACATTCTCAAAAACTTCATTTCATTGACTTCTTGGCGGTATCAATCCGTTTGAGTTACAACAGTTGCATCACATATTCGTACCAACCTGTATTTAGTGATATCTTTCCGATATTACTAAGTTATATTGCTTTTAACAGTGAAACGATTGACTGTGGAACTTAATTGAACTAACTTTAGACTGTGACCTTATGAATGTGATAAATGAGCCAGTTTGGACCCCAGAAGTAACGTTCTTCTTAATTTGACATGATTGCTGGAACTGAGCGATTACACTGGGCGCTGTGATTGCAATTTTTCAAAAAATTAGGATAAATAAGTCATTTTGTACTGTGGGACCAATCCTAGTCCTTATCGCGCGCTGAAGAAATAGAGACAGTTTCAAAAACTACATTTCGTTGACTTTCTAACAGTGTCAATCCGTTTGGGTTACAACGATTGCGTCACATATTCCTCCCCACATGTATTTAGCGATAGTATTCGGATATTACTAGGTTGCATCGCTTTTAACAGTGACACGTTTGACTGTGGGTCTTAATTGAACTGATTTTGGACTTTGACCTTATAAATGTGATAAATGAGCCAGTTTGAGTACAAGAAGTAACATTCTTCTTAATTTGACTTGATTGCTGGAACTCAGCGATTGCAGTGGGCGCTGTGGTAGAGTTTTATTTAAAAATTAAGTTAAAAAAGTCTTTTTTTACAGTGGGACTAATCCTGGCCGTTAGCACGCGCTGAAGAAATAAAGACATTCTCAAAAACTACAATTCATCGACTTCTTGGCGGTATCAATCCATTTGAGCTACAACGGTTGCGTCACATATTCGTATCAACATGTATTTAGCGATAGTATTCTGATATTACTAGGTTGCATCGCCTTTAACAGTGAAACGATTGACTGTGGGACTTAATTGAACTAACTTTCGTCTGTGACCTGATAAATATTAAAAATGAGCCAGTTTGACTACAAGAAATAACATTCTTCTTAATTTGACGCGATTGCTGGAGCTGAGCGATTACGCTGGGCGCTGTGGTAGGACTTTATTAAAAAAATTAAATAAAAAAGTCATTTTTTACTGTGGGACCAATCCTAGCCGTTATCGCGCACTGAAGAAATAGCGACAGTTTCACAAACTACATTTTATTGACTTTCTAACGGTATCAATCCATTTGAGTTACAACTGTTGCGTCACATATTAGTCCCCACATATATTTAGCAATAGTATTCGGGTATTACTATGTTGCATCGCTTTTAACAGTGAAACGTTTGACTGTGGGACTTAATTGAACTGATTCTGGACTGTGACCTTGTAAATTCGATAAATTAACCAATTTGAATACAATAAGTAATATTTTTCTTAATTTGACTTGATTGCTGAAACTCAGCGATTGCAGTGGGCGCTGTGGTAGAGTTTTATTTAAAAATTAAGTTAAATAAGTCTTTTTTTACTGTGGGACTAATCCTGGCCGTTAGCACGCGCTGAAGAAATAGAGACATTCTCAAAAACTACATCTCATCGTCTTCTTGGCGGTATCAATCCGTTTGAGTTACAACGGTTGCGTCACACATTCGTACCAACATGTATTTAGTGATTTTCTTCTAATTTTACTAAGTTGTATTGCTTTTAACAGTTAAACGACTGACGGTGGGAATTAATTGAACTGACTCTGGACTATGTCCTTATAAATGTGACAGATGAGCGAATTGGTCTCCAAGGAATAACTTTCTTCTTAATTTGACGTGATGGCTGGAATTCAGCGAGTACATTAGGCTCTCTGGAAGCGCTTTATTTAAAAATTTAGATAAATAAGTCTTTTCCTACTGTGGGAAAAATCCTGGCCGTTAGCACGAGCTGAATAAAGAGGAACAGTTCCAAAGACTACATTTCATTGACTTTCTAGCGGTATAAATCCGTTTGAGTTACAACGGTTGCGTCACATATTCGTACCAACATGTATTTAGCGATAGTATTCGGATATTACTGGGTTGCATCGCTTTTAACAGTGAAACGTTTGACTGTGGGACTTAATTAAACTGATTTTGGACTTTGACCTTATAAATGTGATAAATGAGCCAGTTTGACTACAAGACATAACATTCTTCTTAATTTGACATGATTGCTGGAACTGAGCGATTACACTGGGCGCTGTGGTAGCACTTTATTAAAAAATTAGGATAAATAAGTCATTTTTTACTGTGGTACCAATCCTAGCCGTTAGTTCGCGCGGAAGAAATAGAGAAAGTTTCAAAAACTACATTTCATTGACTTTCTAACGGTATCAATCCTTTGAGTTACAACGGTTGCGCGAAATATTCGTCCCCACATATATTTAGTGATTTTCTTCGATATTTCTAAGTTATATCGCTTTTAACTGTAAAATGATTGACTGTAGGACTTAATTGAACTAACTTTGGACTGTGACCTTATAAATGTGATGAGTGAGTCAACTGGACCCAAGAAATAACATTCTTCTTAATTCGACATGATTGCTGGAATTCAGCGAGTACACCAGTCTTTATTTAAAAATTTAGATAAATAAGTCTTTTTCTACTGTGGGACTAATACTGGCCCTTAGCACGCGCCGAAGAAATAGAGACATTCTCAAAAACTACATTTCATCGACTTCTTGGCGGTATCAATCCGTTTGAGTTACAACGGTTGCGTCACACATTCGTACCAACATGTATTTAGTGATTTTCCTCTAATTTTACTAAGTTGTATTGCTTTTAACAGTTAAACGACTGACGGTGGGAATTAATTGAACTGACTCTGGACTATGTCCTTATAAATGTGACAGATGAGCGAATTGGTCTCCAAGGAATAACTTTTTCTTAATTTGACGTGATGGCTGGAATTCAGCGAGTACATTAGGCTCTGTGGAAGCGCTTTATTTAAAAATTTAGATAAATAAGTCTTTTCCTACTGTGGGAAAAATCCTGGCCGTTAGCACGAGCTGAGTAAAGAGGAACAGTTCCAAAGACTACATTTCATTGACTTTCTAGCGGTTTAAATCCGTTTGAGTTACAACGGTTGCATCACATATTCGTACCAACATGTATTTAGCGATAGTATTCGGATATTACTGGGTTGCATCGCTTTTAACGGTGAAACGTTTGACTGTGGGACTTAATTAAACTGATTTTGGACTTTGACCTTATAAGTGTGATAAATGAGCCAGTTTGACTACAAGAAATAACATTCCTCTTAATTTGACATGATTGCTGGAACTCAGCGATTACACTGGGCGCTGTGGCAGCGCTTTATTAAAAATTTAAATAAAAAAGTCATTTTTTACTGTGGGACCAATCCATGCCGTTAGTTCGCGCTGAAGAAATAGAGACAGTTTAAAAAACTACATTTCATTGACTTTCTAACGGTATCAATCCTTTGAGTTACAACGGTTGCGCGAAATATTCGTCCCCACATATATTTAGCGATAGTATTCGGGTATTTCTATGTTGCATCGCGTTTAACAGTGTAACATTTGACTGTGGGACTTAATTGAACTGATTCCGGACTGTGACCTTGTAATTGCGATAAATGAACCAATTTGACTACAATAAGTAATATTCTTCTTACTTTGACTTGATTGCTGAAACTCAGCGCTTGCAGTGGGCGCTGTGGTAAAGTTTTATTTAAAAATTAAGTTAAATAAGTCATTTTTTACTGTGGGACCAATCGCAGCCATTAGTTCGCGCCGAAAAAATAGAGACAGTTTCAAAAACTACATTTCGTTGACTTTCTAACAGTGTCCATCCGTTTGAGTTACAACGGTTGCGTCACATATTCCTCCCCACATGTATTTAGCGATAGTATTCGGATATTACTAGGTTGCATCGCTTTTAACAGTGACACGTTTGACTGGGGGACTTAATTGAACTGATTTTGGAGTTTGACCTTATAAATGTGACAAATGAGCCAGTTTAACTACAAGAAGTAACATTCTTCTTAATTTGACTTGATTGCTGGAACTCAGCGATTGCACTGGGCGCTGTGGTAGAGTTTTATTTCAAAAAAGTTAAATAAATCATTTTGTACTGTGGGACAAATCCCAGCCGTTATCGCGCGCTGAAGAAATAGCGACAGTTTCAAAAACTACATTTCATTGACTTTCTAACGGTATCAATCCTTTGAGTTACAACGGTTGCGCGAAATATTCGTCCCCACATATATTTAGTGATTTTCTTCGATATTTCTAAGTTATATCGCTTTTAACTGTAAAATGATTGACTGTAGGACTTAATTGAACTAACTTTGGACTGTGACCTTATAAATGTGATGAGTGAGTCAACTGGACCCAAGAAATAACATTCTTCTTAATTCGACATGATTGCTGGAATTCAGCGAGTACACCAGTCTTTATTTAAAAATTTAGATAAATAAGTCTTTTTCTACTGTGGGACTAATACTGGCCCTTAGCACGCGCCGAAGAAATAGAGACATTCTCAAAAACTACATTTCATCGACTTCTTGGCGGTATCAATCCGTTTGAGTTACAACGGTTGCGTCACACATTCGTACCAACATGTATTTAGTGATTTTCCTCTAATTTTACTAAGTTGTATTGCTTTTAACAGTTAAACGACTGACGGTGGGAATTAATTGAACTGACTCTGGACTATGTCCTTATAAATGTGACAGATGAGCGAATTGGTCTCCAAGGAATAACTTTTTCTTAATTTGACGTGATGGCTGGAATTCAGCGAGTACATTAGGCTCTGTGGAAGCGCTTTATTTAAAAATTTAGATAAATAAGTCTTTTCCTACTGTGGGAAAAATCCTGGCCGTTCGCACGAGCTGAGTAAAGAGGAACAGTTCCAAAGACTACATTTCATTGACTTTCTAGCGGTATAAATCCGTTTGAGTTACAACGGTTGCGTCACATATTCGTACCAACATGTATTTAGCGATAGTATTCGGATATTACTGGGTTGCATCGCTTTTAACGGTGAAACGTTTGACTGTGGGACTTAATTAAACTGATTTTGGACTTTGACCTTATAAGTGTGATAAATGAGCCAGTTTGACTACAAGAAATAACATTCCTCTTAATTTGACATGATTGCTGGAACTCAGCGATTACACTGGGCGCTGTGGCAGCGCTTTATTAAAAATTTAAATAAAAAAGTCATTTTTTACTGTGGGACCAATCCAAGCCGTTAGTTCGCGCTGAAGAAATAGAGACAGTTTAAAAAACTACATTTCATTGACTTTCTAACGGTATCAATCCTTTGAGTTACAACGGTTGCGCGAAATATTCGTCCCCACATATATTTAGCGATAGTATTCGGGTATTACTATGTTGCATCGCGTTTAACAGTGTAACATTTGACTGTGGGACTTAATTGAACTGATTCCGGACTGTGACCTTGTAATTGCGATAAATGAACCAATTTGACTACAATAAGTAATATTCTTCTTACTTTGACTTGATTGCTGAAACTCAGCGCTTGCAGTGGGCGCTGTGGTAAAGTTTTATTTAAAAATTAAGTTAAATAAGTCATTTTTTACTGTGGGACCAATCGCAGCCATTAGTTCGCGCCGAAAAAATAGAGACAGTTTCAAAAACTACATTTCGTTGACTTTCTAACAGTGTCAATCCGTTTGAGTTACAACGGTTGCGTCACATATTCCTCCCCACATGTATTTAGCGATAGTATTCGGATATTACTAGGTTGCATCGCTTTTAACAGTGACACGTTTGACTGGGGGACTTAATTGAACTGATTTTGGAGTTTGACCTTATAAATGTGACGAATGAGCCAGTTTAACTACAAGAAGTAACATTCTTCTTAATTTGACTTGATTGCTGGAACTCAGCGATTGCACTGGGCGCTGTGGTAGAGTTTTATTTCAAAAAAGTTAAATAAATCATTTTGTACTGTGGGACAAATCCCAGCCGTTATCGCGCGCTGAAGAAATAGCGACAGTTTCAAAAACTACATTTCATTGACTTTCTAACGGTATCAATCCTTTGAGTTACAACGGTTGCGCGAAATATTCGTCCCCACATATATTTAGCGATAGTATTCGGGTATTACTATGTTGCATCGCTTTTAACCGTGTAACGTTTGACTGTGGGACTTAATTGAACTGATTCCGGACTTTGACCTTGTAATTGTGATAAATGAACCAATTTGACTACAATAAGTAATATTCTTCTTAATTTGACTTGATTGCTGAAACTCAGCGCGTGCAGTGGGCGCTGTGGTAAAGTTTTATTTAAAAATTAAGTTAAATAAGTCTATTTTTACTGTGGGACCAATCGCAGCCATTAGTTCGCGCCGAAAAAATAGAGACAGTTTCATTAAATAAGCCAAATATAAAAGAAAAAGTAAGCACGGTGGAGAGTATATAGGATTTCTATACGATTTCCGCGCCCCGTCCCCCTATACATCAAAAATATCAAAAATCCGTCGTTTTGGGGCCCAGTCGCCCAGCGATTTCATATGGTCATTTTTAAGTACATTTTTCTAGTGAGCGAGACAACATGTTTTTAGCACGGCGATGGAGTTTTTGTTGTTTTTTAAATATGGTACCAAGCGTAAATGGTGCCGTTTCCAGTTTAGGTTAAATCTGCCTACACTTTTTAGGCACGTGTAACATAAATCACTTTTACTAACATCACATGACATTTTCTCGGACACATAGCGCCTCAAACTCAATCTAAGCCATATCGCAACTGACGGAAGGGCTTGTTATGTTCAAGAAAGCGAAGAAAGAAAGGGTATGTAATGAACCCTTTCTTATTCTCACTCACACCTAAGGCTAGCTAGCATAAAACTACTGACTGAGCTGGAATAATAATAGAACTTAAATAGCTAGCTAGAGCTACTTGAATTGAAGAGCTAGCTAGCTAATAGCATTAAAAGAGATCAAACAATATCATAATGGCTAGTATAAAACTAGCTAGCTACAAATAAATAGATTTTCTGGCTATAGCTAGCTATAGCTCTACATATACTACACAGTGAGTGAGATAATACACTCAATCATAGTGCCGTGTTTAATTTTTAATCTTTAACAGAAACTTTTTCCATTAAATATTGTGGGGGTTTTTTGCTTAGAGAAGGTAAAAACAGGTTATAAACTGTATTTTTATTTTTAAATGTTACAAAATTTTCCACAAAGTATATAAAATTGTTTTAGCTGTGTAGGATAAGAACAGGTTGTTAACTGTCTGTTTGAACTGAAGTTAGGATAGTTTTTTAGAAATGGGTATTGTGCCGAAACGTATGTGCGAAACAGTATACCTGTACAAATCACTCAGCCCTGTGTTAACAACAAGCTGTTACCTGTGTTTCTATTTAACAGAAGTTTAAGCTAATCTTTTGTTTGAAATGGTATTTAACCTATATGGATGTGCAACATACCTGTACTAAGCACTCACCCTGGATTGAAATTCACTTTTTAAGTTTTGCCAGAAACATTTTGAAAAAATTCGCTAAGATGGGCACAACATATAAACTGTATTTTTGCAAAAAAGTTATTATTTAAAAAATATATTACACCTGAGACATTTTACTGTTATATGTGCTTCACATAATTTATCATATATATACTGCATGTACTAAAGCGCTCCACATGAATGTGTGGCACAGTTTACAAAACGTATAAATCGCGCCAGGTGTTATAGTTACTTGTGACTAAACCAGACATAATCAACGCCAGGTCCCCCTGCCTAGTAAGAAAAAAGGCTATGTGAGCATATATAAGATACACATGTAAAGTTTTTCATATATATACATATATATATATTCATGCCCTGTTGGTCTAATCGCTATGACACTCATGCAAATGAGAGATCCAGGTTCAAATCCTGGACAGGGCTAGGAAAAACATAATTATCTTGCACCTACAACAATCAGGTAAAAGTATTGCCTTTTTTGTGGACTTCTCTGATTATTTCTATATCTTGACTTTTTAATGTTGTTGTCATTGGAACCAAGTTAATCTCAGATTTATCAAAAAATGATATGTCGTTATGACCGATTGTTAAAATACTTGTAATGGCACACAATTCTGCTAACACGATTCACTGTGTATTGACTTGATATAAATTTGAGACTTTTTTTGAGATATTGAATTTGAAATATTTGCACCTCAATATTTTCTATACTCCTGGACTAATATGATACTTAACTTAGATATATTGAGTATACACAATCTTTGAGTTGTAAGGTGGAGATTTTCTATTAAAGTCATGCACCCATGCCTTGCCGTTCCATTGACTTGCCAGCACTGACCGTGCCTTTCTTTGCCTACCCTTCCTATCCCTTTTCTGGTGCCTGCCTACTATGTCCTTGCCTGTGCCTCCCATGCCTTGCCTACCCCTGCCTTCCTGATTTCTCTTCCTATTTCCTTGCCTGCCTTTCCCCTTTTCTTGCCGTGCTTAATGCCTTTGCCTTGGCAACCTCTCCGCAACACTTTCTATATTGATTTACTGTGGGACAAATCCCAGCCGTTATCGCGCGCTGAAGAAATAGCGACAGTTTCAAAAACTACATTTCATTGACTTTCTAACGGTATCAATCCTTTGAGTTACAACGGTTGCGCGAAATATTCGTCCCCACATATATTTAGCGATAGTATTCGGGTATTACTATGTTGCATCGCTTTTAACAGTGTAACGTTTGACTGTGGGACTTAATTGAACTGATTCCGGACTGTGACCTTGTAATTGCGATAAATGAACCAATTTGACTACAATAAGTAATATTCTTCTTAATTTGACTTGATTGCTGAAACTCAGCGCTTACAGTGGGCGCTGTGGTAAAGTTTTATTTAAAAATTAAGTTAAATAAGTCATTTTTTACTGTGGGACCAATCGCAGCCATTAGTTCGCGCCAAAAAAAAAGAGACAGTTTCAAAAACTACATTTCGTTGACTTTCTAACAGTGTCAATCCGTTTGAGTTACAACGGTTGCGTCACATATTCCTCCCCACATGTATTTAGCGATAGTATTCGGATATTACTAGGTTGCATCGCTTTTAACAGTGACACGTTTGACTGTGGGACTTAATTGAACTGATTTTGGACTTTGACCTTATAAATGTGATAAATGAGCCAGTTTGAGTACAAGAAGTAACATTCTTCTTAATTTGACTTGATTGCTGGAACTCAGCGATTGCACTGAGCACTGTGGTAGCGTTTTATTTAAAAATTAAGTTAAATAAGTCACTTTTTACTGTGGGAGCAATCCCAGCCGTTAGTTCGCGCTGAATGAACAAAGACGGTTTCAAAAACTACATTTCATTGACTTTCTAACGGTGTTAATCCGTTTGAGTTACAACGGTTGCGTAAAATATTCGTACCAACATGTATTTAGTGATTTATTTTCGATGTGACTAAGTTGCATCGCTTTTAACAGTGAAGCGATTGACTGTGGGACTTAATTGAACTGATTCTGGACTGTGACCTTGTAAATCCGATAAATGAACCAATTTGACTACAATAAGTAATATTCTTCTTAATTTGACTTGATTGCTGAAACTCAGCGATTGCAGTGGGCGCTGTGGTAGCGTTTTATTTAAAAATTAAGTTAAATAAGTCACTTTTTACTGTGGGAGCAATCCCAGCCGTTAGTTCGCGCTGAATGAACAAAGACGGTTTCAAAAACTACATTTCATTGACTTTCTAACGGTATCAATCCATTTCAGTTAGAACTGTTGCGTCACATATTAGTCCCCATATATATTTAGCAATAGTATTCGGGTATTACTATGTTGCATCGCTTTTAACAGTGAAAGGTTTGACTGTGGGACTTAATTGAACTGATTCTGGACTGTGACCTTGTAAGTTCGATAAATGAACCAATTTGACTACAATAAGTAATATTCTTCTTAATTTGACTTGATTGCTGAAACTCAGCGATTGCAGTGGGCGCTGTGGTAGAGTTTTATTTAAAAATAAAGTTAAATAAGTCTTTTTTACTGTGGGACTAATCCTGGCCGTTAGCACACGCTGAAGAAATAGAGACATTCTCAAAAACTACATCTCATCGTCTTCTTGGCGGTATCAATCCGTTTGAGTTACAACGGTTGCGTCACATATTCGTATCAACATGTATTTAGCGATAGTATTCTGATATTACTAGGTTGCATCGCCTTTAACAGTGAATCGATTGACTGTGGGTCTTAATTGAACTAACTTTCGACTGTGACCTTATAAATGTTAAAAATGAGCTAGTTTGACTACAAGAAATAATATTCTTCTTAATTTGACATGATTGCTGGAACTGAGCGATTACACTGGGCGCTGTGGTAGCACTTTATTAAAAAATCAGGATAAATAAGTCATTTTTTACTGTGGGACCAATCCTAGTTGTTAGTTCGCGCTGAAGAAATAGAGAAAGTTTCAAGAACTATATTTCATTGACTTACTAACGGTGTCAATCCGTTTGAGTTACAACGGTTGCGTCACATATTCGTACCAACATGTATTTAGTGATTTCCTTCCGATATTTCTAAGTTATATCGCTTTTAACAGTGAAACGATTGACGGTGGGAATTAATTAAACTGACTCTGGACTATGTCCTTATAAATGTGACAGATGAGCGAATTGGTCTCCAAGGAATAACTTTCTTCTTAATTTGACGTGATGGCTGGAATTCAGCGAGTACATTAGGCTCTGTGGAAGCGCTTTATTTAAAAATTTAGATAAATAAGTCTTTTCCTACTGTGGGAAAAATCCTGGCCGTTAGCACGAGCTGAATAAAGAGGAACAGTTCCAAAGACTACATTTCATTGACTTTCTAGCGGTATAAATCCGTTTGAGTTACAACGGTTGCGTCACATATTCGTACCAACATGTATTTAGCGATGGTATTCGGATATTACTGGGTTGCATCGCTTTTAACAGTGAAACGTTTGACTGTGGGACTTAATTAAACTGATTTTGGACTTTGACCTCATAAATGTGATAAAAGAACCACTTTGACTACAAGAAATAACATTCTTCTTAATTTGACATGATTGCTGGAACTCAGCGATTACACTGGGCGCTGTGGCAGCGCTTTATTAAAAATTTAAATAAAAAAGTCATTTTTTACTGTGGGACCAATCCAAGCCGTTAGTTCGCGCTGAAGAAATAGAGACAGTTTAAAAAACTACATTTCATTGAATTTCTAACGGTGTCAATCCGTTTGAGTTAGAACGGTTGTGTCACATATTCGTACCAACATGTATTTAGTGATTTTTTTTCCGATATTACCAAGTTGTATCGCTTTTAACAATGAAACGATTGACTCTGGGAATTAATTGAACTTATTCTAGACTGTGACCTTATAAATGTGATGAATGAGCTAATTGGACTGCATGAAGTATCTTTCTTCTTAAATTGACATGATTGCTGGAATTCAGAGATTACAATAGGCTCTGTGGTAGCGTTTTATATAAAAATTTAGAAAAATAAGTCTTTTTTTACTGTGGGACCAATCCTGGCCGTTAGCACGCACTGAAGAAATAGAGACATTCTCAAAAACTTCATTTCATTGACTTCTTGGCAGTATCAATCCGTTTGAGTTACAACAGTTGCGTCACATATTAGTCCCCACTTATATTTAGCAATAGTATTCGGGTATTACTATGTTGCATCGCTTTTAACAGTGAAACGTTTGACTGTGGGACTTAATTGAACTGATTCTGGACTGTGACCTTGTAAATTCGATAAATGAACCAATTTGACTACAATAAGTAATATTCTTCTTAATTTGACTTGAATTCTGAAACTCAGCGATTGCAGTGGGCGCTGTGGTAGAGTTTTATTTAAAAATTAAGTTAAATAAGTCTTTTTTTACTGTGGGACTAATCCTGGCCGTTAGCACGAGCTGAATAAAGAGGAACAGTTCCAAAGACTACATTTCATAGACTTTCTAATGGTATAAATCCGTTTGAGTTACAATGGTTGCGTCACATATTCGTATCAACATGTATTTAGCGATAGTATTCTGATATTACTAGGTTGCATCGCCTTTAACAGTGAAACGATTGACTGTGGGTCTTAATTGAACTAACTTTTGACTGTGACCTGATAAATGTTAAAAATGAGCCAGTTTGACTTCAGGAAATAACATTCTTCTTAATTTGACATGATTGCTGGAACTGAGCGATTACACTGGGCGCTGTGGTAGCACTTTATTAAAAATTTAGGGTAAATAAGTCATTTTTTACTGTTGGACCAATCCTAGCCGTTAGTTCGCGCTGAAGAAATAGAGAAAGTTTCAAGAACTACATTTCATTGATTTACTAACGGTGTCAATCCGTTTGAGTTACAACGGTTGCGTCACATATTCGTACCAACATGTATTTAGTGATTTTCTTCCGATATTTCTAAGTTATATCGCATTTAACAGTGAAATGATTGTCGGTGGGAATTACTTGAACTGACTCTGGACTATGTCCTTATAAATGTGACAGATGAGCTAATTGGTCTCCAAGGAATAACTTTCTTCTTAATTTGACGTGATGGCTGGAATTCAGCGAGTACATTAGGCTCTGTGGAAGCGCTTTATTTAAAAATTTAGATAAATAAGTCTTTTCCTACTGTGGGAAAAATCCTGGCCGTTAGCACGAGCTGAACAAAGAGGAACAGTTCCAAAGACTACATTTCATTGACTATCTAGCGGTATAAATCTGTTTGAGTTAAAACGGTTGCGTCACATATTCGTACCAACATGTATTTAGCGATAGTATTCGAATATTACTGGGTTGCATCGCTTTTAACAGTGAAACGTTTGACTGTGGGACTTAATTAAACTGATTTTGGACTTTGACCTCATAAATGTGATAAATGAGCCAGTTTCACTACAAGAAATAACATTCTTCTTAATTTGACATGATTGCTGAAACTCAGCGATTACACTGGGCGCTGTAGCAGCGCTTTATTAAAAATTTAAATAAAAAAGTCATTTTTTACTGTGGGACCAATCCAAGCCGTTAGTTCGCGCTGAAGAAATAGAGACAGTTTAAAAAGCTACATTTCATTGACTTTCTAACGGTGTCAATCCGTTTGAGTTAGAACGGTTGCGTCACATATTCGTACCAACATGTATTTAGTGATTTTTTTCCGATTTTACCAAATTGTATCGCTTTTAACAATGAAACGATTGACTCTGGGAATTAATTGAACTGATTCTAGACTGTGACCTTATAAATGTGATGAATGAGCCAATTGGACTGCATGAAGTAACATTCCTCTTAAATTGACATGATTGCTGGAATTCAGCGATTACAATAGGCTCTGTGGTAGCGTTTTATATAAAAATTTAGATAAATAAGTCTTTTTTTACTGTGGGACCAATCCTGGCCGTTAGCACGCACTGAAGAAATAGAGACATTCTCAAAAACTTCATTTCATTGACTTCTTGGCAGTATCAATCCGTTTGAGTTACAACGGTTGCGTCACATATTCGTACCAACCTGTATTTAGTGATATCTTTTCGATGTTACTAAGTTATATTGCTTTTAACAGTGAAACGATTGACTGTGGAACTTAATTGAACTAACTTTGGACTGTGACCTTATAAATGTGATAAGTGAGCCAACTGGAACCAAAAAGTAACATTCTTCTTAATTTTACATGATTGCCGGAACTCAGCGTTTACACTGGGCGCTGTGGTAGCACTTTATTTAAAAATTTAAATAAAAAGGTCATTTTTCACTGTGGGACCAAACCTAGCCGTTATCGCGCGCTGAAGAAATAGAGCCATTCTCTAAAATTACATTTCATCGACTTCTTGGCGGTATCAATCCGTTTGAGTTACAACGGTTACGTCACATTTACGTACCAACATGTTTTTAGCGATAGTATTCTGATATTACTAGGTTGCATCGCCTTTAACAGTGAAACGATTGACTGTGGGACTTAATTGAACTGATTTTGGACTTTGACCTTATAAATGTGACAAATGAGTCAGTTTAACTACAAGAAGTAACATTCTTCTAAATTTGACTTGATTGCTGGAACTCAGCGATTGCACCGGGCGCTGTGGTAGAGTTTTATTTAAAAAAAGTTAAATAAGTCATTTTTTACTGTGGGACCAATCCCAGCCGTTATCGCACGCTGAAGAAATAGCGACAGTTTCAAAAACTACATTTCATTGACTTTCTAACGGTGTCAATCCGTTTGAGTTACAACGGTTGCGTCACATATTCGTACCAACATGTATTTAGTGATTTTCTTCCGATATTTCTAAGTTATATCGCATTTAACAGTGAAATGATTGACGGTGGGAATTACTTGAACTGACTCTGGACTATGTCCTTATAAATGTGACAGATGAGCTAATTGGTCTCCAAGGAATAACTTTCTTCTTAATTTGACGTGATGGCTGGAATTCAGCGAGTACATTAGGCTCTGTGGAAGCGCTTTATTTAAAAATTTAGATAAATAAGTCTTTTCCTACTGTGGAAAAATCCTGGCCGTTAGCACGAGCTGAATAAAGAGGAACAGTTCCAAAGACTACATTTCATTGACTTTCTAGCGGTATAAATCCGTTTGAGTTAAAACGGTTGCGTCACATATTCGTACCAACATGTATTTAGCGATAGTATTCGAATATTACTGGGTTGCATCGCTTTTAACAGTGAAACGTTTGACTGTGGGACTTAATTAAACTGATTTTGGACTTTGACCTCATAAATGTGATAAATGAGCCAGTTTCACTACAAGAAATAACATTCTTCTTAATTTGACGTGATTGCTGAAACTCAGCGATTACACTGGGCGCTGTAGCAGCGCTTTATTAAAAATTTAAATAAAAAAGTCATTTTTTACTGTGGGACCAATCCAAGCCGTTAGTTCGCGCTGAAGAAATAGAGACAGTTTAAAAACTTCATTTCATTGACTTCTTGGCAGTATCAATCCGTTTGAGTTACAACGGTTGCGTCACATATTAGTCCCCACATATATTTAGCAATAGTATTCGGGTATTACTATGTTGCATCGCTTTTAACAGTGAAACGTTTGACTGTGGGACTTAATTGAACTGATTCTGGACTGTGACCTTGTAAATTCGATAAATGAACCAATTTGACTACAATAAGTAATATTCTTCTTAATTTGACTTGAATTCTGAAACTCAGCGATTGCAGTGGGCGCTGTGGTAGAGTTTTATTTAAAAATTAAGTTAAATAAGTCTTTTTTTACTGTGGGACTAATCCTGGCCGTTAGCACGAGCTGAATAAAGAGGAACATTTCCAAAGACTACATTTCATAGACTTTCTAGCGGTATAAATCCGTTTGAGTTACAATGGTTGCGTCACATATTCGTATCAACATGTATTTAGCGATAGTATTCTGATATTACTAGGTTGCATCGCCTTTAACAGTGAAACGATTGACTGTGGGTCTTAATTGAACTAACTTTCGACTGTGACCTGATAAATGTTAAAAATGAGCCAGTTTGACTTCAGGAAATAACATTCTTCTTAATTTGACATGATTGCTGGAACTGAGCGATTACACTGGGCGCTGTGGTAGCACTTTATTAAAAAATTAGGATAAATAAGTCATTTTTTACTGTTGGACCAATCCTAGCCGTTAGTTCGCGCTGAAGAAATAGAGAAAGTTTCAAGAACTACATTTCATTGACTTACTAACGGTGTCAATCCGTTTGAGTTACAACGGTTGCGTCACATATTCGTACCAACATGTATTTAGTGATTTTCTTCCGATATTTCTAAGTTATATCGCATTTAACAGTGAAATGATTGTCGGTGGGAATTACTTGAACTGACTCTGGACTATGTCCTTATAAATGTGACAGATGAGCTAATTGGTCTCCAAGGAATAACTTTCTTCTTAATTTGACGTGATGGCTGGAATTCAGCGAGTACATTAGGCTCTGTGGAAGCGCTTTATTTAAAAATTTAGATAAATAAGTCTTTTCCTACTGTGGGAAAAATCCTGGCCGTTAGCACGAGCTGAATAAAGAGGAATAGTTCCAAAGACTACATTTCATTGACTATCTAGCGGTATAAATCTGTTTGAGTTAAAACGGTTGCGTCACATATTCGTACCAACATGTATTTAGCGATAGTATTCGAATATTACTGGGTTGCATCGCTTTTAACAGTGAAACGTTTGACTGTGGGACTTAATTAAACTGATTTTGGACTTTGACCTCATAAATGTGATAAATGAGCCAGTTTCACTACAAGAAATAACATTCTTCTTAATTTGACATGATTGCTGAAACTCAGCGATTACACTGGGCGCTGTAGCAGCGCTTTATTAAAAATTTAAATAAAAAAGTCATTTTTTACTGTGGGACCAATCCAAGCCGTTAGTTCGCGCTGAAGAAATAGAGACAGTTTAAAAAGCTACATTTCATTGACTTTCTAACGGTGTCAATCCGTTTGAGTTAGAACGGTTGCGTCACATATTCGTACCAACATGTATTTAGTGATTTTTTTCCGATTTTACCAAATTGTATCGCTTTTAACAATGAAACGATTGACTCTGGGAATTAATTGAACTGATTCTAGACTGTGACCTTATAAATGTGATGAATGAGCCAATTGGACTGCATGAAGTAACATTCCTCTTAAATTGACATGATTGCTGGAATTCAGCGATTACAATAGGCTCTGTGGTAGCGTTTTATATAAAAATTTAGATAAATAAGTCTTTTTTTACTGTGGGACCAATCCTGGCCGTTAGCACGCACTGAAGAAATAGAGACATTCTCAAAAACTTCATTTCATTGACTTCTTGGCAGTATCAATCCGTTTGAGTTACAACGGTTGCGTCACATATTCGTACCAACCTGTATTTAGTGATATCTTTTCGATGTTACTAAGTTATATTGCTTTTAACAGTGAAACGATTGACTGTGGAACTTAATTGAACTAACTTTGGACTGTGACCTTATAAATGTGATAAGTGAGCCAACTGGAACCAAGAAGTAACATTCTTCTTAATTTTACATGATTGCCGGAACTCAGCGTTTACACTGGGCGCTGTGGTAGCACTTTATTTAAAAATTTAAATAAAAAGGTCATTTTTCACTGTGGGACCAAACCTAGCCGTTATCGCGCGCTGAAGAAATAGAGCCATTCTCTAAAACTACATTTCATCGACTTCTTGGCGGTATCAATCCGTTTGAGTTACAACGGTTACGTCACATTTACGTACCAACATGTTTTTAGCGATAGTATTCTGATATTACTAGGTTGCATCGCCTTTAACAGTGAAACGATTGACTGTGGGACTTAATTGAACTGATTTTGGACTTTGACTTTATAAATGTGACAAATGAGTCAGTTTAACTACAACAAGTAACATTCTTCTAAATTTGACTTGATTGCTGGAACTCAGCGATTGCACCGGGCGCTGTGGTAGAGTTTTATTTAAAAAAAGTTAAATAAGTCATTTTTTACTGTGGGACCAATCCCAGCCGTTATCGCACGCTGAAGAAATAGCGACAGTTTCAAAAACTACATTTCATTGACTTTCTAACGGTATCAATCCGTTTGAGTTACAACGGTTGTGCGAAATATTCGTCCCCACATGTATTCAGCGATAGTATTTGGATATTACTAGGTTGCATCGCTTTTAACAGTGAAACGATTGACTGTGGGACTTAACTGAACTGATTCTGGACTGTGACCTTGTAAATGCGATAAATGAGCCTATTGGGCACCAAGGAATAACATTTTTCTTTATTCGACATGTTTGCTGGAATTCAGCAATTACACTGGGCGCTGTGGTAGTGCTTTATTTAAAAATTTAGATAAATAAGTCTTTTTTACTGTGGGACTAATCCTGGCCGTTAGCACGCGCTGAAGAAATAGAGACATTCTCAAAAACTACATTTCATCGACTTCTTGGCGGTATCAATCCGTTTGAGTTACAACGGTTGCGTCACATACTCGTACCAGCATGTATTTAGTGATTTTTTTCCGATATTACCAAGTTGTATCGCTTTTAACAGTGAAACGATTGACTCTGGGAATTAATTGAACTGATTCTAGACTGTGACCTTATAAATGTGATGAATGAGCCAATTGGACTGCATGAAGTAACATTCTTCTTAAATTGACATGATTGCTGGAATTCAGCGATTACAATAGGTTCTGTGGTAGCGTTTTATATAAAAATTTAGATAAATAAGTCTTTTTTTACTGTGCGACCAATCCTGGCCGTTAGCACGCACTGAAGAAATAGAGACATTCTCAAAAACTTCATTTCATTGACTTCTTGGCAGTATCAATCCGTTTGAGTTACAACGGTTCCGTCACATATTCGTACCAACCTGTATTTAGTGATATCTTTCCGATATTACTAAGTTATATTGCTTTCAACAGTGAAGCAATTGACTGTGGGACTTAACTGAACTGATTCTGGACTGTGACCTTGTAAATGCGATAAATGAGCCTATTGGGCACCAAGGAATAACATTTTTCTTAATTCGACATGATTGATGGAGCTGAGCGATTACGCTGGGCGCTGTGGTAGCACTTTATTAAAAAATTTAAATAAAAAAGTCATTTTTTACTGTGGGACCAATCCTAGCCGTTATCGCGCGCTGAAGAAATAGCGACAGTTTCAAAAACTACATTTCATTGACTTTCTAACGGTATCAATCCATTTCAGTTACAACTGTTGCGTCACATATTAGTCCCCATATATATTTAGCAATAGTATTCGGGTATTACTATGTTGCATTGCTTTTAACAGTGAAACGTTTGACTGTGGGACTTAATTGAACTGATTCTGGACTGTGAGCTTGTAAATTCGATAAATGAACCAATTTGACTACAATAAGTAATATTCTTTTTAATTTGACTTGATTGCTGAAACTCAGCGATTGCAGTGGGCGCTGTGGTAGAGTTTTATTAAAAAATTAGGATAAATAAGTCATTTTTTACTGTGGGACCAATCCTAGCCGTTAGTTCTCGCTGAAGAAATAGAGAAAGTTTCAAGAACTATATTTCATTGACTTAATAACGGTGTCAATCCGTTTGAGTTACAACGGTTGCGTCATATATTCGTATCAACATGTATTTAGCGATAGTATTCTGATATTACTAGGTTGCATCGCCTTTAACAGTGAAACGATTGACTGTGGGTCTTAATTGAACTAACTTTCGACTGTGACCTTATAAATGTTAAAAATGAGCCAGCTAGACTACAAGAAATAGCATTCTTCTTAATTTGACTTGATTGCTGGAAATCAGCGATCGCACTGGGCGCTGTGGTAGAACTTTATTAAAAAATTAGGATAAATAAGTCATTTTTTACTGTGGGACCAATCCTAGCCGTTAGTTCGCGCTGAAGAAATAGAGAAAGTTTCAAGAACTATATTTCATTGACTTAGTAACGGTGTCAATCCGTTTGAGTTACAACGGTTGCGTCACATATTCGTACCAACATGTATTTAGTGATTTCCTTCCGATATTTCTAAGTTATATCGCTTTTAACAGTGAAACGATTGACGGTGGGAATTAATTGAACTGACTCTGGACTATGTCCTTATAAATGTGACAGATGTGCGAATTGGTCTCCAAGGAATAACTTTCTTCTTAATTTGACGTGATGGCTATAATTCAGCGAGTACATTAGGCTCTGTGGAAGCGCTTTATTTAAAAATTTAGATAAATAAGTCTTTTCCTACTGTGGGAAAAATCCTGGCTGTTAGCACGAGCTGAATAAAGAGGAACAGTTCCAAAGACTACATTTCATTGACTTTCTAGCCGTATAAATCCGTTTGAGTTACAACGGTTGCGTCACATATTCGTACCAACATGTATTTAGCGATGGTATTCGGATATTACTGGGTTGCATCGCTTTTAACAGTGAAACGTTTGACTGTGGGACTTAATTAAACTGATTTTGGACTTTGACCTCATAAATGTGATAAATGAGCCAGTTTGACTACAAGAAATAACATTCTTCATAATTTGACATGATTGCTGGAACTCAGCGATTACACTGGGCTCTGTGGCAGCGCTTTATTAAAAATTTAAATAAAAAAGTCATTTTTTACTGTGGGACCAATCCAAGCCGTTAGTTCGCGCTGAAGAAATAGAGACAGTTTAAAAAACTATATTTCATTGACTTTCTAACGGTGTCAATCCGTTTGAGTTAGAACGGTTGCGTCACATATTCGTACCAACATGTATTTAGTGATTTTTTTCCGATATTACCAAGTTGTATTGCTTTTAACAATGAAACGATTGACTCTGGGAATTAATTGAACTTATTCTAGACTGTGACCTTATAAATGTGATGAATGAGCTAATTGGACTGCATGAAGTAACATTCTTCTTAAATTGACATGATTGCTGGAATTCAGCGATTACAATAGGCTCGGTGGTAGCGTTTTATATAAAAATTTAGAAAAATAAGCCTTTTTTTACTGTGGGACCAATCCTGGCCATTAGCACGCACTGAAGAAATAGAGACATTCTCAAAAACTTCATTTCATTGACTTCTTGGCAGTATCAATCCGTTTGAGTTACAACGGTTGCGTCACATATTAGTCCCCACATATATTTAGCAATAGTATTCGGGTATTACTATGTTGCATCGCTTTTAATAGTGAAACGTTTGACTGTGGGACTTAATTGAACTGATTCTGGACTGTGACCTTGTAAATTCGATAAATGAACCAATTTGACTACAATAAGTAATATTCTTCTTAATTTGACTTGAATTCTGAAACTCAGCGATTGGAGTGGGCGCTGTGGTAGAGTTTTATTTAAAAATTAAGTTAAACAAGTCTTTTTTTACTGTGGGACTAATCCTGGCCGTTAGCACGAGCTGAATAAAGAGGAACAGTTCCAAAGACTACATTTCATTGACTTTCTAGCGGTATAAATCCGTTTGAGTTACAACGGTTGCGTCACATATTCGTATCAACATGTATTTAGCGATAGTATTCTGATATTACTAGGTTGCATCGCCTTTAACAGTGAAACGATTGACTGTGGGTCTTAATTGAACTAACTTTCGACTGTGACCTCATAAATGTTAAAAATGAGCCAGTTTGACTTCAGGAAATAACATTCTTCTTAATTTGACATGATTGCTGGAACTGAGCCATTACACTTGGCGCTGTGGTAGCACTTTATTAAAAAATTAGGATAAATAAGTCATTTTTTACTGTGGGACCAATCCTAGCCGTTAGTTCGCGCTGAAGAAATAGTTAAAGTTTCAAAAACTACATTTCATTGACTTACTAACGGTGTCAATCCGTTTGAGATAGAACGGTTGCGTCACATATTCGTACCAACATGTATTTAGTGATTTTCTTTCGATATTTCTAAGTTATATCGCATTTAACAGTGAAACGACTGACGGTGGGAATTAATTGAACTGACTCTGGACTATGTCCTTATAAATGTGACAGATGAGCGAATTGGTCTCCAAGGAATAACTTTCTTCTTAATTTGACGGGATGGCTGGAATTCAGCGAGTACATTAGGCTCTGTGGAAGCGCTTTATTTAAAAATTTAGATAAATAAGTCTTTTCCTACTGTGGGAAAAATCCTGGCCGTTAGCACGAGCTGAATAAAGAGGAACAGTTCCAAAGACTACATTTCATTGACTTTCTAGCGGTATAAATCCGTTTGAGTTACAACGGTTGCGTCACATATTCGTACCAACATGTATTTAGCGATAGTATTCGAATATTACTGGGTTGCATCGCTTTTAACAGTGAAACGTTTGACTGTGGGATTTAATTAAACTGATTTTGGACTTTGACCTCATAAATGTGATAAATGAGCCAGTTTGACTACAAGAAATAACATTCTTCTTAATTTCACATGATTGCTGGAACTCAGCGATTACACTGGGCGCTGTGGCAGCGCTTTATTAAAAATTTAAATAAAAAAGTCATTTTTTACTGCGGGACCAATCCAAGCCGTTAGTTCGCGCTGAAGAAATAGAGACAGTTTAAAAAGCTACATTTCATTGACTTTCTAACGGTGTCAATCCGTTTGAGTTACAACGGTTGCGTCAAATATTCGTATCAACATGTATTTAGCGATAGTATTCTGATATTACTAGGTTGCATCGCCTTTAACAGTGAAACGATTGACTGTGGGTCTTAATTGAACTAACTTTCGACTGTGACCTCATAAATGTTAAAAATGAGCCAGTTTGACTTCAGGAAATAACATTCTTCTTAATTTGACATGATTGCTGGAACTGAGCCATTACACTTGGCGCTGTGGTAGCACTTTATTAAAAAATTAGGATAAATAAGTCATTTTTTACTGTGGGACCAATCCTAGCCGTTAGTTCGCGCTGAAGAAATAGCTAAAGTTTCAAGAACTACATTTCATTGACTTACTAACAGTGTCAATCCGTTTGAGTTACAACGGTTGCGTCACATATTCGTACCAACATGTATTTAGTGATTTTTTTCCGATATTACCAAATTGTATCATTTTTAACAGTGAAACGATTGACTCTGGGAATTAATTGAACTGATTCTAGACACGTCCCCACATGTATTCAGCGATAGTATTTGGATATTACTAGGTTGCATCGCTTTTAACAGTGAAACGATTGACTGTGGGACTTAACTGAACTGATTCTGGACTGTGACCTTGTAAATGCGATAAATGAGCCTATTGGGCACCAAGGAATAACATTTTTCTTAATTTGACATGATTGCTGGAATTCAGCAATTACACTGGGCGCTGTGGTAGTGCTTCATTTAAAAATTTAGATAAATAAGTCTTTTTTACTGTGGGACTAATCTTGGCCGTTAGCACGCGCTGAAGAAATAGAGACATTCTCAAAAACTACATTTCATCGACTTCTTGGCGGTATCAATCCGTTTGAGTTACAACGGTTACGTCACATATTCGTACCAACATGTTTTTAGCGATAGTATTCTGATATTACTAGGTTGCATCGCCTTTAACAGTGAAACGATTGACTGTGGGAATTAATTGAACTGATTTTGGACTTTGACCTTATAAATGTGACAAATGAGCCAGTTTAACTACAAGAAGTAACATTCTTCTAAATTTGATTGATTGCTGGAACTCAGCGATTGTACCGGACGCTGTGGTAGAGTTTCATTTAAAAAAAGTTAAATAAGTCATTTTTTACTGTGGGACCAATCCTGGCCGTTAGCACGCACTGAAGAAATAGAGACATTCTCAAAAACTTCATTTCATTAATTTCTTGGCAGTATCAATCCGTTTGAGTTACAACGGTTCCGTCACATATTCGTACCAACCTGTATTTAGTGATATCTTTCCGATATTACCAAGTTGTATCCCTTTTAACAGTGAAACGATTGACTGTGGGACTTAATTGAACTGATTTTGGACTTTGACCTTATAAATGTGACAAATGAGCCAGTTTAACTACAAGAAGTAACATTCTTTTTAATTTGACGTGATTGCTGGAACTCAGCGATAGCACTAGGCGCTGTGGTAGAGTTTTATTTAAAAATTAAGATAAATAAGTTATTTTTCACTGTGGGACCAATCCTAGCCGTTAGTTCGCGCTGAAGAAATAGAGACACTCTTAAAAACTACATTTCATGGAATTCTTGGCGGTATCAATCCGTTTGAGTTACAACGGTTGCGTCACATATTCGTACCATCATGTATTTAGCGATATTTTTCCGCTATTACTAAGTTGCATCGCTTTTAACAGTGAAACGATTGACTGTGGGACTTAACTGAACTGATTCTGGACTGTGACCTTGTAAATGCGATAAATGAGCCTATTGGGCACCAAGGAATAACATTTTTCTTAATTCGACATGATTGCTGGAATTCAGCAATTACACTGGGCGCTGTGGTAGTACTTCATTTAAATATTTAGATAAATAAGTCTTTTTTACTGTGGGACTAATCCTGGCCGTTAGCACGCGCTGAAGAAATAGAGACATTCTCAAAAACTACATTTCATCGACTTCTTGGCGGTATCAATCCGTTTGAGTTACAACGGTTGCGTCACATATTCGTATCAACATGTATTTAGCGATAGTATTCTGATATTACTAGGTTGCATCGCCTTTAACCGTGAAACGATTGACTGTGGGACTTAATTGAACTAACTTTCGACTGTGACCTGATAAATGTTAAAAATGAGCCAGTTTGACTACAAGAAATAACATTTTTCTTCATTTGACACGATTGCTGGAGCTGAGCGATTACGCTGGGCGCTGTGGTAGCACTTTATTAAAAAAGTTAAATAAAAAAGTCATTTTTTACTGTGGGACCAATCCTAGCCGTTATCGCGCGCGGAAGAAATAGCGACAGTTTCAAAAACTACATTTCATTGACTTTCTAACGGTATCAATCCATTTGAGTTACAACAGTTGCGTCACATATTAGTCCCCACATATATTTAGCAATAGTATTCGGGTATTACTATGTTGCATCGCTTTTAACGGTGACACGTTTGACTGTGGGACTTAATTGAACTGATTCTGGACTGTGACCTTGTAAATTCGATAAATGAACCAATTTGACTACAATAAGTAATATTCTTCTTAATTTGACTTGATTGCTGAAACTCAGCGATTGCAGTGGGCGCTGTGGTAGAGTTTTATTTAAAAATTAAGTTAAATAAGTCTTTTTTTAATGTGGGACTAATCCTGGCCGTTATCACGCGCTGAAGAAATAGAGACATTCTCAAAAACTACATCTCATCGTCTTCTTGGCGGTATCAATCCGTTTGAGTTACAACGGTTGCGTCACATATTCGTATCAACATGTATTTAGCGATTGTATTCTGATATTACTAGGTTGCATCGCCTTTAACAGTGAAACGATTGACTGTTGGTCTTAATTGAAATATCTTTCGACTGTGACCTGATAAATGTTAAAAATGAGCCAGTTTGACTACAAGAAATAACATTCTTTTTAATTTGACATGATTGCTGGAGCTGAGCGATTACACTGGGCGCTGTGGTAGCACTTTGTTAAAAAATTAGGATAAATAAGTCATTTTTTACTGTGAGACCAATCCTAGCCGTTAGTTCGCGCTGAAGAAATAGGGAAAGTTTCAAGAACTACATTTAATTGACTTACTAACGGTGTCAATCCGTTTGAGTTACAACGGTTGCGTCACATATTCGTACCAACATGTATTTAGTGATTTTCTTCCGATATTTCTAAGTTATATCGCTTTTAACAGTGAAACGATTGACGGTGGGAATTAATTGAACTGACTCTGGACTATGTCCTTATAAATGTGACAGATGAGCAAATTGGTCTCCAAGGAGTAACTTTCTTCTTAATTTGACCTGATGACTGGAATTCAGCGAGTACATTAGGCTCTGTGGAAGCGCTTTATTTAAAAATTTAGATAAATAAGTCTTTTCCTACTGTGGGAAAAATCCTGGCAGTTAGCACGTGCTGAATAAAGAGGAACAGTTCCAAAGACTACATTTCATTGACTTTCTAGCGGTATAACTCCGTTTGAGTTACAACGGTTGCGTCACATATTCGTACCAACATTTATTTAGCGATAGTATTCGGATATTACTGGGTTGCATCGCTTATAACAGTGAAACGTTTGACTGTGGGACTTAATTAAACTGATTTTGGACTTTGACCTTATAAATGTGATAAATGAGCCATTTTGACTACAAGAAATAACATTCTTCTTAATTTGACATGATTGCTGGAACTCAGCGATTACACTGGGCGCTGTGGAAGCGCTTTATTAAAAATTTAAATAAAAAAGGCATTTTTTACTGTGGGACCAATCCAAGCCGTTAGTTCGCGCTGAAAAAATAGAGACATTCTCAAAAACTACATTTCATTAACTTCTTGGCCGTATCAATCCGTTTGAGTTACAACAGTTGCGTCACATATTCGTACCAACATGTATTTAGCGATATTTTTCTGATATTACTAGGTTGCATCGCCTTTAACAATGAAATGATTGACTGTGGGATTTAATTGAACTAACTTTGGACTGTGACCTGATAAATGTAATAAATAAGCCAGTTTGACTACAAGAAATAACGTTCTTCTTAATTCGACATGATTGCTGGAATTTAGCAATTACACTGGGCGCTGTGGTAGTGCTTTATTTAAAAATTTAGATAAATAAGTCTTTTTTACTGTGGGACCAATCCTAGCCGTTATCGCGCGCGGAAGAAATAGCGACAGTTTCATAAGCTACATTTCAGTGACTTTCTCACGGTATCAATCCATTTGAGTTACAACTGTTGCGTCATATATTAGTCCCCACATATATTTAGCAATAGTATTCGGGTATTACTATCTTGCATCGCTTTTAACAGTGAAACGTTTGACTGTGGGACTTAATTGAACTGATTCTGGACTGTGACCTTGTAAATTCGATAAATGAACCAATTTGACTACAATAAGTAATATTCTTCTTAATTTGACTTGATTGCTGAAACTCAGCGATTGCAGTGGGCGCTGTGGTAGAGTTTTATTTAAAAATTAAGTTAAATAAGTCTTTTTTTACTGTGGGACTAATCCTGGCCGTTATCACGCGCTGAAAAAATAGAGACATTCTCAAAAACTACATCTCATCGTCTTCTTGGCGGTATCAATCCGTTTGAGTTACAACGGTTGTGTCACATATTCGTATCAACATGTATTTAGCGATTGTATTCTGATATTACTAGGTTGCATCGCCTTTAACAGTGAAACGATTGACTGTTGGTCTTAATTGAAATAACTTTCGACTGTGACCTGATAAATGTTAAAAATGAGCCAGTTTGACTACAAGAAATAAAATTCTTCTTAATTTGACATGATTGCTGGAGCTGAGCGATTACACTGGGCGCTGTGGTAGCACTTTGTTATAAAATTAGGATAAATAAGTCTTTTTTTACTGTGGGACCAATCCTAGCCGTTAGTTCGCGCTGAAGAAATAGGGAAAGATTCAAGAACTACATTTCATTGACTTACTAACGGTGTCAATCCGTTTGAGTTACAACGGTTGCGTCAAATATTCGTACCAACATGTATTTAGCGATATTTTTCTGATATTACTAGGTTGCGTCACCTTTAACAATGAAATGATTGACTGTGGGATTTAATTGAACTAACTTTGGACTCTGACCTGATAAATGTAATAAATAAGCCAGTTTGACTACAAGAAATAACATTCTTCTTAATTTGACACGATTGCTGGAGCTGAGCGATTACGCTGGGCGCTGTGGTAGCACTTTATTAAAAAATTTAAAAAAAAAAGTCATTTTTTACTGTGGGACCAATCCTAGCCGTTATCGCGCGCGGAAGAAATAGCGACAGTTTCAAAAGCTACATTTCATTGACTTTCTAACGGTATCAATCCATTTGAGTTACAACTGTTGCGTCATATAGTAGTCCTCACATATATTTAGCAATAGTATTCGGGTATTACTATATTGCATCGCTTTTAACAGTGAAACGTTTGACTGTGTGACTTAATTGAACTGATTCTGGACTGTGACCTTGTAAATTCGATAAATGAACCAATTTGACTACAATAAGTAATATTCTTCTTAATTTGACTTGATTGCTGAAACTCAGCGATTGCAATGGGCGCTGTGGTAGAGTTTTATTTAAAAATTAAGTTAAATAAGTCTTTTTTTACTGTGGGACTAATCCTGGCCGTTAGCACGCGCTGAAGAAATAGAGACATTCTCAAAAACTACATCTCATCGTCTTCTTGGCGGTATCAATCCGTTTGAGTTACAACGGTTGAGTCACATATTCGTATCAACATGTATTTAGCGATTGTATTCTGATATTACTAGGTTGCATCGCCTTTAACAGTGAAACGATTGACTGTGGGTCTTAATTGAACTAACTTTCGACTGTGACCTGATAAATGTTAAAAATGAGCCAGTTTGACTACAAGAAATAACATTCTTCTTAATTTGACATGATTGCTGAAACTGAGCGATTACACTGGGCGCTGTGGTAGCACTTTGTTAAAAAATTAGGATAAATCAGTCATTTTTTACTGTGAGACCAATCCTAGCCGTTAGTTCGCGCTGAAGAAATAGAGAAAGTTTCAAGAACTACATTTCATTGACTTACTAACGGAGTCAATCCGTTTGAGTTACAACGGTTGGGTCACATATTCGTACCAACATGTATTTAGTGATTTTCTTCCGATATTTCTAAGTTATATCGCTTTTAACAGTGAACGATTGACGGTGGGAATTAATTGAACTGACTCTGGACTATGTCCTTATAAATGTGACAGATGAGCGAATTGGTCTCCAAGGAATAACTTTCCTCTCAATTTGACGTGATGGCTGGAATTCAGCGAGTACATTAGGCTCTGTGGAAGCGCTTTATTTAAAAATTTAGATAAATAAGTCTTTTCCTACTGTGGGAAAAATCCTGGCAGCTAGCACGAGCTCAATAAAGAGGAACAGTTCCAAAGACTACATTTCATTGACTTTCTAGCGGTATAAATCAGTTTGAGTTACATCGGTTGCGTTACATATTCGTACCAACATTTATTTAGCGATAGTATTCGGATATTACTGGGTTGCATCGCTTTTAACAGTGAAACGTTTGACTGTGGGACTTAATTAAACTGATTTTGGACTTTGACCTTATAAATGTGATAAATGAGCCAGTTTGACTACAAGAAGTAACATTCTTCTTAATTTGACATGATTGCTGGGACTCAGCGATTACACTGGGCGCTGTGGCAGCGCTTAATTAAAAAATTAAATAAAAAAGTCATTTTTTACTGTCGGACCAATCCAAGCCGTTAGTTCGCGCTGAAAAAATAGAGACATTCTCAAAAACTACATTTCATTAACTTCTTGGCCGTATCAATCCGTTTGAGTTACAACGGTTGCGTCACATATTCGTACCAACATGTATTTAGCGATATTTTTCTGATATTACTAGGTTGCATCGCCTTTAACAATGAAATGATTGACTGTGGGATTTAATTGAACTAACTTTGGACTGTGACCTGATAAATGTAATAAATAAGCCAGTTTGACTACAAGAAATAACATTCTTCTTAATTCGACTTGATTGCTGGAATTCAGCAATTACACTGGGCGCTGTGGCAGTGCTTTATTTAAAAATTTAGATAAATAAGTTTTTTTACTGTGGGACTAATCCTGGCCGTTAGCATGCGCTGAAGAAATAGAGACATTCTCAAAAACTACATTTCATCGACTTCTTGGCGGTATCAATCCGTTTGAGTTACAACGGTTGCGTCACATATTCGTATCAACATGTATTTAGCGATAGTATTCTGATATTACTAGGTTGCATCGCCTTTAACAGTGAAACGATTGACTGTGGGACTTAATTGAAATAACTTTCGACTGTGACCTGATAAATGTTAAAAATGAGCCAGTTTGACTACAAGAAATAACATTCTTCTTAATTTGACACGATTGCTGGAGCTGAGCGATTACGCTGGGCGCTGTGATAGCACTTTATTAAAAAATTTAAAAAAAAAAGTCATTTTTTACTGTGGGACCAATCCTAGCCGTTATCGCGCGCGGAAGAAATAGCGACAGTTTCAAAAGCTACATTTCATTGACTTTCTAACGGTATCAATCCATTTGAGTTACAACTGTTGCGTCATATAGTAGTCCTCACATATATTTAGCAATAGTATTCGGGTATTACTATATTGCATCGCTTTTAACAGTGAAACGTTTGACTGTGTGACTTAATTAAACTGATTCTGGACTGTGACCTTGTAAATTCGATAAATGAACCAATTTGACTACAATAAGTAATATTCTTCTTAATTTGACTTGATTGCTGAAACTCAGCGATTGCAGTGGGCGCTGTGGTAGAGTTTTATTTAAAAATTAAGTTAAATAAGTCTTTTTTTACTGTGGGACTAATCCTGGCCGTTAGCACGCGCTGAAGAAATAGAGACATTCTCAAAAACTACATCTCATCGTCTTCTTGGCGGTATCAATCCGTTTGAGTTACAACGGTTGCGTCACATATTCGTATCAACATGTATTTAGCGATTGTATTCTGATATTACTAGGTTGCATCGCCTTTAACAGTGAAACGATTGACTGTGGGTTTTAATTGAACTAACTTTCGACTGTGACCTGATAAATGTTAAAAATGAGCCAGTTTGACTACAAGAAATAACATTCTTCTTAATTTGACATGATTGCTGGGACTCAGCGATTACACTGGGCGCTGTGGCAGCGCTTAATTAAAAAATTAAATAAAAAAGTCATTTTTTACTGTCGGACCAATCCAAGCCGTTAGTTCGCGCTGAAAAAATAGAGACATTCTCAAAAACTACATTTCATTAACTTCTTGGCCGTATCAATCCGTTTGAGTTACAACGGTTGCGTCACATATTCGTACCAACATGTATTTAGCGATATTTTTCTGATATTACTAGGTTGCATCGCCTTTAACAATGAAATGATTGACTGTGGGATTTAATTGAACTAACTTTGGACTGTGACCTGATAAATGTAATAAATAAGCCAGTTTGACTACAAGAAATAACATTCTTCTTAATTCGACTTGATTGCTGGAATTCAGCAATTACACTGGGCGCTGTGGTAGTGCTTTATTTAAAAATTTAGATAAATAAGTTTTTTTACTGTGGGACTAATCCTGGCCGTTAGCATGCGCTGAAGAAATAGAGACATTCTCAAAAACTACATTTCATCGACTTCTTGGCGGTATCAATCCGTTTGAGTTACAACGGTTGCGTCACATATTCGTATCAACATGTATTTAGCGATAGTATTCTGATATTACTAGGTTGCATCGCCTTTAACAGTGAAACGATTGACTGTGGGACTTAATTGAAATAACTTTCGACTGTGACCTGATAAATGTTAAAAATGAGCCAGTTTGACTACAAGAAATAACATTCTTCTTAATTTGACACGATTGCTGGAGCTGAGCGATTACGCTGGGCGCTGTGATAGCACTTTATTAAAAAATTTAAAAAAAAAAGTCATTTTTTACTGTGGGACCAATCCTAGCCGTTATCGCGCGCGGAAGAAATAGCGACAGTTTCAAAAGCTACATTTCATTGACTTTCTAACGGTATCAATCCATTTGAGTTACAACTGTTGCGTCATATAGTAGTCCTCACATATATTTAGCAATAGTATTCGGGTATTACTATATTGCATCGCTTTTAACAGTGAAACGTTTGACTGTGTGACTTAATTAAACTGATTCTGGACTGTGACCTTGTAAATTCGATAAATGAACCAATTTGACTACAATAAGTAATATTCTTCTTAATTTGACTTGATTGCTGAAACTCAGCGATTGCAGTGGGCGCTGTGGTAGAGTTTTATTTAAAAATTAAGTTAAATAAGTCTTTTTTTACTGTGGGACTAATCCTGGCCGTTAGCACGCGCTGAAGAAATAGAGACATTCTCAAAAACTACATCTCATCGTCTTCTTGGCGGTATCAATCCGTTTGAGTTACAACGGTTGCGTCACATATTCGTATCAACATGTATTTAGCGATTGTATTCTGATATTACTAGGTTGCATCGCCTTTAACAGTGAAACGATTGACTGTGGGTTTTAATTGAACTAACTTTCGACTGTGACCTGATAAATGTTAAAAATGAGCCAGTTTGACTACAAGAAATAACATTCTTCTTAATTTGACATGATTGCTGAAACTGAGCGATTACACTGGGCGCTGTGGTAGCACTTTGTTAAAAAATTAGGATAAATCAGTCATTTTTTACTGTGGGACCAATCCTAGCCGTTAGTTCGCGCTGAAGAAATAGAGAAAGTTTCAAGAACTACATTTCATTGACTTACTAACGGAGTCAATCCGTTTGAGTTACAACGGTTGCGTCACATATTCGTACCAACATGTATTTAGTGATTTTCTTCCGATATTTCTAAGTTATATCGCTTTTAACAGTGAACGATTGACGGTGGGAATTAATTGAACTGACTCTGGACTATGTCCTTATAAATGTGACAGATGAGCGAATTGGTCTCCAAGGAATAACTTTCCTCTCAATTTGACGTGATGGCTGGAATTCAGCGAGTACATTAGGCTCTGTGGAAGCGCTTTATTTAAAAATTTAGATAAATAAGTCTTTTCCTACTGTGGGAAAAATCCTGGCAGCTAGCACGAGCTCAATAAAGAGGAACAGTTCCAAAGACTACATTTCATTGACTTTCTAGCGGTATAAATCCGTTTGAGTTACAACGGTTGCGTTACATATTCGTACCAACATTTATTTAGCGATAGTATTCGGATATTACTGGGTTGCATCGCTTTTAACAGTGAAACGTTTGACTGTGGGACTTAATTAAACTGATTTTGGACTTTGACCTTATAAATGTGATAAATGAGCCAGTTTGACTACAAGAAGTAACATTCTTCTTAATTTGACATGATTGCTGGGACTCAGCGATTACACTGGGAGCTGTGGCAGCGCTTAATTAAAAAATTAAATAAAAAAGTCATTTTTTACTGTCGGACCAATCCAAGCCGTTAGTTCGCGCTGAAAAAATAGAGACATTCTCAAAAACTACATTTCATTAACTTCTTGGCCGTATCAATCCGTTTGAGTTACAACGGTTGCGTCACATATTCGTATCAACATGTATTTAGTGATTTTCTTCCGATATTTCTAAGTTATATCGCTTTTAACAGTGAACGATTGACGGTGGGAATTAATTGAACTGACTCTGGACTATGTCCTTATAAATGTGACAGATGAGCGAATTGGTCTCCAAGGAATAACTTTCCTCTCAATTTGACGTGATGGCTGGAATTCAGCGAGTACATTAGGCTCTGTGGAAGCGCTTTATTTAAAAATTTAGATAAATAAGTCTTTTCCTACTGTGGGAAAAATCCTGGCAGCTAGCACGAGCTCAATAAAGAGGAACAGTTCCAAAGACTACATTTCATTGACTTTCTAGCGGTATAAATCCGTTTGAGTTACAACGGTTGCGTTACATATTCGTACCAACATTTATTTAGCGATAGTATTCGGATATTACTGGGTTGCATCGCTTTTAACAGTGAAACGTTTGACTGTGGGAATTAATTAAACTGATTTTGGACTTTGACCTTATAAATGTGATAAATGAGCCAGTTTGACTACAAGAAGTAACATTCTTCTTAATTTGACATGATTGCTGGGACTCAGCGATTACACTGGGCGCTGTGGCAGCGCTTAATCAAAAAATTAAATAAAAAAGTCATTTTTTACTGTCGGACCAATCCAAGCCGTTAGTTCGCGCTGAAAAAATAGAGACATTCTCAAAAACTATATTTGATTAACTTCTTGGCCGTATCAATCCGTTTGAGTTACAACGGTTGCGTCACATATTCGTACCAACATGTATTTAGCGATATTTTTCTGATATTACTAGGTTGCATCGCCTTTAACAATGAAATGATTGACTGTGGGATTTAATTGAACTAACTTTGGACTGTGACCTGATAAATGTAATAAATAAGCCAGTTTGACTACAAGAAATAACATTCTTCTTAATTCGACATGATTGCTGGAATTCAGCAATTACACTGGGCGCTGTGGTAGTGCTTTATTTAAAAATTTAGATAAATAAGTTTTTTTACTGTGGGAATAATCCTGGCCGTTAGCATGCGCTGAAGAAATAGAGACATTCTCAAAAACTACATTTCATCGACTTCTTGGCGGTATCAATCCGTTTGAGTTACAACGGTTGCGTCACATATTCGTACCAACATGTATTTAGCGATATTTTTCTGATATTACTAGGTTGCATCGCTTTTAACAGTGAAACGTTTGACTGTGGGACTTAATTAAACTGATTTTGGACTTTGACCTGATAAATGTGATAAATGAGCCAGTTTGACTACAAGAAATAACATTCTTCTTAATTTGACATAATTGCTGGAACTCAGCGATTACACTGGGCCCTGTGGCAGCGCTTTATTAAAAATTTAAATAAAAAAGTCATTTTTTACTGTGGGACCAATCCAAGACGTTAGTTCGCGCTGAAGAAATAGAGACAGTTTAAAAAACTACATTTCATTGACTTTCTAACGGTGTCAATCCGTTTGAGTTAGAACGGTTGCGTCACATATTCGTACCAACATGTATTTAGTGATTTTTTTCCGATATTACCAAGTTGTATCCCTTTTAACAGTGAAACGATTGACTCTGGGAATTAATTGAACTGATTCTAGACTGTGACCTTATAAATGTGATGAATGAGCCAATTGGACTGCATGAAGTAACATTCTTCTTAAATTGACATGATTGCTGGAATTCAGCGATTACAATAGGCTCTGTGGTAGCGTTTTATATAAAAATTTAGATAAATAAGTCTTTTTTTTACTGTGGGACCAATCCTGGCCGTTAGCACGCACTGAAGAAATAGAGACATTCCCAAAAACTTCATTTCATTGACTTCTTGGCAGCATCAATCCGTTTGAGTTACAACGGTTGCTTCACATATTCGTACCAACCTGTATTTAGTGATATCTTTCCGATATTACTAAGTTATATTGCTTTTAACACTGAAAAGATTGACTGTGGAACTTAATTGAACTAACTTTGGACTGTGACCTTATAAATGTGATAAGTGAGCCAACTAGAACCAAGAAGTAACATTCTTCTTAATTTTACATGATTGCCGGAACTCAGCGTTTACACTGGGCGCTGTGGTAGCACTTTATTTAAAAATTTAAATAAAAAGGTCATTTTTTACTGTGGGACCAATCCTAGCCGTTATCGCGCGCTGAAGAAATAGCGACAGCTTCAAAACCTACCTCTCATTGACTTTCTAACGGTATCAATCCATTTGAGTTACAACGGTTGCGTCACATATTCGAACCAACATGTATTTAGCGATAGTATTCTGATGTTGCTAGGTTGCATCGCTTTTAACAGTGAAGCGTTTGACTGTGAGACTTAATTGAACTGATTCTGGACTGTGACCTTGTAAATGCGATAAATGAGCCAATTGGGCTCCAAGGAATATCATTCTTCTTAATTCGACATGATTTCTGGAATTCAGCGAGTACACTAGTCTCTGTGGTAGTGCTTTATTAAAAATTTAAATAAAAAAGTCATTTTTTACTGTGGGACCAATCCAAGCCCTTAGTTCGCGCTGAAAAAATAGAGACATTCTCAAAAACTACATTTCATTAACTTCTTGGCCGTATCAATCCGTTTGAGTTACAACGGTTGCGTCACATATTCGTACCAACATGTATTTAGCGATATTTTTCTGATATTACTAGGTTGCATCGCCTTTAACAATGAAATGATTGACTGTGGGATTTAATTGAACTAACTTTGGACTGTGACTTGATAAATGTAATAAATAAGCCAGTTTGACTACAAGAAATAACATTCTTCTTAATTCGACATGATTGCTGGAATTCAGCAATTACACTGGGCGCTGTGGTAGTGCTTTATTTCAAAAATTTAGATAAATAAGTCTTTTTTACTGTGGGACTAATCCTGGCCGTTAGCATGCGCTGAAGAAATAGAGACATTCTGAAAAACTACATTTCATCGACTTCTTGGCGGTATCAATCCGTTTGAGTTACAACGGTTGCGTCACATATTCGTATCAACATGTATTTAGCGATAGTATTCTGATATTACTAGGTTGCATCGCCTTTAACAGTGAAACGATTGACTGTGGGTCTTAATTGAACTAACTTTCGACTGTGACCTGATAAATGTTAAAAATGAGCCAGTTTGACTACAAGAAATAACATTCTTCTTAATTCGACATGATTGCTGGAATTCAGCAATTACACTGGGCGCTGTGGTAGCACTTTGTTAAAAAATTAGGATAAATAAGTCATTTTTTACTGTGGGACCAATCCTAGCCGTTAGTTCGCGCTGAAGAAATAGAGAAAGTTTTAAGAACTACATTTCATTGACTCACTAACGGTGTCAATCCGTTTGAGTTACAACGGTTGCGTCACATATTCGTACCAACATGTATTTAGTGATTTTCTTCCGATATTTCTAAGTTATATCGCTTTTAACAGTGAAACGATTGACGGTGGGAATTAATTGAACTGACTCTGGACTATGTCCTTATAAATGTGACAGATGAGCGAATTGGTCTCCAAGGAATAACTTTCTTCTTAATTTGACGTGATGGCTGGAATTCAGCGAGTACATTAGGCTCTGTGGAAGGCTTTATTTTAAAATTTAGATAAATAAGTCTTTTCCTACTGTGGGAAAAATCCTGGCCGTTAGCACGAGCTGAATAAAGAGGAACAGTTCCAAAGACTACATTTCATTGACTTTCTAGCGGTATAAATCCGTTTGAGTTACAACGGTTGCGTCACATATTCGTACCAACATGTATTTAGCGATATTATTCGGATATTACTTGGTTGCATCGCTTTTAACAGTGAAACGTTTGACTGTGGGACTTAATTAAACTGATTTTGGACTTTGACCTTATAAATGTGATAAATGAGCCAGTTTGACTACAAGAAATAACATTCTTCTTAATTTGACATGATTGCTGGAACTCAGCGATTACACTGGGCCCTGTGGCAGCGCTTTATTAAAAATTTAAATAAAAAAGTCATTTTTTACTGTGGGACCAATCCAAGACGTTAGTTCGCGCTGAAGAAATAGAGACAGTTTAAAAAACTACATTTCATTGACTTTCTAACGGTGTCAATCCGTTTGAGTTAGAACGGTTGCGTCACATATTCGTACCAACATGTATTTAGTGATTTTTTTCCGATATTACCAAGTTGTATCCCTTTTAACAGTGAAACGATTGACTCTGGGAATTAATTGAACTGATTCTAGACTGTGACCTTATAAATGTGATGAATGAGCCAATTGGACTGCATGAAGTAACATTCTTCTTAAATTGACATGATTGCTGGAATTCAGCGATTACAATAGGCTCTGTGGTAGCGTTTTATATAAAAATTTAGATAAATAAGTCTTTTTTTACTGTGGGACCAATCCTGGCCGTTAGCACGCACTGAAGAAATAGAGACATTCCCAAAAACTTCATTTCATTGACTTCTTGGCAGCATCAATCCGTTTGAGTTACAACGGTTGCGTCACATATTCGTACCAACCTGTATTTAGTGATATCTTTCCGATATTACTAAGTTATATTGCTTTTAACAGTGAAAAGATTGACTGTGGAACTTAATTGAACTAACTTTGGACTGTGACCTTATAAATGTGATAAGTGAGCCAACTAGAACCAAGAAGTAACATTCTTCTTAATTTTACATGATTGCCGGAACTCAGCGTTTACACTGGGCGCTGTGGTAGCACTTTATTTAAAAATTTAAATAAAAAGGTCATTTTTTACTGTGGGACCAATCCTAGCCGTTATCGCGCGCTGAAGAAATAGCGACAGCTTCAAAACCTACCTCTCATTGACTTTCTAACGGTATCAATCCATTTGAGTTACAACGGTTGCGTCACATATTCGAACCAACATGTATTTAGCGATAGTATTCTGATGTTGCTAGGTTGCATCGCTTTTAACAGTGAAGCGTTTGACTGTGAGACTTAATTGAACTGATTCTGGACTGTGACCTTGTAAATGCGATAAATGAGCCAATTGGGCTCCAAGGAATATCATTCTTCTTAATTCGACATGATTTCTGGAATTCAGCGAGAACACTAGTCTCTGTGGTAGTGCTTTATTAAAAATTTAAATAAAAAAGTCATTTTTTACTGTGGGAACAATCCAAGCCGTTAGTTCGCGCTGAAAAAATAGAGACATTCTCAAAAACTACATTTCATTAACTTCTTGGCCGTATCAATCCGTTTGAGTTACAACGGTTGCGTCACATATTCGTACCAACATGTATTTAGCGATATTTTTCTGATATTACTAGGTTGCATCGCCTTTAACAATGAAAGATTGACTGTGGGATTTAATTGAACTAACTTTGGACTGTGACTTGATAAATGTAATAAATAAGCCAGTTTGACTACAAGAAATAACATTCTTCTTAATTCGACATGATTGCTGGAATTCAGCAATTACACTGGGCGCTGTGGTAGTGCTTTATTTGAAAATTTAGATAAATAAGTCTTTTTTACTGTGGGACTAATCCTGGCCGTTAGCATGCGCTGAAGAAATAGAGACATTCTGAAAAACTACATTTCATCGACTTCTTGGCGGTATCAATCCGTTTGAGTTACAACGGTTGCGTCACATATTCGTATCAACATGTATTTAGCGATAGTATTCTGATATTACTAGGTTGCATCGCCTTTAACAGTGAAACGATTGACTGTGGGTCTTAATTGAACTAACTTTCGACTGTGACCTGATAAATGTTAAAAATGAGCCAGTTTGACTACAAGAAATAACATTCTTCTTAATTCGACATGATTGCTGGAATTCAGCAATTACACTGGGCGCTGTGGTAGCACTTTGTTAAAAAATTAGGATAAATAAGTCATTTTTTACTGTGGGACCAATCCTAGCCGTTAGTTCGCGCTGAAGAAATAGAGAAAGTTTCAAGAACTACATTTCATTGACTCACTAACGGTGTCAATCCGTTTGAGTTACAACGGTTGCGTCACATATTCGTACCAACATGTATTTAGTGATTTTCTTCCGATATTTCTAAGTTATATCGCCTTTAACAGTGAAACGATTGACGGTGGGAATTAATTGAACTGACTCTGGACTATGTCCTTATAAATGTGACAGATGAGCGAATTGGTCTCCAAGGAATAACTTTCTTCTTAATTTGACGTGATTGCTGGAATTCAGCGATTACAATAGGCTCTGTGGTAGCGTTTTATATAAAAATTTAGATAAATAAGTCTTTTTTTACTGTGGGACCAATCCTGGCCGTTAGCACGCACTGAAGAAATAGAGACATTCCCAAAAACTTCATTTCATTGACTTTCTAGCGGTATAAATCCGTTTGAGTTACAACGGTTGCGTCACATATTCGTACCAACATGTATTTAGCGATATTATTCGGATATTACTTGGTTGCATCGCTTTTAACAGTGAAACGTTTGACTGTGGGACTTAATTAAACTGATTTTGGACTTTGACCTTATAAATGTGATAAATGAGCCAGTTTGACTACAAGAAATAACATTCTTCTTAATTTGACATGATTGCTGGAATTCAGCGATTACAATAGGCTCTGTGGTAGCGTTTTATATAAAAATTTAGATAAATAAGTCTTTTTTTACTGTGGGGCCAATCCTGGCTGTTAGCACGCACTGAAGAAATAGAGATTCCCAAAAACTTCATTTCATTGACTTCTTGGCAGTATCAATCCGTTTGAGTTACAACGGTTGCGTCACATATTCGTACCAACCTGTATTTAGTGATATCTTTCCGATATTACTAAGTTATATTGCTTTTAACAGTGAAACGATTGACTGTGGAACTTAATTGAACTAACTTTGGACTGTGACCTTATAAATGTGATAAGTGAGCCAACTGGAACCAAGAAGTAACATTCTTCTTAATTTTACATGATTGCCGGAACTCAGCGTTTACACTGGGCGCTGTGGTAGCACTTTATTTAAAAATTTAAATAAAAAGGTCTTTTCCTACTGTGGGAAAAATCCTGGCAGTTAGCACGAGCTGAATAAAGAGGAACAGTTCCAAAGACTACATTTCATTGTCTTTCTAGCGGTATAAATCCGTTTGAGCTACAACGGTTGCGTCACATATTCGTACCTACATTTATTTAGCGATAGTATTCGGATATTACTGGGTTGCATCGCTTTTAACAGTGAAACGTTTGACTGTGGGACTTAATTAAACTGATTTTGGACTTTGACCTTATAAATGTGATAAATGAGCCAGTTTTACTACAAGAAGTAACATTCTTCTTAATTTGACATGATTGCTGGAACTCAGCGATTACACTGGGCGCTGTGGCAGCGCTTTATTAAAAATTTATATAAAAAAGTCATTTTTTACTGTGGGACCAATCCAAGCCGTTAGTTCGCGCTGAAAAAATAGAGACATTCTCAAAAACTACATTTCATTAACTTCTTGGCCGTATCAATCCGTTTGAGTTACAACGGTTGCGTCACATATTCGTACCAACATGTATTTAGCGATATTTTTCTGATATTACTAGGTTGCATGGCCTTTAACAATGAAATGATTGACTGTGGGATTTAATTGAACTAACTTTGGACTGTGACCTGATAAATGTAATAAATAAGCCAGTTTGACTACAAGAAATAACATTCTTCTTAATTCGACATGATTGCTGGAATTCAGCAATTACACTGGGCGCTGTGGTAGTGCTTTATTTAAAAATTTAGATAAATAAGTCTTTTTAACTGTGGGACTAATCCTGGCCGTTAGCATGCGCTGAAGAAATAGAGAAATTCTCAAAAACTACATTTCATCGACTTTTTGGCGGTATCAATCCGTTTGAGTTACAACGGTTGCGTCACATATTCGTATCAACATGTATTTAGCGATAGTATTCTGATATTACTAGGTTGCATCGCCTTTAACAGTGAAACTATTGACTGTGGGACTTAATTGAACTAACTTTCGACTGTGACCTGATAAATGTTAAAAATGAGCCAGTTTGACTACAAGAAATAACATTCTTCTTAATTTGACACGATTGCTGGAGCTGAGCGATTACGCTGGGCGCTGTGGTAGCACTTTATTAAAAAATTTAAATAAAAAATTCATTTTTTACTGTGGGAGCAATCCTAGCCGTTAGTTCGCGCTGAAGAAATAGAGAAAGTTTCAAGAACTACATTTCATTGACTCACTAACGGTGTCAATCCGTTTGAGTTACAACGGTTGCGTCACATATTCGTACCAACATGTATTTAGTGATTTTCTTCCGATATTTCTAAGTTATATCGCTTTTAACAGTGAAACGATTGACGGTGGGAATTAATTGAACTGACTCTGGACTATGTCCTTATAAATGTGACAGATGAGCGAATTGGTCTCCAAGGAATAACTTTCTTCTTAATTTGACGTGATGGCTGGAATTCAGCGAGTACATTAGGCTCTGTGGAAGGCTTTATTTTAAAATATAGATAAATAAGTCTTTTCCTACTGTGGGAAAAATCCTGGCCGTTAGCACGAGCTGAATAAAGAGGAACAGTTCCAAAGACTACATTTCATTGACTTTCTAGCGGTATAAATCCGTTTGAGTTACAACGGTTGCGTCACATATTCGTACCAACATGTATTTAGCGATATTATTCGGATATTACTTGGTTGCATCGCTTTTAACAGTGAAACGTTTGACTGTGGGACTTAATTAAACTGATTTTGGACTTTGACCTTATAAATGTGATAAATGAGCCAGTTTGACTACAAGAAATAACATTCTTCTTAATTTGACATGATTGCTGGAATTCAGCGATTACAATAGGCTCTGTGGTAGCGTTTTATATAAAAATTTAGATAAATAAGTCTTTTTTTACTGTGGGACCAATCCTGGCTGTTAGCACGCACTGAAGAAATAGAGATTCCCAAAAACTTCATTTCATTGACTTCTTGGCAGTATCAATCCGTTTGAGTTACAACGGTTGCGTCACATATTCGTACCAAACTGTATTTAGTGATATCTTTCCGATATTACTAAGTTATATTGCTTTTAACAGTGAAACGATTGACTGTGGAACTTAATTGAACTAACTTTGGACTGTGACCTTATAAATGTGATAAGTGAGCCAACTGGAACCAAGAAGTAACATTCTTCTTAATTTTACATGATTGCCGGAACTCAGCGTTTACACTGGGCGCTGTGGTAGCACTTTATTTAAAAATTTAAATAAAAAGGTCTTTTCCTACTGTGGGAAAAATCCTGGCAGTTAGCACGAGCTGAATAAAGAGGAACAGTTCCAAAGACTACATTTCATTGTCTTTCTAGCGGTATAAATCCGTTTGAGTTACAACGGTTGCGTCACATATTCGTACCTACATTTATTTAGCGATAGTATTCGGATATTACTGGGTTGCATCGCTTTTAACAGTGAAACGTTTGACTGTGGGACTTAATTAAACTGATTTTGGACTTTGACCTTATAAATGTAATAAATAAGCCAGTTTGACTACAAGAAATAACATTCTTCTTAATTCGACATGATTGCTGGAATTCAGCAATTACACTGGGCGCTGTGGTAGTGCTTTATTTAAAAATTTAGATAAATAAGTCTTTTTAACTGTGGGACTAATCCTGGCCGTTAGCATGCGCTGAAGAAATAGAGAAATTCTCAAAAACTACATTTCATCGACTTCTTGGCGGTATCAATCCGTTTGAGTTACAACGGTTGCGTCACATATTCGTATCAACATGTATTTAGCGATAGTATTCTGATATTACTAGGTTGCATCGCCTTTAACAGTGAAACTATTGACTGTGGGACTTAATTGAACTAACTTTCGACTGTGACCTGATAAATGTTAAAAATGAGCCAGTTTGACTACAAGAAATAACATTCTTCTTAATTTGACACGATTGCTGGAGCTGAGCGATTACGCTGGGCGCTGTGGTAGCACTTTATTAAAAAATTTAAATAAAAAATTCATTTTTTACTGTGGGAGCAATCCTAGCCGTTAGTTCGCGCTGAAGAAATAGAGAAAGTTTCAAGAACTACATTTCATTGACTCACTAACGGTGTCAATCCGTTTGAGTTACAACGGTTGCGTCACATATTCGTACCAACATGTATTTAGTGATTTTCTTCCGATATTTCTAAGTTATATCGCTTTTAACAGTGAAACGATTGACGGTGGGAATTAATTGAACTGACTCTGGACTATGTCCTTATAAATGTGACAGATGAGCGAATTGGTCTCCAAGGAATAACTTTCTTCTTAATTTGACGTGATGGCTGGAATTCAGCGAGTACATTAGGCTCTGTGGAAGGCTTTATTTTAAAATATAGATAAATAAGTCTTTTCCTACTGTGGGAAAAATCCTGGCCGTTAGCACGAGCTGAATAAAGAGGAACAGTTCCAAAGACTACATTTCATTGACTTTCTAGCGGTATAAATCCGTTTGAGTTACAACGGTTGCGTCACATATTCGTACCAACATGTATTTAGCGATATTATTCGGATATTACTTGGTTGCATCGCTTTTAACAGTGAAACGTTTGACTGTGAGACTTAATTAAACTGATTTTGGACTTTGACCTTATAAATGTGATAAATGAGCCAGTTTGACTACAAGAAATAACATTCTTCTTAATTTGACATGATTGCTGGAATTCAGCGATTACAATAGGCTCTGTGGTAGCGTTTTATATAAAAATTTAGATAAATAAGTCTTTTTTTACTGTGGGACCAATCCTGGCTGTTAGCACGCACTGAAGAAATAGAGATTCCCAAAAACTTCATTTCATTGACTTCTTGGCAGCATCAATCCGTTTGAGTTACAACGGTTGCGTCACATATTCGTACCAACCTGTATTTAGTGATATCTTTCCGATATTACTAAGTTATATTGCTTTTAACAGTGAAACGATTGACTGTGGAACTTAATTGAACTAACTTTGGACTGTGACCTTATAAATGTGATAAGTGAGCCAACTGGAACCAAGAAGTAACATTCTTCTTAATTTTACATGATTGCCGGAACTCAGCGTTTACACTGGGCGCTGTGGTAGCACTTTATTTAAAAATTTAAATAAAAAGGTCTTTTCCTACTGTGGGAAAAATCCTGGCAGTTAGCACGAGCTGAATAAAGAGGAACAGTTCCAAAGACTACATTTCATTGTCTTTCTAGCGGTATAAATCCGTTTGAGCTACAACGGTTGCGTCACATATTCGTACCTACATTTATTTAGCGATAGTATTCGGATATTACTGGGTTGCATCGCTTTTAACAGTGAAACGTTTGACTGTGGGACTTAATTAAACTGATTTTGGACTTTGACCTTATAAATGTGATAAATGAGCCAGTTTTACTACAAGAAGTAACATTCTTCTTAATTTGACATGATTGCTGGAACTCAGCGATTACACTGGGCGCTGTGGCAGCGCTTTATTAAAAATTTAAATAAAAAAGTCATTTTTTACTGTGGGACCAATCCAAGCCGTTAGTTCGAGCTGAAAAAATAGAGACATTCTCAAAAACTACATTTCATTAACTTCTTGGCCGTATCAATCCGTTTGAGTTACAACGGTTGCGTCACATATTCGTACCAACATGTATTTAGCGATATTTTTCTGATATTACTAGGTTGCATCGCCTTTAACAATGAAATGCTTGACTGTGGGATTTAATTGAACTAACTTTGGACTGTGACCTGATAAATGTAATAAATAAGCCAGTTTGACTACAAGAAATAACATTCTTCTTAATTCGACATGATTGCTGGAATTCAGCAATTACACTGGGCGCTGTGGTGATGCTTTATTTAAAAATTTAGATAAATAAGTCTTTTTAACTGTGGGACTAATCCTGGCCGTTAGCATGCGCTGAAGAAATAGAGACATTCTCAAAAACTACATTTCATCGACTTCTTGGCGGTATCAATCCGTTTGAGTTACAACGGTTGCGTCACATATTCGTATCAACATGTATTTAGCGATAGTATTCTGATATTACTAGGTTGCATCGCCTTTAACAGTGAAACTATTGACTGTGGGACTTAATTGAACTAACTTTCGACTGTGACCTGATAAATGTTAAAAATGAGCCAGTTTGACTACAAGAAATAACATTCTTCTTAATTTGACACGATTGCTGGAGCTGAGCGATTACGCTGGGCGCTGTGGTAGCACTTTATTAAAAAATTTAAATAAAAAATTCATTTTTTACTGTGGGAGCAATCCTAGCCGTTATCGCGAAATAGCGACAGTTTCAAAAGCTACATTTCATTGACTTTCTAACGGTATCAATCCATTTGAGTTACAACTGTTGCGTCATATATTAGTCCCCACATATATTTAGCAATAGTATTCGGGTATTACTATATTGCATCGGTTTTAACAGTGAAACGTTTGACTGTGGGACTTAATTGAACTGACTCAGGACTGTGACCTTGTAAATTCGATAAATGAACCAACTTGACTACAATAAGTAATATTCTTCTTAATTTGACTTGATTGCTGAAACTCAGCGATTGCAGTGGGCGCTGTGGTAGAGTTTTATTTAAAAATTAAGTTAAATAAGTCTTTTTTTACTGTGGGACTAATCCTGGCCGTTAGCACGCGCTGAAGAAATAGAGACATTCTCAAAAACTACATCTTATCGTCTTCTTGGCGGTATCAATCCGTTTGAGTTACAACGGTTGCGTCACATATTCGTATCAACATGTATTTAGCGATAGTATTCTGATATTACTAGGTTGCATCGCCTTTAACAGTGAAACGTTTGACTGTGGGACTTAATTGAACTGACTCAGGACTGTGACCTTGTAAATTCGATAAATGAACCAATTTGACTACAATAAGTAATATTCTTCTTAATTTGACTTGATTGCTGAAACTCAGCGATTGCAGTGGGCGCTGTGGTAGCACTTTGTTAAAAAATTAGGATAAATAAGTCATTTTTTACTGTGGGACCAATCCTAGCCGTTAGTTCGCGCTGAAGAAATAGAGAAAGTTTCAAGAACTACATTTTATTGACTTACTAACGGTGTCACTCCGTTTGAGTTACAACGGTTGCGTCACATATTCGTACCAACATGTATTTAGTGATTTTCTTCCGATATTTCTAAGTTATATCGCTTTTAACAGTGAAACGATTGACGGTGAGAATTAATTGAACTGACTCTGGACTATGTCCTTATAAATGTGACAGATGAGCGAATTGGTCTCCAAGGAATAACTTTCTTCTTAATTTGACGTGATGGCTGGAATTCAGCGAGTACATTAGGCTCTGTGGAAGCGCTTTATTTAAAAATTTAGATAAATAAGTCTTTTCCTACTGTGGGAAAAATCCTGGCCGTTAGCATGAGCTGAATAAAGAGGAACAGTTCCAAAGACTATATTTCATTGACTTTCTAGCGGTATAAATCCGTTTGAGTTACAACGGTTGCGTCACATATTCGTACCAACATGTATTTAGCGATATTATTCGGATATTACTTGGTTGCATCGCTTTTAACAGTGAAACGTTTGACTGTGGGACTTAATTAAACTGATTTTGGACTTTGACCTTATAAATGTGATAAATGAGCCAGTTTGACTACAAGAAATAACATTCTTCTTAATTTGACATGATTGCTGGAATTCAGCGATTACAATAGGCTCTGTGGTAGCGTTTTATATAAAAATTTAGATAAATAAGTCTTTTTTTACTGTGGGACCAATCCTGGCTGTTAGCACGCACTGAAGAAATAGAGATTCCCAAAAACTTCATTTCATTGACTTCTTGGCAGTATCAATCCGTTTGAGTTACAACGGTTGCGTCACATATTCGTACCAACCTGTATTTAGTGATATCTTTCCGATATTACTAAGTTATATTGCTTTTAACAGTGAAACGATTGACTGTGGAACTTAATTGAACTAACTTTGGACTGTGACCTTATAAATGTGATAAGTGAGCCAACTGGAACCAAGAAGTAACATTCTTCTTAATTTTACATGATTGCCGGAACTCAGCGTTTACACTGGGCGCTGTGGTAGCACTTTATTTAAAAATTTAAATAAAAAGGTCTTTTCCTACTGTGGGAAAAATCCTGGCAGTTAGCACGAGCTGAATAAAGAGGAACAGTTCCAAAGACTACATTTCATTGTCTTTCTAGCGGTATAAATCCGTTTGAGCTACAACGGTTGCGTCACATATTCGTACCTACATTTATTTAGCGATAGTATTCGGATATTACTGGGTTGCATCGCTTTTAACAGTGAAACGTTTGACTGTGGGACTTAATTAAACTGATTTTGGACTTTGACCTTATAAATGTGATAAATGAGCCAGTTTTACTACAAGAAGTAACATTCTTCTTAATTTGACATGATTGCTGGAACTCAGCGATTACACTGGGCGCTGTGGCAGCGCTTTATTAAAAATTTAAATAAAAAGGTCATTTTTTACTGTGGGACCAATCCAAGCCGTTAGTTCGCGCTGAAAAAATAGAGACATTCTCAAAAACTACATTTCATTAACTTCTTGGCCGTATCAATCCGTTTGAGTTACAACGGTTGCGTCACATATTCGTACCAACATGTATTTAGCGATATTTTTCTGATATTACTAGGTTGCATCGCCTTTAACAATGAAATGCTTGACTGTGGCATTTAATTGAACTAACTTTGGACTGTGACCTGATAAATGTAATAAATAAGCCAGTTTGACTACAAGAAATAACATTCTTCTTAATTCGACATGATTGCTGGAATTCAGCAATTACACTGGGCGCTGTGGTGATGCTTTATTTAAAAATTTAGATAAATAAGTCTTTTTAACTGTGGGACTAATCCTGGCCGTTAGCATGCGCTGAAGAAATAGAGACATTCTCAAAAACTACATTTCATCGACTTCTTGGCGGTATCAATCCGTTTGAGTTACAACGGTTGCGTCACATATTCGTATCAACATGTATTTAGCGATAGTATTCTGATATTACTAGGTTGCATCGCCTTTAACAGTGAAACTATTGACTGTGGGACTTAATTGAACTAACTTTCGACTGTGACCTGATAAATGTTAAAAATGAGCCAGTTTGACTACAAGAAATAACATTCTTCTTAATTTGACACGATTGCTGGAGCTGAGCGATTACGCTGGGCGCTGTGGTAGCACTTTATTAAAAAATTTAAATAAAAAATTCATTTTTTACTGTGGGAGCAATCCTAGCCGTTATCGCGAAATAGCGACAGTTTCAAAAGCTACATTTCATTGACTTTTTAACGGTATCAATCCATTTGAGTTACAACTGTTGCGTCATATATTAGTCCCCACATATATTTAGCAATAGTATTCGGGTATTACTATATTGCATCGGTTTTAACAGTGAAACGTTTGACTGTGGGACTTAATTGAACTGACTCAGGACTGTGACCTTGTAAATTCGATAAATGAACCAACTTGACTACAATAAGTAATATTCTTCTTAATTTGACTTGATTGCTGAAACTCAGCGATTGCAGTGGGCGCTGTGGTAGAGTTTTATTTAAAAATTAAGTTAAATAAGTCTTTTTTTACTGTGGGACTAATCCTGGCCGTTAGCACGCGCTGAAGAAATAGAGACATTCTCAAAAACTACATCTTATCGTCTTCTTGGCGGTATCAATCCGTTTGAGTTACAACGGTTGCGTCACATATTCGTATCAACATGTATTTAGCGATAGTATTCTGATATTACTAGGTTGCATCGCCTTTAACAGTGAAACGTTTGACTGTGGGACTTAATTGAACTGACTCAGGACTGTGACCTTGTAAATTCGATAAATGAACCAATTTGACTACAATAAGTAATATTCTTCTTAATTTGACTTGATTGCTGAAACTCAGCGATTGCAGTGGGCGCTGTGGTAGCACTTTGTTAAAAAATTAGGATAAATAAGTCATTTTTTACTGTGGGACCAATCCTAGCCGTTAGTTCGCGCTGAAGAAATAGAGAAAGTTTCAAGAACTACATTTTATTGACTTACTAACGGTGTCAATCCGTTTGAGTTACAACGGTTGCGTCACATATTCGTACCAACATGTATTTAGTGATTTTCTTCCGATATTTCTAAGTTATATCGCTTTTAACAGTGAAACGATTGACGGTGAGAATTAATTGAACTGACTCTGGACTATGTCCTTATAAATGTGACAGATGAGCGAATTGGTCTCCAAGGAATAACTTTCTTCTTAATTTGACGTGATGGCTGGAATTCAGCGAGTACATTAGGCTCTGTGGAAGCGCTTTATTTAAAAATTTAGATAAATAAGTCTTTTCCTACTGTGGGAAAAATCCTGGCCGTTAGCATGAGCTGAATAAAGAGGAACAGTTCCAAAGACTATATTTCATTGACTTTCTAGCGGTATAAATCCGTTTGAGTTACAACGGTTACGTCACATATTCGTACTAACATGTATTTAGCGATAGTATTCTGATATTACTAGGTTGCATCGCCTTTAACAGTGAAACGATTGACTGTGAGACTTAAATAAACTGATTCTGGGCTGTGACCTTGTAAATGCAATAAATAAGCCAATTGTGCTCCAAGGAATATCATTCTTCTTAATTCGACATGATTTCTGGAATTCAGCGAGTACACTAGGCTCTGTGGTAGTGCTTTATTAAAAAATTTAGATAAATAAGTCTTTTTTTACTGTGGGACTAATCCTGGTCGTTAGCACGCGCTGAAGAAATAGAGCCATTCTCAAAAACTACATTTCATCGACTTCTTGGCGGTATCAATCCGTTTGAGTTACAACGGTTACGTCACATATTCGTACTAACATGTATTTAGCGATAGTATTCTGATATTACTAGGTTGCATCGCCTTTAACAGTGAAACGATTGACTGTGGGACTTAATTGAACTGATTTTGGACTTTGACCTTATTAATGTGACAAATGAGCCAGTTTAACTACAAGAAGTAACATTCTTCTTAATTTGACTTGATTGCTGGAACTCAGCGATTGCACTGGGCGCTGTGGTAGAGTTTTATTTAAAAAAAAGTTAAATAAGTCATTTTTTACTGTGGGACCAATCCCAGCCGTTATCGCGCGCTGAAGAAATAGCGACAGTTTCAAAAACTACATTTCATTGACTTTCTAACGGTATCAATCCTTTGAGTTACAACGGTTGCGCTAAATATTCGTCCCCACATGTATTCAGCGATAGTATTTGGATATTACTAGGTTGCATCGCTTTTAACAGTGAAACGTTTGACTGTGGGACTTAATTGAACTGTTCTTGAACTTTCACCTTATAAATGTGATAAATGAGCCAGTTTGATTACAGGAAGTAACATTTATCCTAATTTGACTTGATTGCTGGAACTCAGCGATAGCACTAGGCGCTGTGGTAGAGTTTTATTTAAAAATTAAGATAAATAAGTCATTTTTCACTGTGGGACCAATCCTGGCCGTTAGTTCGCACTGAAGAAATAGAGACACTCTCAAAAACTACATTTCATTAACTTCTTGGCCGTATCAATCCGTTTGAGTTACAACGGTTGCGTCACATATTCGTACCAACATGTATTTAGCGATATGTTTCTGATATTACTAGGTTGCATGGCCTTTAACAATGAAACGATTAACTGTGGGACTTAATTGAACTAACTTTGGACTGTGACCTTATAAATGTTATAAATAAGCCAGTTTGACTACTAGAAATAACATTCTTCTTAATTTGACACGATTGCTGGAGCTGAGCGATTACGCTGGGCGCTGTGGTAGCACTTTATTAAAAAATTTAAATAAAAAATTCATTTTTTACTGTGGGAGCAATCCTAGCCGTTATCGCGAAATAGCGACAGTTTCAAAAGCTACATTTCATTGACTTTCTAACGGTATCAATCCATTTGAGTTACAACTGTTGCGTCATATATTAGTCCCAACATATATTTAGCAATAGTATTCGGGTATTACTATATTGCATCGGTTTTAACAGTGAAACGTTTGACTGTGGGACTTAATTGAACTGACTCAGGACTGTGACCTTGTAAATTCGATAAATGAACCAATTTGACTACAATAAGTAATATTCTTCTTAATTTGACTTGATTGCTGAAACTCAGCGATTGCAGTGGGCGCTGTGGTAGAGTTTTATTTAAAAATTAAGTTAAATAAGTCTTTTTTTACTGTGGGACTAATCCTGGCCGTTAGCACGCGCTGAAGAAATAGAGACATTCTCAAAAACTACATCTTATCGTCTTCTTGGCGGTATCAATCCGTTTGAGTTACAACGGTTGTGTCACATATTCGTATCAACATGTATTTAGCGATAGTATTCTGATATTACTAGGTTGAATCGCCTTTAACAGTGAAACGATTGACTGTGGGACTTAATTGAACTAACTTTCGACTGTGACCTGATAAATGTTAAAAATGAGCCAGTTTGACTACAAGAAATAACATTCTTCTTAATTTGACACGATTGCTGGAGCTGAGCGATTACGCTGGGCGCTGTGGTAGCACTTTATTAAAAAATTTAAATAGAAAATTCATTTTTTACTGTGGGACCAATCCTAGCCGTTATCGCGAAATAGCGACAGTTTCAAATGCTACATTTCATTGACTTTCTAACGGTATCAATTCATTTGAGTTACAACTGTTGCGTCATATATTAGTCCCCACATATATTTAGCAATAGTATTCGGTATTACTATATTGTATCGCTTTTAACAGTGAAACGTTTGACTGTGGGACTTAATTGAACTGTTCTTGAACTTTCACCTTATAAATGTGATAAATGAGCCAGTTTGATTACAGGAAGTAACATTCTTCCTAATTTGACTTGATTGCTGGAACTCAGCGATAGCACTAGGCGCTGTGGTAGAGTTTTATTTAAAAATTATAATAAATAAGTCATTTTTCACTGTGGGACCAATCCTGGCCGTTAGTTCGCACTGAAGAAATAGAGACACTCTCAAAAACTACATTTCATTAACTTCTTGGCCGTATCAATCCGTTTGAGTTACAACGGTTGCGTCACATATTCGTACCAACATGTATTTAGCGATATGTTTCTGATATTACTAGGTTGCATGGCCTTTAACAATGAAACGATTAACTGTGGGACTTAATTGAACTAACTTTGGACTGTGACCTTATAAATGTTATAAATAAGCCAGTTTGACTACTAGAAATAACATTCTTCTTAATTTGACACGATTGCTGGAGCTGAGCGATTACGCTGGGCGCTGTGGTAGCACTTTATTAAAAAATTTAAATAAAAAATTCATTTTTTACTGTGGGAGCAATCCTAGCCGTTATCGCGAAATAGCGACAGTTTCAAAAGCTACATTTCATTGACTTTCTAACGGTATCAATCCATTTGAGTTACAACTGTTGCGTCATATATTAGTCCCAACATATATTTAGCAATAGTATTCGGGTATTACTATATTGCATCGGTTTTAACAGTGAAACGTTTGACTGTGGGACTTAATTGAACTGACTCAGGACTGTGACCTTGTAAATTCGATAAATGAACCAATTTGACTAAAATAAGTAATATTCTTCTTAATTTGACTTGATTGCTGAAACTCAGCGATTGCAGTGGGCGCTGTGGTAGAGTTTTATTTAAAAATTAAGTTAAATAAGTCTTTTTTTACTGTGGGACTAATCCTGGCCGTTAGCACGCGCTGAAGAAATAGAGACATTCTCAAAAACTACATCTTATCGTCTTCTTGGCGGTATCAATCCGTTTGAGTTACAACGGTTGTGTCACATATTCGTATCAACATGTATTTAGCGATAGTATTCTGATATTACTAGGTTGAATCGCCTTTAACAGTGAAACGATTGACTGTGGGACTTAATTGAACTAACTTTCGACTGTGACCTGATAAATGTTAAAAATGAGCCAGTTTGACTACAAGAAATAACATTCTTCTTAATTTGACACGATTGCTGGAGCTGAGCGATTACGCTGGGCGCTGTGGTAGCACTTTATTAAAAAATTTAAATAGAAAATTCATTTTTTACTGTGGGACCAATCCTAGCCGTTATCGCGAAATAGCGACAGTTTCAAATGCTACATTTCATTGACTTTCTAACGGTATCAATTCATTTGAGTTACAACTGTTGCGTCATATATTAGTCCCCACATATATTTAGCAATAGTATTCGGGTATTACTATATTGCATCGCTTTTAACAGTGAAACGTTTGACTGTGGGACTTAATTGAACTGACTCTGGACTGTGACCTTGTAAATTCGATAAATGAACCAATTTGACTACAATAAGTAATATTCTTCTTAATTTGACTTGATTGCTGAAACTCAGCGATTGCAGTGGGCGCTGTGGTAGAGTTTTATTTAAAAATTAAGTTAAATAAGTCTTTTTTTACTGTGGGACTAATCCTGGCCGTTAGCACGCGCTGAAGAAATAGAGACATTCTCAAAAACTACATCTTATCGTCTTCTTGGCGGTATCAATCCGTTTGAGTTACAACGGTTGCGTCACATATTCGTATCAACATGTATTTAGCGATTGTATTCTGATAATACTAGGTTGCATCGCCTTTAACAGTGAAACGATTGACTGTGGGTCTTAATTGAACTAACTTTCGACTGTGACCTGATAAATGTTAAAAATGAGCCAGTTTGACTACAAGAAATAACATTCTTCTTAATTTGACATGATTGCTGAAACTGAGCGATTACACTGGGCGCTGTGGTAGCACTTTGTTAAAAAATTAGGATAAATAAGTCATTTTTTACTGTGGGACCAATCCTAGCCGTTAGTTCGCGCTGAAGAAATAGAGAAAGTTTCAAGAACTACATTTTATTGACTTACTAACGGTGTCAATCCGTTTGAGTTACAACGGTTGCGTCACATATTCGTACCAACATGTATTTAGTGTTTTTCTTCCGATATTTCTAAGTTATATCGCTTTTAACAGTGAAACGATTGACGGTGGGAATTAATTGAACTGACTCTGGACTATGTCCTTATAAATGTGACAGATGAGCGAATTGGTCTCCAAGGAATAACTTTCTTCTTAATTTGACGTGATGGCTGGAATTCAGCGAGTACATTAGGCTCTGTGGAAGCGCTTTATTTAAAAATTTAGATAAATAAGTCTTTTCCTACTGTGGGAAAAATCCTGGCCGTTAGCATGAGCTGAATAAAGAGGAACAGTTCCAAAGACTACATTTCATTGACTTTCTAGCGGTATAAATCCGTTTGAGTTACTACGGTTGCGTCACATATTCGTACCAACATGTATTTAGCGATAGTATTCGGATATTACTGGGTTGCATCGCTTTTAGCAGTGAAACGTTTGACTGTGGGACTTAATTAAACTGATTTTGGACTTTGACCTTATCAATGTGATAAATGAGCCAGTTTGACTACAAGAAATAACATTCTTCTTAATTTGACATGATTGCTGGAACTCAGCGATTACACTGGGCGCTGTGGAAGCGCTTTATTAAAAATTTAAATAAAAAAGTCATTTTTTACTGTGGGACCAATCCAAGCCGTTAGTTCGCGCTGAAGAAATAGAGACAGTTTAAAAAACTACATTTCATTGACTTTCTAACGGTGTCAATCCGTTTGAGTTAGAACGGTTGCGTCACATATTCGTACCAACATGTATTTAGTGATTTTTTTCCGATATTACCAAGTTTTATCGCTTTTAACAGTGAAACGATTGACTCTGGGAATTAATTGAACTGATTGTAGACTGTGACCTTATAAATGTGATGAATGAGCCAATTGGACTGCATGAAGTAACATTCTTCTTAAATTGACATGATTGCTGGAATTCAGCGATTACAATAGGCTCTGTGGTAGCGTTTTATTAAAAAATTTAGATAAATAAGTCTTTTTTTACTGTGGGACTAATCCTGGTCGTTAGCACGAGCTGAAGAAATAGAGCCATTCTCAAAAACTACATTTCATCGACTTCTTGGCGGTATCAATCCGTTGGAGTTACTACGGTTACGTCACATATTCGTACTAACATGTATTTAGCGATAGTATTCTGATATTACTAGGTTGCATCGCCTTTAACAGTGAAACGATAGACTGTGGGTCTTAATTGAACTAACTTTCGACTGTGACCTGATAAATGTTAAAAATGAGCCAGTTTGACTACAAGAAATAACATTCTTCTTAATTTGACATGATTGCTGAAACTGAGCGATTACACTGGGCGCTGTGGTAGCACTTTGTTAAAAAATTAGGATAAATAAGTCATTTTTTACTGTGGGACCAATCCTAGCCGTTAGTTCGCGCTGAAGAAATAGAGAAAGTTTCAAGAACTACATTTTATTGACTTACTAACGGTGTCAATCCGTTTGAGTTACAACGGTTGCGTCACATATTCGTACCAACATGTATTTAGTGTTTTTCTTCCGATATTTCTAAGTTATATCGCTTTTAACAGTGAAACGATTGACGGTGGGAATTAATTGAACTGACTCTGGACTATGTCCTTATAAATGTGACAGATGAGCGAATTGGTCTCCAAGGAATAACTTTCTTCTTAATTTGACGTGATGGCTGGAATTCAGCGAGTACATTAGGCTCTGTGGAAGCGCTTTATTTAAAAATTTAGATAAATAAGTCTTTTCCTACTGTGGGAAAAATCCTGGCCGTTAGCATGAGCTGAATAAAGAGGAACAGTTCCAAAGACTACATTTCATTGACTTTCTAGCGGTATAAATCCGTTTGAGTTACTACGGTTGCGTCACATATTCGTACCAACATGTATTTAGCGATAGTATTCGGATATTACTGGGTTGCATCGCTTTTAGCAGTGAAACGTTTGACTGTGGGACTTAATTAAACTGATTTTGGACTTTGACCTTATCAATGTGATAAATGAGCCAGTTTGACTACAAGAAATAACATTCTTCTTAATTTGACATGATTGCTGGAACTCAGCGATTACACTGGGCGCTGTGGAAGCGCTTTATTAAAAATTTAAATAAAAAAGTCATTTTTTACTGTGGGACCAATCCAAGCCGTTAGTTCGCGCTGAAGAAATAGAGACAGTTTAAAAAACTACATTTCATTGACTTTCTAACGGTGTCAATCCGTTTGAGTTAGAACGGTTGCGTCACATATTCGTACCAACATGTATTTAGTGATTTTTTTCCGATATTACCAAGTTTTATCGCTTTTAACAGTGAAACGATTGACTCTGGGAATTAATTGAACTGATTGTAGACTGTGACCTTATAAATGTGATGAATGAGCCAATTGGACTGCATGAAGTAACATTCTTCTTAAATTGACATGATTGCTGGAATTCAGCGATTACAATAGGCTCTGTGGTAGCGTTTTATTAAAAAATTTAGATAAATAAGTCTTTTTTTACTGTGGGACTAATCCTGGTCGTTAGCACGAGCTGAAGAAATAGAGCCATTCTCAAAAACTACATTTCATCGACTTCTTGGCGGTATCAATCCGTTGGAGTTACTACGGTTACGTCACATATTCGTACTAACATGTATTTAGCGATAGTATTCTGATATTACTAGGTTGCATCGCCTTTAACAGTGAAACGATAGACTGTGGGACTTAATTGAACTGATTTTGGACTTTGACCTTATTAATGTGACAAATGAGCCAGTTTAACTACAAGAAGTAACATTCTTCTTAATTTGACTTGATTGCTGGAACTCAGCGATTGCACTGGGCGCTGTGGTAGAGTTTTATTTTAAAAAAAGTTAAATAAGTCATTTTTTACTGTGGGACCAATCCCAGCCGTTATCGCGTGCTGAAGAAATAGCGACAGTTTCAAAAACTACATTTCATTGACTTTCTAACGGTATCAATCCTTTGAGTTACAACGGTTGCGCTAAATATTCGTCCCCACATGTATTCAGCGATAGTATTTGGATATTACTAGGTTCCATCGCTTTTAACAGTGAAACGTTTGACTGTGGGACTTAATTGAACTGTTTTTGAACTTTCACCTTATAAATGTGATAAATGAGCCAGTTTGATTACAGGAAGTAACATTCTTCCTAATTTGACTTGATTGCTGGAACTCAGCGATAGCACTAGGCGCTGTGGTAGAGTTTTATTTAAAAATTAAGATAAATAAGTCATTTTTCACTGTGGGACCAATCCTAGCCGTTAGTTCGCACTGAAGAAATAGAGACACTCTCAAAAACTACATTTCATGGAATTCTTGGCCGTATCAATCCGTTTGAGTTACAACGATTGCGTCACATATTCGTACCAACATGTATTTAGCGATATGTTTCTGATATTACTAGGTTGCATGGCCTTTAACAATGAAACGATTAACTGTGGGACTTAATTGAACAAACTTTGGACTGTGACCTTATAAATGTTATAAATAAGCCAGTTCGACTACTAGAAATAACATTCTTCTTAATTTGACATGATTGCTGGAACTCAGCGATTGCAGTGGGCGCTGTGGTAGGACTTTATTAAAAAATTTAAATAAAAAATTCATTTTTTACTGTGGGAGCAATCCTAGCCGTTATCGCGAAATAGCGACAGTTTTAAAAGCTACATTTCATTGACTTTCTAACGGTATCAATCCATTTGAGTTACAACTGTTGCGTCATATATTAGTCCCAACATATATTTAGCAATAGTATTCGGGTATTACTATATTGCATCGGTTTTAACAGTGAAACGTTTGACTGTGGGACTTAATTGAACTGACTCAGGACTGTGACCTTGTAAATTCGATAAATGAACCAATTTGACTACAATAAGTAATATTCTTCTTAATTTGACTTGATTGCTGAAACTCAGCGATTGCAGTGGGCGCTGTGGTAGAGTTTTATTTAAAAATTAAGTTAAATAAGTCTTTTTTTACTGTGGGACTAATCCTGGCCGTTAGCACGCGCTGAAGAAATAGAGACATTCTCAAAAACTACATCTTATCGTCTTCTTGGCGGTATCAATCCGTTTGAGTTACAACGGTTGTGTCACATATTCGTATCAACATGTATTTAGCGATAGTATTCTGATATTACTAGGTTGAATCGCCTTTAACAGTGAAACGATTGACTGTGGGACTTAATTGAACTAACTTTCGACTGTGACCTGATAAATGTTAAAAATGAGCCAGTTTGACTACAAGAAATAACATTCTTCTTAATTTGACACGATTGCTGGAGCTGAGCGATTACGCTGGGCGCTGTGGTAGCACTTTGTTAAAAAATTAGGATAAATAAGTCATTTTTTACTGTGGGACCAATCCTAGCCGTTAGTTCGCGCTGAAGAAATAGAGAAAGTTTCAAGAACTACATTTTATTGACTTACTAACGGTGTCAATCCGTTTGAGTTACAACGGTTGCGTCACATATTCGTACCAACATGTATTTAGTGTTTTTCTTCCGATATTTCTAAGTTATATCGCTTTTAACAGTGAAACGATTGACGGTGGGAATTAATTGAACTGACTCTGGACTATGTCCTTATAAATGTGACAGATGAGCGAATTGGTCTCCAAGGAATAACTTTCTTCTTAATTTGACGTGATGGCTGGAATTCAGCGAGTACATTAGGCTCTGTGGAAGCGCTTTATTTAAAAATTTAGATAAATAAGTCTTTTCCTACTGTGGGAAAAATCCTGGCCGTTAGCATGAGCTGAATAAAGAGGAACAGTTCCAAAGACTACATTTCTTTGACTTTCTAGCGGTATAAATCCGTTTGAGTTACTACGGTTGCGTCACATATTCGTACCAACATGTATTTAGCGATAGTATTCGGATATTACTGGGTTGCATCGCTTTTAGCAGTGAAACGTTTGACTGTGGGACTTAATTAAACTGATTTTGGACTTTGACCTTATAAATGTGATAAATGAGCCAGTTTGACTACAAGAAATAACATTCTTCTTAATTTGACATGATTGCTGGAACTCAGCGATTACACTGGGCGCTGTGGAAGCGCTTTATTAAAAATTTAAATAAAAAAGTCATTTTTTACTGTGGGACCAATCCAAGCCGTTAGTTCGCGCTGAAGAAATAGAGAAAGTTTCAAGAACTACATTTTATTGACTTACTAACGGTGTCAATCCGTTTGAGTTACAACGGTTGCGTCACATATTCGTACCAACATGTATTTAGTGTTTTTCTTCCGATATTTCTAAGTTATATCGCTTTTAACAGTGAAACGATTGACGGTGGGAATTAATTGAACTGACTCTGGACTATGTCCTTATAAATGTGACAGATGAGCGAATTGGTCTCCAAGGAATAACTTTCTTCTTAATTTGACGTGATGGCTGGAATTCAGCGAGTACATTAGGCTCTGTGGAAGCGCTTTATTTAAAAATTTAGATAAATAAGTCTTTTCCTACTGTAGGAAAAATCCTGGCCGTTAGCATGAGCTGAATAAAGAGGAACAGTTCCAAAGACTACATTTCTTTGACTTTCTAGCGGTATAAATCCGTTTGAGTTACTACGGTTGCGTCACATATTCGTACCAACATGTATTTAGCGATAGTATTCGGATATTACTGGGTTGCATCGCTTTTAGCAGTGAAACGTTTGACTGTGGAACTTAATTAAACTGATTTTGGACTTTGACCTTATAAATGTGATAAATGAGCCAGTTTGACTACAAGAAATAACATTCTTCTTAATTTGACATGATTGCTGGAACTCAGCGATTACACTGGGCGCTGTGGAAGCGCTTTATTAAAAATTTAAATAAAAAAGTCATTTTTTACTGTGGGACCAATCCAAGCCGTTAGTTCGCGCTGAAGAAATAGAGACAGTTTAAAAAACTACATTTCATTGACTTTCTAACGGTGTCAATCCGTTTAAGTTAGAACGGTTGCGTCACATATTCGTACCAACATGTATTTAGTGATTTTTTTCCGATATTACCAAGTTTTATCGCTTTTAACAGTGAAACGATTGACTCTGGGAATTAATTGAACTGATTGTAGACTGTGACCTTATAAATGTGATGAATGAGCCAATTGGACTGCATGAAGTAACATTCTTCTTAAATTGAAATGATTGCTGGAATTCAGCGATTACAATAGGCTCTGTGGTAACGTTTTATTAAAAAATTTAGATAAATAAGTCTTTTTTTACTGTGGGACTAATCCTGGTCGTTAGCACGAGCTGAAGAAATAGAGCCATTCTCAAAAACTACATTTCATCGACTTCTTGGCGGTATCAATCCGTTTGAGTTACAACGGTTACGTCACATATTCGTACTAACATGTATTTAGCGATAGTATTCTGATATTACTAGGTTGAATCGCCTTTAACAGTGAAACGATAGACTGTGGGACTTAATTGAACTGATTTTGGACTTTGACCTTATTAATGTGACAAATGAGCCAGTTTAACTACAAGAAGTAACATTCTTCTTAATTTGACTTGATTGCTGGAACTCAGCGATTGCACTGGGCGCTGTGGTAGAGTTTTATTTTAAAAAAAGTTAAATAAGTCATTTTTTACTGTGGGACCAATCCCAGCCGTTATCGCGTGCTGAAGAAATAGCGACAGTTTCAAAAACTACATTTCATTGACTTTCTAACGGTATCAATCCTTTGAGTTACAACGGTTGGGCTAAATATTCGTCCCCACATGTATTCAGCGATAGTATTTGGATATTACTAGGTTCCATCGCTTTTAACAGTGAAACGTTTGACTGTGGGACTTAATTGAACTGTTTTTGAACTTTCACCTTATAAATGTGATAAATGAGCCAGTTTGATTACAGGAAGTAACATTCTTCCTAATTTGACTTGATTGCTGGAACTCAGCGATAGCACTAGGCGCTGTGGTAGAGTTTTATTTAAAAATTAAGATAAATAAGTCATTTTTCACTGTGGGACCAATCCTAGCCGTTAGTTCGCACTGAAGAAATAGAGACACTCTCAAAAACTACATTTCATGGAATTCTTGGCCGTATCAATCCGTTTGAGTTACAACGATTGCGTCACATATTCGTACCAACATGTATTTAGCGATATGTTTCTGATATTACTAGGTTGCATGGCCTTTAACAATGAAACGATTAACTGTGGGACTTAATTGAACTAACTTTGGACTGTGACCTTATAAATGTTATAAATAAGCCAGTTCGACTACTAGAAATAACATTCTTCTTAATTTGACATGATTGCTGGAACTCAGCGATTACACTGGGCGCTGTGGAAGCGCTTTATTAAAAAATTAAGATAAATAAATCATTTTTCTCTGTGGGACCAATCCTAGCCGTTAGTTGGCGTTGAGGAAATAGAGACACTCTCAAAAACTACATTTCATCGAATTCTTGGCCGTATCAATCCGTTTGAGTTACAACGGTTGCGTCACATATTCGTACCAACATGTATTTAGCGATATTTTTCTGATATTACTAGGTTGCATGGCCTTTAACAATGAAACGATTGACTGTGGGACTTAATTGAACTAACTTTGGACTGTGACCTTATAAATGTTATAAATAACCCAGTTTGACTACAAGAAATAACATTCTTCCTAAATTGACATGATTGCTGGAACTCAGCGATTACACTGGGCGCTGTGGTAGCACTTTATTAAAAATTTAAATAAAAAAGTCATTTTTTACTGTGGGGCCAATCCTAGCCGTTATCGCGCGATGAAGAAATAGCTACAGTTTCAAAAACTACATCTCATTGACTTTCTAACCGTATCAATCCGTTTGAGTTACAACGGTTGCGCCACATATTCGTCACCACATGTATTTAGCGATAGTATTCGGATATTACTAGGTTGCATCGCTTTTAACAGTGAAACGTTTGACTGTGGGACTTTACTGAACTGATTTTGGACTTTGACCTTATAAATGTGATAAATGAGCCAGTTTGACTACAAGAAATAACACTCTTCTTAATTTGACATAATTGCTGGAACTCAGCGATTACACTTGGCTCTGTGGAAGCGCTTTATTAAAAACTTAAGATAAATAAGTCATTTTTCACTGTCAGACTAATCCTAGCCGTTAGTTCGCGCTGAAGAAATAGAGACACTCTCAAAAGTTACATTTCATCGAATTCTTGGCCGTATCAATCCGTTTGAGTTACAACGGTTGCGTCACATATTCGTATCAACATGTATTTAGCGATAGTATTCTGATATTACTAGGTTGCATCGCCTTTAACAGTGAAACGATTGACTGTGGGACTTAATTGAACTAACTTTCGACTGTGACCTGATAAATGTTAAAAATGAACCAGTTTGACTACAAGAAATAACATTCTTCTTAATTTGACACGATTGCTGGAGCTGAGCGATTACGCTGGGCGCTGTGGTAGCACTTTATTAAAAAATTTAAATAAAAAAGTCATTTTTTACTGTGGGACCAATCCTAGCAGGGTATTCGGGTATTATTATATTGCATCGCTTTTAACAGTGAAACGTTTGACTGTGGGACTTAATTGAACTGATTCTGGACTGTGACCTTGTAAATTCGATAAATGTACCAATTTGACTACAATAAGTAATATTCATCTTAATTTGACTTGATTGCTGAAACTCAGCGATTGCAGTGGGCGCTGTGGTAGAGTTTTATTTAAAAATTAAGTTAAATAAGTCTTTTTTTACTGTGGGACTAATCCTGGCCGTTAGCACGCGCTGAAGAAATAGAGACATTCTCAAAAACTACCTCTCATTGACTTTCTAACGGTATCAATCCATTTGAGTTACAACGGTTGCGTCACATATTCGAACCAACATGTATTTAGCGATAGTATTCTGATGTTGCTAAGTTGCATCGCCTTTAACAGTGAAGCGTTGGACTGTGAGACTTAATTGAACTGATTCTGGACTGTGACCTTGTAAATGCGATAAATGAGCCAATTGGGCTCCAAGGAATATCATTCTTCTTAATTCGACATGATTTCTGGAATTCAGCGAGTACACTAGGCTCTGTGGTAGTGCTTTATTAAAAAATTTAGATAAATAAGTCTTTTTTACTGTGGGACTAATCCTGGTCGTTAGCACGCGCTGAAGAAATAGAGCCATTCTCAAAAACTACATTTCATCGACTTCTTGGCGGTATCAATCCGTTTGAGTTACAACGGTTACGTCACATATTCGTACCAACATGTATTTAGCGATAGTATTCTGATATTACTAGGTTGCATCGCCTTTAACAGTGAAACGATTGACTGTTGGACTTAATTGAACTGATTTTGGACTTCGACCTTATTATTGTGACAAATGAGCCAGTTTAACTACAAGAAGTAACATTCTTCTTAATTTGACTTGATTGCTGGAACTCAGCGATTGCTCTGGGCGCTGTGGTAGAGTTTTATTTAAAAAAAGTTAAATAAGTCATTTCTTACTGTGGGACCAATCCCAGCCGTTATCGCGCGCTGAAGAAATAGCGACAGTTTCAAAAACTACATTTCATTGACTTTCTAACGGTATCAATCCTTTGAGTTACAACGGTTGCGCGAAATATTCGTCCCCACATGTATTCAGCGATAGTATTTGGATATTACTAGGTTGCATCGCTTTTAACAGTGAAACGTTTGACTGTGGGACTTAATTGAACTGATTTTGGACTTTCACCTTATAAATGTGATAAATGAGCCAGTTTAATTACAGGAAGTAACATTCTTCCTAATTTGACTTGATTGCTGGAACTCAGCGATAGCACTAGGCGCTGTGGTAGAGTTTTATTTAAAAATTAAGATAAATAAGTCATTTTTCACTGTGGGACCAATCCTAGCCGTTAGTTCGCACTGAAGAAATAGAGACACTCTCAAAAACTACATTTTATGGAATTCTTGGCCGTATCAATCCGTTTGAGTTACAACGGTTGCGTCACATATTCGTACCAACATGTATTTAGCGATATTTTTCTGATATTACTAGGTTGCATGTCCTTTAACAATGAAACGATTGACTGTGGGACTTAATTGAACTAACTTTGGACTGTTACCTTATAAATGTTATAAATAACCCAGTTTGACTACAAGAAATAACATTCTTCCTAATTTGACATGATTGCTGGAACTCAGCGATTACACTGGGCGCTGTGGTAGCACTTTATTAAAAATTTAAATAAAAAAGTCATTTTTTACTGTGGGGCCAATCCTAGCCGTTATCGCGCGATGAAGAAATAGCTACAGTTTCAAAAACTACATCTCATTGACTTTCTAACGGTATCAATCCGTTTGAGTTGCAACGGTTGCGCCACATATTCGTCACCACATGTATTTAGCGATAGTATTCGGATATTACTAGGTTGAATCGCTTTTAACAGTGAAACGTTTGACTGTGGGACTTTACTGAACTGATTTTGGACTTTGACCTTATAAATGTGATAAATGAGCCAGTTTGTCTACAAGAAATAACATTCTTCTTAATTTGACATAATTGCTGGAACTCAGCGATTACACTTGGCGCTGTGGAAGCGCTTTATTAAAAAATTAAGATAAATAAGTCATTTTTCACTGTGGGACTAATCCCAGCCGTTAGTTCGCGCTGAAGAAATAGAGACACTCTCAAAAGCTACATTTCATCGAATTCTTGGCCGTATCAATCCGTTTGAGTTACAACGGTTGCGCCACATACTCCTCACCACATGTATTTAGCGATAGTATTCGGATATTACTAGGTTGCATCGACTTTAAAAGTGAAACGATCGACTGTGGGACTTAATTGAACTGATTTTGGACTTTGACCTTATAAATGTGATAAATGAGCCAGTTTTACTAGAAGAAGTAACAGTCTTCTTAATTTGACTTGATTGCTGGAACTCAGCGATTGCACTGGTCGCTGTGGTAGAGTTTTATTTAAAAAAACTTAAATAAGTCATTTTTTACTGTGGGACCAATCCTAGCCGTTATCGCGCGCTGAAGAAATAGCGACAGTTTCAGAAACTACATTTCATTGACTTTCTAACGGTATCAATCCTTTGAGTTACAACAGTTGCGCGAAATATTCGTCCCCACATGTATTCAGCGATAGTATTTGGATATTACTAGGTTGCATCGCTTTTAACAGTGAAACGTTTGACTGTGGGACTTAATTGAACTGTTTTTGAACTTTGACCTTATAAATGTGATAAATGAGCCAGTTTGATTACAGGAAGAAACATTCTTCCTAATTTGACTTGATTGCTGGAACTCAGCGAGTACACTAGGCTCTGTGGTAGTGCTTTATTTAAAAATTTAGATAAATAGTTCTTTTTTTACTGTGGGACTAATACTGGCCGTTAGCACGCGCTGAAGAAATAGAGACATTCTCAAAAACTACATTTCATCGACTTCTGGCCGGTATCAATCCGTTTGAGTTACAACGGTTGCGTCACATATTCGTACCAACATGTATTTAGCGATAGTATTCGGATATTACTAGGTTGCATCGTTTTTAACAGCAAAACGTTTGACTGTGGGATTTAATTGAACTGATTTTGGACTTTGACCTTATAAATGTGATAAATGAGCCAGTTTGACTACAAGAAATAGCATTCTTCTTAATTTGACATGATTGCTGGAGCTCCGCGATTACACTGGGCACTGTGGTAACTCTTTGTTAAAAGATTAAGATAATTAAGTCAGCTTTTATTGTGGGACCAATCCTAGCCGTTACTTCGCGCTGAAGAAATGGAGACAGTTTCAAAAACTACATTTCATTGACTTTCTAACGGTATCAATCCTTTGAGTTACAACAGTTGCGCGAAATATTCGTCCCCACATGTATTCAGCGATAGTATTTGGATATTACTAGGTTGCATCGCTTTTAACAGTGAAACGTTTGACTGTGGGACTTAATTGAACTGTTTTTAAACTTTGACCTTATAAATGTGATAAATGAGCCAGTTTGATTACAGGAAGTAACATTCTTCCTAATTTGACTTGATTGCTGGAACTCAGCGATAGCACTGGGCGCTGTGGTAGAATTTTATTTAAAAATTAAGTTAAATAAGTCATTTTTTACTGTGGGATCAATCCCAGCCGTTAGTTCGCGCTGAAGAAATAGAGACAGTTTCAAAAACTACATTTCATTGACTTTCTAACGGTGTCAATCCGTTTGAGTTAGAAGGATTGCGTCACATACTCGTATCAACATGTACTTAGTGATTTTTTTCCGATATTTCTAAGTTGTATCGCTTTTAACACTGAAACGATTGACTCTGGGAATTAATTGAACTGATTCTGGACTGTGACCTTATAAATGCGATAAATGGGCCAAATGGGCTCCAAGGAATAACATTCTTCTTAATTCGACATGATTGCTGGAATTCAGCGAGTACACTAGGCTCTGTGGTAGTGCTTTATTTAAAAATTTAGATAAATAGCTCTTTTTTTACTGTGGGACTAATACTGGCCGTTAGCACGCGCTGAAGAAATAGAGACATTCTCAAAAACTACATTTCATCGACTTCTGGCCGGTATTAATCCGTTTGAGTTACAACGGTTGCGTCACATATTCGTACCAACATGTATTTAGCGATAGTATTCGGATATTACTAGGTTGCATCGTTTTTAACAGCGAAACGTTTGACTGTGGGATTTAATTGAACTGATTTTGGACTTTGACCTTATAAATGTGATAAATGAGCCAGTTTGACTACAAGAAATAGCATTCTTCTTAATTTGACATGATTGCTGGAGCTCCGCGATTACACTGGGCACTGTGGTAACTCTTTGTTAAAAGATTAAGATAACTTAGTCAGCTTTTACTGTGGGACCAATCCTAGCCGTTAGTTCGCGCTGAAGAAATAGAGACAGTTTCAAAAACTACATTTCATTGACTTTATAACGGTGTCAATCCGCTTGAGTTACAACGGTTGCGTCACATATTCGTACCAACATGTATTTAGTGATTTTCTTCCAAATTTTAATAAGTTGTATTGCTTTTAACAGTTAAACGATTGACTCTGGGAATTAATTGAACTGATTTTGGACTTTGACCTTATAAATGTGATAAATGAGCCAATTGGGCTCCAAGAAATAACATTCTTCTTAATTTGACATGATTGCTGGAACTCAGCGAATACACTGTGCCCTGTGGCAGCGCTTTATTAAAAATTTAAATAAAAAAGTCATTTTTTACTGTGGGACCAATCCAAGCCGTTAGTTCGCGCTGAAGAAATAGAGACAGTTTAAAAAACTACATTTCATTGACTTTCTAACGGTGTCAATCCGTTTGAGTTAGAACGGTTGCGTCACATATTCGTACCAACATGTATTTAGTGATTTTTTTCCGATATTACCAAGTTGTATCGCTTTTAACAGTGAAACGATTGACTCTGGGAATTAATTGAACTGATTCTAGACTGTGACCTTATAAATGTGATGAATGAGCCAATTGGACTGCATGAAGTAACATTCTTCTTAAATCGACATGATTGCTGGAATTCAGCGATTACAATAGGCTCTGTGGTAGCGTTTTATATAAAAATTTAGATAAATAAGTCTTTTTTTACTGTAGGACCAATCCTGGCCGTTAGCACGCACTGAAGAAATAGAGACATTCCCAAAAACTTCATTTCATTGACTTCTTGGCAGTATCAATCCGTTTGAGTTACAACGGTTGCGTCACATATTCGTACCAACCTGTATTTAGTGATATCTTTCCGATATTACTAAGTTATATTGCTTTTAACAGTGAAACGATTGACTGTGGAACTTAATTGAACTAACTTTAGACTGTGACCTTATAAATGTGATAAGTGAGCCAACTGGAACCAAGAAGTAACATTCTTCTTAATTTTACATGATTGCTGGAACTCAGCGTTTACACTGGGCGCTGTTGTAGCACTTTATTTAAAAATTTAAATAAAAAGGTCATTTTTTACTGTGGGACCAATCCTAGCCGTTATCGCGCGCTGAAGAAATAGCGACAGCTTCAAAAACTACCTCTCATTGACTTTCTAACGGCATCAATCCATTTGAGTTACAACGGTTGCGTCACATATTCGAACCAACATGTATTTAGCGATAGTATTCTGATGTTGCTAGGTTGCATCGCCTTTAACAGTGAAGCGTTGGACTGTGAGACTTAATTGAACTGATTCTGGACTGTGACCTTGTAAACGCGATAAATGAGCCAATTGGGCTCCAAGGAATATCATTCTTCTTAATTCGACATGATTTCTGGAATTCAGCGAGTACACTAGGCTCTGTGGTAGTGCTTTATTAAAAAATTTAGATAAATAAGTCTTTTTTACTGTGGGACTAATCCTGGTCGTTAGCACGCGCTGAAGAAATAGAGCCATTCTCAAAAACTACATTTCATCGACTTCTTGGCGGTATCAATCCGTTTGAGTTACAACGGTTACGTCACATATTCGTACCAACATGTATTTAGCGATAGTATTCTGATATTACTAGGTTGCATCGCCTTTAACAGTGAAACGATTGACTGTGGGACTTAATTGAACTGATTTTGGACTTTGACCTTATTATTGTGACAAATGAGCCAGTTTAACTACAAGAAGTAACATTCTTCTTAATTTGACTTGATTGCTGGAACTCAGCGATTGCTCTGGGCGCTGTGGTAGAGTTTTATTTAAAAAAAGTTAAATAAGTCATTTCTTACTGTGGGACCAATCCCAGCCGTTATCGCGCGCTGAAGAAATAGCGACAGTTTCAAAAACTACATTTCATTGACTTTCTAACGGTATCAATCCTTTGAGTTACAACGGTTGCGCGAAATATTCGTCCCCACATGTATTCAGCGATAATATTTGGATATTACTAGGTTGCATCGCTTTTAACAGTGAAACGTTTGACTGTGGGACTTAATTGAACTGATTTTGGACTTTCACCTTATAAATGTGATAAATGAGCCAGTTTAATTACAGGAAGTAACATTCTTCCTAATTTGACTTGATTGCTGGAACTCAGCGATAGCACTAGGCGCTGTGGTAGAGTTTTATTTAAAAATTAAGATAAATAAGTCATTTTTCACTGTGGGACCAATCCTAGCCGTTAGTTCGCACTGAAGAAATAGAGACACTCTCAAAAACTACATTTGATGGAATTCTTGGCCGTATCAATCCGTTTGAGTTACAACGGTTGCGTCACATATTCGTACCAACATGTATTTAGCGATATTTTTCTGATATTACTAGGTTGCATGGCCTTTAACAATGAAACGATTGACTGTGGGACTTAATTGAACTAACTTTGGACTGTTACCTTATAAATGTTATAAATAACCCAGTTTGACTACAAGAAATAACATTCTTCCTAATTTGACATGATTGCTGGAACTCAGCGATTACACTGGGCGCTGTGGTAGCGCTTTATTAAAAAATTAAGATAAATAAGTCATTTTTCACTGTGGGACTAATCCTAGCCGTTAGTGCGCGCTGACGAAATAGAGACACTCTCAAAAGCTACATTTCATCGAATTCTTGGCCGTATCAATCCGTTTGAGTTACAACGGTTGCGCCACATACTCCTCACCACATGTATTTAGCGATAGTATTCGGATATTACTAGGTTGCATCGACTTTAAAAGTGAAACGATCGACTGTGGGACTTAATTGAACTGATTTTGGACTTTGACCTTATAAATGTGATAAATGAGCCAGTTTTACTACAAGAAGTAACAGTCTTCTTAATTTGACTTGATTGCTGGAACTCAGCGATTGCACTGGTCGCTGTGGTAGAGTTTTATTTAAAAAAACTTAAATAAGTCATTTTTAACTGTGGGACCCATCCCAGCCGTTATCGCGCGCTGAAGAAATAGCGACAGTTTCAGAAACTACATTTCATTGACTTTCTAACGGTATCAATCCTTTGAGTTACAACAGTTGCGCGAAATATTCGTCCCCACATGTATTCAGCGATAGTATTTGGATATTACTACATATATTACTACATACTATATTACATTTTTTACTGTGGGACCAATCCAAGCCGTTAGTTCGCGCTGAAGAAATAGAGACAGTTTAAAAAACTACATTTCATTGACTTTCTAACGGTGTCAATCCGTTTGAGTTAGAACGGTTGCGTCACATATTCGTACCAACATGTATTTAGTGATTTTTTTCCGATATTACCAAGTTGTATCGCTTTTAACAGTGAAACGATTGACTCTGGGAATTAATTGAACTGATTCTAGACTGTGACCTTATAAATGTGATGAATGAGCCAATTGGACTGCATGAAGTAACATTCTTCTTAAATCGACATGATTGCTGGAATTCAGCGATTACAATAGGCTCTGTGGTAGCGTTTTATATAAAAATTTAGATAAATAAGTCTTTTTTTACTGTAGGACCAATCCTGGCCGTTAGCACGCACTGAAGAAATAGAGACATTCCCAAAAACTTCATTTCATTGACTTCTTGGCAGTATCAATCCGTTTGAGTTACAACGGTTGCGTCACATATTCGTACCAACCTGTATTTAGTGATATCTTTCCGATATTACTAAGTTATATTGCTTTTAACAGTGAAACGATTGACTGTGGAACTTAATTGAACTAACTTTAGACTGTGACCTTATAAATGTGATAAGTGAGCCAACTGGAACCAAGAAGTAACATTCTTCTTAATTTTACATGATTGCTGGAACTCAGCGTTTACACTGGGCGCTGTTGTAGCACTTTATTTAAAAATTTAAATAAAAAGGTCATTTTTTACTGTGGGACCAATCCTAGCCGTTATCGCGCGCTGAAGAAATAGCGACAGCTTCAAAAACTACCTCTCATTGACTTTCTAACGGCATCAATCCATTTGAGTTACAACGGTTGCGTCACATATTCGAACCAACATGTATTTAGCGATAGTATTCTGATGTTGCTAGGTTGCATCGCCTTTAACAGTGAAGCGTTGGACTGTGAGACTTAATTGAACTGATTCTGGACTGTGACCTTGTAAACGCGATAAATGAGCCAATTGGGCTCCAAGGAATATCATTCTTCTTAATTCGACATGATTTCTGGAATTCAGCGAGTACACTAGGCTCTGTGGTAGTGCTTTATTAAAAAATTTAGATAAATAAGTCTTTTTTACTGTGGGACTAATCCTGGTCGTTAGCACGCGCTGAAGAAATAGAGCCATTCTCAAAAACTACATTTCATCGACTTCTTGGCGGTATCAATCCGTTTGAGTTACAACGGTTACGTCACATATTCGTACCAACATGTATTTAGCGATAGTATTCTGATATTACTAGGTTGCATCGCCTTTAACAGTGAAACGATTGACTGTGGGACTTAATTGAACTGATTTTGGACTTTGACCTTATTATTGTGACAAATGAGCCAGTTTAACTACAAGAAGTAACATTCTTCTTAATTTGACTTGATTGCTGGAACTCAGCGATTGCTCTGGGCGCTGTGGTAGAGTTTTATTTAAAAAAAGTTAAATAAGTCATTTCTTACTGTGGGACCAATCCCAGCCGTTATCGCGCGCTGAAGAAATAGCGACAGTTTCAAAAACTACATTTCATTGACTTTCTAACGGTATCAATCCTTTGAGTTACAACGGTTGCGCGAAATATTCGTCCCCACATGTATTCAGCGATAATATTTGGATATTACTAGGTTGCATCGCTTTTAACAGTGAAACGTTTGACTGTGGGACTTAATTGAACTGATTTTGGACTTTCACCTTATAAATGTGATAAATGAGCCAGTTTAATTACAGGAAGTAACATTCTTCCTAATTTGACTTGATTGCTGGAACTCAGCGATAGCACTAGGCGCTGTGGTAGAGTTTTATTTAAAAATTAAGATAAATAAGTCATTTTTCACTGTGGGACCAATCCTAGCCGTTAGTTCGCACTGAAGAAATAGAGACACTCTCAAAAACTACATTTGATGGAATTCTTGGCCGTATCAATCCGTTTGAGTTACAACGGTTGCGTCACATATTCGTACCAACATGTATTTAGCGATATTTTTCTGATATTACTAGGTTGCATGGCCTTTAACAATGAAACGATTGACTGTGGGACTTAATTGAACTAACTTTGGACTGTTACCTTATAAATGTTATAAATAACCCAGTTTGACTACAAGAAATAACATTCTTCCTAATTTGACATGATTGCTGGAACTCAGCGATTACACTGGGCGCTGTGGTAGCGCTTTATTAAAAAATTAAGATAAATAAGTCATTTTTCACTGTGGGACTAATCCTAGCCGTTAGTGCGCGCTGACGAAATAGAGACACTCTCAAAAGCTACATTTCATCGAATTCTTGGCCGTATCAATCCGTTTGAGTTACAACGGTTGCGCCACATACTCCTCACCACATGTATTTAGCGATAGTATTCGGATATTACTAGGTTGCATCGACTTTAAAAGTGAAACGATCGACTGTGGGACTTAATTGAACTGATTTTGGACTTTGACCTTATAAATGTGATAAATGAGCCAGTTTTACTACAAGAAGTAACGGTCTTCTTAATTTGACTTGATTGCTGGAACTCAGCGATTGCACTGGTCGCTGTGGTAGAGTTTTATTTAAAAAAACTTAAATAAGTCATTTTTAACTGTGGGACCCATCCCAGCCGTTATCGCGCGCTGAAGAAATAGCGACAGTTTCAGAAACTACATTTCATTGACTTTCTAACGGTATCAATCCTTTGAGTTACAACAGTTGCGCGAAATATTCGTCCCCACATGTATTCAGCGATAGTATTTGGATATTACTAGGTTGCATCGCTTTTAACAGTGAAACGTTTGACTGTGGGACTTAATTGAACTGTTTTTGAACTTTGACCTTATAAATGTGATAAATGAGCCAGTTTGATTACAGGAAGTAACATTCTTTCTAATTTGACTTGATTGCTGGAACTCAGCGATAGCACTGGGCGCTGTGGTAGAATTTTATTTAAAAATTAAGTTAAATAAGTCATTTTTTACTGTGGGACCAATCCCAGCCGTTAGTTCCGGCTGAAGAAATAGAGACAGTTTCAAAAACTACATTTCATTGACTTTCTAACGGTGTCAATCCGTTTCAGTTAGAAGGATTGCGTCACATACTCGTATCAACATGTACTTAGTGATTTTTTTCCGATATTTCTAAGTTGTATCGCTTTTAACACTGAAACGATTGACTGTGGGAATTAATTGAACTGATTCTGGACTGTGACCTTATAAATGCGATAAATGGGCCAATTGGGCTCCAAGGAATAACATACTTCTTAATTCGACATGATTGCTGGAATTCAGCGAGTACACTAGGCTCTGTGGTAGTGCTTTATTTAAAAATTTAGATAAATAGCTCTTTTTTTACTGTGGGACTAATACTGGCCGTTAGCACGCGCTGAAGAAATAGAGACATTCTCAAAAACTACATTTCATCGACTTCTGGCCGGTATCAATCCGTTTGAGTTACAACGGTTGCGTCACATATTCGTACCAACATGTATTTAGCGATAGTATTCGGATATTACTAGGTTGCATCGTTTTTAACAGCGAAACGTTTGACTGTGGGATTTAATTGAACTGATTTTGGACTTTGACCTTATAAATGTGATAAATGAGCCAGTTTGACTACAAGAAATAGCATTCTTCTTAATTTGACATGATTGCTGGAGCTCCGCCATTACACTGGGCACTGTGTTAACTCTTTGTTAAAAGATTAAGATAATTAAGTCAGCTTTTACTGTGGGACCAATCCTAGCCGTTAGTTCGCGCTGAAGAAATAGAGACAGTTTCAGAAACTACATTTCATTGACTTTCTAACGGCATCAATCCTTTGAGTTACAACAGTTGCGCGAAATATTCGTCCCCACATATATTCAGCGATAGTATTTGGATATTACTAGGTTGCATCGCTTTTAACAGTGAAACGTTTGACTGTGGGATTTAATTGAACTGTTTTTAAACTTTGACCTTATAAATGTGATAAATGAGCCAGTTTGATTACAGGAAGTAACATTCTTCCTAATTTGACTTGATTGCTGGAACTCAGCGATAGCACTGGGCGCTGTGGTAGAATTTTATTTAAAAATTAAGTTAAATAAGTCATTTTTTACTGTGGGATCAATCCCAGCCGTTAGTTCGCGCTGAAGAAATAGAGACAGTTTCAAAAACTACATTTCATTGACTTTTTAACGGTGTCAATCCGTTTGAGTTAGAAGGATTGCGTCACATACTCGTATCAACATGTACTTTGTGATTTTTTTCCGATATTTCTAAGTTGTATCGCTTTTAACACTGAAACGATTGACTCTGGGAATTAATTGAACTGATTCTGGACTGTGACCTTATAAATGCGATAAATGGGCCAATTGGGCTCCAAGGAATAACATTCTTCCTAATTCGACATGATTGCTGGAATTCAGCGAGTACACTAGGCTCTGTGGTAGTGCTTTATTTAAAAATTTAGATAAATAGCTCTTTTTTTACTGTGGGACTAATACTGGCCGTTAGCACGCGCTGAAGAAATAGAGACATTCTCAAAAACTACATTTCATCGACTTCTGGCCGGTATCAATCCGTTTGAGTTACAACTTTTGCGTCACATATTCGTACCAACATGTATTTAGCGATAGTATTCGGATATTACTAGGTTGCATCGTTTTTAACAGCGAAACGTTTGACTGTGGGATTTAATTGAACTGATTTTGGACTTTGACCTTATAAATGTGATAAATGAGCCAGTTTGACTACAAGAAATAGCATTCTTCTTAATTTGACATGATTGCTGGAGCTCCGCGATTACACTGGGCACTGTGGTAACTCTTTGTTAAAAGATTAAGATAATTAAGTCAGCTTTTACTGTGGGACCAATCCTAGCCGTTAGTTCGCGCTGAAGAAATAGAGACAGTTTCAAAAACTACATTTCATTGACTTTATAACGGTGTCAATCCGCTTGAGTTACAACGGTTGCGTCACATATTCGTACCAACATGTATTTAGTGATTTTCTTCCAAATTTTAATAAGTTGTATTGCTTTTAACAGTTAAACGATTGACTGTGGGAATTAATTGAACTGACTCTGGACTATGTCCTTTTAAATGTGATAGATGAGCCAATTGGTCTCCTAGGAATAACTTTCTTCTTAATTTGACGTGATGGCTGGAATTCAGCGATTACATTAGGCTCTGTGATAGCGCTTTATCTAAAAATTTAGATAAATAAGTCTTTTCTTACTGTGGGACCAATCCTGGCCGTTAGCACGCGGTGAATAAAGAGGAACAGTTCCAAAGACTACATTTCATTGACTTTCTAGCGGTATAAGTCCGTTTGAGTTACAACGGTTGCGTCACATATTCGTACCAACATGTATTTAGCGATAGTATTCGGATATTACTAGGTTGCATAGCTTTTAACAGTGAAACGTTTGACTGTGGGACTTAATTGAAATGATTTTGGACTTTGACTTTATATGTGATAAATGAGCCAGTTTGAGTACAAGAAATAACATTCTTCTTAATTTGACATGATTGCTGGAACTCAGCGATTGCACTGGGTGCTATGGCAGCGCTTTATTAAAAATTTAAATAAAAAAGTCATTTTTTACTGTAGGGCCAATCCTAGCCGTTATCGCGCGATGAAGAAATAGCGACAGTTTCAAAAACTACATCTCATTGACTTTCTAACGGTATCAATCCGTTTGAGTTACAACGGTTGCGCCACATATTCGTCACCACATGTATTTAGCGATAATATGCGGATATTACTAGGTTGCATCGCTTTTAACAGTGAAACGTTTGACTGTGGGACTTAATTGAACTGATTTTGGACTTTGACCTTATAAATGTGATAAATGAGCCAGTTTGACTACAAGAAATAGCATTCTTCTCAATTTGACATGATTGCTGGAACTCAGCGATTACACTGGCGCCGTGGAAGAGCTTTATTAAAAAATTAAGATAAATAAGTCATTTATCACTTTGGGACCAATCCTAGCCGTTAGTTCGCGCTGAAGTAATAGAGACACTCTCAAAAACTACATTTCATGGAATTCTTGGCCGTATCAATCCGTTTGAATTACAACGGTTGCGTCACACATTCGTACCAACATGTATTTAGCGATATTTTTCTGATATTACTAGGTTGCATGGCCTTTAACAATGAAACGATTGACTGTGGGACTTAATTGAACTAACTTTGGACTGTGACCTTATAAATGTTATAAATAAGCCAGTTAGACTACAAGAAATAACATTCTTCTTAATTTGACATGATTGCTGGAACTCAGCGATTATACTGGGCGCTGTGGTAGCATTTTATTAAAAATTTAAATAAAAAAGTCATTTTTTACTGTGGGGCCAATCCTAGCAGTTATCGCGCGATGAAGAAATAGCGACAGTTTCAAAAACTACATCTCATTGACCTTCTAACGGTATCAATCCGTTTGAGTTACAACGGTTTCGCCACATATTCGTCACCACATGTATTTAGCGATAGTATTCGGATATTACTAGGTTGCATCGCTTTTAACAGTGAAACGTTTGACTGTGGGACTTAATTGAACTGATTTTGGACTTTGACCTGATAAATGAGATAAATGAGCCAGTTTGACTACAAGAAATAGCATTCTTCTTAATTTGACATGATTGCTGGAGCTCCACGCTTACACTGGGCACTGTGGTAACTCTTTGTTAAAAAATGAAGATAAATATGTCAGCTTTTACTGTGGGACCAATCCTAGCCGTTAGTTCGCGCTGAAGAAATAGAGACAGTTTCAAAAACTACATTTCATTGACTTTATAACGGTGTCAATCCGCTTGAGTTACAACGGTTGCGCCACATATTCGTCACCACATGTATTTAGCGATAATATTCGGATATTACTAGGTTGCATCGCTTTTAACAGTGAAACGTTTGACTGTGGGACTTAATTGAACTGATTTTGGACTTTGACCTTATAAATGTGATAAATGAGCCAGTTTGACTACAAGAAATAGCATTCTTCTCAATTTGACATGATTGCTGGAACTCAGCGATTACACTGGCGCCGTGGAAGAGCTTTATTAAAAAATTAAGATAAATAAGTCATTTATCACTTTGGGACCAATCCTAGCCGTTAGTTCGCGCTGAAGTAATAGAGACACTCTCAAAAACTACATTTCATGGAATTCTTGGCCGTATCAATCCGTTTGAATTACAACGGTTGCGTCACACATTCGTACCAACATGTATTTAGCGATATTTTTCTGATATTACTAGGTTGCATGGCCTTTAACAATGAAACGATTGACTGTGGGACTTAATTGAACTAACTTTGGACTGTGACCTTATAAATGTTATAAATAAGCCAGTTTGACTACAAGAAATAACATTCTTCTTAATTTGACATGATTGCTGGAACTCAGCGATTATACTGGGCGCTGTGGTAGCATTGTATTAAAAATTTAAATAAAAAAGTCATTTTTTACTGTGGGGCCAATCCTAGCAGTTATCGCGCGATGAAGAAATAGCGACAGTTTCAAAAACTACATCTCATTGACCTTCTAACGGTATCAACCCGTTTGAGTTACAACGGTTTCGCCACATATTCGTCACCACATGTATTTAGCGATAGTATTCGGATATTACTAGGTTGCATCGCTTTTAACAGTGAAACGTTTGACTGTGGGACTTAATTGAACTGATTTTGGACTTTGACCTGATAAATGAGATAAATGAGCCAGTTTTACTACAAGAAATAGCATTCTTCTTAATTTGACATGATTGCTGGAGCTCCGCGCTTACACTGGGCACTGTGGTAACTCTTTGTTAAAAAATGAAGATAAATATGTCAGCTTTTACTGTGGGACCAATCCTAGCCGTTAGTTCGCGCTGAAGAAATAGAGACAGTTTCAAAAACTACATTTCATTGACTTTATAACGGTGTCAATCCGCTTGAGTTACAACGGTTGCGTCACATATTCGTACCAACATGTATTTAGTGATTTTCTTCCAAATTTACTAAGTTGTATTGCTTTTAACAGTTAAACGATTGACTGTGGGAATTAATTGAACTGACTCTGGACTATGTCCTTATAAATGTGATAGATGAGCCAATTGGTCTCCTACGAATAACTTTCTTCTTAATTTGACGTGATGGCCGGAATTCAGCGATTAAATTAGGCTCTGTGATAGCGCTTTATTTAAAAATTTAGATAAATAAGTCTTTTCTTACTGTGGGACCAATCCTGGCCGTTAGCACGCACTGAATAAAGAGGAACAGTTCCAAAGACTACATTTCATTGACTTTCTAGAGGTATAAATCCGTTTGAGTTACAACGGTTACATCACATATTCGTACCAACATGTATTTAGCGATAGTATTCGGATATTACTAGGTTGCATCTCTTTTAACAGTGAAACGTTTGACTGTGGGACTTAATTGAACTGATTTTGGACTTTGACTTTATAAATGTGATAAATGAGCCAGTTTGAGTACGAGAAATAACATTCTTCTTAATTTGACGTGATTGCTGGAACTCAACGATTCCACTGGGTGCCATGGCAGCGCTTTATTAAAAATTTAAATAAAAAAGTCATTTTTTACTGTGGGGCCAATCCTAGCCGTTATCGCGCGATGAAGAAATAGCGACTGTTTCAAAAACTACATCTCATTGACTTTCTAACGGTATCAATCCGTTTGAGTTACAACGGTTGCGCCACATATTTGTCACCACATTTATTTAGCGATAGTAGTCGGATATTACTAGGTTGCATCGCTTTTAACAGTGAAACGTTTGACTGTGGGACTTAATTGAACTGATTTTGGACTTTGACTTTATAAATGTGATAAATGAGCCAGTTTGAGTACGAGAAATAACATTCTTCTTAATTTGACATGATTGCTGGAACTCAGCGATTACACTGGGCGCTGTGGAAGCGCTTTATTAAAAAATTAAGATAAATAAGTCATTTTTCACTGTGGGACCAATCCTAGCCGTTAGTTCGCGCTGAAGAAATAGAGACACTCTCAAAAACTACATTTCATGGAATTCTTGGCCGTATCAATCCGTTTGAGTTACAACGGTTGCGTCACATATTCGTACCGACATGTATTTAGCGATATTTTTCTGATATTACTAGGTTGCATGGCCTTTAACAATGAAACGATTGACTGTGGGACTTAATTGAACTAACTTTGGACTGTGACCTTATAAATGTTATAAATAAGCCAGTTTGACCACAAGAAATGGCATTCTTCTTAATTTGACATGATTGCTGGAGCTCCGCGCTTACACTGGGCACTGTGGTAACTCTTTGTTAAAAAATGAAGATAAATATGTCAGCTTTTACTGTGGGACCAATCCTAGCCGTTAGTTCGCGCTGAAGAAATAGAGACAGTTTCAAAAACTACATTTCATTGACTTTATAACGGTGTCAATCCGCTTGAGTTACAACGGTTGCGTCACATATTCGTACCAACATGTATTTAGTGATTTTCTTCCAAATTTACTAAGTTGTATTGCTTTTAACAGTTAAACGAGTGACTGTGGGAATTAATTGAACTGACTCTGGACTATGTCCTTATAAATGTGATAGATGAGCCAATTGGTCTCCTACGAATAACTTTCTTCTTAATTTGACGTGATGGCCGGAATTCAGCGATTAAATTAGGCTCTGTGATAGCGCTTTATTTAAAAATTTAGATAAATAAGTCTTTTCTTACTGTGGGACCAATCCTGGCCGTTAGCACGCGCTGAATAAAGAGGAACAGTTCCAAAGACTACATTTCATTGACTTTCTAGAGGTATAAATCCGTTTGAGTTACAACGGTTACATCACATATTCGTACCAACATGTATTTAGCGATAGTATTCGGATATTACTAGGTTGCATCTCTTTTAACAGTGAAACGTTTGACTGTGGGACTTAATTGAACTGATTTTGGACTTTGACTTTATAAATGTGATAAATGAGCCAGTTTGAGTACGAGAAATAACATTCTTCTTAATTTGACGTGATTGCTGGAACTCAACGATTCCACTGGGTGCCATGGCAGCGCTTTATTAAAAATTTAAATAAAAAAGTCATTTTTTACTGTGGGGCCAATCCTAGCCGTTATCGCGCGATGAAGAAATAGCGACTGTTTCAAAAACTACATCTCATTGACTTTCTAACGGTATCAATCCGTTTGAGTTACAACGGTTGCGCCACATATTTGTCACCACATTTATTTAGCGATAGTATTCGGATATTACTAGGTTGCATCGCTTTTAACAGTGAAACGTTTGACTGTGGGACTTAATGAACTGATTTTGGACTTTGACCTTATAAATGTGATAAATGAGCCAGCTTGACTACAAGAAATAGCATTCTTCTTAATTTGACATGATTGCTGGAACTCAGCGATTACACTGGGCGCTGTGGAAGCGCTTTATTAAAAAATTAAGATAAATAAGTCATTTTTCACTGTGGGACCAATCCTAGCCGTTAGTTCGCGCTGAAGAAATAGAGACACTCTCAAAAACTACATTTCATGGAATTCTTGGCCGTATCAATCCGTTTGAGTTACAACGGTTGCGTCACATATTCGTACCGACATGTATTTAGCGATATTTTTCTGATATTACTAGGTTGCATGGCCTTTAACAATGAAACGATTGACTGTGGGACTTAATTGAACTAACTTTGGACTGTGACCTTATAAATGTTATAAATAAGCCAGTTTGACTACAAGAAATAACATTCTTCTTAATTTGACATGATTGCTGGAACTCAGCGATTATACTGGGTGCTGTGATAGCACTTTATTAAAAATTTAAATAAAAAAGTCATTTTTTACTGTGGGGCCAACTCTAGCAGTTATCGCGCGATGAAGAAATAGCGACAGTTTCAAAAACTACATCTCATTGACCTTCTTACGGTATCAATCCGTTTGAGTTACAACGGTTGCACCACATATTCGTCACCACATGTATTTAACGATAGTATTCGGATATTACTAGGTTGCATCGCTTTTAACAGTGAAACGTTTTACTGTGGGACTTAATTGAACTGATTTTGGACTTTGACCTTATAAATGTGATAAATGAGCCAGCTTGACTACAAGAAATAGCATTCTTCTTAATTTGACATGATTGCTGGAACTCAGCGATTACACTGGGCGCTGTGGAAGCGCTTTATTAAAAAATTAAGATAAATAAGTCATTTTTCACTGTGGGACCAATCCTAGCCGTTAGTTCGCGCTGAAGAAATAGAGACACTCTCAAAAACTACATTTCATGGAATTCTTGGCCGTATCAATCCATTTGAGTTACAACGGTTGCGTCACATATTCGTATGACATGTATTTAGCGATATTTTTCTGATATTACTAGGTTGCATGGCCTTTAACAATGAAACGATTCACTGTGGGACTTAATTGAACTAACTTTGGACTGTGACCTTATCAATGTTATAAATAAGCCAGTTTGACTACAAGAAATAACATTCTTCTTAATTTGACATGATTGCTGGAACTCAGCGATTATACTGGGTGCTGTGATAGCACTTTATTAAAAATTTAAATAAAAAAGTCATTTTTTACTGTGGGGCCAACTCTAGCAGTTATCGCGCGATGAAGAAATAGCGACAGTTTCAAAAACTACATCTCATTGACCTTCTTACGGTATCAATCCGTTTGAGTTACAACGGTTGCACCACATATTCGTCACCACATGTATTTAACGATAGTATTCGGATATTACTAAGTTGTATTGCTTTTAACAGTTAAACGATTGACTGTGGGAATTTATTGAACTGACTCTGGACTATGTCCTTATAAATGTGATAGATGAGCCAATTGGTCTCCTAGGAATAACTTTCTTCTTAATTTGACGTGATGGCTGGAATTCAGCGATTACATTAGGCTCTGTGGTAGAGTTTTATTTAAAAATTAAGTTAAATAAGTCATTGTTTACTGTGGGACAATCCCAGCCGTTAGTTCGCGCTGAAGAAATAGAGACAGTTTCAAAAACTACATTTCATTGACATTCTAACGGTGTCAATCCGTTTGGGTTAGAACGATTGCGTCACATATTCGTACCAACATGTACTTAGTGATTTTTTTCCGATATTACTAAATTGTATCGATTTTAACAGTGAAACGATTGATTCTGGGAATTAATGGAACTGATTCTGGACTTTGACCTTGTAAATGCGATAAATGAGCCAATTGGGCTCCAAGGAATACCATTCTTTTTTAATTTGACATGATTGCTGGAATTCAGCGATTACACTGTGCGCTGTGGTAGCGTTTTATTTAAAAATTAAGATAAATAAGATTCTTCTTGCTGCGGGACCAATCCTGGCCGTTAGCACGCCCTGAATAAAGAGGAACAATTCCAAAGACTACATTTCATTGACTTTCTAGTGAGATAAATCCGTTTGAGTTACAACGGTTGCGTCACATATTCGTACCAACATGTATCTAGCCATAGTATTCGGATATTACTGGGTTGCACCGCTTTTAACAGTGAAACTTTTGACTGAGGGACTTAATTGAACTGATTTTAGACTTTGACCTTATAAGTGTGATAAATGAGCCAGTTTGACTACAAGAAATAACATTCTTCTTAATTTGACATGATTGCTGGAACTCAGCGATTACACTGGGCGCTGTGGCAGCGCTTTATTAAAAATTTAAATAAAAAAGTCATTTTTTACAATGGGACCAATCCAAGCCGTTAGTTTGCGCTGAAGAAATAGAGACAGTTTCAAAAACTACATTTCATTGACTTTCTAACGGTGTCAATCCGTTTGAGTTAGAACGGTTGCGTCACATATTCGTACCAACATGTATTTAGTGATATCTTTCCGATATTACTAAGTTATATTGCTTTTAACAGTGAAACGATTGACTGTGGAACTTAATTGAACTAACCTTGGACTGTGACCTAATAAATGTGATAAGTGAGCCAACTGGACCCAAGAAGTAACATTCTTCTTAATTTTACATGATTGCCGGAACTCAGCGATTACACTGGGCGCTGTGGTAGCACTTTATTTAAAAATTTAATAAAAAAGTCATTTTTTACTGTGGGACCAATCCTAGCCCTTATCGCCCGCTGAAGAAATAGCGACAGTTTCAAAAAGTACATTTCATTCACTTCGTGGCGGTATCAATCCATTTGAGTTACAACTGTTGCGTCACTTATTAGTCCCAACATATATTTAGCGATCGTATTCGGTTATTACTATGTTGCATCGCTTTTAACAGTGAAGCGTTTGACTGTGGGACTTAATTGAACTGATTCTGGACTGTGACCTTGTAAATGCGATAAATGAACCAATTTGACTACATTAAGTAATATTCTTCTTAATTTGACTTGATTGCTGAAACTCAGCGATTGCAGTGGGCGCTGTGGTAGAGTTTTATTTAAAAATTAAGTTAAATAAGTTATTTTTTACTGTGGGACCAATCGCAGCCATTAGTTCGCGCTGAAAAAATAGAGACAGTTTCAAAAACTACATTTCGTTGACTTTCTAAGGGTGTCAATCCGTTTGAGTTACAACGGTTGCGTCACATATTCGTCCCCACATGTATTTAGCGATAGTATTCGGATATTACTAGGTTGCATCGCTTTTAACAGTGACACGTTTGACTGTGGGACTTAATTGAACTGATTTTGGACTTTGACCTTATAAAGGTGATAAATGAGCCAGTTTGAGTACAAGAAGTAACATTCTTCTTAATTTGACTGGATTGCTGGAACTCAGCGATTGCACTGGGCACTGTGGTAGCGTTTTATTTAAAAATTAAGTTAAATAAGTCACTTTTTACTGTGGGAGCAATCCCAGCCGTTAGTTCGCGCTGAATAAACAAAGACGGTTTCAAAAACTACATTTCATTGACTTTCTAACGGTGTTAATCCGTTTGAGTTACAACGGTTGCGTCACATATTCGTACCAACATGTATTTAGTGATTTTTTTCCGATGTGTCTAAGTTGCATCGCTTTTAACAGTGAAACGATTGACTGTGGGACTTAATTGATCTGATTCTGGACTGTGACCTTGTAAATGCGATAAATGAGCCTATTGGGCACCAAGGAATATCATTTTTCTTAATTCGACATGATTGCTGGAATTCAGCGATTACACTGGGCGCTGTGGTAGAGCTTTATTTAAAAATTTAGATAAATAAGTCTTTTTTACTGTGGGACAAATCCTGGCCGTTAGCAGGCGCTGAAGTAATAGAGACATTCTCAAAAACTACATTTCGTCGACTTCTTGGCGGTATCAATCCGTTTGAGTTACAACGGCTGCGTCACACATTCGTATCAACATGTATTTAGCGATAGTATTCTGATATTACTAGGTTGCATCGCCTTTAACAGTGAAACGATTGACTGTGGGACTTCATTGAACTAACTTTCAACTGTGACCTGATAAATGTTAAAAATGAGCCAGTTTGACTACAAGAAATAACATTCTTCTTAATTTGACATGATTGCTGGAGCTGAGCGATTACACTGGGCGCTGTGGTAGCACTTTATTAAAAATTTTTTATCAAAAAGTAATTTTTTACTGTGGGTCCAATCCTAGTCGTTATTGCGCGCTGAAAAAATAGCGACAGTTTCAAAAACTACATTTCATTGTCTTTCTAACGGTATCAATCCGCTTGAGTTACAACTGTTGCGTCACATATTCGTCCCCACATGTATTTAGCGATGGTATTCGGATATTACTAGGTTGCATCGCTTTTAACATTGAAACATTTGACTGTGGGACTTAATTGAACTAACTTTCGGCTGTGACCTGATAAATGTTAAAAATGAGCCAGTTTGACTACAAGAAATAACATTCTTCTTAATTTGACATGATTGCTGGAGCTGAGCGATTACATTGGGCGCTGTGTTAGCACTTTATTAAAAAATTAGGATAAATAAGTCATTTTTTACTGTGGGACCAATCCTAGCCGCTAGTTCGCGCTGAAGAAATAGAGACAGTTTCAAAAACTACATTTCATTGACATTCTAACGGTGTCAATCCGTTTGGGTTAGAACGATTGCGTCACATATTCGTACCAACATGTACTTAGTGATTTTTTTCCGATATTACTAAATTGTATCGATTTTAACAGTGAAACGATTGATTCTGGGAATTAATGGAACTGATTCTGGACTTTGACCTTGTAAATGCGATAAATGAGCCAATTGGGCTCCAAGGAATACCATTCTTTTTTAATTTGACATGATTGCTGGAATTCAGTGAGTACACTAGTCTCTGTGGTAATGCTTTATTTATAAATTTAGATAAATAAGTCTTTTTTTACTGTGGGACTAATACTGGCCGTTAGCACGAGCTGAAGAAATAGAGACATTCTCAAAAACTACAATTCATTGACTTCTTGGCGGTATCGATCCGTTTGAGTTAGAACGATTGCTTCACATATTCGTACCAACATGTATTTAGTGATTTTTTTCCGATATTACTAAATTGTATCGCTTTTAACAGTAAAACGATTGACTCTGGGACTTAATTGAACTGATTCTGGACTGTGACCTTATAACTGCGATAAATGAGCCAATTGGACTCCAAGGAATAACTTTTTTCTTAATTTGACGTGATTGCTGAAACTCAGCGATTACACTGTGCGCTGTGGTAGCGTTTTATTTAAAAATTAAGATAAATAAGATTCTTCTTGCTGCGGGACCAATCCTGGCCGTTAGCACGCCCTGAATAAAGAGGAACAATTCCAAAGACTACATTTCATTGACTTTCTAGTGATATAAATCCGTTTGAGTTACAACGGTTGCGTCACATATTCGTACCAACATGTATCTAGCCATAGTATTCGGATATTACTGGGTTGCACCGCTTTTAACAGTGAAACTTTTGACTGAGGGACTTAATTGAACTGATTTTAGACTTTGACCTTATAAGTGTGATAAATGAGCCAGTTTGACTACAAGAAATAACATTGTTCTTAATTTGACATGATTGCTGGAACTCAGCGATTACACTGGGCGCTGTGGCAGCGCTTTATTAAAAATTTAACAAAAAAAGTCATTTTTTACAATGGGACCAATCCAAGCCGTTAGTTTGCGCTGAAGAAATAGAGACAGTTTCAAAAACTACATTTCATTGACTTTCTAACGGTGTCAATCCGTTTGAGTTAGAACGGTTGCGTCACATATTCGTACCAACATGTATTTAGTGATATCTTTCCGATATTACTAAGTTATATTGCTTTTAACAGTGAAACGATTGACTGTGGAACTTAATTGAACTAACCTTGGACTGTGACCTAAGAAATGTGATAAGTGAGCCAACTGGACCCAAGAAGTAACATTCTTCTTAATTTTACATGATTGCCGGAACTCAGCGATTACACTGGGCGCTGTGGTAGCACTTTATTTAAAAATTTAATAAAAAAGTCATTTTTTACTGTGGGACCAATCCTAGCCCTTATCGCCCGCTGAAGAAATAGCGACAGTTTCAAAAAGTACATTTCATTCACTTCGTGGCGGTATCAATCCATTTGAGTTACAACTGTTGCGTCACTTATTAGTCCCAACATATATTTAGCGATCGTATTCGGTTATTACTATGTTGCATCGCTTTTAACAGTGAAGCGTTTGACTGTGGGACTTAATTGAACTGATTCTGGACTGTGACCTTGTAAATGCGATAAATGAACCAATTTGACTACATTAAGTAATATTCTTCTTAATTTGACTTGATTGCTGAAACTCAGCGATTGCAGTGGGCGCTGTGGTAGAGTTTTATTTAAAAATTAAGTTAAATAAGTTATTTTTTACTGTGGGACCAATCGCAGCCATTAGTTCGCGCTGAAAAAATAGAGACACTTTCAAAAACTACATTTCGTTGACTTTCTAAGGGTGTCAATCCGTTTGAGTTACAACGGTTGCGTCACATATTCGTCCCCACATGTATTTAGCGATAGTATTCGGATATTACTAGGTTGCATCGCTTTTAACAGTGACACGTTTGACTTTAGGACTTAATTGAACTGATTTTGGACTTTGACCTTATAAAGGTGATAAATGAGCCAGTTTGAGTACAAGAAGTAACATTCTTCTTAATTTGACTGGATTGCTGGAACTCAGCGATTGCACTGGGCACTGTGGTAGCGTTTTATTTAAAAATTAAGTTAAATAAGTCACTTTTTACTGTGGGAGCAATCCCAGCCGTTAGTTCGCGCTGAATAAACAAAGACGGTTTCAAAAACTACATTTCATTGACTTTCTAACGGTGTTAATCCGTTTGAGTTACAACGGTTGCGTCACATATTCGTACCAACATGTATTTAGTGATTTTTTTCCGATGTGTCTAAGTTGCATCGCTTTTAACAGTGAAACGATTGACTGTGGGACTTAATTGATCTGATTCTGGACTGTGACCTTGTAAATGCGATAAATGAGCCTATTGGGCACCAAGGAATATCATTTTTCTTAATTCGACATGATTGCTGGAATTCAGCGATTACACTGGGCGCTGTGGTAGAGCTTTATTTAAAAATTTAGATAAATAAGTCTTTTTTACTGTGGGACAAATCCTGGCCGTTAGCAGGCGCTGAAGTAATAGAGACATTCTCAAAAACTACATTTCGTCGACTTCTTGGCGGTATCAATCCGTTTGAGTTACAACGGCTGCGTCACACATTCGTATCAACATGTATTTAGCGATAGTATTCTGATATTACTAGGTTGCATCGCCTTTAACAGTGAAACGATTGACTGTGGGACTTCATTGAACTAACTTTCAACTGTGACCTGAAAAATGTTAAAAATGAGCCAGTTTGACTACAAGAAATAACATTCTTCTTAATTTGACATGATTGCTGGAGCTGAGCGATTACACTGGGCGCTGTGGTAGCACTTTATTAAAAATTTTTTATCAAAAAGTAATTTTTTACTGTGGGTCCAATCCTAGTCGTTATTGCGCGCTGAAAAAATAGCGACAGTTTCAAAAACTACATTTCATTGTCTTTCTAACGGTATCAATCCGCTTGAGTTACAACTGTTGCGTCACATATTCGTCCCCACATGTATTTAGCGATGGTATTCGGATATTACTAGGTTGCATCGCTTTTAACATTGAAACATTTGACTGTGGGACTTAATTGAACTAACTTTCGGCTGTGACCTGATAAATGTTAAAAATGAGCCAGTTTGACTACAAGAAATAACATTCTTCTTAATTTGACATGATTGCTGGAGCTGAGCGATTACATTGGGCGCTGTGTTAGCACTTTATTAAAAAATTAGGATAAATAAGTCATTTTTTACTGTGGGACCAATCCTAGCCGCTAGTTCGCGCTGAAGAATTAGAGAAAGTTTCAAGAACTACATTTCATTGACTTACTAAAGGTGTCAATCCGTTTGAATTACAACGGTTGCGTCACATATTCGTACCAACATGTATTTAGTGAGTTTCTTCCGATATTTCTAAGTTATATCGCTTTTAACAGTGAAACGATTGACTGTGGAACTTAATTGAACTAACTTTGGACTGTGACCTTATAAATGTGAGAAGTGAGCCAACTGGACCCAAGAAATAACATTCTTCTTAATTCGACATGGTTGCTGGAATTCAGCGAGTACACTAGTCTCTCTGGTAATGCTTTATTTAAAAATTTAGATAATTAAGTCTTTTTCTACTGTGGGACTAATACTGGCCGTTAGCACGCGCTGAAGAAATAGAGACATTCTCACAAACTTCATTTCATTGACTTCTTGGCAGCATCAATCCGTTTGAGTTACAACGGTTGCGTCACATATTCGTATCAACATGTATTAAGCGATAGTATTCTGATATTACTAGGTTGCATCGCCTTTAACAGTGAAACGATTGACTGTGGGACTTAATTGAACTAACTTTGGACTGTGACCTGATAAATGTTTTAAATGAGCCAACTGGACCCAAGAAATAACATTCTTCTTAATTTAACATGATTGCTGGAATTCAGCGATTGCGCTAGGCGCTGTGGTAGCACTTCATTTAAAAATTTATATAAAAAATTCATTTTTTACTGTGGGACCAATCCTAGCCGTTATCGCGCGCTGAAGAAAAAGCGACAGTTTCAAAAACTACATTTCATTGACTTTCTAACGGTATCAATCCGCTTGAGTTACAACTGTCGCGTCACATATTCGTCCCCACATGTATTTAGCGATGGTATTCGGATATTACTAGGTTGCATCGCTTTTAACATTGAAACATTTGACTGTGGGACTTAATTGAACTGATTTTGGACTTTGACCTTATGAATGTGATAAATGAGCCAGTTTGACTACAAGAAGTAACATTCTTCTTAATTTCACTTGATTGCTGAATCTCAGCGATTACAGTGGGCACTGTGGTAACTCTTTGTTAAAAAATGAAGATAAATAAGTCTGTTTTTACTGTGAGACCAATCCTAGCCGTTAGCACGAGCTGAAGAAATAGAGGCATTCTCAAAAACTACATTTCATTGACTTCTTGGCGGTATCGATCCGTTTGAGTTAGAACGATTGCTTCACATATTCGTACCAACATGTACTTAGTGATTTTCTTCCAATTTTACTAAGTTGTATTGCCTTTAACAGTGAAACGATTGACGGCGGGACTTATTTGAACTGATTTTGGACTTTGACCTTATAAATGTGATAAATGAGCCAGTTTGACTACAAGAAATAACATTCTTCTTAATTTGACATGATTGCTGGAACTCAGCGATTACACTGGGCGCTGTGGTAGCGTTTTGTTTAAAAATTAAGATAAAGAAGTGTTTTTTTACTGTGGGAACAATCCTAGCCGTTAGTTCGCGCTTAAGAAATAGAGACAGTTTCAAAAACTACATTTCATTGACTTTCTAACGGTGTCAATCCGTTTGAGTTACAACAGTTGTGTCACATATTCGTACCAACATGTATTTAGTGATTTTTTTCCGATATTACTAAGTTGTATCGCTTTTAACAGTGAAGCGATTGGCTGTGGGACTTAATTGAACTGATTCTGGACTGTGACCTTATAAATGCGATAAATGAGCCAATTGGACTCCAAGGAATATCTTTCTTCTTAATTTGACGTGATTGCTGGAACTCAGCGATTACACTGTGCGCTGTGGTAGCGTTTTATTTAAAAATTAAGATAAATAAGATTCTTCTTACTGCGGGACCAATCCTGGCCGTTAGCACGCCCTGAATAAAGAGGAACAATTCCAAAGACTACATTTCATTGACTTTCTAGCGGTATAAATCCGTTTGAGTTACAACGGTTGCGTCACATATTCGTACCAACATGTATTTAGCGATAGTATTCGGATATTACTCGGTTGCACCGCTTTTAACAGTGAAACGTTCGACTGTGGGACTTAATTGAACTGATTTTGGACTTTGACCTTATAAATGTGATAAATGAGCCAGTTTGACTACAAGAAATAACATTCTTCTTAATTTGACATGATTGCTGGAACTCAGCGATTACACTGGGCGCTGTGGCAGCGCTTTATTAAAAATTTAAATAAAAAAGTCATTTTTTACAGTGGGAACAATCCAAGCCGTTAGTTCGCGCTGAAGAAATAGCGACAGTTTCAAAAAGTACATTTCATTGACTTTGTGGCGGTATCAATCCATTTGAGTTACAACTGTTGCGTCACATATTAGTCCCCACATATATTTAGCGATAGTATTCGGTTATTACTATGTTGCATCGCTTTTAACAGTGAAACGTTTGACTGTGGGACTTAATTGAACTGATTCTGGACTCTGACCTCGTAAATGCGATAAATGAACCAATTTGACTACAATAAGTAATATTCTTCTTAATTTGACTTGATTGCTGAAACTCAGCGATTGCGCTAGGCGCTGTGGTAGCACTTCATTTAAAAATTTATATAAAAAATTCATTTTCTACTGTGGGACCAATCCTAGCCGTTATCGCGCGCTGAAGAAAAAGCGACAGTTTCAAAAACTACATTTCATTGACTTTCTAACGGTATCAATCCGCTTGAGTTACAACTGTCGCGTCACATATTCGTCCCCACATGTATTTAGCGATGGTATTCGGATATTACTAGGTTGCATCGCTTTTAACATTTAAACATTTGACTGTGGGACTTAATTGAACTGATTTTGGACTTTGACCTTATGAATGTGATAAATGAGCCAGTTTGACTACAAGAAGTAACATTCTTCTTAATTTGACTTGATTGCTGAAACTCAGCGATTACAGTGGGCACTGTGGTAACTCTTTGTTAAAAAATGAAGATAAATAAGTCTGTTTTTACTGTGAGACCAATCCTAGCCGTTAATTTGCGCTTAAGAAAGAGAGACAGTTTCAAAAACTACATTTCATTGACTTTCTAACGGTGTCAATCCGTTTGAGTTACAACGGTTGCGTCACATATTCGTACCAACATGTATTTAGTGATTTTCTTTCAATTTTACTAAGTTGTATTGCTTTTAACAGTGAAACGAGTGACTGTGGGAATTAATTGAACTGACTCTGGACTATGTCCTTATAAATGTGACAGATGAGCCAATTGGTCTCCAAGGAATAACTTTCTTCTTAATTTGACGTGATGGCTGGAATTCAGCGATTACATTAAGCTCCGTGGTAGCGCTTTATTTATAAATTTAGATAAATAAGTTTTTTTTTACTGTGGGACTAATACTGGCCGTTAGCACGAGCTGAAGAAATAGAGACATTCTCAAAAACTACAATTCATTGACTTCTTGGCGGTATCGATCCGTTTGAGTTAGAACGATTGCTTCACATATTCGTACCAACATGTACTTAGTGATTTTCTTCCAATTTTACTAAGTTGTATTGCCTTTAACAGTGAAACGATTGACGGCGGGACTTATTTGAACTGATTTTGGACTTTGACCTTATAAATGTGATAAATGAGCCAGTTTGACTACAAGAAATAACATTCTTCTTAATTTGACATGATTGCTGGAACTCAGCGATTACACTGGGCGCTGTGGTAGCGTTTTGTTTAAAAATTAAGATAAAGAAGTGTTTTTTTACTGTGGGAACAATCCTAGCCGTTAGTTCTCGCTTAAGAAATAGAGACAGTTTTGAAAACTACATTTCATTGACTTTCTAACGGTGTCAATACGTTTGAGTTACAGCAGTTGTGTCACATATTCGTACCAACATGTATTTAGTGATTTTTTTCCGATATTACTAAGTTGTATCGCTTTTAACAGTGAAGCGATTGGCTGTGGGACTTAATTGCACTGATTCTGGACTGTGACCTTATAAATGCGATAAATGAGCCAATTGGACTCCAAGGAATAACTTTCTTCTTAATTTGACGAGATTGCTGGAACTCAGCGATTACACTGTGCGCTGTGGTAGCGTTTTATTTAAAAATTAAGATAAATAAGATTCTTCTTACTGCGGGACCAATCCTGGCCGTTAGCACGCCCTGAATAAAGAGGAACAATTCCAAAGACTACATTTCATTGACTTTCTAGCGGTATAAATCCGTTTGAGTTACAACGGTTGCGTCACATATTCGTACCAACATGTATTTAGCGATAGTATTCGGATATTACTCGGTTGCACCGCTTTTAACAGTGAAACGTTCGACTGTGGGACTTAATTGAACTGATTTTGGACTTTGACCTTATAAATGTGATAAATGAGCCAGTTTGACTACAAGAAATAACATTCTTCTTAATTTGACATGATTGCTGGAACTCAGCGATTACACTGGGCGCTGTGAAAGCGCTTTATTAAAAATTTAAATAAAAAAGTCATTTTTTACAGTGGGAACAATCCAAGCCGTTAGTTCGCGCTGAAGAAATAGCGACAGTTTCAAAAAGTACATTTCATTGACTTTGTGGCGGTATCAATCCATTTGAGTTACAACTGTTGCGTCACATATTAGTCCCCACATATATTTAGCGATAGTATTCGGTTATTACTATGTTGCATCGCTTTTAACAGTGAAACGTTTGACTGTGGGACTTAATTGAACTGATTCTGGACTCTGACCTCGTAAATGCGATAAATGAACCAATTTGACTACAATAAGTAATATTCTTCTTAATTTGACTTGATTGCTGAAACTCAGCGATTGCGCTGGGCGCTGTGGTAGCACTTCATTTAAAAATTTATATAAAAAAGTCATTTTTTACTGTGGGACCAATCCTAGCCGTTATCGCGCGCTGAAGAAATAGCGACAGTTTCAAAAACTACATGTCATTGACTTTCTAACGGTATCAATCCGCTTGAGTTACAACTGTTGCGTCACATATTCGTCCCCACATGTATTTAGCGATGGTATTCGGATATTACTAGGTTGCATCGCTATTAACATTGAAACATTTGACTGTGGGACTTAATTGAACTGATTTTGGACTTTGACCTTATGAATGTGATAAATGAGCCAGTTTGACTACAAGAAGTAACATTCTTCTTAATTTGACTTGATTGCTGAAACTCAGCGATTACAGTGGGTACTGTGGTAACTCTTTGTTAAAAAATGAAGATAAATAAGTCTGTTTTTACTGTGAGACCAATCCTAGCCGTTAATTTGCGCTGAAGAAAGAGAGACAGCTTCAAAAACTACATTTCATTGACTTTCTAACGGTGTCAATCCGTTTGAGTTACAACGGTTGCGTCACATATTCGTACCAACATGTATTTAGTGATTTTCTTCCAATTTTACTAAGTTGTATTGCTTTTAACAGTGAAACGAGTGACTGTGGGAATTAATTGAACTGACTCTGGACTATGTCCTTATAAATGTGACAGATGAGCCAATTGTTTCCAAGGAATAACTTTCTTCTTAATTTGACGTGATGGCTGGAATTCAGCGATTACATTAAGCTCCGTGGTAGCGCTTTATTTATAAATTTGGATAAATAAGTCTTTTTTTACTGTGGGACTAATACTGGCCGTTAGCACGAGCTGAAGAAATAGAGACATTTTCAAAAACTACCATTTATTGAGTTCTTGGCGGTATCGATCCGTTTGAGTTAGAACGATTGCTTCACATATTCGTACCAACATGTACTTAGTGATTTTCTTCCAATTTTACTAAGTTGTATTGCCTTTAACAGTGAAACGATTGACGGCGGGACTTATTTGAACTGATTTTGGACTTTGACCTTATAAATGTGATAAATGAGCCAGTTTGACTACAAGAAATAACATTCTTCTTAATTTGACATGATTGCTGGAACTCAGCGATTACACTGGGCGCTGTGGCAGCGCTTTATTAAAAATTTAAATAAAAAAGTCATTTTTTACAGTGGGACCAATCCAAGCCGTTAGTTCGCGCTGAAGAAATAGCGACAGTTTCAAAAAGTACATTTCATTGACTTTGTGGCGGTATCAATCCATTTGAGTTACAACTGTTAAGTCACATATTAGTCCCCACATATATTTAGCGATAGTATTCGGTTATTACTATGTTGCATCGCTTTTAACAGTGAAACGTTTGACTGTGGGACTTAATTGAACTGATTCTGGACTGTGACCTCGTAAATGCGATAAATGAACCAATTTGACTACAATAAGTAATATTCTTCTTAATTTGACTTGATTGCTGAAACTCAGCGATTGCAGTGGGTGATGTGGTAGAGTTTTATTTAAAAATTAAGTTAAATAAGTTATTTTTTACTGTGGGACCAATCGCAGCCATTAGTTCGCGCTGAAAAAATAGAGACAGTTTCAAAGACTACATTTCGTTGACTTTGTAACGGTGTCAATCCGTTTGAGTTACAACGGTTGCGTCACATATTCGTCCCCATATGTAATTAGCGATAGTATTCGGATATTACTAGGTTGCATCGCTTTTAACAGTGACACGTTTGACTGTGGGACTTAATTGAACTGATTTTAGACTTTGACCTTATAAATGTGATAAATAAGCCAGTTTGAGTACAAGAAGTAACATTCTTCTTAATTTGACTGGATTGCTGGAACTCAGCGATTGCACTGGGCACTGTGGTAGCGTTTTATTTAAAAACTAAAAGTTAAATAAGTCACTTTTTACTGTGGGAGCAATCCCAGCCGTTAGTTCGCGCTGAATAAACAAAGACGGTTTCAAAAACTACATTTCATTGACTTTCTAACGGTGTTAATCCGTTTGAGTTACAACGGTTGCGTCACATATTCGTACCAACATGTATTTAGTGATTTTTGTCCGATGTGTCTAAGTTGCATCGCTTTTAACAGTGAAATGATTGACTGTGGGACTTAATTGAACTGATTCTGGACTGTGACCTTGTAAATGCGATAAATGAGCCAGTTTGACTACAAGAAATAGCATTCTTCTTAATTTGACATGATTGCTGGAGCTCCACGATTACACTGGGCACTGTGGTAACTCATTGTTAAAAAATTAACATAAATAAGTCATTTTTCACTGTGGGACCAATCCTAGCCGTTAGTTCGCGCTGAAGAAATAGAGCCATTCTCAAAAACTACATTTCGTCGACTTCTTGGCGGTATCAATCCGTTTGAGTTACAACGGCTGCGTCACATATTCGTATCAACATGTATTTAGCGATAGTATTCTGATATTACTAGGTTGCATCGCCTTTAACAGTGAAACGATTGACTGTGGGACTTAATTGAACTAACTTTCGACTGTGACCTGACAAATGTTAAAAATGAGCCAGTTTGACTACAAGAAATAACATTCTTCTTAATTTGACATGATTGCTGGAGCTGAGCGATTACACTGGGCGCTGTGGTAGCACTTTATTAAAAAATTTAAATCAAAAAGTCATTTTTTACTGTGGGTCCAATCCTAGTCGTTATTGCGCGCTGAAAAAATAGCGACAGTTTCAAAAACTACATTTCATTGATTTTCTAACGGTATCAATCTATTTGAGTTACAACTGTTCATCACATATTAGTCCCCACATATATTTAGCGATAGTATTCGGGTATTACTATGTTGCATCGCTTTTAACAGTGAAACGTTTGACTGTGGGAATTAATTGAACTGATTCTGGACTGTGACCTTGTAAATGCGATAAATAAACCAATTTGACTACAATAAGTAATATTCTTCTTAATTTTACTTGATTGCTGGAACTCAGCGATTGCACTGGGCACTGTGGTAGCTTTTATTTAAAAATTAAGTTAAATAAGTCACTTTTTACTGTGGGAGCAATCCCAGCCATTATTTCGCGCTGAATAAACAAAGACGGTTTCAAAAACTACATTTCATTGACTTTCTAACGGTGTTAATCCGTTTGAATTACAACGGTTGCGTCAAATATTCGTACCAACATGTATTTAGTGATTTTTTTCCGATGTGACTAAGTTGCATCGCTTTTAACAGTGAAACGATTGGCTGTGGGACTTAATTGAACTGATTCTGGACTGTGACCTTGTAAATGAGATAAATGAACCAATTGGGCACCAAGGAATAACATTTTTCTTAATTCGACATGATTGCTGGAATTCAGCGATTACACTGGGCGCTGTGGTAGTGCTTTATTTAAAAATTTAGATGAATAAGTCTTTTTTTACTGTGGGACTAATCCTGGCCCTTAGCACGCGCTGAAGAAATAGAGACATTCTCAAAAACTACATTTCATCGACTTCTTGGCGGTATCAATACGTTTGAGTTACAACGGTTGCGTCACATATTCGTATCAACATGTATTTAGCGATAGTATTCGGATATTACTCGGTTGCACCGCTTTTAACAGTGAAACGTTCGACTGTGGGACTTAATTGAACTGATTTTGGACTTTGACCTTATAAATGTGATAAATGAGCCAGTTTGACTACAAGAAATAACATTCTTCTTAATTTGACATGATTGCTGGAACTCAGCGATTACACTGGGCGCTGTGGCAGCGCTTTATTAAAAATTTAAATAAAAAAGTCATTTTTTACAGTGGGAACAATCCAAGCCGTTAGTTCGCGCTGAAGAAATAGCGACAGTTTCAAAAAGTACATTTCATTGACTTTGTGGCGGTATCAATCCATTTGAGTTACAACTGTTGCGTCACATATTAGTCCCCACATATATTTAGCGATAGTATTCGGTTATTACTATGTTGCATCGCTTTTAACAGTGAAACGTTTGACTGTGGGACTTAATTGAACTGATTCTGGACTGTGACCTCGTAAATGCGATAAATGAACCAATTTGACTACAATAAGTAATATTCTTCTTAATTTGACTTGATTGCTAAAACTCAGCGATTGCGCTGGGCGCTGTGGTAGCACTTCATTTAAAAATTTATATAAAAAAGTCATTTTTTACTGTGGGACCAATCCTAGCCGTTATCGCGCGCTGAAGAAATAGCGACAGTTTCAAAAACTACATTTCATTGACTTTCTAACGGTATCAATCCGCTTGAGTTACAACTGTTGCGTCACATATTCGTCCCCACATGTATTTAGCGATGGTATTCGGATATTACTAGGTTGCATCGCTTTTAACATTAAAACATTTGACTGTGGGACTTAAGTGAACTGATTTTGGACTTTGACCTTATGAATGTGATAAATGAGCCAGTTTGACTACAAGAAGGAACATTCTTCTTAATTTGACTTGATTGCTGAAACTCAGCGATTACAGTGGGCACTGTGGTAACTCTTTGTTAAAAAATGAAGATAAATATGTCTGTTTTTACTGTGAGACCAATCCTAGCCGTTAATTTGCGCTGAAGAAAGAGAGGCAGTTTCAAAAACTACATTTCATTGACTTTCTAACGGTGTCAATCCGTTTGAGTTACAACGGTTGCGTCACATATTCGTACCAACATGTATTTAGTGATTTTCTTCCAATTTTACTAAGTTGTATTGCTTTTAACAGTGAAACGAGTGACTGTGGGAATTAATTGAACTGACTCTGGACTATGTCCTTATAAATGTGACAGATGAGCCAATTGGTCTCCAAGGAATAACTTTCTTCTTAATTTGACGTGATGGCTGGAATTCAGCGATTACACTAAGCTCCGTGGTAGCGCTTTATTTATAAATTTAGATAAATAAGTCTTTTTTTACTGTGGGACTAATACTGGCCGTTAGCACGAGCTGAAGAAATAGAGACATTCTCAAAAACTACAATCATTGACTTCTTGGCCGTATCGATCCGTTTAAGTTAGAACGACTGCTTCACATATTCGTACCAACATGTACTTATTGATTTTCTTCCAATTTTACTAAGTTGTATTGCCTTTAACAGTGAAACGATTGACGGCGGGACTTATTTGAACTGATTTTGGACTTTGACCTTATAAATGTGATAAATGAGCCAGTTTGACTACAAGAAATAACATTCTTCTTAATTTGACATGATTGCTGGAACTCAGCGATTACACTGGGCGCTGTGGCAGCGCTTTATTAAAAATTTAAATAAAAAAGTCATTTTTTACAGTGGGACCAATCCAAGCCGTTAGTTCGCGCTGAAGAAATAGCGACAGTTTCAAAAAGTACATTTCATTGACTTTGTGGCGGTATCAATCCATTTGAGTTACAACTGTTGCGTCACATATTAGTCCCCACATATATTTAGCGATAGTATTCGGTTATTACTATGTTGCATCGCTTTTAACAGTGAAACGTTTGACTGTGGGACTTAATTGAACTGATTCTGGACTGTGACCTCGTAAATGCGATAAATGAACCAATTTGACTACAATAAGTAATATTCTTCTTAATTTGACTTGATTGCTGAAACTCAGCGATTGCAGTGGGTGATGTGGTAGAGTTTTATTTAAAAATTAAGTTAAATAAGTTATTTTTTACTGTGGGACCAATTGCAGCCATTAGTTCGCGCTGAAAAAATAGAGACAGTTTCAAAAACTACATTTCGTTGACTTTGTAACGGTGTCAATCCGTTTGAGTTACAACGGTTGCGTCACATATTCGTCCCCATATGTATTTAGCGATAGTATTCGGATATTACTAGGTTGCATCGCTTTTAACAGTGACACGTTTGACTGTGGGACTTAATTGAACTGATTTTGGACTTTGACCTTATAAATGTGATAAATAAGCCAGTTTGAGTACAAGAAGTAACATTCTTCTTAATTTGACTGGATTGCTGGAACTCAGCGATTGCACTGGGCACTGTGGTAGCGTTTTATTTAAAAACTAAAAGTTAAATAAGTCACTTTTTACTGTGGGAGCAATCCCAGCCGTTAGTTCGCGCTGAATAAACAAAGATGGTTTCAAAAACTACATTTCATTGACTTTCTAACGGTGTTAATCCGTTTGAGTTACAACGGTTGCGTCACATATTCGTACCAACATGTATTTAGGGATTTTTGTCCGATGTGTCTAAGTTGCATCGCTTTTAACAGTGAAATGATTGACTGTGGGACGTAATTGAACTGATTCTGGACTGTGACCTTGTAAATGCGATAAATGAGCCAGTTTGACTACAAGAAATAGCATTCTTCTTAATTTGACATGATTGCTGGAGCTCCGCGATTACACTGGCACTGTGGTAACTCATTGTTAAAAAATTAACATAAATAAGTCATTTTTCACTGTGGGACCAATCCTAGCCGTTAGTTCGCGCTGAAGAAATAGAGCCATTCTCAAAAACTACATTTCGTCGACTTCTTGGCGGTATCAATCCGTTTGAGTTACAACGGCTGCGTCACATATTCGTATCAACATGTATTTAGCGATAGTATTCTGATATTACTAGGTTGCATCGCCTTTAACAGTGAAACGATTGACTGTGGGACTTAATTGAACTAACTTTCGACTGTGACCTGACAAATGTTAAAAATGAGCCAGTTTGACTACAAGAAATAACATTCTTCTTAATTTGACATGATTGCTGGAGCTGAGCGATTACACTGGGCGCTGTGGTAGCACTTTATTAAAAAATTTAAATCAAAAAGTCATTTTTTACTGTGGGTCCAATCCTAGTCGTTATTGCGCGCTGAAAAAATAGCGACAGTTTCAAAAACTACATTTCATTGATTTTCTAACGGTATCAATCTATTTGAGTTACAACTGTTCATCACATATTAGTCCCCACATATATTTAGCGATAGTATTCGGGTATTACTATGTTGCATCGCTTTTAACAGTGAAACGTTTGACTGTGGGAATTAATTGAACTGATTCTAGACTGTGACCTTGTAAATGCGATAAATACACGAATTTGACTACAATAAGTAATATTCTTCTTAATTTGACTGGATTGCTGGAACTCAGCGATTGCACTGGGCACTGTGGTAGCGTTTTATTTAAAAACTAAAAGTTAAATAAGTCACTTTTTACTGTGGGAGCAATCCCAGCCGTTAGTTCGCGCTGAATAAACAAAGACGGTTTCAAAAACTACATTTCATTGACTTTCTAACGGTGTTAATCCGTTTGAGTTACAACGGTTGCGTCACATATTCGTACCAACATGTATTTAGTGATTTTTGTCCGATGTGTCTAAGTTGCATCGCTTTTAACAGTGAAATGATTGACTGTGGGACTTAATTGAACTGATTCTGGACTGTGACCTTGTAAATGCGATAAATGAGCCAGTTTGACTACAAGAAATAGCATTCTTCTTAATTTGACATGATTGCTGGAGCTCCGCGATTACACTGGGCACTGTGGTAACTCATTGTTAAAAAATTAACATAAATAAGTCATTTTTCACTGTGGGACCAATCCTAGCCGTTAGTTCGCGCTGAAGAAATAGAGCCATTCTCAAAAACTACATTTCGTCGACTTCTTGGCGGTATCAATCCGTTTGAGTTACAACGGCTGCGTCACATATTCGTATCAACATGTATTTAGCGATAGTATTCTGATATTACTAGGTTGCATCGCCTTTAACAGTGAAACGATTGACTGTGGGACTTAATTGAACTAACTTTCGACTGTGACCTGACAAATGTTAAAAATGAGCCAGTTTGACTACAAGAAATAACATTCTTCTTAATTTGACATGATTGCTGGAGCTGAGCGATTACACTGGGCGCTGTGGTAGCACTTTATTAAAAAATTTAAATCAAAAAGTCATTTTTTACTGTGGGTCCAATCCTAGTCGTTTATGCGCGCTGAAAAAATAGCGACAGTTTCAAAAACTACATTTCATTGATTTTCTAACGGTATCAATCTATTTGAGTTACAACTGTTCATCACATATTAGTCCCCTCATATATTTAGCGATAGTATTCGGGTATTACTATGTTGCATCGCTTTTAACAGTGAAACGTTTGACTGTGGGAATTAATTGAACTGATTCTGGACTGTGACCTTGTAAATGCGATAAATAAACCAATTTGACTACAATAAGTAATATTCTTCTTAATTTTACTTGATTGCTGGAACTCAGCGATTGCACTGGGCACTGTGGTAGCTTTTATTTAAAAATTAAGTTAAATAAGTCACTTTTTACTGTGGGAGCAATCCCAGCCATTATTTCGCGCTGAATAAACAAAGACGGTTTCAAAAACTACATTTCATTGACTTTCTAACGGTGTTAATCCGTTTGAATTACAACGGTTGCGTCAAATATTCGTACCAACATGTATTTAGTGATTTTTTTCCGATGTGACTAAGTTGCATCGCTTTTAACAGTGAAACGATTGGCTGTGGGACTTAATTGAACTGATTCTGGACTGTGACCTTGTAAATGAGATAAATGAACCAATTGGGCACCAAGGAATAACATTTTTCTTAATTCGACATGATTGCTGGAATTCAGCGATTACACTGGGCGCTGTGGTAGTGCTTTATTTAAAAATTTAGATGAATAAGTCTTTTTTTACTGTGGGACTAATCCTGGCCCTTAGCACGCGCTGAAGAAATAGAGACATTCTCAAAAACTACATTTCATCGACTTCTTGGCGGTATCAATACGTTTGAGTTACAACGGTTGCGTCACATATTCGTATCAACATGTATTTAGCGATAGTATTCGGATATTACTCGGTTGCACCGCTTTTAACAGTGAAACGTTCGACTGTGGGACTTAATTGAACTGATTTTGGACTTTGACCTTATAAATGTGATAAATGAGCCAGTTTGACTACAAGAAATAACATTCTTCTTAATTTGACATGATTGCTGGAACTCAGCGATTACACTGGGCGCTGTGGCAGCGTTTTATTAAAAATTTAAATAAAAAAGTCATTTTTTACAGTGGGAACAATCCAAGCCGTTAGTTCGCGCTGAAGAAATAGCGACAGTTTCAAAAAGTACATTTCATTGACTTTGTGGCGGTATCAATCCATTTGAGTTACAACTGTTGCGTCACATATTAGTCCCCACATATATTTAGCGATAGTATTCGGTTATTACTATGTTGCATCGCTTTTAACAGTGAAACGTTTGACTGTGGGACTTAATTGAACTGATTCTGGACTGTGACCTCGTAAATGCGATAAATGAACCAATTTGACTACAATAAGTAATATTCTTCTTAATTTGACTTGATTGCTAAAACTCAGCGATTGCGCTGGGCGCTGTGGTAGCACTTCATTTAAAAATTTATATAAAAAAGTCATTTTTTACTGTGGGACCAATCCTAGCCGTTATCGCGCGCTGAAGAAATAGCGACAGTTTCAAAAACTACATTTCATTGACTTTCTAACGGTATCAATCCGCTTGAGTTACAACTGTTGCGTCACATATTCGTCCCCACATGTATTTAGCGATGGTATTCGGATATTACTAGGTTGCATCGCTTTTAACATTGAAACATTTGACTGTGGGACTTAAGTGAACTGATTTTGGACTTTGACCTTATGAATGTGATAAATGAGCCAGTTTGACTACAAGAAGTAACATTCTTCTTAATTTGACTTGATTGCTGAAACTCAGCGATTACAGTGGGCACTGTGGTAACTCTTTGTTAAAAAATGAAGATAAATATGTCTGTTTTTACTGTGAGACCAATCCTAGCCGTTAATTTGCGCTGAAGAAAGAGAGACAGTTTCAAAAACTACATTTCATTGACTTTCTAACGGTGTCAATCCGTTTGAGTTACAACGGTTGCGTCACATATTCGTACCAACATGTATTTAGTGATTTTCTTCCAATTTTACTAAGTTGTATTGCTTTTAACAGTGAAACGAGTGACTGTGGGAATTAATTGAACTGACTCTGGACTATGTCCTTATAAATGTGACAGATGAGCCAATTGGTCTCCAAGGAATAACTTTCTTCTTAATTTGACGTGATGGCTGGAATTCAGCGATTACACTAAGCTCCGTGGTAGCGCTTTATTTATAAATTTAGATAAATAAGTCTTTTTTTACTGTGGGACTAATACTGGCCGTTAGCACGAGCTGAAGAAATAGAGACATTCTCAAAAACTACAATCATTGACTTCTTGGCCGTATCGATCCGTTTAAGTTAGAACGACTGCTTCACATATTCGTACCAACATGTACTTATTGATTTTCTTCCAATTTTACTAAGTTGTATTGCCTTTAACAGTGAAACGATTGACGGCGGGACTTATTTGAACTGATTTTGGACTTTGACCTTATAAATGTGATAAATGAGCCAGTTTGACTACAAGAAATAACATTCTTCTTAATTTGACATGATTGCTGGAACTCAGCGATTACACTGGGCGCTGTGGCAGCGCTTTATTAAAAATTTAAATAAAAAAGTCATTTTTTACAGTGGGACCAATCCAAGCCGTTAGTTCGCGCTGAAGAAATAGCGACAGTTTCAAAAAGTACATTTCATTGACTTTGTGGCGGTATCAATCCATTTGAGTTACAACTGTTGCGTCACATATTAGTCCCCACATATATTTAGCGATAGTATTCGGTTATTACTATGTTGCATCGCTTTTAACAGTGAAACGTTTGACTGTGGGACTTAATTGAACTGATTCTGGACTGTGACCTCGTAAATGCGATAAATGAACCAATTTGACTACAATAAGTAATATTCTTCTTAATTTGACTTGATTGCTGAAACTCAGCGATTGCAGTGGGTGATGTGGTAGAGTTTTATTTAAAAATTAAGTTAAATAAGTTATTTTTTACTGTGGGACCAATTGCAGCCATTAGTTCGCGCTGAAAAAATAGAGACAGTTTCAAAAACTACATTTCGTTGACTTTGTAACGGTGTCAATCCGTTTGAGTTACAACGGTTGCGTCACATATTCGTCCCCATATGTATTTAGCGATAGTATTCGGATATTACTAGGTTGCATCGCTTTTAACAGTGACACGTTTGACTGTGGGACTTAATTGAACTGATTTTGGACTTTGACCTTATAAATGTGATAAATAAGCCAGTTTGAGTACAAGAAGTAACATTCTTCTTAATTTGACTGGATTGCTGGAACTCAGCGATTGCACTGGGCACTGTGGTAGCGTTTTATTTAAAAACTAAAAGTTAAATAAGTCACTTTTTACTGTGGGAGCAATCCCAGCCGTTATTTCGCGCTGAATAAACAAAGACGGTTTCAAAAACTACATTTCATTGACTTTCTAACGGTGTTAATCCGTTTGAGTTACAACGGTTGCGTCACATATTCGTACCAACATGTATTTAGTGATTTTTGTCCGATGTGTCTAAGTTGCATCGCTTTTAACAGTGAAATGATTGACTGTGGGACTTAATTGAACTGATTCTGGACTGTGACCTTGTAAATGCGATAAATGAGCCAGTTTGACTACAAGAAATAGCATTCTTCTTAATTTGACATGATTGCTGGAGCTCCGCGATTACACTGGGCACTGTGGTAACTCATTGTTAAAAAATTAACATAAATAAGTCATTTTTCACTGTGGGACCAATCCTAGCCGTTAGTTCGCGCTGAAGAAATAGAGCCATTCTCAAAAACTACATTTCGTCGACTTCTTGGCGGTATCAATCCGTTTGAGTTACAACGGCTGCGTCACATATTCGTATCAACATGTATTTAGCGATAGTATTCTGATATTACTAGGTTGTATCGCCTTTAACAGTGAAACGATTGACTGAGGGACTTAATTGAACTAACTTTCGACTGTGACCTGACAAATGTTAAAAATGAGCCAGTTTGACTACAAGAAATAACATTCTTCTTAATTTGACATGATTGCTGGAGCTGAGCGATTACACTGGGCGCTGTGGTAGCACTTTATTAAAAAATTTAAATCAAAAAGTCATTTTTTACTGTGGGTCCAATCCTAGTCGTTATTGCGCGCTGAAAAAATAGCGACAGTTTCAAAAACTACATTTCATTGATTTTCTAACGGTATCAATCTATTTGAGTTACAACTGTTCATCACATATTACTCCCCACATATATTTAGCGATAGTATTCGGGTATTACTATGTTGCATCGCTTTTAACAGTGAAACGTTTGACTGTGGGAATTAATTGAACTGATTCTAGACTGTGACCTTGTAAATGCGATAAATACACCAATTTGACTACAATAAGTAATATTCTTCTTAATTTGACTTGATTGCTGGAACTCAGCGATTGCACTGGGCACTGTGGTAGCTTTTATTTAAAAATTAAGTTAAATAAGTCACTTTTTACTGTGGGAGCAATCCCAGCCGTTATTTCGCGCTGAATAAACAAAGACGGTTTCAAAAACTACATTTCATTGACTTTCTAACGGTGTTAATCCGTTTGAATTACAACGGTTGCGTCAAATATTCGTACCAACATGTATTTATGATTTTTTTCTGATGTGACTAAGTTGCATCGCTTTTAACAGTGAAACGATTGGCTGTGGGACTTAATTGAACTGATTCTGGACTGTGACCTTGTAAATGAGATAAATGAACCAATTGGGCACCAAGGAATAACATTTTTCGTAATTCGACATGATTGCTGGAATTCAGCGATTACACTGGGCGCTGTGGTAGTGCTTTATTTAAAAATTTAGATAAATAAGTCTTTTTTTACTGTGGGACTAATCCTGGCCGTTAGCACGCGCTGAAAAAATAGAGACATTCTCAAAAACTACATTTCATCGACTTCTTGGCGGTATCAATACGTTTGAGTTACAACGGTTGCGTCACATATTCGTATCAACATGTATTTAGCGATAGTATTCTTATATTACTAGGTTGCATCGCCTTTAACAGTGCAACGATTGACTGTGGGACTTAATTGAACTAACTTTCGGCTGTGACCTGATAAATGTTAAAAATGAGCCAGTTTGACTACAAGAAATAACATTCTTCTTAATTTGACATGATTGCTGGAGCTGAGCGATTACACTGGGCGCTGTGTTAGCACTTTATTAAAAAATTAGGATAAATAAGTCATTTTTTACTGTGGGACCAATCCTAGCCGCTAGTTCGCGCTGAAGAATTAGAGAAAGTTTCAAGAACTACATTTCATTGACTTACTAAAGGTTTCAATCCGTTTGAATTACAACGGTTGCGTCACATATTCGTACCAACATGTATTTAGTGAGTTTCTTCCTATATTTCTAAGTTATATCGCCTTTAACAGTGAAACGATTGACTGTGGAACTTAATTGAACTAACTTTGGACTGTGACCTTATAAATGTGATAAGTGAGCCAACTGGACCCAAAAAATAACATTCTTCTTAATTCGACATGGTTGCTGGAATTCAGCGAGTACACTAGTCTCTCTGGTAATGCTTTATTTAAAAATTTAGATAATTAAGTCTTTTTCTACTGTGGGACTAATACTGGCCGTTAGCACGCGCTGAAGAAATAGAGACATTCTCAAAAACTTCATTACATTGACTTCTTGGCAGTATCAATCCGTTTGAGTTACAACGGTTGCGTCACATATTCGTATGAACATGTATTTAGCGATAGTATTCTGATATTACTAGGTTGCATCGCCTTTAACAGTGAAACGATTGACTGTGGGACTTAATTGAACTAACTTTGGACTGTGACCTGATAAATGTTTTAAATGAGCCAACTGGACCCAAGAAATAACCTTCTTCTTAATTTAACATGATTGCCGGAATTCAGCGATTGCGCTGGGCGCTGTGGTAGCACTTCATTTAAAAATTTATATAAAAAAGTCATTTTTTACTGTGGGCCCAATCCTAGCCGTTATCGCGCGCTGAAGAAATAGCGACAGTTTCAAAAACTACATTTCATTGACTTTCTAACGGTATCAATCCGCTTGAGTTACAACAGTTGCGTCACATATTCGTCCCCACATGTATTTAGCGATGGTATTCGGATATTACTAGGTTGCATCGCTTTTAACATTGAAACATTTGACTGTGGGACTTAATTGAACTGATTTTGGACTTTGACCTTATGAATGTGATAAATGAGCCAGTTTGACTACAAGAAGTAACATTCTTCTTAATTTGACTTGATTGCTGAAACTCAGCGATTACAGTGGGCACTGTGGTAACTCTTTGGTAAAAAATGAAGATAAATAAGTCTGTTTTTACTGTGAGACCAATCCTAGCCGTTAATTTGCGCTGAAGAAAGAGAGACAGTTTCAAAAACTACATTTCATTGACTTTCTAACGGTGTCAATCCGTTTGAGTTACAACGATTGCGTCACATATTCGTACCAACATGTATTTAGTGATTTTCTTCCAATTTTACTAAGTTGTATTGCTTTTAACAGTGAAACGAGTGACTGTGGGAATTAATTGAACTGACTCTGGACTATGTCCTTATAAATGTGACAGATGAGCCAATTGGTCTCCAAGGAATAACTTTCTTCTTTTTTTGACGTGATGGCTGGAATTAAGCGATTACATTAAGCTCCGTGGTAGCGCTTTATTTAAAAATTTAGATAAATAAGTCTTTTTTTACTGTTGGACCAATCCTGGCCGTTAGCATGCGCTGAATAAAGAGGAACAGTTTCAAATACTACATTTCATTGACTTTCTAGCGGTATAAATCCGTTTGAGTTACAACGGTTGCGTCACATATTCGTACCAACATGTACTTAGCGAAAGTATTCGTATAATACTAGGTTGCATCGCTTTTAACGGTGAAACGTTTGACTGTGGGACTTAATTGAACTGATTTTGGACTTTGACCTTATGAATGTGATAAATGAGCCAGTTTGTCTACAAGAAGTAACATTCTTCTCAATTTGACTTGATTGCTGAAACTCAGCGATTACAGTGGGCACTGTGGTAACTCTTTGTTAAAAAATGAAGATGAATAAGTATGTTTTTACTGTGGGACCAATCCTAGCCGTTAATTCGCGTTGAAGAAAGAGAGACAGTTTCAAAAACAACATTTCATTGACTTTCTAACGGTGTCAATCCGTTTGAGTTACAACGTTTGCGTCACATATTCGTACCAACATGTTTTTAGTGATTTTCCTTCAATTTTACTAAGTTGTATTGCTTTTAACAGTGAAACGAGTGACTGTGGGAATTAATTGAACAGACTCTGGACTATGTCCTTATAAATGTGACAGATGAGCCAATTGGTCTCCAAGGAATAATATTCTTCTTAATTTGACGTGATGGCTGGAATTCAGCGATTACATTAAGCTCCGTGGTAGCGCTTTATTTAAAAATTTAGATAATTAAGTCTTTTCTTACTTTTGGACCAATCCTGGCCGTTAGCATGCGCTGAATAAAGAGGAACAGTTTCAAATACTACATTTCATTGACTTTCTAGCGGTATAAATCCGTTTGAGTTACAACGGTTGCGTCACATATTCGTACCAACATGTACTTAGCGAAAGTATTCGTATAATACTAGGTTGCATCGCTTTTAACAGTGAAACGTTTGACTGTGGGACTTAATTGAACTGATTTTGAACTTTGGTCTTATAAATGTGATAAATGAGCCAGTTTAACAACAAGAAGTAACATTCTTCTTAATTTGACTTGATTGCTCGAACTCAGCGATTACACTGGGCGCTGTGGAAGCGCTTTATTTAAAAATTTAGATAAATAAGTCTTTTTTTACTGTGGGACTAATCCTGGCCGTTAGCACGCGCTGAAGAAATGGAGACATTCTCAAAAACTACATTTCATCGACTTCTTGGCGGTATCAATCCGTTTGAGTTACAACGGTTGCGTCACATATTCGTATCAACATGTATTTAGCGATAGTATTCTGATATTACTAGGTTGCATCGCTTTTAACATTGAAACAATTGACTGTGGGACTTAATTGAACTGATTTTGGACTTTGACCTTAGGAATGTGATAAATGAGCCAGTTTGACTACAAGAAGTAACATTCTTCTTAATTTCACTTGATTGCTGGAACTCAGCGATTGCAGTGGGCACTGTGGTAACTCTTTGTTAAAAAATGAAGATAAATAAGTCTGTTTTTACTGTGGGACCAATCCTAGCCGTTAATTTGCGCTGAAGAAAGAGAGACAGTTTCAAAAACTACATTTCATTGACTTTCTAACGGTGTCAATCCGTTTGAGTTACAACGATTGCGTCACATATTCCTACCAACATGTACTTAGCGAAAGTATTCGTATAATACTAGGTTGCATCGCTTTTAACAGTGAAACGTTTGACTGTGGGACTTAATTGAACTGATTATAAACTTTGATCTTATAAATGTGATAAATGAGCCAGTTTGACTACAAGAAGTAACATTCTTCCTAATTTGACTTGATTGCTGGAACTCAGCGATTACAGTGGGCACTGTGGTAACTCTTTGTTAAAAAATGAAGATAAATAAGTCACTTTTAACTGTGGGAGCAATCCTAGCCGTTAGTTCGCGCTGAATAAACAAAGACGGTTTCAAAAACTACATTTCAATGACTTTCTAACGGTGTTAATCCGTTTGAGTTACAACGGTTGCGTCACATATTCGTACCAACATGTATTTTATGATTTTTTTCCGATGTGACTAAGTTGCATCGCTTTTAACAGTGAAACGATTGACTGTGGGACTTAATTGAACTGATTCGGGACTGTGATCTTGTAAATGCGATAAATGAGCCAATAGGCCACCAAGGAATAACATTTTTCTTAATTCGACATGATTGCTGGAATTCAGCGATTACACTGGGCGCTGTGGTAGTGCTTTTTTTAAAAATTTAGATAAATAAGTCTTTTTTTACTGTGGGACTAATCCTGGCCGTTAGCACGCGCTGAAGAAATAGAGACATTCTCAAAAACTACATTTCATTGACTTTCTAGCGGTATAAATCCGTTTGAGTTACAACGGTTGCGTCACATATTCGTATCAACATGTATTTAGCGAAAGTATTCGTATAATACTAGGTTGCATCGCTTTCAACAGTGAAACGTTTGACTGTGGGACTTAATTGAACTGATTTTGAACTTTGGTCTTATAAATGTGATAAATGAGCCAGTTTGACAACAAGAAGTAACATTCTTCTTAATTTGACTTGATTGCTCGAACTCAGCGATTACAGTGGGCACTGTGGTAACTCTTTGTTAAAAAATGAAGATAAATAAGTCTGTTTTTACTGTGGGACCAATCATAGCCGTTAAATCGCGCTGAAGAAAGAGAGACAGTTTCAAAAACTACATTTCATTGACTTTCTAACGGTGTCAATCCGTTTGAGTTACAACAGTTGCGTCACATATTCGTACCAACATGTATTTAGTGATTTTCCTTCAATTTTACTAAGATGTATTGCTTTTAACAGTGAAACGAGTGACTGTGGGAATTAATTGAACTGACTCTGGACTATGTCCTTATAAATGTGACAGATGAGCCAATTGGTCTGGAAGGAATAACTTTCTTCTTAATTTGACGTGATGGCTGGAATTCAGCGATTACATTAAGCTCTGTGGTAGCGCTTTATTTATAAAATTAGATAATTAAGTCTTTTTCTACTGTGGGACTAATACTGGCCGTTAGCACGCGCTGAAGATATAGAGACATTCTCAAAAACTTCATTTCAATGACTTCTTGGCAGTAACAATCCGTTTGAGTTACAACGGTTGCGTCACATATTCGTACCAACCTGTATTTAGTGATATCGATATTACTAAGTTATATTGCTTTTAACAGTGAAACGTTTGACTGTGGGACTTAATTGAACTGATTATAAACTTTGATCTTATAAATGTGATAAATGAGCCAGTTTGACTACAAGAAGTAACATTCTTCCTAATTTGACTTGATTGCTGGAACTCAGCGATTACAGTGGGCACTGTGGTAACTCTTTGTTAAAAAATGAAGATAAATAAGTCACTTTTAACTGTGGGAGCAATCCTAGCCGTTAGTTCGCGCTGAATAAACAAAGACGGTTTCAAAAACTACATTTCAATGACTTTCTAACGGTGTTAATCCGTTTGAGTTACAACGGTTGCGTCACATATTCGTACCAACATGTATTTTATGATTTTTTTCCGATGTGACTAAGTTGCATCGCTTTTAACAGTGAAACGATTGACTGTGGGACTTAATTGAACTGATTCGGGACTGTGATCTTGTAAATGCGATAAATGAGCCAATAGGCCACCAAGGAATAACATTTTTCTTAATTCGACATGATTGCTGGAATTCAGCGATTACACTGGGCGCTGTGGTAGTGCTTTTTTTAAAAATTTAGATAAATAAGTCTTTTTTTACTGTGGGACTAATCCTGGCCGTTAGCACGCGCTGAAGAAATAGAGACATTCTCAAAAACTACATTTCATTGACTTTCTAGCGGTATAAATCCGTTTGAGTTACAACGGTTGCGTCACATATTCGTATCAACATGTATTTAGCGAAAGTATTCGTATAATACTAGGTTGCATCGCTTTCAACAGTGAAACGTTTGACTGTGGGACTTAATTGAACTGATTTTGAACTTTGGTTTTATAAATGTGATAAATGAGCCAGTTTGACAACAAGAAGTAACATTCTTCTTAATTTGACTTGATTGCTCGAACTCAGCGATTACAGTGGGCACTGTGGTAACTCTTTGTTAAAAAATGAAGATAAATAAGTCTGTTTTTACTGTGAGACCAATCATAGCCGTTAAATCGCGCTGAAGAAAGAGAGACAGTTTCAAAAACTACATTTCATTGACTTTCTAACGGTGTCAATCCGTTTGAGTTACAACAGTTGCGTCACATATTCGTACCAACATGTATTTAGTGATTTTCCTTCAATTTTACTAAGATGTATTGCTTTTAACAGTGAAACGAGTGACTGTGGGAATTAATTGAACTGACTCTGGACTATGTCCTTATAAATGTGACAGATGAGCCAATTGGTCTGGAAGGAATAACTTTCTTCTTAATTTGACGTGATGGCTGGAATTCAGCGATTACATTAAGCTCTGTGGTAGCGCTTTATTTATAAAATTAGATAATTAAGTCTTTTTCTACTGTGGGACTAATACTGGCCGTTAGCACGCGCTGAAGATATAGAGACATTCTCAAAAACTTCATTTCAATGACTTCTTGGCAGTAACAATCCGTTTGAGTTACAACGGTTGCGTCACATATTCGTACCAACCTGTATTTAGTGATATCGATATTACTAAGTTATATTGCTTTTAACAGTGAAACGATTGACTGTGGAACTTAATTCAACTAACTTTGGACTGTGACCTTATAAATGTGATTAGTGAGCCAACTGGACCCAAGAAGTAACATTCTTCTTAATTTTACATGATTGCCGGAACTGAGCGCTTACACTAGGCGCTGTGGTAGCACTTTATTTAAAAATTTAAATAAAAAGGTCACTTTTTACTGTGGGACCAATCCTAGCCGTTATCGCGCGCTGAAGAAATAGCGACAGTTTCAAAAACTACATTTCATCGACTTCTTGGCGGTATCAATCCGTTTGAGTTACAACGGTTGCGTCACATATTCCTACCAACATGTACTTAGCGAAAGTATTCGTATAATACTAGGTTGCATCGCTTTTAACAGTGAAACGTTTGACTGTGGGACTTAATTGAACTGATTATAAACTTTGATCTTATAAATGTGATAAATGAGCCAGTTTGAGTACAAGAAGTATCATTCTTGTTAATTTGACTTGATTGCTGAAACTCAGCGATTGCACTGGGCACTGTGTTGTGGTTTTATTTAAAAATTAAGTTAAATAAGTCACTTTTAACTGTGGGAGCAATCCCAGCCGTTAGTTCGCGCTGAATAAACAAAGACGGTTTCAAAAACTACATTTCAATGACCTTCTAACGTTGTTAATCCGTTTGAGTTACAACGGTTGCGTCACATATTCGTACCAACATGTATTTTATGATTTTTTTCCGATGTGACTAAGTTGCATCGCTTTTAACAGTGAAACGATTGACTGTGGGACTTAATTGAACTGATTCGGGACTGTGATCTTGTAAATGCGATAAATGAGCCAATAGGCCACCAAGGAATAACATTTTTCTTAATTCGACATGATTGCTGGAATTCAGCGATTACACTGGGAGCTGTGGTAGTGCTTTATTTAAAAATTTAGATAAATAAGTCTTTTTTTACTGTGGGACTAATCCTGGCCGTTAGCACGCCCTGAAGAATTAGAGATATTCTCAAAAACTACATTTCATTGACTTCTTGGCGGTATCAATCCGTTTGAGTTACAACGGTTGCGTCACATATTCGTATCAACATGTATTTAGCGATAGTATTCTGATATTACTAGGTTGCATCGCTTTTAACATTGAAACATTTGACTGTGGGACTTAATTGAACTGATTTTGGACTTTGACCTTATGAATGTGATAAATGAGCCAGTTTGACTACAAGAAATAACATTCTTCTTAATTTGACTTGATTGCTGGAACTCAGCGATTACATTAGGCGCTGTGGTAGCACTTTATTTAAAAATTTAAATAAAAAGGTCACTTTTTACTGTGGGACCAATCCTAGCCGTTATCGCGCGCTGAAGAAAGAGAGACAGTTTCAAAAACTACATTTCATTGACTTTCTAACGGTGTCAATCCGTTTGAGTTACAACGGTTGCGTCACATATTCGTACCAACATGTATTTAGTGATTTTCTTCCAATTTTACTAAGTTGTATTGCTTTTAACAGTGAAACGAGTGACTGTGGGAAGTAATTGAACTGACTCTGGACTATGTCCTTATAAATATGACAGATGAGCCAATTGGTCTCCAAGGAATAACTTTCTTCTTAATTTGACGTGATGGCTGGAATTGAGCGATCACATTAAGCTCCGTTGTAGCGCTTTATTTAAAAATTTAAATAAAAAGGTCACTTTTTACTGTGGGACCAATCCTAGCCGTTATCGCGCGCTGAAGAAATAGCGACAGTTTCAAAAACTACATTTCATCGACTTCTTGGCGGTATCAATCCGTTTGAGTTACAACGGTTGCGTCACATATTCGTACCATAATGTATTTAGCGATAGTATTCTGATATTACTAGGTTGCATCGCCTTTAACAGTGAAACGATTAACTGTGGGACTTAATTGAACTTATTTTGGACTTTGACCTTATAAATGTGACAAATGAGCCAGTTTGAGTACAAGAAGTAACATTCTTGTTAATTTGACTTGATTGCTGGAACTCAGCGATTGCACTTGGCACTGTGTTGTGGTTTTATTTAAAAATTAAGTTAAATAAGTCACTTTTAACTGTGGGAGCAATCCCAGCCGTTAGTTCGCGCTGAATAAACAAAGACGGTTTCAAAAACTACATTTCAATGACTTTCTAACGGTGTTAATTCGTTTGAGTTACAACGGTTGCGTCACATATTCGTACCAACATGTATTTTATGATTTTTTTCCGATGTGACTAAGTTGCATCGCTTTTAACAGTGAAACGATTGACTGTGGGACTTAATTGAACTGATTCAGGACTGTGATCTTGTAAATGCGATAAATGAGCCAATAGGCCACCAAGGAATAACATTTTTCTTAATTCGACATGATTGCTGGAATTCAGCGATTACACTGGGCGCTGTGGTAGTGTTTTATTTAAAAATTTAGATAAATAAGTCTTTTTTTACTGTGGGACTAATCCTGGCCGTTAGCACGCGCTGAAGAAATAGAGACATTCTCAAAAACTACATTTCATTGATATCTTGGCGGTATCAACCCGTTTGAGTTACAACGGTTGCGTCACATATTCGTATCAACATGTATTTAGCGATAGTATTCTGATAATACTAGGTTGCATCGCTTTTAACATTGAAACATTTGACTGTGGGACTTAATTGAACTGATTTTGGACTTTGACCTTATGAATGTGATAAATGAGCCAGTTTGACTACAAGAAGTAACATTCTTCTTTATTTGACTTGATTGCTGGAACTCAGCGATTACAGTGGGCACTGTGGTAACTCTTTGTTAAAAAATGAAGATAAATAAGTCTGTTTTTACTGTGGTACCAATCCTAGCCGTTAATTCGCGTTGAAGAAAGAGAGACAGTTTCAAAAACTACATTTCATTGACTTTCTAACGGTGTCAATCCGTTTGAGTTACAACGGTTGCGTCACATATTCCTACCAACATGTACTTAGCGAAAGTATTCGTATAATACTAGGTTGCATCGCTTTTAACAGTGAAACGTTTGACTGTGGGACTTAATTGAACTGAATATAAACTTTGATCTTATAAATGTGATAAATGAGCCAGTTTGACTACAAGAAGTAACATTCTTCTTAATTTGACTTGATTGCTGGAACTCAGCGATTACAGTGGGCACTGTGGTAACTCTTTGTTAAAAAATGAAGATAAATAAGTCGGTTTTTACTGTGGGACCAATCCTAGCCGTTAATTCGCGCTGAAGAAAGAGAGACAGATTCAAAAACTACATTTCATTGACTTTCTAACGGTGTCAATCCGTTTGAGTTGCAACGGTTGCGTCACATATTCGTACCAACATGTATTTAGTGATTTTCTTTCAGTTTTACTAAGTTGTATTGCTTTTAACAGTGAAACGAGTGACTATGGGAAGTAATTGAACTGACTTTGGACAATGTCCTTATAAATGTGACAGATGAGCCAATTGGTCTGCAAGGAATAACTTTCTTCATAATTTGACGTGATGGCTGGAATTCAGCGATTACATTAAGCTCTGTGGTAGCGCTTTATTTAAAAATTTAGATAAATAAGTCTTTTCTTACTGTTGGACCAATCCTGGCCGTTAGCATGCGCTGAATAAAGAGGAACAGTTTCAAATACTACATTTCCTTGACTTTCTAGCGGTATAAATCCGGTTGAGTTACAACGGTTGCGTCACATATTCGTACCAACATGTACTTAGCGAAAGTATTCGTATAATACTAGGTTGCATCGCTTTTAACAGTGAAACGTTTGACTGTGGGACTTAATTGAACTGATTTTGAACTTTGATCTTATAAATGTGATAAATGAGTCAGTTTGAGTACAAGAAGTAACATTCTTCTTAATTTGACTTGATTGCTGGAACTCAGCGATTGCACTGGCCACTGTGGTAGCGTTTTATTTAAAAATTTAGATAAATAAGTCTTTTTTTACTGTGGGACTAATCCTGACCGTTAGCACGCGCTGAAGAAGTTGAGACATTCTCAAAAACTACATTTCATCGACTTCTTGGCGGTATCAATCCGTTTGAGTTACAACGGTTGCGTCACATATTCGTATCAACATGTATTTAGCGATAGTATTCTGATATTACTAGGTTGCATCGCCTTTAACAGTGAAACGATTGACTGTGGGTCTTAATTGAACTAACTTTGGACTGTGACCTGATAAATGTTATAAATGAGCCAACTGGACCCAAGAAATAACATTCTTCTTAATTTGACATGATTGCCGGAACTCAACGATTACGCTGGGCGCTGTGGTAGCACTTCATTTAAAAAATTTAAATAAAAAAGTCATTTTTTACTGTGGGACTAATCCTAGCCGTTATCGCGCGCTGAAGAAATAGCGACAGTTTCAAAAACTACATTTCATTGACTTTCTAACGGTATCAATCCGCTTCAGTTACAACTGTTCCGTCACATATTCGTCCCCACATGTATTTAGCGACAGTATTCGGATATTACTAGGTTGCATCGCTTTTAACATTGAAACATTTGACTGTGGGACATAATTGAACTGATTTTGGACTTTGACCTTATGAATATGATAAATGAGCCAGTTTGACTACAAGAAGTAACATTCTTGTTAATTTGACTTGATTGCTGGAACTCAGCGATTGCACTGGGCACTGTGTTAGGGTTTTATTTAAAAATTAAGTTAAATAAGTCACTTTTAACTGTGGGAGCAATCCCAGCCGTTAGTTCGCGCTGAATAAACAAAGACAGTTTCAAAAACTACATTTCATTGACTTTCTAACGGTGTCAATCCGTTTGAGTTACAACGGTTGAGTCACATATTCGTACCAAAATGTATTTAGTGATTTTCTTCCAATTTTACTAAGTTGTATTGCTTTTAACAGTGAAACGAGTGACTGTGGGAATTAATTGAACTGACTCTGGACTATGTCCTTATAAATGTGACAGACGAGCCAATTGGTCTCCAAGGAATAACTTTCTTCATAATTTGACGTGATGGCTGGAATTCAGCGATTACATTAAGCTCCGTGGTAGCGCTTTATTTAAAAATTTAGATAAATAAGTCTTTTCATACTGTTGGACCAATCCTGGCCGTTAGCATGCGCTGAATAAAGAGGAACAGTTTCAAATACTGCATTTCCTTGACTTTCTAGCGGTATAAATCCGGTTGAGTTACAACGGTTGCGTCACATATTCGTACCAACATGTACTTAGCGAAAGTATTCGTATAATACTAGGTTGCATCGCTTTTAACAGTGAAACGTTTAACTGTGGGACTTAATTGAACTGATTTTGAACTTTGATCTTATAAATGTGATAAATGAGCCAGTTTGAGTACAAGAAGTAACATTCTTCTTAATTTGACTGGATTGCTGGAACTCAGCGATTGCACTGGGCACTGTGGTAGCGTTTTAATTAAAAATTTAGATAAATAAGTCTTTTTTTACTGTGGGACTAATCCTGGCCGTTAGCACGCGCTGAAGAAGTTGAGACATTCTCAAAAACTACATTTCATCGACTTCTTGGCGGTATCAATCCGTTTGAGTTACAACGGTTGCGTCACATATTCGTATGAACGTGTATTTAGCGATAGTATTCTGATATTACTAGGTTGCATCGCCTTTAACAGTGAAACGATTGACTGTGGGACTTAATTGAACTAACTTTGGACTGTGACCTGATAAATCTTATAAATGAGCCAACTGGCCCCAAGAAATAACATTCTTCTTAATTTGACATGATTGCCGGAACTCAACGATTACGCTGGGCGCTGTGGTAGCACTTCATTTAAAAAATTTAAATAAAAAAGTCATTTTTTACTGTAGGACCAATCCTAGCCGTTATCGCGCGCTGAAGAAATAGCGACAGTTTCAAAAACTACATTTCATTGACTTTCTAACGGTATCAATCCGCTTGAGTTACAACTGTTGCGTCACATATTCGTCCCCACATGTATTTAGCGATAGTATTCGGATATTACTAGGTTGCATCGCTTTTAACATTGCAACATTTGACTGTGGGACTTAATTGAACTGATTTTGGACTTTGACCTTATGAATGTGATAAATGAGCCAGTTTGACTACAAGAAGTAACATTCTTCTTAATTTGACTTGATTGCTGGAACTCAGCGATTACAGTGAGCACTGTTCTAACTCTTTGTTAAAAAATGAAGATAAATAAGTCTGTTTTTACTGTGGGACCAATCCTAGCCGTTAATTCGCGCTGAAGAAAGAGAGACAGTTTCAAAAACTACATTTCATTGACTTTCTAACGGTGTCAATCCGTTTGAGTTACAACGGTTGAGTCACATATTCGTACCAAAATGTATTTAGTGATTTTCTTCCAATTTTACTAAGTTGTATTGCTTTTAACAGTGAAACGAGTGACTGTGGGAATTAATTGAACTGACTCTGGACTATGTACTTATAAATGTGACAGATGAGCCAATTGGTCTCCAAGGAATAACTTTCTTCTTAATTTGACGTGATGGCTGGAATTCAGCGATTACATTAAGCTCCGTGGTAGCGCTTTATTTAAAAATTTAGATAAATAAGTCTTTTCATACTGTTGGACCAATCCTGGCCGTTAGCATGCGCTGAATAAAGAGGAACAGTTTCAAATACTGCATTTCATTGACTTTCTAGCGGTATAAATCCGTTTGAGTTTCAACGGTTGCGTCACAAATTCGTACCAATATGTACTTAGCGAAAGTATTCGTATAATACTAGGTTGCATCGCTTTTAACAGTGACACGTTTGACTGTGGGACTTAATTGAACTGATTTTGAACTTTGACGTTATGAATGTGATAAATGAGCTAGTTTGACTACAAGAAGTAACATTCTTCTTAATTTGACTTGATTGCTGGAACTCAGCGATTACAGTGGGCACTGTGGTAATTCTTAGTTAAAAAATGAAGATAAATAAGACTGTTTTTACTGTGGGACCAATCCTAGCCGTTAATTCGCGCTGAAGAAAGAGAGACAGTTTCAAAAAAGTACATTTCATTGACTTTGTAACGGTGTCAATCCGTTTGAGTTACAACGGTTGCGTCACATATTCGTACCAACATGTATTTAGTGATTTTCTTCCAATTTTACTAAGTTGTATTGCTTTTAACAGTGAAACGAGTGACTGTGGGAATTAATTGAACTGACTCTGGACTATGTCCTTATAAATGTGACAGATGAGCCAATTGGTCTCCAAGGAATAACTTTCTTCTTAATTTGACGTGATGGCTGGAATTCAGCGATTACAATAAGCTCCGTGGTAGCGCTTTATTTAAAAATTTAGATAAATAAGTCTTTTCTTACTGTTGGACCAATCCTGGCCGATAGCATGCGCTGAATAAAGAGGAACAGTTTCAAATACTACATTTCATTGACTTTCTAGCGGTATAAATCCGTTTGAGTTTCAACGGTTGCGTCACATATTCGTACCAACATGTACTTAGCGAAAGTATTCGTATAATACTAGGTTGCATCGCTTTTAACAGTGAAACGTTTGACTGTGGGACTTAATTGAACTGATTTTGAACTTTGACCTTATGAATGTGATAAATGAGCTAGTTTGACTACAAGAAGTAACATTCTTCTTAATTTGACTTGATTGCTGGAACTCAGCGATTACAGTGGGCACTGTGGTAATTCTTTGTTAAAAAATGAAGATAAATAAGTCTGTTTTTACTGTGGGACCAATCCCAGCCGTTAATTCGCGCTGAAGAAAGAGAGACAGTTTCAAAAAATACATTTCATTGACTTTGTAACGGTGTCAATCCGTTTGAGTTACAACGGTTGCGTCACATATTCGTACCAACATGTATTTAGTGATTTTCTTCCAATTTTACTAAGTTGTATTGCTTTTAACAGTGAAACGAGTGACTGTGGGAATTAATTGAACTGACTCTGGACTATGTCCTTATAAATGTGACAGATGAGCCAATTGGTCTCCAAGGAATAACTTTCTTCTTAATTTGACGTGATGGCTGGAATTCAGCGATTACATTAAGCTCCGTGGTAGCGCTTTATTTAAAAATTTAGATAAATAAGTCTTTTCTTACTGTTGGACCAATCCTGGCCGATAGCATGCGCTGAATAAAGAGGAACAGTTTCAAATACTACATTTCATTGACTTTCTAGCGGTATAAATCCGTTTGAGTTTCAACGGTTGCGTCACATATTCGTACCAACATGTACTTAGCGAAAGTATTCGTATAATACTAGGTTGCATCGCTTTTAACAGTGAAACGTTTGACTGTGGGACTTAATTGAACTGATTTTGAACTTTGACCTTATGAATGTGATAAATGAGCTAGTTTGACTACAAGAAGTAACATTCTTCTTAATTTGACTTGATTGCTGGAACTCAGCGATTACAGTGGGCACTGTGGTAATTCTTTGTTAAAAAATGAAGATAAATAAGTCTGTTTTTACTGTGGGACCAATCCTAGCCGTTAATTCGCGCTGAAGAAAGAGAGACAGTTTCAAAAACTACATTTCATTGACTTTCTAACGGTGTCAATCCGTTTGAGTTACAACGGTTGCGTCACATATTTGTACCAACATGTACTTAGCGAAAGTATTCGTATAATACTAGGTTGCATCGCTTTTAACAGTGAAACGTTTGACTGTGGGACTTAATTGAACTGATTTTGAACTTTGACCTCATGAATGTGATAAAAGAGCTAGTTTGACTACAAGAAGTAACATTCTTCTTAATTTGACTGGATTGCTGGAACTCAGCGATTACAGTGGGCACTGTGGTAACTCTTTGTTAAAAAATGAAGATAAATAAGTCTGTTTTTACTGTGGGACCAATCCTAGCCGTTAATTCGCGCTGAAGAAAGAGAGGCAGTTTCAAAAACTACATTTCATTGACTTTCTAACGGTGTCAATCCGTTTGAGTTACAACGGTTGCGTCACATATTCGTACCAACATGTATTTAGTGATTTTCTTACAATTTTAATAAGTTGTATTGCTTTTAACAGTGAAACGATTGACTGTGGGAATTGATTGAACTGACTCTGGACTATGTCCTTATAAATGTGACAGATGAGCCAATTGGTCTCCAAGGAATAACTTTCTTCTTAATTTGACTTGATGGCTGGAACTCAGCGATTACAGTGGTCAGTGTGGTAACTCTTTGTTAAAAAATGAAGATAAATAAGTCTGTTTTTACTGTGGGACAAATCCTAGCCGTTAATTCGCGCTGAAGAAAGAGAGACAGTTTCAAAAACTACATTTCATTGACTTTCTAACGGTGTTAATCCGTTTGAGTTACAACGGTTGCGTCACATATTCGTATCAACATGTATTTAGTGATTTTCTTTCAATTTTACTAAGTTGTATTGCTTTTAACAGTGAAACGAGTGACTGTGGGAATTAATTGAACTGACTCTGGACTATGTCTTTATAAATGTGACAGATGAGCCAATTGGTCTCCAAGGAATAACTTTCTTCTTAATTTGACGTGATGGCTGGAATTCAGCGATTACATTAAGCCCTGTGGTAGCGCTTTATTTAAAAATTTAGATAAATAAGTCTTTTCTTACTGTTGGACCAATCCTGGCCGTTAGCATGCGCTGAATAAAGAGGAACAGATTCAAAAACTACATTTCATTGACTTTCTAAAGGTGTTAATCCGTTTGAGTTACAACGGTTGCGTCACATATTCGTACCAACATGTATTTAATGATTTTTTTCCGATGTGACTAAGTTGCATCGCTTTTAACAGTGAAACGATTGACTGTGGGACTTAATTGAACTGATTCTGGACTGTGACCTTGTAAATGCGATAAATGAGCCAATTGGCCACCAAGGAATAACATTTTTCTTAATTCGACATGATTGCTGGAATTCAGCGATTACACTGGGCGATGTGGTAGTGCTTTATTTAAAAATTTAGATAAATAAGTCTTTTTTTACTGTTGGACTAATCCTGGCCGTTAGCACGCGCTGAAGAAATAGCGACAGTTTCAAAAACTACATTTCATTGACTTTCTAACGGTATGAATCCGCTTGAGTTACAACTGTTGCGTCACATATTCGTCCCCACATGTATTTAGCGATAGTATTCGGATATTACTAGGTTGTATCGCTTTTAACAGTGAAACGTTTGACTGTGGGACTTAATTGAACTGATTTTGAACTTTGACCTTATGAATGTGATAAATGAGCTAGTTTGACTACAAGAAGTAACATTCTTCTTAATTTGACTGGATTGCTGGAACCCAGCGATTACAGTGGGCACTGTGGTAACTCTTTGTTAAAAAATGAAGATAAATAAGTCTGTTTTTACTGTGGGACCAATTCTAGCCGTTAATTCGCGCTGAAGAAAGAGAAACAGTTGCAAAAACTACATTTCATTGACTTTCTAACGGTGTCAATCCGTTTGAGTTACAACGGTTGCGTCACATATTCGTACCAACATGTATTTAGTGATTTTCTTCCAATTTTAAAAAGTTGTATTGCTTTTAACAGTGAAACGAGTGACTGTGGGAATTAATTGAACTGACTCTGGACTATGTCCTTATAAATGTGACAGATGAGCCAATTGGTCTCCAAGGAATAACTTTCTTCTTAATTTGACGTGATGGCTGGAATTCAGCGATTACATTAGGCTCCGTGGTAGCGCTTTATTTAAAAATTTAGATAAATAAGTCTTTTCTTACTGTTGGACCAATCCTGGCCGCTAGCATGCGCTGAATAAAGAGGAACAGTTTCAAATACTACATTTCATTGACTTTCTAGCGGTATAAAACCGTTTGAGTTACAACGGTTGCGTCACATATTCCTACCAACATGTACTTAGCGAAAGTATTCGTATAATACTAGGTTGCATCGCTTTTAACAGTGAAACGTTTGACTGTGGGACTTAATTGAACTGATTTTGAACTTTGATCTTATAAATGTGATAAATGAGCCAGTTTGACTACAAGAAGTAACATTCTTCTTAATTTGACTTGATTGGTGGAACTCAGCGATTATAGTGGGCACTGTGGTAACTCTTTGTTAAAAAATGAAGATAAATAAGTCTGTTTTTACTGTGGGACTAATCCTAGCCGTTAATTCGCGCTGAAGAAAGAAAGACAGTTTCAAAAACTACATTTCATTGACTTTCTAACGGTGTCAATCCGTTTGAGTTACAACGGTTGCGTCATATATTCGTATCAACATGTATTTAGCGATAGTATTCTGATATTACTAGGTTGCATCGCCTTTAGCAGTGAAACGATTGACTGTGGGACTTAATTGAACTAACTTTGGACTGTGACCTGATAAATGTTATAAATGAGCCAACTGGACCCAAGAAATAACATTCTTCTTAATTTGACAAGATTGCCGGAACTCAGCGATTACGCTGGGCGCTGTGGTAGCACTTCATTTAAAAATTTAAATAAAAAAGTCATTTTTTACTGTGGGACCAATCCTAGCCGTTAATTCGCGCTGAAGAAAGAGAGACAGTTTCAAAAACTACATTTCATTGACTTTCTAACGGTGTCAATCCGTTTGAGTTACAACGGTTGCGTCACATATTCGTACCAACATGTATTTAGTGATTTTCTTCCAATTTTACTAAGTTGTATTGCCTTTAACAATGAAACGAGTGACTGTGGGAATTAATTGAACTGACTCTGGACTATGTCTTTATAAATGTAACAGATGAGCCAATTGGTCTCCAAGGAATAACTATCTTCTTAATTTGACGTGATGGCTGGAATTCAGCGATTACATTAAGCATTGTGGTAGCGCTTTATTTAAAAATTTAGATAAATAAGTCTTTTCTTACTGTTGGACCAATCTTGGCCGTTAGCATGCGCTGAATAAAGAGGAACAGATTTAAAAACTACATTTCATTGACTTTCTAAAGGTGTTAATCCGTTTGAGTTACAACGGTTGCGTCACATATTCGTACCAACATGTATTTAATTATTTTTTTCCGATGTGACTAAGTTGCATCGCTTTTAACAGTGAAACGATTGACTGTGGGACTTAATTGAACTGATTCTGGACTGTGACCTTGTAAATGCGATAAATGAGCCAATTTGCCACCAATGAATAACATTTTTCTTAATTCGACATGATTGCTGGAATTCAGCGATTACAATGGGCGCTGTGGTAGTGCTTTATTTAAAAATTTAGATAAATAAGTCTTTTTTTACTGTGGGACTAATCCTGGCCGTTAACACGCGCTGATGAAATAGCGACAGTTTCAAAAACAACATTTCATTGACTTTCTAACGGTATCAATCCGCTTGAGTTACAACTGTTTCCGTCACATATTCGTCCACACATGTATTTAGCGATTGTATTCGGATATTACTAGGTTGCATCGCTTTTAACTTTGAAACATTTGACTGTGGGACATAATTAAACTGATTTTGGACTTTGACCTTATGAATGTGATGAATGAGCCAGTTTGATTACAAGAAGTTACATTCTTCTTAATTTGAATTGATTGCTGAAACTCAGCGATTACAGTGGGCACTGTGGAAACTCTTTGTTAAAAAATGAAGATAAATAAGTCTGTTTTTACTGTTGGACCAATCCTAGCCGTTAATTCGCGCTGAAGAAAGAGAGACAGTTTCAAAAACTAAATTTCATTGACTTTCTAACGGTGTCAATCCGTTTGAGTTACAACGGTTGCGTCACATATTCGTACCAACATGTAATTAGTGATTTTCTTCCAATTTTACTAAGTTGTATTGCTTTTAACAGTGAAACGAGTGACTGTGGGAATTAATTGAACTGACTCTGGACTATGTCCTTTTAAATGTGACAGATGAGCCAATTGGTCTCCAAGGAATAACTTTCTTCTTAATTTGACGTGATAGCTGGAATTCAGCGATTACATTAAGCTCCGTGGTAGCGCTTTATTTAAAAATTTAGATAAATAAGTCTTTTCTTACTGTGGGACCAATCCCAGCCGTTATCGCGCGCTGAAGAAATAGCGACAGTTTCAAAAACTACATTTCATTGACTTTCTAACGGTATCAATCCGCTTGAGTTACAACTGTTGCGTCACATATTCGTCCCCACATGTATTTAGCGATTGCATTCGGATATTACTAGGTTGCATCGCTTTTAACTTTGAAACATTCGACTGTGGGACATTATTGAACTGATTTTGGACTTTGACCTTATGAATATGAAAAATCAGCCAGTTTGACTACAAGAAGTAACATTCTTCTTAATTTGACTTGATTGCTGGAACTCAGCGATTACAGTGGTCAGTGTGGTAACTCTTTGTTAAAAAATGAAGATAAATAAGTCTGTTTTTACTGTGGGACCAATCCTAGCCGTTAATTCGCGCTGAAGAAAGAGAGACAGTTTCAAAAACTACATTTCATTGACTTTCTAACGGTGTCAATCCGTTTGAGTTACAACGGTCGCGTCACATATTCGTACCAACATGTATTTAGTGACTTTCTTCCAATTTTACTAAGTTGTATTGCTTTTAACAGTGAAACGAGTGACTGTGGGAATTGATTGAACTGACTCTGGACTATGTCTTTATAAATGTGACAGATGAGCCAATTGGTCTCCAAGGAATAACTTTCTTCTTAATTTGACGTGATGGCTGGAATTCAGCGATTACATTAAGCATTGTGGTAGCGCTTTATTAAAAAATTTAGATAAATAAGTATTTCCTTGCTGTTGCACCAATCCTGGCCATTAGCATGCGCTGAATAAAGGAGAACAGATTTAAAAACTACATTTCATTGACTTTCTAAAGGTGTTAATCCGTTTGAGTTACAACTGTTGCGTCACATATTCGTCCCCACATGTATTTAGCGATAGTATTCGGATATTACTAGGTTGCATCGCTTTTAACTTTGAAACATTTGACTGTGGGACATAATTGAACTGATTTTGGACTTTGACCTTATGAATATGATAAATGAGCCAGTTTGACTACAAGAAGTAACATTCTTCTTAATTTGACTTGATTGCTGGAACTCAGCGATTACAGTGGTCAGTGTGGTAACTCTTTGTTAAAAATTGAAGATAAATTAGTCTGTTTTTACTGTGGGACCAATCCTAGCCGTTAATTCGCGCTGAAGAAAGAGAGACAGTTTCAAAAACTACATTTCATTGACTTTCTAACGGTGTCAATCCGTTTGAGTTACAACGGTTGCGTCACATATTCGTACAAACATGTATTTAGTGATTTTCTTCTAATTTTACTAAGTTGTATTGCTTTTAACAGTGAAACGAGTGACTGTGGGAATTAATTGAACTGACTCTGGACTATGTCTTTATAAATGTGACAGATGAGCCAATTGGTCTCCAAGGAATAACTTTCTTCTTAATTTGACGTGATGGCTGGAATTCAGCGATTACATTAAGCACTGTGGTAGCGCTTTATTAAAAAATTTAGATAAATAAGTCTTTCCTTACTGTTGCACCAATCCTGGCCGCTAGCATGCGCTGAATAAAGGAGAACAGATTTAAAAACTACATTTCATTGACTTTCTAAAGGTGTTAATCCGTTTGAGTTACAACGGTTGCGTCACATATTCGTACCAACATGTATTTAATGATTTTTTTCCGATGTGACTAAGTTGCATCGCTTTTAACAGTGAAACGATTGACTCTGGGACTTAATTGAACTGATTCTGGACTGTGACCTTGTAAATGCGATAAATGAGCCAATTGGCCACCAAGGAATAACATTTTTCTTAATTCGACATGATTGCGGGAATTCAGCGATTACACTGGGCGCTGTGGTAGTGCTTTATTTAAAAATTTATATAAGTAAGTCTTTTTTTACTGTGGGACTAATCCTGGCCGTTAGCACGCGCTGAAGAAATAGCGACAGTTTCAAAAACAACATTTCATTGACATTCTAACGGTATCAATCCGCTTGAGTTACAACTGTTGCGTCACATATTCGTCCCCACATGTATTTAGCGATAGTATTCGGATATTACTAGGTTGCATCGCTTTTAACATTGAAACATTTGACTGTGGGACTTAATTGAACTGATTTTGGACTTTGACCTTATGAATGTGATAAATGAGCCAGTTTGATTACAAGAAGTAACATTCTTCTTAATTTGACTTGATTGCTGGAACTCAGCGATTACAGTGGTCAGTGTGGTATCTCTTTGTTAAAAAATGAAGATAAATAAGTCTGTTTTTACTGTGGGACCAATCCTAGCTGTTAATTCGCGCTGAAGAAAGAGAGACAGTTTCAAAAACTACATTTCATTGACTTTCTAACGGTGTCAATCCGTTTGAGTTACAACGGTTGCGTCACATATTCGTACCAACATGTATTTAGTGATTTTCTTCCAATTTTACTAAGTTGTATTGCTTTTAACAGTGAAACGAGTGACTGTGGGAATTAATTGAACTGACTCTGGACTATGTCTTTATAAATGTGACAGATGAGCCAATTGGTCTCCAAGGAATAACTTTCTTCTTAATTTGACGTGATGGCTGGAATTCAGCGATTACATTAAGCATTGTGGTAGCGCTTTATTAAAAAATTTAGATAAATAAGTATTTCCTTGCTGTTGCACCAATCCTGGCCATTAGCATGCGCTGAATAAAGGAGAACAGATTTAAAAACTACATTTCATTGACTTTCTAAAGGTGTTAATCCGTTTGAGTTACAACTGTTGCGTCACATATTCGTCCCCACATGTATTTAGCGATAGTATTCGGATATTACTAGGTTGCATCGCTTTTAACTTTGAAACATTTGACTGTGGGACATAATTGAACTGATTTTGGACTTTGACCTTATGAATATGATAAATGAGCCAGTTTGACTACAAGAAGTAACATTCTTCTTAATTTGACTTGATTGCTGGAACTCAGCGATTACAGTGGTCAGTGTGGTAACTCTTTGTTAAAAATTGAAGATAAATTAGTCTGTTTTTACTGTGGGACCAATCCTAGCCGTTAATTCGCGCTGAAGAAAGAGAGACAGTTTCAAAAACTACATTTCATTGACTTTCTAACGGTGTCAATCCGTTTGAGTTACAACGGTTGCGTCACATATTCGTACAAACATGTATTTAGTGATTTTCTTCTAATTTTACTAAGTTGTATTGCTTTTAACAGTGAAACGAGTGACTGTGGGAATTAATTGAACTGACTCTGGACTATGTCTTTATAAATGTGACAGATGAGCCAATTGGTCTCCAAGGAATAACTTTCTTCTTAATTTGACGTGATGGCTGGAATTCAGCGATTACATTAAGCACTGTGGTAGCGCTTTATTAAAAAATTTAGATAAATAAGTCTTTCCTTACTGTTGCACCAATCCTGGCCGCTAGCATGCGCTGAATAAAGGAGAACAGATTTAAAAACTACATTTCATTGACTTTCTAAAGGTGTTAATCCGTTTGAGTTACAACGGTTGCGTCACATATTCGTACCAACATGTATTTAATGATTTTTTTCCGATGTGACTAAGTTGCATCGCTTTTAACAGTGAAACGATTGACTGTGGGACTTAATTGAACTGATTCTGGACTGTGACCTTGTAAATGCGATAAATGAGCCAATTGGCCACCAAGGAATAACATTTTTCTTAATTCGACATGATTGCGGGAATTCAGCGATTACACTGGGCGCTGTGGTAGTGCTTTATTTAAAAATTTATATAAGTAAGTCTTTTTTTACTGTGGGACTAATCCTGGCCGTTAGCACGCGCTGAAGAAATAGCGACAGTTTCAAAAACAACATTTCATTGACATTCTAACGGTATCAATCCGCTTGAGTTACAACTGTTGCGTCACATATTCGTCCCCACATGTATTTAGCGATAGTATTCGGATATTACTAGGTTGCATCGCTTTTAACATTGAAACATTTGACTGTGGGACTTAATTGAACTGATTTTGGACTTTGACCTTATGAATGTGATAAATGAGCCAGTTTGATTACAAGAAGTAACATTCTTCTTAATTTGACTTGATTGCTGGAACTCAGCGATTACAGTGGTCAGTGTGGTATCTCTTTGTTAAAAAATGAAGATAAATAAGTCTGTTTTTACTGTGGGACCAATCCTAGCTGTTAATTCGCGCTGAAGAAAGAGAGACAGTTTCAAAAACTACATTTCATTGACTTTCTAACGGTGTCAATCCGTTTGAGTTACAACGGTTGCGTCACATATTCGTACCAACATGTATTTAGTGATTTTCTTCCAATTTTACTAAGTTGTATTGCTTTTAACAGTGAAACGAGTGACTGTGGGAATTAATTGAACTGACTCTGGACTATGTCTTTATAAATGTGACAGATGAGCCAATTGGTCTCCAAGGAATAACTTTCTTCTTAATTTGACGTGATGGCTGAAATTCAGCGATTACATTAAGCATTGTGGTAGCGCTTTATTTAAAAAATTAGATAAATAAGTCTTTCCTTACTGTTGGACCAATCCTGGCCGTTAGCATGCGCTGAATAAAGAGGAACAGATTTAAAAACTACATTTCATTGACTTTCTAAAGCTGTTAATCCGTTTTTGTTACAACGGTTGCGTCACATATTTGTACCAACATGTATTTAATGATTTTTTTCCGATGTGACTAAGTTGCATCGCTTTTAACAGTGAAATGATTGACTGTGGGACTTAATTGAACTGATTCTGGACTGTGACCTTGTAAATGCGATAAATGAGCCAATTGGCCACCAAGGAATAACATTCTTCTTAATTCGACATGATTGCTGGAATTCAGCGATTACACTGGGCGCTGTGGTAGTGCTTTATTTAAAAATTTAGATAAGTAAGTCTTTTTTTACTGTGGGACTAATCCTGGCCGTTAGCACGCGCTGAAAAAATAGCGACAGTTTCAAAAACAACATTTCATTGACTTTCTAACGGTATCAATCCGCTTGAGTTACAACTGTTGCGTCACATATTCGTCCCCACATGTATTTAGCGATAGTATTCGGATATTACTAGGTTGCATCGCTTTTAACATTGAAACATTTGACTGTGGGACTTAATTGAACTGATTTTGGACTTTGACCTTATGAATGTGATAAATGAGCCAGTTTGATTACAAGAAGTAACATTCTTCTTAATTTGACTTGATTGCTGGAACTCAGCGATTACAGTGGTCAGTGTGGTAACTCTTTGTTAAAAAATGAAGATAAATAAGTCTGTTTTTACTGTGGGACCAATCCTAGCCGTTAATTCGCGCTGAAGAAAGAGAGACAGTTTCAAAAACTACATTTCATTGACTTTCTAACGGTGTCAATCCGTTTGAGTTACAACGGTTGCGTCACATATTCGTACCAACATGTATTTAGTGATTTTCTTCCAATTTTACTAAGTTGTATTGCTTTTAACAGTGAAACGAGTGACTGTGGGAATTAATTGAACTGACTCTGGACTATGTCTTTATAAATGTGACAGATGAGCCAATTGGTCTCCAAGGAATAACTTTCTTCTTGATTTGACGTGATGGCTGGAATTCAGCGATTACATTAAGCATTGTGGTAGCGCTTTATTTAAAAAATTAGATAAATAAGTCTTTCCTTACTGTTGGACCAATCCTGGCCGTTAGCATGCGCTGAATAAAGAGGAACAGATTTAAAAACTACATTTCATTGACTTTCTAACGGTATCAATCCGCTTGAGTTACAACTGTTGCGTCACATATTCGTCCCCACATGTATTTAGCGATAGTATTCGGATATTACTAGGTTGCATCGCTTTTAACATTGAAACATTTGACTGTGGGACTTAATTGAACTGATTTTGGACTTTGACCTTATGAATGTGATAAATGAGCCAGTTTGATTACAAGAAGTAACATTCTTCTTAATTTGACTTGATTGCTGGAACTCAGCGATTACAGTGGTCAGTGTGGTAACTCTTTGTTAAAAAATGAAGATAAATAAGTCTGTTTTCACTGTGGGACCAATCCTAGCCGTTAATTCGCGCTGAAAAAAGAGAGACAGTTTCAAAAACTACATTTCATTGACTTTCTAACGGTGTCAATCCGTTTGAGTTACAACGGTTGCGTCACATATTCGTACCAACATGTATTTAGTGATTTTTTTCCAATTTTACTAAGTTGTATTGCTTTTAACAGTGAAACGAGTGACTGTGGGAATTAATTGAACTGACTCTGGACTATGTCTTTATAAATGTGACAGATGAGCCAATTGGTCTCCAAGGAATAACTTTCTTCTTAATTTGACGTGATGGCTGGAATTCAGCGATTACATTAAGCATTGTGGTAGCGCTTTATTTAAAAATTTAGATAAATAAGTCTTTCCTTACTGTTGGACCAATCCTGGCCGTTAGCATGCGCTGAATAAAGAGGAACAGATTTAAAAATTACATTTCATTGACTTTCTAAAGCTGTTAATCCGTTTGAGTTACAACGGTTGCGTCACATATTCGTACCAACATGTATTTAATGATTTTTTTCCGATGTGACTAAGTTGCAGCGCTTTTAAAAGTGAAATGATTGACTGTGGGACTTAATTGAACTGATTCTGGACTGTGACCTTGTAAATGCGATAAATGAGCCAATTGGCCACCAAGGAATAACATTTTTCTTAATTCGACATGATTGCTGGAATTCAGCGATTACACTGGGCGCTGTGGTAGTGCTTTATTTAAAAATTTAGATAAGTAAGTCTTTTTTTACTGTGGGATTAATCCTGGCCGTTAGCACGCGCTGAAAAAATAGCGACAGTTTCAAAAACAACATTTCATTGACTTTCTAACGGTATCAATCCGCTTGAGTTACAACTGTTGCGTCACATATTCGTCCCCACATGTATTTAGCGATAGTATTCGGATATTACTAGGTTGCATCGCTTTTAACATTGAAACATTTGACTGTGGGACTTAATTGAACTGATTTAGCACTTTGACCTTATGAATGTGATAAATGAGCCAGTTTGATTACAAGAAGTAACATTCTTCTTAATTTGACTTGATTGCTGGAACTCAGGGATTACAGTGGTCAGTGTGGTAACTCTTTGTTAAAAAATGAAGATAAATAAGTCTGTTTTTACTGTGGGTCCAATCCTAGCCGTTAATTCGCGCTGAAGAAAGAGAGACAGTTTCAAAAACTACATTTCATTGACTTTCTAACGGTGTCAATCCGTTTGAGTTACAACGGTTGCGTCACATATTCGTACCAACATGTATTTAGTGATTTTCTTCCAATTTTACTAAGTTGTATTGCTTTTAACAGTGAAACGAGTGACTGTGGGAATTAATTGAACTGACTCTGGACTATGTCTTTATAAATGTGACAGATGAGCCAATTGGTCTCCAAGGAATAACTTTCTTCCTAATTTGACGTGATGGCTGGAATTCAGCGATTACATTAAGCATTGTGGTAGCGCTTTATTTAAAAATTTAGATAAATAAGTCTTTCCTTACTGTTGGACCAATCCTGGCCGTTAGCATGCGTGAATAAAGAGGAACAGATTTAAAAACTACATTTCATTGACTTTCTAAAGGTGTTAATCCGTTTGAATTGCAACGGTTGCGTCACATATTCGTACCAACATTTATTTAGTGATTTTCTTTCAATTTTACTAAGTTGTATTGCTTTTAACAGTGAAACGAGTGACTGTGGGAATTAATTGAACTGATTCTGGACTGTGACCTTGTAAATGCGATAAATGAGCCAATTGGGCACCAAGGAATAACATTTTTCTTAATTCGACATGATTGCTGGAATTCAGCGATTACACTGGGCGCTGTGGTAGTGCTTTATTTAAAAATTTAGATAAATACGTCTTTTTTTACTGTGGGACTAATCGTGGCCGTTAGCACGCGCTGAACGAAAAGAGACATTCTCAAAAACTACATTTTATCGACTTCTTGGCGGTATCAATCCGTTTAAGTTACAACGGTTGCGTCACATATTCGTATCAACATGTATTTAGCGATAGTATTCTGATATTACTAGGTTGCATCGCTTTTAACATTGAAACATTTGACTGTGGGACTTAATTGAACTGATTTTGGACTTTGACCTTATGAATGTGATAAATGAGCCAGTTTGACTGCAAGAAGTAACATTCTTCTTAATTTGACTTGATTGCTGGAACTCAGCGATTACAGTGGGCACTGTGGTAACTCTTTGTTAAAAAATGAAGATAAATAAGTCTGTTTTTACTATGGGACCAATCCTAGCCGTTAATTCGCGCTGAAGAAAGAGAGACAGTTTCAAAAACTACATTTCATTGACTTTCTAACGCTGTCAATCCGTTTGAGTTACAACGAATGCGTCACATATTCGTACCAACATGTATTTAGTGATTTTCTTCCAATTTTACTAAGTTGTATTGCTTTTAACAGTGAAACGAGTGACTGTGGGAATTAATTGAACTGACTCTGGACTATGTCCTTATAAATGTGACAGATGAGCCAATTGGTCTCCAAGGATTAACTTTCTTCTTAATTTGACGTGATGGCTGGAATTCAGCGATTACATTAAGCATTGTGGTAGCGCTTTATTTAAAAATTTAGATAAATAAGTCTTTCCTTACTGTTGGACCAATCCTGGCCGTTAGCATGCGCTGAATAAAGAGGAACAGATTTAAAAACTACATTTCATTGACTTTCTAAAGGTGTTAATCCGTTTGAATTACAACGGTTGCGTCACATATTCGTACCAACATGTATTTTATGATTTTTTTCCGATGTGACTAAGTTGCATCGCTTTTAACAGTGAAACGAGTGACTGTGGGAATTAATTGAACTGACTCTGGACTATGTCTTTATAAATGTGACAGATGAGCCAATTGGTCTCCAAGGAATAACTTTCTTCTTAATTTGACGTGATGGCTGGAATTCAGCGATTACATTAAGCATTGTGGTAGCGCTTTATTTAAAAATTAAGTCAAATAAGTCACTTTTAACTGTGGGACCAATCCCAGCCGTTAGTTCCCGCTGAATAAACAAAGACAGTTTCAAAAACTACATTTCACTGACTTTCTAACGGTGTTAATCCGTTTGAGTTACAACGGTTGCGTCACATATTCGTGCCAACATGTATTTAGTGATTTTTTTCAAAGTGACTAAGTTGCATCGCTTTTAACAGTGAAACGATTGACTGTGGGACTTAATTGAACTGATTCTGGACTGTGACTTTGTAAATGCGATAAATGAGCCAATTGGGCACCAAGGAATAACATTTTTCTTAATTCGACATGATTGCTGGAATTCAGCGATTACACTGGGCGCTGTGGTAGTGCTTTATTTAAAAATTTAGATAAATACGTCTTTTTTTACTGTGGGACTAATCCTGGCCGTTAGCACGCGCTGAACGAAAAGAGACATTCTCAAAAACTACATTTCATCGACTTCTTGGCGGTATCAATCCGTTTGAGTTACAACGGTTGCGTCACATATTCGTATCAACATGTATTTAGCGATAGTATTCTGATATTACTAAGTTGCATCGCCTTTAACAGTGAAACGATTGACTGTGGGACTTAATTGAACTAACTTTGGACTGTGACCTGATAAATGTTATAAATGAGCCAACTGGACCCAAGAAATAACATTCTTCTTAATTTGACATGATTGCCGGAACTCAGCGATTACGCTGGGCGCTGTGGTAGCACTTCATTTAAAAATTTAAATAAAAAAGTCATTTTTTACAGTGGGACCAATCCTAGCCGTTAGATCGCGCTGAAGAAATAGAGAAAGTTTCAAGAACTACATTTCATTGACTTACTAACGGTGTCAGTCCGCTTGAGTTACAACGGCTGCGCCACATATTCGTCCCCACATGTATTTAGCGATAGTATTTGAATATTACTAGGTTGCATCGCTTTTAACAGTGAAAAGGTTGACTGTGGAACTTAATTGAACTGATTTTGGACTTTGACCTTATGAATGAGATAAATGAGCCAGTTTGACTGCAAGAAGTAACATTCTTCTTAATTTGACTTGATTGCTGGAACTCAGCGATTACAGTGGGCACTGTGGTAACTCTTTGTTAAAAAATGAAGATAAATAAGTCTGTTTTTACTGTGGGACCAATCCTAGCCGTTAATTCTCGCTGAAGAAAGAGAAACAATTTCAAATACTACATTTCATTGACCTTCTAGCGGTATAAATCCGTTTCAGTTACAACGGTTGCGTCACATATTCGTACCAACATGTACTTAGCGAAAGTATTCGGATAATACTAGGTTGCATCGCTTTTAACAGTGAAAAGGTTGACTGTGGGACTTAATTGAACTGATTTTGGACTTTGACCTTATAAATGTGATAAATGAGCCCGTTTGACTACAAGAAATAACATTCTTCTTAATTTGACATGATTGCTGGAACTCAGCGATTACATTGGCCGCTGTGGTAGCACCTTATTAAAAAATTTAAATAAAAAAGTCATTTTTTACTGTGGGACCAATCCTACCCGTTATCGCGCGCTGAAGAAAAAGCGACAGTTTCAAAAACTACATTTCATTGACTTTCTAACGGATCAATCCGTTTGAGTTACAACTGTTGCGTGGCATATTCGTCCCCACATGTATTTAGCGATAGAATTCAGATATTACTAGGATAAATAAGTTATTTTTTATTGTGGGACGAATCCTAGCTGTTAGATCGCGCTGAAGAAATAGAGAAAGTTTCAAGAACTACATTTCATTGACTTACTAACGGTGTCAGTCCCCTTGAGTTACAACAGCTGCGCCACATATTCGTCCCCACATGTATTTAGCGATAGTATTTGAATATTACTAGGTTGCATCGCTTTTAACAGTGAAACGAGTGACTGTGGGAATTAATTGAACTGACTCTGGACTATGTCTTTATAAATGTGACAGATGAGCCAATTGGTCTCCAAGGAATAACTTTCTTCTTAATTTGACGTGATGGCTGGAATTCAGCGATTACATTAAGCATTGTGGTAGCGCTTTATTTAAAAATTTAGATAAATAAGTCTTTCCTTACTGTTGGACCAATCCTGGCCGTTAGCATGCGCTGAATAAAGAGGAACAGATTTAAAAACTACATTTCATTGACTTTCTAAAGGTGTTAATCCGTTTGAATTACAACGGTTGCGTCACATATTCGTACCAACATTTATTTAGTGATTTTCTTTCAATTTTACTAAGTTGTATTGCTTTTAACAGTGAAACGAGTGACTGTGGGAATTAATTGAACTGATTCTGGACTGTGACCTTGTAAATGCGATAAATGAGCCAATTGGGCACTAAGGAATAACATTTTTCTTAATTCAACATGATTGCTGGAATTCAGCGATTACACTGGGCGCTGTGGTAGTGCTTTATTTAAAAATTTAGATAAATACGTCTTTTTTTACTGTGGGACTAATCGTGGCCGTTAGCACGCGCTGAACGAAAAGAGACATTCTCAAAAACTACATTTTATCGACTTCTTGGCGGTATCAATCCGTTTGAGTTACAACGGTTGCGTCACATATTCGTATCAACATGTATTTAGCGATAGTATTCTGATATTACTAGGTTGCATCGCTTTTAACATTGAAACATTTGCCTGTGGGACTTAATTGAACTGATTTTGGACTTTGACCTTATGAATGTGATAAATGAGCCAGTTTGACTGCAAGAAGTAACATTCTTCTTAACTTGACTTGATTGCTGGAACTGAGCGATTACAGTGGGCACTGTGGTAACTCTTTGTTAAAAAATGAAGATAAATAAGTCTGTTTTTACTGTGGGACCAATCCCAGCCGTTAGTTCGCGCTGAATAAACAAAGACAGTTTCAAAAACTACATTTCATTGACTTTCTGACGGTGTTAATCCGTTCGAGTTACAACGGTTGCGTAACATATTCGTGCCAACATGTACTTAGTGATTTTTTTCGATGTGACTAAGTTGCATCGCTTTTAACAGTGAAACGATTGACTGTGGGACTTAATTGAACTGATTCTGGACTGTGACCTTGTAAATGCGATAAATGAGCCAATTGGGCACCAAGGAATAACATTTTTCTTAATTCGACATGATTGCTGGAATTCAGCGATTACACTGGGCGCTGTGGTAGCACTTCCTTTAAAAATTTAAATAAAAAAGTCATTTTTTACAGTGGGACCAATCCTAGCCGTTAGATCGCGCTGAAAAAATAGAGAAAGTTTCAAGAACTACATTTCATTGACTTACTAACGGTGTCAGTCCGCTTGAGTTACAACGGCTGCGCCACATATTCGTCCCCACATGTATTTAGCGATAGTATTTGAATATTACTAGGTTGCATCGCTTTTAACAGTGAAACATTTGACTGTGGGACTTAATTGAACTGATTTTGGACTTTGACCTTATGAATGTGATAAATGAGCTAGTTTGACTGCAAGAAGTAACATTCTTCTTAATTTGACTTGATTGCTGGAACTCAGCGATTACAGTGGGCACTGTGGTAAATCTTTGTTAAAAAATGAAGATAAATAAGTCTGTTTTTACTGTGGGACCAATCCTAGCCGTTAATTCTCGCTGAAGAAAGAGAAACAATTTCAAATACTACATTTTATTGACCTTCTAGCGGTATAAATCCGTTTCAGTTACAACGGTTGCGTCACATATTCGTACCAACATGTACTTAGCGAAAGTATTCGGATAATACTAGGTTGCATCGCTTTTAACAGTGAAACGGTTGACTGTGGGACTTAATTGAACTGATTTTGGACTTTGACCTTATAAATGTGATAAATGAGCCAGTTTGACTACAAGAAATAACATTCTTCTTAATTTGACTTGATTGCTTGAACTCAGCGATTACACTGGGCGCTGTGGTAGCGCTTTATTAAAAAATTAGGATAAATATATCATTTTTTACTGTGGGACCAATCCAAGCCATTAGTTCGCGCTGAAGAAATGGAGACATTCTCAAAAACTACATTTCATCAACTTCTTGGCCGTATCAGTCCGCTTGAGTTACAACGGCTGCGCCACATATTCGTCCCCACATGTATTTAGCGATAGTATTTGAATATTACTAGGTTGCATCGCTTTTAACAGTGAAACGTGTGACTGTGGGACTTAATTGAACTGATTTTGGACTTTGGCCTTATAAATGTGATAAATGAGTTAGTTTGATTACAAGAAATAACATTCTTCTTAATTTGACTTGACTTGCTGGAACTCAGCGATTGCACTGGGCGCTGTGGTAGCACTTCATTTAAAAATTTAAATAAAAAAGTCATTTTTTACTGTGGGACCAATCCTAGCCGTTATCGCGCGCTGAAGAAATAGCGACAGTTTCAAAAACTAAATTTCATTGACTTTCTAACGGTATCAATCCGTTTGAGTTACAACTGTTGCGTCATGTATTCGTCCCCACATGTATTTAGCGATATTATTCAGATATTACTAGGTTGCATCGCTTTTAACAGTGAAACATTTGACTGTGGGACTTAATTGAACTGATTTTGGACTTTGACCTGATAAATGTGATAAATGAGCCGGTTTGACTATAGGAAGTAACTTTCTTCTTAATTTGACTTGATTGCTGGAACTCAGCGATTACACTGGGCGCTGTGGTAGCGCTTTATTAAAAAATTAAGATAAATAAGTCATCTTTTACTGTGGGACCAATCCAAGCGGTTAGTTCGCCCTAAAGAAATAGAGACATTCTCAAAAACTACATTTCATCAACTTCTTGGCCGTATCAATCCGTTTGAGTTACAACGGTTGCGTCACATATTCGTACCAACATGTATTTAGCGATATTTTTCTGATATTACTAGGTTGCATCGCCTTTAACAATGAAATGATTGACTGTGGGATTTAATTGAACTAACTTTGGACTGTGACCTGATAAATGTAATAAATAAGCCAGTTTGACTACAAGAAATGACATTCTTCTTAATTTGACATGATTGCTGGAACTCAGCGATTACACTGGGCGCTGTGGTAGCACTTCATTTAAAAAATTAAATAAAAAAAGTCATTTTTTACAGTGGGACCAATCCCAGCCGTTATCGCGCGCTGAAGAAATAGCGACAGTTTCCAAAACTACATTTCATTGACTTTCTAACGGTATCAATCCGTTTGAGTTACAACTGTTGCGTCACATGTTCGTCCCCACATGTTTTTAGCGATAGTATTCAGATATTACTAGGTTGCATCGCTTTTAACAGTGAAACATTTGACTGTGGGACTTAATTGAACTGATTTTGGACTTTGACCTTATAAATGTGATAAATGAGCCAGTTTGACTACAAGAAGTAACATTCTTCATAATTTGACTTGATTGCTGGAACTCAGCGATTACACTGGGCGCTGTGGTAGCACTTTATTAAAAAATTAGGATAAATAAGTCATTTTTTATTGTGGGACGAATCCTAGCCGTTAGATCGCGCTGAAGAAATAGAGAAAGTTTCAAGAACTACATTTCATTGACTTACTAACGGTGTCAGTCCGCTTGAGTTACAACGGCTGCGCCAAATATTCGTCCCCACATGTATTTAGCGATAGTATTTGAATATTACTAGGTTGCATCGCTTTTAACAGTGAAACGTTTGACTGTGGGACTTAATTGAACTGATTTTGGACTTTCGCCTTATAAATGTGATAAATGAGTTAGTTTGATTACAAGAAATAACATTCTTCTTAATTTGACTTGACTTGCTGGAACTCAGCGATTGCACTGGGCGCTGTGGTAGCACTTCATTTAAAAATTTAAATAAAAAAGTCATTTTTTACTGTGGGACCAATCCTAGCCGTTATCGCGCGCTGAAGAAATAGCGACAGTTTCAAAAACTACATTTCATTGACTTTCTAACGGTATCAATCCGTTTGAGTTACAACTGTTGCGTCATGTATTCTTCCCCACATGTATTTAGCGATATTATTCAGATATTACTAGGTTGCATCGCTTTTAACAGTGAAACATTTGACTGTGGGACTTAATTGAACTGATTTTGGACTTTGACCTGATAAATGTGATAAATGAGCCAGTTTGACTATAGGAAGTAACATTCTTCTTAATTGGACTTGATTGCTGGAACTCAGCGATTACACTGGGCGCTGTGGTAGCGCTTTATTAAAAAATTAAGATAAATAAGTCATCTTTTACTGTGGGACCAATCCAAGCGGTTAGTTCGCGCTAAAGAAATAGAGACATTCTCAAAAACTACATTTCATCAACTTCTTGGTCGTATCAATCCGTTTGAGTTACAACGGTTGCGTCACATATTCGTACCGACATGCATTTAGCGATATTTTTCTGATATTACTAGGTTGCATCGCCTTTAACAATGAAATGATTGACTGTGGGATTTAATTTAACTAACTTTGGACTATGTCCTTATAAATGTGACAGATGAGCCAATTGGTCTCCAAGGAATAACTTTCTTCTTAATTTGACGTGATGGCTGGAATTCAGCGATTACATTAAGCCCTGTGGTAGCGCTTTATTTAAAAATTTAGATAAATAGGTCTTTTCTTATTGTTGGAACAATCCTGGCCGCTAGCATGCGCTGAATAAAGAGGAACAGATTCAAATACTACATTTCATTGACTTTCTAGCGGTATAAGTCCGTTAGTGTTACAACGGTTGCGTCACATATTCGTACCAACATGTACTTAGCGAAAGTACTCGGATAATACTAGATTGCATCGTTTTTAACAGTGAAACGTTTGACTGTAGGACTTAATTGAACTGATTTTGAACTTTGATCTTATAAATGTGATAAATGAGTCAGTTTGAGTACAAGAAGTAACATTCTTCTTAATTTGACTTGATTGCTGGAACTCAGCGATTGCACTTGGCACTGTGTTAGCGTTTTATTTAAAAATTAAGTCAAATAAGTCACTTTTAACTGTGGGACCAATCCCAGCCGTTAGTTTGCGCTGAATAAACAAAGACAGTTTCAAAAACTACATTTCATTGACTTTCTAACGGTGTTAATCCGTTTGAGTTACAACGGTTGCGTCACATATTCGTGCCAACATGTATTTAGTGATTTTTTTCGATGTGACTAAGTTGCATCGCTTTTAACAGTGAAACGATTGACTGTGGGACTTAATTGAACTGATTCTGGACTGTGACCTTGTAAATGCGATAAATGAGCCAATTGGGCACCAAGGAATAACATTTTTCTTAATTCGACATGATTGCTGGAATTCAGCGATTACACTGGGCGCTGTGGTAGCACTTCATTTAAAAATGTAAATAAAAAAGTCATTTTTTACAGTGGGACCAATCCTAGCCGTTAGATCGCGCTGAAAAAATAGAGAAAGTTTCAAGAACTACATTTCATTGACTTACTAACGGTGTCAGTCCGCTTGAGTTACAACGGCTGCGCCAAATATTCGTCCCCACATGTATTTAGCGATAGTATTTGAATATTACTAGGTTGCATCGCTTTTAACAGTGAAACGTTTGACTGTGGGACTTAATTGAACTGATTTTGGACTTTCGCCTTATAAATGTGATAAATGAGTTAGTTTGATTACAAGAAATAACATTCTTCTTAATTTGACTTGACTTGCTGGAACTCAGCGATTGCACTGGGCGCTGTGGTAGCACTTCATTTAAAAATTTAAATAAAAAAGTCATTTTTTACTGTGGGACCAATCCTAGCCGTTATCGCGCGCTGAAGAAATAGCGACAGTTTCAAAAACTACATTTCATTGACTTTCTAACGGTATCAATCCGTTTGAGTTACAACTGTTGCGTCATGTATTCTTCCCCACATGTATTTAGCGATATTATTCAGATATTACTAGGTTGCATCGCTTTTAACAGTGAAACATTTGACTGTGGGACTTAATTGAACTGATTTTGGACTTTGACCTGATAAATGTGATAAATGAGCCAGTTTGACTATAGGAAGTAACATTCTTCTTAATTGGACTTGATTGCTGGAACTCAGCGATTACACTGGGCGCTGTGGTAGCGCTTTATTAAAAAATTAAGATAAATAAGTCATCTTTTACTGTGGGACCAATCCAAGCGGTTAGTTCGCGCTAAAGAAATAGAGACATTCTCAAAAACTACATTTCATCAACTTCTTGGTCGTATCAATCCGTTTGAGTTACAACGGTTGCGTCACATATTCGTACCGACATGCATTTAGCGATATTTTTCTGATATTACTAGGTTGCATCGCCTTTAACAATGAAATGATTGACTGTGGGATTTAATTTAACTAACTTTGGACTATGTCCTTATAAATGTGACAGATGAGCCAATTGGTCTCCAAGGAATAACTTTCTTCTTAATTTGACGTGATGGCTGGAATTCAGCGATTACATTAAGCCCTGTGGTAGCGCTTTATTTAAAAATTTAGATAAATAGGTCTTTTCTTATTGTTGGAACAATCCTGGCCGCTAGCATGCGCTGAATAAAGAGGAACAGATTCAAATACTACATTTCATTGACTTTCTAGCGGTATAAGTCCGTTAGTGTTACAACGGTTGCGTCACATATTCGTACCAACATGTACTTAGCGAAAGTATTCGGATAATACTAGATTGCATCGTTTTTAACAGTGAAACGTTTGACTGTAGGACTTAATTGAACTGATTTTGAACTTTGATCTTATAAATGTGATAAATGAGTCAGTTTGAGTACAAGAAGTAACATTCTTCTTAATTTGACTTGATTGCTGGAACTCAGCGATTGCACTTGGCACTGTGTTAGCGTTTTATTTAAAAATTAAGTCAAATAAGTCACTTTTAACTGTGGGACCAATCCCAGCCGTTAGTTTGCGCTGAATAAACAAAGACAGTTTCAAAAACTACATTTCATTGACTTTCTAACGGTGTTAATCCGTTTGAGTTACAACGGTTGCGTCACATATTCGTGCCAACATGTATTTAGTGATTTTTTTCGATGTGACTAAGTTGCATCGCTTTTAACAGTGAAACGATTGACTGTGGGACTTAATTGAACTGATTCTGGACTGTGACCTTGTAAATGCGATAAATGAGCCAATTGGGCACCAAGGAATAACATTTTTCTTAATTCGACATGATTGCTGGAATTCAGCGATTACACTGGGCGCTGTGGTAGCACTTCATTTAAAAATGTAAATAAAAAAGTCATTTTTTACAGTGGGACCAATCCTAGCCGTTAGATCGCGCTGAAAAAATAGAGAAAGTTTCAAGAACTACATTTCATTGACTTACTAACGGTGTCAGTCCGCTTGAGTTACAACGGCTGCACCACATATTCGTCCCCACATGTAGTTAGCGATAGTATTTGAATATTACTAGGTTGCATCGCTTTTAACAGTGAAACATTTGACTGTGGGACTTAATTGAACTGATTTTGGACTTTGACCTTATGAATGTGATAAATGAGCCAGTTTGACTGCAAGAAGTAACATTCTTCTTAATTTGACTTGATTGCTGGAACTCAGCGATTACAGTGGGCACTGTGGTAACTCTTTGTTAAAAAATGAAGATAAATAAGTCTGTTTTTACTGTGGGACCAATCCTAGCCGTTAATTCTCGCTGAAGAAAGAGAAACAAATTCAAATACTACATTTCATTGACCTTCTAGCGGTGTAAATCCGTTTCAGTTACAACGGTTGCGTCACATATTCGTACCAACATGTACTTAGCGAAAGTATTCGGATAATACTAGATTGCATCGTTTTTAACAGTGAAACGTTTGACTGTAGGACTTAATTGAACTGATTTTGAACTTTGATCTTATAAATGTGATAAATGAGTCAGTTTGAGTTCAAGAAGTAACATTCTTCTTAATTTGACTTGATTGCTGGAACTCAGCGATTGCACTTGGCACTGTGTTAGCGTTTTATTTAAAAATTAAGTCAAATAAGTCACTTTTAACTGTGGGACCAATCCCAGCCGTTAGTTTGCGCTGAATAAACAAAGACAGTTTCAAAAACTACATTTCATTGACTTTCTAACGGTGTTAATCCGTTTGAGTTACAACGGTTGCGTCACATATTCGTGCCAACATGTATTTAGTGATTTTTTTCGATGTGACTAAGTTGCATCGCTTTTAACAGTGAAACGATTGACTGTGGGACTTAATTGAACTGATTCTGGACTGTGACCTTGTAAATGCGATAAATGAGCCAATTGGGCACCAAGGAATAACATTTTTCTTAATTCGACATGATTGCTGGAATTCAGCGATTACACTGGGCGCTGTGGTAGCACTTCATTTAAAAATGTAAATAAAAAAGTCATTTTTTACAGTGGGACCAATCCTAGCCGTTAGATCGCGCTGAAAAAATAGAGAAAGTTTCAAGAACTACATTTCATTGACTTACTAACGGTGTCAGTCCGCTTGAGTTACAACGGCTGCACCACATATTCGTCCCCACATGTAGTTAGCGATAGTATTTGAATATTACTAGGTTGCATCGCTTTTAACAGTGAAACATTTGACTGTGGGACTTAATTGAACTGATTTTGGACTTTGACCTTATGAATGTGATAAATGAGCCAGTTTGACTGCAAGAAGTAACATTCTTCTTAATTTGACTTGATTGCTGGAACTCAGCGATTACAGTGGGCACTGTGGTAACTCTTTGTTAAAAAATGAAGATAAATAAGTCTGTTTTTACTGTGGGACCAATCCTAGCCGTTAATTCTCGCTGAAGAAAGAGAAACAAATTCAAATACTACATTTCATTGACCTTCTAGCGGTGTAAATCCGTTTCAGTTACAACGGTTGCGTCACATATTCGTACCAACATGTACTTAGCGAAAGTATCCGGATAATACTAGGTTGCATTGCTTTTAACAGTGAAACGGTTGACTGTGGGACTTAATTGAACTGATTTAGGACTTTGACCTTATAAATGTGATAAATGAGCCAGTTTGACTACAAGAAATAACATTCTTCTTAATTTGACTTGATTGCTGGAACTCAGCGATTACAATGGGCGCTGTGGTAGCGCTTTATTAAAAAATTAGGATAAATATATCATTTTTTACTGTGGGACCAATCCAAGCCATTAGTTCGCGCTGAAGAAATAGAGACATTCTTAAAAATACATTTTATCGACTTCTTGGCCGTATCAATCCGTTTGAGCTACAACGGTTGCGTCACATCTTCGTACCAACATGTATTTAGCGATATTTTTCTGATATTACTAGGTTGCATCGCCTTTAACAATGAAACGATTGACTGTTGGACTTAATTGAACTAACTTTGGACTGTGACCTGATAAATGTTATAAATAAGCCAGTTTGACTACAAGAAATAACATTCTTCTTAATTTGACATGATTGCTGGAACTCAGCGATTACATTGGGCGCTGTGGTAGCACCTTATTAAAAAATTTAAATAAAAAAGTCATTTTTTACTGTGGGACCAATCCTACCCGTTATCGCGCGCTGAAGAAAAAGCGACAGTTTCAAAAACTACATTTCATTGACTTTCTAACGGATCAATCCGTTTGAGTTACAACTGTTGCGTGGCTTATTCGTCCCCACATGTATTTAGCGATAGAATTCAGATATTACTAGGTTGCATCGCTTTTAACAGTGAAACATTTGACTGTGGGACTTAATTGAACTGATTTTGTACTTTGACCTGATAAATGTGATAAATGAGCCAGTTTGACTATAGGAAGTAACATTCTTCTTAATTTGACTTGATTGCTGGAACTCAGCGATTAAACTGGGCGCTGTGGTAGCGCTTTATTAAAAAATTAAGATAAATAAGTCATCTTTTACTGTGGGACCAATCCAAGCCGTTAGTTCGCGCTGAAGAAATGGAGACATTCTCAAAAACTACATTTCATCAACTTCTTGGCCGTATCAATCCGTTTGAGTTACAACGGTTGCGTCACATATTCGTACCAACATGTATTTAGCGATATTTTTCTGATATTACTAGGTTGCATCGTCTTTAACAATGAAACGATTAACTGTGGGACTTAATTGAACTAACTTTGGACTGTGACCTTATAAATGTGATAAATGAGCCAGTTTGATTACAAGAAGTAACATTCTTCTTAATTTGACTTGATTGCTGCAACTCAGCGATTGCACTGGGCGCTGTGGTAGCACTTTATTAAAAAATTAGGATAAATAAGTCATTTTTTATTGTGGGACGAATCCTAGCTGTTAGATCGCGCTGAAGAAATAGAGAAAGTTTCAAGAACTACATTTCATTGACTTACTAACGGTGTCAGTCCGCTGGAGTTACAACGGCTGCGCCACATATTCGTCCCCACATGTATTTAGCGATAGTATTTGAATATTACTAGGTTGCATCGCTTTTAACAGTGAAACGTTTGACTGTGGGACTTAATTGAACTGATTTTGGACTTTGGCCTTATAAATGTGATAAATGAGTTAGTTTGATTACAAGAAATAACATTCTTCTTAATTTGACTTGACTTGCTGGAACTCAGCGATTGCACTGGGCGCTGTGGTAGCACTTCATTTAAAAATTTAAATAAAAAAGTCATTTTTTACTGTGGGACCAATCCTAGCTGTTATCGCGCGCTGAAGAAATAGCGACAGTTTCAAAAACTACATTTCATTGACTTTCTAACGGTATCAATCCGTTTGAGTTACAACTGTTGCGTCATGTATTCGTCCCCACATGTATTTAGCGATATTATTCAGATATTACTAGGTTGCATCGCTTTTAACAGTGAAACATTTGACTGTGGGACTTAATTGAACTGATTTTGGACTTTGACCTGATAAATGTGATAAATGAGCCAGTTTGACTATAGGAAGTAACATTCTTCTTAATTTGACTTGATTGCTGGAACTCAGCGATTACACTGGGCGCTGTGGTAGCGCTTTAATAAAAAATTAAGATAAATAAGTCATCTTTTACTGTGGGACCAATCCAAGCGGTTAGTTCGCGCTAAAGAAATAGAGACATTCTCAAAAACTACATTTCATCAACTTCTTGGCCGTATCAATCCGTTTGAGTTACAACGGTTGCGTCACATATTCGTACCAACATGTATTTAGCGATATTTTTCTGATATTACTAGGTTGCATCGCCTTTAACAATGAAATGATTGACTGTGGGATTTAATTGAACTAACTTTGGACTGTGACCTGATAAATGTAATAAATAAGCCAGTTTGACCACAAGAAATGACATTCTTCTTAATTTGACATGATTGCTGGAACTCAGCGATTACACTGGGCGCTGTGGTAGCACTTCATTTAAAAAATTAAATAAAAAAAGTCAATTTTTACAGTGGGACCAATCCCAGCCGTTATCGCGCGCTGAAGAATTAGCGACAGTTTCAAAAACTACATTTCATTGACTTTCTAACGGTATCAATCCGTTTGAGTTACAACTGTTGCGTCACATGTTCGTCCCCACATGTTTTTAGCGATAGTATTCAGATATTACTAGGTTGCATCGCTTTTAACAGTGAAACATTTGACTGTGGGACTTAATTGAACTGATTTTGGACTTTGACCTTATAAATGTGATAAATGAGCCAGTTTGACTACAAGAAGTAACATTCTTCATAATTTGACTTGATTGCTGGAACTCAGCGATTACACTGGGCGCTGTGGTAGCACTTTATTAAAAAATTAGGATAAATAAGTCATTTTTTATTGTGGGACGAATCCTAGCCGTTAGATCGCGCTGAAGAAATAGGGAAAGTTTCAAGAACTACATTTCATTGACTTACTAACGGTGTCAGTCCGCTTGAGTTACAACGGCTGCGCCACATATTCGTCCCCACATGTATTTAGCGATAGTATTTGAATATTACTAGGTTGCATCGCTTTTAACAGTGAAACGTTTGACTGTGGGACTTAATTGAACTGATTTTGGACTTTGGCCTTATAAATTTGATAAATGAGTTAGTTTGATTACAAGAAATAACATTCTTCTTAATTTGACTTGACTTGCTGGAACTCAGCGATTGCACTGGGCGCTGTGGTAGCACTTCATTTAAAAATGTAAATAAAAAAGTATTTTTTTACTGTGGGACCAATCCTAGCCGTTATCGCGCGCTGAAGAAATAGCGACAGTTTCAAAAACTACATTTCATTGACTTTCTAACGGTATCAATCCGTTTGAGTTACAACTGTTGCGTCATGTATTCGTCCCCACATGTACTTAGCGATATTATTCAGATATTACTAGGTTGCATCGCTTTTAACAGTGAAACATTTGACTGTGGGACTTAATTGAACTGATTTTGGACTTTGACCTGATAAATGTGATAAATGAGCCAGTTTGACTATAGGAAGTAACATTCTTCTTAATTTGACTTGATTGCTGGAACTCAGCGATTACACTGGGCGCTGTGGTAGCGCTTTATTAAAAAATTAAGATAAATAACTCATCTTTTACTGTGGGACCAATCCAAGCGGTTAGTTCGCGCTAAAGAAATAGAGACATTCTCAAAAACTACATTTCATCAACTTCTTGGTCGTATCAATCCGTTTGAGATACAACGGTTGCGTCACATATTCGTACCAACATGCATTTAGCGATATTTTTCTGATATTACTAGGTTGCATCGCCTTTAACAATGAAATGATTGACTGTGGGATTTAATTGAACTAACTTTGGACTGTGACCTGATAAATGTAATAAATAAGCCAGTTTGACTACAGGAAATGACATTCTTCTTAATTTGACATGATTGCTGGAACTCAGCGATTACACTGGGCGCTGCGGTAGCACTTCATTAAAAAAATTAAATAAAAAAAGTCATTTTTTACAGTGGGACCGATCCCAGCCGTTATCACGCGCTGAAGAATTAGCGACAGTTTCAAAAACTACATTTCATTGACTTTCTAACGGTATCAATCCGTTTGAGTTACAACTGTTGCGTCACATGTTCGTCCCCACATGTATTTAGCGATAGTATTCAGATATTACTAGGTTGCATCGCTTTAACAGTGAAACATTTGACTGTGGGACTTAATTGAACTGATTTTGGACTTTGACCTTATAAATGTGATAAATGAGCCAGTTTGACTACAAGAAGTAACATTCTTCATAATTTGACTTGATTGCTGGAACTCAGCGATTACACTTGGCGCTATGGTAGCGCTTTATTAAAAATTAAGATAAATGTGTCATTTTTTACTGTGGGACCAATCCAAGCGTTAGTTCGCGCTGAAGAAATAGAGACATTCTCAAAAACTACATTTCATCAAATTCTTGGCCGTATTAATCCGTTTGAGTTACAACGGTTGCGTCACATATTCGTACCAACATGTATTTAGGGATATTTTTCTGATATTACTAGGTTGCATCGCCTTTAACAATAAAACGATTGACTGTGGGACTTAATTGAATTAACTTTGGACTGTGACCTTATAAATGTGATAAATGAGCCATTTTGATTACAAGAACTAACATTCTTCTTAATTTGACTTGATTGCTGGAACTCAGCGATTGCACTGGGCGCTGTGGTAGCACTTTATTGAAAAATTAGGATACATAAGTCATTTTTTACTGTGGGACCAATCCTAGCGGTTAGATCGCGCTAAAGAAATAGAGAAAGTTTCAAAAACTACATTTCATTGACTCACTAACGGTGTCAATCCGTTTGAGTTACAACGGTTGCGTCACATATTCGTACCAACATGTATTTAGTGATTTTCTTCAGATATTTCTATATTATATTGCTTTTAACAGTGAAATGATTGACTTTGGAACTTAATTGAACTAACTTGGGAGTGTGACCTTATAAATGTGATAAGTTAGCCAACTGGACCCAAGAAATAACATTCTTCTTAATTTGACATGCTTGCCGGAACTCAGCGATTACACTGGGCGCTGTGGTAGCACTTCATTTAAAAATTTAAATAGAAAAGTCATTTTTTACTGTGGGACCAATCCTAGCCGTTATCGCGCGCTGGAGAAATAGCGACAGTTTCAAACACTACATTTCATTGAATTTCTAACGGTATCAATCCGTTTGAGTTACAACTGTTGCGTCACATATTCATCCCCACATCTATTTAGCGATACTATTCAGATATTACTAGGTTGCATCGCTTTTAACAGTGAAACATTTGACGGTGGGACTTAATTGAACTGATTTTGGACTTTGACCTTATAAATGGGATAAATGAGCCAGTTTGACTACAAGAAGTAACATTCTTCTTAATTTGACTTGATTGCTGGAACTCAGCGATTACTCTGGGCGCTGTGGTAGCGCTTTATTAAAAAATTAGGAGAAATAATTCATTTTTTACTGTGGGACCAATCCAAGCCGTTAGTTCGCGCTGAAAAAATAGAGACATTCTCAAAAACTAAATTTCATTAACTTCTTGGCCGTATCAATCCGTTTGAGTTACAACGGTTGCGTCACATATTCGTACCAACATGTATTTAGCGATATTTTTCTGATATTACTAGGTTGCATCGCCTTTAACAATGAAATGATTGACTGTGGGATTTAATTGAACTAACTTTGGACTGTGACCTGATAAATGTGATAAATGAGCCAGTTTGATTACAAGAAGTAACATTCTTCTTAATTTGACTTGATTTGCTGGAACTCAGCGATTGCACTGGGCGCTGTGGTAGCACTTCATTTAAAAATGTAAATAAAAAAGTAATTTTTTACTGTGGGACCAATCCTAGCCGTTATCGCGCGCTGAAGAAATAGCGACAGTTTCAAAAACTACATTTCATTGACTTTCTAACGGTATCAATCCGTTTGAGTTACAACTGTTGCGTCATGTATTCGTCCCCACATGTATTTAGCGATATTATTCAGATATTACTAGGTTGCATCGCTTTTAACAGTGAAACATTTGACTGTGGGACTTAATTGAACTGATTTTGGACTTTGACCTGATAAATTTGATAAATGAGTTAGTTTGATTACAAGAAATAACATTCTTCTTAATTTGACCTGACTTGCTGGAACTCAGCGATTGCACTGGGCGCTGTGGTAGCACTTCATTTAAAAATGTAAATAAAAAAGTATTTTTTTACTGTGGGACCAATCCTAGCCGTTATCGCGCGCTGAAGAAATAGCGACAGTTTCAAAAACTACATTTCATTGACTTTCTAACGGTATCAATCCGTTTGAGTTACAACTGTTGCGTCATGTATTCGTCCCCACATGTACTTAGCGATATTATTCAGATATTACTAGGTTGCATCGCTTTTAACAGTGAAACATTTGACTGTGGGACTTAATTGAACTGATTTTGGACTTTGACCTGATAAATGTGATAAATGAGCCAGTTTGACTATAGGAAGTAACATTCTTCTTAATTTGACTTGATTGCTGGAACTCAGCGATTACACTGGGCGCTGTGGTAGCGCTTTATTAAAAAATTAAGATAAATAACTCATCTTTTACTGTGGGACCAATCCAAGCGGTTAGTTCGCGCTAAAGAAATAGAGACATTCTCAAAAACTACATTTCATCAACTTCTTGGTCGTATCAATCCGTTTGAGATACAACGGTTGCGTCACATATTCGTACCAACATGCATTTAGCGATATTTTTCTGATATTACTAGGTTGCATCGCCTTTAACAATGAAATGAATGACTGTGGGATTTAATTGAACTAACTTTGGACTGTGACCTGATAAATGTAATAAATAAGCCAGTTTGACTACAGGAAATGACATTCTTCTTAATTTGACATGATTGCTGGAACTCAGCGATTACACTGGGCGCTGTGGTAGCACTTCATTTAAAAAATTAAATAAAAAAGTCATTTTTTACAGTGGGACCAATCCCAGCCGTTATCGCGCGCTGAAGAATTAGCGACAGTTTCAAAAACTACATTTCATTGACTTTTTAACGGTATCAATCCGTTTGAGTTACAACTGTTGCGTCACATGTTCGTCCCCACATGTATTTAGCGATAGTATTCAGATATTACTAGGTTGCATCGCTTTTAACAGTGAAACATTTGACTGTGGGACTTAATTGAACTGATTTTGGACTTTGACCTTATAAATGTGATAAATGAGCCAGTTTGACTACAAGAAGTAACATTCTTCATAATTTGACATGATTGCTGGAACTCAGCGATTACACTTGGCGCTATGGTAGCGCTTTATTAAAAATTAAGATAAATATGTCATTTTTTACTGTGGGACCAATCCAAGCGTTAGTTCGCGCTGAAGAAATAGAGACATTCTCAAAAACTACATTTCATCAAATTCTTGGCCGTATCAATCCGTTTGAGTTACAACGGTTGCGTCACATATTCGTACCAACATGTATTTAGGGATATTTTTCTGATATTACTAGGTTGCATCGCCTTTAACAATGAAACGATTGACTGTGGCACTTAATTGAACTAACGTTGGACTGTGACCTTATAAATGTGATAAATGAGCCAGTTTGATTACAAGAACTAACATTCTTCTTAATTTGACTTGATTGCTGGAACTCAGCGATTGCACTGGGCGCTGTGGTAGCACTTTATTGAAAAATTAGGATACATAAGTCATTTTTTACTGTGGGACCAATCCTAGCGGTTAGATCGCGCTGAAGAAATAGAGAAAGTTTCAAAAACTACATTTCATTGACTCACTAACGGTGTCAATCCGTTTGAGTTACAACGGTTGCGTCACATATTCGTACCAACATGTATTTAGTGATTTTCTTCAGATATTTCTATATTATATCGCTTTTAACAGTGAAACGATTGACTGTGGAACTTAATTGAACTAACTTGGGAGTGTGACCTTATAAATGTGATAAGTTAGCGAACTGGACCCAAGAAATAACATTCTTCTTAATTTGACATGCTTGCCGGAACTCAGCGATTACACTGGGCGCTGTGGTAGCACTTCATTTAAAAATTTAAATAGAAAAGTCATTTTTTACTGTGGGACCAATCCTAGCCGTTATCGCGCGCTGAAGAAATAGCGACAGTTTCAAAAACTACATTTCATTGAATTTCTAACGGTATCAATCCGTTTGAGTTACAACTGTTGCGTCATATATTCATCCCCACATCTATTTAGCGATACTATTCAGATATTACTAGGTTGCATCGCTTTTAACAGTGAAACATTTGACTGTGGGACTTAATTGAACTGATTTTGGACTTTGACTTTATAAATGGGATAAATGAGCCAGTTTGACTACAAGAAGTAACATTCTTCTTAATTTGACTTGATTGCTGGAACTCAGCGATTACTCTGGGCGCTGTGGTAGCGCTTTATTAAAAAATTAGGAGAAATAATTCATTTTTTACTGCAGGACCAATCCAAGCCGTTAGTTCGCGCTGAAAAAATAGAGACATTCTCAAAAACTAAATTTCATTAACTTCTTGGCCGTATCAATCCGTTTGAGTTACAACGGTTGCGTCACATATTCGTACCAACATGTATTTAGCGATATTTTTCTGATATTACTAGGTTGCATCGCCTTTAACAATGAAATGATTGACTGTGGGATTTAATTGAACTAACTTTGGACTGTGACCTGATAAATGTGATAAATGAGCCAGTTTGATTACAAGAAGTAACATTCTTCTTAATTTGACTTGATTTGCTGGAACTCAGCGATTGCACTGGTTGCTGTGGTAGCACTTCATTTAAAAATGTAAATAAAAAAGTAATTTTTTACTGTGGGACCAATCCTAGCCGTTATCGCGCGCTGAAGAAATAGCGACAGTTTCAAAAACTACATTTCATTGACTTTCTAACGGTATTAATCCGCTTGAGTTACAACTGTTGTGTCACATAATCGTCCACACATGTATTTAGCGATAGTATTCAGATATTACTAGGTTGCATCGCTTTTAACAGTGAAACATTTGACTGTGGGACTTAATTGAACTGATTTTGAACTTTGACCTTATAAATGGGATAAATGAGCCAGTTTGACTACAAGAAGTAACATTCTTCTTAATTTGACTTGATTGCTGGAACTCAGCGGTTACACTGGGCGCTGTGGTAGCGCTTTATTAAAAAATTAAGATAAATAAGTCATTTTTTACTGTGAGACCAATCCAAGCGTTAGTTTGCGCTGAAGAAATAGAGACATTCTCAAAAACTTCATTTCATCAACTTCTTGGCCGTATCAATCCGTTTGAGTTACAACGGTTGCGTCACATATTCGTACCAACATGTATTTAGCGATATTTTTCTGATATTACTAGGTTGCATCGCCTTAAACAATGAAACGATTGACTGTGGGACTTAATTGAACTAACTTTGGACTGTGACCTGATAAATATTATAAATAAGCCAGTTTGACTACAAGAAATAACATTCTTCCTAATTTGACATGATTGCTGGAACTCAGCGATTACACTGGGCGCTGTGGTAGCACTTCATTTAAAAATTTAAATAAAAAAGTCATTTTTTACTGTGGGACCAATCCTAGCCGTTATCGCGCGCTAAAGAAATAGCGACAGTTTCAAAAACTACATTTCATTGACTTTCTAACGGTATCAATCTGCTTGAGTTACAACTGTTGCGTCACATATTCGTCCCCACATGTATTTAGCAATAGTATTCGGATATTACTAGGTTGCATCGCTTTCAACAGTGAAACGGTTGACTGTGGGACTTAATTGAACCGACTCTGTACTATGTTCTTATAAATGTGATAGATGAGCCAATTGGTCTTCAAGGAATAACTTTCTTCTTAATTTGACATGATGGCTGGAATTCATCGATTACATTAGGATCTGTGGTAGCGCTTTATTTAAAAATTTAGATAAATAAGTATTTTCTTACTGTTAGACCAATCCTGGCCGTTAGCATGCCCTGAATAAATAGAAACATTTTCAAAGACTACATTTCATTGACTTTCTAACGGTATCAATCCATTTGAGTTACAACTGTTGCGTCATTTATTCGTCCCCACATGTATTTAGCGATATTATTCAGATATTACTAGGTTGCATCGCTTTTAACAGTGAAACATTTGACTGTGGGACTTAATTGAACTGATTTTGGACTTTGACCTGATAAATGTGATAAATGAGCCAGTTTGACTACAAGAAGTAACATTCTTCTTAATTTGACTTGATTGCTGGAACTCAGCGATTACACTGGGCGCTGTGGTAGCGCTTTATTAAAAAATTAAGATAAATAAGTCATCTTTTACTGTGGGACCAATCCAAGCGGTTAGTTCGCGCTAAAGAAATAGAGACATTCTCAAAAACTACATTTCATCAACTTCTTGGTCGTATCTATCCGTTTGAGTTACAACGGTTGCGTCACATATTCGTACCAACATGCATTTAGCGATATTTTTCTGATATTACTAGGTTGCATCGCCTTTGACAATGAAATGATTGACTGTGGGATTTAATTTAACTAACTTTGGACTGTGACCTGATAAATGTAATAAATAAGCCAGTTTGACTACAAGAAATGACATTCTTCTTAATTTGACATGATTGCTGGAACTCAGCGATTACACTGGGCGCTGTAGTAGCACTTAATTTAAAAAATTAAATAAAAAAAGTCATTTTTTACAGTGGGACCAATCCCAGCCGTTATCACGCGCTGAAGAATTAGCGACAGTTTCAAAAACTACATTTCATTGACTTTTTAACGGTATCAATCCGTTTGAGTTACAACTGTTGCGTCACATGTTCGTCCCCACATGTATTTAGCCATAGTATTCAGATATTACTAGGTTGCATCGCTTTTAACAGTGAAACATTTGACTGTGGGACTTAATTGAACTGATTTTGGACTTTGACCTTATAAATGTGATAAATGAGCCAGTTTGACTACAAGAAGTAACATTCTTCATAATTTGACTTGATTGCTGGAACTCAGCGATTACACTTGGCGCTATGGTAGCGCTTTATTAAAAATTAAGATAAATATGTCATTTTTTACTGTGGGACCAATCCAAGCGTTAGTTCGCGCTGAAGAAATAGAGACATTCTCAAAAACTAAATTTCATCAAATTCTTGGCCGTATCAATCCGTTTGAGTTACAACGGTTGCGTCACATATTCGTACCAACATGTATTTAGGGATATTTTTCTGATATTACTAGGTTGCATCGCCTTTAACAATGAAACGATTGACTGTGGGACTTAATTGAACTAACGTTGGACTGTGACCTTATAAATGTGATAAATGAGCCAGTTTGATTACAAGAACTAACATTCTTCTTAATTTGACTTGATTGCTGGAACTCAGCGATTGCACTGAGCGCTGTGGTAGCACTTTATTGAAAAATTAGGATACATAAGTCATTTTTTACTGTGGGACCAATCCTAGCGGTTAGATCGCGCTGAAGAAATAGAGAAAGTTTCAAAAACTACATTTCATTGACTCACTAACGGTGTCAATCCGATGAGTTACAACGGTTGCGTCACATATTCGTACCAACATGTATTTAGTGATTTTCTTCAGATATTTCTATATTATATCGCTTCTAACAGTGAAACGATTGACTGTGGAACTTAATTGAACTAACTTGGGAGTGTGACCTTATAAATGTGATAAGTTAGCGAACTGGACCCAAGAAATAACATTCTTCTTAATTTGACATGCTTGCCGGAACTCAGCGATTACACTGGGCGCTGTGGTAGCACTTCATTTAAAAATTTAAATAGAAAAGTCTTTTTTTACTGTGGGACCAATCCTAGCTGTTATCGCGCGCTGAAGAAATAGCGACAGTTTCAAAAACTACATTTCATTGAATTTCTAACGGTATCAATCCGTTTGAGTTACAACTGTGGCGTCACATATTCATCCCCACATCTATTTAGCGATACTATTCAGATATTACTAGGTTGCATCGCTTTTAACAGTGAAACATTTGACTGTGGGACTTAATTGAACTGATTTTGGACTTTGACCTTATAAATGGGATAAATGAGCCAGTTTGACTACAAGAAGTAACATTCTTCTTGATTTGACTTGATTGCTGGAACTCAGCGGTTACACTGGGCGCTGTGGTAGCGCTTTATTAAAAAATTAAGATAAATAAGTCATTTTTTACTGTGAGACCAATCCAAGCGTTAGTTTGCGCTGAAGAAATAGAGACATTCTCAAAAACTTCATTTCATCAACTTCTTGGCCGTATCAATCCGTTTGAGTTACAACGGTTGCGTCACATATTCGTACCAACATGTATTTAGCGATAGTATTCGGATATTACTAGGTTGCATCGCTTTCAACAGTGAAACGGTTGACTGTGGGACTTAATTGAACCGACTCTGTACTATGTCCTTATAAATGTGATAGATGAGCCAATTGGTCTTCAAGGAATAACTTTCTTCTTAATTTGACATGATGGCTGGAATTCATCGATTACATTAGGATCTGTGGTAGCGCTTTATTTAAAAATTTAGATAAATAAGTATTTTCTTACTGTTAGACCAATCCTGGCCGTTAGCATGCCCTGAATAAATAGAAACATTTTCAAAGACTACATTTCATTGACTTTCTAACGGTATCAATCCGTTTGAGTTACAACTTTTGTGTCACATATTCGTCCCCACATGTATTTAGCGATAGTACTCGGATAATACTAGGTTGCATCGCTTTTAACAGTGAAACGGTTGACTGTGGGACTTAATAGAACTGATTTTGGACTTTGACCTTATAAATGCGATAAATGAGCCAGTTTGACTACAAGAAATAACATTCTTCTTAATTTGACATGATTGCTGGAAATCAGCGATTACATTGGGCGCTCTGATAGCACTTCATTTAAAAATTTAAATAAAATAGTCATTTTTTACTGTGGGACCAATCCAAGCGTTAGTTCGCGCTGAAGAAATAGAGACATTCTCAAAAACTACATTTCATCAACTTCTTGGCCGCATTTAATCCGTTTGAGTTACAACGGTTGCGTCACATATTCGTACCAACATGTATTTAGCGATATTTTTCTGATATTACTAGGTTGCATCGCCTTAAACAATGAAACGATTGACTGTGGGACTTAATTGAACTAATTTTTGGACTGTGAGCTGATAAATGTTATAAATAAGCCAGTTTGACTACAAGAAATAACATTCTTCTTAATTTGACATGATTGCTGGAACTCAGCGATTACACTGGGCGCTGTGATAGCACTTCATTTAAAAATTTAAATAAAAAAGTCATTTTTTACTGTGGGACCAATCCTAGCCGTTATCGCGCGCTAAAATAACAGCGACAGTTTCAAAAACTACATTTCATTGACTTTCTAACGGTTTCAATCCGCTTGAGTTACATTTGTTGCGTCACATATTCGTCCCCACATGTATTTAGCGATAGTATTCGGATATTACTAGGTTGCATCGCTTTTAACAGTGAAACGGTTGACTGTGGGACTTAATTGAACTGAGTCTGTACTATGTCCTTATAAATGTGATAGATGAGCCAATTGGTCTCCAAGGAATAACTTTCTTCTTAATTTGACGTGATGGCTGGAATTCATCGATTACATTACGATCTGTGGTAGCGCTTTATTTAAAAATTTAGATAAATAAGTCTTTTCTTACTGTTAGACCAATCCTGGCCGTTAGCATGCCCTGAATAAATAGGAACAGTTTCAAAGACTAAATTTCATTGACTTTCTAGCAGTATAAATCCGTTGGAGTTACAACGGTTGCGTCACATATTCGTACCAACATGTATTTAGCGATAGTATTCGGATAATACTAGGTTGCATCGCTTCTAAAAGTGAAACGGTTGACTGTGGGACTCAATTGAACTGATTTTGGACTTTGATCTTATAAATGTGATAAATAAGCCAGTTTGACTACAAGAAATAAAATTCTCCTTAATTTGACAAGATTGCTAGAACTCAGCCATTACACTGGGCGCTGTGGTAGAACTTTATTAAAAAATTAGGATAAATAAGTCATTTTTTACTGTGGGACCAATCCTAGCCGTTAGTTCGCGCTGACGAAATAGCGAAAGTTTCAAGAACTACATTTCATTGACTTAATAACGGTGTCAATCCGTTTGAGTTACAACGGTTGCGTCACATATTCGTACCAACATGTATTAAGTGATTTTCTTCCGATATTTCTAAGTTGTATTGCTTTTAACAGTGAAACGATTGACTGTGGAACTTAATTGAACTAACTTGGAAGTGTGACGTTATAAATGCGATGAGTAAGCCAACTGGACCCAAGAATAAACATTCTTCTTAATTTGACATGATTGCCGGAACTCAGCGACTACACTGGGCGCTGTGGTAGCACTTCATTTAAAAATTTAAATAAAAAAGTCATTTTTTACTGTGGGACCAATCCTAGCCGTTATCGCGCGCTGAAGAAATAGCGACAGTTTCAAAAACTACATTTCATTGACTTTCTAACGGTATCAATCCGTTTGAGTTACAACTGTTGCGTCACATATTCGTCCCCACATGTATTTAGCGATATTTTTCTGATATTACTAGGTTGCATCGCCTTTAACAATGAAATGATTGACTGTGGGATTTAATTGATCTAACTTTGGACTGTGACCTGATAAATGTGATAAATGAGCCTGTTTGACTACAAGAAATAACATTCTTCTTAATTTGACATGATTGCTGGAACTCAGCGATTACACTGGGCGCTGTGGTAGCGCTTTATTAAAAAATTAAGAGAAATAAGTCATTTTTTACTGTGGGACCAATCAAAGCTGTTCGTTCACGCTGAAGAAATAGAGACATTCTCAAAAACTACATATCATCGACTTCTTGGCCGTATCAATCCGTTTGAGTTACAACGGTTGCGTCACATATTCGTATCAAATTGTATTTAGCGATATTTTTCTGATATTACTAGGTTGCTTCGCCTTTAACAATGAAACGATTGACTGTGGGACTTAATTGAAGTGACTCTGTACTATGTCCTTATAAATGTGATAGATGAGCCAATTGGTATCTAAGAAATAACTTTCTTCTTAATTTGACGTGATGGCTGGAATTCATCGATTACATTAGGATCTGTGGTAGCGCTTTATTTAAAAACTTAGATAAATAAGTCTTTTCTTACTGTTAGACCAATCGTGGCCGTTAGCATGCCCTGAATAAATAGGAACAGTTTCAAAGACTACATTTCATTGACTTTCTAGCGGTATAAATCCGTTTGAGTTACAACGGTTGCGTCACATATTCGTACCAACATGTATTTAGCGATAGTATTCGGATAATACTAGGTTGCATCGCTTTTAAAAGTGAAACGGTTGACTGTGGGACTTAATTAAACTGATTTTGGACTTTAATCTTATAAATGTGATAAATGAGCCAGTTTGACTACAAGAAATAACATTCTTCTTAATTTGACATGATTGCTGGAACTCAGCGATTACACTGGGCGCTGTGGTAGCGCTTTATTAAAAAATTAGGATAAGTAAGTCATTTTTTACTGTGGGACCAATCCTAGCCGTTAGTTCGCGCTGACGAAATAGCGAAAGTTTCAAGAACTACATTTCATTGACTTACTAACTGTGTCAATCCGTTTGAGTTACAACGGTTGCGTCACATATTCGTACCAACATGTATTAAGTGATTTTTCTCCGATATTTCTAAGTTGCATTGCTTTTAACAGTGAAACGATTGACTGTGGAACTTAATTGAGGTAACTTGGGAGTGTGACGTTATAATTGTGATAAGTGAGCCAACTGGACCCAAGAAATAACATTCTTCTTAATTTGACATGATTGCCGGAACTCAGCGATTACACTGGGCGCTGTGGTAGCATTTCATTTAAAAATTTAAATAAAAAAGTTATTTTTTACTGTGGGACCAATCCTAGCCGTTATCGCGCGCTGAAGAAATAGCGACAGTTTCAAAAACTTCATTTCATTGACTTTCTAACGGTATCAATCCGTTTGAGTTACAAATGTTGCGTCACATATTCGTCCCCACATGTATTTAGCGATAGTATTCAGATATTACTAGGTTGCATCGCTTTTAACAGGGAAACATTTGACTGTGGGACTTAATTGAACTGATTTTGGACTTTGACCTTCTAAATGTGATAAATGAGCCAGTTTGATTACAAGAAGTAACATTCTTTTTAATTTAACTTGATTGCTGGAACTTAGCGATTGCACTGGGCGCTGTGGTAGCACTTTATTAAAAAATTAGGATAAATAAGTCATTTTTTACTGTGGGACCAATCCTAGCCGTTAGTTCGCGCTGAAGAAATAGAGAAGGTTTCAAGAACTACATTTCATTGACTTACTAACGGTGTCAATCCGTTTGAGTTACAACGGTTGCGTCACGTATTCGTACCAACATGTATTTAGTGATTTTCTTCCAATCTTACTAAGTTGTATTGCTTTTAACAGTGAAACGAGCGACTGTGAGAATTAATTGAACTGAGTCTGTACTATGTCCTTATAAATGTGATAGATGAGCCAATTGGTCTCCAAGGAATAACTTTCTTCTTAATTTGACGTGATGGCTGGAATTCATCGATTACATTACGATCTGTGGTAGCGCTTTATTTAAAAATTTAGATAAATAAGTCTTTTCTTACTGTTAGACCAATCCTGGCCGTTAGCATGCCCTGAATAAATAGGAACAGTTTCAAAGACTAAATTTCATTGACTTTCTAGCAGTATAAATCCGTTTGAGTTACAACGGTTGCGTCACATATTCGTACCAACATGTATTTAGCGATAGTATTCGGATAATACTAGGTTGCATCGCTTCTAAAAGTGAAACGGTTGACTGTGGGACTCAATTGAACTGATTTTGGACTTTGATCTTATAAATGTGATAAATAAGCCAGTTTGACTACAAGAAATAAAATTCTCCTTAATTTGACAAGATTGCTAGAACTCAGCCATTACACTGGGCGCTGTGGTAGAACTTTATTAAAAAATTAGGATAAATAAGTCATTTTTTACTGTGGGACCAATCCTAGCCGTTAGTTCGCGCTGACGAAATAGCGAAAGTTTCAAGAACTACATTTCATTGACTTAATAACGGTGTCAATCCGTTTGAGTTACAACGGTTGCGTCACATATTCGTACCAACATGTATTAAGTGATTTTCTTCCGATATTTCTAAGTTGTATTGCTTTTAACAGTGAAACGATTGACTGTGGAACTTAATTGAACTAACTTGGAAGTGTGACGTTATAAATGCGATGAGTAAGCCAACTGGACCCAAGAATAAACATTCTTCTTAATTTGACATGATTGCCGGAACTCAGCGACTACACTGGGCGCTGTGGTAGCACTTCATTTAAAAATTTAAATAAAAAAGTCATTTTTTACTGTGGGACCAATCCTAGCCGTTATCGCGCGCTGAAGAAATAGCGACAGTTTCAAAAACTACATTTCATTGACTTTCTAACGGTATCAATCCGTTTGAGTTACAACTGTTGCGTCACATATTCGTCCCCACATGTATTTAGCGATATTTTTCTGATATTACTAGGTTGCATCGCCTTTAACAATGAAATGATTGACTGTGGGATTTAATTGAACTAACTTTGGACTGTGACCTGATAAATGTGATAAATGAGCCTGTTTGACTACAAGAAATAACATTCTTCTTAATTTGACATGATTGCTGGAACTCAGCGATTACACTGGGCGCTGTGGTAGCGCTTTATTAAAAAATTAAGAGAAATAAGTCATTTTTTACTGTGGGACCAATCAAAGCTGTTCGTTCACGCTGAAGAAATAGAGACATTCTCAAAAACTACATATCATCGACTTCTTGGCCGTATCAATCCGTTTGAGTTACAACGGTTGCGTCACATATTCGTATCAAATTGTATTTAGCGATATTTTTCTGATATTACTAGGTTGCTTCGCCTTTAACAATGAAACGATTGACTGTGGGACTTAATTGAAGTGACTCTGTACTATGTCCTTATAAATGTGATAGATGAGCCAATTGGTATCTAAGAAATAACTTTCTTCTTAATTTGACGTGATGGCTGGAATTCATCGATTACATTAGGATCTGTGGTAGCGCTTTATTTAAAAACTTAGATAAATAAGTCTTTTCTTACTGTTAGACCAATCGTGGCCGTTAGCATGCCCTGAATAAATAGGAACAGTTTCAAAGACTACATTTCATTGACTTTCTAGCGGTATAAATCCGTTTGAGTTACAACGGTTGCGTCACATATTCGTACCAACATGTATTTAGCGATAGTATTCGGATAATACTAGGTTGCATCGCTTTTAAAAGTGAAACTATTGACTGTGGGACTTAATTAAACTGATTTTGGACTTTAATCTTATAAATGTGATAAATGAGCCAGTTTGACTACAAGAAATAACATTCTTCTTAATTTGACATGATTGCTGGAACTCAGCGATTACACTGGGCGCTGTGGTAGCGCTTTATTAAAAAATTAGGATAAGTAAGTCATTTTTTACTGTGGGACCAATCCTAGCCGTTAGTTCGCGCTGACGAAATAGCGAAAGTTTCAAGAACTACATTTCATTGACTTACTAACTGTGTCAATCCGTTTGAGTTACAACGGTTGCGTCACATATTCGTACCAACATGTATTAAGTGATTTTTCTCCGATATTTCTAAGTTGCATTGCTTTTAACAGTGAAACGATTGACTGTGGAACTTAATTGAGGTAACTTGGGAGTGTGACGTTATAATTGTGATAAGTGAGCCAACTGGACCCAAGAAATAACATTCTTCTTAATTTGACATGATTGCCGGAACTCAGCGATTACACTGGGCGCTGTGGTAGCATTTCATTTAAAAATTTAAATAAAAAAGTTATTTTTTACTGTGGGACCAATCCTAGCCGTTATCGCGCGCTGAAGAAATAGCGACAGTTTCAAAAACTTCATTTCATTGACTTTCTAACGGTATCAATCCGTTTGAGTTACAAATGTTGCGTCACATATTCGTCCCCACATGTATTTAGCGATAGTATTCAGATATTACTAGGTTGCATCGCTTTTAACAGTGAAACATTTGACTGTGGGACTTAATTGAACTGATTTTGGACTTTGACCTTCTAAATGTGATAAATGAGCCAGTTTGATTACAAGAAGTAACATTCTTTTTAATTTAACTTGATTGCTGGAACTTAGCGATTGCACTGGGCGCTGTGGTAGCACTTTATTAAAAAATTAGGATAAATAAGTCATTTTTTACTGTGGGACCAATCCTAGCCGTTAGTTCGCGCTGAAGAAATAGAGACGGTTTCAAGAACTACATTTCATTGACTTTCTAGCAGTATCAATCCGTTTGAGTTACAACGGTTGCGTCACATATTCGTACCAACATGTATTTAGCGATATTTTTCTGATATTACTAGGTTGCATCGCCTTTAACAATGAAATGATTGACTGTGGGATTTAATTGAACTAACTTTGGACTGTGACCTGATAAATGTAATAAATAAGCCAGATTGACTACAAGAAATAACATTCTTCTTAATTTGACATGATTGCTGGAACTCAGCGATTACACTGGGCGTTGTAGTAGCACTTCATCTAAAAAATTAAATAAAAAAGTCATTTTTTACTGTGGGACCAATCCTAGCCGTTATCGCGCGCTGAAGAAATAGCGACAGTTTCAAAAACTACATTTCATTGACTTTCTAACGGTATCAATCCGTTTGAGTTAAAACTGTTGCGTCACATATTCGTCCCCACATGTAATTAGCGATAGTATTCAGATATTACTAGGTTGCATCGCTTTTAACAGTGAATCATTTGACTGTGGGACTTAATTGAACTGATTTTTGACTTTGACCTTATAAATGGGATAAATGAGCCAGTTTGACTACAAGAAGTAACATTCTTCTTAATTTGGCTTGATTGCTGGAACTCAGCGATTACACTGGGCGCTGTGGTAGCGCTTTATTAAAAAATTAAGAGAAATAATTCTTTTCTTACTGTTAGACCAATCCTGGCCGTTAGCATGCCCTGAATTAGTAGGAACAGTTTCAAAGACTACATTTCATTGACTTTCTAGCGGTTTAAATCCGTTTGAGTTACAACGGTTGCGTCACATATTCGTCCCCACATGTATTTAGCGATAGTATTCAGATATTACTAGGTTGCATCGCTTTTAACAGTGAAACATTTGACTGTGGGAATTAATTGAACTGATTTTGGACTTTGACCTTCTAAATGTGATAAATGAGCCAGTTGGATTACAAGAAGTAACATTCTTTTTAATTTGACTTGATTGCTGGAACTTAGCGATTGCACTGGGCGCTGTAGTAGCACTTTATTAAAAAATTAGGATAAATAAGTCATTTTTTACTGTGGGACCAATCCTAGCCGTTAGTTCGCGCTGAAAAAATAGAGAAAGTTTCAAGAAGTAAATTTCATTGACTTACTAACGGTGTCAATCCGTTTGAGTTACAACGGTTGCGTCACGTATTCGTACCAACAAGTATTTAGTGATTTTCTTCCAATCTTACTAAGTTGTATTGCTTTTAACAGTGAAACGAGCGACTGTGAGAGTTAATTGAACTGACTCTGGACTATGTCCTTATAAATGTGACAGATAAGCCAATTGGTTTCCAAGGAATAACTTTCTTTTTAATTTGACGTGATTGCTGGAATTCACCGATAACATTAGGCTCTGTGGTAGGGCTTTATTTACAAATTTAGATAAATAAGTCTTTTCTTACTGTGGGACAAATCCTGGCCGTTAGCATGCGCTGAATAAATAGGAACAGTTTCAAATACTACATTTCATTGACTTTCTAGCGGTATCAATCCGTTTGAGTTACAACGGTTGCGTCACATATTCGTACCAACATGTATTTAGCGATATTGTTCTGATATTACTAGGTTGCATCGCCTTAAACAATGAAACGATTGACTGTGGGACTTAATTGAACTAACTTTGTACTGTGACCTGATAAATGTTATAAATAAGCCAGTTTGACTACAAGAAATAACATTCTTCCTAACTTGACATGATTGCTGGAACTCAGCGATTACACTGGGCGCTGTGGCAGCAATTCATTTAAAAATTTCAATAAAAAAGTCATTTTTTACTGTGGGACCAATCCTAGCCGTTATCGCGCGCTGAAGAAATAGCGACAGTTTCAAAAACTACATTTCATTGACATTCTAACGGTATCAATCCGTTTGAGTTACAACGGTTGCGTCACATATTCGTACCAACATGTATTTAGCGATAGTATTCGGATAATACTAGGTTGCATCGCTTTTAAAAGTAAAACGGTTGACTGTGGGACTTAATTGAACTGATTTTGGACATTGATCTTATAAATGTGATAAATGAGCCAGTTTGACTACAAGAAATAACATTCTTCTTAATTTGACAAGATTGCTAGAACTCAGCGATTACACTGGGCGCTGTGGTAGAACTTTATTAAAAAATTAGGATAAATAAGTCATTTTCTACTGTGGGACCAATCCTAGCCGTTAGTTCGCGCTGACGAAATAGCGAAAGTTTCAAGAACTACATTTAATTGACTTAATAACGGTGTCAATCCGTTTGAGTTACAACGGTTGCGTCACATATTCGTACCAACATGTATTAAGTGATTTTCTTCCGATATTTCTAAGTTGTATTGCTTTTAACAGTGAAACGATTGACTGTGGAACTTAATTGAACTAACTTGGAAGTGTGACGTTATAAATGCGATGAGTAAGCCAACTGGACCCAAGAATAAACATTCTTCTTAATTTGACATGATTGCTGGAACTCAGCGACTACACTGGGCGCTGTGGTAGCACTTCATTTAAAAATTTAAATAAAAAAGTCATTTTTTACTGTGGGAGCAATCCTAGCCGTTATCGCGCGCTGAAGAAATAGCGACAGTTTCAAAAACTACATTTCATTGACTTTCTAACGGTTTCAATCCGTTTGAGTTATAACTGTTGCGTCACATATTCGTCCCCACATGTACTTAGCGATAGTATTCGGATAATACTAGGTTGCATCGCTTTTAACAGTGAAACGGTTGACTGTGGGACTTAATAGAACTGATTTTGGCTTTGACCTTTTAAATGCGATAAATGAGCCTGTTTGACTACAAGAAATAACATTCTTCTTAATTTGACATGATTGCTGGAACTCAGCGATTACACTGGGCGCTGTGGTAGCACTTTATTAAAAAATTAGGATAAATAAGTCATTTTTTACTGTGGGACCAATCCTAGCCGTTAGTTCGCGCTGAAGAAATAGAGAAGGTTTCAAAAACTACATTTCATTGACTTACTAACGGTGTCAATCCGTTTGAGTTACAACGGTTGCGTCACGTATTCGTACCAACATGTATTTAGTGATTTTCTTCCAATCTTACTAAGTTGTATTGCTTTTAACAGTGAAACGAGCGACTGTGAGAATTAATTGAACTGACTCTGGACTATGTCCTTATAAATGTGACAGATGAGCCAATTGGTTTCCAAGGAATAACTTTCTTCTTAACTTGACGTGATGGCTGGAATTCACCAATAACATTAGGCTCTGTGGTAGCGCTTTATTTACAAATTTAGATAAATAAGTCTTTTCTTACTGTGGGACAAATCCTGGCCGTTAGCATGCAATGAATAAATAGGAACAGTTTCAAATACTACATTTCATTGACTTTCTAGCGGTATCAATCCGTTTGAGTTACAACGGTTGCGTCACATATTCGTACCAACATGTATTTAGCGATATTTTTCTGATATTACTAGGTTGCATCGCCTTTAACAATGAAATGATTGACTGTGGGATTTAATTGAACTAACTTTGGACTGTGACCTGATAAATATAATAAATAAGCCAGTTTGACTACAAGAAATAACATTCTAGTTTCAAAAACTACATTTCATTGACTTTCTAACGGTATCAATCCGTTTGAGTTAAAACTGTTGCGTCACATATTTGTCCCCACATGTAATTAGCGATAGTATTCAGATATTACTAGGTTGCATCGCTTTTAACAGTGAATCATTTGACTGTGGGACTTAATTGAACTGATTTTGGACTTTGACCTTATAAATGGGATAAATAAGCCAGTTTGACTACAAGAAGTAACATTCTTCTTAATTTGGCTTGATTGCTGGAACTCAGCGATTACACTGGGCGCTGTGGTAGCGCTTTATTAAAAAATTAAGAGAAATAATTCTTTTCTTACTGTTAGACCAATCCTGGCCGTTAGCATGCCCTGAATTAGTAGGAACAGTTTCAAAGACTACATTTCATTGACTTTCTAGCGGTTTAAATCCGTTTGAGTTACAACGGTTGCGTCACATATTCGTCCCCACATGTATTTAGCGATAGTATTCAGATATTACTAGGTTGCATCGCTTTTAACAGTGAAACATTTGACTGTGGGACTTAATTGAACTGATTTTGGACTTTGACCTTCTAAATGTGATAAATGAGCCAGTTTGATTACAAGAAGTAATATTCTTTTTAATTTGACTTGATTGCTGGAACTTAGCGATTGCACTGGGCGCTGTGGTATCACTTTATTAAAAAATTAGGATAAATAAGTCATTTTTTACTGTGGGACCTATCCTAGCCGTTAGTTCGCGCTGAAGAAATAGAGAAAGTTTCAAGAAGTAAATTTCATTGACTTACTAACGGTGTCAATCCGTTTGAGTTACAACGGTTGCGTCACATATTCGTCCCCACATGTATTTAGCGATAGTATTCAGATATTACTAGGTTGCATCGCTTTTAACAGTGAAACGATTGACTGTGGAACTTAATTGAAGTAACTTGGGAGTGTGACGTTATAAATGTGATAAGTGAGCCAACTGGACCCAAGAAATAACATTCTTCTTAATTTGACATGATTGCCGGAACTCAGCGATTACACTGGGCGCTGTGGTAGCATTTCATTTAAAAATTTAAATAAAAAAGTTATTTTTTACTGTGGGACCAATCCTAGCCGTTATCGCGCGCTGAAGAAATAGCGACAGTTTCAAAAACTTCATTTCATTGACTTTCTAACGGTATCAATCCGTTTGAGTTACAACTGTTGCGTCACATATTCGTCCCCACATGTATTTAGCGATAGTATTCAGATATTACTAGGTTGCATCGCTTTTAACAGTGAAACATTTGACTGTGGGACTTAATTGAACTGATTTTGGACTTTGACCTTCTAAATGTGATAAATGAGCCAGTTTGATTACAAGAAGTAACATTCTTTTTAATTTGACTTGATTGCTGGAACTTAGCGATTGCACTGGGCGCTGTGGTAGCACTTTATTAAAAAATTAGGATAAATAAGTCATTTTTTACTGTGGGACCAATCCTAGCCGTTAGTTCGCGCTGAAGAAATAGAGAAGGTTTCAAAAACTACATTCCTTTGACTTACTAACGGTGTCAATCCGTTTGAGTTACAACGGTTGCGTCACGTATTCGTACCAACATGTATTTAGTGATTTTCTTCCAATCTTACTAAGTTGTATTGCTTTTAACAGTGAAACGAGCGACTGTGAGAATTAATTGAACTGACTCTGGACTATGTCCTTATAAATGTGACAGATGAGCCAATTGGTTTCCAAGGAATAACTTTCTTCTTAATTTGACGTGATGGCTGGAATTCACCGATAACATTAGGCTCTGTGGTAGAGCTTTATTTACAAATTTAGATAAATAAGTCTTTTCTTACTGTGGGACAAATCCTGGCCGTTAGCATGCAATGAATAAATAGGAACAGTTTCAAATACTACATTTCATTGACTTTCTAGCGGTATCAATCCGTTTGAGTTACAACGGTTGCGTCACATATTCGTACCAACATGTATTTAGCGATATTTTTCTGATATTACTAGGTTGCATCGCCTTTAACAATGAAATGATTGACTGTGGGATTTAATTGAACTAACTTTGGACTGTGACCTGATAAATGTAATAAATAAGCCAGTTTGACTACAAGAAATAACATTCTTCTTAATTTGACATGATTGCTGGAACTCAGCGATTACACTGGGCGCTGTGGTAGCACTTCATCTGAAAAATTAAATAAAAAAGTCATTTTTTACTGTGGGACCAATCCTAGCCGTTATCGCGCGCTGAAGAAATAGCGACAGTTTCAAAAACTAAATTTCATTGACTTTCTAACGGTATCAATCCGTTTGAGTTAAAACTGTTGCGTCACATATTCGTCCCCACATGTAATTAGCGATAGTATTCAGATATTACTAGGTTGCATCGCTTTTAACAGTGAATCATTTGACTGTGGGACTTAATTGAACTGATTTTGGACTTTGACCTTATAAATGGGATAAATGAGCCAGTTTGACTACAAGAAGTAACATTCTTCTTAATTTGGCTTGATTGCTGGAACTCAGCGATTACACTGGGCGCTGTGGTAGCGCTTTATTAAAAAATTAAGAGAAGTAATTCTTTTCTTACTGTTAGACCAATCCTGGCCGTTAGCATGCCCTGAATTAGTAGGAACAGTTTCAAAGACTACATTTCATTGACTTTCTAGCGGTTTAAATCCGTTTGATTTCCAACGGTTGCGTCACATATTCGTCCCCACAAGTATTTAGTGATTTTCTTCCAATCTTACTAAGTTGTATTGCTTTTAACAGTGAAACGAGCGACTGTGAGAATTAATTGAACTGACTCTGGACTATGTCCTTATAAATGTGACAGATGAGCCAATTGGTTTCCAAGGAATAACTTTCTTTTTACTTTGACGTGATGGCTGGAATTCACCGATAACATTAGGCTCTGTGGTAGCGCTTTATTTACAAATTTAGATAAATAAGTCTTTTCTTACTGTGGGACAAATCCTGGCCGTTAGCATGCGCTGAATATATAGGAACAATTTCAAATACCACATTTCATTGACTTTCCAGCGGTATCAATCCGTTTGAGTTACAACGGTTGCGTCACATATTCGTACCAACATGTATTTAGCGATATTGTTCTGATATTACTAGGTTGCATCGCCTTAAACAATGAAACGATTGACTGTGGGACTTAATTGAACTAACTTTGTACTGTGACCTGATAAATGTTATAAATAAGCCAGTTTGACTACAAGAAATAACATTCTTTCTAACTTGACATGATTGCTGGAACTCAGCGATTACACTGGGCGCTGTGGCAGCAATTCATTTAAAAATTTCAATAAAAAAGTAATTTTTTACTGTGGGACCAATCCTAGCCGTTATCGCGCGCTGAAGAAATAGCGACAGTTTCAAAAACTACATTTCATTGACATTCTAACGGTATCAATCCGTTTGAGTTACAACGGTTGCGTCACATATTCGTACCGACATGTATTTAGCGATAGTATTCGGATAATACTAGGTTGCATCGCTTTTAAAAGTAAAACGGTTGACTGTGGGACTTAATTGAACTGATTTTGGACTTTGATCTTATAAATGTGATAAATGAGCCAGTTTGACTACAAGAAATAACATTCTTCTTAATTTGACAAGATTGCTAGAACTCAGCGATTACACTGGGCGCTGTGGTAGAACTTTATTAAAAAATTAGGATAAATAAGTCATTTTTTACTGTGGGACCAATCCTAGCCGTTAGTTCGCGCTGACGAAATAGCGAAAGTTTCAAGAACTACATTTCATTGACTTACTAACGGTGTCAATCCGTTTGAGTAACAACAGTTGCGTCACATATTCGTACCAACATGTATTAAGTGATTTTCTTCCGATATTTCTAAGTTGTATTGCTTTTAACAGTGAAACGATTGACTGTGGAACTTAATTGAACTAACTTGGAAGTGTGACGTTATAAATGCGATAAATGAGCCAACTGGACCCAAGAAATAACATTCTTCTTAATTTGACATGATTGCCGGAACTCAGCGACTACACTGGGCGCTGTGGTAGCACTCCATTTAACAATTTAAATAAAAAAGTCATTTTTTACTGTGGGACCAATCCTAGCCGTTATCGCGCGCTGAAGAAATAGCGACAGTTTCAAAGACTACATTTCATTGACTTTCTAACGGTATCAATCCGTTTGAGTTACAACTGTTGCGTCACATATTCGTCCCCACATGTATTTAACGATAGTATTCGGATAATACTAGGTTGCATCGCTTTTAACAGTGAAACGCTTGACTGTGGGACTTAATTCAACTGACTCTGTACTATGTCCTTATAAATGTGATAGATGAGCCAATTGGTCTCCAAGGCATAACTTTCTTGTTAATTTGACGTGATGGCTGGAATTCATCGATTACATTAGGATCTGTGGTAGCGCTTTATTTAAAAATTTAGATAAATAAGTCTTTTCTTACTGTTAGACCAATCCTGGCCGTTAGCATGCCCTGAATCAATAGGAACAGTTTCAAAGATTACATTTCATTGACTTTCTAGCGGTATAAATCCGTTTGAGTTACAACGGTTGCGTCACATATTCGTACCAACATGTATTTAGCGATAGTATTCGGATAATACTAGGTTGCATCGCTTTTAAAAGTAAAACGGTTGACTGTGGGACTCAATTGAACTGATTTTGGACTTTGATCTTATAAATGTGATAAATGAGCCAGTTTGACTACAAGAAATAACATTCTTCTTAATTTGACAAGATTGCTAGAACTTAGCGATTACACATGGCGCTGTGGTAGAACTTTATTAAAAAATTAGGATAAATAAGTCATTTTTTACTGTGGGACCAATCCTAGCCGTTAGTTCGCGCTGACGAAATAGCGAAAGTTTCAAGAACTACATTTCATTGACTTACTAACGGTGTCAATCGATTGACTGTGGAACTTAATTGAACTAACTTGGAAGTGTGACGTTTTAAATGTGATAAGTGAGCCAACTGGACCCAAGAAAAAACATTCTTCTTAATTTGACATGATTGCCGGAACTCAGCGACTACACTGGGCGCTGTGGTAGCACTCCATTTAAAAATTTAAAAAAAAAAGTCATTTTTTACTGTGGGACCAATCCTAGCCGTTATCGCGCGCTGAAGAAATAGCGACAGTTTCAAAGACTACATTTCATTGACTTTCTAACGGTATCAATCCGTTTGAGTTACAACTGTTGCGTCACATATTCGTCCCCACATGTATTTAACGATAGTATTCGGATAATACTAGGTTGCATCGCTTTTAACAGTGAAACGGTTGACTGTGGGACTTAATAGAACTGATTTTGGACTTTGATCTCATAAATGTGATAAATGAGGCAGTTTGACTACAAAAAATAACATTCTTCTTAATTTGACTTGATTGCTGGAACTCAGCGATTACACTGGACGCTGTGGTAGCGCTTTATTAAAAAATTAAGAGAAATAAGTCATTTTTTACTGTGGGACCAATCCAAGCGTTAGTTCGCGCTGAAGAAATGGAGACATTCTCAAAAACTACATTTCATCAACTTCTTGGCCGTATCAATCCGTTTGAGTTACAACGGTTGCGTCACATATTCGTACCAACATGTATTTAGCGATATTTTTCTGATATTACTAGGTTGCATCGCCTTAAACAATGAAACGATTGACTGTGGGACTTAATTGAACTAACTTTGTACTGTGACCTGATAAATGTTAGAAATAAGCCAGTTTGACTACAAGAAATAACATTCTTCCTAATTTGACATGATTGCTGGAACTCAGCGATTACACTGGGCGCTGTGGTAGCACTTCATTTAAAAATTTAAATAAAAAAGTCATTTTTTACTGTGGGACCAATCCTAGCCGTTATCGCGCGCTGAAGAAATAGCGACAGTTTCAAAGACTACATTTCATTGACTTTCTAACGGTATCAATCCGTTTGAGTTACAACTGTTGCGTCACATATTCGTCCCCACATGTATTTAACGATAGTATTCCGATAATACTAGGTTGCATCGCTTTTAACAGTGAAACGGTTGACTGTGGGACTTAATAGAACTGATTTTGGACTTTGATCTCATAAATGTGATAAATGAGCCAGTTTGACTACAAAAAATAACATTCTTCTTAATTTGACTTGATTGCTGGAACTCAGCGATTACACTGGACGCTGTGGTAGCGCTTTATTAAAAAATTAAGAGAAATAAGTCATTTTTTATTGTGGGACCAATCCAAGCGTTAGTTTGCGCTGAAGAAATGGAGACATTCTCAAAAACTACATTTCATCAACTTCTTGGTCGTATCAATCCGTTTGAGTTACAACGGTTGCGTCACATATTCGTACCAACATGTATTTAGCGATATTTTTCTGATATTACTAGGTTGCATCGCCTTAAACAATGAAACGATTGACTGTGGGACTTAATTGAACTAACTTTGTACTGTGACCTGATAAACGTTAAAAATAAGCCAGTTTGACTACAAGAAATAACATTCTTCCTAATTTGACATGATTGCTGGAACTCAGCGATTACACTGGGCGCTGTGGTAGCACTTCATTTAAAAATTTCAATAAAAAAGTCATTTTTTACTGTGGGACCAATCCTAGCCGTTATCGCGCGCTGAAGAAATAGCGACAGTTTCAAAAACTACATTTCATTGACTTTCTAACGGTATCAATCCGCTTGAGTTACAACTGTTCTGTCACATATTCGTCCCCACATGTATTTAGCGATAGTATTCGGATATTACTAGGTTGCATCGCTTTTAACAGTGAAACGGTTGACTGTGGGACTTAATTGAACTGATTTTGGACTTTGATCTTATAAATGTGATAAGTGCGCCAGTTTGACTACAAGAAATAACATTCTTCTTAATTTGACAAGATTGCTAGAACTCAGCGATTACACTGGGCGCTGTGGTAGAACTTTATTTAAAAATTTAGATAAATAAGTCTTTTCTTACTGTTAGACCAATCCTGGCCATTAGAATGCCCTGAATCAATAGGAACAGTTTCAAAGATTACATTTCATTGACTTTCTAGCGGTATAAATCCGTTTGAGTTACAACGGTTGCGTCACATATTCGTACCAACATGTATTTAGCGATAGTATTCGGATAATACTAGGTTGCATCGCTTTTAAAAGTAAAACGGTTGACTGTGGGACTTAATATAACTGATTTTGGACTTTGATCTTATAAATGTGATAAATGAGCCAGTTTGACTACAAGAAATAACATTCTTCTTAATTTGACAAGATTGCTAGAACTTAGCGATTACACATGGCGCTGTGGTAGAACTTTATTAAAAAATTAGGATAAATAAGTCATTTTTTACTGTGGGACCAATCCTAGCCGTTAGTTCGCGCTGACGAAATAGCGAAAGTTTCAAGAACTACATTTCATTGACTTACTAACGGTGTCAATCGATTGACTGTGGAACTTAATTGAACTAACTTGGAAGTGTGACGTTTTAAATGTGATAAGTGAGCCAACTGGACCCAAGAAAAAACATTCTTCTTAATTTGACATGATTGCCGGAACTCAGCGACTACACTGGGCGCTGTGGTAGCACTCCATTTAAAAATTTAAATAAAAAAGTCATTTTTTACTGTGGGACCAATCCTAGCCGTTATCGCGCGCTGAAGAAATAGCGACAGTTTCAAAGACTACATTTCATTGACTTTCTAACGGTATCAATCCGTTTGAGTTACAACTGTTGCGTCACATATTCGTCCCCACATGTATTTAGATAGTATTCGGATAATACTAGGTTGCATCGCTTTTAACAGTGAAACGGTTGACTGTGGGACTTAATAGAACTGATTTTGGACTTTGATCTCATAAATGTGATAAATGAGGCAGTTTGACTACAAAAAATAACATTCTTCTTAATTTGACTTGATTGCTGGAACTCAGCGATTACACTGGACGCTGTGGTAGCGCTTTATTAAAAAATTAAGAGAAATAAGTCATTTTTTACTGTGGGACCAATCCAAGCGTTAGTTCGCGCTGAAGAAATGGAAACATTCTCAAAAACTACATTTCATCAACTTCTTGGCCGTATCAATCCGTTTGAGTTACAACGGTTGCGTCACATATTCGTACCAACATGTATTTAGGGATATTTTTCTGATATTACTAGGTTGCATCGCCTTAAACAATGAAACGATTGACTGTGGGACTTAATTGAACTAACTTTGTACTGTGACCTGATAAATGTTAGAAATAAGCCAGTTTGACTACAAGAAATAACATTCTTCCTAATTTGACATGATTGCTGGAACTCAGCGATTACACTGGGCGCTGTGGTAGCACTTCATTTAAAAATTTAAATAAAAAAGTCATTTTTTACTGTGGGACCAATCCTAGCCGTTATCGCGCGCTGAAGAAATAGCGACAGTTTCAAAGACGACATTTCATTGACTTTCTAACGGCATCAATCCGTTTGAGTTACAACTGTTGCGTCACATATTCGTCCCCACATGTATTTAACGATAGTATTCGGATAATACTAGGTTGCATCGCTTTTAACAGTGAAACGGTTGACTGTGGGACTTAATAGAACTGATTTTGGACTTTGATCTCATAAATGTGATAAATGAGCCAGTTTGACTACAAAAAATAACATTCTTCTTAATTTGACTTGATTGCTGGAACTCAGCGATTACACTGGACGCTGTGGTAGCGCTTTATTAAAAAATTAAGAGAAATAAGTCATTTTTTATTGTGGGACCAATCCAAGCGTTAGTTTGCGCTGAAGAAATGGAGACATTCTCAAAAACTACATTTCATCCATTTCTTGGTCGTATCAATCCGTTTGAGTTACAACGGTTGCGTCACATATTCGTACCAACATGTATTTAGCGATATTTTTCTGATATTACTAGGTTGCATCGCCTTAAACAATGAAACGATTGACTGTGGGACTTAATTGAACTAACTTTGTACTGTGACCTGATAAACGTTAGAAAGAAGCCAGTTTGACTACAAGAAATAACATTCTTCCTAATTTGACATGATTGCTGGAACTCAGCGATTACACTGGGCGCTGTGGTAGCACTTCATTTAAAAATTTAAATAAAAAAGTCATTTTTTACTGTGGGACCAATCCTAGCCGTTATCGCGTGCTGAAGAAATAGCGACAGTTTCAAAGACTACATTTCATTGACTTTCTAACGGTATCAATCCGTTTGAGTTACAACTGTTGCGTCACATATTCGTCCCCACATGTATTTAACGATAGTATTCGGATAATACTAGGTTGCATCGCTTTTAACAGTGAAACGGTTGACTGTGGGACTTAATAGAACTGATTTTGGACTTTGATCTCATAAATGTGATAAATGAGCCAGTTTGACTACAAAAAATAACATTCTTCTTAATTTGACTTGATTGCTGGAACTCAGCGATTACACTGGACGCTGTGGTAGCGCTTTATTAAAAAATTAAGAGAAATAAGTCATTTTTTATTGTGGGACCAATCCAAGCGTTAGTTTGCGCTGAAGAAATGGAGACATTCTCAAAAACTACATTTCATCAACTTCTTGGTCGTATCAATCCGTTTGAGTTACAACGGTTGCGTCACATATTCGTACCAACATGTATTTAGCGATATTTTTCTGATATTACTAGGTTGCATCGCCTTAAACAATGAAACGATTGACTGTGGGACTTAATTGAACTAACTTTGTACTGTGACCTGATAAACGTTAGAAAGAAGCCAGTTTGACTACAAGAAATAACATTCTTCCTAATTTGACATGATTGCTGGAACTCAGCGATTACACTGGGCGCTGTGGTAGCACTTCATTTAAAAATTTCAATAAAACAGTCATTTTTTACTGTGGGACCAATCCTAGCCGTTATCGCGCGCTGAAGAAATAGCGACAATTTCAAAAACTACATTTCATTGACTTTCTAACGGTATCAATCCGCTTGAGTTACAACTGTTCTGTCACATATTCGTCCCCACATGTATTTAGCGATAGTATTCGGATATTACTAGGTTGCATCGCCTTAAACAATGAAACGATTGACTGTGGGACTTAATTGAACTAACTTTGTACTGTGACCTGATAAATGTTAGAAATAAGCCAGTTTGACTACAAGAAATAACATTCTTCCTAATTTGACATGATTGCTGGAACTCAGCGATTACACTGGGCGCTGTGGTAGCACTTCATTTAAAAATTTAAATAAAAAAGTCATTTTTTACTGTGGGACCAATCCTAGCCGTTATCGCGCGCTGAAGAAATAGCGACAGTTTCAAAGACTACATTTCATTGACTTTCTAACGGTATCAATCCGTTTGAGTTACAACTGTTGCGTCACATATTCGTCCCCACATGTATTTAACGATAGTATTCGGATAATACTAGGTTGCATCGCTTTTAACAGTGAAACGGTTGACTGTGGGACTTAATAGAACTGATTTTGGACTTTGATCTCATAAATGTGATAAATGAGCCAGTTTGACTACAAAAAATAACATTCTTCTTAATTTGACATGATTGCTGGAACTCAGCGATTACACTGGACGCTGTGGTAGCGCTTTATTAAAAAATTAAGAGAAATAAGTCATTTTTATTGTGGGACCAATCCAAGCGTTAGTTTGCGCTGAAGAAATGGAGACATTCTCAAAAACTACATTTTATCAACTTCTTGGTCGTATCAATCCGTTTGAGTTACAACGGTTGCGTCACATATTCGTACCAACATGTATTTAGCGATATTTTTCTGATATTACTAGGTTGCATCGCCTTAAACAATGAAACGATTGACTGTGGGACTTAATTGAACTAACTTTGTACTGTGACCTGATAAACGTTAGAAAGAAGCCAGTTTGACTACAAGAAATAACATTCTTCCTAATTTGACATGATTGCTGGAACTCAGCGATTACACTGGGCGCTGTGGTAGCACTTCATTTAAAAATTTCAATAAAACAGTCATTTTTTACTGTGGGACCAATCCTAGCCGTTATCGCGCGCTGAAGAAATAGCGACAATTTCAAAAACTACATTTCATTGACTTTCTAACGGTATCAATCCGCTTGAGTTACAACTGTTCTGTCACATATTCGTCCCCACATGTATTTAGCGATAGTATTCGGATATTACTAGGTTGCATCGCCTTAAACAATGAAACGATTGACTGTGGGACTTAATTGAACTAACTTTGTACTGTGACCTGATAAATGTTAGAAATAAGCCAGTTTGACTACAAGAAATAACATTCTTCCTAATTTGACATGATTGCTGGAACTCAGCGATTACACTGGGCGCTGTGGTAGCACTTCATTTAAAAATTTAAATAAAAAAGTCATTTTTTACTGTGGGACCAATCCTAGCCGTTATCGCGCGCTGAAGAAATAGCGACAGTTTCAAAGACTACATTTCATTGACTTTCTAACGGTATCAATCCGTTTGAGTTACAACTGTTGCGTCACATATTCGTCCCCACATGTATTTAACGATAGTATTCGGATAATACTAGGTTGCATCGCTTTTAACAGTGAAACGGTTGACTGTGGGACTTAATAGAACTGATTTTGGACTTTGATCTCTTAAATGTGATAAATGAGCCAGTTTGACTACAAAAAATAACATTCTTCTTAATTTGACATGATTGCTGGAACTCAGCGATTACACTGGACGCTGTGGTAGCGCTTTATTAAAAAATTAAGAGAAATAAGTCATTTTTATTGTGGGACCAATCGAAGCGTTAGTTTGCGCTGAAGAAATGGAGACATTCTCAAAAACTACATTTTATCAACTTCTTGGTCGTATCAATCCGTTTGAGTTACAACGGTTGCGTCACATATTCGTACCAACATGTATTTAGCGATATTTTTCTGATATTACTAGGTTGCATCGCCTTAAACAATGAAACGATTGACTGTGGGACTTAATTGAACTAACTTTGTACTGTGACCTGATAAACGTTAGAAAGAAGCCAGTTTGACTACAAGAAATAACATTCTTCCTAATTTGACATGATTGCTGGAACTCAGCGATTACACTGGGCGCTGTGGTAGCACTTCATTTAAAAATTTCAATAAAAAAGTCATTTTTTACTGTGGAACCAATCCTAGCCGTTATCGCACGCTGAAGAAATAGCGACAATTTCAAAAACTACATTTCATTGACTTTCTAACGGTATCAATCCGCTTGAGTTACAACTGTTCTGTCACATATTCGTCCCCACATGTATTTAGCGATAGTATTCGGATATTACTAGGTTGCATCGCCTTAAACAATGAAACGATTGACTGTGGGACTTAATTGAACTAACTTTGTACTGTGACCTGATAAATGTTAGAAATAAGCCAGTTTGACTACAAGAAATAACATTCTTCCTAATTTGACATGATTGCTGGAACTCAGCGATTACACTGGGCGCTGTGGTAGCACTTCATTTAAAAATTTAAATAAAAAAGTCATTTTTTACTGTGGGACCAATCCTAGCCGTTATCGCGCGCTGAAGAAATAGCGACAGTTTCAAAGACTACATTTCATTGACTTTCTAACGGTATCAATCCGTTTGAGTTACAACTGTTGCGTCACATATTCGTCCCCACATGTATTTAACGATAGTATTCGGATAATACTAGGTTGCATCGCTTTTAACAGTGAAACGGTTGACTGTGGGACTTAATAGAACTGATTTTGGACTTTGATCTCATAAATGTGATAAATGAGCCAGTTTGACTACAAAAAATAACATTCTTCTTAATTTGACATGATTGCTGGAACTCAGCGATTACACTGGACGCTGTGGTAGCGCTTTATTAAAAAATTAAGAGAAATAAGTCATTTTTATTGTGGGACCAATCCAAGCGTTAGTTTGCGCTGAAGAAATGGAGACATTCTCAAAAACTACATTTTATCAACTTCTTGGTCGTATCAATCCGTTTGAGTTACAACGGTTGCGTCACATATTCGTACCAACATGTATTTAGCGATATTTTTCTGATATTACTAGGTTGCATCGCCTTAAACAATGAAACGATTGACTGTGGGACTTAATTGAACTAACTTTGTACTGTGACCTGATAAACGTTAGAAAGAAGCCAGTTTGACTACAAGAAATAACATTCTTCCTAATTTGACATGATTGCTGGAACTCAGCGATTACACTGGGCGCTGTGGTAGCACTTCATTTAAAAATTTCAATAAAAAAGTCATTTTTTACTGTGGGACCAATCCTAGCCGTTATCGCGCGCTGAAGAAATAGCGACAGTTTCAAAAACTACATTTCATTGACTTTCTAACGGTATCAATCCGCTTGAGTTACAACTGTTCTGTCACATATTCGTCCCCACATGTATTTAGCGATAGTATTCGGATATTACTAGGTTGCATCGCTTTTAACAGTGAAACGGTTGACTGTGGGACTTAATTGAACTGATTTTGGACTTTGATCTTATAAATGTGATAAGTGCGCCAGTTTGACTACAAGAAATAACATTCTTCTTAATTTGACAAGATTGCTAGAACTCAGCGATTACACTGGGCGCTGTGGTAGAACTTTATTAAAAAATTAGGATAAATAAGTCATTTTTTACTGTGGGACCAATCGTAGCCGTTAGTTCGCGCTGACGAAATAGCGAAAGTTTCAAGAACTACATTTCATTGACTTACTAACGGTGTCAATCCGTTTGAGTTACAACGGTTGCGTCACGTATTCGTACCAACATGTATTTAGTGATTTTCTTCCAATCTTACTAAGTTGTATTGCTTTTAACAGTGAAACGATTGACTGTGAGAATTAATTGAAGTGACTCTGGACTATGTCCTTATAAATGTGACAAATGAGCCAATTGGTCTCCAAGGAATAACTTTCTTCTTAATTTGACGTGATGGCTGGAATTCACCGATTACATTAGGCTCTGTGGTAGCGCTTTATTTACAAATTTAGATAAATAAGTCTTTTCTTACTGTGGGACAAATCCTGGCCGTTAGCATGCGCTGAATAAATAGGAATAGTTTCAAATACTACATTTCATTGACTTTCTAGGGGTATAAATCCGTTTGAGTTACAACTGTTGCGTCACATATTCGTCCCCACATGTAATTAGCGATAGTATTCAGATATTACTAGGTTGCATCGCTTTTAACAGTGAAACATTTGACTGTGGGACTTAATTGAACTGATTTTTGACTTTGATCTTATAAATGTGATAAATGAGCCAACTGGACCCAAGAAATAACATTCTTCTTAATTTGACATGATTGCCGGAACTCAGCGATTACACTGGGCGCTGTGGTAGCACTTCATTTAAAAATTTAAATAAAAAAGTTATTTTTTACTGTGGGACCAATCCTAGCCGTTATCGCGCGCTGAAGAAATAGCGACAGTTTCAAAAACTTCATTTCATTGACTTTCTAACGGTATCAATCCGTTTGAGTTACAACTGTTGCGTCACATATTCGTCCCCACATGTATTTAGAGATAGTATTCAGATATTACCAGGTATGATCGCTTTTAACAGTGAAACATTTGACTGTGGGACTTAATTGAACTGATTTTGGACTTTGACCTTCTAAATGTGATAAATGAGCCAGTTTGATTACAAGAATTAACATTCTTCTTAATTTGACTTGATTGCTGGAACTTAGCGATTGCACTGGGCGCTGTGGTAGCATTTTATTAAAAAATTAGGATAAGTAAGTCTTTTTTTACTGTGGGACCAATCCTAGCTGTTAGTTCGCGCTGAAGAAATAGAGAAAGTTTCAAGAACTACATTTCATTGACTTACTAACGGTGACAATCCGTTTGAGTTACAACGGTTGCGTCACGTATTCGTACCAACATGTACTTAGTGATTTTCTTCCAATCTTACTAAGTTGTATTGCTTTTAACAGTGAAACTATTGACTGTGAGAATTAATTGAACTGACTCTGGACTATGTCCTTATAAATGTGACAGATGAGCCAATTGGTCTCCAAGGAATAAATTTCTTCTTAATTTGACGTGATGGCTGGAATTCACCGATTACATTAGGCTCTGTGGTAGCGCTTTATTTACAAATTTAGATAAATAAGTCTTTTTTACTGTGGGACAAATCCTGGCCGTTAGCATGCGCTGAATAAATAGGAATAGTTTCAAATACTACATTTCATTGACTTTCTAGCGGTATAAATCCGTTTGAGTTACAACGGTTGCGTCACATATTCGTACCAACATGTATTTAGCGATAGTATTCGGATAATACTAGGTTGCATCGCTTTTAACAGTGAAACGGTTGACTGTGGGACTTAGTAGAACTGATTTTAGACTTTGACCTTATAAATGTGATAAATGAGCCAGTTTGACTACAAGAAATAACATTCTTCTTAATTTGACATGATTGCTGGAACTCAGCGATTACACTGGGCGCTGTGGTAGCGCTTTATTAAAAAATTAAGAGAAATAAGTAATTTTTTACTGTGGGACCAATCAAAGCTGTTAGTTCGCGCTGAAGAAATAAAGACATTCTGAAAAACTACATTTCATCGACTTCTTTGCCGTATTAATCCGTTTGAGTTACAACGGTTGCGTCACATATTCGTACCAACATGGATTAAGTGATTTTCTTCCGATATTTCTAAGTTGTATTGCTTTTAACAGTGAAACGATTGACTGTGGAACTTAATTGAACTGATTTTGGACTTTGACCTTATAAATGTGATAAATGAGCCAGTCTGACTACAAGAAATAACATTCTTCTTAATTTGACATGATTGCCGGAACTCAGCGATTACACTGGGCGCTGTGGTAGCACTTCATTTAAAAATTTAAATAAAAAAGTTATTTTTTACTGTGGGACCAATCCTAGCCGTTATCGCGCGCTGAAGAAATAGCGACAGTTTCAAAAACTTCATTTCATTGACTTTCTAACGGTATCAATCCGTTTGAGTTACAACTGTTGCGTCACATATTCGTCCCCACATGTATTTAGAGATAGTATTCAGATATTACCAGGTATGATCGCTTTTAACAGTGAAACATTTGACTGTGGGACTTAATTGAACTGATTTTGGACTTTGACCTTCTAAATGTGATAAATGAGCCAGTTTGATTACAAGAATTAACATTCTTCTTAATTTGACTTGATTGCTGGAACTTAGCGATTGCACTGGGCGCTGTGGTAGCATTTTATTAAAAAATTAGGATAAGTAAGTCTTTTTTTACTGTGGGACCAATCCTAGCTGTTAGTTCGCGCTGAAAAAATAGAGAAAGTTTCAAGAACTACATTTCATTGACTTACTAACGGTGACAATCCGTTTGAGTTACAACGGTTGCGTCACGTATTCGTACCAACATGTACTTAGTGATTTTCTTCCAATCTTACTAAGTTGTATTGCTTTTAACAGTGAAACAATTGACTGTGAGAATTAATTGAACTGACTCTGGACTATGTCCTTATAAATGTGACAGATGAGCCAATTGGTCTCCAAGGAATAAATTTCTTCTTAATTTGACGTGATGGCTGGAATTCACCGATTACATTAGGCTCTGTGGTAGCGCTTTATTTACAAATTTAGATAAATAAGTCTTTTTTACTGTGGGACAAATCCTGGCCGTTAGCATGCGCTGAATAAATAGGAATAGTTTCAAATACTACATTTCATTGACTTTCTAGCGGTATAAATCCGTTTGAGTTACAACGGTTGCGTCACATATTCGTACCAACATGTATTTAGCGATAGTATTCGGATAATACTAGGTTGCATCGCTTTTAACAGTGAAACGGTTGACTGTGGGACTTAGTAGAACTGATTTTAGACTTTGACCTTATAAATGTGATAAATGAGCCAGTTTGACTACAAGAAATAACATTCTTCTTAATTTGACATGATTGCTGGAACTCAGCGATTACACTGGGCGCTGTGGTAGCGCTTTATTAAAAAATTAAGAGAAATAAGTAATTTTTTACTGTGGGACCAATCAAAGCTGTTAGTTCGCGCTGAAGAAATAAAGACATTCTGAAAAACTACATTTCATCGACTTCTTTGCCGTATTAATCCGTTTGAGTTACAACGGTTGCGTCACATATTCGTACCAACATGGATTAAGTGATTTTCTTCCGATATTTCTAAGTTGTATTGCTTTTAACAGTGAAACGATTGACTGTGGAACTTAATTGAACTGATTTTGGACTTTGACCTTATAAATGTGATAAATGAGCCAGTCTGACTACAAGAAATAACATTCTTCTTAATTTGACATGATTGCTGGAACTCAGCGATTACACTGGGTGGTGTGGTAGCACGTTATTAAAAAATTTAAATAAAAAAGTCATTTTTTACTGGGGGACCAATCCTACCCGCTATCGCGCACTGAAGAAAAAGCGACAGTTTCAAAAACTACATTTCATTGACTTTCTAACGGTATCAATCCGCTTGAGTTAAAACGGTGTCGCCACATATTCGTCCCCACATGTATTTAGCGATAGTATTTGGATATTACTAGGTTGCATCGCTTTAAACAGTGAAACGTTTGACTGTGGGACTTAATTGAACTGATTTTGGACTTTGACCTTATAAATGTGATAAATGAGCCAGTTTGACTACAAGAAGTAACATTCTTTTTAATTTGACTTGATTGCTGGAAGTCAGCGATTACACTGGGCGCTGTGGTAGAACTTTATTAAAAAATTAGGATAAATAAGTCATTTTTTACTGTGGGACCAATCCTAGCCGTTAGTTCGCGCTGACGAAATAGCGAAAGTTTCCAGAACTACATTTCATTGACTTACTAACGGTGTCAATCCGTTTGAGTTAAAACGGTTGCGTCACATATTCGTACCAACATGTATTAAGTGATTTTCTTCCCATATTTCTAAGTTGTATTGCTTTTAACAGTGAAACGATTGACTGTGAGAATTAATTGAACTGACTCTGGACTATGTCCTTATAAATGTGACAGATGAGCCAATTGGTCTCCAAGGAATAACTTTCTTCTTAATTTGACGTGATGGCTGGAATTCACCGATTACATTAGGCTCTGTGGTAGCGCTTTATTTACAAATTTAGATAAATAAGTCTTTTTTACTGTGGGACACATCCTGGCCGTTAGCATGCGCTGAATAAATAGGAATAGTTTCAAATACTACATTTCATTGACTTTCTAGCGGTATAAATCCGTTTGAGTTACAACGGTTGCGTCACATATTCGTACCAACATGTATTTAGCGATAGTATTCGGATAATACTAGGTTGCATCGCTTTTAACAGTGAAACGGTTGACTGTGGGACTTAGTAGAACTGATTTTAGACTTTGACCTTATAAATGTGATAAATGAGCCAGTTTGACTACAAGAAATAACATTCTTCTTAATTTGACATGATTGCTGGAACTCAGCGATTACACTGGGCGCTGAGGTAGCGCTTTATTAAAAAATTAAGAGAAATAAGTAATTTTTTACTGTGGGACCAATCAAAGCTGTTAGTTCGCGCTGAAGAAATAAAGACATTCTGAAAAACTACATTTCATCGACTTCTTTGCCGTATTAATCCGTTTGAGTTACAACGGTTGCGTCACATATTCGTACCAACATGGATTAAGTGATTTTCTTCCGATATTTCTAAGTTGTATTGCTTTTAACAGTGAAACGATTGACTGTGGAACTTAATTGAACTGATTTTGCACTTTGACCTTATAAATGTGATAAATGAGCCAGTCTGACTACAAGAAATAACATTCTTCTTAATTTGACATGATTGCTGGAACTCAGCGATTACACTGGGTGGTGTGGTAGCACGTTATTAAAAAATTTAAATAAAAAAGTCATTTTTTACTGGGGGACCAATCCTACCCGCTATCGCGCACTGAAGAAAAAGCGACAGTTTCAGAAACTACATTTCATTGACTTTCTAACGGTATCAATCCGCTTGAGTTAAAACGGTGTCGCCACATATTCGTCCCCACATGTATTTAGCGATAGTATTTGGATATTACTAGGTTGCATCGCTTTAAACAGTGAAACGTTTGACTGTGGGACTTAATTGAACTGATTTTGGACTTTGACCTTATAAATGTGATAAATGAGCCAGTTTGACTACAAGAAGTAACATTCTTTTTAATTTGACTTGATTGCTGGAAGTCAGCGATTACACTGGGCGCTGTGGTAGAACTTTATTAAAAAATTAGGATAAATAAGTCATTTTTTACTGTGGGACCAATCCTAGCCGTTAGTTCGCGCTGACGAAATAGCGAAAGTTTCCAGAACTACATTTCATTGACTTACTAACGGTGTCAATCCGTTTGAGTTACAACGGTTGCGTCACATATTCGTACCAACATGTATTAAGTGATTTTCTTCCCATATTTCTAAGTTGTATTGCTTTTAACAGTGAAACGATTGACTGTGGAAGTTAATTGTACTAACTTGGGAGTGTGACGTTATAAATGTGATAAGCGAGCCAACTGGACCCAAGAAATAACATTCTTCTTAATTTGACATGATTGCCGGAACTCAGCAATTACACTGGGCGCTGTGGTAGCACTTCATTTAAAAATTTAAATAAAAAGTCATTTTTTACTGTGGGACCATCCTAGCCGTTATGGCGCGCTGAAGAAATAGCGACAGTTTCAAGAACTACATTTCATTGACTTACTAACAGTGTCAATGCGTTTGAGTTACAACGGTTGCGTCACATATTCGCACCAACATGTATTTAGTGATTTTCTTCCGATATGACTAAGTTGCATCGCTTTTAACGGTGAAACGATTGACTGTGGGATTTAATTGAACTAACTTTGGACTGTGACCTGATAAATATTATAAATGAGCCAGTTTGACTACAAGAAATAGCATTCTTCTTAATTTGACTTGATTGCTAGAACTCAGCGATTACACTGGGCGCTGTGGTAGAACTTTATTAAAAAATTAGGATAAATAAGTCATTTTTTACTGTGGGACCAATCGTAACCGTTAGTTCGCGCTGACGAAATAGCGAAAGTTTCAAGAACTACATTACATTGACTTACTAACGGTGTCAATCCGTTTGAGTTACAACGGTTGCGTCACATATTCGTACCAACATGTATTAAGTGATTTTCTTCCGATATTTCTAAGTTGTATTGCTTTTAACAGTGAAACGATTGACTGTGGAACTTAATTGAACTAACTTGGGAGTGTGACGTTATAAATGTGATAAGCAAGCCAACAGGACCCAAGAAATAACATTCTTCTTAATTTGACATGATTGCCGGAACTCAGCGATTACACTGGGCGCTGTGGTAGCACTTCATTTAAAAATTTAAATAAAAAAGTCATTTTTTACTGTGGGACCAATCCTAGCCGTTATCGCGCGCTGAAGAAATAGCGACAGTTTCAAAAACTACATTTCATTGACTTTCTAACGGTATCAATCCGTTTGAGTTACAACTGTTACGTCACATATTCGTGCCCACATGTATTTAGCGATAGTATTCAGATATTACTAGGTTGCATCGCTTTTAACAGTGAAACATTTGACTGTGGGACTTAACTGAACTGATTTTGGAGTTTGACCTTCTAAATGTGATAAATGAGCTAGTTTGATTACAAGAAGTAACATTCTTCTTAATTTGACTTGATTGCTGAAACTTAGCGATTGCACTGGGCGCTGTGGTAGCACTTTATAAAAAAATTAGGATAAATAAGTCATTTTTTACTGTGGGACCAATCCTAGCCGTTAGTTCGCGCTGAAGAAATAGAGACAGATTCAAAAAGTAAATTTCGTTGACTTTCTACCGGTGTCAATCCGTTTGAGTTAGAACGATTGCGTCACATATTCGTACCAACATGTACTTAGTGATTTTTTTCCGATATTACTAAGTTGTATCGCTTTTAACAGTGAAACGATTGACTGTGGAAGTTAATTGTACTAACTTGGGAGTGTGACGTTATAAATGTGATAAGCGAGCCAACTGGACCCAAGAAATAACATTCTTCTTAATTTGACATGATTGCCGGAACTCAGCAATTACACTGGGCGCTGTGGTAGCACTTCATTTAAAAATTTAAATAAAAAGTCATTTTTTACTGTGGGACCAATCCTAGCCGTTATGGCGCGCTGAAGAAATAGCGACAGTTTCAAGAACTACATTTCATTGACTTACTAACAGTGTCAATCCGTTTGAGTTACAACGGTTGCGTCACATATTCGTACCAACATGTATTTAGTGATTTTCTTCCGATATGACTAAGTTGCATCGCTTTTAACGGTGAAACGATTGACTGTGGGACTTAATTGAACTAACTTGGGAGTGTGACCTGATAAATATTATAAATGAGCCAGTTTGACTACAAGAAATAGCATTCTTCTTAATTTGACTTGATTGCTAGAACTCAGCGATTACACTGGGCGCTGTGGTAGAACTTTATTAAAAAATTAGGATAAATAAGTCATTTTTTACTGTGGGACCAATCGTAACCGTTAGTTCGCGCTGACGAAATAGCGAAAGTTTCAAGAACTACATTACATTGACTTACTAACGGTGTCAATCCGTTTGAGTTACAACGGTTGCGTCACATATTCGTACCAACATGTATTAAGTGATTTTCTTCCGATATTTCTAAGTTGTATTGCTTTTAACAGTGAAACGATTGACTGTGGAACTTAATTGAACTAACTTGGGAGTGTGACGTTATAAATGTGATAAGCAAGCCAACAGGACCCAAGAAATAACATTCTTCTTAATTTGACATGATTGCCGGAACTCAGCGATTACACTGGGCGCTGTGGTAACACTTCATTTAAAAATTTAAATAAAAAGTCATTTTTTACTGTGGGACCAATCCTAGCCGTTATGGCGCGCTGAAGAAATAGCGACAGTTTCAAGAACTACATTTCATTGACTTACTAACAGTGTCAATCCCTTTGAGTTACAACGGTTGCGTCACATATTCGTACCAACATGTATTTAGTGATTTTCTTCCGATATGACTAAGTTGCATCGCTTTTAACGGTGAAACGATTGACTGTGGGACTTAATTGAACTAACTTGGGAGTGTGACCTGATAAATATTATAAATGAGCCAGTTTGACTACAAGAAATAGCATTCTTCTTAATTTGACTTGATTGCTAGAACTCAGCGATTACACTGGGCGCTGTGGTAGAACTTTATTAAAAAATTAGGATAAATAAGTCATTTTTTACTGTGGGACCAATCGTAACCGTTAGTTCGCGCTGACGAAATAGCGAAAGTTTCAAGAACTACATTACATTGACTTACTAACGGTGTCAATCCGTTTGAGTTACAACGGTTGCGTCACATATTCGTACCAACATGTATTAAGTGATTTTCTTCCGATATTTCTAAGTTGTATTGCTTTTAACAGTGAAACGATTGACTGTGGAACTTAATTGAACTAACTTGGGAGTGTGACGTTATAAATGTGATAAGCAAGCCAACAGGACCCAAGAAATAACATTCTTCTTAATTTGACATGATTGCCGGAACTCAGCGATTACACTGGGCGCTGTGGTAGCACTTCATTTAAAAATTTAAATAAAAAAGTCATTTTTTACTGTGGGACCAATCCTAGCCGTTATCGCGCGCTGAAGAAATAGCGACAGTTTCAAAAACTACATTTCATTGACTTTCTAACGGTATCAATCCGTTTGAGTTACAACTGTTACGTCACATATTCGTCCCCACATGTATTTAGCGATAGTATTCAGATATTACTAGGTTGCATCGCTTTTAACAGTGAACATTTGACTGTGGGACTTAACTGAACTGATTTTGGAGTTTGACCTTCTAAATGTGATAAATGAGTCAGTTTGATTACAAGAAGTAACATTCTTCTTAATTTGACTTGATTGCTGAAACTTAGCGATTGCACTGGGCGCTGTGGTAGCACTTTATAAAAAAATTAGGATAAATAAGTCATTTTCTACTGTGGGACCAATCCTAGCCGTTAGTTCGCGCTGAAGAAATAGAGACAGATTCAAAAAGTAAATTTCGTTGACTTTCTACCGGTGTCAATCCGTTTGAGTTAGAACGATTGCGTCACATATTCGTACCAACATGTACTTAGTGATTTTTTTCCGATATTACTAAGTTGTATCGCTTTTAACAGTGAAACGATTGACTCTGGGAATTAATTGAACTGATTCTGGACTGTGACCTTGTAAATGCGATAAATGAGCCAATTGGGCTCCAAGAAATAACATTCTTCTTAATTCGACATGATTGCTGGAATTCAGCGAGTACACTAGGCTCTGTGGTAGTGCTTTATTTAAAAATTTAGATAAATAAGTCATTTTTTACTGTGGGACCAATCCCAGCCGTTAGTTCGCGCTGAAGAAATAGAGACAGTTTCAAAAAGTCCATTTCATTGACTTTCTACCGGTGTCAATTCGTTTGAGTTAGAACGATTGCGTCACATACTCGTACCAACATGTACTTTGTAATTTTTTTCCGATATTACTAATTTGACCGCTCTTAACAGTAAAACGATTGACTGTGGAACTTAATTGAACTAACTTGGGAGTGTTTTAAGTAAAACTCTACCACAGCGCCCAGTGCAATCGCTGAGTTCCAGCAATCAAGTCAAATTAAAAAGAATGTTATTTCTTGTAGTCAAACTGGCTCATTTATCACATTTATAAAGTCAAAGTCCAAAATCAGTTCAATTAAGTCCCACTGTCAAACGTTTCAATGTTAAAATCGATGCAACCTAGTAATATCTGAGTACTATCGCTAAATACTTGTTGGTACGAATATGTGACGCAACCGTTGTAACTCAAACGGATTGATACCGTTAGAAAGTCAATGAAATGTAGTTTTTGAAACTGTCCCTATTTCTTTAGCGCGCGATAACGGTAGGATTGGTCCCACAGTAAAAAATGACTTTTTTATTTAAATTTTTAAATGAAGTGCTACAACAGCGCTCAGTGTAATCACTGAGTTCCAGCAATCATGTCAAATTAAGAAGAATGTTATTTCTTGTAGTCAAACTGGCTTATTTATAACATTTATCAGGTCACAGTCCAAAGTTAGTTGAATTAAGTGCCACGGTCAATCGTTTCATTGTTTAAGGCGATGCAACCTAGTAATATCAGAAAAATATCGCTAAATACATGTTGGTACGAATATGTGACGCAACCGTTGTAACTCAAACGGATTGATACGGCCAAGAAGTTGATGAAATGAAGTTCTTGAGAATGTCTCTATTTCTTCAGCGCGAACAAACGCTTGGATTGGTCCCACAGTAAAGAATGACTTATTTATCTTAACTTTTTAATAAAGCGCTACCACAGCGCCCAGTGTAACCGCTGAGTTCCAGCAATCAAGTCAAATTAAGAAGAATGTTACTTCTTGTAGTCAAACTGGCTCATTTATCACATTTAAAATGTCAAAGTCCAGAATCAGTTCAATTAATGCCCAGAGTAAACGTTTGACTGTGGGACTTAATTGAACTGATTTTGGACTTTGACTTTATAAATGTGATAAATGAGCCAGTTTGACTACAAGAAATAACATTCTTTTTAATTTGACTTGATTGCTGGAACTTAGCGATTACACTGGGCGCTGTGGTAGCGCTTTATTAAAAAATTAAGAGAAATAAGTCATTTTTTACTGTGGGACCAATCAAAGCTGTTAGTTCGCGCTGAAGAAATAGAGACATTCTCAAAAACTACATTTCATCGACTTCTTGGCCGTATCAATCCGTTTGAGTTACAACGGTTGCGTCACATATTCGTATCAACATGTATTTAGCGATATTTTTCTGATATTACTAGGTTGCTTCGCCTTTAACAATGAAACGATTGACTGTGCGACTTAATTGAACTGACTCTGTAATATGTCCTTATAAATGTGATAGATGAGCCAATTGGTCTCCAAGAAATAACTTTCTTCTTAATTTGACGTGATGGCTGGAATTCATCGATTACATTAGGATCTGTGGTAGCGCTTTATTTAAAAATTTAGATAAACAAGTCTTTTCTTACTGTTAGACCAATCCTGGACGTTAGCATGCCCTGAATAAATAGGAACAGTTTCAAAGACTACATTTCATTGACTTTCTAGCGGTTTAAATCCGTTTGAGTTACAACGGTTGCGTCACATATTCGTACCAACATGTATTTAGCGATAGTATTCGGATAATACTAGGTTGCATCGCTTTTAAAAGTGAAACGGTTGACTGTGGGACTTAATTAAACTGATTTTGGACTTTGATCTTATAAATGTGATAAATGAGCCAGTTTGACTACAAGAAATAACATTCTTCTTAATTTGACAAGATTGCTAGAACTCAGCGATTACACTGGGCGCTGTGGTAGAACTTTATTAAAAAATTAGGATAAATAAGTCATTTTTTACTGTGGGACCAATCCTAGCCGTTAGTTCGCGCTGACGAAATAGCGAAAGTTTCCAGAACTACATTTCATTGACTTACTAACGGTGTCAATCCGTTTGAGTTACAACGGTTGCGTCACATATTCGTACCAACATTTATTAAGTGATTTTCTTCCGATATTTCTAAGTTGTATTGCTTTTAACAGTGAAACGATTTACTGTGGAACTTAATTGAACTAACTTGGGAGTGTGACGTTATAAATGTGATAAGTGAGCCAACTGGACCCAAGAAACAACATTCTTCTTAATTTGACATGATTGCCGGAACTCAGCGATTACACTGGGCGCTGTGGTAGCGCTTCATTTAAAAATTTAAATAAAAAAGTTATTTTTTACTGTGGGACCAATCCTAGTCGTTATCGCGCGCTGAAGAAATGGCGACATTCTCAAAAACTACATTTCATCAACTTCTTGGCCGTATCAATCCGTTTGAGTTACAACGGTTGCGTCACATATTCGTACCAACATGTATTTAGCGATATTTTTCTGATATTACTAGGTTGCATCGCCTTAAACAATGAAACGATTGACTGTGGGACTTAATTCAACTAACTTTGGACTGTGACCTGATAAATATTATAAATGAGCCAGTTTGACTACAAGAAATAACATTCTTCTTAATTTGACATGATTGCTGGAACTCAGCGATTACACTGGGCGCTGTTGTAGCACTTCATTTAAAAATTTAAATAAAAAAGTCATTTTTTACTGTGGGACCAATCATAGCCGTTATCGCGCGCTAAAGAAATAGCGACAGTTTCAAAAACTACATTTCATTGACTTTCTAACGGTATCAATCCGCTTGAGTTACAACTGTTGCGTCACATATTCGTCCCAACATGTATTTAGCGATAGTATTCGGATATTACTAGGTTGCATCGCTTTTAACAGTGAAACGGTTGACTGCGGGACTTAATTGAACTGACTCTGCACTATGTCCTTATAAATGTGATAGATGAGCCAATTGGTCTCCAAGGAATAACTTTCTTCTTAATTTGACGTGATGGCTGCAATTCATCGATTACATTAGGATCTGTGGTAGCGCTTTATTTAAAAATTTAGATAAATAAGTCTTTTCTTACTGTTAGACCAATCCTGGCCGTTAGCATGCCCTGAATAAGTAGGAACAGTTTCAAAGACTACATTTCATTGACTTTCTAGCGGTATAAATCCGTTTGAGTTACAACGGTTGCGTCACATATTCGTACCAACATGTATTTACCGATAGTATTCGGATAATACTAGGTTGCATCGCTTTTAAAAGTAAAACGGTTGACTGTGGGATTTAATTGAACTGATTTTGGACTTTGATCTTATAAATGTGATAAATGAGCAAGTTTGACTACAAGAAATAACATTCTCCTTAAATTGACAAGATTGCTAGAAGTCAGCGATTACACTGGGCGCTGTGGTAGAACTTTATTAAAAAATTGGGATAAATAAGTCATTTTTTACTGTGGTACCAATTCTAGCCGTTATCGCGCACTGAAGAAATAGCGACAGTTTCAAAAACTACATTTCATTGACTTTCTAACGGTATCAATCCGTTTGAGTTACAACTGTTGCGTCACATATTCGTCCCCACATGTATTTAGCGATAGTATTCGGATAATACTAGGTTGCATCGCTTTTAAAAGTGAAACGGTTGACTGTGGGACTTAATTAAACTGATTTTGGACTTTGATCTTATAAATGTGATAAATGAGCCAGTTTGACTACAAGAAATAACATTCTTCTTAATTTGACAAGATTGCTAGAACTCAGCGATTACACTGGGCGCTGTGGTAGAACTTTATTAAAAAATTAGGATAAATAAGTCATTTTTTACTGTGGGACCAATCCTAGCCGTTAGTTCGCGCTGACGAAATAGCGAAAGTTTCCAGAACTACATTTCATTGACTTACTAACGGTGTCAATCCGTTTGAGTTACAACGGTTGCGTCACATATTCGTACCAACATTTATTAAGTGATTTTCTTCCGATATTTCTAAGTTGTATTGCTTTTAACAGTGAAACGATTTACTGTGGAACTTAATTGAACTAACTTGGGAGTGTGACGTTATAAATGTGATAAGTGAGCCAACTGGACCCAAGAAACAACATTCTTCTTAATTTGACATGATTGCCGGAACTCAGCGATTACACTGGGCGCTGTGGTAGCGCTTCATTTAAAAATTTAAATAAAAAAGTTATTTTTTACTGTGGGACCAATCCTAGTCGTTATCGCGCGCTGAAGAAATGGCGACATTCTCAAAAACTACATTTCATCAACTTCTTGGCCGTATCAATCCGTTTGAGTTACAACGGTTGCGTCACATATTCGTACCAACATGTATTTAGCGATATTTTTCTGATATTACTAGGTTGCATCGCCTTAAACAATGAAACGATTGACTGTGGGACTTAATTCAACTAACTTTGGACTGTGACCTGATAAATATTATAAATGAGCCAGTTTGACTACAAGAAATAACATTCTTCTTAATTTGACATGATTGCTGGAACTCAGCGATTACACTGGGCGCTGTTGTAGCACTTCATTTAAAAATTTAAATAAAAAAGTCATTTTTTACTGTGGGACCAATCATAGCCGTTATCGCGCGCTAAAGAAATAGCGACAGTTTCAAAAACTACATTTCATTGACTTTCTAACGGTATCAATCCGCTTGAGTTACAACTGTTGCGTCACATATTCGTCCCAACATGTATTTAGCGATAGTATTCGGATATTACTAGGTTGCATCGCTTTTAACAGTGAAACGGTTGACTGCGGGACTTAATTGAACTGACTCTGCACTATGTCCTTATAAATGTGATAGATGAGCCAATTGGTCTCCAAGGAATAACTTTCTTCTTAATTTGACGTGATGGCTGCAATTCATCGATTACATTAGGATCTGTGGTAGCGCTTTATTTAAAAATTTAGATAAATAAGTCTTTTCTTACTGTTAGACCAATCCTGGCCGTTAGCATGCCCTGAATAAGTAGGAACAGTTTCAAAGACTACATTTCATTGACTTTCTAGCGGTATAAATCCGTTTGAGTTACAACGGTTGCGTCACATATTCGTACCAACATGTATTTACCGATAGTATTCGGATAATACTAGGTGGCATCGCTTTTAAAAGTAAAACGGTTGACTGTGGGATTTAATTGAACTGATTTTGGACTTTGATCTTATAAATGTGATAAATGAGCAAGTTTGACTACAAGAAATAACATTCTCCTTAAATTGACAAGATTGCTAGAAGTCAGCGATTACACTGGGCGCTGTGGTAGAACTTTATTAAAAAATTGGGATAAATAAGTCATTTTTTACTGTGGTACCAATTCTAGCCGTTATCGCGCACTGAAGAAATAGCGACAGTTTCAAAAACTACATTTCATTGACTTTCTAACGGTATCAATCCGTTTGAGTTACAACTGTTGCGTCACATATTCGTCCCCACATGTATTTAGCGATAGTATTCGGATAATACTAGGTTGCATCGCTTTTAAAAGTGAAACGGTTGACTGTGGGGCTTAATTAAACTGATTTTGGACTTTGATCTTATAAATGTGATAAATGAGCCAGTTTGACTACAAGAAATAACATTCTTCTTAATTTGACAAGATTGCTAGAACTCAGCGATTACACTGGGCGCTGTGGTAGCGCTTTATTAAAAAGTTAAGATAAATAAGTCATTCTTTACTGTGGGACCAATCCAAGCGTTAGTTCGCGCTGAAAAAATAGAGACATTCTCAAAAACTACATTTCATCAACTTCTTGGCCGTATCAATCCGTTTGAGTTACAACGGTTGCGTCCCATATTCGTATCAAAATGTATTTAGCGATATTTTTCTGATATTACTAGGTTGCTTTGCCTTTAACAATGAAACGATTGACTGTGGGACTTAATTGAACTGACTCTGTACTATGGCCTTATAAATGTGATAGATGAGCCAATTGGTCTCCAAGAAATAACTTTCTTCTTAATTTGACGTGATGGCTGCAATTCATCGATTACATTAGGATCTGTGGTAGCGCTTTATTTAAAAATTTAGATAAATAAGTCTTTTCTTACTGTTAGACCAATCCTGGCCGTTAGCATGCCCTGAATAAGTAGGAACGGTTTCAAAGACTACATTTCATTGACTTTCTAGCGGTATAAATCCGTTTGAGTTACAACGGTTGCGTTACATATTCGTACCAACATGTATTTACCGATAGTATTCGGATAATACTAGGTTGCATCGCTTTTAAAAGTAAAACAATTGACTGTGGGATTTAATTGAACAGATTTTGGACTTTGATCTTATAAATGTGATAAATGAGCTAGTTTGACTACAAGAAATAACATTCTGCTTAAATTGACAAGATTGCTAGAACTCAGCGATTACACTGGGCGCTGTGGTAGAACTTTATTAAAAAATTAGGATAAATAAGTCACTTTTTACTGTGGGACCAATCCTAGTCGTTAGTTCGCGCTGACGAAATAGCGAAAGTTTGAAGAACTACATTTCATTGACTTTCTAACGCTATCAATCCGTTTGAGTTACAACTGTTACGTCACATATTCGTCCCCACATGTATTTAGCGATAGTATTCAGATATTACTAGGTTGCATCGATTTTAACAGTGAAACATTTGACTGTGGGACTTAACTGAACTGATTTTGGAGTTTGACCTTCTAAATGTGATAAATGAGCCAGTTTGATTACAAGAAGTAACATTCTTCTTAATTTGACTTGATTGCTGAAACTTAGCGATTGCACTGGGCGCTGTGGTAGCACTTTATAAAAAAATTAGGATAAATAAGTCATTTTTTACTGTGGGACCAATCCTAGCCGTTAGTTCGCGCTGAAGAAATAGAGACAGATTCAAAAAGTAAATTTCGTTGACTTTCTACCGGTGTCAATCCGTTTGAGTTAGAACGATTGCGTCACATATTCGTACCAACATGTACTTAGTGATTTTTTTCCGATATTACTAAGTTGTATCGCTTTTAACAGTGAAACGATTGACTCTGGGAATTAATTGAACTGATTCTTGACTGTGACCTTGTAAATGCGATAAATGAGCCAATTGGGCTCCAAGAAATAACATTCTTCTTTATTCGACATGATTGCTGGAATTCAGCGAGTACACTAGGCTCTGTGGTAGTGCTTTATTTAAAAATTTAGATAAATAAGTCATTTTTTACTGTGGGACCAATCCCAGCCGTTAGTTCGCGCTGAAGAAATAGAGACAGTTTCAAAAAGTACATTTCTTTGACTTTCTACCGGTGTCAATTCGTTTGAGTTAGAACGATTGCGTCACATATTCGTACCAACATGTACTTAGTAATTTTTTTCCGATATTACTAAGTTGTACCGCTTTTAACAGTGAAACGATTGACTCTGGGAATTAATTGAACTGATTCTGGACTGTGACCTTGTAAATGCGATAAATGAGCCAATTGGGCTCCAAGAAATAACATTCTTCTTAATTCGACATGATTTATTTAAAAATTTAGATAAATAAGTCTTTTCTTACTGTTAGACCAATCCTGGCCGTTAGCATGCCCTGAATAAATAGGAACAGTTTCAAAGACTACATTTCATTGTCTTTCTAGCGGTATAAATCCGTTTGAGTTACAACGGTTGCGTCACATATTCGTACCAACATGTATTTAGCGATAGTATTCGGATAATACTAGGTTGCATCGCTTTTAAAAGTGAAACGGTTGACTGTGGGGCTTAATTGAACTGATTTTGGACTTTGATCTTATAAATGTCACAGCTGTGGTAGCGCTTTATTAAAAAGTTAAGATAAATAAGTCATTCTTTACTGTGGGACCAATCCAAGCGTTAGTTCGCGCTGAAGAAATAGAGACATTCTCAAAAACTATATTTCATCAACTTCTTGGCCGTATCAATCCGTTTGAGTTACAACGGTTGCGTCACATATTCGTACCAACATGTATTTAGCGATATTTTTCTGATATTACTAGGTTGCATCGCCTTAAACAATAAAACGATTGACCGTGGGACTTAATTCAACTAACTTTGGACTATGTCCTTATAAATGTGATAGATGAGCCAATTGGTCTCCAAGAAATAACTTTCTTCTTAATTTGACGTGATGGCTGGAATTCATCGATTACATTAGGATCTGTGGTAGCGCTTTATTTAAAAATTTAGATTAATAAGTCTTTTCTTACTGTTAGACCAATCCTGGCCGTTAGCATGCCCTGAATAAATAGGAACAGTTTCAAAGACTACATTTCATTGACTTTCTAGCGGTTTAAATCCGTTTGAGTTACAACGGTTGCGTCACATATTCGTACCAACATGTATTTAGCGATAGTATTTGGATAATACTAGGTTGCATCGCTTTTAAAAGTGAAACGGTTGACTGTGGGGCTTAATTAAACTGATTTTGGACTTTGATCTTATAAATGTGATAAATGAGCCAGTTTGACTACAAGAAATAACATTCTTCTTAATTTGACAAGATTGCTAGAACTCAGCGATTACACTGGGCGCTGTGGTAGAACTTTATTAAAAAATTGGGATAAATAAGTCATTTTTTACTGTGGGACCAATTCTAGCCGTTATCGCGCACTGAAGAAATAGCGACAGTTTCAAAAACTACATTTCATTGACTTTTCAACGGTATCAATCCGTTTGAGTTACAACTGTTGCGTCACATATTCGTCCCCACATGTATTTAGCGATAGTATTCAGATATTACTAGGTTGCATCGCTTTTAACAGTGAAACATTTGACTGTGGGACTTAATTGAACTGATTTTGGACTTTGACATTTTAAATGTGATAAATGAGCCAGTTTGATTACAAGAAGTAACATTCTTCCTAATTTGACTTGATTGCTGGAACTTCAGCGGTTACACTGGGCGCTGTGGTAGCGCTTTATTAAAAAGTTAAGATAAATAAGTCATTCTTTACTGTGGGACCAATCCAAGCGTTAGTTCGCGGTGAAGAAATAGAGACATTCTCAAAAACTATATTTCATCAACTTCTTGGCCGTATCAATCCGTTTGAGTTACAACGGTTGCGTCACATATTCGTACCAACATGTATTTAGCGATATTTTTCTGATATTACTAGGTTGCATCGCCTTAAACAATAAAACGATTGACCGTGGGACTTAATTCAACTAACTTTGGACTGTGACTTGATAAATGTTATAAATAAGCCAGTTTGACTACAAGAAATAACATTCTTCTTAATTTGACATGATTGCTGGAACTCAGCGATTACACTGGGCGCTGTTGTAGCACTTCATTTAAAAATTTAAATAAAAAAGTCATTTTTTACTGTGGGACCAATCCTAGCCGTTATCGCGCGCTAAAGAAATAGCGACAGTTTCAAAAACTACATTTCATTTGCTTTCTAACGGTATCAATCCGCTTGAGTTCCAACTGTTGCGTCACATATTCGTCCCAACATGTATTTAGCGATAGTATTCGGATATTACTAGGTTGCATCGCTTTTAACAGTGAAACGGTTGACTGTGGGACTTAATAGAACTGATTTTGGACTTTGACCTTATAAATGCGATAAATGAGCCAGTTTGACTACAAGAAATAACATTCTTCTTTATTTGACATGATTGCTGGAACTCAGCGATTACACTGGGCGCTGTGGTAGCGCTTTATTAAAAAATTAAGAGAAATAAGTCATTTTTTACTGTGGGACCAATCAAAGCTGTTAGTTCGCGCTGAAGAAATAGAGACATTCTCAAAAACTACATTTCATCAACTTCTTGGCCGTATCAATCCGTTTGAGTTACAACGGTTGCGTCACATATTCGTATCAACATGTATTTAGCGATATTTTTCTGATATTACTAGGTTGCTTCGTCTTTAACAATGAAACGATTGACTGTGGGACTTAATTGAACTGACTCTGTACTATGTCCTTATAAATGTGATAGATGAGCCAATTGGTCTCCAAGAAATAACTTTCTTCTTAATTTGACGTGATGGCTGGAATTCATCGATTACATTAGGATCTGTGGTAGCGCTTTATTTAAAAATTTAGATAAATAAGTCTTTTCTTACTGTTAGACCAATCCTGGCCGTTAGCATGCCCTGAATAAATAGGAACAGTTTCGAAGACTACATTTCATTGACTTTCTAGCGGTTTAAATCCGTTTGAGTTACAACGGTTGCGTCACATATTCGTACCAACATGTATTTAGCGATAGTATTCGGATAATACAAGGTTGCATCGCTTTTAAAAGTGAAACGGTTGACTGTGGGGCTTAATTAAACTGATTTTGGACTTTGATCTTATAAATGTGATAAATGAGCCAGTTTGACTACAAGAAATAACATTCTTCTTAATTTGACAAGATTGCTAGAACTCAGCGATTACACTGGGCGCTGTGGTAGAACTTTATTAAAAAATTAGGATAAATAAGTCACGTTTTACTGTGGGACCAATCCTAGTCGTTAGTTCGCGCTGACGAAATAGCGAAAGTTTGAAGAACTACATTTCCTTGACTTACTAACGGTGTCAATCCGTTTGAGTTACAACGGTTGCGTCACATATTCGTACCAACATGTATTAAGTGATTTTCTTCCGATATTTCCAAGTTGTATTGCTTTTAACAGTGAAACGATTTACTGTGGAACTTAATTGAACTAACTTGGGAGTGTGACGTTATAAATGTGATAAGTGAGCCAACTGGACCCAAGAAATAACATTCTTCTTAATTTGACATGATTGCCGGAACTCAGCGATTACACTGGGCGCTGTGGTAGCGCTTCATTTAAAAATTTAAATAAAAAAGTTATTTCTTACTGTGGGACCAATCCTAGCCGTTATCGCGCGCTGAAGAAATGGCAACATTCTCAAAAACTACATTTCATCAACTTCTTGGCCGTATCAATCCGTTTGAGTTACAACGGTTGCGTCACATATTCGTACCAACATGTATTTAGCGATATTTTCCTGATATTACTAGGTTGCATCGCCTTAAACAATGAAACGATTGACTGTGGGACTTAATTCAACTAACTTTGGACTGTGACCTGATAAATGTTAAAAATAAGCCAGTTTGACTACAAGAAATAACATTCTTCTTAATTTGACATGATTGCTGGAACTCAGCGATTACACTGGGCGCTGTTGTAGCACTTCATTTAAAAAATTAAGAGAAATAAGTCATTTTTTACTGTGGGACCAATCAAAGCTGTTAGTTCGCGCTGAAGAAATAGAGACATTCTCAAAAACTACATTTCATCAACTTCTTGGCCGTATCAATCCGTTTGAGTTACAACGGTTGCGTCACATATTCGTATCAACATGTATTTAGCGATATTTTTCTGATATTACTAGGTTGCTTCGTCTTTAACAATGAAACGATTGACTGTGGGACTTAATTGAACTGACTCTGTACTATGTCCTTATAAATGTGATAGATGAGCCAATTGGTCTCCAAGAAATAACTTTCTTCTTAATTTGACGTGATGGCTGGAATTCATCGATTACATTAGGATCTGTGGTAGCGCTTTATTTAAAAATTTAGATAAATAAGTCTTTTCTTACTGTTAGACCAATCCTGGCCGTTAGCATGCCCTGAATAAATAGGAACAGTTTCGAAGACTACATTTCATTGACTTTCTAGCGGTTTAAATCCGTTTGAGTTACAACGGTTGCGTCACATATTCGTACCAACATGTATTTAGCGATAGTATTCGGATAATACTAGGTTGCATCGCTTTTAAAAGTGAAACGGTTGACTGTGGGGCTTAATTAAACTGATTTTGGACTTTGATCTTATAAATGTGATAAATGAGCCAGTTTGACTACAAGAAATAACATTCTTCTTAATTTGACAAGATTGCTAGAACTCAGCGATTACACTGGGCGCTGTGGTAGAACTTTATTAAAAAATTGGGATAAATAAGTCATTTTTTACTGTGGGACCAATTCTAGCCGTTATCGCGCACTGAAGAAATAGCGACAGTTTCAAAAACTACATTTCATTGACTTTCTAACGGTATCAATCCGTTTGAGTTACAACTGTTGCGTCACATATTCGTCCCCACATGTATTTAGCGATAGTATTCAGATATTACTAGGTTGCATCGCTTTTAACAGTGAAACATTTGACTGTGGGACTTAATTGAACTGATTTTGGACTTTGACATTTTAAATGTGATAAATGAGCCAGTTTGATTACAAGAAGTAACATTCTTCTTAATTTGACTTGATTGCTGGAACTTCAGCGGTTACACTGGGCGCTGTGGTAGCGCTTTATTAAAAAGTTAAGATAAATAAGTCATTCTTTACTGTGGGACCAATCCAAGCGTTAGTTCGCGGTGAAGAAATAGAGACATTCTCAAAAACTATATTTCATCAACTTCTTGGCCGTATCAATCCGTTTGAGTTACAACGGTTGCGTCACATAATTGTACCAACATGTATTTAGCGATATTTTTCTGATATTACTAGGTTGCATCGCCTTAAACAATAAAACGATTGACCGTGGGACTTAATTCAACTAACTTTGGACTGTGACTTGATAAATGTTATAAATAAGCCAGTTTGACTACAAGAAATAACATTCTTCTTAATTTGACATGATTGCTGGAACTCAGCGATTACACTGGGCGCTGTTGTAGCACTTCATTTAAAAATTTAAATAAAAAAGTCATTTTTTACTGTGGGACCAATCCTAGCCGTTATCGCGCGCTAAAGAAATAGCGACAGTTTCAAAAACTACATTTCATTGGCTTTCTAACGGTATCAATCCGCTTGAGTTACAACTGTTGCGTCACATATTCGTCCCAACATGTATTTAGCGATAGTATTCGGATATTACTAGGTTGCATCGCTTTTAACAGTGAAACGGTTGACTGTGGGACTTAATTGAACTGACTCTGTACTATGTCCTTATAAATGTGATAGATGAGCCAATTGGTCTCCAAGAAATAACTTTCTTCTTAATTTGACGTGATGGCTGGAATTCATCGATTACATTAGGATCTGTGGTAGCGCTTTATTTAAAAATTTAGATAAATAAGTCTTTTCTTACTGTTAGACCAATCCTGGCCGTTAGCATGCCCTGAATAAATAGGAACAGTTTCGAAGACTACATTTCATTGACTTTCTAGCGGTTTAAATCCGTTTGAGTTACAACGGTTGCATCACATATTCGTACCAACATGTATTTAGCGATAGTATTCGGATAATACTAGGTTGCATCGCTTTTAAAAGTGAAACGGTTGACTGTGGGGCTTAATTAAACTGATTTTGGACTTTGATCTTATAAATGTGATAAATGAGCCAGTTTGACTACAAGAAATAACATTCTTCTTAATTTGACAAGATTGCTAGAACTCAGCGATTACACTGGGCGCTGTGGTAGAACTTTATTAAAAAATTAGGATAAATAAGTCACGCTTTACTGTGGGACCAATCCTAGTCGTTAGTTCGCGCTGACGAAATAGCGAAAGTTTGAAGAACTACATTTCCTTGACTTACTAACGGTGTCAATCCGTTTGAGTTACAACGGTTGCGTCACATATTCGTACCAACATGTATTAAGTGATTTTCTTCCGATATTTCTAAGTTGTATTGCTTTTAACAGTGAAACGATTTACTGTGGAACTTAATTGAACTAACTTGGGAGTGTGACGTTATAAATGTGATAAGTGAGCCAACTGGACCCAAGAAATAACATTCTTCTTAATTTGACATGATTGCCGGAACTCAGCGATTACACTGGGCGCTGTGGTAGCGCTTCATTTAAAAATTTAAATAAAAAAGTTATTTTTTACTGTGGGACCAATCCTAGCCGTTATCGCGCGCTGAAGAAATGGCAACATTCTCAAAAACTACATTTCATCAACTTCTTGGCCGTATCAATCCGTTTGAGTTACAACGGTTGCGTCACATATTCGTACCAACATGTATTTAGCGATATTTTTCTGATATTACTAGGTTGCATCGCCTTAAACAATGAAACGATTGACTGTGGGACTTAATTCAACTAACTTTGGACTGTGACCTGATAAATGTTAAAAATAAGCCAGTTTGACTACAAGAAATAACATTCTTCTTAATTTGACATGATTGCTGGAACTCAGCGATTACACTGGGCGCTGTTGTAGCACTTCATTTAAAAATTTAAATAAAAAAGTCATTTTTCACTGTGGGACCAATCCTAGCCGTTATCGCGCGCTAAAGAAATAGCGACAGTTTTAAAAACTACATTTCATTGACTTTCTAACGGTATCAATCCGCTTGAGTTACGACTGTTGCGTCACATATTCGTCCCAACATGTATTTAGCGATAGTATTCGGATATTACTAGGTTGCATCGCTTTTAACAGTGAAACGGTTGACTGCGGGACTTAATTGAACTGACTCTGCACTATGTCCTTATAAATGTGATAGATGAGCCAATTGGTCTCCAAGGAATAACTTTCTTCTTAATTTGACGTGATGGCTGCAATTCATCGATTACATTAGGATCTGTGGTAGCGCTTTATTTAAAAATTTAGATCATAAAGTCTTTTCTTACTGTTAGACCAATCCTGGCCGTTAGCATGCCCTGAATAAGTAGGAACGGTTTCAAAGACTACATTTCATTGACTTTCTAGCGGTATAAATCCGTTTGAGTTACAACGGTTGCGTTACATATTCGTACCAACATGTATTTACCGATAGTATTCGGATACTACTAGGTTGCATCGCTTTTAAAAGTAAAACGGTTGACTGTGGGATTTAATTGAACTGATTTTGGACTTTGATCTTATAAATGTGATAAATGAGCTAGTTTGACTACAAGAAATAACATTCTCCTTAAATTGACAAGATTGCTAGAAGTCAGCGATTACACTGGGCGCTGTGGTAGAACTTTATTAAAAAAATAGGATAAATAAGTCATTTTTTACTGTGAGACCAATCCTAGCCGTTAGTTCGCGCTGAAGAAATAGCGAAAGTTTCAAGAACTACATTTCATTGACTTTCTAACGGTATCAATCCGCTTGAGTTACAACTGTTGCGTCACATATTCGTCCCAACATGTATTTAGCGATAGTATTCGGATATTACTAGGTTGCATCCCTTTTAACAGTGAAACGGTTGACTGTGGGACTTAATTGAACTGACTCTGCACTATGTCCTTATAAATGTGATAGATGAGCCAATTGGTCTCCAAGGAATAACTTTCTTCTTAATTTGACGTGATGGCTGGAATTCATCGATTACATTAGGATCTGTGGTAGCGCTTTATTTAAAAATTTAGATAAATAAGTCTTTTCTTACTGTTAGACCAATCCTGGCCGTTAGCATACCCTGAATCAATAGGAACAGTTTTAAAGACTACATTTCATTGACTTTCTAGCGGTATAAATCCGTTTGAGTTGCAACGGTTGCGTCACATATTCGTACCAACATGTATTTAGCGATAGTATTCGGATATTACTAGGTTGCATCGCTTTTAACAGTGAAACGATTGACTGTGGAACTTAATTGAACTAACTTGGAAGTGTGACGTTATAAATGTGATAAGTGAGCCAGCTGGACCCAAGAAATAACATTCTTCTTAATTTGACATGATTGCCGGAACTCAGCGACTACACTGGGCGCGGTGGTAGCACTCCATTTAAAAATTTAAATTAAAAAGTCATTTTTTACTGCGGGACCAATCCTAGCCGTTATCGCGCGCTGAAGAAATAGCGACAGTTTCAAAGACTACATTTCATTGACTTTCTAACGGTATCAAACCGTTTGAGTTACAACGGTTGCGTCACATATTCGTACCAACATGTATTTAGCGATACTGTTCTGATATTACTAGGTTGCATCGCCTTTAACAATGAAATGATTGACTGTGGGATTTAATTGAACTAACTTTGGACTGTGACCTGATAAATGTAATAAATAAGCCAGTTTGACTACAAGAAATAACATTCTTCTTAATTTGACATGATTGCTGGAACTCAGCGATTACACTGGGCGCTGTGGTAGCACTTCATTTAAAAAAATTAAATAAAAAAGTCATTTTTTACTGTGGGACCAATGCTAGCCGTTATCGCGCGCTGAAGAAATAGCGACAGTTTCAAAAACTACATTTCATTGACTTTCTAACGGTATCAATCCGTTTGAGTTGCAACTGTTGCGTCACATATTCGTCCCCACATGTATTTAGCGATAGTATTCGGATATTACTAGGTTGCATCGCTTTTAACAGTGAAACGCTTGACTGTGGGACTTAATTGAACTGACTCTGTACTATGTCCTTATAAATGTGATAGATGAGCCAATTGGTCTCCAAGGAATAACTTTCTTCTTAATTTGACGTGATGGCTGGAATTCATCTATTACATTAGGATCTGTGGTAGCGCTTTATTTAAAAATTTAGATAAATAAGTCTTTTCTTACTGTTACACCAATCCTGGCCGTTAGCATACCCTGAATCAATAGGAACAGTTTTAAAGACTACATTTCATTGACTTTCTAGCGGTATAAATCCGTTTGAGTTACAACGGTTGCGTCAAATATTCGTACCAACATGTATTTAGCGATAGTATTCGGATATTACTAGGTTGCATCGCTTTTAACAGTGAAACGATTGACTGTGGAACTTAATTGAACTAACTTGGAAGTGTGACGTTATAAATGTGATAAGTGAGCCAGCTGGACCCAAGAAATAACATTCTTCTTAATTTGACATGATTGCCAGAACTCAGCGACTACATTGGGCGCGGTGGTAGCACTCCATTTAAAAATTTAAATAAAAAAGTCATTTTTCACTTTTGGACCAATCCTAGCCGTTTTCGCGCGCTGAAGAAATAGCGACAGTTTCAAAGACTACATTTCATTGACTTTCTAACGGTATCAATCCGTTTGAGTTACAACTGTTGCGTCACATATTGGTCCCCACATGTATTTAACGATAGTATTCGGATAATACTAGGTTGCATTGCTTTTAACAGTGAAACGGTTGACTGTGGGACTTAATAGAACTGATTTTGGACTTTAACGTTATAAATGTGATAAATGAGGCAGTTTGACTACAAGAAATAACATTCTTCTTAATTTGACATGATTGCTGGAACTCAGCGATTACACTGGGCGCTGTGGTAGCACTTTATTAAAAAATTTAAATAAAAAAGTCATTTTTTACTGGGGGACCAATCCTACCCGTTATCGCGCACTGAAGAAAAAGCGACAGTTTCAAAAACTACATTTCATTGACTTTCTAACGGTATCAATCCGCTTGAGTTAAAACGGTTGCGCCACATATTCGTCCCCACATGTATTTAGCAATAGTATTTGGATATTACTAGGTTGCATCGCTTTAAACAGTGAAACGTTTGACTGTGGGACTTAATTGAACTGATTTTGGACTTTGACCTTATAAATGTGATAAATGAGCCAGTTTGATTACAAGAAGTAACATTCTTCTTAATTTGACTTGATTGCTGGAACTCAGCGATTGCACTGGGCGTTGTGGTAGAGTTTTATTTAAAAATTAAGTTAAATAAGTCATTTTTTTCTGTGGAACCAATCCCAGCCGTTAGTTTGCGCTGAAGAAAAATAGACAGTTTCAAAAAGTACATTTCATTGACTTTCTATTGGTCTCAATCCGTTTGAGTTAGAACGATTGCGTCACATATTCGTACCAACGGGTACTTAGCGATATTTTTCTGATATTACTAGGTTGCATCGCCTTTAACATTGAAACGATTGACTGTGGGACTCAAATGAACAAACTTTGGACTATGGCCTGATAAATGTTATAAATAAGCCAGTTTGACTACAAGAAATATCATTCTTCTTAATTTGACATGATTGCTGGAACTCAGCGATTACACATTGGCGCTGTGGTAGCACTTTAATAAAAAATTTAAATAAAAAAGTCATTTTTTACAATGGGACCAATCCTAGCCGTTATCGCGCGCTGAAGAAAAAGCGACAGTTTCAAAAACTACATTTCATTGACTTCTCTAACGGTATCAATCCGCTTGAGTTACAACGGTTGCGCCACATATTCGTCCCACATGTATTTAGCGATAGTATTTGGATATTACTAGGTTGCATCGCTTTAAACAGTGAAACGTTTGGCTGTGGGACTTAATTGAACTAATTTTGGACTTTGACCTTATTAATGTGATAAATGAGCCAGTTTGATTACAAGAAGTAACATTCTTCTTAATTTGACTTGATTGCATGAACTCAGCGATTGCACTGGGCGTTGTGGTAGAGTTTTATTTAAAAATTAAGTTAAATAAGTCATTTTTTACTGTGGGACCAATCCCAGCCGTTAGTTCGAGCTGAAAAAATAGAGACAGATTCAAAAAGTAAATTTCATTGACTTTCTACCGGTGTCAATCCGTTTGAGTTAGAACGATTGCGTCACATATTCGTACCAACATGTACTTAGTGATTTTTTTCCGATATTACTAAGTTGTATCGCTTTTAACAGTGAAACGATTGACTCTGGGAATTAATTGAACTGATTCTGGACTGTGACCTTGTAAATGCGATAAATGAGCCAATTGGGCTCCAAGAAATAACATTCTTCTTAATTCGACATGATTGCTGGAATTCAGCGAGTACACTAGGCTCTGTGGTAGTGCTTTATTTAAAAATTTAGATAAATAAGTCATTTTTTACTGTGGGACCAATCCCAGCCGTTAGTTCGCGCTGAAGAAATAGAGACAGTTTCAAAAAGTACATTTCATTGACTTTCTACCGGTGTCAGTTCGTTTGAGTTAGAACGATTGCGTCACATATTCGTACCAACATGTACTTAGTAATTTTTTTCCGATATTACTAAGTTTTACCGCTTTTAACAGTGAAACGATTGACTCTGGGAATTAATTGAACTGATTCTGGACTGTGACCTTGTAAATGCGATAAATGAGCCAATTGGGCTCCAAGAAATAACATTCTTCTTAATTCGACATGATTGCTGGAATTCAGCGAGTACACTAGGCTCTGTGGTAGTGCTTTATTTAAAAATTTAGATAAATAAGTCATTTTTTACTGAGGGACCAATCCCAGCCGTTAGTTCGCGCTGAAGAAATAGAGACACATTCAAAAAGTTAATTTCATTGACTTTCTACCGGTGTCAATCCGTTTGAGTTAGAACGATTGCGTCACATATTCGTACCAACATGTACTTAGTGATTTTTTTCCGATATTACTAAGTTGTATCGCTTTTAACAGTGAAACGATTGACTCTGGGAATTAATTGAACTGATTCTGGACTGTGACCTTGTAAATGCGATAAATGAGCCAATTGGGCTCCAAGAAATAACATTCTTCTTAATTCGACATGATTGCTGGAATTCAGCGAGTACACTAGGCTCTGTGGTAGTGCTTTATTTAAAAATTGAGATAAATAAGTCATTTTTTACTGTGGGACCAATCCCAGCCGTTAGTTCGCGCTGAAAAATAGAGACAGTTTCAAAAAGTACATTTCATTGACTTTCTACCGGTGTCAATTCGTTTGAGTTAGAACGATTGCGTCATATATTCGTACCAACATGTACTTAGTAATTTTTTTCCGATATTACTAAGTTTTACCGCTTTTAACAGTGAAACGATTGACTCTGGGAATTAATTGAACTGATTCTGGACTGTGACCTTGTAAATGCGATAAATGAGCCAATTGGGCTCCAAGAAATAACATTCTTCTTAATTCGACATGATTGCTGGAATTCAGCGAGTACACTAGGCTCTGTGGTAGTGCTTTATTTAAAAATTTAGATAAATAAGTCATTTTTTACTGAGGGACCAATCCCAGCCGTTAGTTCGCGCTGAAGAAATAGAGACACATTCAAAAAGTTAATTTCATTGACTTTCTACCGGTGTCAATCCGTTTGAGTTAGAACGATTGCGTCACATATTCGTACCAACATGTACTTAGTGATTTTTTTCCGATATTACTAAGTTGTATCGCTTTTAACAGTGAAACGATTGACTCTGGGAATTAATTAAACTGATTCTGGACTGTGACCTTGTAAATGCGATAAATGAGCCAATTGGCCTCCAAGAAATAACATTCTTCTTAATTCGACATGATTGCTGGAATTCAGCGAGTACACTAGGCTCTGTGGTAGTGCTTTATTTAAAAATTTAGATAAATAAGTCATTTTTTACTGTGGGACCAATCCCAACCGTTAGTTCGCGCTGAAGAAATAGAGACAGTTTCAAAAAGTACATATCATTGACTTTCTAACGGTATCAATCCGCTTGAGTTACAACGGTTGCGCCACATATTCGTCCCCACATGTATTTAGCGGTAGTATTTGGATATTACTAGGTTGCATCGCTTTAAACAGTGAAACGTTTGACTGTGGGACTTAATTGAACTGATTTTGGACTTTGACCTTATAAATGTGATAAATGAGCCAGTTTGATTACAAGAAGTAACATTCTTCTTAATTTGACTTGATTGCTGGAACTCAGCGATTGCACTTGGCGTTGTGGTAGAGTTTTATTTAAAAATTAAGTTGAATAAGTCATTTTTTACTGTGGAACCAATCCCAGCTGTTAGTTTGCGCTGAAGAAATATAGACAGTTTCAAAAAGTACATTTCATTGACTTTCTATTGGTCTCAATCCGTTTGAGTTAGAATGATTGCGTCACATATTCGTACCAACGTGTACTTAGCGACATTTTTCTGATATTACTAGGTTGCATCGCCTTTAACATTGAAACGATTGACTGTGGGACTCAAATGAACAAACTTTGGACTGTGGCCTGATAAATGTTATAAATAAGCCAGTTTGACTACAAGAAATATCATTCTTCTTAATTTGACATGATTGCTGGAACTCAGCGATTACACATTGGCGCTGTGGTAGCACTTTATTAAAAAATTTAAATAAAAAAGTCATTTTTTACTATGGGACCAATCCTAGCCGTTATCGCGCGCTGAAGAAAAAGCGACAGTTTCAAAAACTACAATTCGTTGACTTCTCTAACGGTATCAATCCGCTTGAGTTACAACGGTTGCGCCACATATTCGTCCCACATGTATTTAGCGATAGTATTTGGATATTACTAGGTTGCATCGCTTTAAACAGTGAAACGTTTGACTGTGGGACTTAATTGAACTAATTTTGGACTTTGACCTTATTAATGTGATAAATGAGCCAGTTTGATTACAAGAAGTAACATTCTTCTTAATTTGACTTGATTGCAGGAACTCAGCGATTGCACTGGGCGTTGTGGTAGAGTTTTATTTAAAAATTAAGTTAAATAAGTCATTTTTTACTGTTGGACCAATCCCAGCCGTTAGTTCGAGCTGAAGAAATAGAGACAGATTCAAAAAGTAAATTTCATTGACTTTCTACCGGTGTCAATCCGTTTGAGTTAGAACGATTGCGTCACATATTCGTACCAACATGTACTTAGTGATTTTTTTCCGATATTACTAAGTTGTATCGCTTTTAACAGTGAAACGATTAACTCTGGGAATTAATTGATTTGATTCTGGACTGTGACCTTGTAAATGCGATCAATGAGCCAATTGGGCTCCAAGAAATAACATTCTTCTTAATTCGACATGATTGCTGGAATTCAGCGAGTACACTAGGCTCTGTGGTAGTGCTTTATTTAAAAAATTAGATAAATAAGTCATTTTTTACTGTGGGACCAATCCCAGCCGTTAGTTCGCGCTGAAAAAATAGAGACAGTTTCAAAAAGTACATTTCATTGACTTTCTACCGGTGTCAATTCGTTTGAGTTAGAACAATTGCGTCACATATTCGTACCAACATGTACTTAGTAATTTTTTTCCGATATTACTAAGTTGTACCGCTTTTAACAGTGAAACGATTGACTCTGGGAATTAATTGAACTGATTCTGGACTGTGACCTTGTAAATGCGATAAATGAGCCAATTGGGCTCCAAGAAATAACATTCTTCTTAATTTGACGTGATGGCTGGAATTCACCGATTACATTATGCTCTGTGGTAGCGCTTTATTTAAAAATTTAGATAAATAAGTCTTTTCTTACTGTGGGACAAATCCTGGCCGTTAGCATGCGCTGAATAAATAGGAACAGTTTCAAATGCTACATTTCATTGACTTTCTAGCGGTATAAATCCGTTTGAGTTACAACGGTTGCGTCACATATTCGTACCAACATGTATTTAGCGATAGTATTCGGATAATACTATGTTGCATCGCTTTTAACAGTGAAACGGTTGACTGTGGGACTTAATAGAACTGATTTTGGACTTTGACCTTATAAATGTGATAAATGAGCCAGTTTGACTACAAGAAATAACATTCTTCTTAATTTGACATGATTGCTGGAACTCAGCGATTACACTGGGCGCTGTGGTAGCGCTTTATTAAAAAATTAAGAGAAATAAGTCATTTTTTACTGTGGGACCAATCCCAGCCGTTAGTTCGCGCTGAAGAAATAGAGACAGATTCAAAAAGTAAATTTCATTGACTTTCTACCGGTGTCATTCCGTTTGAGTTATAGAACGATTGCGTCACATATTCGTACCAACATGTACTTAGTGATTTTTTTCCGATATTACTAAGTGGTATCGCTTTTAATAGTGAAACGATTGACTCTGGGAATTAATTGAACTGATTCTGGACTGTGACCTTGTAAATGCGATAAATGAGCCAATTGGGCTCCAAGAAATAACATTTTTCTTAATTCGACATGATTGCTGGAATTCAGCGAGTACACTAGGCTCTGTGGTAGTGCTTTATTTAAAAATTTAGATAAATAAGTCATTTTTTACTGTGGGACCAATCCCAGCCGTTAGTTCGCGCTGAAGAAATAGAGACAGTTTCAAAAAGTACATTTCATTGACTTTCTACCGGTGTCAATTCGTTTGAGTTAGAACGATTGCGTCACATACTCGTACCAACATGTCCTTTGTAATTTTTTTCCGATATTACTAAGTTGTACCGCTTTTAACAGTGAAACGATTGACTCTGGGAATTAATTGAACTGATTCTGCACTGTGACCTTGTAATTGTGATAAATGAGCCAGTTTGACTACAAGAAATAACATTCTTCTTAATTTGACATGATTGCTGGAACTCAACGATTACACTGGGCGCTGTGGTAGAACTTTATTAAAAAATTAGGATAAATAAGTCATTTTTTACTGTGGGACCAATCCTAGCTGTTAGTTCGCGCTGACGATATAGCGAAAGTTTCAGGAACTACATTTCATTGACTTACTAACGGTGTCAATCCGTTTGAGTTACAACGGTTGCGTCACATATTCGTACCAACATGTATTAAGCGATTTTCTTCCGATATTTCTAAGTTGTATTGCTTTTAACAGTAAAACATTGACTGTGGGAATTAATTGAACTGATTCTGGAATGTGACCTTGTAATTGTGATAAATGAGCCAATTGCTCTCCAAGGAATAACATTCTTCTTAATTTCACATGGTTGCTGGAATTCAGCAATTACATTAGGCTCTGTGGTTGCGCTTTATTTAAAAATTTGGATAAATAAGTCTTTTCTTACTGTGGGACCAATCCAGGCCGTTAGCACGCGCTGAATAAAGAGTAACTGTTCCAAAGTCTACATTTCATTGACTTTCTAGCGGTATAAATCCGTTTGAGTTACAACGGTTGCGTCACATATTCGTACCAACAAGTATTTAGCGATAGTACTGAGATATTACTAGGTTGCATCGCTTTTAACAGTGAAACGTTTGACTGTGGGACTTAATTGAACTGATTTTGGACTTTGACTTTATAAATGTGATACATGAGCCAGTTTGACTGCAAGAAATAACATTCTTCTTAACTTGACATGATTGCTGGAACTCAGAGATTAGCCCTGGGCGCTGTGGCAGCGCTTTATTAAAATATTAAATAAAAAAGTCATTTTTTACTGTGGGACCAATCCTAGGCGTTATCGCGCGCTGAAGAAATAGCGACAGTTTCAAAAACTACATCTCATTGACTTTCCAACGGTATCAATTCGTTTAAGTTACAACGGTTGCGCCACATATTCGTCCCCACATGTATTTAGGGATAGTATTCGGATATTACTAGGTTGCATCGCTCTTATCAGTGAAACGTTTGACTTTGGATCTTAATTGAACTGATCTTGGACTTTGACCTTATAAATGTGATAAATGATCCAGTTTGACTACAAGAAGTAACATTCTTTTTAATTTGACGTGATGGCTGAAATTCAGCGATTACAGTGGGCGCTGTGGTAAAGTCTTACTTAAAAATTAAGATATATAAGTCATTTTTTACTGAGGGACCAATCCCAGCCTTTAGTTCGCGCTGAAGAAATAGAGACGGTTTCAAAAAGTACATTTCATTGACTTTCTACCGGTGTCAATCCGTTTGAGTTAGAACGATTGCGTCACATATTCGTACCAACATGTACTTAGTGATTTTTTTCCGATATTACTAAGTGGTATCGCTTTTAACAGTGAAACGATTGACTCTGGGAATTAATTGAACTGATTCTGGACTGTGACCTTGTAAATGCGATAAATGAGCCAATTGGGCTCCAAGAAATAACATTCTTCTTAATTCGACATGACTGCTAGAATTCAGCGAGTACACTAGGCTCTGTAGTAGTGCTTTATTTAAAAATTTAGATAAATAAGTCATTTTTTACTGTGGGACCAATCCCAGCCGTTAGTTCGCGCTGAAGAAATAGAGACAGTTTCAAAAAGTACATTTCATTGACTTTCTACCGGTGTCAATTCGTTTGAGTTAGAACGATTGCGTCACATACTCGTACCAACATGTCCTTTGTAATTTTTTTCCGATATTACTAAGTTGTACCGCTTTTAACAGTGAATCGATTGACTCTGGGAATTAATTGAACTGATTCTGGACTGTGACCTTGTAATTGTGATAAATGAGCCAGTTTGACTACAAGAAATAACATTCTTCTTAATTTGACATGATTGCTGGAAGTCAGCGATTACACTGGGCGCTGTGGTAGAACTTTATTAAAAAATAAGGATAAATAAGTCATTTTTTACTGTGGGACCAATCCTAACTGTTAGTTCGCGCTGACGAAATAGCGAAAGTTTCAAGAACTACATTTCATTGACTTACTAACGGTGTCAATCCGTTTGAGTTACAACGGTTGCGTCACATATTCGTACCAACATGTATTAAGCGATTTTCTTCCGATATTTCTAAGTTGTATTGCTTTTAACAGTAAAACATTGACTGTGGGAATTAATTGAACTGATTCTGGACTGTGACCTTGTAATTGTGATAAATGAGCCAGTTTGACTACAAGAAATAACATTCTTCTTAATTTGACATGATTGCTGGAAGTCAGCGATTACACTGGGCGCTGTGGTAGAACTTTATTTAAAAATTTGGATAAATAAGTCTTTTCTTACTGTGGGACCAATCCAGGCCGTTAGCACGCGCTGAATAAAGAGTAACTGTTCCAAAGACTACATTTCATTGACTTTCTAGCGGTATAAATCCGTTTGAGTTACAACGGTTGCGTCACATATTCGTACCAACAAGTATTGAGCGATAGTACTGAGATATTACTAGGTTGCATCGCTTTTAACAGTGAAACGTTTGACTGTGGGACTTAATTGAACTGATTTTGAACTTTGACTTTATAAATGTGATACATGAGCCAGTTTGACTGCAAGAAATAGCATTCTTCTTAATTTGACATGATTGCTGGAACTCAGAGATTAGCCCTGGGCGCTGTGGCAGCGCTTTATTAAAAATTTAAATAAAAAAGTCATTTTTTACTGTGGGACCAATCCTAGGCGTTATCGCGCGCTGAAGAAATAGCGACAGTTTCAAAAACTACATCTCATTGACTTTCCAGCGGTATCAATTCGTTTAAGTTACAACGGTTGCGCCACATATTCGTCCCCACATGTATTTAGGGATAGTATTCGGATATTACTAGGTTGCATCGCTCTTATCAGTGAAACGTTTGACTTTGGATCTTAATTGAACTGACTCTGTACTATGTCCTTATAAATGTGATAGATGATCCAATTGGTCTCCAAGGAATAACTTTCTTCTTAATTTGACGTGATGGTTGGAATTCAGCGATTACATTAGCATCTGTTGTAGCGCTTTATTTAAAAATTTAGATAAATAAGTCTTTTCTTACTGTTAGACCAATCCTGGCCGTTAGCATGCCCTGAATAAATAGGAACAGTTTCAAAGACTACATTTCATTGACTTTCTAGCGGTATAAATCCGTTTGAGTTACAACGGTTGCGTCATATATTCGTCCCCACATGTATTTAGGGATAGTATTCGGATATTACTAGGTTGCATCGCTCTTATCAGTGAAACGTTTGACTTTGGATCTTAATTGAACTAACTTTGGACTGTGACCTGATAAATATTAAAAATGAGCCAGTTTGACTACAAGAAATAACATTCTTCTTAATTTGACATGATTGCCGGAACTCAGCGATTACACTGGGCGCTGTGGTAGCACTTCATTTAAAAATTTAAATAAAAAAGTCATTTTTTACTGTGGGACCAATCCTAGCCGTTATCGCGCGCTGAAGAAATAGCGACAGTTTCAAGAACTACATTTTATTGACTTACTAACAGTGTCAATCCGTTTGAGTTACAACAGTTGCGTCACATATTCGTACCAACATGTATTTAGTGATTTTCTTCCGATATGACTAAGTTGCATCGCTTTTAACAGTGAAACGATTGACTGTGGGACTTAATTGAACTAACTTTGGACTGTGACCTGATAAATATTATAAATGAGCCAGTTTGACTACAAGAAATAACATTCTTCTTAATTTGACAAGATTGCTAGAACTCAGCGATTACACTGGGCGCTGTGGTAGCACTTTGTTAAAAAATTAGGATAAATAAGTCATTTTTTACTGTGGGACGAATCCTAGCCGTTAGTTCGCGCTGAAGAAATAGAGAAAGTTTCAAGAACTACATTTCATTGACTTACTAACGGTGTCAATCCGTTTGAGTTACAACGGTTGCGTCACGTATTCGTACCAACATGTATTTAGTAATTTTCTTCCAATCTTACTAAGTTGTATTGCTTTTAACAGTCAAACGAGCGACTGTGAGAATTATTTGAACTGACTCTGGACTATGTCCTTATAAATGTGACAGATGATCCAATTGGTCTCCAAGGAATAACTTTCTTCTTAATTTGACGTGATGGCTGGAATTCACCGATTACATTAGGCTCTGTGGTAGCGCTTTATTTAAAAATTTATATAAATAAGTCTTTTCTTACTGTGGGACAAATCCTGGCCGTTAGCATGCGCTGAATAAATAGGAACAGTTTCAAATGCTACATTTCATTGACTTTCTAGCGGTATAAATCCGTTTGAGTTACAACGGTTGCGTCACATATTCGTACCAACATGTATTTAGCGATAGTATTCGGATAATACTAGGTTGCATCGCTTTTAACAGTGAAACGGTTGACTGTGGGACTTAATAGAACTGATTTTGGACTTTGACCTTATAAATGTGATAAATGAGCCAGTTTGACTACAAGAAATAACATTCTTCTTAATTTGGCGTGATTGCTGGAACTCAGCGATTACAATGGGCGCTGTGGTAGCGCTTTACTAAAAAATTAAGAGAAATAAGTCATTTTTTAATGTAGGACCAATCAAAGCTGTTAGTTCGCGCTGAAGAAATAGAGACATTCTCAAAAACTACATTTCATCGACTTCTTGGCCGTATCAATCCGTTTGAGTTAGAACGATTGCGTCACATATTCGTACCAACATGTATTTAGCGATATTTTTCTGATATTACTAGGTTGCATCGCCTTTAACAATGAAACGATTGACTGTGGGACTTAAATGAACAAACTTTGGACTGTGACCTGATAAATGTTATAAATAAGCCAGTTTGACTACAAGAAATATCATTCTTCTTAATTTGACATGATTGCTGGAACTCAGCGATTACACAGGGCGCTGTGGTAGGACTTTATTAAAAAATTTAAATAAAAAAGTCATTTTTTACTGTGGGACCCATCCTACTTGTTATCGCGCGCCGAAGAAAAAGCGACAGTTTCAAAAACTACATTTCATTGACTTTCTAACGGTATCAATCCGCTTGAGTTACAACGGTTGCGCCACATATTCGTCCCCACATGTATTTAGCGGTAGTATTTGGATATTACTAGGTTGCATCGCTTTAAACAGTGAAACGTTTGACTGTGGGACTTAATTGAACTGATTTTGGACTTTGACCTTCTAAATGTGATAAATGAGCCAGTTTGATTACAAGAAGTAACATTCTTCTTAATTTGAATTGATTGCTGGAACTTAGCGATTGCACTGGGCGCTGTGGTAGCACTTAATTAAAAAATTAGGATAAATAAGTCATTTTTTACTGTGGGACCAATCCTAGCCGTTAGTTGGCGCTGAAGAAATAGAGAAAGTTTCAAGAACTACATTTCATTGACTTACTAACGGTGTCAATCCGTTTGAGTTACAACGGTTGCGTCACGTATTCGTACCAACATGTATTTAGTGATTTTTTTCCAATCTTACTAAGTTGTATTGCTTTTAACAGTGAAACGAGCGACTGTGAGAATTATTTGAACTGACTCTGGACTATGTCCTTATAAATGTGACAGATGAGCCAATTGGTCTCCAAGGAATAACTTTCTTCTTAATTTGACGTGATGGCTGGAATTCACCGATTACATTAGGCTCTGTGGTAGCGCTTTATTTAAAAATTTAGATAAATAAGTCTTTTCTTACTGTGGGACAAATCCTGGCCGTTAGCAAGCGCTGAATAAATAGGAACAGTTTCAAATGCTACATTTCATTGACTTTCTAGCGGTATAAATCCGTTTGAGTTACAACGGTTGCGTCACATATTCGTACCAACATGTATTTAGCGATAGTATTCAGATAATACTAGGTTGTATCGCTTTTAACAGTGAAACGGTTGACTGCGGGACTTAATAGAACTGATTTTAGACTTTGACCTTATAAATGTGATAAATGAGCCAGTTTGACTACAAGAAATAACATTCTTCTTAATTTGACATGATTGCTGGAACTCAGCGATTACACTGGGCGCTGTGGTAGCGCTTTATTAAAAAATTAAGAGAAATAAGTCTTTTTTTAATGTGGGACCAATCAAAGCTGTTAGTTCGCGCTGAAGAAATAGAGACATTCTCAAAAACTACATTTCATCGACTTCTTGGCCGTATCAATCCGTTTGAGTTAGAACGATTGCGTCACATATTCGTACCAAAATGCATTTAGCGATATTTTTCTGATATTACTAGGTTGCATCGCCTTTAACAATGAAACGATTGACTGTGGGACTTAAATGAACAAACTTTGGACTGTGACCTGATAAATGTTATAAATAAGCCAGTTTGACTACAAGAAATATCGTTCTTCTTAATTTGACATGATTGCTGGAACTCAGCGATTACACTGGGCGCTGTGGTAGGACTTTATTAAAAAATTTAAATAAAAAAGTCATTTTTTACTGTGGGACCCATCATACCTGTTATCGCGCGCTGAAGAAAAAGCGACAGTTTCAAAAACTACATTTCATTGACTTTCTAACGGTATCAATCCGCTTGAGTTACAACAGTTGCGCCACATATTCGTCCCCACATGCATTTAGCGATAGTATTCGGATAATACTAGGTTGCATCGCTTTTAACAGTGAAACGGTTGACTGTGGGACTTAATAGAACTGATTTTGGACTTTGACCTTATAAATGTGATAAATGAGCCAGTTTGATTACAAGAAGTAACATTCTTCTTAATTTGACTTGATTGCAGGAACTCAGCGATTGCACTGGGCGTTGTGGTAGAGTTTTATTTAAAAATTAAGTTAAATAAGTCATTTTTTAATGTGGGACCAATCCCAGCCGTTAGTTCGCGCTGAAGAAATAGAGACAGATTCAAAAAGTAAATTTCATTGACTTTCTACCGGTGTCAATCCGTTTGAGTTAGAACGATTGCGTCACATATTCGTACCAACATGTACTTAGTGATTTTTTTCCGATATTACTAAGTGGTATCGCTTTTAACAGTGAAACGATTGACTGTGGGACTTAATTGAACTAACTTTGGACTGTGACCTGATAAATATTAAAAATGAGCCAGTTTGACTACAAGAAATAACATTCTTCTTAATTTGACATGATTGCCGGAACTCAGCGATTACACTGGGCGCTGTGGTAGCACTTCATTTAAAAATTTAAATAAAAAAGTCATTTTTTACTGTGGGACCAATCCTAGCCGTTATCGCGCGCTGAAGAAATAGCGACAGTTTCAAGAACTACATTTTATTGACTTACTAACAGTGTCAATCCGTTTGAGTTACAACAGTTGCGTCACATATTCTTACCAACATGTATTTAGTGATTTTCTTCCGATATGACTAAGTTGCATCGCTTTTAACAGTGAAACGATTGACTGTGGGACTTAATTGAACTAACTTTGGACTGTGACCTGATAAATATTATAAATGAGCCAGTTTGACTACAAGAAATAACATTCTTCTTAATTTGACAAGATTGCTAGAACTCAGCGATTACACTGGGCGCTGTGGTAGAACTTTATTAAAAAATTAGGATAAATAAGTCATTTTTTACTGTGGGACCAATCCTAGCCGTTAGTTCGCGCTGACGAAATAGCGAAAGTTTCAAGAACTACATTTCATTGACTTACCAACGGTGTCAATCCGTTTGAGTTACAACGGTTGCGTCATATATTCGTACCAACATGTATTAAGTGATTTTCTTCCGATATTTCTAAATTGTATTGATTTTAACAGTGAAACGATTGACTGTGGAACTTAATTAAACTAACTTGGGAGTGTGACGTTATAAATGTGATAAGCAAGCCAACAGGACCCAAGAAATAACATTCTTCTTAATTTGACATGATTGCCGGAACTCAGCGATTATACTGGGTGCTGTGGTAGCACTTCATTTAAAAATTTAAATAAAAAAGTCATTTTTTATTGTGGGACCAATCCTAGCCGTTATTGCGCGCTGAAGAAATAGCGACAGTTTCAAAAACTACATTTCATTGACTTTCTAACGGTATCAATCCGTTTGAGTTACAACTGTTACGTTACATATTCGTCCCCACATGTATCTAGCGATAGTATTCAGATATTACTAGGTTGCATCCCTTTCAACAGTGAAACATTTGACTGTGGGAATTAACTGAACTGATTTTGGACTTTGACCTTCTAAATGTGATAAATGAGCCAGTTCGATTATAAGAAGTAACATTCTTCTTAATTTGACTTGATTGCTGGAACTTAGCGATTGCACTGGGCGCTGTGGTAGCACTTTGTTAAAAAATTAGGATAAATAAGTCATTTTTTACTGTGGGACGAATCCTAGCCGTTAGTTCGCGCTGAAGAAATAGAGAAAGTTTCAAGAACTACATTTCATTGACTTACTAACGGTGTCAATCCGTTTGAGTTACAACGGTTGCGTCACGTATTCGTACCAACATGTATTTAGTAATTTTCTTCCAATCTTACTAAGTTGTATTGCTTTTAACAGTCAAACGAGCGACTGTGAGAATTATTTGAACTGACTCTGGACTATGTCCTTATAAATGTGACAGATGATCCAATTGGTCTCCAAGGAATAACTTTCTTCTTAATTTGACGTGATGGCTGGAATTCACCGATTACATTAGGCTCTGTGGTAGCGCTTTATTTAAAAATTTATATAAATAAGTCTTTTCTTACTGTGGGACAAATCCTGGCCGTTAGCATGCGCTGAATAAATAGGAACAGTTTCAAATGCTACATTTCATTGACTTTCTAGCGGTATAAATCCGTTTGAGTTACAACGGTTGCGTCACATATTCGTACCAACATGTATTTAGCGATAGTATTCGGATAATACTAGGTTGCATCGCTTTTAACAGTGAAACGGTTGACTGTGGGACTTAATAGAACTGATTTTGGACTTTGACCTTATAAATGTGATAAATGAGCCAGTTTGACTACAAGAAATAACATTCTTCTTAATTTGGCGTGATTGCTGGAACTCAGCGATTACAATGGGCGCTGTGGTAGCGCTTTACTAAAAAATTAAGAGAAATAAGTCATTTTTTAATGTAGGACCAATCAAAGCTGTTAGTTCGCGCTGAAGAAATAGAGACATTCTCAAAAACTACATTTCATCGACTTCTTGGCCGTATCAATCCGTTTGAGTTAGAACGATTGCGTCACATATTCGTACCAACATGTATTTAGCGATATTTTTCTGATATTACTAGGTTGCATCGCCTTTAACAATGAAACGATTGACTGTGGGACTTAAATGAACAAACTTTGGACTGTGACCTGATAAATGTTATAAATAAGCCAGTTTGACTACAAGAAATATCATTCTTCTTAATTTGACATGATTGCTGGAACTCAGCGATTACACAGGGCGCTGTGGTAGGACTTTATTAAAAAATTTAAATAAAAAAGTCATTTTTTACTGTGGGACCCATCCTACTTGTTATCGCGCGCCGAAGAAAAAGCGACAGTTTCAAAAACTACATTTCATTGACTTTCTAACGGTATCAATCCGCTTGAGTTACAACGGTTGCGCCACATATTCGTCCCCACATGTATTTAGCGGTAGTATTTGGATATTACTAGGTTGCATCGCTTTAAACAGTGAAACGTTTGACTGTGGGACTTAATTGAACTGATTTTGGACTTTGACCTTCTAAATGTGATAAATGAGCCAGTTTGATTACAAGAAGTAACATTCTTCTTAATTTGAATTGATTGCTGGAACTTAGCGATTGCACTGGGCGCTGTGGTAGCACTTAATTAAAAAATTAGGATAAATAAGTCATTTTTTACTGTGGGACCAATCCTAGCCGTTAGTTGGCGCTGAAGAAATAGAGAAAGTTTCAAGAACTACATTTCATTGACTTACTAACGGTGTCAATCCGTTTGAGTTACAACGGTTGCGTCACGTATTCGTACCAACATGTATTTAGTGATTTTTTTCCAATCTTACTAAGTTGTATTGCTTTTAACAGTGAAACGAGCGACTGTGAGAATTATTTGAACTGACTCTGGACTATGTCCTTATAAATGTGACAGATGAGCCAATTGGTCTCCAAGGAATAACTTTCTTCTTAATTTGACGTGATGGCTGGAATTCACCGATTACATTAGGCTCTGTGGTAGCGCTTTATTTAAAAATTTAGATAAATAAGTCTTTTCTTACTGTGGGACAAATCCTGGCCGTTAGCATGCGCTGAATAAATAGGAACAGTTTCAAATGCTACATTTCATTGACTTTCTAGCGGTATAAATCCGTTTGAGTTACAACGGTTGCGTCACATATTCGTACCAACATGTATTTAGCGATAGTATTCAGATAATACTAGGTTGTATCGCTTTTAACAGTGAAACGGTTGACTGCGGGACTTAATAGAACTGATTTTAGACTTTGACCTTATAAATGTGATAAATGAGCCAGTTTGACTACAAGAAATAACATTCTTCTTAATTTGACATGATTGCTGGAACTCAGCGATTACACTGGGCGCTGTGGTAGCGCTTTATTAAAAAATTAAGAGAAATAAGTCTTTTTTTAATGTGGGACCAATCAAAGCTGTTAGTTCGCGCTGAAGAAATAGAGACATTCTCAAAAACTACATTTCATCGACTTCTTGGCCGTATCAATCCGTTTGAGTTAGAACGATTGCGTCACATATTCGTACCAAAATGCATTTAGCGATATTTTTCTGATATTACTAGGTTGCATCGCCTTTAACAATGAAACGATTGACTGTGGGACTTAAATGAACAAACTTTGGACTGTGACCTGATAAATGTTATAAATAAGCCAGTTTGACTACAAGAAATATCGTTCTTCTTAATTTGACATGATTGCTGGAACTCAGCGATTACACTGGGCGCTGTGGTAGGACTTTATTAAAAAATTTAAATAAAAAAGTCATTTTTTACTGTGGGACCCATCATACCTGTTATCGCGCGCTGAAGAAAAAGCGACAGTTTCAAAAACTACATTTCATTGACTTTCTAACGGTATCAATCCGCTTGAGTTACAACAGTTGCGCCACATATTCGTCCCCACATGCATTTAGCGATAGTATTCGGATAATACTAGGTTGCATCGCTTTTAACAGTGAAACGGTTGACTGTGGGACTTAATAGAACTGATTTTGGACTTTGACCTTATAAATGTGATAAATGAGCCAGTTTGATTACAAGAAGTAACATTCTTCTTAATTTGACTTGATTGCAGGAACTCAGCGATTGCACTGGGCGTTGTGGTAGAGTTTTATTTAAAAATTAAGTTAAATAAGTCATTTTTTAATGTGGGACCAATCCCAGCCGTTAGTTCGCGCTGAAGAAATAGAGACAGATTCAAAAAGTAAATTTCATTGACTTTCTACCGGTGTCAATCCGTTTGAGTTAGAACGATTGCGTCACATATTCGTACCAACATGTACTTAGTGATTTTTTTCCGATATTACTAAGTGGTATCGCTTTTAACAGTGAAACGATTGAATCTGGGAATTAATTGAACTGATTCTGGACTGTGACCTTGTAAATGCGATAAATGAGCCAATTGGGCTCCAAGGAATAACATTCTTCTTAATTCGACATGATTGCTGGAATTCAGCGAGTACACTAGGCTCTGTGGTAGTGCTTTATTTAAAAATTTAGATAAATAAGTCATTTTTTACTGTGGGACCAATCCCAACCGTTAGTTCGCGCTGAAGAAATAGAGACAGTTTAAAAAAGAACATTTCATTAATTTTCTACCGGTGTCAATCCGTTTGAGTTAGAACGATTGCGTCACTTAATTGTACCAACATGTACTTAGTAATTTTTTCCCGATATTACTAGGTTGCATCGCTTTTAACAGTGAAACGGTTGACTGTGGGACTTAATAGAACTGATTTTGGACTTTGACCTTATAAATGTGATAAATGAGCCAGTTTGACTACAAGAAATAACATTCTTCTTAATTTGACATGATTGCTGGAACTCAGCGATTACACTGGGCGCTGTGGTAGCGCTTTATTAAAAAATTAAGAGAAATAAGTCATTTTTTAATGTGGGACCAATCAAAGCTGTTAGTTCGCGCTGAAGAAATAGAGACATTCTCAAAAACTACATTTCATCGACTTCTTGGCCGTATCAATCCGTTTGAGTTAGAACGATTGCGTCACATATTCGTACCAAAATGTATTTAGCGATATTTTTCTGATATTACTAGGTTGCATCGCCTTTAACAATGAAACGATTGACTGTGGGACTTAAATGAACAAACTTTGGACTGTGCCCTGATAAATGTTATAAATAAGCCAGTTTGACTACAAGAAATAACATTCTTCTTAATTTGACATGATTGCTGGAACTCAGCGATTACACTGGGCGCTGTGGTAGGACTTTATTAAAAAATTTAAATAAAAAAGTCATTTTTTACTGTGGGACCCATCCTACCTGTTATCGCGCGCTGAAGAAAAAGCGACAGTTTCAAAAACTACATTTCATTGACTTTCTAACGGTATCAATCCGCTTGAGTTACAACGGTTGCGCCACATATTCGTCCCCACATGTATTTAGCGGTAGTATTTGGATATTAGTAGGTTGCATCGCTTTAAACAATGAAACGTTTGACTGTGGGACTTAATTGAACTGATTTTGGACTTTGACCTTATAAATGTGATAAATGAGCCAGTTTGATTACAAGAAGTAACATTCTTCTTAATTTGACTTGATTGCAGGAACTCAACGATTGCACTGGGCGTTGTGGTAGAGTTTTATTTAAAAATTAAGTTAAATAAGTCATTTTTTAATGTGGGACCAATCCCAGCCGTTAGTTCGCGCTGAAGATATAGAGACAGATTCAAAAAGTAAATTTCATTGACTTTCTACCGGTGTCAATCCGTTTGAGTTAGAACGATTGCGTCACATATTCGTACCAACATGTACTTAGTGATTTTTTTCCGATATTACTAAGTGGTATCGCTTTTAACAGTGAAACGGTTGACTCTGGGATTTAATTGAACTGATTTTGGACTTTGACCTTATAAATGAGATAAATGAGCCAGTTTGATTACAAGAAGTAACATTCTTCTTAATTTGACTTGATTGCAGGAACTCAGCGATTGCACTGGGCGTTGTGGTAGAGTTTTATTTAAAAATTAAGTTAAATAAGTCATTTTTTAATGTGGGACCAATCCCAGCCGTTAGTTCGCGCTGAAGAAATAGAGACAGATTCAAAAAGTAAATTTCATTGACTTTCTACCGGTGTCAATCCGTTTGAGTTAGAACGATTGCGTCACATATTCGTACCAACATGTACTTAGTGATTTTTTTCCGATATTACTAAGTGGTGTCGCCTTTAACAGTAAAACGGTTGACTCTGGGAATTAATTGAACTGATTCTGGACTGTGACCTTGTAAATGCGATAAATGAGCCAATTGGGCTCCAAGGAATAACATTCTTCTTAATTCGACATGATTGCTGGAATTCAGCGAGTACACTAGGCTCTGTGGTAGTGCTTTATTTAAAAATTTAGATAAATAAGTCATTTTTTACTGTGGGACCAATCCCAGCCGTTATTTCGCGCTGAAGAAATAGAGACAGTTTAAAAAAGAACATTTCATTGACTTTCTACCGGTGTCAATCCGTTTGAGTTAGAACGATTGCGTGACATATTCGTACCAACATGTACTTAGTGATTTTTTTCCGATATTACTAGGTGGTATCGCCTTTAACAGTGAAACGGTGGACTCTGGGAATTAATTGAACTGATTCTGGACTGTGACCTTGTAAATGCGATAAATGAGCCAATTGGGCTCCAAGGAATAACATTCTTCTTAATCCGACATGATTGCTGGAATTCAGCGAGTACACTAGGCTCTGTGGTAGTGCTTTATTTAAAAATTTAGATAAATAAGTCATTTTTTACTGTGGGACCAATGCCAGCCGTTATTTCGCACTGAAGAAATAGAGACAGTTTAAAAAAGAACATTTCATTAATTTTCTACCGGTGTCAATCCGTTTGAGTTAGAACGATTGCGTCACTTAATTGTACCAACATGTACTTAGTAATTTTTTCCCGATATTACTAGGTTGCATCGCTTTTAACAGTGAAACGGTTGACTGTGGGACTTAATAGAACTGATTTTGGACTTTGACCTTATAAATGTGATAAATGAGCCAGTTTGACTACAAGAAATAACATTCTTCTTAATTTGACATGATTGCTGGAACTCAGCGATTACACTGGGCGCTGTGGTAGCGCTTTATTAAAAAATTAAGAGAAATAAGTCATTTTTTAATGTGGGACCAATCAAAGCTGTTAGTTCGCGCTGAAGAAATAGAGACATTCTCAAAAACTACATTTCATCGACTTCTTGGCCGTATCAATCCGTTTGAGTTAGAACGATTGCGTCACATATTCGTACCAAAATGTATTTAGCGATATTTTTCTGATATTACTAGGTTGCATCGCCTTTAACAATGAAACGATTGACTGTGGGACTTAAATGAACAAACTTTGGACTGTGCCCTGATAAATGTTATAAATAAGCCAGTTTGACTACAAGAAATAACATTCTTCTTAATTTGACATGATTGCTGGAACTCAGCGATTACACTGGGCGCTGTGGTAGGACTTTATTAAAAAATTTAAATAAAAAAGTCATTTTTTACTGTGGGACCCATCCTACCTGTTATCGCGCGCTGAAGAAAAAGCGACAGTTTCAAAAACTACATTTCATTGACTTTCTAACGGTATCAATCCGCTTGAGTTACAACGGTTGCGCCACATATTCGTCCCCACATGTATTTAGCGGTAGTATTTGGATATTAGTAGGTTGCATCGCTTTAAACAATGAAACGTTTGACTGTGGGACTTAATTGAACTGATTTTGGACTTTGACCTTATAAATGTGATAAATGAGCCAGTTTGATTACAAGAAGTAACATTCTTCTTAATTTGACTTGATTGCAGGAACTCAACGATTGCACTGGGCGTTGTGGTAGAGTTTTATTTAAAAATTAAGTTAAATAAGTCATTTTTTAATGTGGGACCAATCCCAGCCGTTAGTTCGCGCTGAAGATATAGAGACAGATTCAAAAAGTAAATTTCATTGACTTTCTACCGGTGTCAATCCGTTTGAGTTAGAACGATTGCGTCACATATTCGTACCAACATGTACTTAGTGATTTTTTTCCGATATTACTAAGTGGTATCGCTTTTAACAGTGAAACGGTTGACTCTGGGATTTAATTGAACTGATTTTGGACTTTGACCTTATAAATGTGATAAATGAGCCAGTTTGATTACAAGAAGTAACATTCTTCTTAATTTGACTTGATTGCAGGAACTCAGCGATTGCACTGGGCGTTGTGGTAGAGTTTTATTTAAAAATTAAGTTAAATAAGTCATTTTTTAATGTGGGACCAATCCCAGCCGTTAGTTCGCGCTGAAGAAATAGAGACAGATTCAAAAAGTAAATTTCATTGACTTTCTACCGGTGTCAATCCGTTTGAGTTAGAACGATTGCGTCACATATTCGTACCAACATGTACTTAGTGATTTTTTTCCGATATTACTAAGTGGTGTCGCCTTTAACAGTAAAACGGTTGACTCTGGGAATTAATTGAACTGATTCTGGACTGTGACCTTGTAAATGCGATAAATGAGCCAATTGGGCTCCAAGGAATAACATTCTTCTTAATTCGACATGATTGCTGGAATTCAGCGAGTACACTAGGCTCTGTGGTAGTGCTTTATTTAAAAATTTAGATAAATAAGTCATTTTTTACTGTGGGACCAATCCCAGCCGTTATTTCGCGCTGAAGAAATAGAGACAGTTTAAAAAAGAACATTTCATTGACTTTCTACCGGTGTCAATCCGTTTGAGTTAGAACGATTGCGTGACATATTCGTACCAACATGTACTTAGTGATTTTTTTCCGATATTACTAGGTGGTATCGCCTTTAACAGTGAAACGGTGGACTCTGGGAATTAATTGAACTGATTCTGGACTGTGACCTTGTAAATGCGATAAATGAGCCAATTGGGCTCCAAGGAATAACATTCTTCTTAATTCGACATGATTGCTGGAATTCAGCGAGTACACTAGGCTCTGTGGTAGTGCTTTATTTAAAAATTTAGATAAATAAGTCATTTTTTACTGTGGGACCAATGCCAGCCGTTATTTCGCACTGAAGAAATAGAGACAGTTTAAAAAAGAACATTTCATTGACTTTCTACCGGTGTCAATCCGTTTGAGTTAGAACGATTGCGTCACATAATTGTACCAACATGTACTTAGTAATTTTTTTCCGATATTACTAGGTTGCATTGCTTTTAACAGTGAAACGTTTGACTGTGGAACTTAATTGAACTGATTCTGGACTGTGACCTTGTAAATGTGATAAATGAGCCAGTTTGACTACAAGAAATAACATTCTTCTTAATTTGACATGATTGCTGGAACTCAGCGATTACACTGGGCGCTGTGGTAGATTTTTATTAAAAAATTAGGATAAATAAGTCATTTTTTACTGTGGGACCAATCCTAGCCGTTAGTTCGCGCTGAAGAAATAGATACAGTTTCAAAAACTACATTTCATTGACTTTCTACCGGTGTCAATCCGTTTGAGTTAGAACAGTTGCGTCACACATTCGTACCAACATGTATTTAGTGAATTTTCTCCGATATTACTAGGTTGCATCGTTTTTAACAGTGAAACGTTTGACTGTGGGACTTAATTGAACTGATTTTTGACTTTGACCTTATAAATGTGATAAATGAGCCAGTTTGACTACAAGAAATAGTATTCTTCCTAATTTGACATGATTGCTGGAGCTCAGCGATTACACTGGGCACTGTGGTAACTCTTTGTTAAAAAATTAAGATAAATAAGTCATCTTTTACTGTGGGACCAATCCTAGCCGTTAGTTCGCGCTGAAGAAATAGAGACAGTTTCAAAAACTACATTTCATTGACTTTCTACCGTGTCAATCCGTTTGAGTCACAACGGTTGCGTCACATAGTCGTACCAACATGTATTTAGTGATTTTCTTCCAATTTTACTAAGTTGTATTGCTTATAACAGTGAAACGATTGACTGTGGGAATTAATTGAACTGACTCTGTACTATGTCCTTATAAATGTGATAGATGAGCCAATTGGTCTCCAAGGAATAACTTTCTTCTTAATTTGACGTGATGGCTGGAATTCAGCGATTACATTAGGATCTGTGGTAGCGCTTTATTTAAAAATTTAGAAAAATAAGTCTTTTCTTACTGTTAGACCAATCCTGGCCGTTAGCATGCCCTGAATAAATAGGAACAGTTTCAAAGACTACATTTCATTGACTTTATAGCGGTATAAATCCGTTTGAGTTACAACGGTTGCGTCACATATTCGTACCAACATGTCTTAAGTGACTTTCTTCCGATATTTCTAAATTGTATTGCTTTTAACAGTGAAACGATTGACTTTGGGAATTAATTAAACTGATTCTGGAATGTGACCTTATAAATGTGATAAATGAGCCAATTGGTCTCCAAGGAATAACATTCTTCTTAATTTGACATGGTTGCTGGAATTCAGCGATTACATTAGGCTCTGTGGTAGCGCTTTATTTAAAAATTTGGATAAATAAGTCTTTTCTTACTGTGGGTCCAATCCTGGCCGTTAGTACGCGCTGAATAAAGAGTAACTGTTCCAAAGACTATATTTCTTTGACTTTCTGGCGGTATAAATCCGTTTGAGTTATAACGGTTGCGTCACATATTCGTACCAACATGTATTTAAGGATATTACTCGGATATTACTAGATTGCATCGCTTTTAATAGTGAAACGTTTGACTGTGGGACTTAATTGAACTGATTTTGGACTTTGATCTTATAAATCTGATAAATGAGCCAGTTTGACTACAAGAAATAACATTCTTCTTAATTTGACATGATTGCTGGAACTCAGCGATTACACTGGGCGCTGTGGCAGTGCTTTATTAAAAAATTTAATAAAAAATTCATTTTTTACTGTGGGACCAATCCTAGGCGTTATCGCGCGCTGAAGAAATAGCGACAGTTTCAAAAACTACATCTCATTGACTTTACAACGGTATCAATTCGTTTGAGTTACAACGGTTGCGCCACATATTCGTCCCCACATGTATTTAGCGATAGTATTCGGATATTAATAGGTTGCATCGCTTTTATCAGTAAAACGTTTGACTGTGGGACTTAATTGAACTGATTTTTGACTTTGACCTAATAAATGTGATTAATGAGCCAGTTTGACTACAAGAAGTATCATTCTTCTTAATTTGACTTGATTGCTGGAACTCAGCTATTGCATTGGGCGCTGTGGTAGAGTTTTACTTAAAATTTAAGTTAAATAAGTGATTTTTTACTGAGGGACCAATCCCAACCGTTAGTTCGCGCTGAAGAAATAGAGACAGTTTCAAGAACTAAATTTCATTGACTTTCTAACGGTGTCAATCCGTTTGAGTTAGAACGGTTGCGTCACATATTCGTACCAACATGTATTTAGTGGTTTTTTTCCGATATTACTAAGTTGTATCGCTTTAAACAGTGAAACGATTGACTCTAGGACTTAATTGAACTGATTTTGGACTTTGACCTGATAAATATGATAAATGAGCCAGTTTAACTACAAGGAATAACATTCTTCTTAATTTGACATGATTGCTGGAACTCAGCGATTACACTGGGCGCTGTGGCAGCGCTTTATTAAAAATTTAAATAAAAAAGTCATTTTTTACTGTGGGACCAATCCTAGGCGTTATAGCGCCCTGAAGAAATAGCGACAGTTTCAAAAACTACATCTCATTGACTTTCTAACGGTATCAATCCGCTTGAGTTAAAACGGTTGCGCCACATATTCGTCCCCACATATATTTAGCGATAGTATTTGGATATTACTAGGTTGCATCACTTTAAACAGTGAAACGTTTGACTGTGGGACTTAATTGAACTGATTTTGGACTTTGACCTTAAAAATGTGATAAATGAGCCAGTTTGAATACAAGAAGTAACATTCTTCTTAATTTGACTTGATTGCTGGAACTCAGCGATTGCACTGGGCGTTGTGGAAGAGTTTTATTTAAAAATTAAGTTAAATAAGTCATTTTTTACTGTGGAACCAATCCCAGCCGTTAGTTTGCGCTGAAGAAATATAGACAGTTTCAAAAAGTACATTTCATTGACTTTCTATCGGTCTCAATCCGTTTGAGTTAGAACGATTGCGTCACATATTCGTACCAGCATGTACTTAGCGATATTTTTCTGATATTACTAGGTTGCGTCGCCTTTAACATTGAAACGATTGACTGTGGGACTCAAATGAACAAACTTTGGACTGTCGCCTGATAAATGTTATAAATAAGCCAGTTTGACTACAAGAAATATCATTCTTCTTAATTCGACATGATTGCTGGAATTCAGCGAGTACACTAGGCTCTGTGGTAGTGCTTTATTTAAAAATTTAGATAAATAAGTCATTTTTTACTGTGGGACCAATCCCGGCCGTTAGTTCGCGCTGAAGAAATAGAGACAGTTTCAAAAAGTACATTTCATTGACTTTCTACCGGTGTCAATTCGTTTAAGTTAGAACGATTGCGTCACATATTCGTACCAACAAGTTTTTAGCGTACTCAGATATTACTAGGTTGCATCGCTTATAACAGTGAAACGTTTGACTGTGGGACTTAATTGAACTGATTTTGGACTTTGACTTTATAAATGTGAGAAATGAGCCAGTTTGACTACAAGAAATAACATTCTTCTTAATTTGACATGATTGCTGGAACTCAGAGATTACCCTGGGCGCTGTGGCAGCGCTTTATTAAAAATTTAAATAAAAAAGTCATTTTTTTCTGTGGGACCAATCCTAGGCGTTATCGCGCGCTGAAGAAATAGAGACAGTTTCAAAAAGTACATTTCATTGACTTTCCAACGGTATCAATTCGTTTAAGTTACAACGGTTGCGCCACGTATTCGTACCAACATGTACTTAGTAATTTTTTTCCGATATTACTAAGTTGTACCGCTTTTAACAGTGAAACGACTGACTGTGGAAATTAATTGAACTGACTCTGTACTATGTCCTTATAAATGTGATAGATGATCCAATTGGTCTCCAAGGAATAACATTCTTCTTAATTTGACATGATTGCTGGAACTCAGCGATTACATTAGGCTCTGTGGTAGCGCTTTATTTAAAAATTTGGATAAATAAGTCTTTTCTTACTGTGGGACCAATCCTGGCCGTTAGTACGCGCTGAATAAAGAGTAACTGTTCCAAAGACTATATTTCATTGACTTTCTGGCGGTATAAATCCGTTTGAGTTATAACGGTTGCGTCACATATTCGTACCAACATGTATTTAAGGATAGTACTCGGATATTACTAGGTTGCATCGCTTTTAACAGTGAAACGTTTGACTGTGGGACTTAATTGAACTGATTTTGGACTTTGATCTTATAAATCTGATAAATGAGCCAGTTTGACTACAAGAAATAACATTCTTCTTAATTTGACATGATTGCTGGAACTCAGCGATTACACTGGGCGCTGTGGCAGCGCTTTATTAAAAAATTTAATAAAAAATTCATTTTTTACTGTGGGACCAATCCTAGGCGTTATCGCGCGCTGAAGAAATAGCGACAGTTTCAAAAACTACATCTCATTGACTTTACAACGGTTTCAATTCGTTTGAGTTACAACGGTTGCGCCACATATTCGTCCCCACATGTATTTAGCGATAGTATTCGGATATTAATAGGTTGCATCGCTTTTATCAGTGAAACGTTTGACTGTGGGACTTAATTGAACTGATTTTTGACTTTGACCTAATAAATGTGATAAATGAGCCAGTTTGACTACAAGAAGTAACATTCTTCTTAATTTGACTTGATTGCTGGAACTCAGCTATTGCATTGGGCGCTGTGGTAGAGTTTTACTTAAAATTTAAGTTAAATAAGTGATTTTTTACTGAGGGACCAATCCCTACCGTTAGTTCGCGCTGAAGAAATAGAGACAGTTTCAAAAACTAAATTTCATTGACTTTCTAACGGTGTCAATCCGTTTGAGTTAGAACGGTTGCGTCACATATTCGTACCAACATGTATTTAGTGATTTTTTTCATATATTACTAAGTTGTATCGATTTAAACAGTGAAACGATTGACTCTGGGACTTAATTGAACTGATTTTGGACTTTGACCTGATAAATGTGATAAATGAGCCAGTTTAACTACAAGAAATAACATTCTTCTTAATTTGACATGATTGCTGGAACTCAGCGATTACACTGGGCGCTGTGGCAGCGCTTTATTAAAAATTTAAATAAAAAAGTCATTTTTTACTGTGGGACCAATCTAGGCGTTATAGCGCCCTGAAGAAATAGCGACAGTTTCAAAAACTACATGTCATTGACTTTCTAACGGTATCAATCCGCTTGAGTTAAAACGGTTGCGCCACATATTCGTCCCCACATGTATTTAGCGATAGTATTTGGATATTACTAGGTTGCATCGCTTTAAACAGTGAAACGTTTGACTGTGGGACTTAATTGAACTGATTTTGGACTTTGACCTTATAAATGTGATAAATGAGCCAGTTTGAATACAAGAATTAAGATTCTTTTTAATTTGACTTGATTGCTGGAACTCAGCGATTGCACTGGGCGTTGTGGAAGAGTTTTATTTAAAAATTAAGTTAAATAAGTCATTTTTTACTGTGGAACCAATCCCAGCCGTTAGTTTGCGCTGAAGAAATATAGACAGTTTCAAAAAGTACATTTCATTGACTTTCTATCGGTCTCAATCCGTTTGAGTTAGAACGATTGCGTCACATATTCGTACCAGCATGTACTTAGCGATATTTTTCTGATATTACTAGGTTGCGTCGCCTTTAACATTGAAACGATTGACTGTGGGACTCAAATGAACAAACTTTGGACTGTCGCCTGATAAATGTTATAAATAAGCCAGTTTGACTACAAGAAATATCATTCTTCTTAATTCGACATGATTGCTGGAATTCAGCGAGTACACTAGGCTCTGTGGTAGTGCTTTATTTAAAAATTTAGATAAATAAGTCATTTTTTACTGTGGGACCAATCCCGGCCGTTAGTTCGCGCTGAAGAAATAGAGACAGTTTCAAAAAGTACATTTCATTGACTTTCTACCGGTGTCAATTCGTTTAAGTTAGAACGATTGCGTCACATATTCGTACCAACAAGTTTTTAGCGATAGTACTCAGATTTTACTAGGTTGCATCGCTTATAACAGTGAAACGTTTGACTGTGGGACTTAATTGAACTGATTTTGGACTTTGACTTTATAAATGTGAGAAATGAGCCAGTTTGACTACAAGAAATAACATTCTTCTTAATTTGACATGATTGCTGGAACTCAGAGATTACCCTGGGCGCTGTGGCAGCGCTTTATTAAAAATTTAAATAAAAAAGTCATTTTTTACTGTGGGACCAATCCTAGGCGTTATCGCGCGCTGAAGAAATAGAGACAGTTTCAAAAAGTACATTTCATTGACTTTCCAACGGTATCAATTCGTTTAAGTTACAACGGTTGCGCCACATATTCGTACCAACATGTACTTAGTAATTTTTTTCCGATATTACTAAGTTGTACCGCTTTTAACAGTGAAACGACTGACTGTGGAAATTAATTGAACTGACTCTGTACTATGTCCTTATAAATGTGATAGATGATCCAATTGGTCTCCAAGGAATAACATTCTTCTTAATTTGACATGATTGCTGGAACTCAGCGATTACACTGGGCGCTGTGGTAGAACTTTATTAAAAAATTAGGATAAATAAGTCATTTTTTACTGTTGGACCAATCCTAGCTGTTAGTTCGCGCTGACGAAATAGCGAAAGTTTCAAGAACTACATTTTATTGACTTACTAACGGTGTCAATCCGTTTGAGTTACAACGGTTGCGTCACATATTCGTACCAACATGTATTAAGTGATTTTCTTCCGATATTTCTAAGTTGTATTGCTTTTAACAATAAAACGATTGACTGTGGGAATTAATTGAACTGATTCTGGAATGTGACCTTATAAATGTGATAAATGAGCCAATTGGTCTCCAAGGAATAACATTCTTCTTAATTTGACTTGATTGCTGGAACTCAGCGATTGCACTGGGCACTGTGGTAGCGTTTTATTTAAAAGTTAAGTTAAATAAGTCATTTTTTACTTTGGGACCAATCCCAGCCGTTAGTTCGCGCTGGAGAAGTTGAGACGGTTTAAAAACTACATTTCATTGACTTTCTAACGGTGTTAATCCGTTTGAGTTACAACGGTTGCGTCACATTTTCGTACCAATATGTATTTACTGTTTTTCTTCCGATATGACTAAGTTGCATCGCTTTTAAAAGTGAGACGATTGACTGTGGGACTTAATTGAACTGATTCTGGACTGTGACCTTGTAAATGCGATAAATGAGCCAACTGGGCTCCAAGGAATAACATTCTTCTTAATTCGACATGATTGCTGAAATTCACAGAGCACACTAGGCTCTGTGGTAGTGCTTTATTTAAAAGGTTAGATAAATAAGTCTCTTTTTACTGCGGGACTAATCCTGGCCGTTAGCACGCGCTGAAGAAACAGAGACATTCTCAAAAACCACATTTCATCGACTTCTTGACTGTATCAATCTGTTTGAGTTACAACGTTGCATCACATATTCGTACCAACATGTGTTTCGCAATAGTATTCGGACATTACTAGGTTGCATCGCTTTTAACAGTGAAAAGTTTGACTGTGGGACTTAATTGAACTGATTTTGGACTTTGACTTTATAAATGTGATATATGAGACAGTTTGACTACAAGAAATAGCATTCTTCTTAATTTGATATGATTGCTGGAACTCAGCGATTGCACTGGGCACTGTGGTAGAGTTTTATTTATAAATTAAATTAAATAAGTCATTTTTTACTGTGGGACCAATCCCAGCCGTTAGTTCGCCCTGAAGAAATAGAGACAGTTTTAAAAATTACATTTCATTGACTTTCTAACGGTGTCAATCCGTTTGAGTTAAAACGGTTGCGTCACATATTCGTACCAACATGTATTTAGTGATATCTTTCCGATGTTACTAAGTTATATCGCTTTTAACAGTGAAACGATTGACTGTGGGAATTAATTGAACTGATTTTGGACTTTGACCTTGTAAATGTGATAAATGAGCCAGTTTGACTACAAGAAGTCACATTCTTCTTAATTTGACTTGATTGCTGGAACTCAGCGATTGCACTGGGCACTGTGGTAGCGTTTTATTTAAAAGTTAAGTTAAATAAGTCATTTTTTACTTTGGGACCAATCCCAGCCGTTAGTTCGCGCTGAAGAAATTGAGACGGTTTAAAAACTACATTTCATTGACTTTCTAACGGTGTTAATCCGTTTGAGTTACAACGGTTGCGTCACATTTTCGTACCAACATGTATTTACTGTTTTTCTTCCGATATGACTAAGTTGCATCGCTTTTAACAGTGAGACGATTGACTGTGGGACTTAATTGAACTGATTCTGGACTGTGACCTTGTAAATGCGATAAATGAGCCAACTGGGCTCTAAGGAATAACATTCTTCTTAATTCGACATGATTGCTGAAATTCACCGAGCACACTAGGCTCTGTGGTAGTGCTTTATTTTAAAGGTTAGATAAATAACTCTCTTTTTACTGTGGGACTAATCCTGGCCGTTAGCACGCGCTGAAGAAACAGAGACATTCTCAAAAACCACATTTCATCGACTTCTTGACTGTATCAATCTGTTTGAGTTACAACGTTGCATCACATATTCGTACCAACATGTGTTTCGCAATAGTATTCGGACATTACTAGGTTGCATCGCTTTTAACAGTGAAAAGTTTGACTGTGGGACTTAATTGAACTGATTTTGGACTTTGACCTTATAAATGCGATAAATGAGCCGGTTTGACTACAGGAAATAACATTCTTCTTAACTTGACATGATTGCTGGAACTTAGCGATTACACTGGGCGCTGTGGCAGCGCTTTATTAAAAATTTAAATAAAAAAGTCATTTTTTACTGTGGGACCAATCCTAGTCGTTATCGCCGCCTGAAGAAATAGCGACAGTTTCAAAAACTACATTTTATTGACTTTCTAATGGTATCAATCCGTTTCAGTTACAACTGTTGCGTCACATATTCGTCCCAACATGTATTTTGCAATAGTATTCGGATATTACTAGGTTACATCGCTTTTAACAGTGAAACGTTTGACTGTGGGACTTAATTGAACTGATTTTGGATTTTGACCATATAGATGTGATAAATGAGCCAGTTTGACTACAAGAAGTAACATTCTTCTTAATTTGACATGATCGCTGGAACTCAGCGATTACAGTGGGCACTGTGGTAACTCTTTGTTAAAAAATTAAGATGAATAAGTCTGTTTTTACTGTGGGACCAATCCTAGCCGTTAGTTCTCACTGAAGAAGTAGAGACAGTTTCAAAAACTATATTTCATTGACTTTTTAACGGTGTCAATCCGTTTGAGTTACAACGATTGCGTCACATATTCGTACCAACATGTATTTAGTGATTTTCTTCCAATTTTACTAAGTTGTATTGCTTTTAATAGTGAAACGATTGACTGTGAGAATTAATTGAACTGACTCTGGACTATGTCCTTATAAATGTGATAGATGAGCCAATTGGTCTCCAAGGAATAACTTTCTTCTTAATTTGACGTGATGGCTGGAATTAAGCGATTACACTAGGCTCTGTGGTAGCGTTTTATTTAAAAATTAAGAAAAATAAGTCTTCTCTTACTGTGGGACCAATCCTGGCCGTTAGCACGCGCTGAAGAAATAGAAACATCCTCAAAAACTAGATTTCATCGACTTCTTAGCGGTATCAATCCGTTTGAGTTATTACGGTTGCGTCACATATATTTACATGTATTTAGCGATAGTATTTGGATATTACTAGGTTTGATCGCTTTTAACAGTAAAACGTTTGACTGTGGGAATTAATTGAACTGATTTTAGACTTTGACCTTATAAATGTGATAAATGAGCAAGTTCGACTACAAGAAGTAACATTCTTCTTAATTTGACATGATTGCTGGAACTCAGCGATTGCACTGGGCGCTGTGGTAGAGTTTTGTTTAAAAATTAAGTTAAATAACTCATTTTTTACTGTGGGACCAATCCCAGCCGTTAGTTTGCGCTGAAGAAATAGCGACATTTTCATAAAGTACATTTCATTGACTTTCTAACGGTATCAATCCGTTTGAGTTACAACTGTTGCGTCACATGTTCGTCTCCACATGTATTTAGCGATAGTATTCGGATATTACTAGGTTGCATCGCTTTTAACAGTAAAACGGTTGACTGTGGGACTTAATTGAACTGATTTTGGACTTTGACCTTATAAATGTGATAAATGAGCCAGTTTGACTACAAGAAGTAACATTCTTCTTAATTTGACTTGATCGCTGGAACTCAGCAATTGCACTGGGCACTGTGGTAGCGTTTTATTTAAAAGTTAAGTTAAATAAGTCATTTTTTACTTTGGGAACAATCCAAGCCGCTAGTTCGCGCTGAAGAAATGGAGACGGTTTAAAAACAACATTTCATTGACTTTCTAACGGGGTTAATCCGTTTGAGTTACAACGGTTGCTTCACATATTCGTACCAACATGTATTTAGTGATTTTCTTCCAATTTTACTAAGTTGTATTGCTTTTAATAGTGAAACGATTGACTGTGGGAATTAATTGAACTGACTCTGGACTATGTCCTTATAAATGTGATAGATGAGCCAATTGGTTGCCAAGGAATAACTTTCTTCTTAATTTGACGTGATGGCTGGAATTAAGCGATTACACTAGGCTCTGTGGTAGCGCTTTATTTAAAAATTTAGAAAAATAAGTCTTTTCTTACTGTGGGACCAATCCTGGCCGTTAGCACGCGCTGAAGAAATAGAGACATCCTCAAAAACCAGATTTCATCGACTTCCTGACGGTATCAATCCGTTTGAGTTATTACGGTTGCGTCACATATATTTACATGTATTGAGTGATAGTATTTGGGTATTAGTAGGTTGGATTGCTTTTAACAATAAAACGTTTGACTGTGGGAATTAATTAAACTGATTTTAGACTTTGACCTTATAAATGTGATAAATAAGCAAGTTCGACTCCAAGAAGTAACATTCTTCTTAATTTGACATGATTGCTGAAACTCAGCGATTACAGCGGGCACTGCGGTAACTCTTTGTTAAAAAATTAGGATAAATAAGTCTGTTTTTACTGTGGGACCAATCCTAGCCGTTAGTTCGCGCTGAAGAAATAGCGACAGTTTCATAAAGTACATTTCATTGACTTTCTAACGGTATCAATCCGTTTGAGTTACAACTGTTGCGTCACATATTCGTTTCCACATGTATTTAGCGATAGTATTCGGATATTACTAGGTTGCATCGCCTTTAACAGTGAAACGTTTGACTGTGGGACTTAATTGAACTGACTTTGGACTTTGACTTTATAAATGTGATACCAGAGCCAGTTTGACTACAAGAAATAGCATTCTTCTTAATTTGACATGATTGCTGGAACTCAGCGATTGCACTGGGCGCTGTGGTAGAGTTTTATTTAAAAGTTAAGTTAAATAACTCATTTTTTACTGTGGGACCAATCCCAGCCGTTAGTTCGCGCTGAAGAAATAGAGACAGTTTCAAAAATTACATTTTATTGACTTTCTAACGGTGTCAATCCGTTTGAGTTACAACGGTTGCGTCACATATTCGTACCAACATGTATTTAGTCATATCTTTCCGATGTTACTAAGTTATATCGCTTTTAACAGTGAAACGATTGACTGTGGAACTTAATTGAACTAACTTTGGACTGTGACCTTATAAATGTGATAAGTGAGCCAACTGGATCCAAGAAATAACATTCTTCTTAATTTGACATGATTGCCGGAACTCAGCGATTACACTGGGCGCTGTGGTAGCACTTCATTTAAAAATTTAAAAAGAAAAGTCATTTTTTACTGTGGGACCAATCCTAGCCGTTATCGCGCGCTGAAGAAATAGCGATAGTTTCAAAAACTACATTTTATTGACTTTCTAATGGTATCAATCCGTTTCAGTTACAACTGTTGCGTCACATATTCGTCCCCACATGTATTTTGCAATAGTATTCGGATATTACTAGGTTGTATCGCTTTTAACAGTGAAACGTTTGACTTTGGGACTTAATTGAACTGATTTTGGACTTTGACCTTATAAATGTGATAAATGAGCCAGTTTAACTACAAGAAGTAACATTTTTTCTAAATTTGACTTGATTGCTGGAAATCAGCGATCGCACTGGGCGCTCTCGTAGAGTTTTATTTAAAAAAAATTAAATAAGTCATTTTTTACTGTGGGACCAATCCCAGCCGTTATCGCGCGCTGAAGAAATAGCGACAGTTTCAAAAACTACATTTCATTCACTTTCTAACGGTATCAATTTTTTGAGTTACGACGGTTGCGCCAAATATTCGTCCCCACATGTATTCAGCGATAGTATTTGGATATTACTAGGTTGCATCGCTTTTAACAGTGAAAAGTTTGACTGTGGGACTTAATTGAACTGATTTTGAACTTTGACCTTATAAATGTGATAAATGAGCCTGTTTGATTACAGGAAGTAACATTCTTCCTAATTTGACTTGATTGCTGGAACTCAGCGATAGCACTGGGCGCTGTGGTAGAGTTTTATTTAAAAATTAGGCTAAAAAAGTCATTTTTTACTGTGGGACCAATCCCAGCCGTTAGTTGGCGCTGAAGAAATAGAGACATTCTCAAAAACTGCATTTCATTGACTTCTTGCCGGTATCAATCCGTTTGAGTTACAACGGCTGCGTCACATATTCGTACCAACATGTATTTAGCGATAGTATTCGGATATTACTAGGTTGCATTGTTTTTAACAGCGAAACGTTTGACTGTGGGACTTAATTGAACTGATTTTGGACTTGGACCTTATAAATGTGATAAATGAGCCAGTTTGACTACAAGAAATAGCATTCTTCTTAATTTGACTTGATTGCTGGAAATCAGCGATCGCACTGGGAGCTGTGGTAGAGTTTTATTTAAAAAAGGTTAAATTAGTCATTTTTTACTGTGGGACCAATCCCAGCCGTTATCGCGTGCTGAAGAAATAGCGACAGTTTCAAAAACTACATTTCATTCACTTTCTAACGGTATCAATCCTTTGAGTTACGACGGTTGCGCCAAATATTCGTCCCCACATGTATTCAGCGATAGTATTTGGATATTACTAGATTGCATCGCTTTTAACAGTGAAAAGTTTGACTGTAGGACTTAATTGAACTGATTTTGGACTTTGACCTTATAAATGTGATAAATTAGCCGGTTTGATTACAGGAAGTAAAATTCCTCCTAATTTGACTTGATTGCTGGAATTCAGCGAGTACACTAGGCTCTGTGGTAGTGCTTTATTTAAAAATTTAGATAAATAAGTCTTTTTTTTCTGTGGGACTAATACTGGCCGTTAGCACGCGCTAAAGAAATAGAGACATTCTCAAAAACTACATTTCATTGACTTCTTGCCGGTATCAATCCGTTTGAGTTACAACGGTTGCGTCACATATTCGTACCAACATGTATTTAGCGATAGTATTCAGATATTACTAGGTTGCATCGTTTTTAACAGTGAAACGTTTGACTGTGGGACTTAATTGAACTGATTTTGGACTTGGACCTTATAAATGTGATAAATGAGCCAGTTTGACTACAAGAAATAGCATTCTTCTTAATTTGACTTGATTGCTGGAAATCAGCGATCGCACTGGGAGCTGTGGTAGAGTTTTATTTAAAAAAGGTTAAATTAGTCATTTTTTACTGTGGGACCAATCCCAGCCGTTATCGCGTGCTGAAGAAATAGCGACAGTTTCAAAAACTACATTTCATTCACTTTCTAACGGTATCAATCCTTTGAGTTACGACGGTTGCGCCAAATATTCGTCCCCACATGTATTCAGCGATAGTATTTGGATATTACTAGGTTGCATCGCTTTTAACAGTGAAAAGTTTGACTGTAGGACTTAATTGAACTGATTTTGGACTTTGACCTTATAAATGTGATAAATTAGCCGGTTTGATTACAGGAAGTAAAATTCCTCCTAATTTGACTTGATTGCTGGAATTCAGCGAGTACACTAGGCTCTGTGGTAGTGCTTTATTTAAAAATTTAGATAAATAAGTCTTTTTTTTCTGTGGGACTAATACTGGCCGTTAGCACGCGCTAAAGAAATAGAGACATTCTCAAAAACTACATTTCATTGACTTCTTGCCGGTATCAATCCGTTTGAGTTACAACGGTTGCGTCACATATTCGTACCAACATGTATTTAGCGATAGTATTCAGATATTACTAGGTTGCATCGTTTTTAACAGCGAAACGTTTGACTGTGGGACTTAATTGAACTGATTTTGAACTTTGACCTTATAAATGTGATAAATGAGCCAGTTTGATTACAGGAAGTAACATTCTTCCTAATTTGACTTGATTGCTGGAACTCAGCGATAGCACTGGGCGCTGTGGTAGAGTTTTATTTAAAAATTAGGCTAAAAAAGTCATTTTTTACTGTGGGACCAATCCCAGCCGTTAGTTGGCGCTGAAGAAATAGAGACATTCTCAAAAACTGCATTTCATTGACTTCTTGCCGGTATCAATCCGTTTGAGTTACAACGGCTGCGTCACATATTCGTACCAACATGTATTTAGCGATAGTATTCGGATATTACTAGGTTGCATTGTTTTTAACAGCGAAACGTTTGACTGTGGGACTTAATTGAACTGATTTTGGACTTGGACCTTATAAATGTGATAAATGAGCCAGTTTGACTACAAGAAATAGCATTCTTCTTAATTTGACTTGATTGCTGGAAATCAGCGATCGCACTGGGCGCTGTGGTAGAGTTTTATTTATAAAAAGTTAAATTAGTCATTTTTTACTGTGGGACCAATCCCAGCCGTTATCGCGTGCTGAAGAAATAGCGACAGTTTCAAAAACTACATTTCATTCACTTTCTAACGGTATCAATCCTTTGAGTTACGACGGTTGCGCCAAATATTCGTCCCCACATGTATTCAGCGATAGTATTTGGATATTACTAGGTTGCATCGCTTTTAACAGTGAAAAGTTTGACTGTAGGACTTAATTGAACTGATTTTGGACTTTGACCTTATAAATGTGATAAATTAGCCGGTTTGATTACAGGAAGTAAAATTCCTCCTAATTTGACTTGATTGCTGGAATTCAGCGAGTACACTAGGCTCTGTGGTAGTGCTTTATTTAAAAATTTAGATAAATAAGTCTTTTTTTTCTGTGGGACTAATACTGGCCGTTAGCACGCGCTAAAGAAATAGAGACATTCTCAAAAACTACATTTCATTGACTTCTTGCCGGTATCAATCCGTTTGAGTTACAACGGTTGCGTCACATATTCGTACCAACATGTATTTAGCGATAGTATTCAGATATTACTAGGTTGCATCGTTTTTAACAGCGAAACGTTTGACTGTGGGACTTAATTGAACTGATTTTGGACTCTGACCTTATAAATGTGATAAATGAGCCAGTTTGACTACAAGAAGTAACATCCTTCTTAATTTGACATGATTGCTGAAACTCAGCGATTACAGCGGGCACTGCGGTAACTGTTTGTGAAAAAATTAGGATAAATAAGTCTGTTTTTACTGTGGGACCAATCCTAGCCGTTAGTTCGCGCTGAAGAAGTAGAGACAGTTTCAAAAACTATATTTTATTGACTTTCTAATGGTGTCAATCCGTTTCAGTTACAACGGTTGCGTCACATATTTGTACCAACATGTATTTAGTGATTTTCTTCCAATTTTACTAAGTTGTATTGCTTTTAACAGTGAAACGATTGACTGTGGGAATTAATTGAACTGACTCTGGACTATGTCCTTATAAATGTGAAGGATGAGCCAATTGGTCTCCAAGGAATAACTTTCTTCTTAATTTGACGTGATGGCTTGGATTCAGCGATTACACTAGGCTCTGTGGTAGCGCTTTATTTAAAATTTAGATAAATAAGTCTTTTTTTAATATGGGACCAATCCTAGCCGTTATCGCGCACTGAAGAAATAGCGACAGTTTCAAAAAATACATTTTATTGACTTTCTAACGGTATCAATCCATTTGAGTTACAACGGTTGCGTCACATATTCGTACCAACATGTATTTAGCGATAGTATTCTGATATTGCTAGGTTGCATCGCTTTTAACATTGAAACGATTGACTCTGGGAATTAATTGAACTGATTTTGGACTGTGACCTTGTAAATGCGATAAATGAGCCAATTGGGCTCCAAGGAATAACATTCTTCTTAATTCGACATGATTGCTGGAATTCAGCGAGTACACTAGGCTCTGTGGTAGTGCTTTATTTAAAAATTTAGATAAATAAGTCTTTTTTTACAGTGGGACTAATATTGGCCGTTAGCACGCGCTGAAGAAATAGAGACATTCTCAAAAACTACATTTCATCGACTTCTTGCCGGTATCAATCCGTTTGAGTTACAACGGTTGCGTCACATATTCGTCCCCACATGTATTTTGCAATAGTATTCGGATATTACTAGGTTGCATCGCTTTTATCAGTGAAACGTTTGACTGTGGGACTTAATTGAACTGATTTTGGACTTTGACCATATAGATGTGGTAAATGAGCCAGTTTGACTACAAGAAGTAACATCCTTCTTAATTTGACATGATTGCTGAAACTCAGCGATTACAGCGGGCACTGCGGTAACTCTTTGTTAAAAAATTAGGATAAATAAGTCTGTTTTTACTGTGGGACCAATCCTAGCCGTTAGTTCGCGCTGAAGAAGTAGAGACAGTTTCAAAAACTATATTTCATTGACTTTCTAACGGTGCCAATCCGTTTCAGTTACAACGGTTGCGTCACATATTTGTACCAACATGTATTTAGTGATTTTCTTCCAATTTTACTAAGTTGTATTGCTTTTAACAGTGAAACGATTGACTGTGGGAATTAATTGAACTGACTCTGGACTATGTCCTTATAAATGTGATAAATGAGCCAGTTTGACTGCAAGAAATAGCATTCTTCTTAATTTGACTTGATTGCTGGAAATCAGCGATCGCACTGGGCGCAGTGGTAGAGTTTTATTTAAAAAAAGTTAAATAAGTCAGCTTTTACTGTGGGACCAATCCTAGCCGTTAGTTCGCGCTGAAGAAATAGAGACAGTTTCAAAAACTACATTTCATTGACTTTATAACGGTGTCAATCCGTTTGAGTTACAACGGTTGCGTCACATATTCGTACCAACATGTATTTAGCGATTTTTTTCTGATATTACTAGGTTGCATGGCCTTTAACAATGAAACGATTGACTGTGGGACTTAATTGAACTAACTTTGGACTGTGACCTTATAAATGTTATAAATAAGCCAGTTTGACTACAAGAAATAACATTCTTCTTAATTTGACATGATTGCTGGAACTCAGCGATTACACTGGGCGCTGTGGTAGCACTTTATTAAAAAATTTAAATAAAAGAGTCATTTTTTCCTGTGGGACCAATCCTAGCCGTTATCGCGCGCTGAAGAAATAGCGACAGTTTCAAAAACTACATTTCATTGACTTTAGAGCGGTGTCAATCCCTTTGAGTTACAACGGTTGCGTCACATATTCGTACCAACATGTATTTAGTGATTTTCATCTAATTTTACTAAGTTGTATTGCTTTTAACAGTTAAACGATTGACTGTGGGAATTAATTGAACTGACTCTGGACTATGTCCTTATAAATGTGATAGATGAGCCAATTGGTCTCCTAGGAATAACTTTCTTTTTAATTTGACGTGATGGCTGGAATTCAGCGATTACATTAGGGTCTGTGATAGCGCTTTATTTAAAAATTTAGATAAATAAGTCTTTTCTTACTGTGGAACCAATCCCAGCCGTTAGCACGCGCTGAAAAAAGAGGAAAAGTTCAAAAGACTACATTTCATTGACTTTCTAGCGGTGTAAATCCGTTTGAGTTACCACTGTGGCGTCACATATTCGTACCAACATGTATCTAGCCATAGTATTCGGATATTACTGGGTTGCATCGCTTTTTACAGTGAAGCGTTTGACTGTGGGACTTAATTGAACTGATTTTAGACTTTGACCTTATAAATGTCATAAATGGGCCAGTTTGACTACAAGAAAAAACATTCTTCTTAATTTGACATGATTGCTGGAACTCAGCGATTACACTAGGCTCTGTGGTAGCGCTTTATGTAAAAATTTAGATAAATAAGTCTTTTTTTACTGTGGGACCAATCCTGGCCGTTAGCACGCACTGAAGAAATAGAGACATTCTCAAAAACTTCATTTCATTGACTTCTTGGCGGTATCAATCCGTTTGAGTTACAACAGTTGCATCACATATTCGTACCAACCTGTATTTAGTGATATCTTTCCGATATTACTAAGTTATATTGCTTTTAACAGTGAAACGATTGACTGTGGAACTTAATTGAACTAACTTTGGACTGTGACCTTATAAATGTGATAAATATGCCAGTTTGGACCCCAGAAGTAACGTTCTTCTTAATTTGACATGATTGCTGGAACTGAGCGATTACACTGGGCGCTGTGATAGCAATTTTTTAAAAAATTAGGATAAATAAGTCTTTTTTTACTGTGGGACTAATCCTGGCCGTTAGCACACGCTGAAGAAATAGAGACATTCTCAAAAACTACATTTCATCGACTTCTTGGCGGTATCAATCCATTTGAGCTACAACGGTTGCGTCACATATTCGTATCAACATGTATTAGCGATAGTATTCTGATATTACTAGGTTGCATCGCCTTTAACAGTGAAACGATTGACTGTGGGACTTAATTGAACTGACTTTGGACTTTGACTTTTTAAATGTGATACCAGAACCAGTTTGAGTACAAGAAATAGCATTCTTCTTAATTTGACATGATTGCTGGAACTCAGCGATTGCACTGGGCGCTGTGGTAGAGTTTTATTTAAAAATTAAGTTAAATAACTCATTTTTTACTGTGGGTATAATCCCAGCCGTTAGTTCGCGCTGAAGAAATAGAGACAGTTTCAAAAATTACATTTTATTGACTTTCTAACGGTGTCAATCCGTTTGAGTTACAACGGTTGCGTCACATATTCGTACCAACATGTATTTAGTGATATCTTTCCGATGTTACTAAGTTATATCGCTTTTAACAGTGAAACGATTGACTGTGGAACTTAATTGAACTAACTTTGGACTGTGACCTTATAAATGTGATAAGTGAGCCAACTGGACCCAAGAAATAACATTCTTCTTAATTTGACATGATTGCCGGAACTCAGCGATTACACTGGGCGCTGTGGTAGCACTTCATTTAAAAATTTAAAAAGAAAATTCATTTTTTACTGTGGGACCAATCCTAGCCGTTATCGCGCGCTGAAGAAATAGCGATAGTTTCAAAAACTACATTTTATTGACTTTCTAATGGTATCAATCCGTTTCAGTTACAACTGTTGCGTCACATATTCGTCCCCACATGTATTTTGCAATAGTATTCGGATATTACTAGGTTGTATCGCTTTTAACAGTGAAACGTTTGACTTTGGGACTTAATTGAACTGATTTTGGACTTTGACCTTATAAATGTGATAAATGAGCCAGTTTAACTACAAGAAGTAACATTTTTTCTTAATTTGAGTTGATTGCTGGAAATCAGCGATCGCACTGGGCGCTCTCGTAGAGTTTTATTTAAAAAAAATTAAATAAGTCATTTTTTACTGTGGGACCAATCCCAGCCGTTATCGCGCGCTGAAGAAATAGCGACAGTTTCAAAAACTATATTTCATTCACTTTCTAACGGTATCAATCCTTTGAGTTACGACGGTTGCGCCAAATATTCGTCCCCACATGTATTCAGCGATAGTATTTGGATATTACTAGGTTGCATCGCTTTTAACAGTGAAAAGTTTGACTGTGGGACTTAATTGAACTGATTTTGGACTTTGACCTTATAAATGTGATAAATGAGCCAGTTTGATTACAGGAAGTAACATTCTTCCTAATTTGAATTGATTGCTGGAACTCAGCGATAGCACTGGGCGCTGTGGTAGAGTTTTATTTAAAAATTAAGTTAAAAAAGTCATTTTTTACTGTGGGACCAATCCCAGCCGTTAGTTCGCGCTGAAGAAATAGAGACATTCTCAAAAACTGCATTTCATTGACTTCTTGCCGTTATCAATCCGTTTGAGTTACAACGGCTGCGTCACATATTCGTACCAACATGTATTTAGCGATAGTATTCGGATATTACTAGGTTGCATTGTTTTTAACAGCGAAACGTTTGACTGTGGGACTTAATTGAACTGATTTTGGACTTTGACCTTATAAATGTGATAAATGAGCCAGTTTGACTACAAGAAATAGCCTTCTTCTTAATTTGACTTGATTGCTGGAAATCAGCGATCGCACTGGGCGCTGTGGTAGTGTTTTATTTAAAAAAAGTTAAATTAGTCATTTTTTACTGTGGGACCAATCCCAGCCGTTATCGCGTGCTGAAGAAATAGCGACAGTTTCAAAAACTACATTTTATTCACTTTCTAACGGTATCAATCCTTTGAGTTACGACGGTTGCGCCAAATATTCGTCCCCACATGTATTCAGCGATAGTATTTGGATATTACTAGGTTGCATCGCTTTTAACAGTGAAAAGTTTGACTGTGGGACTTAATTGAACTGATTTTGGACTTTGACCTTATAAATGTGATAAATTAGCCGGTTTGATTACAGGAAGTAACATTCTTCCTAATTTGACTTGATTGCTGGAATTCAGCGAGTACACTAGGCTCTGTGGTAGTGCTTTATTTAAAAATTTAGATAAATAAGTCTTTTTTTTCTGTGGGACTAATACTGGCCGTTAGCACGCGCTGAAGAAATAGAGACATTCTCAAAAACTACATTTCATCGACTTCTTGCCGGTATCAATCCGTTTGAGTTACAACGGTTGCGTCACATATTCGTACCAACATGTATTTAGCGATAGTATTCAGATATTACTAGGTTGCATCGTTTTTAACAGCGAAACGTTTGACTGTGGGACTTAATTAAACTGATTTTGGACTCTGACCTTATAAATGTGATAAATGAGCCAGTTTGACTACAAAAAGTAACATCCTTCTTAATTTGACATGATTGCTGAAACTCAGCGATTACAGCGGGCACTGCGGTAACTCTTTGTTAAAAAATTAGGATAAATAAGTCTGTTTTTACTGTGGGACCAATCCTAGCCGTTAGTTCGCGCTGAAGAAGTAGAGAAAGTTTCAAAAACTATATTTCATTGACTTTCTAATGGTGTCAATCCGTTTCAGTTACAACGGTTGCGTCACATATTTGTACCAACATGTATTTAGTGATTTTCTTCCAATTTTACTAAGTTGTATTGCTTTTAACAGTGAAACGATTGACTGTGGGAATTAATTGAACTGACTCTGGACTATGTCCTTATAAATGTGAAGGATGAGCCAATTGGTCTCCAAGGAATAACTTTCTTCTTAATTTGACGTGATGGCTTGGATTCAGCGATTACACTAGGCTCTGTGGTAGTGCTTTATTTAAAATTTAGATAAATAAGTCTTTTTTTAATATGGGACCAATCCTAGCCGTTATCGCGCACTGAATAAATAGCGACAGTTTCAAAAACTACATCTCATTGACTTTCTAACGGTATCAATCCATTTGAGTTACAACGGTTGCGTCACATATTCGTACCAACATGTATTTAGCGATAGTATTCTGATATTGCTGGGTTGCATCGCTTTTAACATTGAAACGATTGACTCTGGGAATTAATTGAACTGATTCTGGACTGTGACCTTGTAAATGCGATAAATGAGCCAACTGGGCTCCCTGGAATAACATTCTTCTTAATTCGACATGATTGCTGGAATTCAGCGAGTACACTAGGCTCTGTGGTAGTGCTTTATTTAAAAAGTTAGATAAATAATTCTCTTTTTACTGTGGGACTAATCCTGGCCGTTAGCACGCGCTGAAGAAACAGAGACATTCTCAAAAACCACATTTCATCGACTTCTTGGCGGTGTCAATCCATTTGAGCTACAACGGTTGCGTCACATATTCGTATCAACATGTATTTAGCGATAGTATTCTGATATTACTAGGTTGCATCGCCTTTAACAGTGAAACGATTGACTGTGGGACTTAATGGAACTGACTTTGGACTTTGACTTTATAAATGTGATACCAGAACCAGTTTGACTACAAGAAATAGCATTCTTCCTAATTTGACATGATTGCTGGAACTCAGCGATTGCACTGGGCGCTGTGGTAGAGTTTTATTTAAAAATTAAGTTAAATAACTCATTTTTTACTGTGGGACCAATCCCAGCCGTTAGTTCGCGCTGAAGAAATAGAGACAGTTTCAAAAATTACATTTTATTGACTTTCTAACGGTGTCAATCCGTTTGAGTTACAACGGTTGCCTCACATATTCGTACCAACATGTATTTAGTGATATCTTTCCGATGTTACTAAGTTATATCGCTTTTAACAGTGAAACGATTGACTGTGGAACTTAATTGAACTAACTTTGGACTGTGACCTTTTAAATGTGATAAGTGAGCCAACTGGAACCAAGAAATAACATTCTTCTTAATTTGACATGATTGCCGGAACTCAGCGATTACACTGGGCGCTGTGGTAGCACTTCATTTAAAAATTTAAAAAGAAAATTCATTTTTTACTGTGGGACCAATCCTAGCCGTTATCGCGCGCTGAAGAAATAGCGATAGTTTCAAAAACTACATTTTATTGACTTTCTAATGGTATCAATCCGTTTGAGTTACAACGGTTGCGTCACATATTCGTACCAACATGTATTTAGCGATAGTATTCAGATATTACTAGGTTGCATCCCTTTTAACAGTGAAAAGTTTGACTGTGGGACTTAATTGAACTGATTTTGGACTTTGACCTTATAAATGTGATAAATGAGCCAGTTTGACTACAAGAAGTAACATTCTTCTTAATTTGACTTGATTGCTGGAACTCAGCAATTGCACTGGGCACTGTGGTAGCGTTTTATTTAAAAGTTAAGTTAAATAAGTCATTTTTTACTTTGGGAACAATCCAAGCCGCTAGTTCGCGCTGAAGAAACAGAGACATTCTCAAAAACTACATTTCATCGACTTCTTGGCGGTGTCAATCCATTTGAGCTACAACGGTTGCGTCACATATTCGTATCAACATGTATTTAGCGATAGTATTCTGATATTACTAGGTTGCATCGCCTTTAACAGTGAAACGATTGACTGTGGGACTTAGTGGAACTGACTTTGGACTTTGACTTTATAAATGTGATACCAGAACCAGTTTGACTACAAGAAATAGCATTCTTCCTAATTTGACATGATTGCTGGAACTCAGCGATTGCACTGAGCGCTGTGGTAGAGTTTTATTTAAAAATTAAGTTAAATAACTCATTTTTTACTGTGGGACCAATCCCAGCCGTTAGTTCGCGCTGAAGAAATAGAGACAGTTTCAAAAATTACATTTTATTGACTTTCTAACGGTGTCAATCCGTTTGAGTTACAACGGTTGCCTCACATATTCGTACCAACATGTATTTAGTGATATTTTTCCGATGTTACTAAGTTATATCGCTTTTAACAGTGAAACGATTGACTGTGGAACTTAATTGAACTAACTTTGGACTGTGACCTTTTAAATGTGATAAGTGAGCCAACTGGACCCAAGAAATAACATTCTTCTTAATTTGACATGATTGCCGGAACTCAGCGATTACACTGGGCGCTGTGGTAGCACTTCATTTAAAAATTTAAAAAGAAAATTCATTTTTTACTGTGGGACCAATCCTAGCCGTTATCGCGCGCTGAAGAAATAGCGATAGTTTCAAAAACTACATTTTATTGACTTTCTAATGGTATCAATCCGTTTCAGTTACAAATGTTGCGTCACATATTCGTCCCCACATGTATTTTGCAATAGTATTCGGATATTACTAGGTTGTATCGCTTTTAACAGTGAGACGTTTGACTTTGGGACTTAATTGAACTGATTTTGGACTTTGACCTTATAAATGTGATAAATGAGCCAGTTTAACTACAAGAAGTAACATTTTTTCTTAATTTGACTTGATTGCTGGAAATCAGCGATCGCACTGGGCGCTCTCGTAGAGTTTTATTTAAAAAAAATTAAATAAGTCATTTTTTACTCTGGGACCAATCCCAGCCGTTATCGCGCGCTGAAGAAATAGCGACAGTTTCAAAAACTACATTTCATTCACTTTCTAACGGTATCAATCCTTTTAGTTACGACGGTTGCGCCAAATATTCGTCTCCACATGTATTCAGCGATAGTATTTGGATATTACTAAGTTGCATCGCTTTTAACAGTGAAAAGTTTGACTGTGGGACTTAATTGAACTGATTTTGGACTTTGACCTTATAAATGTGATAAATGAGCCAGTTTGATTACAGGAAGTAACATTCTTCCTAATTTGACTTGATTGCTGGAACTCAGCGATAGCACTGGGCGCTGTGGTAGTGTTTTATTTAAAAAAAGTTAAATTAGTCATTTTTTACTGTGGGACCAATCCCAGCCGTTATCGCGTGCTGAAGAAATAGCGACAGTTTCAAAAACTACATTTCATTCACTTTCTAACGGTATCAATCCTTTTAGTTACGACGGTTGCGCCAAATATTCGTCCCCACATGTATTCAGCGATAGTATTTGGATATTACTAGGTTGCATCGCTTTTAACAGTGAAAAGTTTGACTGTGGGACTTAATTGAACAGATTTTGGACTTTGACCTTATAAATGTGATAAATGAGCCAGTTTGATTACAGGAAGTAACATTCTTCCTAATTTGACATGATTGCTGAAACTCAGCGATTACAGCGGGCACTGCGGTAACTCTTTGTTAAAAAATTAGGATAAATAAGTCTGTTTTTACTGTGGGACCAATCCTAGCCGTTAGTTCGCGCTGAAGAAGTAGAGACAGTTTCAAAAACTATATTTTATTGACTTTCTAATGGTGTCAATCCGTTTCAGTTACAACGGTTGCGTCACATATTTGTACCAACATGTATTTAGTGATTTTCTTCCAATTTTACTAAGTTGTATTGCTTTTAACAGTGAAACGATTGACTGTGGGAATTAATTGAACTGACTCTGGACTATGTCCTTATAAATGTGAAGGATGAGCCAATTGGTCTCCAAGGAATAACTTTCTTCTTAATTTGACGTGATGGCTTGGATTCAGCGATTACACTAGGCTCTGTGGTAGCGCTTTATTTAAAATTTAGATAAATAAGTCTTTTTTTAATATGGGACCAATCCTAGCCGTTATCGCGCACTGAAGAAATAGCGACAGTTTCAAAAACTACATCTCATTGACTTTCTAACGGTATCAATCCATTTGAGTTACAACGGTTGCGTCACATATTCGTACCAACATGTATTTAGCGATAGTATTCTGATATTGCTAGGTTGCATCGCTTTTAACATTGAAACGATTGACTCTGGGAATTAATTGAACTGATTCTGGACTGTGACCTTGTAAATGCGATAAATGAGCCAATTGGGCTCCAAGGAATAACATTCTTCTTAATTCGACATGATTGCTGGAATTCAGCGAGTACACTAGGCTCTGTGGTAGTGCTTTATTTAAAAATTTAGATAAATAAGTCTTTTTTTACAGTGGGACTAATATTGGCCGTTAGCACGCGCTGAAGAAATAGAGACATTCTCAAAAACTACATTTCATCGACTTCTTGCCGGTATCAATCCGTTTGAGTTACAACGGTTGCGTCACATATTCGTCCCCACATGTATTTTGCAATAGTATTCGGATATTACTAGGTTGCATCGCTTTTATCAGTGAAACGTTTGACTGTGGGACTTAATTGAACTGATTTTGGACTTTGACCATATAGATGTGGTAAATGAGCCAGTTTGACTACAAGAAGTAACATCCTTCTTAATTTGACATGATTGCTGAAACTCAGCGATTACAGCGGGCACTGCGGTAACTCTTTGTTAAAAAATTAGGATAAATAAGTCTGTTTTTACTGTGGGACCAATCCTAGCCGTTAGTTCGCGCTGAAGAAGTAGAGACAGTTTCAAAAACTATATTTCATTGACTTTCTAACGGTGTCAATCCGTTTCAGTTACAACGGTTGCGTCACATATTTGTACCAACATGTATTTAGTGATTTTCTTCCAATTTTACTAAGTTGTATTGCTTTTAACAGTGAAACGATTGACTGTGGGAAATAATTGAACTGACTCTAGACTATGTCCTTATAAATGTGAAAGATGAGCCAATTGGTCTCCAAGGAATAACTTTCTTCTTAATTTGACGTGATGGCTTGGATTCAGCGATTACACTAGGCTCTGTGGTAGCGCTTTATTTAAAATTTAGATCAATAAGTCTTTTTTTACTATGGGACCAATCCTAGCCGTTATCGCGCGCTGAAGAAATAGCGACAGTTTCAAAAACTACATCTCATTGACTTTCTAACGGTATCAATCCATTTGAGTTACAACGGTTGCGTCACATATTCGTACCAACATGTATTTAGCGATAGTATTCTGATATTGCTAGGTTGCATCGCTTTTAACATTGAAACGATTGACTCTGGGAATTAATTGAACTGATTCTGGACTGTGACCTTGTAAATGCGATAAATGAGCCAATTGGGCTCCAAGGAATAACATTCTTCTTAATTCGACATGATTGCTGGAATTCAGCGAGTACACTAGGCTCTGTGGTAGTGCTTTATTTAAAAATTTAGATAAATAAGTCTTTTTTACTGTGGGACTAATACTGGCCGTTAGCACGCGCTGAATAAATAGAGACATTCTCAAAACTACATTTCATCGACTTCTTGCCGGTATCAATCCGTTTGATTTACAACTGTTGCGTCACATATTCGTCCCCACATGTATTTTGCAATAGTATTCGGTTATTACTAGGTTGCATCGCTTTTATCAGTGAAACGTTTGACTGTGGGACTTAATTGAACTGATTTTGGACTTTGACCATATAGATGTGGTAAATGAGCCAGTTTGACTACAAGAAGTAACATCCTTCTTAATTTGACATGATTGCTGAAACTCAGCGATTACAGCGGGCACTGCGGTAACTCTTTGTTAAAAAATTAGGATAAATAAGTCTGTTTTTACTGTGGGACCAATCCTAGCCGTTAGTTCGCGCTGAAGAAGTAGAGACAGTTTCAAAAACTATATTTCATTGACTTTCTAACGGTGTCAATCCGTTTCAGTTACAACGGTTGCGTCACATATTTGTACCAACATGTATTTAGTGATTTTCTTCCAATTTTACTAAGTTGTATTGCTTTTAACAGTGAAACGATTGACTGTGGGAATTAATTGAACTGACTCTGGACTATGTCCTTATAAATGTGAAAGATGAGCCAATTGGTCTCTAAGGAATAACTGTCTTCTTAATTTGACGTGATGGCTTGGATTCAGCGATTACACTAGGCTCTGTGGTAGCGCTTTATTTAAAATTTAGATAAATAAGTCTTTTTTTACTATGGGACCAATCCTAGCCGTTATCGCGCGCTGAAGAAATAGCGACAGTTTCAAAAACTACATCTCATTGACTTTCTAACAGTATCAATCCATTTGAGTTACAACGGTTGGGTCACATATTCGTACCAACATGTATTTAGCGATAGTTTTCTGATATTGCTAGGTTGCATCGCTTTTAACATTGAAACGATTGACTCTGGGAATTAATTGAACTGATTCTGGACTGTGACCTTGTAAATGCGATAAATGAGCCAATTGGGCTCCAAGGAATAACATTTCTCTTAATTCGACATGATTGCTGGAATTCAGCGAGTACACTAGGCTCTGTGGTAGTGCTTTATTTAAAAATTTAGATAAATAAGTCTTTTTTTACTGTGGGACTAATACTGGCCGTTAGCACGCGCTGAAGAAATAGAGACATTCTCAAAAACTACATTTCATTGACTTCTTGCCGGTATCAATCCGTTTGAGTTACAACGGTTGCGTCACATATTCCTCCCCACATGTATTTTGCAATAGTGTTCGGATATTACTAAGTTGCATCGCTTTTATCAGTGAAACGTTTGACTGTGGGACTTAATTGAACTGATTTTGGATTTTGACCTTATAAATGTGATAAATGAGCCAGTTTGACTACAAAAAATAACATTCTTCTTAACTTGACATGATTGCTGGAACTCAGCGATTACACTGGGCGCTGTGGCAGCGCTTTATTAAAAATTTAAATAAAAAAGTCATTTTTTACTGTGGTACCAATCCTAACCGTTATCGCCGCCTGAAGAAATAGCGACAGTTTCAAAAACTACATTTTATTGACTTTTTAATGGTATCAATCCGTTTCAGTTACAACTGTTGCGTCACATATTCGTCCCCACATGTATTTTGCAATAGTATTCGGATATTGCTAGGTTGCATCGCTTTTATCAGTGAAACGTTTGATTGTGGGACTTAATTGAACTGATTTTGGACTTTGACCATATAGATGTGGTAAATGAGCCAGTTTGACTACAAGAAGTTTCATCCTTCTTAATTTGACATGATTGCTGAAACTCAGCGATTACAGCGGGCACTGCGGTAACTCTTTGTTAAAAAATTAGGATAAATAAGTCTGTTTTTACTGTGGGACCAATCCTAGCCGTTAGTTGGCGCTGAAGAAGTAGAGACAGTTTTAAAAACTATATTTCATTGACTTTCTAACGGTGTCAATCCGTTTCAGCTACAACGGTTGCGTCACATATTTGTACCAACATGTATTCAGTGATTTTCTTCCAATTTTACTAAGTTGTATTTCTTTTAACAGTGAAACGATTGACTGTGGGAATTAATTGAACTGACTCTGGACTATGTCCTTATAAATGTGAAAGATGAGCCAATTGGTCTCCAAGGAATAACTTTCTTCTTAATTTGACGTGATGGCTTGGATTCAGCGATTACACTAGGCTCTGTGGTAGCGCTTTATTTAAAATTTAGATAAATAAGTCTTTTTTTACTATGGGACCAATCCTAGCCGTTATCACGCACTGAAGAAATAGCGACAGTTTCAAAAACTACACCTCATTGACTTCCTAACGGTATCAATCCATTTGAGTTACAACGGTTGCGTCACATATTCGTACCAACATGTATTTAGCGATAGTATTCTGATATTGCTAGGTTGCATCGCCTTTAACAGTGAAGCGATTGACTGTGGGACTTAATTGAACTGATTCTGGACTGTGACCTTGTAAATGCGATAAATGAGCCAATTGGGCTCCAAGGAATATCATTCTTCTTAATTCGACATGATTTCTGGAATTCAGCGAGTATACTAGGCTCTGTGGTAGTGCTTTATTAAAAAATTTAGATAAATAAGTCTTTTTTTACTGTGGGACTAATCCTGGCCGTTAGCACGCACTGAAGAAATAGAGCCATTCTCAAAAATTACATTTCATCGACTTCTTGGCGGTATCAATCCGTTTGAGTTACAACGGTTACGTCACATATTCGTACCAACATGTATTTAGCGATAGTATTCTGATATTACTAGGTTGCATCACCTTTAACAGTGAAAGGATTGACTGTGGGACTTAATTGAACTGATTTTGGACTTTGACCTTATAAATGTGATAAATGAGCCAGTTTAACTACAAGAAGTAACATTCTTATTAATTTGACTTGATTGCTGGAAATCAGCGATCGCACTGGGCGCTGTGGTAGAGTTTTATTTAAAAAAAGTTATGTAAGTCATTTTTTACTGTGGGACCAATCCCAGCCGTTATCGCGCGCTGAAGAAATAGCGACAGTTTCAAAAACTACATTTCATTCACTTTCTAACGGTATCAATCCTTTGAGTTACGACGGTTGCGCCAAATATTCGTCCCCATTTGTATTCAGCGATAGTATTTGGATATTACTAGGTTGCATCGCTTTTAACAGTGAAAAGTTTGACTGTGGGACTTAATTGAACTGATTTTGGACTTTGACCTTATAAATGTGATAAATGAGCCAGTTTGATTACAGGAAGTAACATTCTTCCTAATTTGACTTGATTGCTGGAACTCAGCGATAGCACTGGGCGCTGTGGTAGAGTTTTATTTAAAAGTTAAGTTAAATAAGTCATTTTTTACTGTGGGACCAATCCCAGCCGTTAGTTCGCGCTGAAGAAATAGAGACATTCTCAAAAACTACATTTCATTGACTTCTTGCCGGTATCAATCCGTTTGAGTTACAACGGCTGCTTCACATTTGCGTACCAACATGTATTTAGCGATAGTATTCGGATATTACTAGGTTGCATCGTTTTTAACAGCAAAACGTTTGACTGTGGGACTTAATTGAACTGATTTTGGACTTTGACCTTATAAATGTGATAAATGAGCCAGTTTGACTACAAGAAATAGCATTCTTCTTAATTTGACTTGATTGCTGGAAATCAGCGATCGCACTGGGCGCTGTGGTAGAGTTTTATTTAATAAAAGTTAAATAAGTCATTTTTTCCTGTGGGACCAATCCCAGCCGTTATCGCGCGCTGAAGAAATAGCGACAGTTTCAAAAACTACATTTCATTGACTTTAGAACGGTGTCAATCCGTTTGAGTTACAACGGTTGCGTCACATATTCGTACCAACATGTATTTAGTGATTTTCATCCAATTTTACTAAGTTGTATTGCTTTTAACAGTTAAACGATTGACTGTGGGAATTATATGAACTGACTCTGGACTATGTCCTTATAAATGTGATAGATGAGCCAATTGGTCTCCTAGGAATAACTTTATTTTTAATTTGACGTGATGGCTGGAATTCAGCGATTACATTAGGGTCTGTGATAGCGCTTTATTTAAAAATTTAGATAAATAAGTCTTTTCTTACTGTGGAACCAATCCCAGCCGTTAGCACGCGCTGAAAAAAGAGGAAAAGTTCCAAAGACTACATTTCATTGACTTTCTAGCGGTGTAAATCCGTTTGAGTTACAACGGTGGCGTCACATATTCGTACCAACATGTATCTAGCCATAGTATTCGGATATTACTGGGTTGCATCGCTTTTTACAGTGAAACGTTTGACTGTGGGACTTAATTGAACTGATTTTAGACTTTGACCTTATAAATGTGATAAATGAGCCAGTTTGACTACAAGAAATAACATTCTTCTTAATTTGACATGATTGCTGGAACTCAGCGATTACACTAGGCTCTGTGGTAGCGCTTTATGTAAAAATTTAGATAAATAAGTCTTTTTTTACTGTGGGACCAATCCTGGCCGTTAGCACGCACTGAAGAAATAGAGACATTCTCAAAAACTTCATTTCATTGACTTCTTGGCGGTATCAATCCGTTTGAGTTACAACAGTTGCATCACATATTCGCACCAACCTGTATTTAGTGATATCTTTCCGATATTACTAAGTTATATTGCTTTTAACAGTGAAACGATTGACTGTGGAACTTAATTGAACTAACTTTGGACTGTGACCTTATAAATGTGATAAATGAGCCAGTTTGGACCCCAGAAGTAACGTTCTTCTTAATTTGACATGATTGCTGGAACTGAGCGATTACACTGGGCGCTGTGATAGCAATTTTTTAAAAAATTAGGATAAATAAGTCTTTTTTTACTGTGGGACTAATCCGGGCCGTTAGCACGCGCTGAAGAAATAGAGACATTCTCAAAAACTACATTTCATCGACTTCTTGGCGGTATCAATCCATTTGAGCTACAACGGTTGCGTCACATATTCGTATCAACATGTATTTAGCGATAGTATTCTGATATTACTAGGTTGCATCGCCTTTAACAGTGAAACGATTGACTGTGGGACTTAATTGAACTGACTTTAGACTTTGACTTTTTAAATGTGATACCAGAACCAGTTTGACTACAAGAAATAGCATTCTTCTTAATTTGAAACGATTGCTGGAACTCAGCGATTGCACTGGGCGCTGTGGTAGAGTTTTATTTAAAAATTAAGTTAAATAACTCATTTTTTACTGTGGGACCAATCCCAGCCGTTAGTTCGCGCTGAAGAAATAGAGACAGTTTCAAAAATTACATTTTATTGACTTCCTAACGGTGTCAATCCGTTTGAGTTACAACGGTTGCGTCACATATTCGTACCAACATGTATTTAGTGATATCTTTCCGATGTTACTAAGTTATATCGCTTTTAACAGTGAAACGATTGACTGTGGAACTTAATTGAACTAACTTTGGACTGTGACCTTATAAATGTGATAAGTGAGCCAACTGGACCCAAGAAATAACATTCTTCTTAATTTGACATGATTGACGGAACTCAGCGATTACACTGGGCGCTGTGGTAGCACTTCATTTACAAATTTAAAAAGAAAATTCATTTTTTACTGTGGGACCAATCCTAGCCGTTATCGCGCGCTGAAGAAATAGCGATAGTTTCAAAAACTACATTTTATTGACTTTCTAATGGTATCAATCCGTTTCAGTTACAACTGTTGCGTCACATATTCGTCCCCACATGTATTTTGCAATAGTATTCGGATATTACTGGGTTGTATCGCTTTTAACAGTGAAACGTTTGACTTTGGGACTTAATTGAACTGATTTTGGACTTTGACCTTATAAATGTGATAAATGAGCCAGTTTAACTACAAGAAGTAACATTTTTTCTTAATTTGACTTGATTGCTGGAAATCAGCGATCGCACTGGGCGCTCTCGTAGAGTTTTATTTAAAAAAAATTAAATAAGTCATTTTTTACTGTGGGACCAATGCCAGCCGTTATCGCGCGCTGAAGAAATAGCGACAGTTTCAAAAACTACATTTCATTCACTTTCTAACGGTATCAATCCTTTGAGATACGACGGTTGCGCCAAATATTCGTCCCCACATGTATTCAGCGATTGTATTTGGATATTACTAGGTTGCATCGCTTTTAGCAGTGAAAAGTTTGACTGTGGGACTTAATTGAACTGATTTTGGACTTTGACCTTATAAATGTGATAAATGAGCCAGTTTGGTTACAGGAAGTAACATTCTTCCTAATTTGACTTGATTGCTGGAACTCAGCGATAGCACTGGGCGCTGTGGTAGATTTTTGTTTAAAAATTAAGTTAAAAAAGTCATTTTTTACTGTGGGACCAATCCCAGCCGTTAGTTCGCGCTGAAGAAATAGAGACATTCTCAAAAACTGCATTTCATTGACTTCTTGCCGGTATCAAACCGTTTGAGTTACAACGGCTGCGTCACATATTCGTACCAACATGTATTTAGCGATAGTATTCGGATATTACTAGGTTGCATTGTTTTTAACAGCGAAACGTTTGACTGTGGGACTTAATTGAACTGATTTTGGACTTTGACCTTATAAATGTGATAAATGAGCCAGTTTGACTACAAGAAATAGCATTCTTCTTAATTTGACTTGATTGCTGGAAATCAGCGATCGCACTGGGCGCTGTGGTAGTGTTTTATTTAAAAAAAGTTAAATTAGTCATTTTTTACTGTGGGACCAATCCCAGCCGTTATCGCGTGCTGAAGAAATAGCGACAGTTTCAAAAACTACATTTCATTCACTTTCTAACGGTATCAATCCTTTGAGTTACGACGGTTGCGCCAAATATTCGTCCCCACATGTATTCAGCGATAGTATTTGGATATTACTAGGTTGCATCGCTTTTAACAGTGAAAAGTTTGACTGTGGGACTTAATTGAACTGATTTTGGACTTTGACCTTATAAATGTGATAAATTAGCCGGTTTGATTACAGGAAGTAACATTCTTCCTAATTTGACTTGATTGCTGGAATTCAGCGAGTACACTAGGCTCTGTGGTAGTGCTTTATTTAAAAATTTAGATAAATAAGTCTTTTTTTTCTGTGGGACTAATACTGGCCGTTAGCATGCGCTGAAGAAATAGAGACATTCTCAAAAACTACATATCATCGACTTCTTGCCGGTATCAATCCGTTTGAGTTACAACGGTTGTGTCACATATTCGTACCAACATGTATTTAGCGATAGTATTCAGATATTACTAGGTTGCATCGTTTTTAACAGCGAAACGTTTGACTGTGGGACTTAATTGAACTGATTTTGGACTCTGACCTTATAAATGTGATAAATGAGCCAGTTTGACTACAAAAAGTAACATTCTTCTTAATTTGACATGATTGCTGGAACTCAGCGATTACACTAGGCTCTGTGGTAGCGCTTTATGTAAAAATTTAGATAAATAAGTCTTTTTTTACTGTGGGACCAATCCTGGCCGTTAGCACGCACTGAAGAAATAGAGACATTCTCAAAAACTTCATTTCATTGACTTCTTGGCGGTATCAATCCGTTTGAGTTACAACAGTTGCATCACATATTCGCACCAACCTGTATTTAGTGATATCTTTCCGATATTACTAAGTTATATTGCTTTTAACAGTGAAACGATTGACTGTGGAACTTAATTGAACTAACTTTGGACTGTGACCTTATAAATGTGATAAATGAGCCAGTTTGGACCCCAGAAGTAACGTTCTTCTTAATTTGACATGATTGCTGGAACTGAGCGATTACACTGGGCGCTGTGATAGCAATTTTTTAAAAAATTAGGATAAATAAGTCTTTTTTTACTGTGGGACTAATCCGGGCCGTTAGCACGCGCTGAAGAAATAGAGACATTCTCAAAAACTACATTTCATCGACTTCTTGGCGGTATCAATCCATTTGAGCTACAACGGTTGCGTCACATATTCGTATCAACATGTATTTAGCGATAGTATTCTGATATTACTAGGTTGCATCGCCTTTAACAGTGAAACGATTGACTGTGGAACTTAATTGAACTAACTTTGGACTGTGACCTTATAAATGTGATAAATGAGCCAGTTTAACTACAAGAAGTAACATTTTTTCTTAATTTGACTTGATTGCTGGAAATCAGCGATCGCACTGGGCGCTCTCGTAGAGTTTTATTTAAAAAAAATTAAATAAGTCATTTTTTACTGTGGGACCAATGCCAGCCGTTATCGCGCGCTGAAGAAATAGCGACAGTTTCAAAAACTACATTTCATTCACTTTCTAACGGTATCAATCCTTTGAGATACGACGGTTGCGCCAAATATTCGTCCCCACATGTATTCAGCGATTGTATTTGGATATTACTAGGTTGCATCGCTTTTAGCAGTGAAAAGTTTGACTGTGGGACTTAATTGAACTGATTTTGGACTTTGACCTTATAAATGTGATAAATGAGCCAGTTTGGTTACAGGAAGTAACATTCTTCCTAATTTGACTTGATTGCTGGAACTCAGCGATAGCACTGGGCGCTGTGGTAGATTTTTGTTTAAAAATTAAGTTAAAAAAGTCATTTTTTACTGTGGGACCAATCCCAGCCGTTAGTTCGCGCTGAAGAAATAGAGACATTCTCAAAAACTGCATTTCATTGACTTCTTGCCGGTATCAAACCGTTTGAGTTACAACGGCTGCGTCACATATTCGTACCAACATGTATTTAGCGATAGTATTCGGATATTACTAGGTTGCATTGTTTTTAACAGCGAAACGTTTGACTGTGGGACTTAATTGAACTGATTTTGGACTTTGACCTTATAAATGTGATAAATGAGCCAGTTTGACTACAAGAAATAGCATTCTTCTTAATTTGACTTGATTGCTGGAAATCAGCGATCGCACTGGGCGCTGTGGTAGTGTTTTATTTAAAAAAAGTTAAATTAGTCATTTTTTACTGTGGGACCAATCCCAGCCGTTATCGCGTGCTGAAGAAATAGCGACAGTTTCAAAAACTACATTTCATTCACTTTCTAACGGTATCAATCCTTTGAGTTACGACGGTTGCGCCAAATATTCGTCCCCACATGTATTCAGCGATAGTATTTGGATATTACTAGGTTGCATCGCTTTTAACAGTGAAAAGTTTGACTGTGGGACTTAATTGAACTGATTTTGGACTTTGACCTTATAAATGTGATAAATTAGCCGGTTTGATTACAGGAAGTAACATTCTTCCTAATTTGACTTGATTGCTGGAATTCAGCGAGTACACTAGGCTCTGTGGTAGTGCTTTATTTAAAAATTTAGATAAATAAGTCTTTTTTTTCTGTGGGACTAATACTGGCCGTTAGCATGCGCTGAAGAAATAGAGACATTCTCAAAAACTACATATCATCGACTTCTTGCCGGTATCAATCCGTTTGAGTTACAACGGTTGCGTCACATATTCGTACCAACATGTATTTAGCGATAGTATTCAGATATTACTAGGTTGCATCGTTTTTAACAGCGAAACGTTTGACTGTGGGACTTAATTGAACTGATTTTGGACTCTGACCTTATAAATGTGATAAATGAGCCAGTTTGACTACAAAAAGTAACATCCTTCTTAATTTGACATGATTGCTGAAACTCAGCGATTACAGCGGGCACTGCGGTAACTCTTTGTTAAAAAATTAGGATAAATAAGTCTGTTTTTACTGTGGGACCAATCCTAGCCGTTAGTTCGCGCTGAAGAAGTAGAGAAAGTTTCAAAAACTATATTTCATTGTCTTTCTAATGGTGTCAATCCGTTTCAGTTACAACGGTTGCGTCACATATTTGTACCAACATGTATTTAGTGATTTTCTTCCAATTTTACTAAGTTGTATTGCTTTTAAAAGTGAAACGATTGACTGTGGGAATTACTTGAACTGACTCTGGACTATGTCCTTATAAATGTGAAGGATGAGCCAATTGGTCTCCAAGGAATAACTTTCTTCTTAATTTGACGTGATGGCTTGGATTCAGCGATTACACTAGGCTCTGTGGTAGTGCTTTATTTAAAATTTAGATAAATAAGTCTTTTTTTTAATATGGGACCAATCCTAGCCATTATCGCGCACTGAAGAAATAGCGACAGTTTCAAAAACTACATCTCATTGACTTTCTAACGGTATCAATCCATTTGAGTTACAACGGTTGCGTCACATATTCGTACCAACATGTATTTAGCGATAGTATTCTGATATTGCTGGGTTGCATCGCTTTTAACATTGAAACGATTGACTCTGGGAATTAATTGAACTGATTCTGGACTGTGACCTTGTAAATGCGATAAATGAGCCAATTGGGCTCCAAGGAATAACATTCTTCTTAATTCGACATGATTGCTGGAATTCAGCGAGTACACTAGGCTCTGTGGCAGTGCTTTATTTAAAAATTTAGATAAATAAGTCTTTTTTTACAGTGGGACTAATATTGGCCGTTAGCACGCGCTGAAGAAATAGAGACATTCTCAAAAACTACATTTCATCGACTTCTTGGCGGTATCAATCCATTTGAGCTACAACGGTTGCGTCACATATTCGTATCAACATGTATTTAGCGATAGTATTCTGATATTACTAGGTTGCATCGCCTTTAACAGTGAAACGATTGACTGTGGGACTTAATTGAACTGACTTTGGACTTTGACTTTATAAATGTGATACCAGAACCAGTTTGACTACAAGAAATAGCATTCTTCTTAATTTGACATGATTGCTGGAACTCAGCGATTGCACTGGGCGCTGTGGTAGAGTTTTATTTAAAAATTAAGTTAAATAACTCATTTTTTACTGTGGGACCAATCCCAGCCGTTAGTTCGCGCTGAAGAAATAGAGACAGTTTCAAAAATTACATTTTATTGACTTTCTAACGGTGTCAATCCGTTTGAGTTACAACGGTTGCGTCACATATTCGTACCAACATGTATTTAGTGATATCTTTCCGATGTTACTAAGTTATACCGCTTTTAACAGTGAAACGATTGACTGTGGAACTTAATTGAACTAACTTTGGACTGTGAACTTATAAATGTGATAAGTGAGCCAACTGGACCCAAGAAATAACATTCTTCTTAATTTGACATGATTGCCAGAACTCAGCGATTACACTGGGCGCTGTGGTAGCACTTCATTTAAAAATTTAAAAAGAAAATTCATTTTTTACTGTGGGACCAATCCTAGCCGTTATCGCGCGCTGAAGAAATAGCGATAGTTTCAAAAACTACATTTTATTGACTTTTTAATGGTATCAATCCGTTTCAGTTACAACTGTTGCGTCACATATTCGTCCCCACATGTATTTGCAATAGTATTCGGATATTACTAGGTTGTATCGCTTTTAACAGTGAGACGTTTGACTTTTGGACTTAATTGAACTGATTTTGGACTTTGACCTTATAAATGTGATAAATGAGCCAGTTTAACTACAAGAAGTAACATTTTTTCTTAATTTGACTTGATTGCTGGAAATCAGCGATCGCACTGGGCGCTCTCGTAGAGTTTTATTTAAAAAAAATTAAATAAGTCATTTTTTACTCTGGGACCAATCCCAGCCGTTATCGCGCGCTGAAGAAATAGCGACAGTTTCAAAAACTACATTTCATTCACTTTCTAACGGTATCAATCCTTTGAGTAACGACGGTTGCGCCAAATATTCGTCCCCACATGTATTCAGCGATAGTATTTGGATATTACTAGGTTGCATCGCTTTTAACAGTGAAAAGTTTGACTGTGGGACTTAATTGAACTGATTTTGGACTTTGACCTTATAAATGTGATAAATGAGCCAGTTTGATTACAGGAAGTAACATTTTTCCTAATTTGACTTGATTGCTGGAACTCAGCGATAGCACTGGGCGCTGTGGTAGAGTTTTATTTAAAAATTAAGTTAAAAAAGTCAGTTTTTACTGTGGGACCAATCCCAGCCGTTAGTTCGCGCTGAAGAAATAGAGACATTCTCAAAAACTGCATTTCATTGACTTCTTGCCGGTATCAATCCGTTTGAGTTACAACGGCTGCGTCACATATTCGTACCAACATGTATTTAGCGATAGTATTCGGATATTACTAGGTTGCATTGTTTTTAACAGCGAAACGTTTGACTGTGGGACTTAATTGAACTGATTTTGGACTTTGACCTTATAAATGTGATAAATGAGCCAGTTTGACTACAAGAAATAGCATTCTTCTTAATTTGACTTGATTGCTGGAAATCAGCGATCGCACTGGGCGCTGTGGTAGAGTTTTATTTAAAAAAAGTTAAATTAGTCATTTTTTATTGTGGGACCAATCCCAGCCGTTATCGCGTGCTGAAGAAATAGCGACAGTTTCAAAAACTACATTTCATTCACTTTCTAACGGTATCAGTCCTTTGAGTTACGACGGTTGCGCCAAATATTCGTCCCCACATGTATTCAGCGATAGTATTCAGATATTACTAGGTTGCATCGTTTTTAACAGCGAAACGTTTGACTGTGGGACTTAATTGAACTGATTTTGGACTCTGACCTTATAAATGTGATAAATGAGCCAGTTTGACTACAAGAAGTAACATCCTTCCTAATTTGACTTGATTGCTGGAACTCAGCGATAGCACTGGGCGCTGTGGTAGAGTTTTATTTAAAAATTAAGTTAAAAAAGTAAGTTTTTACTGTGGGCCAATCCCAGCCGTTAGTTCGCGCTGAAGAAATAGAGAATTCTCAAAAACTGCATTTCATTGACTTCTTGCCGGTATCAATCCGTTTGAGTTACAACGGCTGCGTCACATATTCGTACCAACATGTATTTAGCGATAGTATTCGGATATTACTAGGTTGCATTGTTTTTAACAGCGAAACGTTTGACTGTGGGACTTAATTGAACTGATTTTCGACTTTGACCTTATAAATGTGATAAATGAGCCAGTTTGACTACAAGAAATAGCATTCTTCTTAATTTGACTTGATTGCTGGAAATCAGCGATCGCACTGGGCGCTGTGGTAGAGTTTTATTTAAAAAAAGTTAAATTAGTCATTTTTTACTGTGGGACCAATCCCAGCCGTTATCGCGTGCTGAAGAAATAGCGACAGTTTCAAAAACTACATTTCATTCACTTTCTAACGGTATCAGTCCTTTGAGTTACGACGGTTGCGCCAAATATTCGTCCCCACATGTATTCAGCGATAGTATTCAGATATTACTAGGTTGCATCGTTTTTAACAGCGAAAGGTTTGACTGTGGGACTTAATTGAACTGATTTTGGACTCTGACCTTATAAATGTGATAAATGAGCCAGTTTGACTACAAGAAGTAACATCCTTCTTAATTTGACATGATTGCTGAAACTCAGCGATTACAGCGGGCACTGCGGTAACTCTTTGTTAAAAAATTAAGATAAATAACTCTGTTTTTACTCTGGGACCAATCCTAGCCGTTAGTTCGCGCTGAAGAAGTAGAGAAAGTTTCAAAAACTATATTTCATTGACTTTCTAATGGTGTCAATCCGTTTCAGTTACAACGGTTGCGTCACATATTTGTACCAACATGTATTTAGTGATTTTCTTCCAATTTTACTAAGTTGTATTGCTTTTAACAGTGAAACGATTGACTGTGGGAATTAATTGAACTGACTCGGGACTATGTCCTTATAAATGTGAAGGATGAGCCAATTGGTCTCCAAGGAATAACTTTCTTCTTAATTTGACGTGATGGCTTGGATTCAGCGATTACACTAGGCTCTGTGGTAGCGCTTTATTTAAAATTTAGATAAATAAGTCTTTTTTTAATATGGGACCAATCCTAGCCGTTATCGCGCACTGAAGAAATAGCGACAGTTTCAAAAACTACATCTCATTGACTTTCTAACGGTATCAATCCATTTGAGTTACAACGGTTGCGTCACATATTCGTACCAACATGTATTTAGCGATAGTATTCTGATATTGCTGGGTTGCATCGCTTTTAACATTGAAACGATTGACTCTGGGAATTAATTGAACTGATTCTGGACTGTGACCTTGTAAATGCAATAAATGAGCCAATTGGGCTCCAAGGAATAACATTCTTCTTAATTCGACATGATTGCTGGAATTCAGCGAGTACACTAGGCTCTGTGGCAGTGCCTTATTTAAAAATTTAGAAAAATAAGTCTTTTTTTACAGTGGGAGTAATATTGGCCGTTAGCACGCGCTGAAGAAATAGAGACATTCTCAAAAACTACATTTCATCGACTTCTTGCCGGTATCAATCCGTTTGAGTTACAACGGTTGCGTCACATATTCGTCCCCACATGTATTTTGCAATAGTATTCGGATATTACTAGGTTGCATCGCTTTTATCAGTGAAACGTTTGACTGTGGGACTTAATTGAACTGATTTTGGACTTTGACCATATAGATGTGGTAAATGAGCCAGTTTGACTACAAGAAGTAACATCCTTCTTAATTTGACATGATTGCTGAAACTCAGCGATTACAGCGGGCACTGCGGTAACTCTTTGTTAAAAAATTAGGATAAATAAGTCTGTTTTTACTGTGGGACCAATCCTAGCCGTTCGTTCGCGCTGAAGAAGTAGAGACAGTTTCAAAAACTATATTTCATTGACTTTCTAACGGTGTCAATCCGTTTCAGTTACAACGGTTGCGTCACATATTTGTACCAACATGTATTTAGTGATTTTCTTCCAATTTTACTAAGTTGTATTGCTTTTAACAGTGAAACGATTGACTGTGGGAATTAATTGAACTGACTCTGGACTATGTCCTTATAAATGTGAAGGATGAGCCAATTGGTCTCCAAGGAATAACTTTCTTCTTAATTTGACGTGATGGCTTTGATTCAGCGATTACACTAGGCTCTGTGGTAGCGCTTTATTTAAAATTTAGATAAATAAGTCTTTTTTTAATATGGGACCAATCCTAGCCGTTATCGCGCACTGAAGAAATAGCGACAGTTTCAAAAACTACATCTCATTGACTTTCTAACGGTATCAATCCATTTGAGTTACAACGGTTGCGTCACATATTCGTACCAACATGTATTTAGCGATAGTATTCTGATATTGCTGGGTTGCATCGCTTTTAACATTGAAACGATTGACTCTGGGAATTAATTGAACTGATTCTGGACTGTGACCTTGTAAATGCGATAAATGAGCCAATTGGGCTCCAAGGAATAACATTCTTCTTAATTCGACATGATTGCTGGAATTCAGCGAGTACACTAGGCTCTGTGGCAGTGCTTTATTTAAAAATTTTGATAAATAAGTCTTTTTTTACAGTGGGACTAATATTGGCCGTTAGCACGCGCTGAAGAAATAGAGACATTCTCAAAAACTACATTTCATCGACTTCTTGCCGGTATCAATCCGTTTGAGTTACAACGGTTGCGTGACATATTCGTCCCCACATGTATTTTGCAATAGTATTCGGATATTACTAGGTTGCATCGCTTTTATCAGTGAAACGTTTGACTGTGGGACTTAATTGAACTGATTTTGGACTTTGACCATATAGATGTGGTAAATGAGCCAGTTTGACTACAAGAAGTAACATCCTTCTAAATTTGACATGATTGTTGAAACTCAGCGATTACAGCGGGCACTGCGGTAACTCTTTGTTAAAAAATTAGGATAAATAAGTCTGTTTTTACTGTGGGACCAATCCTAGCCGTTAGTTCGTGCTGAAGAAGTAGAGACAGTTTCAAAAACTATATTTCATTGACTTTCTAACGGTGTCAATCCGTTTCAGTTACAACGGTTGCGTCACATATTTGTACCAACATGTATTTAGTGATTTTCTTCCAATTTTACTAAGTTGTATTGCTTTTAACAGTGAAACGATTGACTGTGGGAATTAATTGAACTGACTCTGGACTATGTCCTTATAAATGTGAAAGATGAGCCAATTGGTCTCCAAGGAATAACTTTCTTCTTAATTTGACGTGATGGCTTGGATTCAGCGATTACACTAGGCTCTGTGGTAGCGCTTTATTTAAAATTTAGATCAATAAGTCTTTCTTTACTATGGGACCAATCCTAGCCGTTATCGCGCGCTGAAGAAATAGCGACAGTTTCAAAAACTACATTTCATTGACTTTCTAACGGTATCAATCCATTTGAGTTACAACGGTTGCGTCACATATTCGTACCAACATGTATTTAGCGATAGTATTCTGATATTGCTAGGTTGCATCGCTTTTAACATTGAAACGATTGACTCTGGGAATTAATTGAACAGATTCTGGACTGTGACCTTGTAAATGCGATAAATGAGCCAATTGGGCTCCAAGGAATAACATTCTTCTTAATTCGACATGATTGCTGGAATTCAGCGAGTACACTAGGCTCTGTGGTAGTGCTTTATTTAAAAATTTAGATAAATAAGTCTTTTTTTACTGTGGGACTAATACTGGCCGTTAGCACGCGCTGAATAAATAGAGACATTCTCAAAACTACATTTCATCGACTTCTTGCCGGTATCAATCCGTTTGAGTTACAACTGTTGCGTCACATATTCGTCCCCACATGTATTTTGCAATAATATTCGGATATTACTAGGTTGCATCGCTTTTATCAGTGAAACGTTTGACTGTGGGACTTAATTGAACTGATTTTGGACTTTGACCATAGGGATGTGGTAAAGGAGCCAGTTTGACTACAAGAAGTAACATCCTTCTTAATTTGACATGATTGCTGAAACTCAGCGATTACAGCGGGCACTGCGGTAACTCTTTGTTAAAAAATTAGGATAAATAAGTCTGTTTTTACTGTGGGACCAATCCTAGCCGTTAGTTCGCGCTGAAGAAGTAGAGACAGTTTTAAAAACTATATTTCATTGACTTTCTAACGGTGTCAATCCGTTTCAGTTACAACGGTTGCGTCACATATTTGTACCAACATGTATTTAGTAATTTTCTTCCAATTTTACTAAGTTGTATTGCTTTTAACAGTGAAACGATTGACTGTGGGAATTAATTGAACTGACTCTGGACTATGTCCTTATAAATGTGAAAGATGAGCCAATTGGTCTCCAAGGAATAACTTTCTTCTTAATTTGACGTGATGGCTTGGATTCAGCGATTACACTAGGCTCTGTGGTAGCGCTTTATTTAAAATTTAGATAATTAAGTCTTTTTATACTATGGGACCAATCCTAGCCGTTATCACGCGCTGAAGAAATAGCGACAGTTTCAAAAACTACACCTCATTGACTTCCTAACGGTATCAATCCATTTGAGTTACAACGGTTGTGTTACATATTCGTACCAACATGTATTTAGCGATAGTATTCTGATATTACTAGGTTGCATCGCCTTTAACAGTGAAGCGATTGACTGTGGGACTTAATTGAACTGATTTTCGACTTTGACCTTATAAATGTGATAAATGAGCCAGTTTGATTACAGGAAGTAACATTCTTCCTAATTTGACTTGATTGCTGGAACTCAGCGATAGCACTGGGCGTTGTGGTAGAGTTTTATTTAAAAATTAAGTTAAATAAGTCATTTTTTACTGTGGGACCAATCCCAGCCGTTAGTTCGCGCTGAAGAAATAGAGACATTCTCAAAAACTACATTTCATTGACTTCTTGCCGGTATCCATCCGTTTGAGTTACAACGGCTGCTTCACATTTGCGTACCAACATGTATTTAGCGATAGTATTCGGATATTACTAGGTTGCATCGTTTTTAACAGCGAAACGTTTGACTGTGGGACTTAATTGAACTGATTTTGGACTTTGACGTTATAAATGTGATAAATGAGCCAGTTTGACTACAAGAAATAGCATTCTTCTTAATTTGACTTGATTGCTGGAAATCAGCGATCGCACTGGGCGCTGTGGTAGAGTTTTATTTAAAAAAAGTTAAATAAGTCAGCTTTTACTGTGGGACCAATCCTAGCCGTTAGTTCGCGCTGAAGAAATAGAGACAGTTTCAAAAACTACATTTCATTGACTTTATAACGCTGTCAATCCGTTTGAGTTACAACGGTTGCGTCACATATTCGTACCAACATGTATTTAGCGATTTTTTTCTGATATTACTAGGTTGCATGGCCTTTAACAATGAAACGATTGACTGTGGGACTTAATTGAACTAACTTTGGACTGTGACCTTATAAATGTTATAAATAAGCCAGTTTGACTACAAGAAATAACATTCTTCTTAATTTGACATGATTGCTGGAACTCAGCGATTACACTGGGCGCTGTGGTAGCACTTTATTAAAAATTTAAATAAAAGAGTCATTTTTTCCTGTGGGACCAATCCTAGCCGTTATCGCGCGCTGAAGAAATAGCGACAGTTTCAAAAACTACATTTCATTGACTTTAGAACGGTGTCAATCCGTTTGAGTTACAACGGTTGCGTCACATATTCGTACCAACATGTATTTAGTGATTTTCATCCAATTTTACTAAGTTGTATTGCTTTTAACAGTTAAACGATTGACTGTGGGAATTAATTGAACTGACTCTGGACTATGTCCTTATAAATGTGATAGATGAGCCAATTGGTCTCCTAGGAATAACTTTCTTTTTAATTTGACGGGATGGCTGGAATTCAGCGATTACATTAGGGTCTGTGATAGCGCTTTATTTAAAAATTTAGATAAATAAGTCTTTTCTTACTGTGGAACCAATCCCAGCCGTTAGCACGTGCTGAAAAAAGAGGAAAAGTTCCAAAGACTACATTTCATTGACTTTCTAGCAGTGTAAATCCGTTTGAGTTACAACGGTGGCGTCACATATTCGTACCAACATGTATCTAGCCATAGTATTCGGATATTACTGGGTTGCATCGCTTTTTACAGTGAAACGTTTGACTGTGGGACTTAATTGAACTGATTTTAGACTTTGACCTTATAAATGTGATAAATGAGCCAGTTTGACTACAAGAAATAACATTCTTCTTAATTTGACATGATTGCTGGAACTCAGCGATTACACTAGGCTCTGTGGTAGCGCTTTATGTAAGAATTTAGATAAATAAGTCTTTTTTTACTGTGGGACCAATCCTGGCCGTTAGCACGCACTGAAGAAATAGAGACATTCTCAAAAACTTCATTTCATTGACTTCTTGGCGGTATCAATCCGTTTGAGTTACAACAGTTGCATCACATATTCGTACCAACCTGTATTTAGTGATTTTCTTCAGACATGACTAAGTTGCATCGCTTTTAACAGTGAAGCGATTGACTGTGGGACTTAATTGAACTGATTTTAGACTTTGACCTTATAAATGTGATAAATGAGCCAGTTTGACTACAAGAAATAACATTCTTCTTATCTTGACATGATTGCTGGAACTCAGCGATTACACTAGGCTCTGTGGTAGCGCTTTATGAAAAAATTTAGATAAATAAGTCTTTTTTTACTATGGAACCAATCCTAGCCGTTATCACGCGCTGAAGAAATAGCGACAGTTTCAAAAACTACACCTCATTGACTTCCTAACGGTATCAATCCATTTGAGTTACAACGGTTGTGTCACATATTCGTACCAACATGTATTTAGCGATAGTATTCTGATATTGCTAGGTTGCATCGCCTTTAACAGTGAAGCGATTGACTGTGGGACTTAATTGAACTGATTCTGGACTGTGACCTTATAAATGTGATAAATGAGCCAGTTTAACTACAAGAAGTAACATACTTCTTAATTTGACTTGATTGCTGGAAATCAGCGATCGCACTGGGCGCTGTGGTAGAGTTTTATTTAAAAAAAGTTATGTAAGTCATTTTTTACTGTGGGACCAATCCCAGCCGTTATCGCGCGCTGAAGAAATAGCGACAGTTTCAAAAACTACATTTCATTCACTTTCTAACGGTATCAATCCTTTGAGTTACGACGGTTGCGCCAAATATTCGTCCCCATATGTATTCAGCGATAGTATTTGGATATTACTAGGTTGCATCGCTTTTAACAGTGAAAAGTTTGACTGTGGGACTTAATTGAACTGATTTTGGACTTTGACCTTATAAATGTGATAAATGAGCCAGTTTGATTACAGGAAGTAACATTCTTCCTAATTTGACTTGATTGCTGGAACTCAGCGATAGCACTGGGCGCTGTGGTAGAGTTTTATTTAAAAATTAAGTTAAATAAGTCATTTTTTACAGTGGGACCAATCCCAGCCGTTAGTTCGCGCTGAAGAAATAGAGACATTCTCAAAAACTACATTTCATTGACTTCTTGCCGGTATCAATCCGTTTGAGTTACAACGGCTGCTTCACATTTGCGTACCAACATGTATTTAGCGATAGTATTCGGATATTACTAGGTTGCATCGTTTTTAACAGCGAAACGTTTGACTGTGGGACTTAATTGAACTGATTTTGGACTTTGACCTTATAAATGTGATAAATGAGCCAGTTTGACTACAAGAAATAGCATTCTTCTTAATTTGACTTGATTGCTGGAAATCAGCGATCGCACTGGGCGCTGTGGTAGAGTTTTATTTAAAAAAAGTCAAATAAGTCATTTTTTACTGTGGGACCAATCCCAGCCGTTATCGCGCGCTGAAGAAATAGCGACAGTTTCAAAAACTACATTTCATTGACTTCTTGCCGGTATCAATCCGTTTGAGTTACAACGGTTGCATCACATATTCGTACCAACATGTATTTAGCGATAGTATTCGGATATTACTAGGTTGCATCGTTTTTAACAGCGAAACGTTTGACTGTGGGACTTAATTGAACTGATTTTGGACTTTGACCTTATAAATGTGATAAACGAGCCAGTTTGACTACAAGAAATAGCATTCTTCTTAATTTGACTTGATTGCTGGAAATCAGCGATCGCACTGGGCGCTGTGGTAGAGTTTCATTTAAAAAAAGTTAAATAAGTCAGCTTTTACTGTGGGACCAATCCTAGCCGTTAGTTCGCGCTGAAGAAATAGAGACAGTTTCAAAAACTACATTTCATTGACTTTATAACGGTGTCAATCCGTTTGAGTTACAACGGTTGCGTCACATATTCGTACCAACATGTATTTAGCGATTTTTTTCTGATATTACTAGGTTGCATGGCCTTTAACAATGAAACGATTGACTGTGGGACTTAATTGAACTAACTTTGGACTGTGACCTTATAAATGTTATAAATAAGCCAGTTTGACTACAAGAAATAACATTCTTCTTAATTTGACATGATTGCTGGAACTCAGCGATTACACTGGGCGCTGTGGTAGCACTTTATTAAAAAATTTAAATAAAAGAGTCATTTTTTCCTGTGGGACCAATCCTAGCCGTTATCGCGCGCTGAAGAAATAGCGACAGTTTCAAAAACTACATTTCATTGACTTTAGAACGGTGTCAATCCGTTTGAGTTACAACGGTTGCGTCACATATTCGTACCAACATGTATTTAGTGATTTTCATCCAATTTTACTAAGTTGTATTGCTTTTAACAGTTAAACGATTGACTGTGGGAATTAATTGAACTGACTCTGGACTATGTCCTTATAAATGTGGTAGATGAGCCAATTGGTCTCCTAGGAATAACTTTCTTTTTAATTTGACGTGATGGCTGGAATTCAGCGATTACATTAGGGTCTGTGATAGCGCTTTATTTAAAAATTTAGATAAATAAGTCTATTCTTACTGTGGAACCAATCCCAGCCGTTAGCACGCGCTGAAAAAAGAGGAAAAGTTCCAAAGACTACATTTCATTGACTTTCTAGCGGTGTAAATCCGTTTGAGTTACAACGGTGGCGTCACATATTCGTACCAACATGTATCTAGCCATATTATTCGGATATTACTGGGTTGCATCGCTTTTTACAGTGAAACGTTTGACTGTGGGACTTAATTGGACTGATTTTAGACTTTGACCTTATAAATGTGATAAATGAGCCAGTTTGACTACAAGAAATAACATTATTCTTAATTTGACATGATTGCTGGAACTCAGCGATTACACTAGGCTCTGTGGTAGCGCTTTATGTAAAAATTTAGATAAATAAGTCTTTTTTTACTGTGGGACCAATCCTGGCCGTTAGCACGCACTGAAGAAATACAGACATTCTCAAAAACTTCATTTCATTGACTTCTTGGCGGTATCAATCCGTTTGAGTTACAACAGTTGCATCACATATTCGTACCAACCTGTATTTAGTGATATCTTTCCGATATTACTAAGTTATATTGCTTTTAACAGTGAAACGATTGACTGTGGAACTTAATTGAACTAACTTTAGACTGTGACCTTATGAATGTGATAAATGAGCCAGTTTGGACCCCAGAAGTAACGTTCTTCTTAATTTGACATGATTGCTGGAACTGAGCGATTACACTGGGCGCTGTGATTGCAATTTTTCAAAAAATTAGGATAAATAAGTCATTTTTTACTGTGGGACCAATCCTAGTCCTTATCGCGCGCTGAAGAAATAGAGACAGTTTCAAAAACTACATTTCGTTGACTTTCTAACAGTGTCAATCCGTTTGGGTTACAACGATTGCGTCACATATTCCTCCCCACATGTATTTAGCGATAGTATTCGGATATTACTAGGTTGCATCGCTTTTAACAGTGACACGTTTGACTGTGGGTCTTAATTGAACTGATTTTGGACTTTGACCTTATAAATGTGATAAATGAGCCAGTTTGAGTACAAGAAGTAACATTCTTCTTAATTTGACTTGATTGCTGGAACTCAGCGATTGCAGTGGGCGCTGTGGTAGAGTTTTATTTAAAAATTAAGTTAAAAAAGTCTTTTTTTACAGTGGGACTAATCCTGGCCGTTAGCACGCGCTGAAGAAATAAAGACATTCTCAAAAACTACAATTCATCGACTTCTTGGCGGTATCAATCCATTTGAGCTACAACGGTTGCGTCACATATTCGTATCAACATGTATTTAGCGATAGTATTCTGATATTACTAGGTTGCATCGCCTTTAACAGTGAAACGATTGACTGTGGGACTTAATTGAACTAACTTTCGTCTGTGACCTGATAAATATTAAAAATGAGCCAGTTTGACTACAAGAAATAACATTCTTCTTAATTTGACGCGATTGCTGGAGCTGAGCGATTACGCTGGGCGCTGTGGTAGGACTTTATTAAAAAAATTAAATAAAAAAGTCATTTTTTACTGTGGGACCAATCCTAGCCGTTATCGCGCACTGAAGAAATAGCGACAGTTTCACAAACTACATTTTATTGACTTTCTAACGGTATCAATCCATTTGAGTTACAACTGTTGCGTCACATATTAGTCCCCACATATATTTAGCAATAGTATTCGGGTATTACTATGTTGCATCGCTTTTAACAGTGAAACGTTTGACTGTGGGACTTAATTGAACTGATTCTGGACTGTGACCTTGTAAATTCGATAAATTAACCAATTTGAATACAATAAGTAATATTCTTCTTAATTTGACTTGATTGCTGAAACTCAGCGATTGCAGTGGGCGCTGTGGTAGAGTTTTATTTAAAAATTAAGTTAAATAAGTCTTTTTTTACTGTGGGACTAATCCTGGCCGTTAGCACGCGCTGAAGAAATAGAGACATTCTCAAAAACTACATCTCATCGTCTTCTTGGCGGTATCAATCCGTTTGAGTTACAACGGTTGCGTCACACATTCGTACCAACATGTATTTAGTGATTTTCTTCTAATTTTACTAAGTTGTATTGCTTTTAACAGTTAAACGACTGACGGTGGGAATTAATTGAACTGACTCTGGACTATGTCCTTATAAATGTGACAGATGAGCGAATTGGTCTCCAAGGAATAACTTTCTTCTTAATTTGACGTGATGGCTGGAATTCAGCGAGTACATTAGGCTCTCTGGAAGCGCTTTATTTAAAAATTTAGATAAATAAGTCTTTTCCTACTGTGGGAAAAATCCTGGCCGTTAGCACGAGCTGAATAAAGAGGAACAGTTCCAAAGACTACATTTCATTGACTTTCTAGCGGTATAAATCCGTTTGAGTTACAACGGTTGCGTCACATATTCGTACCAACATGTATTTAGCGATAGTATTCGGATATTACTGGGTTGCATCGCTTTTAACAGTGAAACGTTTGACTGTGGGACTTAATTAAACTGATTTTGGACTTTGACCTTATAAATGTGATAAATGAGCCAGTTTGACTACAAGACATAACATTCTTCTTAATTTGACATGATTGCTGGAACTGAGCGATTACACTGGGCGCTGTGGTAGCACTTTATTAAAAAATTAGGATAAATAAGTCATTTTTTACTGTGGTACCAATCCTAGCCGTTAGTTCGCGCGGAAGAAATAGAGAAAGTTTCAAAAACTACATTTCATTGACTTTCTAACGGTATCAATCCTTTGAGTTACAACGGTTGCGCGAAATATTCGTCCCCACATATATTTAGTGATTTTCTTCGATATTTCTAAGTTATATCGCTTTTAACTGTAAAATGATTGACTGTAGGACTTAATTGAACTAACTTTGGACTGTGACCTTATAAATGTGATGAGTGAGTCAACTGGACCCAAGAAATAACATTCTTCTTAATTCGACATGATTGCTGGAATTCAGCGAGTACACCAGTCTTTATTTAAAAATTTAGATAAATAAGTCTTTTTCTACTGTGGGACTAATACTGGCCCTTAGCACGCGCCGAAGAAATAGAGACATTCTCAAAAACTACATTTCATCGACTTCTTGGCGGTATCAATCCGTTTGAGTTACAACGGTTGCGTCACACATTCGTACCAACATGTATTTAGTGATTTTCCTCTAATTTTACTAAGTTGTATTGCTTTTAACAGTTAAACGACTGACGGTGGGAATTAATTGAACTGACTCTGGACTATGTCCTTATAAATGTGACAGATGAGCGAATTGGTCTCCAAGGAATAACTTTTTCTTAATTTGACGTGATGGCTGGAATTCAGCGAGTACATTAGGCTCTGTGGAAGCGCTTTATTTAAAAATTTAGATAAATAAGTCTTTTCCTACTGTGGGAAAAATCCTGGCCGTTCGCACGAGCTGAGTAAAGAGGAACAGTTCCAAAGACTACATTTCATTGACTTTCTAGCGGTATAAATCCGTTTGAGTTACAACGGTTGCGTCACATATTCGTACCAACATGTATTTAGCGATAGTATTCGGATATTACTGGGTTGCATCGCTTTTAACGGTGAAACGTTTGACTGTGGGACTTAATTAAACTGATTTTGGACTTTGACCTTATAAGTGTGATAAATGAGCCAGTTTGACTACAAGAAATAACATTCCTCTTAATTTGACATGATTGCTGGAACTCAGCGATTACACTGGGCGCTGTGGCAGCGCTTTATTAAAAATTTAAATAAAAAAGTCATTTTTTACTGTGGGACCAATCCAAGCCGTTAGTTCGCGCTGAAGAAATAGAGACAGTTTAAAAAACTACATTTCATTGACTTTCTAACGGTATCAATCCTTTGAGTTACAACGGTTGCGCGAAATATTCGTCCCCACATATATTTAGCGATAGTATTCGGGTATTACTATGTTGCATCGCGTTTAACAGTGTAACATTTGACTGTGGGACTTAATTGAACTGATTCCGGACTGTGACCTTGTAATTGCGATAAATGAACCAATTTGACTACAATAAGTAATATTCTTCTTACTTTGACTTGATTGCTGAAACTCAGCGCTTGCAGTGGGCGCTGTGGTAAAGTTTTATTTAAAAATTAAGTTAAATAAGTCATTTTTTACTGTGGGACCAATCGCAGCCATTAGTTCGCGCCGAAAAAATAGAGACAGTTTCAAAAACTACATTTCGTTGACTTTCTAACAGTGTCAATCCGTTTGAGTTACAACGGTTGCGTCACATATTCCTCCCCACATGTATTTAGCGATAGTATTCGGATATTACTAGGTTGCATCGCTTTTAACAGTGACACGTTTGACTGGGGGACTTAATTGAACTGATTTTGGAGTTTGACCTTATAAATGTGACAAATGAGCCAGTTTAACTACAAGAAGTAACATTCTTCTTAATTTGACTTGATTGCTGGAACTCAGCGATTGCACTGGGCGCTGTGGTAGAGTTTTATTTCAAAAAAGTTAAATAAATCATTTTGTACTGTGGGACAAATCCCAGCCGTTATCGCGCGCTGAAGAAATAGCGACAGTTTCAAAAACTACATTTCATTGACTTTCTAACGGTATCAATCCTTTGAGTTACAACGGTTGCGCGAAATATTCGTCCCCACATATATTTAGCGATAGTATTCGGGTATTACTATGTTGCATCGCTTTTAACCGTGTAACGTTTGACTGTGGGACTTAATTGAACTGATTCCGGACTTTGACCTTGTAATTGTGATAAATGAACCAATTTGACTACAATAAGTAATATTCTTCTTAATTTGACTTGATTGCTGAAACTCAGCGCTTGCAGTGGGCGCTGTGGTAAAGTTTTATTTAAAAATTAAGTTAAATAAGTCTATTTTTACTGTGGGACCAATCGCAGCCATTAGTTCGCGCCAAAAAAATAGAGACAGTTTCATTAAATAAGCCAAATATAAAAGAAAAAGTAAGCACGGTGGAGAGTATATAGGATTTCTATACGATTTCCGCGCCCCGTCCCCCTATACATCAAAAATATCAAAAATCCGTCGTTTTGGGGCCCAGTCGCCCAGCGATTTCATATGGTCATTTTTAAGTACATTTTTCTAGTGAGCGAGACAACATGTTTTTAGCACGGCGATGGAGTTTTTGTTGTTTTTTAAATATGGTACCAAGCGTAAATGGTGCCGTTTCCAGTTTAGGTTAAATCTGCCTACACTTTTTAGGCACGTGTAACATAAATCACTTTTACTAACATCACATGACATTTTCTCGGACACATAGCGCCTCAAACTCAATCTAAGCCATATCGCAACTGACGGAAGGGCTTGTTATGTTCAAGAAAGCGAAGAAAGAAAGGGTATGTAATGAACCCTTTCTTATTCTCACTCACACCTAAGGCTAGCTAGCATAAAACTACTGACTGAGCTGGAATAATAATAGAACTTAAATAGCTAGCTAGAGCTACTTGAATTGAAGAGCTAGCTAGCTAATAGCATTAAAAGAGATCAAACAATATCATAATGGCTAGTATAAAACTAGCTAGCTACAAATAAATAGATTTTCTGGCTATAGCTAGCTATAGCTCTACATATACTACACAGTGAGTGAGATAATACACTCAATCATAGTGCCGTGTTTAATTTTTAATCTTTAACAGAAACTTTTTCCATTAAATATTGTGGGGGTTTTTTGCTTAGAGAAGGTAAAAACAGGTTATAAACTGTATTTTTATTTTTAAATGTTACAAAATTTTCCACAAAGTATATAAAATTGTTTTAGCTGTGTAGGATAAGAACAGGTTGTTAACTGTCTGTTTGAACTGAAGTTAGGATAGTTTTTTAGAAATGGGTATTGTGCCGAAACGTATGTGCGAAACAGTATACCTGTACAAATCACTCAGCCCTGTGTTAACAACAAGCTGTTACCTGTGTTTCTATTTAACAGAAGTTTAAGCTAATCTTTTGTTTGAAATGGTATTTAACCTATATGGATGTGCAACATACCTGTACTAAGCACTCACCCTGGATTGAAATTCACTTTTTAAGTTTTGCCAGAAACATTTTGAAAAAATTCGCTAAGATGGGCACAACATATAAACTGTATTTTTGCAAAAAAGTTATTATTTAAAAAATATATTACACCTGAGACATCTTACTGTTATGTGTGCTTCACATAATTTATCATATATATACTGCATGTACTAAAGCGCTCCACATGAATGTGTGGCACAGTTTACAAAACGTATAAATCGCGCCAGGTGTTATAGTTACTTGTGACTAAACCAGACATAATCAACGCCAGGTCCCCCTGCCTTTTAAGAAAAAAGGCTATGTGAGCATATATAAGATACACATGTAAAGTTTTTCATATATATACATATATATATATTCATGCCCTGTTGGTCTAATCGCTATGACACTCATGCAAATGAGAGATCCAGGTTCAAATCCTGGACAGGGCTAGGAAAAACATAATTATCTTGCACCTACAACAATCAGGTAAAAGTATTGCCTTTTTTGTGGACTTCTCTGATTATTTCTATATCTTGACTTTTTAATGTTGTTGTCATTGGAACCAAGTTAATCTCAGATTTATCAAAAAATGATATGTCGTTATGACCGATTGTTAAAATACTTGTAATGGCACACAATTCTGCTAACACGATTCACTGTGTATTGACTTGATATAAATTTGAGACTTTTTTTGAGATATTGAATTTGAAATATTTGCACCTCAATATTTTCTATACTCCTGGACTAATATGATACTTAACTTAGATATATTGAGTATACACAATCTTTGAGTTGTAAGGTGGAGATTTTCTATTAAAGTCATGCACCCATGCCTTGCCGTTCCATTGACTTGCCAGCACTGACCGTGCCTTTCTTTGCCTACCCTTCCTATCCCTTTTCTGGTGCCTGCCTACTATGTCCTTGCCTGTGCCTCCCATGCCTTGCCTACCCCTGCCTTCCTGATTTCTCTTCCTATTTCCTTGCCTGCCTTTCCCCTTTTCTTGCCGTGCTTAATGCCTTTGCCTTGGCAACCTCTCCGCAACACTTTCTATATTGATTTACTGTGGGACAAATCCCAGCCGTTATCGCGCGCTGAAGAAATAGCGACAGTTTCAAAAACTACATTTCATTGACTTTCTAACGGTATCAATCCTTTGAGTTACAACGGTTGCGCGAAATATTCGTCCCCACATATATTTAGCGATAGTATTCGGGTATTACTATGTTGCATCGCTTTTAACAGTGTAACGTTTGACTGTGGGACTTAATTGAACTGATTCCGGACTGTGACCTTGTAATTGCGATAAATGAACCAATTTGACTACAATAAGTAATATTCTTCTTAATTTGACTTGATTGCTGAAACTCAGCGCTTACAGTGGGCGCTGTGGTAAAGTTTTATTTAAAAATTAAGTTAAATAAGTCATTTTTTACTGTGGGACCAATCGCAGCCATTAGTTCGCGCCAAAAAAAAAGAGACAGTTTCAAAAACTACATTTCGTTGACTTTCTAACAGTGTCAATCCGTTTGAGTTACAACGGTTGCGTCACATATTCCTCCCCACATGTATTTAGCGATAGTATTCGGATATTACTAGGTTGCATCGCTTTTAACAGTGACACGTTTGACTGTGGGACTTAATTGAACTGATTTTGGACTTTGACCTTATAAATGTGATAAATGAGCCAGTTTGAGTACAAGAAGTAACATTCTTCTTAATTTGACTTGATTGCTGGAACTCAGCGATTGCACTGAGCACTGTGGTAGCGTTTTATTTAAAAATTAAGTTAAATAAGTCACTTTTTACTGTGGGAGCAATCCCAGCCGTTAGTTCGCGCTGAATGAACAAAGACGGTTTCAAAAACTACATTTCATTGACTTTCTAACGGTGTTAATCCGTTTGAGTTACAACGGTTGCGTAAAATATTCGTACCAACATGTATTTAGTGATTTATTTTCGATGTGACTAAGTTGCATCGCTTTTAACAGTGAAGCGATTGACTGTGGGACTTAATTGAACTGATTCTGGACTGTGACCTTGTAAATCCGATAAATGAACCAATTTGACTACAATAAGTAATATTCTTCTTAATTTGACTTGATTGCTGAAACTCAGCGATTGCAGTGGGCGCTGTGGTAGCGTTTTATTTAAAAATTAAGTTAAATAAGTCACTTTTTACTGTGGGAGCAATCCCAGCCGTTAGTTCGCGCTGAATGAACAAAGACGGTTTCAAAAACTACATTTCATTGACTTTCTAACGGTATCAATCCATTTCAGTTAGAACTGTTGCGTCACATATTAGTCCCCATATATATTTAGCAATAGTATTCGGGTATTACTATGTTGCATCGCTTTTAACAGTGAAAGGTTTGACTGTGGGACTTAATTGAACTGATTCTGGACTGTGACCTTGTAAGTTCGATAAATGAACCAATTTGACTACAATAAGTAATATTCTTCTTAATTTGACTTGATTGCTGAAACTCAGCGATTGCAGTGGGCGCTGTGGTAGAGTTTTATTTAAAAATAAAGTTAAATAAGTCTTTTTTACTGTGGGACTAATCCTGGCCGTTAGCACACGCTGAAGAAATAGAGACATTCTCAAAAACTACATCTCATCGTCTTCTTGGCGGTATCAATCCGTTTGAGTTACAACGGTTGCGTCACATATTCGTATCAACATGTATTTAGCGATAGTATTCTGATATTACTAGGTTGCATCGCCTTTAACAGTGAATCGATTGACTGTGGGTCTTAATTGAACTAACTTTCGACTGTGACCTTATAAATGTTAAAAATGAGCTAGTTTGACTACAAGAAATAATATTCTTCTTAATTTGACATGATTGCTGGAACTGAGCGATTACACTGGGCGCTGTGGTAGCACTTTATTAAAAAATTAGAATAAATAAGTCATTTTTTACTGTGGGACCAATCCTAGTTGTTAGTTCGCGCTGAAGTAATAGAGAAAGTTTCAAGAACTATATTTCATTGACTTACTAACGGTGTCAATCCGTTTGAGTTACAACGGTTGCGTCACATATTCGTACCAACATGTATTTAGTGATTTCCTTCCGATATTTCTAAGTTATATCGCTTTTAACAGTGAAACGATTGACGGTGGGAATTAATTAAACTGACTCTGGACTATGTCCTTATAAATGTGACAGATGAGCGAATTGGTCTCCAAGGAATAACTTTCTTCTTAATTTGACGTGATGGCTGGAATTCAGCGAGTACATTAGGCTCTGTGGAAGCGCTTTATTTAAAAATTTAGATAAATAAGTCTTTTCCTACTGTGGGAAAAATCCTGGCCGTTAGCACGAGCTGAATAAAGAGGAACAGTTCCAAAGACTACATTTCATTGACTTTCTAGCGGTATAAATCCGTTTGAGTTACAACGGTTGCGTCACATATTTGTACCAACATGTATTTAGCGATGGTATTCGGATATTACTGGGTTGCATCGCTTTTAACAGTGAAACGTTTGACTGTGGGACTTAATTAAACTGATTTTGGACTTTGACCTCATAAATGTGATAAAAGAACCACTTTGACTACAAGAAATAACATTCTTCTTAATTTGACATGATTGCTGGAACTCAGCGATTACACTGGGCGCTGTGGCAGCGCTTTATTAAAAATTTAAATAAAAAAGTCATTTTTTACTGTGGGACCAATCCAAGCCGTTAGTTCGCGCTGAAGAAATAGAGACAGTTTAAAAAACTACATTTCATTGAATTTCTAACGGTGTCAATCCGTTTGAGTTAGAACGGTTGTGTCACATATTCGTACCAACATGTATTTAGTGATTTTTTTTCCGATATTACCAAGTTGTATCGCTTTTAACAATGAAACGATTGACTCTGGGAATTAATTGAACTTATTCTAGACTGTGACCTTATAAATGTGATGAATGAGCTAATTGGACTGCATGAAGTATCTTTCTTCTTAAATTGACATGATTGCTGGAATTCAGAGATTACAATAGGCTCTGTGGTAGCGTTTTATATAAAAATTTAGAAAAATAAGTCTTTTTTTACTGTGGGACCAATCCTGGCCGTTAGCACGCACTGAAGAAATAGAGACATTCTCAAAAACTTCATTTCATTGACTTCTTGGCAGTATCAATCCGTTTGAGTTACAACAGTTGCGTCACATATTAGTCCCCACTTATATTTAGCAATAGTATTCGGGTATTACTATGTTGCATCGCTTTTAACAGTGAAACGTTTGACTGTGGGACTTAATTGAACTGATTCTGGACTGTGACCTTGTAAATTCGATAAATGAACCAATTTGACTACAATAAGTAATATTCTTCTTAATTTGACTTGAATTCTGAAACTCAGCGATTGCAGTGGGCGCTGTGGTAGAGTTTTATTTAAAAATTAAGTTAAATAAGTCTTTTTTTACTGTGGGACTAATCCTGGCCGTTAGCACGAGCTGAATAAAGAGGAACAGTTCCAAAGACTACATTTCATAGACTTTCTAGTGGTATAAATCCGTTTGAGTTACAATGGTTGCGTCACATATTCGTATCAACATGTATTTAGCTATAGTATTCTGATATTACTAGGTTGCATCGCCTTTAACAGTGAAACGATTGACTGTGGGTCTTAATTGAACTAACTTTTGACTGTGACCTGATAAATGTTAAAAATGAGCCAGTTTGACTTCAGGAAATAACATTCTTCTTAATTTGACATGATTGCTGGAACTGAGCGATTACACTGGGCGCTGTGGTAGCACTTTATTAAAAATTTAGGATAAATAAGTCATTTTTTACTGTTGGACCAATCCTAGCCGTTAGTTCGCGCTGAAGAAATAGAGAAAGTTTCAAGAACTACATTTCATTGATTTACTAACGGTGTCAATCCGTTTGAGTTACAACGGTTGCGTCACATATTCGTACCAACATGTATTTAGTGATTTTCTTCCGATATTTCTAAGTTATATCGCATTTAACAGTGAAATGATTGTCGGTGGGAATTACTTGAACTGACTCTGGACTATGTCCTTATAAATGTGACAGATGAGCTAATTGGTCTCCAAGGAATAACTTTCTTCTTAATTTGACGTGATGGCTGGAATTCAGCGAGTACATTAGGCTCTGTGGAAGCGCTTTATTTAAAAATTTAGATAAATAAGTCTTTTCCTACTGTGGGAAAAATCCTGGCCGTTAGCACGAGCTGAACAAAGAGGAACAGTTCCAAAGACTACATTTCATTGACTATCTAGCGGTATAAATCTGTTTGAGTTAAAACGGTTGCGTCACATATTCGTACCAACATGTATTTAGCGATAGTATTCGAATATTACTGGGTTGCATCGCTTTTAACAGTGAAACGTTTGACTGTGGGACTTAATTAAACTGATTTTGGACTTTGACCTCATAAATGTGATAAATGAGCCAGTTTCACTACAAGAAATAACATTCTTCTTAATTTGACATGATTGCTGAAACTCAGCGATTACACTGGGCGCTGTAGCAGCGCTTTATTAAAAATTTAAATAAAAAAGTCATTTTTTACTGTGGGACCAATCCAAGCCGTTAGTTCGCGCTGAAGAAATAGAGACAGTTTAAAAAGCTACATTTCATTGACTTTCTAACGGTGTCAATCCGTTTGAGTTAGAACGGTTGCGTCACATATTCGTACCAACATGTATTTAGTGATTTTTTTCCGATTTTACCAAATTGTATCGCTTTTAACAATGAAACGATTGACTCTGGGAATTAATTGAACTGATTCTAGACTGTGACCTTATAAATGTGATGAATGAGCCAATTGGACTGCATGAAGTAACATTCCTCTTAAATTGACATGATTGCTGGAATTCAGCGATTACAATAGGCTCTGTGGTAGCGTTTTATATAAAAATTTAGATAAATAAGTCTTTTTTTACTGTGGGACCAATCCTGGCCGTTAGCACGCACTGAAGAAATAGAGACATTCTCAAAAACTTCATTTCATTGACTTCTTGGCAGTATCAATCCGTTTGAGTTACAACGGTTGCGTCACATATTCGTACCAACCTGTATTTAGTGATATCTTTTCGATGTTACTAAGTTATATTGCTTTTAACAGTGAAACGATTGACTGTGGAACTTAATTGAACTAACTTTGGACTGTGACCTTATAAATGTGATAAGTGAGCCAACTGGAACCAAAAAGTAACATTCTTCTTAATTTTACATGATTGCCGGAACTCAGCGTTTACACTGGGCGCTGTGGTAGCACTTTATTTAAAAATTTAAATAAAAAGGTCATTTTTCACTGTGGGACCAAACCTAGCCGTTATCGCGCGCTGAAGAAATAGAGCCATTCTCTAAAATTACATTTCATCGACTTCTTGGCGGTATCAATCCGTTTGAGTTACAACGGTTACGTCACATTTACGTACCAACATGTTTTTAGCGATAGTATTCTGATATTACTAGGTTGCATCGCCTTTAACAGTGAAACGATTGACTGTGGGACTTAATTGAACTGATTTTGGACTTTGACCTTATAAATGTGACAAATGAGTCAGTTTAACTACAAGAAGTAACATTCTTCTAAATTTGACTTGATTGCTGGAACTCAGCGATTGCACCGGGCGCTGTGGTAGAGTTTTATTTAAAAAAAGTTAAATAAGTCATTTTTTACTGTGGGACCAATCCCAGCCGTTATCGCACGCTGAAGAAATAGCGACAGTTTCAAAAACTACATTTCATTGACTTTCTAACGGTGTCAATCCGTTTGAGTTACAACGGTTGCGTCACATATTCGTACCAACATGTATTTAGTGATTTTCTTCCGATATTTCTAAGTTATATCGCATTTAACAGTGAAATGATTGACGGTGGGAATTACTTGAACTGACTCTGGACTATGTCCTTATAAATGTGACAGATGAGCTAATTGGTCTCCAAGGAATAACTTTCTTCTTAATTTGACGTGATGGCTGGAATTCAGCGAGTACATTAGGCTCTGTGGAAGCGCTTTATTTAAAAATTTAGATAAATAAGTCTTTTCCTACTGTGGAAAAATCCTGGCCGTTAGCACGAGCTGAATAAAGAGGAACAGTTCCAAAGACTACATTTCATTGACTTTCTAGCGGTATAAATCCGTTTGAGTTAAAACGGTTGCGTCACATATTCGTACCAACATGTATTTAGCGATAGTATTCGAATATTACTGGGTTGCATCGCTTTTAACAGTGAAACGTTTGACTGTGGGACTTAATTAAACTGATTTTGGACTTTGACCTCATAAATGTGATAAATGAGCCAGTTTCACTACAAGAAATAACATTCTTCTTAATTTGACGTGATTGCTGAAACTCAGCGATTACACTGGGCGCTGTAGCAGCGCTTTATTAAAAATTTAAATAAAAAAGTCATTTTTTACTGTGGGACCAATCCAAGCCGTTAGTTCGCGCTGAAGAAATAGAGACAGTTTAAAAACTTCATTTCATTGACTTCTTGGCAGTATCAATCCGTTTGAGTTACAACGGTTGCGTCACATATTAGTCCCCACATATATTTAGCAATAGTATTCGGGTATTACTATGTTGCATCGCTTTTAACAGTGAAACGTTTGACTGTGGGACTTAATTGAACTGATTCTGGACTGTGACCTTGTAAATTCGATAAATGAACCAATTTGACTACAATAAGTAATATTCTTCTTAATTTGACTTGAATTCTGAAACTCAGCGATTGCAGTGGGCGCTGTGGTAGAGTTTTATTTAAAAATTAAGTTAAATAAGTCTTTTTTTACTGTGGGACTAATCCTGGCCGTTAGCACGAGCTGAATAAAGAGGAACAGTTCCAAAGACTACATTTCATAGACTTTCTAGCGGTATAAATCCGTTTGAGTTACAATGGTTGCGTCACATATTCGTATCAACATGTATTTAGCGATAGTATTCTGATATTACTAGGTTGCATCGCCTTTAACAGTGAAACGATTGACTGTGGGTCTTAATTGAACTAACTTTCGACTGTGACCTGATAAATGTTAAAAATGAGCCAGTTTGACTTCAGGAAATAACATTCTTCTTAATTTGACATGATTGCTGGAACTGAGCGATTACACTGGGCGCTGTGGTAGCACTTTATTAAAAAATTAGGATAAATAAGTCATTTTTTACTGTTGGACCAATCCTAGCCGTTAGTTCGCGCTGAAGAAATAGAGAAAGTTTCAAGAACTACATTTCATTGACTTACTAACGGTGTCAATCCGTTTGAGTTACAACGGTTGCGTCACATATTCGTACCAACATGTATTTAGTGATTTTCTTCCGATATTTCTAAGTTATATCGCATTTAACAGTGAAATGATTGTCGGTGGGAATTACTTGAACTGACTCTGGACTATGTCCTTATAAATGTGACAGATGAGCTAATTGGTCTCCAAGGAATAACTTTCTTCTTAATTTGACGTGATGGCTGGAATTCAGCGAGTACATTAGGCTCTGTGGAAGCGCTTTATTTAAAAATTTAGATAAATAAGTCTTTTCCTACTGTGGGAAAAATCCTGGCCGTTAGCACGAGCTGAATAAAGAGGAATAGTTCCAAAGACTACATTTCATTGACTATCTAGCGGTATAAATCTGTTTGAGTTAAAACGGTTGCGTCACATATTCGTACCAACATGTATTTAGCGATAGTATTCGAATATTACTGGGTTGCATCGCTTTTAACAGTGAAACGTTTGACTGTGGGACTTAATTAAACTGATTTTGGACTTTGACCTCATAAATGTGATAAATGAGCCAGTTTCACTACAAGAAATAACATTCTTCTTAATTTGACATGATTGCTGAAACTCAGCGATTACACTGGGCGCTGTAGCAGCGCTTTATTAAAAATTTAAATAAAAAAGTCATTTTTTACTGTGGGACCAATCCAAGCCGTTAGTTCGCGCTGAAGAAATAGAGACAGTTTAAAAAGCTACATTTCATTGACTTTCTAACGGTGTCAATCCGTTTGAGTTAGAACGGTTGCGTCACATATTCGTACCAACATGTATTTAGTGATTTTTTTCCGATTTTACCAAATTGTATCGCTTTTAACAATGAAACGATTGACTCTGGGAATTAATTGAACTGATTCTAGACTGTGACCTTATAAATGTGATGAATGAGCCAATTGGACTGCATGAAGTAACATTCCTCTTAAATTGACATGATTGCTGGAATTCAGCGATTACAATAGGCTCTGTGGTAGCGTTTTATATAAAAATTTAGATAAATAAGTCTTTTTTTACTGTGGGACCAATCCTGGCCGTTAGCACGCACTGAAGAAATAGAGACATTCTCAAAAACTTCATTTCATTGACTTCTTGGCAGTATCAATCCGTTTGAGTTACAACGGTTGCGTCACATATTCGTACCAACCTGTATTTAGTGATATCTTTTCGATGTTACTAAGTTATATTGCTTTTAACAGTGAAACGATTGACTGTGGAACTTAATTGAACTAACTTTGGACTGTGACCTTATAAATGTGATAAGTGAGCCAACTGGAACCAAGAAGTAACATTCTTCTTAATTTTACATGATTGCCGGAACTCAGCGTTTACACTGGGCGCTGTGGTAGCACTTTATTTAAAAATTTAAATAAAAAGGTCATTTTTCACTGTGGGACCAAACCTAGCCGTTATCGCGCGCTGAAGAAATAGAGCCATTCTCTAAAACTACATTTCATCGACTTCTTGGCGGTATCAATCCGTTTGAGTTACAACGGTTACGTCACATTTACGTACCAACATGTTTTTAGCGATAGTATTCTGATATTACTAGGTTGCATCGCCTTTAACAGTGAAACGATTGACTGTGGGACTTAATTGAACTGATTTTGGACTTTGACTTTATAAATGTGACAAATGAGTCAGTTTAACTACAACAAGTAACATTCTTCTAAATTTGACTTGATTGCTGGAACTCAGCGATTGCACCGGGCGCTGTGGTAGAGTTTTATTTAAAAAAAGTTAAATAAGTCATTTTTTACTGTGGGACCAATCCCAGCCGTTATCGCACGCTGAAGAAATAGCGACAGTTTCAAAAACTACATTTCATTGACTTTCTAACGGTATCAATCCGTTTGAGTTACAACGGTTGTGCGAAATATTCGTCCCCACATGTATTCAGCGATAGTATTTGGATATTACTAGGTTGCATCGCTTTTAACAGTGAAACGATTGATTGTGGGACTTAACTGAACTGATTCTGGACTGTGACCTTGTAAATGCGATAAATGAGCCTATTGGGCACCAAGGAATAACATTTTTCTTTATTCGACATGTTTGCTGGAATTCAGCAATTACACTGGGCGCTGTGGTAGTGCTTTATTTAAAAATTTAGATAAATAAGTCTTTTTTACTGTGGGACTAATCCTGGCCGTTAGCACGCGCTGAAGAAATAGAGACATTCTCAAAAACTACATTTCATCGACTTCTTGGCGGTATCAATCCGTTTGAGTTACAACGGTTGCGTCACATACTCGTACCAGCATGTATTTAGTGATTTTTTTCCGATATTACCAAGTTGTATCGCTTTTAACAGTGAAACGATTGACTCTGGGAATTAATTGAACTGATTCTAGACTGTGACCTTATAAATGTGATGAATGAGCCAATTGGACTGCATGAAGTAACATTCTTCTTAAATTGACATGATTGCTGGAATTCAGCGATTACAATAGGTTCTGTGGTAGCGTTTTATATAAAAATTTAGATAAATAAGTCTTTTTTTACTGTGCGACCAATCCTGGCCGTTAGCACGCACTGAAGAAATAGAGACATTCTCAAAAACTTCATTTCATTGACTTCTTGGCAGTATCAATCCGTTTGAGTTACAACGGTTCCGTCACATATTCGTACCAACCTGTATTTAGTGATATCTTTCCGATATTACTAAGTTATATTGCTTTCAACAGTGAAGCAATTGACTGTGGGACTTAACTGAACTGATTCTGGACTGTGACCTTGTAAATGCGATAAATGAGCCTATTGGGCACCAAGGAATAACATTTTTCTTAATTCGACATGATTGATGGAGCTGAGCGATTACGCTGGGCGCTGTGGTAGCACTTTATTAAAAAATTTAAATAAAAAAGTCATTTTTTACTGTGGGACCAATCCTAGCCGTTATCGCGCGCTGAAGAAATAGCGACAGTTTCAAAAACTACATTTCATTGACTTTCTAACGGTATCAATCCATTTCAGTTACAACTGTTGCGTCACATATTAGTCCCCATATATATTTAGCAATAGTATTCGGGTATTACTATGTTGCATTGCTTTTAACAGTGAAACGTTTGACTGTGGGACTTAATTGAACTGATTCTGGACTGTGAGCTTGTAAATTCGATAAATGAACCAATTTGACTACAATAAGTAATATTCTTTTTAATTTGACTTGATTGCTGAAACTCAGCGATTGCAGTGGGCGCTGTGGTAGAGTTTTATTAAAAAATTAGGATAAATAAGTCATTTTTTACTGTGGGACCAATCCTAGCCGTTAGTTCTCGCTGAAGAAATAGAGAAAGTTTCAAGAACTATATTTCATTGACTTAGTAACGGTGTCAATCCGTTTGAGTTACAACGGTTGCGTCATATATTCGTATCAACATGTATTTAGCGATAGTATTCTGATATTACTAGGTTGCATCGCCTTTAACAGTGAAACGATTGACTGTGGGTCTTAATTGAACTAACTTTCGACTGTGACCTTATAAATGTTAAAAATGAGCCAGCTAGACTACAAGAAATAGCATTCTTCTTAATTTGACTTGATTGCTGGAAATCAGCGATCGCACTGGGCGCTGTGGTAGAACTTTATTAAAAAATTAGGATAAATAAGTCATTTTTTACTGTGGGACCAATCCTAGCCGTTAGTTCGCGCTGAAGAAATAGAGAAAGTTTCAAGAACTATATTTCATTGACTTAGTAACGGTGTCAATCCGTTTGAGTTACAACGGTTGCGTCACATATTCGTACCAACATGTATTTAGTGATTTCCTTCCGATATTTCTAAGTTATATCGCTTTTAACAGTGAAACGATTGACGGTGGGAATTAATTGAACTGACTCTGGACTATGTCCTTATAAATGTGACAGATGTGCGAATTGGTCTCCAAGGAATAACTTTCTTCTTAATTTGACGTGATGGCTATAATTCAGCGAGTACATTAGGCTCTGTGGAAGCGCTTTATTTAAAAATTTAGATAAATAAGTCTTTTCCTACTGTGGGAAAAATCCTGGCTGTTAGCACGAGCTGAATAAAGAGGAACAGTTCCAAAGACTACATTTCATTGACTTTCTAGCGGTATAAATCCGTTTGAGTTACAACGGTTGCGTCACATATTCGTACCAACATGTATTTAGCGATGGTATTCGGATATTACTGGGTTGCATCGCTTTTAACAGTGAAACGTTTGACTGTGGGACTTAATTAAACTGATTTTGGACTTTGACCTCATAAATGTGATAAATGAGCCAGTTTGACTACAAGAAATAACATTCTTCTTAATTTGACATGATTGCTGGAACTCAACGATTACACTGGGCTCTGTGGCAGCGCTTTATTAAAAATTTAAATAAAAAAGTCATTTTTTACTGTGGGACCAATCCAAGCCGTTAGTTCGCGCTGAAGAAATAGAGACAGTTTAAAAAACTATATTTCATTGACTTTCTAACGGTGTCAATCCGTTTGAGTTAGAACGGTTGCGTCACATATTCGTACCAACATGTATTTAGTGATTTTTTTCCGATATTACCAAGTTGTATTGCTTTTAACAATGAAACGATTGACTCTGGGAATTAATTGAACTTATTCTAGACTGTGACCTTATAAATGTGATGAATGAGCTAATTGGACTGCATGAAGTAACATTCTTCTTAAATTGACATGATTGCTGGAATTCAGCGATTACAATAGGCTCGGTGGTAGCGTTTTATATAAAAATTTAGAAAAATAAGCCTTTTTTTACTGTGGGACCAATCCTGGCCATTAGCACGCACTGAAGAAATAGAGACATTCTCAAAAACTTCATTTCATTGACTTCTTGGCAGTATCAATCCGTTTGAGTTACAACGGTTGCGTCACATATTAGTCCCCACATATATTTAGCAATAGTATTCGGGTATTACTATGTTGCATCGCTTTTAATAGTGAAACGTTTGACTGTGGGACTTAATTGAACTGATTCTGGACTGTGACCTTGTAAATTCGATAAATGAACCAATTTGACTACAATAAGTAATATTCTTCTTAATTTGACTTGAATTCTGAAACTCAGCGATTGGAGTGGGCGCTGTGGTAGAGTTTTATTTAAAAATTAAGTTAAACAAGTCTTTTTTTACTGTGGGACTAATCCTGGCCGTTAGCACGAGCTGAATAAAGAGGAACAGTTCCAAAGACTACATTTCATTGACTTTCTAGCGGTATAAATCCGTTTGAGTTACAACGGTTGCGTCACATATTCGTATCAACATGTATTTAGCGATAGTATTCTGATATTACTAGGTTGCATCGCCTTTAACAGTGAAACGATTGACTGTGGGTCTTAATTGAACTAACTTTCGACTGTGACCTCATAAATGTTAAAAATGAGCCAGTTTGACTTCAGGAAATAACATTCTTCTTAATTTGACATGATTGCTGGAACTGAGCCATTACACTTGGCGCTGTGGTAGCACTTTATTAAAAAATTAGGATAAATAAGTCATTTTTTACTGTGGGACCAATCCTAGCCGTTAGTTCGCGCTGAAGAAATAGTTAAAGTTTCAAAAACTACATTTCATTGACTTACTAACGGTGTCAATCCGTTTGAGATAGAACGGTTGCGTCACATATTCGTACCAACATGTATTTAGTGATTTTCTTTCGATATTTCTAAGTTATATCGCATTTAACAGTGAAACGACTGACGGTGGGAATTAATTGAACTGACTCTGGACTATGTCCTTATAAATGTGACAGATGAGCGAATTGGTCTCCAAGGAATAACTTTCTTCTTAATTTGACGGGATGGCTGGAATTCAGCGAGTACATTAGGCTCTGTGGAAGCGCTTTATTTAAAAATTTAGATAAATAAGTCTTTTCCTACTGTGGGAAAAATCCTGGCCGTTAGCACGAGCTGAATAAAGAGGAACAGTTCCAAAGACTACATTTCATTGACTTTCTAGCGGTATAAATCCGTTTGAGTTACAACGGTTGCGTCACATATTCGTACCAACATGTATTTAGCGATAGTATTCGAATATTACTGGGTTGCATCGCTTTTAACAGTGAAACGTTTGACTGTGGGATTTAATTAAACTGATTTTGGACTTTGACCTCATAAATGTGATAAATGAGCCAGTTTGACTACAAGAAATAACATTCTTCTTAATTTCACATGATTGCTGGAACTCAGCGATTACACTGGGCGCTGTGGCAGCGCTTTATTAAAAATTTAAATAAAAAAGTCATTTTTTACTGCGGGACCAATCCAAGCCGTTAGTTCGCGCTGAAGAAATAGAGACAGTTTAAAAAGCTACATTTCATTGACTTTCTAACGGTGTCAATCCGTTTGAGTTACAACGGTTGCGTCAAATATTCGTATCAACATGTATTTAGCGATAGTATTCTGATATTACTAGGTTGCATCGCCTTTAACAGTGAAACGATTGACTGTGGGTCTTAATTGAACTAACTTTCGACTGTGACCTCATAAATGTTAAAAATGAGCCAGTTTGACTTCAGGAAATAACATTCTTCTTAATTTGACATGATTGCTGGAACTGAGCCATTACACTTGGCGCTGTGGTAGCACTTTATTAAAAAATTAGGATAAATAAGTCATTTTTTACTGTGGGACCAATCCTAGCCGTTAGTTCGCGCTGAAGAAATAGCTAAAGTTTCAAGAACTACATTTCATTGACTTACTAACGGTGTCAATCCGTTTGAGTTACAACGGTTGCGTCACATATTCGTACCAACATGTATTTAGTGATTTTTTTCCGATATTACCAAATTGTATCATTTTTAACAGTGAAACGATTGACTCTGGGAATTAATTGAACTGATTCTAGACACGTCCCCACATGTATTCAGCGATAGTATTTGGATATTACTATGTTGCATCGCTTTTAACAGTGAAACGATTGACTGTGGGACTTAACTGAACTGATTCTGGACTGTGACCTTGTAAATGCGATAAATGAGCCTATTGGGCACCAAGGAATAACATTTTTCTTAATTTGACATGATTGCTGGAATTCAGCAATTACACTGGGCGCTGTGGTAGTGCTTCATTTAAAAATTTAGATAAATAAGTCTTTTTTACTGTGGGACTAATCTTGGCCGTTAGCACGCGCTGAAGAAATAGAGACATTCTCAAAAACTACATTTCATCGACTTCTTGGCGGTATCAATCCGTTTGAGTTACAACGGTTACGTCACATATTCGTACCAACATGTTTTTAGCGATAGTATTCTGATATTACTAGGTTGCATCGCCTTTAACAGTGAAACGATTGACTGTGGGAATTAATTGAACTGATTTTGGACTTTGACCTTATAAATGTGACAAATGAGCCAGTTTAACTACAAGAAGTAACATTCTTCTAAATTTGATTGATTGCTGGAACTCAGCGATTGTACCGGACGCTGTGGTAGAGTTTCATTTAAAAAAAGTTAAATAAGTCATTTTTTACTGTGGGACCAATCCTGGCCGTTAGCACGCACTGAAGAAATAGAGACATTCTCAAAAACTTCATTTCATTAATTTCTTGGCAGTATCAATCCGTTTGAGTTACAACGGTTCCGTCACATATTCGTACCAACCTGTATTTAGTGATATCTTTCCGATATTACCAAGTTGTATCCCTTTTAACAGTGAAACGATTGACTGTGGGACTTAATTGAACTGATTTTGGACTTTGACCTTATAAATGTGACAAATGAGCCAGTTTAACTACAAGAAGTAACATTCTTTTTAATTTGACGTGATTGCTGGAACTCAGCGATAGCACTAGGCGCTGTGGTAGAGTTTTATTTAAAAATTAAGATAAATAAGTTATTTTTCACTGTGGGACCAATCCTAGCCGTTAGTTCGCGCTGAAGAAATAGAGACACTCTCAAAAACTACATTTCATGGAATTCTTGGCGGTATCAATCCGGTTGAGTTACAACGGTTGCGTCACATATTCGTACCATCATGTATTTAGCGATATTTTTCCGCTATTACTAAGTTGCATCGCTTTTAACAGTGAAACGATTGACTGTGGGACTTAACTGAACTGATTCTGGACTGTGACCTTGTAAATGCGATAAATGAGCCTATTGGGCACCAAGGAATAACATTTTTCTTAATTCGACATGATTGCTGGAATTCAGCAATTACACTGGGCGCTGTGGTAGTACTTCATTTAAATATTTAGATAAATAAGTCTTTTTTACTGTGGGACTAATCCTGGCCGTTAGCACGCGCTGAAGAAATAGAGACATTCTCAAAAACTACATTTCATCGACTTCTTGGCGGTATCAATCCGTTTGAGTTACAACGGTTGCGTCACATATTCGTATCAACATGTATTTAGCGATAGTATTCTGATATTACTAGGTTGCATCGCCTTTAACCGTGAAACGATTGACTGTGGGACTTAATTGAACTAACTTTCGACTGTGACCTGATAAATGTTAAAAATGAGCCAGTTTGACTACAAGAAATAACATTTTTCTTCATTTGACACGATTGCTGGAGCTGAGCGATTACGCTGGGCGCTGTGGTAGCACTTTATTAAAAAAGTTAAATAAAAAAGTCATTTTTTACTGTGGGACCAATCCTAGCCGTTATCGCGCGCGGAAGAAATAGCGACAGTTTCAAAAACTACATTTCATTGACTTTCTAACGGTATCAATCCATTTGAGTTACAACAGTTGCGTCACATATTAGTCCCCACATATATTTAGCAATAGTATTCGGGTATTACTATGTTGCATCGCTTTTAACGGTGACACGTTTGACTGTGGGACTTAATTGAACTGATTCTGGACTGTGATCTTGTAAATTCGATAAATGAACCAATTTGACTACAATAAGTAATATTCTTCTTAATTTGACTTGATTGCTGAAACTCAGCGATTGCAGTGGGCGCTGTGGTAGAGTTTTATTTAAAAATTAAGTTAAATAAGTCTTTTTTTAATGTGGGACTAATCCTGGCCGTTATCACGCGCTGAAGAAATAGAGACATTCTCAAAAACTACATCTCATCGTCTTCTTGGCGGTATCAATCCGTTTGAGTTACAACGGTTGCGTCACATATTCGTATCAACATGTATTTAGCGATTGTATTCTGATATTACTAGGTTGCATCGCCTTTAACAGTGAAACGATTGACTGTTGGTCTTAATTGAAATATCTTTCGACTGTGACCTGATAAATGTTAAAAATGATCCAGTTTGACTACAAGAAATAACATTCTTTTTAATTTGACATGATTGCTGGAGCTGAGCGATTACAATGGGCGCTGTGGTAGCACTTTGTTAAAAAATTAGGATAAATAAGTCATTTTTTACTGTGAGACCAATCCTAGCCGTTAGTTCGCGCTGAAGAAATAGGGAAAGTTTCAAGAACTACATTTAATTGACTTACTAACGGTGTCAATCCGTTTGAGTTACAACGGTTGCGTCACATATTCGTACCAACATGTATTTAGTGATTTTCTTCCGATATTTCTAAGTTATATCGCTTTTAACAGTGAAACGATTGACGGTGGGAATTAATTGAACTGACTCTGGACTATGTCCTTATAAATGTGACAGATGAGCAAATTGGTCTCCAAGGAGTAACTTTCTTCTTAATTTGACCTGATGACTGGAATTCAGCGAGTACATTAGGCTCTGTGGAAGCGCTTTATTTAAAAATTTAGATAAATAAGTCTTTTCCTACTGTGGGAAAAATCCTGGCAGTTAGCACGTGCTGAATAAAGAGGAACAGTTCCAAAGACTACATTTCATTGACTTTCTAGCGGTATAACTCCGTTTGAGTTACAACGGTTGCGTCACATATTCGTACCAACATTTATTTAGCGATAGTATTCGGATATTACTGGGTTGCATCGCTTATAACAGTGAAACGTTTGACTGTGGGACTTAATTAAACTGATTTTGGACTTTGACCTTATAAATGTGATAAATGAGCCATTTTGACTACAAGAAATAACATTCTTCTTAATTTGACATGATTGCTGGAACTCAGCGATTACACTGGGCGCTGTGGAAGCGCTTTATTAAAAATTTAAATAAAAAAGGCATTTTTTACTGTGGGACCAATCCAAGCCGTTAGTTCGCGCTGAAAAAATAGAGACATTCTCAAAAACTACATTTCATTAACTTCTTGGCCGTATCAATCCGTTTGAGTTACAACAGTTGCGTCACATATTCGTACCAACATGTATTTAGCGATATTTTTCTGATATTACTAGGTTGCATCGCCTTTAACAATGAAATGATTGACTGTGGGATTTAATTGAACTAACTTTGGACTGTGACCTGATAAATGTAATAAATAAGCCAGTTTGACTACAAGAAATAACGTTCTTCTTAATTCGACATGATTGCTGGAATTTAGCAATTACACTGGGCGCTGTGGTAGTGCTTTATTTAAAAATTTAGATAAATAAGTCTTTTTTACTGTGGGACCAATCCTAGCCGTTATCGCGCGCGGAAGAAATAGCGACAGTTTCATAAGCTACATTTCAGTGACTTTCTCACGGTATCAATCCATTTGAGTTACAACTGTTGCGTCATATATTAGTCCCCACATATATTTAGCAATAGTATTCGGGTATTACTATCTTGCATCGCTTTTAACAGTGAAACGTTTGACTGTGGGACTTAATTGAACTGATTCTGGACTGTGACCTTGTAAATTCGATAAATGAACCAATTTGACTACAATAAGTAATATTCTTCTTAATTTGACTTGATTGCTGAAACTCAGCGATTGCAGTGGGCGCTGTGGTAGAGTTTTATTTAAAAATTAAGTTAAATAAGTCTTTTTTTACTGTGGGACTAATCCTGGCCGTTATCACGCGCTGAAAAAATAGAGACATTCTCAAAAACTACATCTCATCGTCTTCTTGGCGGTATCAATCCGTTTGAGTTACAACGGTTGTGTCACATATTCGTATCAACATGTATTTAGCGATTGTATTCTGATATTACTAGGTTGCATCGCCTTTAACAGTGAAACGATTGACTGTTGGTCTTAATTGAAATAACTTTCGACTGTGACCTGATAAATGTTAAAAATGAGCCAGTTTGACTACAAGAAATAACATTCTTCTTAATTTGACATGATTGCTGGAGCTGAGCGATTACACTGGGCGCTGTGGTAGCACTTTGTTATAAAATTAGGATAAATAAGTCTTTTTTTACTGTGGGACCAATCCTAGCCGTTAGTTCGCGCTGAAGAAATAGGGAAAGATTGAAGAACTACATTTCATTGACTTACTAACGGTGTCAATTCGTTTGAGTTACAACGGTTGCGTCAAATATTCGTACCAACATGTATTTAGCGATATTTTTCTGATATTACTAGGTTGCGTCACCTTTAACAATGAAATGATTGACTGTGGGATTTAATTGAACTAACTTTGGACTCTGACCTGATAAATGTAATAAATAAGCCAGTTTGACTACAAGAAATAACATTCTTCTTAATTTGACACGATTGCTGGAGCTGAGCGATTACGCTGGGCGCTGTGGTAGCACTTTATTAAAAAATTTAAAAAAAAAAGTCATTTTTTACTGTGGGACCAATCCTAGCCGTTATCGCGCGCGGAAGAAATAGCGACAGTTTCAAAAGCTACATTTCATTGACTTTCTAACGGTATCAATCCATTTGAGTTACAACTGTTGCGTCATATAGTAGTCCTCACATATATTTAGCAATAGTATTCGGGTATTACTATATTGCATCGCTTTTAACAGTGAAACGTTTGACTGTGTGACTTAATTGAACTGATTCTGGACTGTGACCTTGTAAATTCGATAAATGAACCAATTTGACTACAATAAGTAATATTCTTCTTAATTTGACTTGATTGCTGAAACTCAGCGATTGCAATGGGCGCTGTGGTAGAGTTTTATTTAAAAATTAAGTTAAATAAGTCTTTTTTTACTGTGGGACTAATCCTGGCCGTTAGCACGCGCTGAAGAAATAGAGACATTCTCAAAAACTACATCTCATCGTCTTCTTGGCGGTATCAATCCGTTTGAGTTACAACGGTTGAGTCACATATTCGTATCAACATGTATTTAGCGATTGTATTCTGATATTACTAGGTTGCATCGCCTTTAACAGTGAAACGATTGACTGTGGGTCTTAATTGAACTAACTTTCGACTGTGACCTGATAAATGTTAAAAATGAGCCAGTTTGACTACAAGAAATAACATTCTTCTTAATTTGACATGATTGCTGAAACTGAGCGATTACACTGGGCACTGTGGTAGCACTTTGTTAAAAAATTAGGATAAATCAGTCATTTTTTACTGTGGGACCAATCCTAGCCGTTAGTTCGCGCTGAAGAAATAGAGAAAGTTTCAAGAACTACATTTCATTGACTTACTAACGGAGTCAATCCGTTTGAGTTACAACGGTTGGGTCACATATTCGTACCAACATGTATTTAGTGATTTTCTTCCGATATTTCTAAGTTATATCGCTTTTAACAGTGAAACGATTGACGGTGGGAATTAATTGAACTGACTCTGGACTATGTCCTTATAAATGTGACAGATGAGCAAATTGGTCTCCAAGGAGTAACTTTCTTCTTAATTTGACCTGATGACTGGAATTCAGCGAGTACATTAGGCTCTGTGGAAGCGCTTTATTTAAAAATTTAGATAAATAAGTCTTTTCCTACTGTGGGAAAAATCCTGGCAGTTAGCACGTGCTGAATAAAGAGGAACAGTTCCAAAGACTACATTTCATTGACTTTCTAGCGGTATAACTCCGTTTGAGTTACAACGGTTGCGTCACATATTCGTACCAACATTTATTTAGCGATAGTATTCGGATATTACTGGGTTGCATCGCTTATAACAGTGAAACGTTTGACTGTGGGACTTAATTAAACTGATTTTGGACTTTGACCTTATAAATGTGATAAATGAGCCATTTTGACTACAAGAAATAACATTCTTCTTAATTTGACATGATTGCTGGAACTCAGCGATTACACTGGGCGCTGTGGAAGCGCTTTATTAAAAATTTAAATAAAAAAGGCATTTTTTACTGTGGGACCAATCCAAGCCGTTAGTTCGCGCTGAAAAAATAGAGACATTCTCAAAAACTACATTTCATTAACTTCTTGGCCGTATCAATCCGTTTGAGTTACAACAGTTGCGTCACATATTCGTACCAACATGTATTTAGCGATATTTTTCTGATATTACTAGGTTGCATCGCCTTTAACAATGAAATGATTGACTGTGGGATTTAATTGAACTAACTTTGGACTGTGACCTGATAAATGTAATAAATAAGCCAGTTTGACTACAAGAAATAACGTTCTTCTTAATTCGACATGATTGCTGGAATTTAGCAATTACACTGGGCGCTGTGGTAGTGCTTTATTTAAAAATTTAGATAAATAAGTCTTTTTTACTGTGGGACCAATCCTAGCCGTTATCGCGCGCGGAAGAAATAGCGACAGTTTCATAAGCTACATTTCAGTGACTTTCTCACGGTATCAATCCATTTGAGTTACAACTGTTGCGTCATATATTAGTCCCCACATATATTTAGCAATAGTATTCGGGTATTACTATCTTGCATCGCTTTTAACAGTGAAACGTTTGACTGTGGGACTTAATTGAACTGATTCTGGACTGTGACCTTGTAAATTCGATAAATGAACCAATTTGACTACAATAAGTAATATTCTTCTTAATTTGACTTGATTGCTGAAACTCAGCGATTGCAGTGGGCGCTGTGGTAGAGTTTTATTTAAAAATTAAGTTAAATAAGTCTTTTTTTACTGTGGGACTAATCCTGGCCGTTATCACGCGCTGAAAAAATAGAGACATTCTCAAAAACTACATCTCATCGTCTTCTTGGCGGTATCAATCCGTTTGAGTTACAACGGTTGTGTCACATATTCGTATCAACATGTATTTAGCGATTGTATTCTGATATTACTAGGTTGCATCGCCTTTAACAGTGAAACGATTGACTGTTGGTCTTAATTGAAATAACTTTCGACTGTGACCTGATAAATGTTAAAAATGAGCCAGTTTGACTACAAGAAATAACATTCTTCTTAATTTGACATGATTGCTGGAGCTGAGCGATTACACTGGGCGCTGTGGTAGCACTTTGTTATAAAATTAGGATAAATAAGTCTTTTTTTACTGTGGGACCAATCCTAGCCGTTAGTTCGCGCTGAAGAAATAGGGAAAGATTGAAGAACTACATTTCATTGACTTACTAACGGTGTCAATCCGTTTGAGTTACAACGGTTGCGTCAAATATTCGTACCAACATGTATTTAGCGATATTTTTCTGATATTACTAGGTTGCGTCACCTTTAACAATGAAATGATTGACTGTGGGATTTAATTGAACTAACTTTGGACTCTGACCTGATAAATGTAATAAATAAGCCAGTTTGACTACAAGAAATAACATTCTTCTTAATTTGACACGATTGCTGGAGCTGAGCGATTACGCTGGGCGCTGTGGTAGCACTTTATTAAAAAATTTAAAAAAAAAAGTCATTTTTTACTGTGGGACCAATCCTAGCCGTTATCGCGCGCGGAAGAAATAGCGACAGTTTCAAAAGCTACATTTCATTGACTTTCTAACGGTATCAATCCATTTGAGTTACAACTGTTGCGTCATATAGTAGTCCTCACATATATTTAGCAATAGTATTCGGGTATTACTATATTGCATCGCTTTTAACAGTGAAACGTTTGACTGTGTGACTTAATTGAACTGATTCTGGACTGTGACCTTGTAAATTCGATAAATGAACCAATTTGACTACAATAAGTAATATTCTTCTTAATTTGACTTGATTGCTGAAACTCAGCGATTGCAATGGGCGCTGTGGTAGAGTTTTATTTAAAAATTAAGTTAAATAAGTCTTTTTTTACTGTGGGACTAATCCTGGCCGTTAGCACGCGCTGAAGAAATAGAGACATTCTCAAAAACTACATCTCATCGTCTTCTTGGCGGTATCAATCCGTTTGAGTTACAACGGTTGAGTCACATATTCGTATCAACATGTATTTAGCGATTGTATTCTGATATTACTAGGTTGCATCGCCTTTAACAGTGAAACGATTGACTGTGGGTCTTAATTGAACTAACTTTCGACTGTGACCTGATAAATGTTAAAAATGAGCCAGTTTGACTACAAGAAATAACATTCTTCTTAATTTGACATGATTGCTGAAACTGAGCGATTACACTGGGCACTGTGGTAGCACTTTGTTAAAAAATTAGGATAAATCAGTCATTTTTTACTGTGGGACCAATCCTAGCCGTTAGTTCGCGCTGAAGAAATAGAGAAAGTTTCAAGAACTACATTTCATTGACTTACTAACGGAGTCAATCCGTTTGAGTTACAACGGTTGGGTCACATATTCGTACCAACATGTATTTAGTGATTTTCTTCCGATATTTCTAAGTTATATCGCTTTTAACAGTGAACGATTGACGGTGGGAATTAATTGAACTGACTCTGGACTATGTCCTTATAAATGTGACAGATGAGCGAATTGGTCTCCAAGGAATAACTTTCCTCTCAATTTGACGTGATGGCTGGAATTCAGCGAGTACATTAGGCTCTGTGGAAGCGCTTTATTTAAAAATTTAGATAAATAAGTCTTTTCCTACTGTGGGAAAAATCCTGGCAGCTAGCACGAGCTCAATAAAGAGGAACAGTTCCAAAGACTACATTTCATTGACTTTCTAGCGGTATAAATCAGTTTGAGTTACATCGGTTGCGTTACATATTCGTACCAACATTTATTTAGCGATAGTATTCGGATATTACTGGGTTGCATCGCTTTTAACAGTGAAACGTTTGACTGTGGGACTTAATTAAACTGATTTTGGACTTTGACCTTATAAATGTGATAAATGAGCCAGTTTGACTACAAGAAGTAACATTCTTCTTAATTTGACATGATTGCTGGGACTCAGCGATTACACTGGGCGCTGTGGCAGCGCTTAATTAAAAAATTAAATAAAAAAGTCATTTTTTACTGTCGGACCAATCCAAGCCGTTAGTTCGCGCTGAAAAAATAGAGACATTCTCAAAAACTACATTTCATTAACTTCTTGGCCGTATCAATCCGTTTGAGTTACAACGGTTGCGTCACATATTCGTACCAACATGTATTTAGCGATATTTTTCTGATATTACTAGGTTGCATCGCCTTTAACAATGAAATGATTGACTGTGGGATTTAATTGAACTAACTTTGGACTGTGACCTGATAAATGTAATAAATAAGCCAGTTTGACAACAAGAAATAACATTCTTCTTAATTCGACTTGATTGCTGGAAATCAGCAATTACACTGGGCGCTGTGGTAGTGCTTTATTTAAAAATTTAGATAAATAAGTTTTTTTACTGTGGGACTAATCCTGGCCGTTAGCATGCGCTGAAGAAATAGAGACATTCTCAAAAAGTACATTTCATCGACTTCTTGGCGGTATCAATCCGTTTGAGTTACAACGGTTGCGTCACATATTCGTATCAACATGTATTTAGCGATAGTATTCTGATATTACTAGGTTGCATCGCCTTTAACAGTGAAACGATTGACTGTGGGACTTAATTGAAATAACTTTCGACTGTGACCTGATAAATGTTAAAAATGAGCCAGTTTGACTACAAGAAATAACATTCTTCTTAATTTGACACGATTGCTGGAGCTGAGCGATTACGCTGGGCGCTGTGATAGCACTTTATTAAAAAATTTAAAAAAAAAAGTCATTTTTTACTGTGGGACCAATCCTAGCCGTTATCGCGCGCGGAAGAAATAGCGACAGTTTCAAAAGCTACATTTCATTGACTTTCTAACGGTATCAATCCATTTGAGTTACAACTGTTGCGTCATATAGTAGTCCTCACATATATTTAGCAATAGTATTCGGGTATTACTATATTGCATCGCTTTTAACAGTGAAACGTTTGACTGTGTGACTTAATTAAACTGATTCTGGACTGTGACCTTGTAAATTCGATAAATGAACCAATTTGACTACAATAAGTAATATTCTTCTTAATTTGACTTGATTGCTGAAACTCAGCGATTGCAGTGGGCGCTGTGGTAGAGTTTTATTTAAAAATTAAGTTAAATAAGTCTTTTTTTACTGTGGGACTAATCCTGGCCGTTAGCACGCGCTGAAGAAATAGAGACATTCTCAAAAACTACATCTCATCGTCTTCTTGGCGGTATCAATCCGTTTGAGTTACAACGGTTGCGTCACATATTCGTATCAACATGTATTTAGCGATTGTATTCTGATATTACTAGGTTGCATCGCCTTTAACAGTGAAACGATTGACTGTGGGTTTTAATTGAACTAACTTTCGACTGTGACCTGATAAATGTTAAAAATGAGCCAGTTTGACTACAAGAAATAACATTCTTCTTAATTTGACATGATTGCTGAAACTGAGCGATTACACTGGGCGCTGTGGTAGCACTTTGTTAAAAAATTAGGATAAATCAGTCATTTTTTACTGTGGGACCAATCCTAGCCGTTAGTTCGCGCTGAAGAAATAGAGAAAGTTTCAAGAACTACATTTCATTGACTTACTAACGGAGTCAATCCGTTTGAGTTACAACGGTTGCGTCACATATTCGTACCAACATGTATTTAGTGATTTTCTTCCGATATTTCTAAGTTATATCGCTTTTAACAGTGAACGATTGACGGTGGGAATTAATTGAACTGACTCTGGACTATGTCCTTATAAATGTGACAGATGAGCGAATTGGTCTCCAAGGAATAACTTTCCTCTCAATTTGACGTGATGGCTGGAATTCAGCGAGTACATTAGGCTCTGTGGAAGCGCTTTATTTAAAAATTTAGATAAATAAGTCTTTTCCTACTGTGGGAAAAATCCTGGCAGCTAGCACGAGCTCAATAAAGAGGAACAGTTCCAAAGACTACATTTCATTGACTTTCTAGCGGTATAAATCCGTTTGAGTTACAACGGTTGCGTTACATATTCGTACCAACATTTATTTAGCGATAGTATTCGGATATTACTGGGTTGCATCGCTTTTAACAGTGAAACGTTTGACTGTGGGACTTAATTAAACTGATTTTGGACTTTGACCTTATAAATGTGATAAATGAGCCAGTTTGACTACAAGAAGTAACATTCTTCTTAATTTGACATGATTTCTGGGACTCAGCGATTACACTGGGCGCTGTGGCAGCGCTTAATTAAAAAATTAAATAAAAAAGTCATTTTTTACTGTCGGACCAATCCAAGCCGTTAGTTCGCGCTGAAAAAATAGAGACATTCTCAAAAACTACATTTCATTAACTTCTTGGCCGTATCAATCCGTTTGAGTTACAACGGTTGCGTCACATATTCGTATCAACATGTATTTAGTGATTTTCTTCCGATATTTCTAAGTTATATCGCTTTTAACAGTGAACGATTGACGGTGGGAATTAATTGAACTGACTCTGGACTATGTCCTTATAAATGTGACAGATGAGCGAATTGGTCTCCAAGGAATAACTTTCCTCTCAATTTGACGTGATGGCTGGAATTCAGCGAGTACATTAGGCTCTGTGGAAGCGCTTTATTTAAAAATTTAGATAAATAAGTCTTTTCCTACTGTGGGAAAAATCCTGGCAGCTAGCACGAGCTCAATAAAGAGGAACAGTTCCAAAGACTACATTTCATTGACTTTCTAGCGGTATAAATCCGTTTGAGTTACAACGGTTGCGTTACATATTCGTACCAACATTTATTTAGCGATAGTATTCGGATATTACTGGGTTGCATCGCTTTTAACAGTGAAACGTTTGACTGTGGGAATTAATTAAACTGATTTTGGACTTTGACCTTATAAATGTGATAAATGAGCCAGTTTGACTACAAGAAGTAACATTCTTCTTAATTTGACATGATTGCTGGGACTCAGCGATTACACTGGGCGCTGTGGCAGCGCTTAATCAAAAAATTAAATAAAAAAGTCATTTTTTACTGTCGGACCAATCCAAGCCGTTAGTTCGCGCTGAAAAAATAGAGACATTCTCAAAAACTATATTTCATTAACTTCTTGGCCGTATCAATCCGTTTGAGTTACAACGGTTGCGTCACATATTCGTACCAACATGTATTTAGCGATATTTTTCTGATATTACTAGGTTGCATCGCCTTTAACAATGAAATGATTGACTGTGGGATTTAATTGAACTAACTTTGGACTGTGACCTGATAAATGTAATAAATAAGCCAGTTTGACTACAAGAAATAACATTCTTCTTAATTCGACATGATTGCTGGAATTCAGCAATTACACTGGGCGCTGTGGTAGTGCTTTATTTCAAAAATTTAGATAAATAAGTCTTTTTTACTGTGGGACTAATCCTGGCCGTTAGCATGCGCTGAAGAAATAGAGACATTCTGAAAAACTACATTTCATCGACTTCTTGGCGGTATCAATCCGTTTGAGTTACAACGGTTGCGTCACATATTCGTATCAACATGTATTTAGCGATAGTATTCTGATATTACTAGGTTGCATCGCCTTTAACAGTGAAACGATTGACTGTGGGTCTTAATTGAACTAACTTTCGACTGTGACCTGATAAATGTTAAAAATGAGCCAGTTTGACTACAAGAAATAACATTCTTCTTAATTCGACATGATTGCTGGAATTCAGCAATTACACTGGGCGCTGTGGTAGTGCTTTATTTAAAAATTTAGATAAATAAGTTTTTTTACTGTGGGAATAATCCTGGCCGTTAGCATGCGCTGAAGAAATAGAGACATTCTCAAAAACTACATTTCATCGACTTCTTGGCGGTATCAATCCGTTTGAGTTACAACGGTTGCGTCACATATTCGTACCAACATGTATTTAGCGATATTATTCGGATATTACTTGGTTGCATCGCTTTTAACAGTGAAACGTTTGACTGTGGGACTTAATTAAACTGATTTTGGACTTTGACCTGATAAATGTGATAAATGAGCCAGTTTGACTACAAGAAATAACATTCTTCTTAATTTGACATAATTGCTGGAACTCAGCGATTACACTGGGCCCTGTGGCAGCGCTTTATTAAAAATTTAAATAAAAAAGTCATTTTTTACTGTGGGACCAATCCAAGACGTTAGTTCGCGCTGAAGAAATAGAGACAGTTTAAAAAACTACATTTCATTGACTTTCTAACGGTGTCAATCCGTTTGAGTTAGAACGGTTGCGTCACATATTCGTACCAACATGTATTTAGTGATTTTTTTCCGATATTACCAAGTTGTATCACTTTTAACAGTGAAACGATTGACTCTGGGAATTAATTGAACTGATTCTAGACTGTGACCTTATAAATGTGATGAATGAGCCAATTGGACTGCATGAAGTAACATTCTTCTTAAATTGACATGATTGCTGGAATTCAGCGATTACAATAGGCTCTGTGGTAGCGTTTTATATAAAAATTTAGATAAATAAGTCTTTTTTTACTGTGGGACCAATCCTGGCCGTTAGCACGCACTGAAGAAATAGAGACATTCCCAAAAACTTCATTTCATTGACTTCTTGGCAGCATCAATCCGTTTGAGTTACAACGGTTGCGTCACATATTCGTACCAACCTGTATTTAGTGATATCTTTCCGATATTACTAAGTTATATTGCTTTTAACAGTGAAAAGATTGACTGTGGAACTTAATTGAACTAACTTTGGACTGTGACCTTATAAATGTGATAAGTGAGCCAACTAGAACCAAGAAGTAACATTCTTCTTAATTTTACATGATTGCTGGAACTCAGCGTTTACACTGGGCGCTGTGGTAGCACTTTATTTAAAAATTTAAATAAAAAGGTCATTTTTTACTGTGGGACCAATCCTAGCCGTTATCGCGCGCTGAAGAAATAGCGACAGCTTCAAAACCTACCTCTCATTGACTTTCTAACGGTATCAATCCATTTGAGTTACAACGGTTGCGTCACATATTCGAACCAACATGTATTTAGCGATAGTATTCTGATGTTGCTAGGTTGCATCGCTTTTAACAGTGAAGCGTTTGACTGTGAGACTTAATTGAACTGATTCTTGACTGTGACCTTGATAAATGTAATAAATAAGCCAGTTTGACTACAAGAAATAACATTCTTCTTAATTCGACATGATTGCTGGAATTCAGCAATTACACTGGGCGCTGTGGTAGTGCTTTATTTGAAAATTTAGATAAATAAGTCTTTTTTACTGTGGGACTAATCCTGGCCGTTAGCATGCGCTGAAGAAATAGAGACATTCTGAAAAACTACATTTCATCGACTTCTTGGCGGTATCAATCCGTTTGAGTTACAACGGTTGCGTCACATATTCGTATCAACATGTATTTAGCGATAGTATTCTGATATTACTAGGTTGCATCGCCTTTAACAGTGAAACGATTGACTGTGGGTCTTAATTGAACTAACTTTCGACTGTGACCTGATAAATGTTAAAAATGAGCCAGTTTGACTACAAGAAATAACATTCTTCTTAATTCGACATGATTGCTGGAATTCAGCAATTACACTGGGCGCTGTGGTAGCACTTTGTTAAAAAATTAGGATAAATAAGTCATTTTTTACTGTGGGACCAATCCTAGCCGTTAGTTCGCGCTGAAGAAATAGAGAAAGTTTCAAGAACTACATTTCATTGACTCACTAACGGTGTCAATCCGTTTGAGTTACAACGGTTGCGTCACATATTCGTACCAACATGTATTTAGTGATTTTCTTCCGATATTTCTAAGTTATATCGCCTTTAACAGTGAAACGATTGACGGTGGGAATTAATTGAACTGACTCTGGACTATGTCCTTATAAATGTGACAGATGAGCGAATTGGTCTCCAAGGAATAACTTTCTTCTTAATTTGACGTGATTGCTGGAATTCAGCGATTACAATAGGCTCTGTGGTAGCGTTTTATATAAAAATTTAGATAAATAAGTCTTTTTTTACTGTGGGACCAATCCTGGCCGTTAGCACGCACTGAAGAAATAGAGACATTCCCAAAAACTTCATTTCATTGACTTTCTAGCGGTATAAATCCGTTTGAGTTACAACGGTTGCGTCACATATTCGTACCAACATGTATTTAGCGATATTATTCGGATATTACTTGGTTGCATCGCTTTTAACAGTGAAACGTTTGACTGTGGGACTTAATTAAACTGATTTTGGACTTTGACCTTATAAATGTGATAAATGAGCCAGTTTGACTACAAGAAATAACATTCTTCTTAATTTGACATGATTGCTGGAATTCAGCGATTACAATAGGCTCTGTGGTAGCGTTTTATATAAAAATTTAGATAAATAAGTCTTTTTTTACTGTGGGGCCAATCCTGGCTGTTAGCACGCACTGAAGAAATAGAGATTCCCAAAAACTTCATTTCATTGACTTCTTGGCAGTATCAATCCGTTTGAGTTACAACGGTTGCGTCACATATTCGTACCAACCTGTATTTAGTGATATCTTTCCGATATTACTAAGTTATATTGCTTTTAACAGTGAAACGATTGACTGTGGAACTTAATTGAACTAACTTTGGACTGTGACCTTATAAATGTGATAAGTGAGCCAACTGGAACCTAGAAGTAACATTCTTCTTAATTTTACATGATTGCCGGAACTCAGCGTTTACACTGGGCGCTGTGGTAGCACTTTATTTAAAAATTTAAATAAAAAGGTCTTTTCCTACTGTGGGAAAAATCCTGGCAGTTAGCACGAGCTGAATAAAGAGGAACAGTTCCAAAGACTACATTTCATTGTCTTTCTAGCGGTATAAATCCGTTTGAGCTACAACGGTTGCGTCACATATTCGTACCTACATTTATTTAGCGATAGTATTCGGATATTACTGGGTTGCATCGCTTTTAACAGTGAAACGTTTGACTGTGGGACTTAATTAAACTGATTTTGGACTTTGACCTTATAAATGTGATAAATGAGCCAGTTTTACTACAAGAAGTAACATTCTTCTTAATTTGACATGATTGCTGGAACTCAGCGATTACACTGGGCGCTGTGGCAGCGCTTTATTAAAAATTTATATAAAAAAGTCATTTTTTACTGTGGGACCAATCCAAGCCGTTAGTTCGCGCTGAAAAAATAGAGACATTCTCAAAAACTACATTTCATTAACTTCTTGGCCGTATCAATCCGTTTGAGTTACAACGGTTGCGTCACATATTCGTACCAAACTGTATTTAGTGATATCTTTCCGATATTACTAAGTTATATTGCTTTTAACAGTGAAACGATTGACTGTGGAACTTAATTGAACTAACTTTGGACTGTGACCTTATAAATGTGATAAGTGAGCCAACTGGAACCAAGAAGTAACATTCTTCTTAATTTTACATGATTGCCGGAACTCAGCGTTTACACTGGGCGCTGTGGTAGCACTTTATTTAAAAATTTAAATAAAAAGGTCTTTTCCTACTGTGGGAAAAATCCTGGCAGTTAGCACGAGCTGAATAAAGAGGAACAGTTCCAAAGACTACATTTCATTGTCTTTCTAGCGGTATAAATCCGTTTGAGTTACAACGGTTGCGTCACATATTCGTACCTACATTTATTTAGCGATAGTATTCGGATATTACTGGGTTGCATCGCTTTTAACAGTGAAACGTTTGACTGTGGGACTTAATTAAACTGATTTTGGACTTTGACCTTATAAATGTAATAAATAAGCCAGTTTGACTACAAGAAATAACATTCTTCTTAATTCGACATGATTGCTGGAATTCAGCAATTACACTGGGCGCTGTGGTAGTGCTTTATTTAAAAATTTAGATAAATAAGTCTTTTTAACTGTGGGACTAATCCTGGCCGTTAGCATGCGCTGAAGAAATAGAGAAATTCTCAAAAACTACATTTCATCGACTTCTTGGCGGTATCAATCCGTTTGAGTTACAACGGTTGCGTCACATATTCGTATCAACATGTATTTAGCGATAGTATTCTGATATTACTAGGTTGCATCGCCTTTAACAGTGAAACTATTGACTGTGGGACTTAATTGAACTAACTTTCGACTGTGACCTGATAAATGTTAAAAATGAGCCAGTTTGACTACAAGAAATAACATTCTTCTTAATTTGACACGATTGCTGGAGCTGAGCGATTACGCTGGGCGCTGTGGTAGCACTTTATTAAAAAATTTAAATAAAAAATTCATTTTTTACTGTGGGAGCAATCCTAGCCGTTAGTTCGCGCTGAAGAAATAGAGAAAGTTTCAAGAACTACATTTCATTGACTCACTAACGGTGTCAATCCGTTTGAGTTACAACGGTTGCGTCACATATTCGTACCAACATGTATTTAGTGATTTTCTTCCGATATTTCTAAGTTATATCGCTTTTAACAGTGAAACGATTGACGGTGGGAATTAATTGAACTGACTCTGGACTATGTCCTTATAAATGTGACAGATGAGCGAATTGGTCTCCAAGGAATAACTTTCTTCTTAATTTGACGTGATGGCTGGAATTCAGCGAGTACATTAGGCTCTGTGGAAGGCTTTATTTTAAAATATAGATAAATAAGTCTTTTCCTACTGTGGGAAAAATCCTGGCCGTTAGCACGAGCTGAATAAAGAGGAACAGTTCCAAAGACTACATTTCATTGACTTTCTAGCGGTATAAATCCGTTTGAGTTACAACGGTTGCGTCACATATTCGTACCAACATGTATTTAGCGATATTATTCGGATATTACTTGGTTGCATCGCTTTTAACAGTGAAACGTTTGACTGTGGGACTTAATTAAACTGATTTTGGACTTTGACCTTATAAATGTGATAAATGAGCCAGTTTGACTACAAGAAATAACATTCTTCTTAATTTGACATGATTGCTGGAATTCAGCGATTACAATAGGCTCTGTGGTAGCGTTTTATATAAAAATTTAGATAAATAAGTCTTTTTTTACTGTGGGACCAATCCTGGCTGTTAGCACGCACTGAAGAAATAGAGATTCCCAAAAACTTCATTTCATTGACTTCTTGGCAGTATCAATCCGTTTGAGTTACAACGGTTGCGTCACATATTCGTACCAAACTGTATTTAGTGATATCTTTCCGATATTACTAAGTTATATTGCTTTTAACAGTGAAACGATTGACTGTGGAACTTAATTGAACTAACTTTGGACTGTGACCTTATAAATGTGATAAGTGAGCCAACTGGAACCAAGAAGTAACATTCTTCTTAATTTTACATGATTGCCGGAACTCAGCGTTTACACTGGGCGCTGTGGTAGCACTTTATTTAAAAATTTAAATAAAAAGGTCTTTTCCTACTGTGGGAAAAATCCTGGCAGTTAGCACGAGCTGAATAAAGAGGAACAGTTCCAAAGACTACATTTCATTGTCTTTCTAGCGGTATAAATCCGTTTGAGTTACAACGGTTGCGTCACATATTCGTACCTACATTTATTTAGCGATAGTATTCGGATATTACTGGGTTGCATCGCTTTTAACAGTGAAACGTTTGACTGTGGGACTTAATTAAACTGATTTTGGACTTTGACCTTATAAATGTAATAAATAAGCCAGTTTGACTACAAGAAATAACATTCTTCTTAATTCGACATGATTGCTGGAATTCAGCAATTACACTGGGCGCTGTGGTAGTGCTTTATTTAAAAATTTAGATAAATAAGTCTTTTTAACTGTGGGACTAATCCTGGCCGTTAGCATGCGCTGAAGAAATAGAGAAATTCTCAAAAACTACATTTCATCGACTTCTTGGCGGTATCAATCCGTTTGAGTTACAACGGTTGCGTCACATATTCGTATCAACATGTATTTAGCGATAGTATTCTGATATTACTAGGTTGCATCGCCTTTAACAGTGAAACTATTGACTGTGGGACTTAATTGAACTAACTTTCGACTGTGACCTGATAAATGTTAAAAATGAGCCAGTTTGACTACAAGAAATAACATTCTTCTTAATTTGACACGATTGCTGGAGCTGAGCGATTACGCTGGGCGCTGTGGTAGCACTTTATTAAAAAATTTAAATAAAAAATTCATTTTTTACTGTGGGAGCAATCCTAGCCGTTAGTTCGCGCTGAAGAAATAGAGAAAGTTTCAAGAACTACATTTCATTGACTCACTAACGGTGTCAATCCGTTTGAGTTACAACGGTTGCGTCACATATTCGTACCAACATGTATTTAGTGATTTTCTTCCGATATTTCTAAGTTATATCGCTTTTAACAGTGAAACGATTGACGGTGGGAATTAATTGAACTGACTCTGGACTATGTCCTTATAAATGTGACAGATGAGCGAATTGGTCTCCAAGGAATAACTTTCTTCTTAATTTGACGTGATGGCTGGAATTCAGCGAGTACATTAGGCTCTGTGGAAGGCTTTATTTTAAAATATAGATAAATAAGTCTTTTCCTACTGTGGGAAAAATCCTGGCCGTTAGCACGAGCTGAATAAAGAGGAACAGTTCCAAAGACTACATTTCATTGACTTTCTAGCGGTATAAATCCGTTTGAGTTACAACGGTTGCGTCACATATTCGTACCAACATGTATTTAGCGATATTATTCGGATATTACTTGGTTGCATCGCTTTTAACAGTGAAACGTTTGACTGTGAGACTTAATTAAACTGATTTTGGACTTTGACCTTATAAATGTGATAAATGAGCCAGTTTGACTACAAGAAATAACATTCTTCTTAATTTGACATGATTGCTGGAATTCAGCGATTACAATAGGCTCTGTGGTAGCGTTTTATATAAAAATTTAGATAAATAAGTCTTTTTTTACTGTGGGACCAATCCTGGCTGTTAGCACGCACTGAAGAAATAGAGATTCCCAAAAACTTCATTTCATTGACTTCTTGGCAGCATCAATCCGTTTGAGTTACAACGGTTGCGTCACATATTCGTACCAACCTGTATTTAGTGATATCTTTCCGATATTACTAAGTTATATTGCTTTTAACAGTGAAACGATTGACTGTGGAACTTAATTGAACTAACTTTGGACTGTGACCTTATAAATGTGATAAGTGAGCCAACTGGAACCAAGAAGTAACATTCTTCTTAATTTTACATGATTGCCGGAACTCAGCGTTTACACTGGGCGCTGTGGTAGCACTTTATTTAAAAATTTAAATAAAAAGGTCTTTTCCTACTGTGGGAAAAATCCTGGCAGTTAGCACGAGCTGAATAAAGAGGAACAGTTCCAAAGACTACATTTCATTGTCTTTCTAGCGGTATAAATCCGTTTGAGTTACAACGGTTGCGTCACATATTCGTACCTACATTTATTTAGCGATAGTATTCGGATATTACTGGGTTGCATCGCTTTTAACAGTGAAACGTTTGACTGTGGGACTTAATTAAACTGATTTTGGACTTTGACCTTATAAATGTGATAAATGAGCCAGTTTTACTACAAGAAGTAACATTCTTCTTAATTTGACATGATTGCTGGAACTCAGCGATTACACTGGGCGCTGTGGCAGCGCTTTATTAAAAATTTAAATAAAAAAGTCATTTTTTACTGTGGGACCAATCCAAGCCGTTAGTTCGAGCTGAAAAAATAGAGACATTCTCAAAAACTACATTTCATTAACTTCTTGGCCGTATCAATCCGTTTGAGTTACAACGGTTGCGTCACATATTCGTACCAACATGTATTTAGCGATATTTTTCTGATATTACTAGGTTGCATCGCCTTTAACAATGAAATGCTTGACTGTGGGATTTAATTGAACTAACTTTGGACTGTGACCTGATAAATGTAATAAATAAGCCAGTTTGACTACAAGAAATAACATTCTTCTTAATTCGACATGATTGCTGGAATTCAGCAATTACACTGGGCGCTGTGGTGATGCTTTATTTAAAAATTTAGATAAATAAGTCTTTTTAACTGTGGGACTAATCCTGGCCGTTAGCATGCGCTGAAGAAATAGAGACATTCTCAAAAACTACATTTCATCGACTTCTTGGCGGTATCAATCCGTTTGAGTTACAACGGTTGCGTCACATATTCGTATCAACATGTATTTAGCGATAGTATTCTGATATTACTAGGTTGCATCGCCTTTAACAGTGAAACTATTGACTGTGGGACTTAATTGAACTAACTTTCGACTGTGACCTGATAAATGTTAAAAATGAGCCAGTTTGACTACAAGAAATAACATTCTTCTTAATTTGACACGATTGCTGGAGCTGAGCGATTACGCTGGGCGCTGTGGTAGCACTTTATTAAAAAATTTAAATAAAAAATTCATTTTTTACTGTGGGAGCAATCCTAGCCGTTATCGCGAAATAGCGACAGTTTCAAAAGCTACATTTCATTGACTTTCTAACGGTATCAATCCATTTGAGTTACAACTGTTGCGTCATATATTAGTCCCCACATATATTTAGCAATAGTATTCGGGTATTACTATATTGCATCGGTTTTAACAGTGAAACGTTTGACTGTGGGACTTAATTGAACTGACTCAGGACTGTGACCTTGTAAATTCGATAAATGAACCAACTTGACTACAATAAGTAATATTCTTCTTAATTTGACTTGATTGCTGAAACTCAGCGATTGCAGTGGGCGCTGTGGTAGAGTTTTATTTAAAAATTAAGTTAAATAAGTCTTTTTTTACTGTGGGACTAATCCTGGCCGTTAGCACGCGCTGAAGAAATAGAGACATTCTCAAAAACTACATCTTATCGTCTTCTTGGCGGTATCAATCCGTTTGAGTTACAACGGTTGCGTCACATATTCGTATCAACATGTATTTAGCGATAGTATTCTGATATTACTAGGTTGCATTGCCTTTAACAGTGAAACGTTTGACTGTGGGACTTAATTGAACTGACTCAGGACTGTGACCTTGTAAATTCGATAAATGAACCAATTTGACTACAATAAGTAATATTCTTCTTAATTTGACTTGATTGCTGAAACTCAGCGATTGCAGTGGGCGCTGTGGTAGCACTTTGTTAAAAAATTAGGATAAATAAGTCATTTTTTACTGTGGGACCAATCCTAGCCGTTAGTTCGCGCTGAAGAAATAGAGAAAGTTTCAAGAACTACATTTTATTGACTTACTAACGGTGTCAATCCGTTTGAGTTACAACGGTTGCGTCACATATTCGTACCAACATGTATTTAGTGATTTTCTTCCGATATTTCTAAGTTATATCGCTTTTAACAGTGAAACGATTGACGGTGAGAATTAATTGAACTGACTCTGGACTATGTCCTTATAAATGTGACAGATGAGCGAATTGGTCTCCAAGGAATAACTTTCTTCTTAATTTGACGTGATGGCTGGAATTCAGCGAGTACATTAGGCTCTGTGGAAGCGCTTTATTTAAAAATTTAGATAAATAAGTCTTTTCCTACTGTGGGAAAAATCCTGGCCGTTAGCATGAGCTGAATAAAGAGGAACAGTTCCAAAGACTATATTTCATTGACTTTCTAGCGGTATAAATCCGTTTGAGTTACAACGGTTGCGTCACATATTCGTACCAACATGTATTTAGCGATATTATTCGGATATTACTTGGTTGCATCGCTTTTAACAGTGAAACGTTTGACTGTGGGACTTAATTAAACTGATTTTGGACTTTGACCTTATAAATGTGATAAATGAGCCAGTTTGACTACAAGAAATAACATTCTTCTTAATTTGACATGATTGCTGGAATTCAGCGATTACAATAGGCTCTGTGGTAGCGTTTTATATAAAAATTTAGATAAATAAGTCTTTTTTTACTGTGGGACCAATCCTGGCTGTTAGCACGCACTGAAGAAATAGAGATTCCCAAAAACTTCATTTCATTGACTTCTTGGCAGTATCAATCCGTTTGAGTTACAACGGTTGCGTCACATATTCGTACCAACCTGTATTTAGTGATATCTTTCCGATATTACTAAGTTATATTGCTTTTAACAGTGAAACGATTGACTGTGGAACTTAATTGAACTAACTTTGGACTGTGACCTTATAAATGTGATAAGTGAGCCAACTGGAACCAAGAAGTAACATTCTTCTTAATTTTACATGATTGCCGGAAATCAGCGTTTACACTGGGCGCTGTGGTAGCACTTTATTTAAAAATTTAAATAAAAAGGTCTTTTCCTACTGTGGGAAAAATCCTGGCAGTTAGCACGAGCTGAATAAAGAGGAACAGTTCCAAAGACTACATTTCATTGTCTTTCTAGCGGTATAAATCCGTTTGAGCTACAACGGTTGCGTCACATATTCGTACCTACATTTATTTAGCGATAGTATTCGGATATTACTGGGTTGCATCGCTTTTAACAGTGAAACGTTTGACTGTGGGACTTAATTAAACTGATTTTGGACTTTGACCTTATAAATGTGATAAATGAGCCAGTTTTACTACAAGAAGTAACATTCTTCTTAATTTGACATGATTGCTGGAACTCAGCGATTACACTGGGCGCTGTGGCAGCGCTTTATTAAAAATTTAAATAAAAAAGTCATTTTTTACTGTGGGACCAATCCAAGCCGTTAGTTCGCGCTGAAAAAATAGAGACATTCTCAAAAACTACATTTCATTAACTTCTTGGCCGTATCAATCCGTTTGAGTTACAACGGTTGCGTCACATATTCGTACCAACATGTATTTAGCGATATTTTTCTGATATTACTAGGTTGCATCGCCTTTAACAATGAAATGCTTGACTGTGGGATTTAATTGAACTAACTTTGGACTGTGACCTGATAAATGTAATAAATAAGCCAGTTTGACTAAAAGAAATAACATTCTTCTTAATTCGACATGATTGCTGGAATTCAGCAATTACACTGGGCGCTGTGGTGATGCTTTATTTAAAAATTTAGATAAATAAGTCTTTTTAACTGTGGGACTAATCCTGGCCGTTAGCATGCGCTGAAGAAATAGAGACATTCTCAAAAACTACATTTCATCGACTTCTTGGCGGTATCAATCCGTTTGAGTTACAACGGTTGCGTCACATATTCGTATCAACATGTATTTAGCGATAGTATTCTGATATTACTAGGTTGCATCGCCTTTAACAGTGAAACTATTGACTGTGGGACTTAATTGAACTAACTTTCGACTGTGACCTGATAAATGTTAAAAATGAGCCAGTTTGACTACAAGAAATAACATTCTTCTTAATTTGACACGATTGCTGGAGCTGAGCGATTACGCTGGGCGCTGTGGTAGCACTTTATTAAAAAATTTAAATAAAAAATTCATTTTTTACTGTGGGAGCAATCCTAGCCGTTATCGCGAAATAGCGACAGTTTCAAAAGCTACATTTCATTTACTTTCTAACGGTATCAATCCATTTGAGTTACAACTGTTGCGTCATATATTAGTCCCCACATATATTTAGCAATAGTATTCGGGTATTACTATATTGCATCGGTTTTAACAGTGAAACGTTTGACTGTGGGACTTAATTGAACTGACTCAGGACTGTGACCTTGTAAATTCGATAAATGAACCAACTTGACTACAATAAGTAATATTCTTCTTAATTTGACTTGATTGCTGAAACTCAGCGATTGCAGTGGGCGCTGTGGTAGAGTTTTATTTAAAAATTAAGTTAAATAAGTCTTTTTTTACTGTGGGACTAATCCTGGCCGTTAGCACGCGCTGAAGAAATAGAGACATTCTCAAAAACTACATCTTATCGTCTTCTTGGCGGTATCAATCCGTTTGAGTTACAACGGTTGCGTCACATATTCGTATCAACATGTATTTAGCGATAGTATTCTGATATTACTAGGTTGCATCGCCTTTAACAGTGAAACGTTTGACTGTGGGACTTAATTGAACTGACTCAGGACTGTGACCTTGTAAATTCGATAAATGAACCAATTTGACTACAATAAGTAATATTCTTCTTAATTTGACTTGATTGCTGAAACTCAGCGATTGCAGTGGGCGCTGTGGTAGCACTTTGTTAAAAAATTAGGATAAATAAGTCATTTTTTACTGTGGGACCAATCCTAGCCGTTAGTTCGCGCTGAAGAAATAGAGAAAGTTTCAAGAACTACATTTTATTGACTTACTAACGGTGTCAATCCGTTTGAGTTACAACGGTTGCGTCACATATTCGTACCAACATGTATTTAGTGATTTTCTTCCGATATTTCTAAGTTATATCGCTTTTAACAGTGAAACGATTGACGGTGAGAATTAATTGAACTGACTCTGGACTATGTCCTTATAAATGTGACAGATGAGCGAATTGGTCTCCAAGGAATAACTTTCTTCTTAATTTGACGTGATGGCTGGAATTCAGCGAGTACATTAGGCTCTGTGGAAGCGCTTTATTTAAAAATTTAGATAAATAAGTCTTTTCCTACTGTGGGAAAAATCCTGGCCGTTAGCATGAGCTGAATAAAGAGGAACAGTTCCAAAGACTATATTTCATTGACTTTCTAGCGGTATAAATCCGTTTGAGTTACAACGGTTACGTCACATATTCGTACTAACATGTATTTAGCGATAGTATTCTGATATTACTAGGTTGCATCGCCTTTAACAGTGAAACGATTGACTGTGAGACTTAAATAAACTGATTCTGGGCTGTGACCTTGTAAATGCAATAAATAAGCCAATTGTGCTCCAAGGAATATCATTCTTCTTAATTCGACATGATTTCTGGAATTCAGCGAGTACACTAGGCTCTGTGGTAGTGCTTTATTAAAAAATTTAGATAAATAAGTCTTTTTTTACTGTGGGACTAATCCTGGTCGTTAGCACGCGCTGAAGAAATAGAGCCATTCTCAAAAACTACATTTCATCGACTTCTTGGCGGTATCAATCCGTTTGAGTTACAACGGTTACGGCACATATTCGTACTAACATGTATTTAGCGATAGTATTCTGATATTACTAGGTTGCATCGCCTTTAACAGTGAAACGATTGACTGTGGGACTTAATTGAACTGATTTTGGACTTTGACCTTATTAATGTGACAAATGAGCCAGTTTAACTACAAGAAGTAACATTCTTCTTAATTTGACTTGATTGCTGGAACTCAGCGATTGCACTGGGCGCTGTGGTAGAGTTTTATTTAAAAAAAAGTTAAATAAGTCATTTTTTACTGTGGGACCAATCCCAGCCGTTATCGCGCGCTGAAGAAATAGCGACAGTTTCAAAAACTACATTTCATTGACTTTCTAACGGTATCAATCCTTTGAGTTACAACGGTTGCGCTAAATATTCGTCCCCACATGTATTCAGCGATAGTATTTGGATATTACTAGGTTGCATCGCTTTTAACAGTGAAACGTTTGACTGTGGGACTTAATTGAACTGTTCTTGAACTTTCACCTTATAAATGTGATAAATGAGCCAGTTTGATTACAGGAAGTAACATTCTTCCTAATTTGACTTGATTGCTGGAACTCAGCGATAGCACTAGGCGCTGTGGTAGAGTTTTATTTAAAAATTAAGATAAATAAGTCATTTTTCACTGTGGGACCAATCCTGGCCGTTAGTTCGCACTGAAGAAATAGAGACACTCTCAAAAACTACATTTCATTAACTTCTTGGCCGTATCAATCCGTTTGAGTTACAACGGTTGCGTCACATATTCGTACCAACATGTATTTAGCGATATGTTTCTGATATTACTAGGTTGCATGGCCTTTAACAATGAAACGATTAACTGTGGGACTTAATTGAACTAACTTTGGACTGTGACCTTATAAATGTTATAAATAAGCCAGTTTGACTACTAGAAATAACATTCTTCTTAATTTGACACGATTGCTGGAGCTGAGCGATTACGCTGGGCGCTGTGGTAGCACTTTATTAAAAAATTTAAATAAAAAATTCATTTTTTACTGTGGGAGCAATCCTAGCCGTTATCGCGAAATAGCGACAGTTTCAAAAGCTACATTTCATTGACTTTCTAACGGTATCAATCCATTTGAGTTACAACTGTTGCGTCATATATTAGTCCCAACATATATTTAGCAATAGTATTCGGGTATTACTATATTGCATCGGTTTTAACAGTGAAACGTTTGACTGTGGGACTTAATTGAACTGACTCAGGACTGTGACCTTGTAAATTCGATAAATGAACCAATTTGACTACAATAAGTAATATTCTTCTTAATTTGACTTGATTGCTGAAACTCAGCGATTGCAGTGGGCGCTGTGGTAGAGTTTTATTTAAAAATTAAGTTAAATAAGTCTTTTTTTACTGTGGGACTAATCCTGGCCGTTAGCACGCGCTGAAGAAATAGAGACATTCTCAAAAACTACATCTTATCGTCTTCTTGGCGGTATCAATCCGTTTGAGTTACAACGGTTGTGTCACATATTCGTATCAACATGTATTTAGCGATAGTATTCTGATATTACTAGGTTGAATCGCCTTTAACAGTGAAACGATTGACTGTGGGACTTAATTGAACTAACTTTCGACTGTGACCTGATAAATGTTAAAAATGAGCCAGTTTGACTACAAGAAATAACATTCTTCTTAATTTGACACGATTGCTGGAGCTGAGCGATTACGCTGGGCGCTGTGGTAGCACTTTATTAAAAAATTTAAATAGAAAATTCATTTTTTACTGTGGGACCAATCCTAGCCGTTATCGCGAAATAGCGACAGTTTCAAATGCTACATTTCATTGACTTTCTAACGGTATCAATTCATTTGAGTTACAACTGTTGCGTCATATATTAGTCCCCACATATATTTAGCAATAGTATTCGGTATTACTATATTGCATCGCTTTTAACAGTGAAACGTTTGACTGTGGGACTTAATTGAACTGTTCTTGAACTTTCACCTTATAAATGTGATAAATGAGCCAGTTTGATTACAGGAAGTAACATTCTTCCTAATTTGACTTGATTGCTGGAACTCAGCGATAGCACTAGGCGCTGTGGTAGAGTTTTATTTAAAAATTAAGATAAATAAGTCATTTTTCACTGTGGGACCAATCCTGGCCGTTAGTTCGCACTGAAGAAATAGAGACACTCTCAAAAACTACATTTCATTAACTTCTTGGCCGTATCAATCCGTTTGAGTTACAACGGTTGCGTCACATATTCGTACCAACATGTATTTAGCGATATGTTTCTGATATTACTAGGTTGCATGGCCTTTAACAATGAAACGATTAACTGTGGGACTTAATTGAACTAACTTTGGACTGTGACCTTATAAATGTTATAAATAAGCCAGTTTGACTACTAGAAATAACATTCTTCTTAATTTGACACGATTGCTGGAGCTGAGCGATTACGCTGGGCGCTGTGGTAGCACTTTATTAAAAAATTTAAATAAAAAATTCATTTTTTACTGTGGGAGCAATCCTAGCCGTTATCGCGAAATAGCGACAGTTTCAAAAGCTACATTTCATTGACTTTCTAACGGTATCAATCCATTTGAGTTACAACTGTTGCGTCATATATTAGTCCCAACATATATTTAGCAATAGTATTCGGGTATTACTATATTGCATCGGTTTTAACAGTGAAACGTTTGACTGTGGGACTTAATTGAACTGACTCAGGACTGTGACCTTGTAAATTCGATAAATGAACCAATTTGACTACAATAAGTAATATTCTTCTTAATTTGACTTGATTGCTGAAACTCAGCGATTGCAGTGGGCGCTGTGGTAGAGTTTTATTTAAAAATTAAGTTAAATAAGTCTTTTTTTACTGTGGGACTAATCCTGGCCGTTAGCACGCGCTGAAGAAATAGAGACATTCTCAAAAACTACATCTTATCGTCTTCTTGGCGGTATCAATCCGTTTGAGTTACAACGGTTGTGTCACATATTCGTATCAACATGTATTTAGCGATAGTATTCTGATATTACTAGGTTGAATCGCCTTTAACAGTGAAACGATTGACTGTGGGACTTAATTGAACTAACTTTCGACTGTGACCTGATAAATGTTAAAAATGAGCCAGTTTGACTACAAGAAATAACATTCTTCTTAATTTGACACGATTGCTGGAGCTGAGCGATTACGCTGGGCGCTGTGGTAGCACTTTATTAAAAAATTTAAATAGAAAATTCATTTTTTACTGTGGGACCAATCCTAGCCGTTATCGCGAAATAGCGACAGTTTCAAATGCTACATTTCATTGACTTTCTAACGGTATCAATTCATTTGAGTTACAACTGTTGCGTCATATATTAGTCCCCACATATATTTAGCAATAGTATTCGGGTATTACTATATTGCATCGCTTTTAACAGTGAAACGTTTGACTGTGGGACTTAATTGAACTGACTCTGGACTGTGACCTTGTAAATTCGATAAATGAACCAATTTGACTACAATAAGTAATATTCTTCTTAATTTGACTTGATTGCTGAAACTCAGCGATTGCAGTGGGCGCTGTGGTAGAGTTTTATTTAAAAATTAAGTTAAATAAGTCTTTTTTTACTGTGGGACTAATCCTGGCCGTTAGCACGCGCTGAAGAAATAGAGACATTCTCAAAAACTACATCTTATCGTCTTCTTGGCGGTATCAATCCGTTTGAGTTACAACGGTTGCGTCACATATTCGTATCAACATGTATTTAGCGATTGTATTCTGATAATACTAGGTTGCATCGCCTTTAACAGTGAAACGATTGACTGTGGGTCTTAATTGAACTAACTTTCGACTGTGACCTGATAAATGTTAAAAATGAGCCAGTTTGACTACAAGAAATAACATTCTTCTTAATTTGACATGATTGCTGAAACTGAGCGATTACACTGGGCGCTGTGGTAGCACTTTGTTAAAAAATTAGGATAAATAAGTCATTTTTTATTGTGGGACCAATCCTAGCCGTTAGTTCGCGCTGAAGAAATAGAGAAAGTTTCAAGAACTACATTTTATTGACTTACTAACGGTGTCAATCCGTTTGAGTTACAACGGTTGCGTCACATATTCGTACCAACATGTATTTAGTGTTTTTCTTCCGATATTTCTAAGTTATATCGCTTTTAACAGTGAAACGATTGACGGTGGGAATTAATTGAACTGACTCTGGACTATGTCCTTATAAATGTGACAGATGAGCGAATTGGTCTCCAAGGAATAACTTTCTTCTTAATTTGACGTGATGGCTGGAATTCAGCGAGTACATTAGGCTCTGTGGAAGCGCTTTATTTAAAAATTTAGATAAATAAGTCTTTTCCTACTGTGGGAAAAATCCTGGCCGTTAGCATGAGCTGAATAAAGAGGAACAGTTCCAAAGACTACATTTCATTGACTTTCTAGCGGTATAAATCCGTTTGAGTTACTACGGTTGCGTCACATATTCGTACCAACATGTATTTAGCGATAGTATTCGGATATTACTGGGTTGCATCGCTTTTAGCAGTGAAACGTTTGACTGTGGGACTTAATTAAACTGATTTTGGACTTTGACCTTATCAATGTGATAAATGAGCCAGTTTGACTACAAGAAATAACATTCTTCTTAATTTGACATGATTGCTGGAACTCAGCGATTACACTGGGCGCTGTGGAAGCGCTTTATTAAAAATTTGAATAAAAAAGTCATTTTTTACTGTGGGACCAATCCAAGCCGTTAGTTCGCGCTGAAGAAATAGAGACAGTTTAAAAAACTACATTTCATTGACTTTCTAACGGTGTCAATCCGTTTGAGTTAGAACGGTTGCGTCACATATTCGTACCAACATGTATTTAGTGATTTTTTTCCGATATTACCAAGTTTTATCGCTTTTAACAGTGAAACGATTGACTCTGGGAATTAATTGAACTGATTGTAGACTGTGACCTTATAAATGTGATGAATGAGCCAATTGGACTGCATGAAGTAACATTCTTCTTAAATTGACATGATTGCTGGAATTCAGCGATTACAATAGGCTCTGTGGTAGCGTTTTATTAAAAAATTTAGATAAATAAGTCTTTTTTTACTGTGGGACTAATCCTGGTCGTTAGCACGAGCTGAAGAAATAGAGCCATTCTCAAAAACTACATTTCATCGACTTCTTGGCGGTATCAATCCGTTGGAGTTACTACGGTTACGTCACATATTCGTACTAACATATATTTAGCGATAGTATTCTGATATTACTAGGTTGCATCGCCTTTAACAGTGAAACGATAGACTGTGGGACTTAATTGAACTGATTTTGGACTTTGACCTTATTAATGTGACAAATGAGCCAGTTTAACTACAAGAAGTAACATTCTTCTTAATTTGACTTGATTGCTGGAACTCAGCGATTGCACTGGGCGCTGTGGTAGAGTTTTATTTTAAAAAAAGTTAAATAAGTCATTTTTTACTGTGGGACCAATCCCAGCCGTTATTGCGTGCTGAAGAAATAGCGACAGTTTCAAAAACTACATTTCATTGACTTTCTAACGGTATCAATCCTTTGAGTTACAACGGTTGCGCTAAATATTCGTCCCCACATGTATTCAGCGATAGTATTTGGATATTACTAGGTTCCATCGCTTTTAACAGTGAAACGTTTGACTGTGGGACTTAATTGAACTGTTTTTGAACTTTCACCTTATAAATGTGATAAATGAGCCAGTTTGATTACAGGAAGTAACATTCTTCCTAATTTGACTTGATTGCTGGAACTCAGCGATAGCACTAGGCGCTGTGGTAGAGTTTTATTTAAAAATTAAGATAAATAAGTCATTTTTCACTGTGGGACCAATCCTAGCCGTTAGTTCGCACTGAAGAAATAGAGACACTCTCCAAAACTACATTTCATGGAATTCTTGGCCGTATCAATCCGTTTGAGTTACAACGATTGCGTCACATATTCGTACCAACATGTATTTAGCGATATGTTTCTGATATTACTAGGTTGCATGGCCTTTAACAATGAAACGATTAACTGTGGGACTTAATTGAACAAACTTTGGACTGTGACCTTATAAATGTTATAAATAAGCCAGTTCGACTACTAGAAATAACATTCTTCTTAATTTGACATGATTGCTGGAACTCAGCGATTGCAGTGGGCGCTGTGGTAGGACTTTATTAAAAAATTTAAATAAAAAATTCATTTTTTACTGTGGGAGCAATCCTAGCCGTTATCGCGAAATAGCGACAGTTTCAAAAGCTACATTTCATTGACTTTCTAACGGTATCAATCCATTTGAGTTACAACTGTTGCGTCATATATTAGTCCCAACATATATTTAGCAATAGTATTCGGGTATTACTATATTGCATCGGTTTTAACAGTGAAACGTTTGACTGTGGGACTTAATTGAACTGACTCAGGACTGTGACCTTGTAAATTCGATAAATGAACCAATTTGACTACAATAAGTAATATTCTTCTTAATTTGACTTGATTGCTGAAACTCAGCGATTGCAGTGGGCGCTGTGGTAGAGTTTTATTTAAAAATTAAGTTAAATAAGTCTTTTTTTACTGTGGGACTAATCCTGGCCGTTAGCACGCGCTGAAGAAATAGAGACATTCTCAAAAACTACATCTTATCGTCTTCTTGGCGGTATCAATCCGTTTGAGTTACAACGGTTGTGTCACATATTCGTATCAACATGTATTTAGCGATAGTATTCTGATATTACTAGGTTGAATCGCCTTTAACAGTGAAACGATTGACTGTGGGACTTAATTGAACTAACTTTCGACTGTGACCTGATAAATGTTAAAAATGAGCCAGTTTGACTACAAGAAATAACATTCTTCTTAATTTGACACGATTGCTGGAGCTGAGCGATTACGCTGGGCGCTGTGGTAGCACTTTATTAAAAAATTTAAATAGAAAATTCATTTTTTACTGTGGGACCAATCCTAGCCGTTATCGCGAAATAGCGACAGTTTCAAAAGCTACATTTCATTGACTTTCTAACGGTATCAATTCATTTGAGTTACAACTGTTGCGTCATATATTAGTCCCCACATATATTTAGCAATAGTATTCGGGTATTACTATATTGCATCGCTTTTAACAGTGAAACGTTTGACTGTGGGACTTAATTGAACTGACTCTGGACTGTGACCTTGTAAATTCGATAAATAAACCAATTTGACTACAATAAGTAATATTCTTCTTAATTTGACTTGATTGCTGAAACTCAGCGATTGCAGTGGGCGCTGTGGTAGAGTTTTATTTAAAAATTAAGTTAAATAAGTCTTTTTTTACTGTGGGACTAATCCTGGCCGTTAGCACGCGCTGAAGAAATAGAGACATTCTCAAAAACTACATCTTATCGTCTCCTTGGCGGTATCAATCCGTTTGAGTTACAACGGTTGCGTCACATATTCGTATCAACATGTATTTAGCGATTGTATTCTGATATTACTAGGTTGCATCGCCTTTAACAGTGAAACGATTGACTGTGGGTCTTAATTGAACTAACTTTCGACTGTGACCTGATAAATGTTAAAAATGAGGCAGTTTGACTACAAGAAATAACATTCTTCTTAATTTGACATGATTGCTGAAACTGAGCGATTACACTGGGCGCTGTGGTAGCACTTTGTTAAAAAATTAGGATAAATAAGTCATTTTTTACTGTGGGACCAATCCTAGCCGTTAGTTCGCGCTGAAGAAATAGAGAAAGTTTCAAGAACTACATTTTATTGACTTACTAACGGTGTCAATCCGTTTGAGTTACAACGGTTGCGTCACATATTCGTACCAACATGTATTTAGTGTTTTTCTTCCGATATTTCTAAGTTATATCGCTTTTAACAGTGAAACGATTGACGGTGGGAATTAATTGAACTGACTCTGGACTATGTCCTTATAAATGTGACAGATGAGCGAATTGGTCTCCAAGGAATAACTTTCTTCTTAATTTGACGTGATGGCTGGAATTCAGCGAGTACATTAGGCTCTGTGGAAGCGCTTTATTTAAAAATTTAGATAAATAAGTCTTTTCCTACTGTGGGAAAAATCCTGGCCGTTAGCATGAGCTGAATAAAGAGGAACAGTTCCAAAGACTACATTTCTTTGACTTTCTAGCGGTATAAATCCGTTTGAGTTACTACGGTTGCGTCACATATTCGTACCAACATGTATTTAGCGATAGTATTCGGATATTACTGGGTTGCATCGCTTTTAGCAGTGAAACGTTTGACTGTGGGACTTAATTAAACTGATTTTGGACTTTGACCTTATAAATGTGATAAATGAGCCAGTTTGACTACAAGAAATAACATTCTTCTTAATTTGACATGATTGCTGGAACTCAGCGATTACACTGGGCGCTGTGGAAGCGCTTTATTAAAAATTTAAATAAAAAAGTCATTTTTTACTGTGGGACCAATCCAAGCCGTTAGTTCGCGCTGAAGAAATAGAGAAAGTTTCAAGAACTACATTTTATTGACTTACTAACGGTGTCAATCCGTTTGAGTTACAACGGTTGCGTCACATATTCGTACCAACATGTATTTAGTGTTTTTCTTCCGATATTTCTAAGTTATATCGCTTTTAACAGTGAAACGATTGACGGTGGGAATTAATTGAACTGACTCTGGACTATGTCCTTATAAATGTGACAGATGAGCGAATTGGTCTCCAAGGAATAACTTTCTTCTTAATTTGACGTGATGGCTGGAATTCAGCGAGTACATTAGGCTCTGTGGAAGCGCTTTATTTAAAAATTTAGATAAATAAGTCTTTTCCTACTGTGGGAAAAATCCTGGCCGTTAGCATGAGCTGAATAAAGAGGAACAGTTCCAAAGACTACATTTCTTTGACTTTCTAGCGGTATAAATCCGTTTGAGTTACTACGGTTGCGTCACATATTCGTACCAACATGTATTTAGCGATAGTATTCGGATATTACTGGGTTGCATCGCTTTTAGCAGTGAAACGTTTGACTGTGGAACTTAATTAAACTGATTTTGGACTTTGACCTTATAAATGTGATAAATGAGCCAGTTTGACTACAAGAAATAACATTCTTCTTAATTTGACATGATTGCTGGAACTCAGCGATTACACTGGGCGCTGTGGAAGCGCTTTATTAAAAATTTAAATAAAAAAGTCATTTTTTACTGTGGGACCAATCCAAGCCGTTAGTTCGCGCTGAAGAAATAGAGACAGTTTAAAAAACTACATTTCATTGACTTTCTAACGGTGTCAATCCGTTTAAGTTAGAACGGTTGCGTCACATATTCGTACCAACATGTAGTTAGTGATTTTTTTCCGATATTACCAAGTTTTATCGCTTTTAACAGTGAAACGATTGACTCTGGGAATTAATTGAACTGATTGTAGACTGTGACCTTATAAATGTGATGAATGAGCCAATTGGACTGCATGAAGTAACATTCTTCTTAAATTGACATGATTGCTGGAATTCAGCGATTACAATAGGCTCTGTGGTAACGTTTTATTAAAAAATTTAGATAAATAAGTCTTTTTTTACTGTGGGACTAATCCTGGTCGTTAGCACGAGCTGAAGAAATAGAGCCATTCTCAAAAACTACATTTCATCGACTTCTTGGCGGTATCAATCCGTTTGAGTTACAACGGTTACGTCACATATTCGTACTAACATGTATTTAGCGATAGTATTCTGATATTACTAGGTTGCATCGCCTTTAACAGTGAAACGATAGACTGTGGGACTTAATTGAACTGATTTTGGACTTTGACCTTATTAATGTGACAAATGAGCCAGTTTAACTACAAGAAGTAACATTCTTCTTAATTTGACTTGATTGCTGGAACTCAGCGATTGCACTGGGCGCTGTGGTAGAGTTTTATTTTAAAAAAAGTTAAATAAGTCATTTTTTACTGTGGGACCAATCCCAGCCGTTATCGCGTGCTGAAGAAATAGCGACAGTTTCAAAAACTACATTTCATTGACTTTCTAACGGTATCAATCCTTTGAGTTACAACGGTTGCGCTAAATATTCGTCCCCACATGTATTCAGCGATAGTATTTGGATATTACTAGGTTCCATCGCTTTTAACAGTGAAACGTTTGACTGTGGGACTTAATTGAACTGTTTTTGAACTTTCACCTTATAAATGTGATAAATGAGCCAGTTTGATTACAGGAAGTAACATTCTTCCTAATTTGACTTGATTGCTGGAACTCAGCGATAGCACTAGGCGCTGTGGTAGAGTTTTATTTAAAAATTAAGATAAATAAGTCATTTTTCACTGTGGGACCAATCCTAGCCGTTAGTTCGCACTGAAGAAATAGAGACACTCTCAAAAACTACATTTCATGGAATTCTTGGCCGTATCAATCCGTTTGAGTTACAACGATTGCGTCACATATTCGTACCAACATTTATTTAGCGATATGTTTCTGATATTACTAGGTTGCATGGCCTTTAACAATGAAACGATTAACTGTGGGACTTAATTGAACTAACTTTGGACTGTGACCTTATAAATGTTATAAATAAGCCAGTTCGACTACTAGAAATAACATTCTTCTTAATTTGACATGATTGCTGGAACTCAGCGATTACACTGGGCGCTGTGGAAGCGCTTTATTAAAAAATTAAGATAAATAAATCATTTTTCTCTGTGGGACCAATCCTAGCCGTTAGTTGGCGTTGAGGAAATAGAGACACTCTCAAAAACTACATTTCATCGAATTCTTGGCCGTATCAATCCGTTTGAGTTACAACGGTTGCGTCACATATTCGTACCAACATGTATTTAGCGATATTTTTCTGATATTACTAGGTTGCATGGCCTTTAACAATGAAACGATTGACTGTGGGACTTAATTGAACTAACTTTGGACTGTGACCTTATAAATGTTATAAATAACCCAGTTTGACTACAAGAAATAACATTCTTCCTAAATTGACATGATTGCTGGAACTCAGCGATTACACTGGGCGCTGTGGTAGCACTTTATTAAAAATTTAAATAAAAAAGTCATTTTTTACTGTGGGGCCAATCCTAGCCGTTATCGCGCGATGAAGAAATAGCTACAGTTTCAAAAACTACATCTCATTGACTTTCTAACCGTATCAATCCGTTTGAGTTACAACGGTTGCGCCACATATTCGTCACCACATGTATTTAGCGATAGTATTCGGATATTACTAGGTTGCATCGCTTTTAACAGTGAAACGTTTGACTGTGGGACTTTACTGAACTGATTTTGGACTTTGACCTTATAAATGTGATAAATGAGCCAGTTTGACTACAAGAAATAACACTCTTCTTAATTTGACATAATTGCTGGAACTCAGCGATTACACTTGGCTCTGTGGAAGCGCTTTATTAAAAACTTAAGATAAATAAGTCATTTTTCACTGTCAGACTAATCCTAGCCGTTAGTTCGCGCTGAAGAAATAGAGACACTCTCAAAAGTTACATTTCATCGAATTCTTGGCCGTATCAATCCGTTTGAGTTACAACGGTTGCGTCACATATTCGTATCAACATGTATTTAGCGATAGTATTCTGATATTACTAGGTTGCATCGCCTTTAACAGTGAAACGATTGACTGTGGGACTTAATTGAACTAACTTTCGACTGTGACCTGATAAATGTTAAAAATGAACCAGTTTGACTACAAGAAATAACATTCTTCTTAATTTGACACGATTGCTGGAGCTGAGCGATTACGCTGGGCGCTGTGGTAGCACTTTATTAAAAAATTTAAATAAAAAAGTCATTTTTTACTGTGGGACCAATCCTAGCAGGGTATTCGGGTATTATTATATTGCATCGCTTTTAACAGTGAAACGTTTGACTGTGGGACTTAATTGAACTGATTCTGGACTGTGACCTTGTAAATTCGATAAATGTACCAATTTGACTACAATAAGTAATATTCATCTTAATTTGACTTGATTGCTGAAACTCAGCGATTGCAGTGGGCGCTGTGGTAGAGTTTTATTTAAAAATTAAGTTAAATAAGTCTTTTTTTACTGTGGGACTAATCCTGGCCGTTAGCACGCGCTGAAGAAATAGAGACATTCTCAAAAACTACCTCTCATTGACTTTCTAACGGTATCAATCCATTTGAGTTACAACGGTTGCGTCACATATTCGAACCAACATGTATTTAGCGATAGTATTCTGATGTTGCTAAGTTGCATCGCCTTTAACAGTGAAGCGTTGGACTGTGAGACTTAATTGAACTGATTCTGGACTGTGACCTTGTAAATGCGATAAATGAGCCAATTGGGCTCCAAGGAATATCATTCTTCTTAATTCGACATGATTTCTGGAATTCAGCGAGTACACTAGGCTCTGTGGTAGTGCTTTATTAAAAAATTTAGATAAATAAGTCTTTTTTACTGTGGGACTAATCCTGGTCGTTAGCACGCGCTGAAGAAATAGAGCCATTCTCAAAAACTACATTTCATCGACTTCTTGGCGGTATCAATCCGTTTGAGTTACAACGGTTACGTCACATATTCGTACCAACATGTATTTAGCGATAGTATTCTGATATTACTAGGTTGCATCGCCTTTAACAGTGAAACGATTGACTGTTGGACTTAATTGAACTGATTTTGGACTTCGACCTTATTATTGTGACAAATGAGCCAGTTTAACTACAAGAAGTAACATTCTTCTTAATTTGACTTGATTGCTGGAACTCAGCGATTGCTCTGGGCGCTGTGGTAGAGTTTTATTTAAAAAAAGTTAAATAAGTCATTTCTTACTGTGGGACCAATCCCAGCCGTTATCGCGCGCTGAAGAAATAGCGACAGTTTCAAAAACTACATTTCATTGACTTTCTAACGGTATCAATCCTTTGAGTTACAACGGTTGCGCGAAATATTCGTCCCCACATGTATTCAGCGATAGTATTTGGATATTACTAGGTTGCATCGCTTTTAACAGTGAAACGTTTGACTGTGGGACTTAATTGAACTGATTTTGGACTTTCACCTTATAAATGTGATAAATGAGCCAGTTTAATTACAGGAAGTAACATTCTTCCTAATTTGACTTGATTGCTGGAACTCAGCGATAGCACTAGGCGCTGTGGTAGAGTTTTATTTAAAAATTAAGATAAATAAGTCATTTTTCACTGTGGGACCAATCCTAGCCGTTAGTTCGCACTGAAGAAATAGAGACACTCTCAAAAACTACATTTCATGGAATTCTTGGCCGTATCAATCCGTTTGAGTTACAACGGTTGCGTCACATATTCGTACCAACATGTATTTAGCGATATTTTTCTGATATTACTAGGTTGCATGTCCTTTAACAATGAAACGATTGACTGTGGGACTTAATTGAACTAACTTTGGACTGTTACCTTATAAATGTTATAAATAACCCAGTTTGACTACAAGAAATAACATTCTTCCTAATTTGACATGATTGCTGGAACTCAGCGATTACACTGGGCGCTGTGGTAGCACTTTATTAAAAATTTAAATAAAAAAGTCATTTTTTACTGTGGGGCCAATCCTAGCCGTTATCGCGCGATGAAGAAATAGCTACAGTTTCAAAAACTACATCTCATTGACTTTCTAACGGTATCAATCCGTTTGAGTTGCAACGGTTGCGCCACATATTCGTCACCACATGTATTTAGCGATAGTATTCGGATATTACTAGGTTGAATCGCTTTTAACAGTGAAACGTTTGACTGTGGGACTTTACTGAACTGATTTTGGACTTTGACCTTATAAATGTGATAAATGAGCCAGTTTGACTACAAGAAATAACATTCTTCTTAATTTGACATAATTGCTGGAACTCAGCGATTACACTTGGCGCTGTGGAAGCGCTTTATTAAAAAATTAAGATAAATAAGTCATTTTTCACTGTGGGACTAATCCTAGCCGTTAGTTCGCGCTGAAGAAATAGAGACACTCTCAAAAGCTACATTTCATCGAATTCTTGGCCGTATCAATCCGTTTGAGTTACAACGGTTGCGCCACATACTCCTCACCACATGTATTTAGCGATAGTATTCGGATATTACTAGGTTGCATCGACTTTAAAAGTGAAACGATCGACTGTGGGACTTAATTGAACTGATTTTGGACTTTGACCTTATAAATGTGATAAATGAGCCAGTTTTACTAGAAGAAGTAACAGTCTTCTTAATTTGACTTGATTGCTGGAACTCAGCAATTGCACTGGTCGCTGTGGTAGAGTTTTATTTAAAAAAACTTAAATAAGTCATTTTTTACTGTGGGACCAATCCTAGCCGTTATCGCGCGCTGAAGAAATAGCGACAGTTTCAGAAACTACATTTCATTGACTTTCTAACGGTATCAATCCTTTGAGTTACAACAGTTGCGCGAAATATTCGTCCCCACATGTATTCAGCGATAGTATTTGGATATTACTAGGTTGCATCGCTTTTAACAGTGAAACGTTTGACTGTGGGACTTAATTGAACTGTTTTTGAACTTTGACCTTATAAATGTGATAAATGAGCCAGTTTGATTACAGGAAGAAACATTCTTCCTAATTTGACTTGATTGCTGGAACTCAGCGAGTACACTAGGCTCTGTGGTAGTGCTTTATTTAAAAATTTAGATAAATAGTTCTTTTTTTACTGTGGGACTAATACTGGCCGTTAGCACGCGCTGAAGAAATAGAGACATTCTCAAAAACTACATTTCATCGACTTCTGGCCGGTATCAATCCGTTTGAGTTACAACGGTTGCGTCACATATTCGTACCAACATGTATTTAGCGATAGTATTCGGATATTACTAGGTTGCATCGTTTTTAACAGCAAAACGTTTGACTGTGGGATTTAATTGAACTGATTTTGGACTTTGACCTTATAAATGTGATAAATGAGCCAGTTTGACTACAAGAAATAGCATTCTTCTTAATTTGACATGATTGCTGGAGCTCCGCGATTACACTGGGCACTGTGGTAACTCTTTGTTAAAAGATTAAGATAATTAAGTCAGCTTTTATTGTGGGACCAATCCTAGCCGTTACTTCGCGCTGAAGAAATGGAGACAGTTTCAAAAACTACATTTCATTGACTTTCTAACGGTATCAATCCTTTGAGTTACAACAGTTGCGCGAAATATTCGTCCCCACATGTATTCAGCGATAGTATTTGGATATTACTAGGTTGCATCGCTTTTAACAGTGAAACGTTTGACTGTGGGACTTAATTGAACTGTTTTTAAACTTTGACCTTATAAATGTGATAAATGAGCCAGTTTGATTACAGGAAGTAACATTCTTCCTAATTTGACTTGATTGCTGGAACTCAGCGATAGCACTGGGCGCTGTGGTAGAATTTTATTTAAAAATTAAGTTAAATAAGTCATTTTTTACTGTGGGATCAATCCCAGCCGTTAGTTCGCGCTGAAGAAATAGAGACAGTTTCAAAAACTACATTTCATTGACTTTCTAACGGTGTCAATCCGTTTGAGTTAGAAGGATTGCGTCACATACTCGTATCAACATGTACTTAGTGATTTTTTTCCGATATTTCTAAGTTGTATCGCTTTTAACACTGAAACGATTGACTCTGGGAATTAATTGAACTGATTCTGGACTGTGACCTTATAAATGCGATAAATGGGCCAATTGGGCTCCAAGGAATAACATTCTTCTTAATTCGACATGATTGCTGGAATTCAGCGAGTACACTAGGCTCTGTGGTAGTGCTTTATTTAAAAATTTAGATAAATAGCTCTTTTTTTACTGTGGGACTAATACTGGCCGTTAGCACGCGCTGAAGAAATAGAGACATTCTCAAAAACTACATTTCATCGACTTCTGGCCGGTATCAATCCGTTTGAGTTACAACGGTTGCGTCACATATTCGTACCAACATGTATTTAGCGATAGTATTCGGATATTACTAGGTTGCATCGTTTTTAACAGCGAAACGTTTGACTGTGGGATTTAATTGAACTGATTTTGGACTTTGACCTTATAAATGTGATAAATGAGCCAGTTTGACTACAAGAAATAGCATTCTTCTTAATTTGACATGATTGCTGGAGCTCCGCGATTACACTGGGCACTGTGGTAACTCTTTGTTAAAAGATTAAGATAACTTAGTCAGCTTTTACTGTGGGACCAATCCTAGCCGTTAGTTCGCGCTGAAGAAATAGAGACAGTTTCAAAAACTACATTTCATTGACTTTATAACGGTGTCAATCCGCTTGAGTTACAACGGTTGCGTCACATATTCGTACCAACATGTATTTAGTGATTTTCTTCCAAATTTTAATAAGTTGTATTGCTTTTAACAGTTAAACGATTGACTCTGGGAATTAATTGAACTGATTTTGGACTTTGACCTTATAAATGTGATAAATGAGCCAATTGGGCTCCAAGAAATAACATTCTTCTTAATTTGACATGATTGCTGGAACTCAGCGAATACACTGTGCCCTGTGGCAGCGCTTTATTAAAAATTTAAATAAAAAAGTCATTTTTTACTGTGGGACCAATCCAAGCCGTTAGTTCGCGCTGAAGAAATAGAGACAGTTTAAAAAACTACATTTCATTGACTTTCTAACGGTGTCAATCCGTTTGAGTTAGAACGGTTGCGTCACATATTCGTACCAACATGTATTTAGTGATTTTTTTCCGATATTACCAAGTTGTATCGCTTTTAACAGTGAAACGATTGACTCTGGGAATTAATTGAACTGATTCTAGACTGTGACCTTATAAATGTGATGAATGAGCCAATTGGACTGCATGAAGTAACATTCTTCTTAAATCGACATGATTGCTGGAATTCAGCGATTACAATAGGCTCTGTGGTAGCGTTTTATATAAAAATTTAGATAAATAAGTCTTTTTTTACTGTAGGACCAATCCTGGCCGTTAGCACGCACTGAAGAAATAGAGACATTCCCAAAAACTTCATTTCATTGACTTCTTGGCAGTATCAATCCGTTTGAGTTACAACGGTTGCGTCACATATTCGTACCAACCTGTATTTAGTGATATCTTTCCGATATTACTAAGTTATATTGCTTTTAACAGTGAAACGATTGACTGTGGAACTTAATTGAACTAACTTTAGACTGTGACCTTATAAATGTGATAAGTGAGCCAACTGGAACCAAGAAGTAACATTCTTCTTAATTTTACATGATTGCTGGAACTCAGCGTTTACACTGGGCGCTGTTGTAGCACTTTATTTAAAAATTTAAATAAAAAGGTCATTTTTTACTGTGGGACCAATCCTAGCCGTTATCGCGCGCTGAAGAAATAGCGACAGCTTCAAAAACTACCTCTCATTGACTTTCTAACGGTATCAATCCATTTGAGTTACAACGGTTGCGTCACATATTCGAACCAACATGTATTTAGCGATAGTATTCTGATGTTGCTAGGTTGCATCGCCTTTAACAGTGAAGCGTTGGACTGTGAGACTTAATTGAACTGATTCTGGACTGTGACCTTGTAAACGCGATAAATGAGCCAATTGGGCTCCAAGGAATATCATTCTTCTTAATTCGACATGATTTCTGGAATTCAGCGAGTACACTAGGCTCTGTGGTAGTGCTTTATTAAAAAATTTAGATAAATAAGTCTTTTTTACTGTGGGACTAATCCTGGTCGTTAGCACGCGCTGAAGAAATAGAGCCATTCTCAAAAACTACATTTCATCGACTTCTTGGCGGTATCAATCCGTTTGAGTTACAACGGTTACGTCACATATTCGTACCAACATGTATTTAGCGATAGTATTCTGATATTACTAGGTTGCATCGCCTTTAACAGTGAAACGATTGACTGTGGGACTTAATTGAACTGATTTTGGACTTTGACCTTATTATTGTGACAAATGAGCCAGTTTAACTACAAGAAGTAACATTCTTCTTAATTTGACTTGATTGCTGGAACTCAGCGATTGCTCTGGGCGCTGTGGTAGAGTTTTATTTAAAAAAAGTTAAATAAGTCATTTCTTACTGTGGGACCAATCCCAGCCGTTATCGCGCGCTGAAGAAATAGCGACAGTTTCAAAAACTACATTTCATTGACTTTCTAACGGTATCAATCCTTTGAGTTACAACGGTTGCGCGAAATATTCGTCCCCACATGTATTCAGCGATAATATTTGGATATTACTAGGTTGCATCGCTTTTAACAGTGAAACGTTTGACTGTGGGACTTAATTGAACTGATTTTGGACTTTCACCTTATAAATGTGATAAATGAGCCAGTTTAATTACAGGAAGTAACATTCTTCCTAATTTGACTTGATTGCTGGAACTCAGCGATAGCACTAGGCGCTGTGGTAGAGTTTTATTTAAAAATTAAGATAAATAAGTCATTTTTCACTGTGGGACTAATCCTAGCCGTTAGTGCGCGCTGACGAAATAGAGACACTCTCAAAAGCTACATTTCATCGAATTCTTGGCCGTATCAATCCGTTTGAGTTACAACGGTTGCGCCACATACTCCTCACCACATGTATTTAGCGATAGTATTCGGATATTACTAGGTTACTTCGACTTTAAAAGTGAAACGATCGACTGTGGGACTTAATTGAACTGATTTTGGACTTTGACCTTATAAATGTGATAAATGAGCCAGTTTTACTACAAGAAGTAACAGTCTTCTTAATTTGACTTGATTGCTGGAACTCAGCGATTGCACTGGTCGCTGTGGTAGAGTTTTATTTAAAAAAACTTAAATAAGTCATTTTTTACTGTGGGACCCGTCCCAGCCGTTATCGCGCACTGAAGAAATAGCGACAGTTTCAGAAACTACATTTCATTGACTTTCTAACGGTATCAATCCTTTGAGTTACAACAGTTGCGCGAAATATTCGTCCCCACATGTATTCAGCGATAGTATTTGGATATTACTAGGTTGCATCGCTTTTAACAGTGAAACGTTTGACTGTGGGACTTAATTGAACTGTTTTTGAACTTTGACCTTATAAATGTGATAAATGAGCCAGTTTGATTACAGGAAGTAACATTCTTTCTAATTTGACTTGATTGCTGGAACTCAGCGATAGCACTGGGCGCTGTGGTAGAATTTTATTTAAAAATTAAGTTAAATAAGTCATTTTTTACTGTGGGACCAATCCCAGCCGTTAGTTCCGGCTGAAGAAAAAGAGACAGTTTCAAAAACTACATTTCATTGACTTTCTAACGGTGTCAATCCGTTTCAGTTAGAAGGATTGCATCACATACTCGTATCAACATGTACTTAGTGATTTTTTTCCGATATTTCTAAGTTGTATCGCTTTTAACACTGAAACGATTGACTGTGGGAACTAATTGAACTGATTCTGGACTGTGACCTTATAAATGCGATAAATGGGCCAATTGGGCTCCAAGGAATAACATACTTCTTAATTCGACATGATTGCTGAAATTCAGCGAGTACACTAGGCTCTGTGGTAGTGCTTTATTTAAAAATTTAGATAAATAGCTCTTTTTTTACTGTGGGACTAATACTGGCCGTTAGCACGCGCTGAAGAAATAGAGACATTCTCAAAAACTACATTTCATCGACTTCTGGCCGGTATCAATCCGTTTGAGTTACAACGGTTGCGTCACATATTCGTACCAACATGTATTTAGCGATAGTATTCGGATATTACTAGGTTGCATCGTTTTTAACAGCGAAACATTTGACTGTGGGATTTAATTGAACTGATTTTGGACTTTGACCTTATAAATGTGATAAATGAGCCAGTTTGACTACAAGAAATAGCATTCTTCTTAATTTGACATGATTGCTGGAGCTCCGCCATTACACTGGGCACTGTGTTAACTCTTTGTTAAAAGATTAAGATAATTAAGTCAGCTTTTACTGTGGGACCAATCCTAGCCGTTAGTTCGCGCTGAAGAAATAGAGACAGTTTCAGAAACTACATTTCATTGACTTTCTAACGGCATCAATCCTTTGAGTTACAACAGTTGCGCGAAATATTCGTCCCCACATATATTCAGCGATAGTATTTGGATATTACTAGGTTGCATCGCTTTTAACAGTGAAACGTTTGACTGTGGGACTTAATTGAACTGTTTTTAAACTTTTACCTTATAAATGTGATAAATGAGCCAGTTTGATTACAGGAAGTAACATTCTTCCTAATTTGACTTGATTGCTGGAACTCAGCGATAGCACTGGGCGCTGTGGTAGAATTTTATTTAAAAATTAAGTTAAATAAGTCATTTTTTACTGTGGGATCAATCCCAGCCGTTAGTTCGCGCTGAAGAAATAGAGACAGTTTCAAAAACTACATTTCATTGACTTTTTAACGGTGTCAATCCGTTTGAGTTAGAAGGATTGCGTCACATACTCGTATCAACATGTACTTAGTGATTTTTTTCCGATATTTCTAAGTTGTATCGCTTTTAACACTGAAACGATTGACTCTGGGAATTAATTGAACTGATTCTGGACTGTGACCTTATAAATGCGATAAATGGGCCAATTGGGCTCCAAGGAATAACATTCTTCCTAATTCGACATGATTGCTGGAATTCAGCGAGTACACTAGGCTCTGTGGTAGTGCTTTATTTAAAAATTTAGATAAATAGCTCTTTTTTTACTGTGGGACTAATACTGGCCGTTAGCACGCGCTGAAGAAATAGAGACATTCTCAAAAACTACATTTCATCGACTTCTGGCCGGTATCAATCCGTTTGAGTTACAACTTTTGCGTCACATATTCGTACCAACATGTATTTAGCGATAGTATTCGGATATTACTAGGTTGCATCGTTTTTAACAGCGAAACGTTTGACTGTGGGATTTAATTGAACTGATTTTGGACTTTGACCTTATAAATGTGATAAATGAGCCAGTTTGACTACAAGAAATAGCATTCTTCTTAATTTGACATGATTGCTGGAGCTCCGCGATTACACTGGGCACTGTGGTAACTCTTTGTTAAAAGATTAAGATAATTAAGTCAGCTTTTACTGTGGGACCAATCCTAGCCGTTAGTTCGCGCTGAAGAAATAGAGACAGTTTCAAAAACTACATTTCATTGACTTTATAACGGTGTCAATCCGCTTGAGTTACAACGGTTGCGTCACATATTCGTACCAACATGTATTTAGTGATTTTCTTCCAAATTTTAATAAGTTGTATTGCTTTTAACAGTTAAACGATTGACTGTGGGAATTAATTGAACTGACTCTGGACTATGTCCTTTTAAATGTGATAGATGAGCCAATTGGTCTCCTAGGAATAACTTTCTTCTTAATTTGACGTGATGGCTGGAATTCAGCGATTACATTAGGCTCTGTGATAGCGCTTTATCTAAAAATTTAGATAAATAAGTCTTTTCTTACTGTGGGACCAATCCTGGCCGTTAGCACGCGGTGAATAAAGAGGAACAGTTCCAAAGACTACATTTCATTGACTTTCTAGCGGTATAAGTCCGTTTGAGTTACAACGGTTGCGTCACATATTCGTACCAACATGTATTTAGCGATAGTATTCGGATATTACTAGGTTGCATAGCTTTTAACAGTGAAACGTTTGACTGTGGGACTTAATTGAAATGATTTTGGACTTTGACTTTATATGTGATAAATGAGCCAGTTTGAGTACAAGAAATAACATTCTTCTTAATTTGACATGATTGCTGGAACTCAGCGATTGCACTGGGTGCTATGGCAGCGCTTTATTAAAAATTTAAATAAAAAAGTCATTTTTTACTGTAGGGCCAATCCTAGCCGTTATCGCGCGATGAAGAAATAGCGACAGTTTCAAAAACTACATCTCATTGACTTTCTAACGGTATCAATCCGTTTGAGTTACAACGGTTGCGCCACATATTCGTCACCACATGTATTTAGCGATAATATTCGGATATTACTAGGTTGCATCGCTTTTAACAGTGAAACGTTTGACTGTGGGACTTAATTGAACTGATTTTGGACTTTGACCTTATAAATGTGATAAATGAGCCAGTTTGACTACAAGAAATAGCATTCTTCTCAATTTGACATGATTGCTGGAACTCAGCGATTACACTGGCGCCGTGGAAGAGCTTTATTAAAAAATTAAGATAAATAAGTCATTTATCACTTTGGGACCAATCCTAGTCGTTAGTTCGCGCTGAAGTAATAGAGACACTCTCAAAAACTACATTTCATGGAATTCTTGGCCGTATCAATCCGTTTGAATTACAACGGTTGCGTCACACATTCGTACCAACATGTATTTAGCGATATTTTTCTGATATTACTAGGTTGCATGGCCTTTAACAATGAAACGATTGACTGTGGGACTTAATTGAACTAACTTTGGACTGTGACCTTATAAATGTTATAAATAAGCCAGTTAGACTACAAGAAATAACATTCTTCTTAATTTGACATGATTGCTGGAACTCAGCGATTATACTGGGCGCTGTGGTAGCATTTTATTAAAAATTTAAATAAAAAAGTCATTTTTTACTGTGGGGCCAATCCTAGCAGTTATCGCGCGATGAAGAAATAGCGACAGTTTCAAAAACTACATCTCATTGACCTTCTAACGGTATCAATCCGTTTGAGTTACAACGGTTTCGCCACATATTCGTCACCACATGTATTTAGCGATAGTATTCGGATATTACTAGGTTGCATCGCTTTTAACAGTGAAACGTTTGACTGTGGGACTTAATTGAACTGATTTTGGACTTTGACCTGATAAATGAGATAAATGAGCCAGTTTGACTACAAGAAATAGCATTCTTCTTAATTTGACATGATTGCTGGAGCTCCACGCTTACACTGGGCACTGTGGTAACTCTTTGTTAAAAAATGAAGATAAATATGTCAGCTTTTACTGTGGGACCAATCCTAGCCGTTAGTTCGCGCTGAAGAAATAGAGACAGTTTCAAAAACTACATTTCATTGACTTTATAACGGTGTCAATCCGCTTGAGTTACAACGGTTGCGCCACATATTCGTCACCACATGTATTTAGCGATAATATTCGGATATTACTAGGTTGCATCGCTTTTAACAGTGAAACGTTTGACTGTGGGACTTAATTGAACTGATTTTGGACTTTGACCTTATAAATGTGATAAATGAGCCAGTTTGACTACAAGAAATAGCATTCTTCTCAATTTGACATGATTGCTGGAACTCAGCGATTACACTGGCGCCGTGGAAGAGCTTTATTAAAAAATTAAGATAAATAAGTCATTTATCACTTTGGGACCAATCCTAGCCGTTAGTTCGCGCTGAAGTAATAGAGACACTCTCAAAAACTACATTTCATGGAATTCTTGGCCGTATCAATCCGTTTGAATTACAACGGTTGCGTCACACATTCGTACCAACATGTATTTAGCGATATTTTTCTGATATTACTAGGTTGCATGGCCTTTAACAATGAAACGATTGACTGTGGGACTTAATTGAACTAACTTTGGACTGTGACCTTATAAATGTTATAAATAAGCCAGTTTGACTACAAGAAATAACATTCTTCTTAATTTGACATGATTGCTGGAACTCAGCGATTATACTGGGCGCTGTGGTAGCATTGTATTAAAAATTTAAATAAAAAAGTCATTTTTTACTGTGGGGCCAATCCTAGCAGTTATCGCGCGATGAAGAAATAGCGACAGTTTCAAAAACTACATCTCATTGACCTTCTAACGGTATCAACCCGTTTGAGTTACAACGGTTTCGCCACATATTCGTCACCACATGTATTTAGCGATAGTATTCGGATATTACTAGGTTGCATCGCTTTTAACAGTGAAACGTTTGACTGTGGGACTTAATTGAACTGATTTTGGACTTTGACCTGATAAATGAGATAAATGAGCCAGTTTTACTACAAGAAATAGCATTCTTCTTAATTTGACATGATTGCTGGAGCTCCGCGCTTACACTGGGCACTGTGGTAACTCTTTGTTAAAAAATGAAGATAAATATGTCAGCTTTTACTGTGGGACCAATCCTAGCCGTTAGTTCGCGCTGAAGAAATAGAGACAGTTTCAAAAACTACATTTCATTGACTTTATAACGGTGTCAATCCGCTTGAGTTACAACGGTTGCGTCACATATTCGTACCAACATGTATTTAGTGATTTTCTTCCAAATTTACTAAGTTGTATTGCTTTTAACAGTTAAACGATTGACTGTGGGAATTAATTGAACTGACTCTGGACTATGTCCTTATAAATGTGATAGATGAGCCAATTGGTCTCCTACGAATAACTTTCTTCTTAATTTGACGTGATGGCCGGAATTCAGCGATTAAATTAGGCTCTGTGATAGCGCTTTATTTAAAAATTTAGATAAATAAGTCTTTTTTTACTGTGGGACCAATCCTGGCCGTTAGCACGCGCTGAATAAAGAGGAACAGTTCCAAAGACTACATTTCATTGACTTTCTAGAGGTATAAATCCGTTTGAGTTACAACGGTTACATCACATATTCGTACCAACATGTATTTAGCGATAGTATTCGGATATTACTAGGTTGCATCTCTTTTAACAGTGAAACGTTTGACTGTGGGACTTAATTGAACTGATTTTGGACTTTGACTTTATAAATGTGATAAATGAGCCAGTTTGAGTACGAGAAATAACATTCTTCTTAATTTGACGTGATTGCTGGAACTCAACGATTCCACTGGGTGCCATGGCAGCGCTTTATTAAAAATTTAAATAAAAAAGTCATTTTTTACTGTGGGGCCAATCCTAGCCGTTATCGCGCGATGAAGAAATAGCGACTGTTTCAAAAACTACATCTCATTGACTTTCTAACGGTATCAATCCGTTTGAGTTACAACGGTTGCGCCACATATTTGTCACCACATTTATTTAGCGATAGTATTCGGATATTACTAGGTTGCATCGCTTTTAACAGTGAAACGTTTGACTGTGGGACTTAATTGAACTGATTTTGGACTTTGACTTTATAAATGTGATAAATGAGCCAGTTTGAGTACGAGAAATAACATTCTTCTTAATTTGACATGATTGCTGGAACTCAGCGATTACACTGGGCGCTGTGGAAGCGCTTTATTAAAAAATTAAGATAAATAAGTCATTTTTCACTGTGGGACCAATCCTAGCCGTTAGTTCGCGCTGAAGAAATAGAGACACTCTCAAAAACTACATTTCATGGAATTCTTGGCCGTATCAATCCGTTTGAGTTAAAACGGTTGCGTCACATATTCGTACCGACATGTATTTAGCGATATTTTTCTGATATTACTAGGTTGCATGGCCTTTAACAATGAAACGATTGACTGTGGGACTTAATTGAACTAACTTTGGACTGTGACCTTATAAATGTTATAAATAAGCCAGTTTGACTACAAGAAATAACATTCTTCTTAATTTGACATGATTGCTGGAACTCAGCGATTATACTGGGTGCTGTGATAGCACTTTATTAAAAATTTAAATAAAAAAGTCATTTTTTACTGTGGGGCCAACTCTAGCAGTTATCGCGCGATGAAGAAATAGCGACAGTTTCAAAAACTACATCTCATTGACCTTCTTACGGTATCAATCCGTTTGAGTTACAACGGTTGCACCACATATTCGTCACCACATGTATTTAACGATAGTATTCGGATATTACTAGGTTGCATCGCTTTTAACAGTGAAACGTTTTACTGTGGGACTTAATTGAACTGATTTTGGACTTTGACCTTATAAATGTGATAAATGAGCCAGCTTGACTACAAGAAATAGCATTCTTCTTAATTTGACATGATTGCTGGAACTCAGCGATTACACTGGGCGCTGTGGAAGCGCTTTATTAAAAAATTAAGATAAATAAGTCATTTTTCACTGTGGGACCAATCCTAGCCGTTAGTTCGCGCTGAAGAAATAGAGACACTCTCAAAAACTACATTTCATGGAATTCTTGGCCGTATCAATCCATTTGAGTTACAACGGTTGCGTCACATATTCGTACCGACATGTATTTAGCGATATTTTTCTGATATTACTAGGTTGCATGGCCTTTAACAATGAAACGATTCACTGTGGGACTTAATTGAACTAACTTTGGACTGTGACCTTATCAATGTTATAAATAAGCCAGTTTGACTACAAGAAATAACATTCTTCTTAATTTGACATGATTGCTGGAACTCAGCGATTATACTGGGTGCTGTGATAGCACTTTATTAAAAATTTAAATAAAAAAGTCATTTTTTACTGTGGGGCCAACTCTAGCAGTTATCGCGCGATGAAGAAATAGCGACAGTTTCAAAAACTACATCTCATTGACCTTCTTACGGTATCAATCCGTTTGAGTTACAACGGTTGCACCACATATTCGTCACCACATGTATTTAACGATAGTATTCGGATATTACTAAGTTGTATTGCTTTTAACAGTTAAACGATTGACTGTGGGAATTTATTGAACTGACTCTGGACTATGTCCTTATAAATGTGATAGATGAGCCAATTGGTCTCCTAGGAATAACTTTCTTCTTAATTTGACGTGATGGCTGGAATTCAGCGATTACATTAGGCTCTGTGGTAGAGTTTTATTTAAAAATTAAGTTAAATAAGTCATTGTTTACTGTGGGACAATCCCAGCCGTTAGTTCGCGCTGAAGAAATAGAGACAGTTTCAAAAACTACATTTCATTGACATTCTAACGGTGTCAATCCGTTTGGGTTAGAACGATTGCGTCACATATTCGTACCAACATGTACTTAGTGATTTTTTTCCGATATTACTAAATTGTATCGATTTTAACAGTGAAACGATTGATTCTGGGAATTAATGGAACTGATTCTGGACTTTGACCTTGTAAATGCGATAAATGAGCCAATTGGGCTCCAAGGAATACCATTCTTTTTTAATTTGACATGATTGCTGGAATTCAGTGAGTACACTAGTCTCTGTGGTAATGCTTTATTTATAAATTTAGATAAATAAGTCTTTTTTTACTGTGGGACTAATACTGGCCGTTAGCACGAGCTGAAGAAATAGAGACATTCTCAAAAACTACAATTCATTGACTTCTTGGCGGTATCGATCCGTTTGAGTTAGAACGATTGCTTCACATATTCGTACCAACATGTATTTAGTGATTTTTTTCCGATATTACTAAATTGTATCGCTTTTAACAGTAAAACGATTGACTCTGGGACTTAATTGAACTGATTCTGGACTGTGACCTTATAACTGCGATAAATGAGCCAATTGGACTCCAAGGAATAACTTTTTTCTTAATTTGACGTGATTGCTGAAACTCAGCGATTACACTGTGCGCTGTGGTAGCGTTTTATTTAAAAATTAAGATAAATAAGATTCTTCTTGCTGCGGGACCAATCCTGGCCGTTAGCACGCCCTGAATAAAGAGGAACAATTCCAAAGACTACATTTCATTGACTTTCTAGTGATATAAATCCGTTTGAGTTACAACGGTTGCGTCACATATTCGTACCAACATGTATCTAGCCATAGTATTCGGATATTACTGGGTTGCACCGCTTTTAACAGTGAAACTTTTGACTGAGGGACTTAATTGAACTGATTTTAGACTTTGACCTTATAAGTGTGATAAATGAGCCAGTTTGACTACAAGAAATAACATTCTTCTTAATTTGACATGATTGCTGGAACTCAGCGATTACACTGGGCGCTGTGGCAGCGCTTTATTAAAAATTTAAATAAAAAAGTCATTTTTTACAATGGGACCAATCCAAGCCGTTAGTTTGCGCTGAAGAAATAGAGACAGTTTCAAAAACTACATTTCATTGACTTTCTAACGGTGTCAATCCGTTTGAGTTAGAACGGTTGCGTCACATATTCGTACCAACATGTATTTAGTGATATCTTTCCGATATTACTAAGTTATATTGCTTTTAACAGTGAAACGATTGACTGTGGAACTTAATTGAACTAACCTTGGACTGTGACCTAATAAATGTGATAAGTGAGCCAACTGGACCCAAGAAGTAACATTCTTCTTAATTTTACATGATTGCCGGAACTCAGCGATTACACTGGGCGCTGTGGTAGCACTTTATTTAAAAATTTAATAAAAAAGTCATTTTTTACTGTGGGACCAATCCTAGCCCTTATCGCCCGCTGAAGAAATAGCGACAGTTTCAAAAAGTACATTTCATTCACTTCGTGGCGGTATCAATCCATTTGAGTTACAACTGTTGCGTCACTTATTAGTCCCAACATATATTTAGCGATCGTATTCGGTTATTACTATGTTGCATCGCTTTTAACAGTGAAGCGTTTGACTGTGGGACTTAATTGAACTGATTTTGGACTTTGACCTTATAAAGGTGATAAATGAGCCAGTTTGAGTACAAGAAGTAACATTCTTCTTAATTTGACTGGATTGCTGGAACTCAGCGATTGCACTGGGCACTGTGGTAGCGTTTTATTTAAAAATTAAGTTAAATAAGTCACTTTTTACTGTGGGAGCAATCCCAGCCGTTAGTTCGCGCTGAATAAACAAAGACGGTTTCAAAAACTACATTTCATTGACTTTCTAACGGTGTTAATCCGTTTGAGTTACAACGGTTGCGTCACATATTCGTACCAACATGTATTTAGTGATTTTTTTCCGATGTGTCTAAGTTGCATCGCTTTTAACAGTGAAACGATTGACTGTGGGACTTAATTGATCTGATTCTGGACTGTGACCTTGTAAATGCGATAAATGAGCCTATTGGGCACCAAGGAATATCATTTTTCTTAATTCGACATGATTGCTGGAATTCAGCGATTACACTGGGCGCTGTGGTAGAGCTTTATTTAAAAATTTAGATAAATAAGTCTTTTTTACTGTGGGACAAATCCTGGCCGTTAGCAGGCGCTGAAGTAATAGAGACATTCTCAAAAACTACATTTCGTCGACTTCTTGGCGGTATCAATCCGTTTGAGTTACAACGGCTGCGTCACACATTCGTATCAACATGTATTTAGCGATAGTATTCTGATATTACTAGGTTGCATCGCCTTTAACAGTGAAACGATTGACTGTGGGACTTCATTGAACTAACTTTCAACTGTGACCTGATAAATGTTAAAAATGAGCCAGTTTGACTACAAGAAATAACATTCTTCTTAATTTGACATGATTGCTGGAGCTGAGCGATTACACTGGGCGCTGTGGTAGCACTTTATTAAAAATTTTTTATCAAAAAGTAATTTTTTACTGTGGGTCCAATCCTAGTCGTTATTGCGCGCTGAAAAAATAGCGACAGTTTCAAAAACTACATTTCATTGTCTTTCTAACGGTATCAATCCGCTTGAGTTACAACTGTTGCGTCACATATTCGTCCCCACATGTATTTAGCGATGGTATTCGGATATTACTAGGTTGCATCGCTTTTAACATTGAAACATTTGACTGTGGGACTTAATTGAACTAACTTTCGGCTGTGACCTGATAAATGTTAAAAATGAGCCAGTTTGACTACAAGAAATAACATTCTTCTTAATTTGACATGATTGCTGGAGCTGAGCGATTACATTGGGCGCTGTGTTAGCACTTTATTAAAAAATTAGGATAAATAAGTCATTTTTTACTGTGGGACCAATCCTAGCCGCTAGTTCGCGCTGAAGAATTAGAGAAAGTTTCAAGAACTACATTTCATTGACTTACTAAAGGTGTCAATCCGTTTGAATTACAACGGTTGCGTCACATATTCGTACCAACATGTATTTAGTGAGTTTCTTCCGATATTTCTAAGTTATATCGCTTTTAACAGTGAAACGATTGACTGTGGAACTTAATTGAAATAACTTTGGACTGTCACCTTATAAATGTGAGAAGTGAGCCAACTGGACCCAAGAAATAACATTCTTCTTAATTCGACATGGTTGCTGGAATTCAGCGAGTACACTAGTCTCTCTGGTAATGCTTTATTTAAAAATTTAGATAATTAAGTCTTTTTCTACTGTGGGACTAATACTGGCCGTTAGCACGCGCTGAAGAAATAGAGACATTCTCACAAACTTCATTTCATTGACTTCTTGGCAGCATCAATCCGTTTGAGTTACAACGGTTGCGTCACATATTCGTATCAACATGTATTAAGCGATAGTATTCTGATATTACTAGGTTGCATCGCCTTTAACAGTGAAACGATTGACTGTGGGACTTAATTGAACTAACTTTGGACTGTGACCTGATAAATGTTTTAAATGAGCCAACTGGACCCAAGAAATAACATTCTTCTTAATTTAACATGATTGCTGGAATTCAGCGATTGCGCTAGGCGCTGTGGTAGCACTTCATTTAAAAATTTATATAAAAAATTCATTTTTTACTGTGGGACCAATCCTAGCCGTTATCGCGCGCTGAAGAAAAAGCGACAGTTTCAAAAACTACATTTCATTGACTTTCTAACGGTATCAATCCGCTTGAGTTACAACTGTCGCGTCACATATTCGTCCCCACATGTATTTAGCGATGGTATTCGGATATTACTAGGTTGCATCGCTTTTAACATTGAAACATTTGACTGTGGGACTTAATTGAACTGATTTTGGACTTTGACCTTATGAATGTGATAAATGAGCCAGTTTGACTACAAGAAGTAACATTCTTCTTAATTTCACTTGATTGCTGAATCTCAGCGATTACAGTGGGCACTGTGGTAACTCTTTGTTAAAAAATAAAGATAAATAAGTCTGTTTTTACTGTGAGACCAATCCTAGCCGTTAGCACGAGCTGAAGAAATAGAGACATTCTCAAAAACTACATTTCATTGACTTCTTGGCGGTATCGATCCGTTTGAGTTAGAACGATTGCTTCACATATTCGTACCAACATGTACTTAGTGATTTTCTTCCAATTTTACTAAGTTGTATTGCCTTTAACAGTGAAACGATTGACGGCGGGACTTATTTGAACTGATTTTGGACTTTGACCTTATAAATGTGATAAATGAGCCAGTTTGACTACAAGAAATAACATTCTTCTTAATTTGACATGATTGCTGGAACTCAGCGATTACACTGGGCGCTGTGGTAGCGTTTTGTTTAAAAATTAAGATAAAGAAGTGTTTTTTTACTGTGGGAACAATCCTAGCCGTTAGTTCGCGCTTAAGAAATAGAGACAGTTTCAAAAACTACATTTCATTGACTTTCTAACGGTGTCAATCCGTTTGAGTTACAACAGTTGTGTCACATATTCGTACCAACATGTATTTAGTGATTTTTTTCCGATATTACTAAGTTGTATCGCTTTTAACAGTGAAGCGATTGGCTGTGGGACTTAATTGAACTGATTCTGGACTGTGACCTTATAAATGCGATAAATGAGCCAATTGGACTCCAAGGAATATCTTTCTTCTTAATTTGACGTGATTGCTGGAACTCAGCGATTACACTGTGCGCTGTGGTAGCGTTTTATTTAAAAATTAAGATAAATAAGATTCTTCTTACTGCGGGACCAATCCTGGCCGTTAGCACGCCCTGAATAAAGAGGAACAATTCCAAAGACTACATTTCATTGACTTTCTAGCGGTATAAATCCGTTTGAGTTACAACGGTTGCGTCACATATTCGTACCAACATGTATTTAGCGATAGTATTCGGATATTACTCGGTTGCACCGCTTTTAACAGTGAAACGTTCGACTGTGGGACTTAATTGAACTGATTTTGGACTTTGACCTTATAAATGTGATAAATGAGCCAGTTTGACTACAAGAAATAACATTCTTCTTAATTTGACATGATTGCTGGAACTCAGCGATTACACTGGGCGCTGTGGCAGCGCTTTATTAAAAATTTAAATAAAAAAGTCATTTTTTACAGTGGGAACAATCCAAGCCGTTAGTTCGCGCTGAAGAAATAGCGACAGTTTCAAAAAGTACATTTCATTGACTTTGTGGCGGTATCAATCCATTTGAGTTACAACTGTTGCGTCACATATTAGTCCCCACATATATTTAGCGATAGTATTCGGTTATTACTATGTTGCATCGCTTTTAACAGTGAAACGTTTGACTGTGGGACTTAATTGAACTGATTCTGGACTCTGACCTCGTAAATGCGATAAATGAACCAATTTGACTACAATAAGTAATATTCTTCTTAATTTGACTTGATTGCTGAAACTCAGCGATTGCGCTAGGCGCTGTGGTAGCACTTCATTTAAAAATTTATATAAAAAATTCATTTTCTACTGTGGGACCAATCCTAGCCGTTATCGCGCGCTGAAGAAAAAGCGACAGTTTCAAAAACTACATTTCATTGACTTTCTAACGGTATCAATCCGCTTGAGTTACAACTGTCGCGTCACATATTCGTCCCCACATGTATTTAGCGATGGTATTCGGATATTACTAGGTTGCATCGCTTTTAACATTGAAACATTTGACTGTGGGACTTAATTGAACTGATTTTGGACTTTGACCTTATGAATGTGATAAATGAGCCAGTTTGACTACAAGAAGTAACATTCTTCTTAATTTGACTTGATTGCTGAAACTCAGCGATTACAGTGGGCACTGTGGTAACTCTTTGTTAAAAAATGAAGATAAATAAGTCTGTTTTTACTGTGAGACCAATCCTAGCCGTTAATTTGCGCTTAAGAAAGAGAGACAGTTTCAAAAACTACATTTCATTGACTTTCTAACGGTGTCAATCCGTTTGAGTTACAACGGTTGCGTCACATATTCGTACCAACATGTATTTAGTGATTTTCTTTCAATTTTACTAAGTTGTATTGCTTTTAACAGTGAAACGAGTGACTGTGGGAATTAATTGAACTGACTCTGGACTATGTCCTTATAAATGTGACAGATGAGCCAATTGGTCTCCAAGGAATAACTTTCTTCTTAATTTGACGTGATGGGTGGAATTCAGCGATTACATTAAGCTCCGTGGTAGCGCTTTATTTATAAATTTAGATAAATAAGTTTTTTTTTACTGTGGGACTAATACTGGCCGTTAGCACGAGCTGAAGAAATAGAGACATTCTCAAAAACTACAATTCATTGACTTCTTGGCGGTATCGATCCGTTTGAGTTAGAACGATTGCTTCACATATTCGTACCAACATGTACTTAGTGATTTTCTTCCAATTTTACTAAGTTGTATTGCCTTTAACAGTGAAACGATTGACGGCGGGACTTATTTGAACTGATTTTGGACTTTGACCTTATAAATGTGATAAATGAGCCAGTTTGACTACAAGAAATAACATTCTTCTTAATTTGACATGATTGCTGGAACTCAGCGATTACACTGGGCGCTGTGGTAGCGTTTTGTTTAAAAATTAAGATAAAGAAGTGTTTTTTTACTGTGGGAACAATCCTAGCCGTTAGTTCTCGCTTAAGAAATAGAGACAGTTTTGAAAACTACATTTCATTGACTTTCTAACGGTGTCAATACGTTTGAGTTACAGCAGTTGTGTCACATATTCGTACCAACATGTATTTAGTGATTTTTTTCCGATATTACTAAGTTGTATCGCTTTTAACAGTGAAGCGATTGGCTGTGGGACTTAATTGCACTGATTCTGGACTGTGACCTTATAAATGCGATAAATGAGCCAATTGGACTCCAAGGAATAACTTTCTTCTTAATTTGACGAGATTGCTGGAACTCAGGGATTACACTGTGCGCTGTGGTAGCGTTTTATTTAAAAATTAAGATAAATAAGATTCTTCTTACTGCGGGACCAATCCTGGCCGTTAGCACGCCCTGAATAAAGAGGAACAATTCCAAAGACTACATTTCATTGACTTTCTAGCGGTATAAATCCGTTTGAGTTACAACGGTTGCGTCACATATTCGTACCAACATGTATTTAGCGATAGTATTCGGATATTACTCGGTTGCACCGCTTTTAACAGTGAAACGTTCGACTGTGGGACTTAATTGTACTGATTTTGGACTTTGACCTTATAAATGTGATAAATGAGCCAGTTTGACTACAAGAAATAACATTCTTCTTAATTTGACATGATTGCTGGAACTCAGCGATTACACTGGGCGCTGTGAAAGCGCTTTATTAAAAATTTAAATAAAAAAGTCATTTTTTACAGTGGGAACAATCCAAGCCGTTAGTTCGCGCTGAAGAAATAGCGACAGTTTCAAAAAGTACATTTCATTGACTTTGTGGCGGTATCAATCCATTTGAGTTACAACTGTTGCGTCACATATTAGTCCCCACATATATTTAGCGATAGTATTCGGTTATTACTATGTTGCATCGCTTTTAACAGTGAAACGTTTGACTGTGGGACTTAATTGAACTGATTCTGGACTCTGACCTCGTAAATGCGATAAATGAACCAATTTGACTACAATAAGTAATATTCTTCTTAATTTGACTTGATTGCTGAAACTCAGCGATTGCGCTGGGCGCTGTGGTAGCACTTCATTTAAAAATTTATATAAAAAAGTCATTTTTTACTGTGGGACCAATCCTAGCCGTTATCGCGCGCTGAAGAAATAGCGACAGTTTCAAAAACTACATGTCATTGACTTTCTAACGGTATCAATCCGCTTGAGTTACAACTGTTGCGTCACATATTCGTCCCCACTTGTATTTAGCGATGGTATTCGGATATTACTAGGTTGCATCGCTATTAACATTGAAACATTTGACTGTGGGACTTAATTGAACTGATTTTGGACTTTGACCTTATGAATGTGATAAATGAGCCAGTTTGACTACAAGAAGTAACATTCTTCTTAATTTGACTTGATTGCTGAAACTCAGCGATTACAGTGGGTACTGTGGTAACTCTTTGTTAAAAAATGAAGATAAATAAGTCTGTTTTTACTGTGAGACCAATCCTAGCCGTTAATTTGCGCTGAAGAAAGAGAGACAGCTTCAAAAACTACATTTCATTGACTTTCTAACGGTGTCAATCCGTTTGAGTTACAACGGTTGCGTCACATATTCGTACCAACATGTATTTAGTGATTTTCTTCCAATTTTACTAAGTTGTATTGCTTTTAACAGTGAAACGAGTGACTGTGGGAATTAATTGAACTGACTCTGGACTATGTCCTTATAAATGTGACAGATGAGCCAATTGGTCTCCAAGGAATAACTTTCTTCTTAATTTGACGTGATGGCTGGAATTCAGCGATTACATTAAGCTCCGTGGTAGCGCTTTATTTATAAATTTGGATAAATAAGTCTTTTTTTACTGTGGGACTAATACTGGCCGTTAGCACGAGCTGAAGAAATAGAGACATTCTCAAAAACTACCATTTATTGAGTTCTTGGCGGTATCGATCCGTTTGAGTTAGAACGATTGCTTCACATATTCGTACCAACATGTACTTAGTGATTTTCTTCCAATTTTACTAAGTTGTATTGCCTTTAACAGTGAAACGATTGACGGCGGGACTTATTTGAACTGATTTTGGACTTTGACCTTATAAATGTGATAAATGAGCCAGTTTGACTACAAGAAATAACATTCTTCTTAATTTGACATGATTGCTGGAACTCAGCGATTACACTGGGCGCTGTGGCAGCGCTTTATTAAAAATTTAAATAAAAAAGTCATTTTTTACAGTGGGACCAATCCAAGCCGTTAGTTCGCGCTGAAGAAATAGCGACAGTTTCAAAAAGTACATTTCATTGACTTTGTGGCGGTATCAATCCATTTGAGTTACAACTGTTAAGTCACATATTAGTCCCCACATATATTTAGCGATAGTATTCGGTTATTACTATGTTGCATCGCTTTTAACAGTGAAACGTTTGACTGTGGGACTTAATTGAACTGATTCTGGACTGTGACCTCGTAAATGCGATAAATGAACCAATTTGACTACAATAAGTAATATTCTTCTTAATTTGACTTGATTGCTGAAACTCAGCGATTGCAGTGGGTGATGTGGTAGAGTTTTATTTAAAAATTAAGTTAAATAAGTTATTTTTTACTGTGGGACCAATCGCAGCCATTAGTTCGCGCTGAAAAAATAGAGACAGTTTCAAAGACTACATTTCGTTGACTTTGTAACGGTGTCAATCCGTTTGAGTTACAACGGTTGCGTCACATATTCGTCCCCATATGTATTTAGCGATAGTATTCGGATATTACTAGGTTGCATCGCTTTTAACAGTGACACGTTTGACTGTGGGACTTAATTGAACTGATTTTGGACTTTGACCTTATAAATGTGATAAATAAGCCAGTTTGAGTACAAGAAGTAACATTCTTCTTAATTTGACTGGATTGCTGGAACTCAGCGATTGCACTGGGCACTGTGGTAGCGTTTTATTTAAAAACTAAAAGTTAAATAAGTCACTTTTTACTGTGGGAGCAATCCCAGCCGTTAGTTCGCGCTGAATAAACAAAGACGGTTTCAAAAACTACATTTCATTGACTTTCTAACGGTGTTAATCCGTTTGAGTTACAACGGTTGCGTCACATATTCGTACCAACATGTATTTAGTGATTTTTGTCCGATGTGTCTAAGTTGCATCGCTTTTAACAGTGAAATGATTGACTGTGGGACTTAATTGAACTGATTCTGGACTGTGACCTTGTAAATGCGATAAATGAGCCAGTTTGACTACAAGAAATAGCATTCTTCTTAATTTGACATGATTGCTGGAGCTCCACGATTACACTGGGCACTGTGGTAACTCATTGTTAAAAAATTAACATAAATAAGTCATTTTTCACTGTGGGACCAATCCTAGCCGTTAGTTCGCGCTGAAGAAATAGAGCCATTCTCAAAAACTACATTTCGTCGACTTCTTGGCGGTATCAATCCGTTTGAGTTACAACGGCTGCGTCACATATTCGTATCAACATGTATTTAGCGATAGTATTCTGATATTACTAGGTTGCATCGCCTTTAACAGTGAAACGATTGACTGTGGGACTTAATTGAACTAACTTTCGACTGTGACCTGACAAATGTTAAAAATGAGCCAGTTTGACTACAAGAAATAACATTCTTCTTAATTTGACATGATTGCTGGAGCTGAGCGATTACACTGGGCGCTGTGGTAGCACTTTATTAAAAAATTTAAATCAAAAAGTCATTTTTTACTGTGGGTCCAATCCTAGTCGTTATTGCGCGCTGAAAAAATAGCGACAGTTTCAAAAACTACATTTCATTGATTTTCTAACGGTATCAATCTATTTGAGTTACAACTGTTCATCACATATTAGTCCCCACATATATTTAGCGATAGTATTCGGGTATTACTATGTTGCATCGCTTTTAACAGTGAAACGTTTGACTGTGGGAATTAATTGAACTGATTCTGGACTGTGACCTTGTAAATGCGATAAATAAACCAATTTGACTACAATAAGTAATATTCTTCTTAATTTTACTTGATTGCTGGAACTCAGCGATTGCACTGGGCACTGTGGTAGCTTTTATTTAAAAATTAAGTTAAATAAGTCACTTTTTACTGTGGGAGCAATCCCAGCCATTATTTCGCGCTGAATAAACAAAGACGGTTTCAAAAACTACATTTCATTGACTTTCTAACGGTGTTAATCCGTTTGAATTACAACGGTTGCGTCAAATATTCGTACCAACATGTATTTAGTGATTTTTTTCCGATGTGACTAAGTTGCATCGCTTTTAACAGTGAAACGATTGGCTGTGGGACTTAATTGAACTGATTCTGGACTGTGACCTTGTAAATGAGATAAATGAACCAATTGGGCACCAAGGAATAACATTTTTCTTAATTCGACATGATTGCTGGAATTCAGCGATTACACTGGGCGCTGTGGTAGTGCTTTATTTAAAAATTTAGATGAATAAGTCTTTTTTTACTGTGGGACTAATCCTGGCCCTTAGCACGCGCTGAAGAAATAGAGACATTCTCAAAAACTACATTTCATCGACTTCTTGGCGGTATCAATACGTTTGAGTTACAACGGTTGCGTCACATATTCGTATCAACATGTATTTAGCGATAGTATTCGGATATTACTCGGTTGCACCGCTTTTAACAGTGAAACGTTCGACTGTGGGACTTAATTGAACTGATTTTGGACTTTGACCTTATAAATGTGATAAATGAGCCAGTTTGACTACAAGAAATAACATTCTTCTTAATTTGACATGATTGCTGGAACTCAGCGATTACACTGGGCGCTGTGGCAGCGCTTTATTAAAAATTTAAATAAAAAAGTCATTTTTTACAGTGGGAACAATCCAAGCCGTTAGTTCGCGCTGAAGAAATAGCGACAGTTTCAAAAAGTACATTTCATTGACTTTGTGGCGGTATCAATCCATTTGAGTTACAACTGTTGCGTCACATATTAGTCCCCACATATATTTAGCGATAGTATTCGGTTATTACTATGTTGCATCGCTTTTAACAGTGAAACGTTTGACTGTGGGACTTAATTGAACTGATTCTGGACTGTGACCTCGTAAATGCGATAAATGAACCAATTTGACTACAATAAGTAATATTCTTCTTAATTTGACTTGATTGCTAAAACTCAGCGATTGCGCTGGGCGCTGTGGTAGCACTTCATTTAAAAATTTATATAAAAAAGTCATTTTTTACTGTGGGACCAATCCTAGCCGTTATCGCACGCTGAAGAAATAGCGACAGTTTCAAAAACTACATTTCATTGACTTTCTAACGGTATCAATCCGCTTGAGTTACAACTGTTGCGTCACATATTCGTCCCCACATGTATTTAGCGATGGTATTCGGATATTACTAGGTTGCATCGCTTTTAACATTAAAACATTTGACTGTGGGACTTAAGTGAACTGATTTTGGACTTTGACCTTATGAATGTGATAAATGAGCCAGTTTGACTACAAGAAGGAACATTCTTCTTAATTTGACTTGATTGCTGAAACTCAGCGATTACAGTGGGCACTGTGGTAACTCTTTGTTAAAAAATGAAGATAAATATGTCTGTTTTTACTGTGAGACCAATCCTAGCCGTTAATTTGCGCTGAAGAAAGAGAGGCAGTTTCAAAAACTACATTTCATTGACTTTCTAACGGTGTCAATCCGTTTGAGTTACAACGGTTGCGTCACATATTCGTACCAACATGTATTTAGTGATTTTCTTCCAATTTTACTAAGTTGTATTGCTTTTAACAGTGAAACGAGTGACTGTGGGAATTAATTGAACTGACTCTGGACTATGTCCTTATAAATGTGACAGATGAGCCAATTGGTCTCCAAGGAATAACTTTCTTCTTAATTTGACGTGATGGCTGGAATTCAGCGATTACACTAAGCTCCGTGGTAGCGCTTTATTTATAAATTTAGATAAATAAGTCTTTTTTTACTGTGGGACTAATACTGGCCGTTAGCACGAGCTGAAGAAATAGAGACATTCTCAAAAACTACAATCATTGACTTCTTGGCCGTATCGATCCGTTTAAGTTAGAACGACTGCTTCACATATTCGTACCAACATGTACTTATTGATTTTCTTCCAATTTTACTAAGTTGTATTGCCTTTAACAGTGAAACGATTGACGGCGGGACTTATTTGAACTGATTTTGGACTTTGACCTTATAAATGTGATAAATGAGCCAGTTTGACTACAAGAAATAACATTCTTCTTAATTTGACATGATTGCTGGAACTCAGCGATTACACTGGGCGCTGTGGCAGCGCTTTATTAAAAATTTAAATAAAAAAGTCATTTTTTACAGTGGGACCAATCCAAGCCGTTAGTTCGCGCTGAAGAAATAGCGACAGTTTCAAAAAGTACATTTCATTGACTTTGTGGCGGTATCAATCCATTTGAGTTACAACTGTTGCGTCACATATTAGTCCCCACATATATTTAGCGATAGTATTCGGTTATTACTATGTTGCATCGCTTTTAACAGTGAAACGTTTGACTGTGGGACTTAATTGAACTGATTCTGGACTGTGACCTCGTAAATGCGATAAATGAACCAATTTGACTACAATAAGTAATATTCTTCTTAATTTGACTTGATTGCTGAAACTCAGCGATTGCAGTGGGTGATGTGGTAGAGTTTTATTTAAAAATTAAGTTAAATAAGTTATTTTTTACTGTGGGACCAACTGCAGCCATTAGTTCGCGCTGAAAAAATAGAGACAGTTTCAAAAACTACATTTCGTTGACTTTGTAACGGTGTCAATCCGTTTGAGTTACAACGGTTGCGTCACATATTCGTCCCCATATGTATTTAGCGATAGTATTCGGATATTACTAGGTTGCATCGCTTTTAACAGTGACACGTTTGACTGTGGGACTTAATTGAACTGATTTTGGACTTTGACCTTATAAATGTGATAAATAAGCCAGTTTGAGTACAAGAAGTAACATTCTTCTTAATTTGACTGGATTGCTGGAACTCAGCGATTGCACTGGGCACTGTGGTAGCGTTTTATTTAAAAACTAAAAGTTAAATAAGTCACTTTTTACTGTGGGAGCAATCCCAGCCGTTAGTTCGCGCTGAATAAACAAAGACGGTTTCAAAAACTACATTTCATTGACTTTCTAACGGTGTTAATCCGTTTGAGTTACAACGGTTGCGTCACATATTCGTACCAACATGTATTTAGGGATTTTTGTCCGATGTGTCTAAGTTGCATCGCTTTTAACAGTGAAATGATTGACTGTGGGACTTAATTGAACTGATTCTGGACTGTGACCTTGTAAATGCGATAAATGAGCCAGTTTGACTACAAGAAATAGCATTCTTCTTAATTTGACATGATTGCTGGAGCTCCGCGATTACACTGGCACTGTGGTAACTCATTGTTAAAAAATTAACATAAATAAGTCATTTTTCACTGTGGGACCAATCCTAGCCGTTAGTTCGCGCTGAAGAAATAGAGCCATTCTCAAAAACTACATTTCGTCGACTTCTTGGCGGTATCAATCCGTTTGAGTTACAACGGCTGCGTCACATATTCGTATCAACATGTATTTAGCGATAGTATTCTGATATTACTAGGTTGCATCGCCTTTAACAGTGAAACGATTGACTGTGGGACTTAATTGAACTAACTTTCGACTGTGACCTGACAAATGTTAAAAATGAGCCAGTTTGACTACAAGAAATAACATTCTTCTTAATTTGACATGATTGCTGGAGCTGAGCGATTACACTGGGCGCTGTGGTAGCACTTTATTAAAAAATTTAAATCAAAAAGTCATTTTTTACTGTGGGTCCAATCCTAGTCGTTATTGCGCGCTGAAAAAATAGCGACAGTTTCAAAAACTACATTTCATTGATTTTCTAACGGTATCAATCTATTTGAGTTACAACTGTTCATCACATATTAGTCCCCACATATATTTAGCGATAGTATTCGGGTATTACTATGTTGCATCGCTTTTAACAGTGAAACGTTTGACTGTGGGAATTAATTGAACTGATTCTAGACTGTGACCTTGTAAATGCGATAAATACACCAATTTGACTACAATAAGTAATATTCTTCTTAATTTGACTGGATTGCTGGAACTCAGCGATTGCACTGGGCACTGTGGTAGCGTTTTATTTAAAAACTAAAAGTTAAATAAGTCACTTTTTACTGTGGGAGCAATCCCAGCCGTTAGTTCGCGCTGAATAAACAAAGACGGTTTCAAAAACTACATTTCATTGACTTTCTAACGGTGTTAATCCGTTTGAGTTACAACGGTTGCGTCACATATTCGTACCAACATGTATTTAGTGATTTTTGTCCGATGTGTCTAAGTTGCATCGCTTTTAACAGTGAAATGATTGACTGTGGGACTTAATTGAACTGATTCTGGACTGTGACCTTGTAAATGCGATAAATGAGCCAGTTTGACTACAAGAAATAGCATTCTTCTTAATTTGACATGATTGCTGGAGCTCCGCGATTACACTGGGCACTGTGGTAACTCATTGTTAAAAAATTAACATAAATAAGTCATTTTTCACTGTGGGACCAATCCTAGCCGTTAGTTCGCGCTGAAGAAATAGAGCCATTCTCAAAAACTACATTTCGTCGACTTCTTGGCGGTATCAATCCGTTTGAGTTACAACGGCTGCGTCACATATTCGTATCAACATGTATTTAGCGATAGTATTCTGATATTACTAGGTTGCATCGCCTTTAACAGTGAAACGATTGACTGTGGGACTTAATTGAACTAACTTTCGACTGTGACCTGACAAATGTTAAAAATGAGCCAGTTTGACTACAAGAAATAACATTCTTCTTAATTTGACATGATTGCTGGAGCTGAGCGATTACACTGGGCGCTGTGGTAGCACTTTATTAAAAAATTTAAATCAAAAAGTCATTTTTTACTGTGGGTCCAATCCTAGTCGTTTATGCGCGCTGAAAAAATAGCGACAGTTTCAAAAACTACATTTCATTGATTTTCTAACGGTATCAATCTATTTGAGTTACAACTGTTCATCACATATTAGTCCCCACATATATTTAGCGATAGTATTCGGGTATTACTATGTTGCATCGCTTTTAACAGTGAAACGTTTGACTGTGGGAATTAATTGAACTGATTCTGGACTGTGACCTTGTAAATGCGATAAATAAACCAATTTGACTACAATAAGTAATATTCTTCTTAATTTTACTTGATTGCTGGAACTCAGCGATTGCACTGGGCACTGTGGTAGCTTTTATTTAAAAATTAAGTTAAATAAGTCACTTTTTACTGTGGGAGCAATCCCAGCCATTATTTCGCGCTGAATAAACAAAGACGGTTTCAAAAACTACATTTCATTGACTTTCTAACGGTGTTAATCCGTTTGAATTACAACGGTTGCGTCAAATATTCGTACCAACATGTATTTAGTGATTTTTTTCCGATGTGACTAAGTTGCATCGCTTTTAACAGTGAAACGATTGGCTGTGGGACTTAATTGAACTGATTCTGGACTGTGACCTTGTAAATGAGATAAATGAACCAATTGGGCACCAAGGAATAACATTTTTCTTAATTCGACATGATTGCTGGAATTCAGCGATTACACTGGGCGCTGTGGTAGTGCTTTATTTAAAAATTTAGATGAATAAGTCTTTTTTTACTGTGGGACTAATCCTGGCCCTTAGCACGCGCTGAAGAAATAGAGACATTCTCAAAAACTACATTTCATCGACTTCTTGGCGGTATCAATACGTTTGAGTTACAACGGTTGCGTCACATATTCGTATCAACATGTATTTAGCGATAGTATTCGGATATTACTCGGTTGCACCGCTTTTAACAGTGAAACGTTCGACTGTGGGACTTAATTGAACTGATTTTGGACTTTGACCTTATAAATGTGATAAATGAGCCAGTTTGACTACAAGAAATAACATTCTTCTTAATTTGACATGATTGCTGGAACTCAGCGATTACACTGGGCGCTGTGGCAGCGTTTTATTAAAAATTTAAATAAAAAAGTCATTTTTTACAGTGGGAACAATCCAAGCCGTTAGTTCGCGCTGAAGAAATAGCGACAGTTTCAAAAAGTACATTTCATTGACTTTGTGGCGGTATCAATCCGTTTGAGTTACAACTGTTGCGTCACATATTAGTCCCCACATATATTTAGCGATAGTATTCGGTTATTACTATGTTGCATCGCTTTTAACAGTGAAACGTTTGACTGTGGGACTTAATTGAACTGATTCTGGACTGTGACCTCGTAAATGCGATAAATGAACCAATTTGACTACAATAAGTAATATTCTTCTTAATTTGACTTGATTGCTAAAACTCAGCGATTGCGCTGGGCGCTGTGGTAGCACTTCATTTAAAAATTTATATAAAAAAGTCATTTTTTACTGTGGGACCAATCCTAGCCGTTATCGCGCGCTGAAGAAATAGCGACAGTTTCAAAAACTACATTTCATTGACTTTCTAACGGTATCAATCCGCTTGAGTTACAACTGTTGCGTCACATATTCGTCCCCACATGTATTTAGCGATGGTATTCGGATATTACTAGGTTGCATCGCTTTTAACATTGAAACATTTGACTGTGGGACTTAAGTGAACTGATTTTGGACTTTGACCTTATGAATGTGATAAATGAGCCAGTTTGACTACAAGAAGTAACATTCTTCTTAATTTGACTTGATTGCTGAAACTCAGCGATTACAGTGGGCACTGTGGTAACTCTTTGTTAAAAAATGAAGATAAATAAGTCTTTTTTTACTGTGGGACTAATACTGGCCGTTAGCACGAGCTGAAGAAATAGAGACATTCTCAAAAACTACAATCATTGACTTCTTGGCCGTATCGATCCGTTTAAGTTAGAACGACTGCTTCACATATTCGTACCAACATGTACTTATTGATTTTCTTCCAATTTTACTAAGTTGTATTGCCTTTAACAGTGAAACGATTGACGGCGGGACTTATTTGAACTGATTTTGGACTTTGACCTTATAAATGTGATAAATGAGCCAGTTTGACTACAAGAAATAACATTCTTCTTAATTTGACATGATTGCTGGAACTCAGCGATTACTCTGGGCGCTGTGGCAGCGCTTTATTAAAAATTTAAATAAAAAAGTCATTTTTTACAGTGGGACCAATCCAAGCCGTTAGTTCGCGCTGAAGAAATAGCGACAGTTTCAAAAAGTACATTTCATTGACTTTGTGGCGGTATCAATCCATTTGAGTTACAACTGTTGCGTCACATATTAGTCCCCACATATATTTAGCGATAGTATTCGGTTATTACTATGTTGCATCGCTTTTAACAGTGAAACGTTTGACTGTGGGACTTAATTGAACTGATTCTGGACTGTGACCTCGTAAATGCGATAAATGAACCAATTTGACTACAATAAGTAATATTCTTCTTAATTTGACTTGATTGCTGAAACTCAGCGATTGCAGTGGGTGATGTGGTAGAGTTTTATTTAAAAATTAAGTTAAATAAGTTATTTTTTACTGTGGGACCAATTGCAGCCATTAGTTCGCGCTGAAAAAATAGAGACAGTTTCAAAAACTACATTTCGTTGACTTTGTAACGGTGTCAATCCGTTTGAGTTACAACGGTTGCGTCACATATTCGTCCCCATATGTATTTAGCGATAGTATTCGGATATTACTAGGTTGCATCGCTTTTAACAGTGACACGTTTGACTGTGGGACTTAATTGAACTGATTTTGGACTTTGACCTTATAAATGTGATAAATAAGCCAGTTTGAGTACAAGAAGTAACATTCTTCTTAATTTGACTGGATTGCTGGAACTCAGCGATTGCACTGGGCACTGTGGTAGCGTTTTATTTAAAAACTAAAAGTTAAATAAGTCACTTTTTACTGTGGGAGCAATCCCAGCCGTTATTTCGCGCTGAATAAACAAAGACGGTTTCAAAAACTACATTTCATTGACTTTCTAACGGTGTTAATCCGTTTGAGTTACAACGGTTGCGTCACATATTCGTACCAACATGTATTTAGTGATTTTTGTCCGATGTGTCTAAGTTGCATCGCTTTTAACAGTGAAATGATTGACTGTGGGACTTAATTGAACTGATTCTGGACTGTGACCTTGTAAATGCGATAAATGAGCCAGTTTGACTACAAGAAATAGCATTCTTCTTAATTTGACATGATTGCTGGAGCTCCGCGATTACACTGGGCACTGTGGTAACTCATTGTTAAAAAATTAACATAAATAAGTCATTTTTCACTGTGGGACCAATCCTAGCCGTTAGTTCGCGCTGAAGAAATAGAGCCATTCTCAAAAACTACATTTCGTCGACTTCTTGGCGGTATCAATCCGTTTGAGTTACAACGGCTGCGTCACATATTCGTATCAACATGTATTTAGCGATAGTATTCTGATATTACTAGGTTGTATCGCCTTTAACAGTGAAACGATTGACTGTGGGACTTAATTGAACTAACTTTCGACTGTGACCTGACAAATGTTAAAAATGAGCCAGTTTGACTACAAGAAATAACATTCTTCTTAATTTGACATGATTGCTGGAGCTGAGCGATTACACTGGGCGCTGTGGTAGCACTTTATTAAAAAATTTAAATCAAAAAGTCATTTTTTACTGTGGGTCCAATCCTAGTCGTTATTGCGCGCTGAAAAAATAGCGACAGTTTCAAAAACTACATTTCATTGATTTTCTAACGGTATCAATCTATTTGAGTTACAACTGTTCATCACATATTAGTCCCCACATATATTTAGCGATAGTATTCGGGTATTACTATGTTGCATCGCTTTTAACAGTGAAACGTTTGACTGTGGGAATTAATTGAACTGATTCTAGACTGTGACCTTGTAAATGCGATAAATACACCAATTTGACTACAATAAGTAATATTCTTCTTAATTTGACTTGATTGCTGGAACTCAGCGATTGCACTGGGCACTGTGGTAGCTTTTATTTAAAAATTAAGTTAAATAAGTCACTTTTTACTGTGGGAGCAATCCCAGCCGTTATTTCGCGCTGAATAAACAAAGACGGTTTCAAAAACTACATTTCATTGACTTTCTAACGGTGTTAATCCGTTTGAATTACAACGGTTGCGTCAAATATTCGTACCAACATGTATTTATGATTTTTTTCTGATGTGACTAAGTTGCATCGCTTTTAACAGTGAAACGATTGGCTGTGGGACTTAATTGAACTGATTCTGGACTGTGACCTTGTAAATGAGATAAATGAACCAATTGGGCACCAAGGAATAACATTTTTCTTAATTCGACATGATTGCTGGAATTCAGCGATTACACTGGGCGCTGTGGTAGTGCTTTATTTAAAAATTTAGATAAATAAGTCTTTTTTTACTGTGGGACTAATCCTGGCCGTTAGCACGCGCTGAAAAAATAGAGACATTCTCCAAAACTACATTTCATCGACTTCTTGGCGGTATCAATACGTTTGAGTTACAACGGTTGCGTCACATATTCGTATCAACATGTATTTAGCGATAGTATTCTTATATTACTAGGTTGCATCGCCTTTAACAGTGCAACGATTGACTGTGGGACTTAATTGAACTAACTTTCGGCTGTGACCTGATAAATGTTAAAAATGAGCCAGTTTGACTACAAGAAATAACATTCTTCTTAATTTGACATGATTGCTGGAGCTGAGCGATTACACTGGGCGCTGTGTTAGCACTTTATTAAAAAATTAGGATAAATAAGTCATTTTTTACTGTGGGACCAATCCTAGCCGCTAGTTCGCACTGAAGAATTAGAGAAAGTTTCAAGAACTACATTTCATTGACTTACTAAAGGTTTCAATCCGTTTGAATTACAACGGTTGCGTCACATATTCGTACCAACATGTATTTAGTGAGTTTCTTCCTATATTTCTAAGTTATATCGCCTTTAACAGTGAAACGATTGACTGTGGAACTTAATTGAACTAACTTTGGACTGTGACCTTATAAATGTGATAAGTGAGCCAACTGGACCCAAAAAATAACATTCTTCTTAATTCGACATGGTTGCTGGAATTCAGCGAGTACACTAGTCTCTCTGGTAATGCTTTATTTAAAAATTTAGATAATTAAGTCTTTTTCTACTGTGGGACTAATACTGGCCGTTAGCACGCGCTGAAGAAATAGAGACATTCTCAAAAACTTCATTATATTGACTTCTTGGCAGTATCAATCCGTTTGAGTTACAACGGTTGCGTCACATATTCGTATGAACATGTATTTAGCGATAATATTCTGATATTACTAGGTTGCATCGCCTTTAACAGTGAAACGATTGACTGTGGGACTTAATTGAACTAACTTTGGACTGTGACCTGATAAATGTTTTAAATGAGCCAACTGGACCCAAGAAATAACCTTCTTCTTAATTTAACATGATTGCCGGAATTCAGCGATTGCGCTGGGCGCTGTGGTAGCACTTCATTTAAAAATTTATATAAAAAAGTCATTTTTTACTGTGGGCCCAATCCTAGCCGTTATCGCGCGCTGAAGAAATAGCGACAGTTTCAAAAACTACATTTCATTGACTTTCTAACGGTATCAATCCGCTTGAGTTACAACAGTTGCGTCACATATTCGTCCCCACATGTATTTAGCGATGGTATTCGGATATTACTAGGTTGCATCGCTTTTAACATTGAAACATTTGACTGTGGGACTTAATTGAACTGATTTTGGACTTTGACCTTATGAATGTGATAAATGAGCCAGTTTGACTACAAGAAGTAACATTCTTCTTAATTTGACTTGATTGCTGAAACTCAGCGATTACAGTGGGCACTGTGGTAACTCTTTGGTAAAAAATGAAGATATATAAGTCTGTTTTTACTGTGAGACCAATCCTAGCCGTTAATTTGCGCTGAAGAAAGAGAGACAGTTTCAAAAACTACATTTCATTGACTTTCTAACGGTGTCAATCCGTTTGAGTTACAACGATTGCGTCACATATTCGTACCAACATGTATTTAGTGATTTTCTTCCAATTTTACTAAGTTGTATTGCTTTTAACAGTGAAACGAGTGACTGTGGGAATTAATTGAACTGACTCTGGACTATGTCCTTATAAATGTGACAGATGAGCCAATTGGTCTCCAAGGAATAACTTTCTTCTTTTTTTGACGTGATGGCTGGAATTAAGCGATTACATTAAGCTCCGTGGTAGCGCTTTATTTAAAAATTTAGATAAATAAGTCTTTTTTTACTGTTGGACCAATCCTGGCCGTTAGCATGCGCTGAATAAAGAGGAACAGTTTCAAATACTACATTTCATTGACTTTCTAGCGGTATAAATCCGTTTGAGTTACAACGGTTGCGTCACATATTCGTACCAACATGTACTTAGCGAAAGTATTCGTATAATACTAGGTTGCATCGCTTTTAACGGTGAAACGTTTGACTGTGGGACTTAATTGAACTGATTTTGGACTTTGACCTTATGAATGTGATAAATGAGCCAGTTTGTCTACAAGAAGTAACATTCTTCTCAATTTGACTTGATTGCTGAAACTCAGCGATTACAGTGGGCACTGTGGTAACTCTTTGTTAAAAAATGAAGATGAATAAGTATGTTTTTACTGTGGGACCAATCCTAGCCGTTAATTCGCGTTGAAGAAAGAGAGACAGTTTCAAAAACAACATTTCATTGACTTTCTAACGGTGTCAATCCGTTTGAGTTACAACGTTTGCGTCACATATTCGTACCAACATGTTTTTAGTGATTTTCCTTCAATTTTACTAAGTTGTATTGCTTTTAACAGTGAAACGAGTGACTGTGGGAATTAATTGAACAGACTCTGGACTATGTCCTTATAAATGTGACAGATGAGCCAATTGGTCTCCAAGGAATAATATTCTTCTTAATTTGACGTGATGGCTGGAATTCAGCGATTACATTAAGCTCCGTGGTAGCGCTTTATTTAAAAATTTAGATAATTAAGTCTTTTCTTACTTTTGGACCAATCCTGGCCGTTAGCATGCGCTGAATAAAGAGGAACAGTTTCAAATACTACATTTCATTGACTTTCTAGCGGTATAAATCCGTTTGAGTTACAACGGTTGCGTCACATATTCGTACCAACATGTACTTAGCGAAAGTATTCGTATAATACTAGGTTGCATCGCTTTTAACAGTGAAACGTTTGACTGTGGGACTTAATTGAACTGATTTTGAACTTTGGTCTTATAAATGTGATAAATGAGCCAGTTTAACAACAAGAAGTAACATTCTTCTTAATTTGACTTGATTGCTCGAACTCAGCGATTACCGTGGGCACTGTGGTAACTCCTTGTTAAAAAATGAAGAAAAATAAGTCTGTTTTTCCTGTGGGACCAATCCTAGCCGTTAAATCGCGCTGAAGAAAGAGAGACAGTTGCAAAAACTACATTTCATTGACTTTCTAACGGTTTCAATCCGTTTGAGTTACAACAGTTGCGTCACATATTCGTAGCAACATGTATTTAGTGATTTTCCTTCAATTTTACTAAGTTGAATTGCTTTTAACAGTGAAACGAGTGACTGTGGGAATTAATTGAACTGACTCTGGACTATGTCCTTATAAATGTGACAGATGAGCCAATTGGTCTGGAAGGAATAACTTTCTTCTTAATTAGACGTGATGGCTGGAATTCAGCGATTACATTAAGCTCTGTGGTAGCGCTTTATTTAAAAAATTAGATAATTAAGTCTTTTTCTACTGTGGGACTAATACTGGGCGTTAGCACGCGCTGAAGAAATAGAGACATTCTCAAAAACTTCATTTCAATGACTTCTTGGCAGTATCAATCCGTTTGAGTTACAACGGTTGCGTCACATATTCGTACCAACCTGTATTTAGTGATATCGATATTACTAAGTTATATTGCTTTTAACAGGGAAACGATTGACTGTGGAACTTAATTCAACTAACTTTGGACTGTGACCTTATGAATGTGATTAGTGAGCCAACTGGACCCAAGAAGTAACATTCTTCTTAATTTTACATGATTGCCGGAACTCAGCGCTTACACTAGGCGCTGTGGTAGCACTTTATTTAAAAATTTAAATAAAAAGGTCACTTTTTACTGTGGGACCAATCCTAGCCGTTATCGCGCGCTGAAGAAATAGTGACAGTTTCAAAAACTACATTTCATCGACTTCTTGGCGGTATCAATCCGTTTGAGTTACAACGGTTGCGTCACATATTCGTACCAACATGTATTTAATGATTTTTTTCCGATGTGACTAAGTTGCATCGCTTTTAACAGTGAAACGATTGACTGTGGGACTTAATTGAACTGATTCTGGACTGTGATCTTGTAAATGCGATAAATGAGCCAATAGGCCACCAAGGAATAACTTTTTTCTTAATTCGACATGATTGCTAAAATTCAGCGATTACACTGGGCGCTGTGGTAGTGCTTTATTTAAAAATTTAGATAAATAAGTCTTTTTTTACTGTGGGACTAATCCTGGCCGTTAGCACGCGCTGAAGAAATGGAGACATTCTCAAAAACTACATTTCATCGACTTCTTGGCGGTATCAATCCGTTTGAGTTACAACGGTTGCGTCACATATTCGTATCAACATGTATTTAGCGATAGTATTCTGATATTACTAGGTTGCATCGCTTTTAACATTGAAACATTTGACTGTGGGACTTAATTGAACTGATTTTGGACTTTGACCTTATGAATGTGATAAATTAGCCAGTTTGACTACAAGAAGTAACATTCTTCTTAATTTGACTTGATTGCTGGAACTCAGCGATTACAGTGGGCACTGTGGTAACTCTTTGTTAAAAAATGAAGATAAATAAGTCTGTTTTTACTGTGGGACCAATCCTAGCCGTTAATTTGCGCTGAAGAAAGAGAGACAGTTTCAAAAACTACATTTCATTGACTTTCTAACGGTGTCAATCCGTTTGAGTTACAACGGTTGCGTCACATATTCCTACCAACATGTACTTAGCGAAAGTATTCGTATAATACTAGGTTGCATCGCTTTTAACAGTGAAACGTTTGACTGTGGGACTTAATTGAACTGATTATAAACTTTGATCTTATAAATGTGATAAATGAGCCAGTTTGACTACAAGAAGTAACATTCTTCTTAATTTGACTTGATTGCTGGAACTCAGCGATTACTGTGGGCACTGTGGTAACTCTTTGTTAAAAAATGAAGATAAATAAGTCACTTTTAACTGTGGGAGCAATCCCAGCCGTTAGTTCGCGCTGAATAAACAAAGACGGTTTCAAAAACTACGTTTCAATGACTTTCTAACGGTGTTAATCCGTTTGAGTTACAACGGTTGCGTCACATATTCGTACCAACATGTATTTTATGATTTTTTTCCGATGTGACTAAGTTGCATCGCTTTTAACAGTGAAACGATTGACTGTGGGACTTAATTGAACTGATTCGGGACTGTGATCTTGTAAATGCGATAAATGAGCCAATAGGCCACCAAGGAATAACATTTTTCTTAATTCGACATGATTGCTGGAATTCAGCGATTACACTGGGCGCTGTGGTAGTGCTTTTTTTAAAAAGTTAGATAAATAAGTCTTTTTTTACTGTGGGACTAATCCTGGCCGTTAGCACGCGCTGAAGAAATAGAGACATTCTCAAAAACTACATTTCATTGACTTTCTAGCGGTATAAATCCGTTTGAGTTACAACGGTTGCGTCACATATTCGTATCAACATGTATTTAGCGAAAGTATTCGTATAATACTAGGTTGCATCGCTTTCAACAGTGAAACGTTTGACTGTGGGACTTAATTGAACTGATTTTGAACTTTGGTCTTATAAATGTGATAAATGAGCCAGTTTGACAACAAGAAGTAACATTCTTCTTAATTTGACTTGATTGCTCGAACTCAGCGATTACAGTGGGCACTGTGGTAACTCTTTGTTAAAAAATGAAGATAAATAAGTCTGTTTTTACTGTGGGACCAATCATAGCCGTTAAATCGCGCTGAAGAAAGAGAGACAGTTTCAAAAACTACATTTCATTGACTTTCTAACGGTGTCAATCCGTTTGAGTTACAGCAGTTGCGTCACATATTCGTACCAACATGTATTTAGTGATTTTCCTTAAATTTTACTAAGTTGTATTGCTTTTAACAGTGAAACGAGTGACTGTGGGAATTAATTGAACTGACTCTGGACTATGTCCTTATAAATGTGACAGATGAGCCAATTGGTCTGGAAGGAATAACTTTCTTCTTAATTTGACGTGATGGCTGGAATTCAGCGATTACATTAAGCTCTGTGGTAGCGCTTTATTTAAAAAATTAGATAATTAAGTCTTTTTCTACTGTGGGACTAATACTGGCCGTTAGCACGCGCTGAAGATATAGAGACATTCTCAAAAACTTCATTTCAATGACTTCTTGGCAGTAACAATCCGTTTGAGTTACAACGGTTGCGTCACATATTCGTACCAACCTGTATTTAGTGATATCGATATTACTAAGTTATATTGCTTTTAACAGTGAAACGATTGACTGTGGAACTTAATTCAACTAACTTTGGACTGTGACCTTATAAATGTGATTAGTGAGCCAACTGGACCCAAGAAGTAACATTCTTCTTAATTTTACATGGTTGCCGGAACTCAGCGCTTACACTAGGCGCTGTGGTAGCACTTTATTTAAAAATTTAAATAAAAAGGTCACTTTTTACTGTGGGACCAATCCTAGCCGTTATCGCGCGCTGAAGAAATAGCGACAGTTTCAAAAACTACATTTCATCGACTTCTTGGCGGTATCAATCCGTTTGAGTTACAACGGTTGCGTCACATATTCGTACCAACATGTATTTAATGATTTTTTTCCGATGTGACTAAGTTGCATCGCTTTTAACAGTGAAACGATTGACTGTGGGACTTAATTGAACTGATTCTGGACTGTGATCTTGTAAATGCGATAAATGAGCCAATAGGCCACCAAGGAATAACATTTTTCTTAATTCGACATGATTGCTAAAATTCAGCGATTACACTGGGCGCTGTGGTAGTGCTTTATTTAAAAATTTAGATAAATAAGTCTTTTTTTACTGTGGGACTAATCCTGGCCGTTAGCACGCGCTGAAGAAATGGAGACATTCTCAAAAACTACATTTCATCGACTTCTTGGCGGTATCAATCCGTTTGAGTTACAACGGTTGCGTCACATATTCGTATCAACATGTATTTAGCGATAGTATTCTGATATTACTAGGTTGCATCGCTTTTAACATTGAAACAATTGACTGTGGGACTTAATTGAACTGATTTTGGACTTTGACCTTAGGAATGTGATAAATGAGCCAGTTTGACTACAAGAAGTAACATTCTTCTTAATTTCACTTGATTGCTGGAACTCAGCGATTGCAGTGGGCACTGTGGTAACTCTTTGTTAAAAAATGAAGATAAATAAGTCTGTTTTTACTGTGGGACCAATCCTAGCCGTTAATTTGCGCTGAAGAAAGAGAGACAGTTTCAAAAACTACATTTCATTGACTTTCTAACGGTGTCAATCCGTTTGAGTTACAACGATTGCGTCACATATTCCTACCAACATGTACTTAGCGAAAGTATTCGTATAATACTAGGTTGCATCGCTTTTAACAGTGAAACGTTTGACTGTGGGACTTAATTGAACTGATTATAAACTTTGATCTTATAAATGTGATAAATGAGCCAGTTTGACTACAAGAAGTAACATTCTTCCTAATTTGACTTGATTGCTGGAACTCAGCGATTACAGTGGGCACTGTGGTAACTCTTTGTTAAAAAATGAAGATAAATAAGTCACTTTTAACTGTGGGAGCAATCCTAGCCGTTAGTTCGCGCTGAATAAACAAAGACGGTTTCAAAAACTACATTTCAATCACTTTCTAACGGTGTTAATCCGTTTGAGTTACAACGGTTGCGTCACATATTCGTACCAACATGTATTTTATGATTTTTTTCCGATGTGACTAAGTTGCATCGCTTTTAACAGTGAAACGATTGACTGTGGGACTTAATTGAACTGATTCGGGACTGTGATCTTGTAAATGCGATAAATGAGCCAATAGGCCACCAAGGAATAACATTTTTCTTAATTCGACATGATTGCTGGAATTCAGCGATTACACTGGGCGCTGTGGTAGTGCTTTTTTTAAAAATTTAGATAAATAAGTCTTTTTTTACTGTGGGACTAATCCTGGCCGTTAGCACGCGCTGAAGAAATAGAGACATTCTCAAAAACTACATTTCATTGACTTTCTAGCGGTATAAATCCGTTTGAGTTACAACGGTTGCGTCACATATTCGTATCAACATGTATTTAGCGAAAGTATTCGTATAATACTAGGTTGCATCGCTTTCAACAGTGAAACGTTTGACTGTGGGACTTAATTGAACTGATTTTGAACTTTGGTTTTATAAATGTGATAAATGAGCCAGTTTGACAACAAGAAGTAACATTCTTCTTAATTTGACTTGATTGCTCGAACTCAGCGATTACAGTGGGCACTGTGGTAACTCTTTGTTAAAAAATGAAGATAAATAAGTCTGTTTTTACTGTGGGACCAATCATAGCCGTTAAATCGCGCTGAAGAAAGAGAGACAGTTTCAAAAACTACATTTCATTGACTTTCTAACGGTGTCAATCCGTTTGAGTTACAACAGTTGCGTCACATATTCGTACCAACATGTATTTAGTGATTTTCCTTCAATTTTACTAAGATGTATTGCTTTTAACAGTGAAACGAGTGACTGTGGGAATTAATTGAACTGACTCTGGACTATGTCCTTATAAATGTGACAGATGAGCCAATTGGTCTGGAAGGAATAACTTTCTTCTTAATTTGACGTGATGGCTGGAATTCAGCGATTACATTAAGCTCTGTGGTAGCGCTTTATTTATAAAATTAGATAATTAAGTCTTTTTCTACTGTGGGACTAATACTGGCCGTTAGCACGCGCTGAAGATATAGAGACATTCTCAAAAACTTCATTTCAATGACTTCTTGGCAGTAACAATCCGTTTGAGTTACAACGGTTGCGTCACATATTCGTACCAACCTGTATTTAGTGATATCGATATTACTAAGTTATATTGCTTTTAACAGTGAAACGATTGACTGTGGAACTTAATTCAACTAACTTTGGACTGTGACCTTATAAATGTGATTAGTGAGCCAACTGGACCCAAGAAGTAACATTCTTCTTAATTTTACATGATTGCCGGAACTGAGCGCTTACACTAGGCGCTGTGGTAGCACTTTATTTAAAAATTTAAATAAAAAGGTCACTTTTTACTGTGGGACCAATCCTAGCCGTCATCGCGCGCTGAAGAAATAGCGACAGTTTCAAAAACTACATTTCATCGACTTCTTGGCGGTATCAATCCGTTTGAGTTACAACGGTTGCGTCACATATTCCTACCAACATGTACTTAGCGAAAGTATTCGTATAATACTAGGTTGCATCGCTTTTAACAGTGAAACGTTTGACTGTGGGACTTAATTGAACTGATTATAAACTTTGATCTTATAAATGTGATAAATGAGCCAGTTTGAGTACAAGAAGTATCATTCTTGTTAATTTGACTTGATTGCTGAAACTCAGCGATTGCACTGGGCACTGTGTTGTGGTTTTATTTAAAAATTAAGTTAAATAAGTCACTTTTAACTGTGGGAGCAATCCCAGCCGTTAGTTCGCGCTGAATAAACAAAGACGGTTTCAAAAACTACATTTCAATGACCTTCTAACGTTGTTAATCCGTTTGAGTTACAACGGTTGCGTCACATATTCGTACCAACATGTATTTTATGATTTTTTTCCGATGTGACTAAGTTGCATCGCTTTTAACAGTGAAACGATTGACTGTGGGACTTAATTGAACTGATTCGGGACTGTGATCTTGTAAATGCGATAAATGAGCCAATAGGCCACCAAGGAATAACATTTTTCTTAATTCGACATGATTGCTGGAATTCAGCGATTACACTGGGAGCTGTGGTAGTGCTTTATTTAAAAATTTAGATAAATAAGTCTTTTTTTACTGTGGGACTAATCCTGGCCGTTAGCACGCCCTGAAGAATTAGAGATATTCTCAAAAACTACATTTCATTGACTTCTTGGCGGTATCAATCCGTTTGAGTTACAACGGTTGCGTCACATATTCGTATCAACATGTATTTAGCGATAGTATTCTGATATTACTAGGTTGCATCGCTTTTAACATTGAAACATTTGACTGTGGGACTTAATTGAACTGATTTTGGACTTTGACCTTATGAATGTGATAAATGAGCCAGTTTGACTACAAGAAATAACATTCTTCTTAATTTGACTTGATTGCTGGAACTCAGCGATTACATTAGGCGCTGTGGTAGCACTTTATTTAAAAATTTAAATAAAAAGGTCACTTTTTACTGTGGGACCAATCCTAGCCGTTATCGCGCGCTGAAGAAAGAGAGACAGTTTCAAAAACTACATTTCATTGACTTTCTAACGGTGTCAATCCGTTTGAGTTACAACGGTTGCGTCACATATTCGTACCAACATGTATTTAGTGATTTTCTTCCAATTTTACTAAGTTATATTGCTTTTAACAGTGAAACGAGTGACTGTGGGAAGTAATTGAACTGACTCTGGACTATGTCCTTATAAATATGACAGATGAGCCAATTGGTCTCCAAGGAATAACTTTCTTCTTAATTTGACGTGATGGCTGGAATTGAGCGATCACATTAAGCTCCGTTGTAGCGCTTTATTTAAAAATTTAAATAAAAAGGTCACTTTTTACTGTGGGACCAATCCTAGCCGTTATCGCGCGCTGAAGAAATAGCGACAGTTTCAAAAACTACATTTCATCGACTTCTTGGCGGTATCAATCCGTTTGAGTTACAACGGTTGCGTCACATATTCGTACCATAATGTATTTAGCGATAGTATTCTGATATTACTAGGTTGCATCGCCTTTAACAGTGAAACGATTAACTGTGGGACTTAATTGAACTTATTTTGGACTTTGACCTTATAAATGTGACAAATGAGCCAGTTTGAGTACAAGAAGTAACATTCTTGTTATATTGACTTGATTGCTGGAACTCAGCGATTGCACTTGGCACTGTGTTGTGGTTTTATTTAAAAATTAAGTTAAATAAGTCACTTTTAACTGTGGGAACAATCCCAGCCGTTAGTTCGCGCTGAATAAACAAAGACGGTTTCAAAAACTACATTTCAATGACTTTCTAACGGTGTTAATTCGTTTGAGTTACAACGGTTGCGTCACATATTCGTACCAACATGTATTTTATGATTTTTTTCCGATGTGACTAAGTTGCATCGCTTTTAACAGTGAAACGATTGACTGTGGGACTTAATTGAACTGATTCAGGACTGTGATCTTGTAAATGCGATAAATGAGCCAATAGGCCACCAAGGAATAACATTTTTCTTAATTCGACATGATTGCTGGAATTCAGCGATTACACTGGGCGCTGTGGTAGTGTTTTATTTAAAAATGAAGATAAATAAGTCTGTTTTTACTGTGGTACCAATCCTAGCCGTTAATTCGCGCTGAAGAAAGAGAGACAGTTTCAAAAACTACATTTCATTGACTTTCTAACGGTGTCAATCCGTTTGAGTTACAACGGTTGCGTCACATATTCCTACCAACATGTACTTAGCGAAAGTATTCGTATAATACTAGGTTGCATCGCTTTTAACAGTGAAACGTTTGACTGTGGGACTTAATTGAACTGAATATAAACTTTGATCTTATAAATGTGATAAATGAGCCAGTTTGACTACAAGAAGTAACATTCTTCTTAATTTGACTTGATTGCTGGAACTCAGCGATTACAGTGGGCACTGTGGTAACTCTTTGTTAAAAAATGAAGATAAATAAGTCGGTTTTTACTGTGGGACCAATCCTAGCCGTTAATTCGCGCTGAAGAAAGAGAGACAGATTCAAAAACTACATTTCATTGACTTTCTAACGGTGTCAATCCGTTTGAGTTGCAACGGTTGCGTCACATATTCGTACCAACATGTATTTAGTGATTTTCTTTCAGTTTTACTAAGTTGTATTGCTTTTAACAGTGAAACGAGTGACTATGGGAAGTAATTGAACTGACTTTGGACAATGTCCTTATAAATGTGACAGATGAGCCAATTGGTCTGCAAGGAATAACTTTCTTCATAATTTGACGTGATGGCTGGAATTCAGCGATTACATTAAGCTCTGTGGTAGCGCTTTATTTAAAAATTTAGATAAATAAGTCTTTTCTTACTGTTGGACCAATCCTGGCCGTTAGCATGCGCTGAATAAAGAGGAACAGTTTCAAATACTACATTTCCTTGACTTTCTAGCGGTATAAATCCGGTTGAGTTACAACGGTTGCGTCACATATTCGTACCAACATGTACTTAGCGAAAGTATTCGTATAATACTAGGTTGCATCGCTTTTAACAGTGAAACGTTTGACTGTGGGACTTAATTGAACTGATTTTGAACTTTGATCTTATAAATGTGATAAATGAGTCAGTTTGAGTACAAGAAGTAACATTCTTCTTAATTTGACTTGATTGCTGGAACTCAGCGATTGCACTGGCCACTGTGGTAGCGTTTTATTTAAAAATTTAGATAAATAAGTCTTTTTTTACTGTGGGACTAATCCTGACCGTTAGCACGCGCTGAAGAAGTTGAGACATTCTCAAAAACTACATTTCATCGACTTCTTGGCGGTATCAATCCGTTTGAGTTACAACGGTTGCGTCACATATTCGTATCAACATGTATTTAGCGATAGTATTCTGATATTACTAGGTTGCATCGCCTTTAACAGTGAAACGATTGACTGTGGGTCTTAATTGAACTAACTTTGGACTGTGACCTGATAAATGTTATAAATGAGCCAACTGGACCCAAGAAATAACATTCTTCTTAATTTGACATGATTGCCGGAACTCAACGATTACGCTGGGCGCTGTGGTAGCACTTCATTTAAAAAATTTAAATAAAAAAGTCATTTTTTACTGTGGGACTAATCCTAGCCGTTATCGCGCGCTGAAGAAATAGCGACAGTTTCAAAAACTACATTTCATTGACTTTCTAACGGTATCAATCCGCTTCAGTTACAACTGTTGCGTCACATATTCGTCCCCACATGTATTTAGCGACAGTATTCGGATATTACTAGGTTGCATCGCTTTTAACATTGAAACATTTGACTGTGGGACATAATTGAACTGATTTTGGACTTTGACCTTATGAATATGATAAATGAGCCAGTTTGACTACAAGAAGTAACATTCTTGTTAATTTGACTTGATTGCTGGAACTCAGCGATTGCACTGGGCACTGTGTTAGGGTTTTATTTAAAAATTAAGTTAAATAAGTCACTTTTAACTGTGGGAGCAATCCCAGCCGTTAGTTCGCGCTGAATAAACAAAGACAGTTTCAAAAACTACATTTCATTGACTTTCTAACGGTGTCAATCCGTTTGAGTTACAACGGTTGAGTCACATATTCGTACCAAAATGTATTTAGTGATTTTCTTCCAATTTTACTAAGTTGTATTGCTTTTAACAGTGAAACGAGTGACTGTGGGAATTAATTGAACTGACTCTGGACTATGTCCTTATAAATGTGACAGACGAGCCAATTGGTCTCCAAGGAATAACTTTCTTCATAATTTGACGTGATGGCTGGAATTCAGCGATTACATTAAGCTCCGTGGTAGCGCTTTATTTAAAAATTTAGATAAATAAGTCTTTTCATACTGTTGGACCAATCCTGGCCGTTAGCATGCGCTGAATAAAGAGGAACAGTTTCAAATACTGCATTTCCTTGACTTTCTAGCGGTATAAATCCGGTTGAGTTACAACGGTTGCGTCACATATTCGTACCAACATGTACTTAGCGAAAGTATTCGTATAATACTAGGTTGCATCGCTTTTAACAGTGAAACGTTTAACTGTGGGACTTAATTGAACTGATTTTGAACTTTGATCTTATAAATGTGATAAATGAGTCAGTTTGAGTACAAGAAGTAACATTCTTCTTAATTTGACTGGATTGCTGGAACTCAGCGATTTCACTGGGCACTGTGGTAGCGTTTTAATTAAAAATTTAGATAAATAAGTCTTTTTTTACTGTGGACCTAATCCTGGCCGTTAGCACGCGCTGAAGAAGTTGAGACATTCTCAAAAACTACATTTCATCGACTTCTTGGCGGTATCAATCCGTTTGAGTTACAACGGTTGCGTCACATATTCGTATGAACGTGTATTTAGCGATAGTATTCTGATATTACTAGGTTGCATCGCCTTTAACAGTGAAACGATTGACTGTGGGACTTAATTGAACTAACTTTGGACTGTGACCTGATAAATCTTATAAATGAGCCAACTGGCCCCAAGAAATAACATTCTTCTTAATTTGACATGATTGCCGGAACTCAACGATTACGCTGGGCGCTGTGGTAGCACTTCATTTAAAAAATTTAAATAAAAAAGTCATTTTTTACTGTAGGACCAATTCTAGCCGTTATCGCGCGCTGAAGAAATAGCGACAGTTTCAAAAACTACATTTCATTGACTTTCTAACGGTATCAATCCGCTTGAGTTACAACTGTTGCGTCACATATTCGTCCCCACATGTATTTAGCGATAGTATTCGGATATTACTAGGTTGCATCGCTTTTAACATTGCAACATTTGACTGTGGGACTTAATTGAACTGATTTTGGACTTTGACCTTATGAATGTGATAAATGAGCCAGTTTGACTACAAGAAGTAACATTCTTCTTAATTTGACTTGATTGCTGGAACTCAGCGATTACAGTGAGCACTGTTCTAACTCTTTGTTAAAAAATGAAGATAAATAAGTCTGTTTTTACTGTGGGACCAATCCTAGCCGTTAATTCGCGCTGAAGAAAGAGAGACAGTTTCAAAAACTACATTTCATTGACTTTCTAACGGTGTCAATCCGTTTGAGTTACAACGGTTGAGTCACATATTCGTACCAAAATGTATTTAGTGATTTTCTTCCAATTTTACTAAGTTGTATTGCTTTTAACAGTGAAACGAGTGACTGTGGGAATTAATTGAACTGACTCTGGACTATGTACTTATAAATGTGACAGATGAGCCAATTGGTCTCCAAGGAATAACTTTCTTCTTAATTTGACGTGATGGCTGGAATTCAGCGATTACATTAAGCTCCGTGGTAGCGCTTTATTTAAAAATTTAGATAAATAAGTCTTTTCATACTGTTGGACCAATCCTGGCCGTTAGCATGCGCTGAATAAAGAGGAACAGTTTCAAATACTGCATTTCATTGACTTTCTAGCGGTATAAATCCGTTTGAGTTTCAACGGTTGCGTCACATATTCGTACCAATATGTACTTAGCGAAAGTATTCGTATAATACTAGGTTGCATCGCTTTTAACAGTGACACGTTTGACTGTGGGACTTAATTGAACTGATTTTGAACTTTGACGTTATGAATGTGATAAATGAGCTAGTTTGACTACAAGAAGTAACATTCTTCTTAATTTGACTTGATTGCTGGAACTCAGCGATTACAGTGGGCACTGTGGTAATTCTTAGTTAAAAAATGAAGATAAATAAGACTGTTTTTACTGTGGGACCAATCCTAGCCGTTAATTCGCGCTGAAGAAAGAGAGACAGTTTCAAAAAAGTACATTTCATTGACTTTGTAACGGTGTCAATCCGTTTGAGTTACAACGGTTGCGTCACATATTCGTACCAACATGTATTTAGTGATTTTCTTCCAATTTTACTAAGTTGTATTGCTTTTAACAGTGAAACGAGTGACTGTGGGAATTAATTGAACTGACTCTGGACTATGTCCTTATAAATGTGACAGATGAGCCAATTGGTCTCCAAGGAATAACTTTCTTCTTAATTTGACGTGATGGCTGGAATTCAGCGATTACAATAAGCTCCGTGGTAGCGCTTTATTTAAAAATTTAGATAAATAAGTCTTTTCTTACTGTTGGACCAATCCTGGCCGATAGCATGCGCTGAATAAAGAGGAACAGTTTCAAATACTACATTTCATTGACTTTCTAGCGGTATAAATCCGTTTGAGTTTCAACGGTTGCGTCACATATTCGTACCAACATGTACTTAGCGAAAGTATTCGTATAATACTAGGTTGCATCGCTTTTAACAGTGAAACGTTTGACTGTGGGACTTAATTGAACTGATTTTGAACTTTGACCTTATGAATGTGATAAATGAGCTAGTTTGACTACAAGAAGTAACATTCTTCTTAATTTGACTTGATTGCTGGAACTCAGCGATTACAGTGGGCACTGTGGTAATTCTTTGTTAAAAAATGAAGATAAATAAGTCTGTTTTTACTGTGGGACCAATCCCAGCCGTTAATTCGCGCTGAAGAAAGAGAGACAGTTTCAAAAAATACATTTCATTGACTTTGTAACGGTGTCAATCCGTTTGAGTTACAACGGTTGCGTCACATATTCGTACCAACATGTATTTAGTGATTTTCTTCCAATTTTACTAAGTTGTATTGCTTTTAACAGTGAAACGAGTGACTGTGGGAATTAATTGAACTGACTCTGGACTATGTCCTTATAAATGTGACAGATGAGCCAATTGGTCTCCAAGGAATAACTTTCTTCTTAATTTGACGTGATGGCTGGAATTCAGCGATTACATTAAGCTCCGTGGTAGCGCTTTATTTAAAAATTTAGATAAATAAGTCTTTTCTTACTGTTGGACCAATCCTGGCCGATAGCATGCGCTGAATAAAGAGGAACAGTTTCAAATACTACATTTCATTGACTTTCTAGCGGTATAAATCCGTTTGAGTTTCAACGGTTGCGTCACATATTCGTACCAACATGTACTTAGCGAAAGTATTCGTATAATACTAGGTTGCATCGCTTTTAACAGTGAAACGTTTGACTGTGGGACTTAATTGAACTGATTTTGAACTTTGACCTTATGAATGTGATAAATGAGCTAGTTTGACTACAAGAAGTAACATTCTTCTTAATTTGACTTGATTGCTGGAACTCAGCGATTACAGTGGGCACTGTGGTAATTCTTTGTTAAAAAATGAAGATAAATAAGTCTGTTTTTACTGTGGGACCAATCCTAGCCGTTAATTCGCGCTGAAGAAAGAGAGACAGTTTCAAAAACTACATTTCATTGACTTTCTAACGGTGTCAATCCGTTTGAGTTACAACGGTTGCGTCACATATTTGTACCAACATGTACTTAGCGAAAGTATTCGTATAATACTAGGTTGCATCGCTTTTAACAGTGAAACGTTTGACTGTGGGACTTAATTGAACTGATTTTGAACTTTGACCTCATGAATGTGATAAAAGAGCTAGTTTGACTACAAGAAGTAACATTCTTCTTAATTTGACTGGATTGCTGGAACTCAGCGATTACAGTGGGCACTGTGGTAACTCTTTGTTAAAAAATGAAGATAAATAAGTCTGTTTTTACTGTGGGACCAATCCTAGCCGTTAATTCGCGCTGAAGAAAGAGAGGCAGTTTCAAAAACTACATTTCATTGACTTTCTAACGGTGTCAATCCGTTTGAGTTACAACGGTTGCGTCACATATTCGTACCAACATGTATTTAGTGATTTTCTTACAATTTTAATAAGTTGTATTGCTTTTAACAGTGAAACGATTGACTGTGGGAATTGATTGAACTGACTCTGGACTATGTCCTTATAAATGTGACAGATGAGCCAATTGGTCTCCAAGGAATAACTTTCTTCTTAATTTGACTTGATGGCTGGAACTCAGCGATTACAGTGGTCAGTGTGGTAACTCTTTGTTAAAAAATGAAGATAAATAAGTCTGTTGTTACTGTGGGACAAATCCTAGCCGTTAATTCGCGCTGAAGAAAGAGAGACAGTTTCAAAAACTACATTTCATTGACTTTCTAACGGTGTTAATCCGTTTGAGTTACAACGGTTGCGTCACATATTCGTATCAACATGTATTTAGTGATTTTCTTTCAATTTTACTAAGTTGTATTGCTTTTAACAGTGAAACGAGTGACTGTGGGAATTAATTGAACTGACTCTGGACTATGTCTTTATAAATGTGACAGATGAGCCAATTGGTCTCAAAGGAATAACTTTCTTCTTAATTTGACGTGATGGCTGGAATTCAGCGATTACATTAAGCCCTGTGGTAGCGCTTTATTTAAAAATTTAGATAAATAAGTCTTTTCTTACTGTTGGACCAATCCTGGCCGTTAGCATGCGCTGAATAAAGAGGAACAGATTCAAAAACTACATTTCATTGACTTTCTAAAGGTGTTAATCCGTTTGAGTTACAACGGTTGCGTCACATATTCGTACCAACATGTATTTAATGATTTTTTTCCGATGTGACTAAGTTGCATCGCTTTTAACAGTGAAACGATTGACTGTGGGACTTAATTGAACTGATTCTGGACTGTGACCTTGTAAATGCGATAAATGAGCCAATTGGCCACCAAGGAATAACATTTTTCTTAATTCGACATGATTGCTGGAATTCAGCGATTACACTGGGCGATGTGGTAGTGCTTTATTTAAAAATTTAGATAAGTAAGTCTTTTTTTACTGTGGGACTAATCCTGGCCGTTAGCACGCGCTGAAGAAATAGCGACAGTTTCAAAAACTACATTTCATTGACTTTCTAACGGTATGAATCCGCTTGAGTTACAACTGTTGCGTCACATATTCGTCCCCACATGTATTTAGCGATAGTATTCGGATATTACTAGGTTGTATCGCTTTTAACAGTGAAACGTTTGACTGTGGGACTTAATTGAACTGATTTTGAACTTTGACCTTATGAATGTGATAAATGAGCTAGTTTGACTACAAGAAGTAACATTCTTCTTAATTTGACTGGATTGCTGGAACCCAACGATTACAGTGGGCACTGTGGTAACTCTTTGTTAAAAAATGAAGATAAATAAGTCTGTTTTTACTGTGGGACCAATTCTAGCCGTTAATTCGCGCTGAAGAAAGAGAAACAGTTGCAAAAACTACATTTCATTGACTTTCTAACGGTGTCAATCCGTTTGAGTTACAACGGTTGCGTCACATATTCGTACCAACATGTATTTAGTGATTTTCTTTCAATTTTACTAAGTTGTATTGCTTTTAACAGTGAAACGAGTGACTGTGGGAATTAATTGAACTGACTCTGGACTATGTCTTTATAAATGTGACAGATGAGCCAATTGGTCTCAAAGGAATAACTTTCTTCTTAATTTGACGTGATGGCTGGAATTCAGCGATTACATTAAGCCCTGTGGTAGCGCTTTATTTAAAAATTTAGATAAATAAGTCTTTTCTTACTGTTGGACCAATCCTGGCCGTTAGCATGCGCTGAATAAAGAGGAACAGATTCAAAAACTACATTTCATTGACTTTCTAAAGGTGTTAATCCGTTTGAGTTACAACGGTTGCGTCACATATTCGTACCAACATGTATTTAATGATTTTTTTCCGATGTGACTAAGTTGCATCGCTTTTAACAGTGAAACGATTGACTGTGGGACTTAATTGAACTGATTCTGGACTGTGACCTTGTAAATGCGATAAATGAGCCAATTGGCCACCAAGGAATAACGTTTTTCTTAATTCGACATGATTGCTGGAATTCAGCGATTACACTGGGCGATGTGGTAGTGCTTTATTTAAAAATTTAGATAAATAAGTCTTTTTTTACTGTGGGACTAATCCTGGCCGTTAGCACGCGCTGAAGAAATAGCGACAGTTTCAAAAACTACATTTCATTGACTTTCTAACGGTATGAATCCGCTTGAGTTACAACTGTTGCGTCACATATTCGTCCCCACATGTATTTAGCGATAGTATTCGGATATTACTAGGTTGTATCGCTTTTAACAGTGAAACGTTTGACTGTGGGACTTAATTGAACTGATTTTGAACTTTGACCTTATGAATGTGATAAATGAGCTAGTTTGACTACAAGAAGTAACATTCTTCTTAATTTGACTGGATTGCTGGAACCCAGCGATTACAGTGGGCACTGTGGTAACTCTTTGTTAAAAAATGAAGATAAATAAGTCTGTTTTTACTGTGGGACCAATTCTAGCCGTTAATTCGCGCTGAAGAAAGAGAAACAGTTGCAAAAACTACATTTCATTGACTTTCTAACGGTGTCAATCCGTTTGAGTTACAACGGTTGCGTCACATATTCGTACCAACATGTATTTAGTGATTTTCTTCCAATTTTAAAAAGTTGTATTGCTTTTAACAGTGAAACGAGTGACTGTGGGAATTAATTGAACTGACTCTGGACTATGTCCTTATAAATGTGACAGATGAGCCAATTGGTCTCCAAGGAATAACTTTCTTCTTAATTTGACGTGATGGCTGGAATTCAGCGATTACATTAGGCTCCGTGGTAGCGCTTTATTTAAAAATTTAGATAAATAAGTCTTTTCTTACTGTTGGACCAATCCTGGCCGCTAGCATGCGCTGAATAAAGAGGAACAGTTTCAAATACTACATTTCATTGACTTTCTAGCGGTATAAAACCGTTTGAGTTACAACGGTTGCGTCACATATTCCTACCAACATGTACTTAGCGAAAGTATTCGTATAATACTAGGTTGCATCGCTTTTAACAGTGAAACGTTTGACTGTGGGACTTAATTGAACTGATTTTGAACTTTGATCTTATAAATGTGATAAATGAGCCAGTTTGACTACAAGAAGTAACATTCTTCTTAATTTGACTTGATTGGTGGAACTCAGCGATTATAGTGGGCACTGTGGTAACTCTTTGTTAAAAAATGAAGATAAATAAGTCTGTTTTTACTGTGGGACTAATCCTAGCCGTTAATTCGCACTGAAGAAAGAAAGACAGTTTCAAAAACTACATTTCATTGACTTTCTAACGGTGTCAATCCGTTTGAGTTACAACGGTTGCGTCATATATTCGTATCAACATGTATTTAGCGATAGTATTCTGATATTACTAGGTTGCATCGCCTTTAGCAGTGAAACGATTGACTGTGGGACTTAATTGAACTAACTTTGGACTGTGACCTGATAAATGTTATAAATGAGCCAACTGGACCCAAGAAATAACATTCTTCTTAATTTGACAAGATTGCCGGAACTCAGCGATTACGCTGGGCGCTGTGGTAGCACTTCATTTAAAAATTTAAATAAAAAAGTCATTTTTTACTGTGGGACCAATCCTAACCGTTAATTCGCGCTGAAGAAAGAGAGACAGTTTCAAAAACTACATTTCATTGACTTTCTAACGGTGTCAATCCGTTTGAGTTACAACGGTTGCGTCACATATTCGTACCAACATGTATTTAGTGATTTTCTTCCAATTTTACTAAGTTGTATTGCCTTTACCAATGAAACGAGTGACTGTGGGAATTAATTGAACTGACTCTGGACTATGTCTTTATAAATGTAACAGATGAGCCAATTGGTCTCCAAGGAATAACTATCTTCTTAATTTGACGTGATGGCTGGAATTCAGCGATTACATTAAGCATTGTGGTAGCGCTTTATTTAAAAATTTAGATAAATAAGTCTTTTCTTACTGTTGGACCAATCCTGGCCGTTAGCATGCGCTGAATAAAGAGGAACAGATTTAAAAACTACATTTCATTGACTTTCTAAAGGTGTTAATCCGTTTGAGTTACAACGGTTGCGTCACATATTCGTACCAACATGTATTTAATTATTTTTTTCCGATGTGACTAAGTTGCATCGCTTTTAACAGTGAAACGATTGACTGTGGGACTTAATTGAACTGATTCTGGACTGTGACCTTGTAAATGCGATAAATGAGCCAATTTGCCACCAATGAATAACATTTTTCTTAATTCGACATGATTGCTGGAATTCAGCGATTACAATGGGCGCTGTGGTAGTGCTTTATTTAAAAATTTAGATAAATAAGTCTTTTTTTACTGTGGGACTAATCCTGGCCGTTAACACGCGCTGATGAAATAGCGACAGTTTCAAAAACAACATTTCATTGACTTTCTAACGGTATCAATCCGCTTGAGTTACAACTGTTTCCGTCACATATTCGTCCACACATGTATTTAGCGATTGTATTCGGATATTACTAGGTTGCATCGCTTTTAACTTTGAAACATTTGACTGTGGGACATAATTAAACTGATTTTGGACTTTGACCTTATGAATGTGATGAATGAGCCAGTTTGATTACAAGAAGTTACATTCTTCTTAATTTGAATTGATTGCTGAAACTCAGCGATTACAGTGGGCACTGTGGAAACTCTTTGTTAAAAAATGAAGATAAATAAGTCTGTTTTTACTGTTGGACCAATCCTAGCCGTTAATTCGCGCTGAAGAAAGAGAGACAGTTTCAAAAACTAAATTTCATTGACTTTCTAACGGTGTCAATCCGTTTGAGTTACAACGGTTGCGTCACATATTCGTACCAACATGTAATTAGTGATTTTCTTCCAATTTTACTAAGTTGTATTGCTTTTAACAGTGAAACGAGTGACTGTGGGAATTAATTGAACTGACTCTGGACTATGTCCTTTTAAATGTGACAGATGAGCCAATTGGTCTCCAAGGAATAACTTTCTTCTTAATTTGACGTGATAGCTGGAATTCAGCGATTTCATTAAGCTCCGTGGTAGCGCTTTATTTAAAAATTTAGATAAATAAGTCTTTTCTTACTGTGGGACCAATCCCAGCCGTTATCGCGCGCTGAAGAAATAGCGACAGTTTCAAAAACTACATTTCATTGACTTTCTAACGGTATCAATCCGCTTGAGTTACAACTGTTGCGTCACATATTCGTCCCCACATGTATTTAGCGATTGCATTCGGATATTACTAGGTTGCATCGCTTTTAACTTTGAAACATTCGACTGTGGGACATTATTGAACTGATTTTGGACTTTGACCTTATGAATATGAAAAATCAGCCAGTTTGACTACAAGAAGTAACATTCTTCTTAATTTGACTTGATTGCTGGAACTCAGCGATTACAATGGTCAGTGTGGTAACTCTTTGTTAAAAAATGAAGATAAATAAGTCTGTTTTTACTGTGGGACCAATCCTAGCCGTTAATTCGCGCTGAAGAAAGAGAGACAGTTTCAAAAACTACATTTCATTGACTTTCTAACGGTGTCAATCCGTTTGAGTTACAACGGTCGCGTCACATATTCGTACCAACATGTATTTAGTGACTTTCTTCCAATTTTACTAAGTTGTATTGCTTTTAACAGTGAAACGAGTGACTGTGGGAATTGATTGAACTGACTCTGGACTATGTCTTTATAAATGTGACAGATGAGCCAATTGGTCTCCAAGGAATAACTTTCTTCTTAATTTGACGTGATGGCTGGAATTCAGCGATTACATTAAGCATTGTGGTAGCGCTTTATTAAAAAATTTAGATAAATAAGTATTTCCTTGCTGTTGCACCAATCCTGGCCATTAGCATGCGCTGAATAAAGGAGAACAGATTTAAAAACTACATTTCATTGACTTTCTAAAGGTGTTAATCCGTTTGAGTTACAACTGTTGCGTCACATATTCGTCCCCACATGTATTTAGCGATAGTATTCGGATATTACTAGGTTGCATCGCTTTTAACTTTGAAACATTTGACTGTGGGACATAATTGAACTGATTTTGGACTTTGACCTTATGAATATGATAAATGAGCCAGTTTGACTACAAGAAGTAACATTCTTCTTAATTTGACTTGATTGCTGGAACTCAGCGATTACAGTGGTCAGTGTGGTAACTCTTTGTTAAAAATTGAAGATAAATTAGTCTGTTTTTACTGTGGGACCAATCCTAGCCGTTAATTCGCGCTGAAGAAAGAGAGACAGTTTCAAAAACTACATTTCATTGACTTTCTAACGGTGTCAATCCGTTTGAGTTACAACGGTTGCGTCACATATTCGTACAAACATGTATTTAGTGATTTTCTTCTAATTTTACTAAGTTGTATTGCTTTTAACAGTGAAACGAGTGACTGTGGGAATTAATTGAACTGACTCTGGACTATGTCTTTATAAATGTGACAGATGAGCCAATTGGTCTCCAAGGAATAACTTTCTTCTTAATTTGACGTGATGGCTGGAATTCAGCGATTACATTAAGCACTGTGGTAGCGCTTTATTAAAAAATTTAGATAAATAAGTCTTTCCTTACTGTTGCACCAATCCTGGCCGCTAGCATGCGCTGAATAAAGGAGAACAGATTTAAAAACTACATTTCATTGACTTTCTAAAGGTGTTAATCCGTTTGAGTTACAACGGTTGCGTCACATATTCGTACCAACATGTATTTAATGATTTTTTTCCGATGTGACTAAGTTGCATCGCTTTTAACAGTGAAACGATTGACTGTGGGACTTAATTGAACTGATTCTGGACTGTGACCTTGTAAATGCGATAAATGAGCCAATTGGCCACCAAGGAATAACATTTTTCTTAATTCGACATGATTGCGGGAATTCAGCGATTACACTGGGCGCTGTGGTAGTGCTTTATTTAAAAATTTATATAAGTAAGTCTTTTTTTACTGTGGGACTAATCCTGGCCGTTAGCACGCGCTGAAGAAATAGCGACAGTTTCAAAAACAACATTTCATTGACATTCTAACGGTATCAATCCGCTTGAGTTACAACTGTTGCGTCACATATTCGTCCCCACATGTATTTAGCGATAGTATTCGGATATTACTAGGTTGCATCGCTTTTAACATTGAAACATTTGACTGTGGGACTTAATTGAACTGATTTTGGACTTTGACCTTATGAATGTGATAAATGAGCCAGTTTGATTACAAGAAGTAACATTCTTCTTAATTTGACTTGATTGCTGGAACTCAGCGATTACAGTGGTCAGTGTGGTATCTCTTTGTTAAAAAATGAAGATAAATAAGTCTGTTTTTACTGTGGGACCAATCCTAGCTGTTAATTCGCGCTGAAGAAAGAGAGACAGTTTCAAAAACTACATTTCATTGACTTTCTAACGGTGTCAATCCGTTTGAGTTACAACGGTTGCGTCACATATTCGTACCAACATGTATTTAGTGATTTTCTTCCAATTTTACTAAGTTGTATTGCTTTTAACAGTGAAACGAGTGACTGTGGGAATTAATTGAACTGACTCTGGACTATGTCTTTATAAATGTGACAGATGAGCCAATTGGTCTCCAAGGAATAACTTTCTTCTTAATTTGACGTGATGGCTGGAATTCAGCGATTACATTAAGCATTGTGGTAGCGCTTTATTTAAAAAATTAGATAAATAAGTCTTTCCTTACTGTTGGACCAATCCTGGCCGTTAGCATGCGCTGAATAAAGAGGAACAGATTTAAAAACTACATTTCATTGACTTTCTAAAGCTGTTAATCCGTTTTTGTTACAACGGTTGCGTCACATATTTGTACCAACATGTATTTAATGATTTTTTTCCGATGTGACTAAGTTGCATCGCTTTTAACAGTGAAATGATTGACTGTGGGACTTAATTGAACTGATTCTGGACTGTGACCTTGTAAATGCGATAAATGAGCCAATTGGCCACCAAGGAATAACATTCTTCTTAATTCGACATGATTGCTGGAATTCAGCGATTACACTGGGCGCTGTGGTAGTGCTTTATTTAAAAATTTAGATAAGTAAGTCTTTTTTTACTGTGGGACTAATCCTGGCCGTTAGCACGCGCTGAAAAAATAGCGACAGTTTCAAAAACAACATTTCATTGACTTTCTAACGGTATCAATCCGCTTGAGTTACAACTGTTGCGTCACATATTCGTCCCCACATGTATTTAGCGATAGTATTCGGATATTACTAGGTTGCATCGCTTTTAACATTGAAACATTTGACTGTGGGACTTAATTGAACTGATTTTGGACTTTGACCTTATGAATGTGATAAATGAGCCAGTTTGATTACAAGAAGTAACATTCTTCTTAATTTGACTTGATTGCTGGAACTCAGCGATTACAGTGGTCAGTGTGGTAACTCTTTGTTAAAAAATGAAGATAAATAAGTCTGTTTTTACTGTGGGACCAATCCTAGCCGTTAATTCGCGCTGAAGAAAGAGAGACAGTTTCAAAAACTACATTTCATTGACTTTCTAACGGTGTCAATCCGTTTGAGTTACAACGGTTGCGTCACATATTCGTACCAACATGTATTTAGTGATTTTCTTCCAATTTTACTAAGTTGTATTGCTTTTAACAGTGAAACGAGTGACTGTGGGAATTAATTGAACTGACTCTGGACTATGTCTTTATAAATGTGACAGATGAGCCAATTGGTCTCCAAGGAATAACTTTCTTCTTGATTTGACGTGATGGCTGGAATTCAGCGATTACATTAAGCATTGTGGTAGCGCTTTATTTAAAAAATTAGATAAATAAGTCTTTCCTTACTGTTGGACCAATCCTGGCCGTTAGCATGCGCTGAATAAAGAGGAACAGATTTAAAAACTACATTTCATTGACTTTCTAAAGCTGTTAATCCGTTTTTGTTACAACGGTTGCGTCACATATTTGTACCAACATGTATTTAATGATTTTTTTCCGATGTGACTAAGTTGCATCGCTTTTAACAGTGAAATGATTGACTGTGGGACTTAATTGAACTGATTCTGGACTGTGACCTTGTAAATGCGATAAATGAGCCAATTGGCCACCAAGGAATAACATTCTTCTTAATTCGACATGATTGCTGGAATTCAGCGATTACACTGGGCGCTGTGGTAGTGTTTTATTTAAAAATTTAGATAAGTAAGTCTTTTTTTACTGTGGGACTAATCCTGGCCGTTAGCACGCGCTGAAAAAATAGCGACAGTTTCAAAAACAACATTTCATTGACTTTCTAACGGTATCAATCCGCTTGAGTTACAACTGTTGCGTCACATATTCGTCCCCACATGTATTTAGCGATAGTATTCGGATATTACTAGGTTGCATCGCTTTTAACATTGAAACATTTGACTGTGGGACTTAATTGAACTGATTTTGGACTTTGACCTTATGAATGTGATAAATGAGCCAGTTTGATTACAAGAAGTAACATTCTTCTTAATTTGACTTGATTGCTGGAACTCAGCGATTACAGTGGTCAGTGTGGTAACTCTTTGTTAAAAAATGAAGATAAATAAGTCTGTTTTTACTGTGGGACCAATCCTAGCCGTTAATTCGCGCTGAAAAAAGAGAGACAGTTTCAAAAACTACATTTCATTGACTTTCTAACGGTGTCAATCCGTTTGAGTTACAACGGTTGCGTCACATATTCGTACCAACATGTATTTAGTGATTTTCTTCCAATTTTACTAAGTTGTATTGCTTTTAACAGTGAAACGAGTGACTGTGGGAATTAATTGAACTGACTCTGGACTATGTCTTTATAAATGTGACAGATGAGCCAATTGGTCTCCAAGGAATAACTTTCTTCTTAATTTGACGTGATGGCTGGAATTCAGCGATTACATTAAGCATTGTGGTAGCGCTTTATTTAAAAATTTAGATAAATAAGTCTTTCCTTACTGTTGGACCAATCCTGGCCGTTAGCATGCGCTGAATAAAGAGGAACAGATTTAAAAATTACATTTCATTGACTTTCTAAAGCTGTTAATCCGTTTGAGTTACAACGGTTGCGTCACATATTCGTACCAACATGTATTTAATGATTTTTTTCCGATGTGACTAAGTTGCAGCGCTTTTAAAAGTGAAATGATTGACTGTGGGACTTAATTGAACTGATTCTGGACTGTGACCTTGTAAATGCGATAAATGAGCCAATTGGCCACCAAGGAATAACATTTTTCTTAATTCGACATGATTGCTGGAATTCAGCGATTACACTGGGCGCTGTGGTAGTGCTTTATTTAAAAATTTAGATAAGTAAGTCTTTTTTTACTGTGGGATTAATCCTGGCCGTTAGCACGCGCTGAAAAAATAGCGACAGTTTCAAAAACAACATTTCATTGACTTTCTAACGGTATCAATCCGCTTGAGTTACAACTGTTGCGTCACATATTCGTCCCCACATGTATTTAGCGATAGTATTCGGATATTACTAGGTTGCATCGCTTTTAACATTGAAACATTTGACTGTGGGACTTAATTGAACTGATTTAGCACTTTGACCTTATGAATGTGATAAATGAGCCAGTTTGATTACAAGAAGTAACATTCTTCTTAATTTGACTTGATTGCTGGAACTCAGCGATTACAGTGGTCAGTGTGGTAACTCTTTGTTAAAAAATGAAGATAAATAAGTCTGTTTTTACTGTGGGTCCAATCCTAGCCGTTAATTCGCGCTGAAGAAAGAGAGACAGTTTCAAAAACTACATTTCATTGACTTTCTAACGGTGTCAATCCGTTTGAGTTACAACGGTTGCGTCACATATTCGTACCAACATGTATTTAGTGATTTTCTTCCAATTTTACTAAGTTGTATTGCTTTTAACAGTGAAACGAGTGACTGTGGGAATTAATTGAACTGACTCTGGACTATGTCTTTATAAATGTGACAGATGAGCCAATTGGTCTCCAAGGAATAACTTTCTTCCTAATTTGACGTGATGGCTGGAATTCAGCGATTACATTAAGCATTGTGGTAGCGCTTTATTTAAAAATTTAGATAAATAAGTCTTTCCTTACTGTTGGACCAATCCTGGCCGTTAGCATGCGTGAATAAAGAGGAACAGATTTAAAAACTACATTTCATTGACTTTCTAAAGGTGTTAATCCGTTTGAATTGCAACGGTTGCGTCACATATTCGTACCAACATTTATTTAGTGATTTTCTTTCAATTTTACTAAGTTGTATTGCTTTTAACAGTGAAACGAGTGACTGTGGGAATTAATTGAACTGATTCTGGACTGTGACCTTGTAAATGCGATAAATGAGCCAATTGGGCACCAAGGAATAACATTTTTCTTAATTCGACATGATTGCTGGAATTCAGCGATTACACTGGGCGCTGTGGTAGTGCTTTATTTAAAAATTTAGATAAATACGTCTTTTTTTACTGTGGGACTAATCGTGGCCGTTAGCACGCGCTGAACGAAAAGAGACATTCTCAAAAACTACATTTTATCGACTTCTTGGCGGTATCAATCCGTTTAAGTTACAACGGTTGCGTCACATATTCGTATCAACATGTATTTAGCGATAGTATTCTGATATTACTAGGTTGCATCGCTTTTAACATTGAAACATTTGACTGTGGGACTTAATTGAACTGATTTTGGACTTTGACCTTATGAATGTGATAAATGAGCCAGTTTGACTGCAAGAAGTAACATTCTTCTTAATTTGACTTGATTGCTGGAACTCAGCGATTACAGTGGGCACTGTGGTAACTCTTTGTTAAAAAATGAAGATAAATAAGTCTGTTTTTACTGTGGGACCAATCCTAGCCGTTAATTCGCGCTGAAGAAAGAGAGACAGTTTCAAAAACTACATTTCATTGACTTTCTAACGCTGTCAATCCGTTTGAGTTACAACGAATGCGTCACATATTCGTACCAACATGTATTTAGTGATTTTCTTCCAATTTTACTAAGTTGTATTGCTTTTAACAGTGAAACGAGTGACTGTGGGAATTAATTGAACTGACTCTGGACTATGTCCTTATAAATGTGACAGATGAGCCAATTGGTCTCCAAGGATTAACTTTCTTCTTAATTTGACGTGATGGCTGGAATTCAGCGATTACATTAAGCATTGTGGTAGCGCTTTATTTGAAAATTTAGATAAATAAGTCTTTCCTTACTGTTGGACCAATCCTGGCCGTTAGCATGCGCTGAATAAAGAGGAACAGATTTAAAAACTACATTTCATTGACTTTCTAAAGGTGTTAATCCGTTTGAATTACAACGGTTGCGTCACATATTCGTACCAACATGTATTTTATGATTTTTTTCCGATGTGACTAAGTTGCATCGCTTTTAACAGTGAAACGAGTGACTGTGGGAATTAATTGAACTGACTCTGGACTATGTCTTTATAAATGTGACAGATGAGCCAATTGGTCTCCAAGGAATAACTTTCTTCTTAATTTGACGTGATGGCTGGAATTCAGCGATTACATTAAGCATTGTGGTAGCGCTTTATTTAAAAATTTAGATAAATAAGTCTTTCCTTACTGTTGGACCAATCCTGGCCGTTAGCATGCGTGAATAAAGAGAAACAGATTTAAAAACTACATTTCATTGACTTTCTAAAGGTGTTAATCCGTTTGAATTACAACGGTTGCGTCACATATTCGTACCAACATTTATTTAGTGATTTTCTTTCAATTTTACTAAGTTGTATTGCTTTTAACAGTGAAACGAGTGACTGTGGGAATTAATTGAACTGATTCTGGACTGTGACCTTGTAAATGCGATAAATGAGCCAATTGGGCACCAAGGAATAACATTTTTCTTAATTCGACATGATTGCTGGAATTCAGCGATTACACTGGGCGCTGTGGTAGTGCTTTATTTAAAAATTTAGATAAATACGTCTTTTTTTACTGTGGGACTAATCGTGGCCGTTAGCACGCGCTGAACGAAAAGAGACATTCTCAAAAACTACATTTTATCGACTTCTTGGCGGTATCAATCCGTTTGAGTTACAACGGTTGCGTCACATATTCGTATCAACATGTATTTAGCGATAGTATTCTGATATTACTAGGTTGCATCGCTTTTAACATTGAAACATTTGACTGTGGGACTTAATTGAACTGATTTTGGACTTTGACCTTATGAATGTGATAAATGAGCCAGTTTGACTGCAAGAAGTAACATTCTTCTTAATTTGACTTGATTGCTGGAACTCAGCGATTACAGTGGGCACTGTGGTAACTCTTTGTTAAAAAATGAAGATAAATAAGTCTGTTTTTACTGTGGGACCAATCCTAGCCGTTAATTCGCGCTGAAGAAAGAGAGACAGTTTCAGAAACTACATTTCATTGACTTTCTAACGCTGTCAATCCGTTTGAGTTACAACGAATGCGTCACATATTCGTACCAACATGTATTTAGTGATTTTCTTCCAATTTTACTAAGTTGTATTGCTTTTAACAGTGAAACGAGTGACTGTGGGAATTAATTGAACTGACTCTGGACTATGTCCTTATAAATGTGACAGATGAGCCAATTGGTCTCCAAGGATTAACTTTCTTCTTAATTTGACGTGATGGCTGGAATTCAGCGATTACATTAAGCCCTGTGGTAGCGCTTTATTTAAAAATTAAGATAAATAGGTCTTTTCTTAATGTTGGACCAATCCTGGCCGCTAGCATGCACTGAATAAAGAGGAACAGATTCAAATACTACATTTCATTGACTTTCTAGCGGTATAAGTCCGTTAGTGTTACAACGGTTGCGTCACATATTCGTACCAACATGTACTTAGCGAAAGTATTCGGATAATACTAGTTTGCATCGTTTTTATCAGTGAAACGTTTGACTGTAGGACTTAATTGAACTGATTTTGAACTTTGATCTTATAAATGTGATAAATGAGTCAGTTTGAGTACAAGAAGTAACATTCTTCTTAATTTGACTTGATTGCTGGAACTCAGCGATTGCACTTGGCACTGTGTTAGCGTTTTATTTAAAAATTAAGTCAAATAAGTCACTTTTAACTGTGGGACCAATCCCAGCCGTTAGTTCGCGCTGAATAAACAAAGACAGTTTCAAAAACTACATTTCACTGACTTTCTAACGGTGTTAATCCGTTTGAGTTACAACGGTTGCGTCACATATTCGTGCCAACATGTATTTAGTGATTTTTTTCAAAGTGACTAAGTTGCATCGCTTTTAACAGTGAAACGATTGACTGTGGGACTTAATTGAACTGATTCTGGACTGTGACTTTGTAAATGCGATAAATGAGCCAATTGGGCACCAAGGAATAACATTTTTCTTAATTCGACATGATTGCTGGAATTCAGCGATTACACTGGGCGCTGTGGTAGTGCTTTATTTAAAAATTTAGATAAATACGTCTTTTTTTACTGTGGGACTAATCCTGGCCGTTAGCACGCGCTGAACGAAAAGAGACATTCTCAAAAACTACATTTCATCGACTTCTTGGCGGTATCAATCCGTTTGAGTTACAACGGTTGCGTCACATATTCGTATCAACATGTATTTAGCGATAGTATTCTGATATTACTAAGTTGCATCGCCTTTAACAGTGAAACGATTGACTGTGGGACTTAATTGAACTAACTTTGGACTGTGACCTGATAAATGTTATAAATGAGCCAACTGGACCCAAGAAATAACATTCTTCTTAATTTGACATGATTGCTGGAACTCAGCGATTACGCTGGGCGCTGTGGTAGCACTTCATTTAAAAATTTAAATAAAAAAGTCATTTTTTACAGTGGGACCAATCCTAGCCGTTAGATCGCGCTGAAGAAATAGAGAAAGTTTCAAGAACTACATTTCATTGACTTACTAACGGTGTCAGTCCGCTTGAGTTACAACGGCTGCGCCACATATTCGTCCCCACATGTATTTAGCGATAGTATTTGAATATTACTAGGTTGCATCGCTTTTAACAGTGAAAAGGTTGACTGTGGAACTTAATTGAACTGATTTTGGACTTTGACCTTATGAATGAGATAAATGAGCCAGTTTGACTGCAAGAAGTAACATTCTTCTTAATTTGACTTGATTGCTGGAACTCAGCGATTACAGTGGGCACTGTGGTAACTCTTTGTTAAAAAATGAAGATAAATAAGTCTGTTTTTACTGTGGGACCAATCCTAGCCGTTAATTCTCGCTGAAGAAAGAGAAACAATTTCAAATACTACATTTCATTGACCTTCTAGCGGTATAAATCCGTTTCAGTTACAACGGTTGCGTCACATATTCGTACCAACATGTACTTAGCGAAAGTATTCGGATAATACTAGGTTGCATCGCTTTTAACAGTGAAAAGGTTGACTGTGGGACTTAATTGAACTGATTTTGGACTTTGACCTTATAAATGTGATAAATGAGCCCGTTTGACTACAAGAAATAACATTCTTCTTAATTTGACATGATTGCTGGAACTCAGCGATTACATTGGCCGCTGTGGTAGCACCTTATTAAAAAATTTAAATAAAAAAGTCATTTTTTACTGTGGGACCAATCCTACCCGTTATCGCGCGCTGAAGAAAAAGCGACAGTTTCAAAAACTACATTTCATTGACTTTCTAACGGATCAATCCGTTTGAGTTACAACTGTTGCGTGGCATATTCGTCCCCACATGTATTTAGCGATAGAATTCAGATATTACTAGGATAAATAAGTTATTTTTTATTGTGGGACGAATCCTAGCTGTTAGATCGCGCTGAAGAAATAGAGAAAGTTTCAAGAACTACATTTCATTGACTTACTAACGGTGTCAGTCCCCTTGAGTTACAACAGCTGCGCCACATATTCGTCCCCACATGTATTTAGCGATAGTATTTGAATATTACTAGGTTGCATCGCTTTTAACAGTGAAACGAGTGACTGTGGGAATTAATTGAACTGACTCTGGACTATGTCTTTATAAATGTGACAGATGAGCCAATCGGTCTCCAAGGAATAACTTTCTTCTTAATTTGACGTGATGGCTGGAATTCAGCGATTACATTAAGCATTGTGGTAGCGCTTTATTTAAAAATTTAGATAAATAAGTCTTTCCTTACTGTTGGACCAATCCTGGCCGTTAGCATGCGCTGAATAAAGAGGAACAGATTTAAAAACTACATTTCATTGACTTTCTAAAGGTGTTAATCCGTTTGAATTACAACGGTTGCGTCACATATTCGTACCAACATTTATTTAGTGATTTTCTTTCAATTTTACTAAGTTGTATTGCTTTTAACAGTGAAACGAGTGACTGTGGGAATTAATTGAACTGATTCTGGACTGTGACCTTGTAAATGCGATAAATGAGCCAATTGGGCACTAAGGAATAACATTTTTCTTAATTCGACATGATTGCTGGAATTCAGCGATTACACTGGGCGCTGTGGTAGTGCTTTATTTAAAAATTTAGATAAATACGTCTTTTTTTACTGTGGGACTAATCGTGGCCGTTAGCACGCGCTGAACGAAAAGAGACATTCTCAAAAACTACATTTTATCGACTTCTTGGCGGTATCAATCCGTTTGAGTTACAACGGTTGCGTCACATATTCGTATCAACATGTATTTAGCGATAGTATTCTGATATTACTAGGTTGCATCGCTTTTAACATTGAAAAATTTGCCTGTGGGACTTAATTGAACTGATTTTGGACTTTGACCTTATGAATGTGATAAATGAGCCAGTTTGACTGCAAGAAGTAACATTCTTCTTAACTTGACTTGATTGCTGGAACTGAGCGATTACAGTGGGCACTGTGGTAACTCTTTGTTAAAAAATGAAGATAAATAAGTCTGTTTTTACTGTGGGACCAATCCCAGCCGTTAGTTCGCGCTGAATAAACAAAGACAGTTTCAAAAACTACATTTCATTGACTTTCTGACGGTGTTAATCCGTTCGAGTTACAACGGTTGCGTAACATATTCGTGCCAACATGTATTTAGTGATTTTTTTCGATGTGACTAAGTTGCATCGCTTTTAACAGTGAAACGATTGACTGTGGGACTTAATTGAACTGATTCTGGACTGTGACCTTGTAAATGCGATAAATGAGCCAATTGGGCACCAAGGAATAACATTTTTCTTAATTCGACATGATTGCTGGAATTCAGCGATTACACTGGGCGCTGTGGTAGCACTTCCTTTAAAAATTTAAATAAAAAAGTCATTTTTTACAGTGGGACCAATCCTAGCCGTTAGATCGCGCTGAAAAAATAGAGAAAGTTTCAAAAACTACATTTCATTGACTTACTAACGGTGTCAGTCCGCTTGAGTTACAACGGCTGCGCCACATATTCGTCCCCACATGTATTTAGCGATAGTATTTGAATATTACTAGGTTGCATCGCTTTTAACAGTGAAACATTTGACTGTGGGACTTAATTGAACTGATTTTGGACTTTGACCTTATGAATGTGATAAATGAGCCAGTTTGACTGCAAGAAGTAACATTCTTCTTAATTTGACTTGATTGCTGGAACTCAGCGATTACAGTGGGCACTGTGGTAAATCTTTGTTAAAAAATGAAGATAAATAAGTCTGTTTTTACTGTGGGACCAATCCTAGCCGTTAATTCTCGCTGAAGAAAGAGAAACAATTTCAAATACTACATTTCATTGACCTTCTAGCGGTATAAATCCGTTTCAGTTACAACGGTTGCGTCACATATTCGTACCAACATGTACTTAGCAAAAGTATTCGGATAATACTAGGTTGCATCGCTTTTAACAGTGAAACGGTTGACTGTGGGACTTAATTGAACTGATTTTGGACTTTGACCTTATAAATGTGATAAATGAGCCAGTTTGACTACAAGAAATAACATTCTTCTTAATTTGACTTGATTGCTTGAACTCAGCGATTACACTGGGCGCTGTGGTAGCGCTTTATTAAAAAATTAGGATAAATATATCATTTTTTACTGTGGGACCAATCCAAGCCATTAGTTCGCGCTGAAGAAATGGAGACATTCTCAAAAACTACATTTCATCAACTTCTTGGCCGTATCAGTCCGATTGAGTTACAACGGCTGCGCCACATATTCGTCCCCACATGTATTTAGCGATAGTATTTGAATATTACTAGGTTGCATCGCTTTTAACAGTGAAACGTGTGACTGTGGGACTTAATTGAACTGATTTTGGACTTTGGCCTTATAAATGTGATAAATGAGTTAGTTTGATTACAAGAAATAACATTCTTCTTAATTTGACTTGACTTGCTGGAACTCAGCGATTGCACTGGGCGCTGTGGTAGCACTTCATTTAAAAATTTAAATAAAAAAGTCATTTTTTACTGTGGGACCAATCCTAGCCGTTATCGCGCGCTGAAGAAATAGCGACAGTTTCAAAAACTAAATTTCATTGACTTTCTAACGGTATCAATCCGTTTGAGTTACAACTGTTGCGTCATGTATTCGTCCCCACATGTATTTAGCGATATTATTCAGATATTACTAGGTTGCATCGCTTTTAACAGTGAAACATTTGACTGTGGGACTTAATTGAACTGATTTTGGACTTTGACCTGATAAATGTGATAAATGAGCCGGTTTGACTATAGGAAGTAACTTTCTTCTTAATTTGACTTGATTGCTGGAACTCAGCGATTACACTGGGCGCTGTGGTAGCGCTTTATTAAAAAATTAAGATAAATAAGTCATCTTTTACTGTGGGACCAATCCAAGCGGTTAGTTCGCCCTAAAGAAATAGAGACATTCTCAAAAACTACATTTCATCAACTTCTTGGCCGTATCAATCCGTTTGAGTTACAACGGTTGCGTCACATATTCGTACCAACATGTATTTAGCGATATTTTTCTGATATTACTAGGTTGCATCGCCTTTAACAATGAAATGATTGACTGTGGGATTTAATTGAACTAACTTTGGACTGTGACCTGATAAATGTAATAAATAAGCCAGTTTGACTACAAGAAATGACATTCTTCTTAATTTGACATGATTGCTGGAACTCAGCGATTACACTGGGCGCTGTGGTAGCACTTCATTTAAAAAATTAAATAAAAAAAGTCATTTTTTACAGTGGGACCAATCCCAGCCGTTATCGCGCGCTGAAGAAATAGCGACAGTTTCCAAAACTACATTTCATTGACTTTCTAACGGTATCAATCCGTTTGAGTTACAACTGTTGCGTCACATGTTCGTCCCCACATGTTTTTAGCGATAGTATTCAGATATTACTAGGTTGCATCGCTTTTAACAGTGAAACATTTGACTGTGGGACTTAATTGAACTGATTTTGGACTTTGACCTTATAAATGTGATAAATGAGCCAGTTTGACTACAAGAAGTAACATTCTTCATAATTTGACTTGATTGCTGGAACTCAGCGATTACACTGGGCGCTGTGGTAGCACTTTATTAAAAAATTAGGATAAATAAGTCATTTTTTATTGTGGGACGAATCCTAGCCGTTAGATCGCGCTGAAGAAATAGAGAAAGTTTCAAGAACTACATTTCATTGACTTACTAACGGTGTCAGTCCGCTTGAGTTACAACGGCTGCGCCAAATATTCGTCCCCACATGTATTTAGCGATAGTATTTGAATATTACTAGGTTGCATCGCTTTTAACAGTGAAACGTTTGACTGTGGGACTTAATTGAACTGATTTTGGACTTTCGCCTTATAAATGTGATAAATGAGTTAGTTTGATTACAAGAAATAACATTCTTCTTAATTTGACTTGACTTGCTGGAACTCAGCGATTGCACTGGGCGCTGTGGTAGCACTTCATTTAAAAATTTAAATAAAAAAGTCATTTTTTACTGTGGGACCAATCCTAGCCGTTATCGCGCGCTGAAGAAATAGCGACAGTTTCAAAAACTACATTTCATTGACTTTCTAACGGTATCAATCCGTTTGAGTTACAACTGTTGCGTCATGTATTCTTCCCCACATGTATTTAGCGATATTATTCAGATATTACTAGGTTGCATCGCTTTTAACAGTGAAACATTTGACTGTGGGACTTAATTGAACTGATTTTGGACTTTGACCTGATAAATGTGATAAATGAGCCAGTTTGACTATAGGAAGTAACATTCTTCTTAATTGGACTTGATTGCTGGAACTCAGCGATTACACTGGGCGCTGTGGTAGCGCTTTATTAAAAAATTAAGATAAATAAGTCATCTTTTACTGTGGGACCAATCCAAGCGGTTAGTTCGCGCTAAAGAAATAGAGACATTCTCAAAAACTACATTTCATCAACTTCTTGGTCGTATCAATCCGTTTGAGTTACAACGGTTGCGTCACATATTCGTACCGACATGCATTTAGCGATATTTTTCTGATATTACTAGGTTGCATCGCCTTTAACAATGAAATGATTGACTGTGGGATTTAATTTAACTAACTTTGGACTATGTCCTTATAAATGTGACAGATGAGCCAATTGGTCTCCAAGGAATAACTTTCTTCTTAATTTGACGTGATGGCTGGAATTCAGCGATTACATTAAGCCCTGTGGTAGCGCTTTATTTAAAAATTTAGATAAATAGGTCTTTTCTTATTGTTGGAACAATCCTGGCCGCTAGCATGCGCTGAATAAAGAGGAACAGATTCAAATACTACATTTCATTGACTTTCTAGCGGTATAAGTCCGTTAGTGTTACAACGGTTGCGTCACATATTCGTACCAACATGTACTTAGCGAAAGTATTCGGATAATACTAGATTGCATCGTTTTTAACAGTGAAACGTTTGACTGTAGGACTTAATTGAACTGATTTTGAACTTTGATCTTATAAATGTGATAAATGAGTCAGTTTGAGTACAAGAAGTAACATTCTTCTTAATTTGACTTGATTGCTGGAACTCAGCGATTGCACTTGGCACTGTGTTAGCGTTTTATTTAAAAATTAAGTCAAATAAGTCACTTTTAACTGTGGGACCAATCCCAGCCGTTAGTTTGCGCTGAATAAACAAAGACAGTTTCAAAAACTACATTTCATTGACTTTCTAACGGTGTTAATCCGTTTGAGTTACAACGGTTGCGTCACATATTCGTGCCAACATGTATTTAGTGATTTTTTTCGATGTGACTAAGTTGCATCGCTTTTAACAGTGAAACGATTGACTGTGGGACTTAATTGAACTGATTCTGGACTGTGACCTTGTAAATGCGATAAATGAGCCAATTGGGCACCAAGGAATAACATTTTTCTTAATTCGACATGATTGCTGGAATTCAGCGATTACACTGGGCGCTGTGGTAGCACTTCATTTAAAAATGTAAATAAAAAAGTCATTTTTTACAGTGGGACCAATCCTAGCCGTTAGATCGCGCTGAAAAAATAGAGAAAGTTTCAAGAACTACATTTCATTGACTTACTAACGGTGTCAGTCCGCTTGAGTTACAACGGCTGCACCACATATTCGTCCCCACATGTAGTTAGCGATAGTATTTGAATATTACTAGGTTGCATCGCTTTTAACAGTGAAACATTTGACTGTGGGACTTAATTGAACTGATTTTGGACTTTGACCTTATGAATGTGATAAATGAGCCAGTTTGACTGCAAGAAGTAACATTCTTCTTAATTTGACTTGATTGCTGGAACTCAGCGATTACAGTGGGCACTGTGGTAACTCTTTGTTAAAAAATGAAGATAAATAAGTCTGTTTTTACTGTGGGACCAATCCTAGCCGTTAATTCTCGCTGAAGAAAGAGAAACAAATTCAAATACTACATTTCATTGACCTTCTAGCGGTGTAAATCCGTTTCAGTTACAACGGTTGCGTCACATATTCGTACCAACATGTACTTAGCGAAAGTATTCGGATAATACTAGATTGCATCGTTTTTAACAGTGAAACGTTTGACTGTAGGACTTAATTGAACTGATTTTGAACTTTGATCTTATAAATGTGATAAATGAGTCAGTTTGAGTACAAGAAGTAACATTTTTCTTAATTTGACTTGATTGCTGGAACTCAGCGATTGCACTTGGCACTGTGTTAGCGTTTTATTTAAAAATTAAGTCAAATAAGTCACTTTTAACTGTGGGACCAATCCCAGCCGTTAGTTTGCGCTGAATAAACAAAGACAGTTTCAAAAACTACATTTCATTGACTTTCTAACGGTGTTAATCCGTTTGAGTTACAACGGTTGCGTCACATATTCGTGCCAACATGTATTTAGTGATTTTTTTCGATGTGACTAAGTTGCATCGCTTTTAACAGTGAAACGATTGACTGTGGGACTTAATTGAACTGATTCTGGACTGTGACCTTGTAAATGCGATAAATGAGCCAATTGGGCACCAAGGAATAACATTTTTCTTAATTCGACATGATTGCTGGAATTCAGCGATTACACTGGGCGCTGTGGTAGCACTTCATTTAAAAATGTAAATAAAAAAGTCATTTTTTACAGTGGGACCAATCCTAGCCGTTAGATCGCGCTGAAAAAATAGAGAAAGTTTCAAGAACTACATTTCATTGACTTACTAACGGTGTCAGTCCGCTTGAGTTACAACGGCTGCACCACATATTCGTCCCCACATGTAGTTAGCGATAGTATTTGAATATTACTAGGTTGCATCGCTTTTAACAGTGAAACATTTGACTGTGGGACTTAATTGAACTGATTTTGGACTTTGACCTTATGAATGTGATAAATGAGCCAGTTTGACTGCAAGAAGTAACATTCTTCTTAATTTGACTTGATTGCTGGAACTCAGCGATTACAGTGGGCACTGTGGTAACTCTTTGTTAAAAAATGAAGATAAATAAGTCTGTTTTTACTGTGGGACCAATCCTAGCCGTTAATTCTCGCTGAAGAAAGAGAAACAAATTCAAATACTACATTTCATTGACCTTCTAGCGGTGTAAATCCGTTTCAGTTACAACGGTTGCGTCACATATTCGTACCAACATGTACTTAGCGAAAGTATCCGGATAATACTAGGTTGCATTGCTTTTAACAGTGAAACGGTTGACTGTGGGACTTAATTGAACTGATTTTGGACTTTGACCTTATAAATGTGATAAATGAGCCAGTTTGACTACAAGAAATAACATTCTTCTTAATTTGACTTGATTGCTGGAACTCAGCGATTACAATGGGCGCTGTGGTAGCGCTTTATTAAAAAATTAGGATAAATATATCATTTTTTACTGTGGGACCAATCCAAGCCATTAGTTCGCGCTGAAGAAATAGAGACATTCTTAAAAATACATTTTATCGACTTCCTGGCCGTATCAATCCGTTTGAGCTACAACGGTTGCGTCACATCTTCGTACCAACATGTATTTAGCGATATTTTTCTGATATTACTAGGTTGCATCGCCTTTAACAATGAAACGATTGACTGTTGGACTTAATTGAACTAACTTTGGACTGTGACCTGATAAATGTTATAAATAAGCCAGTTTGACTACAAGAAATAACATTCTTCTTAATTTGACATGATTGCTGGAACTCAGCGATTACATTGGGCGCTGTGGTAGCACCTTATTAAAAAATTTAAATAAAAAAGTCATTTTTTACTGTGGGACCAATCCTACCCGTTATCGCGCGCTGAAGAAAAAGCGACAGTTTCAAAAACTACATTTCATTGACTTTCTAACGGATCAATCCGTTTGAGTTACAACTGTTGCGTGGCTTATTCGTCCCCACATGTATTTAGCGATAGAATTCAGATATTACTAGGTTGCATCGCTTTTAACAATGAAACATTTGACTGTGGGACTTAATTGAACTGATTTTGTACTTTGACCTGATAAATGTGATAAATGAGCCAGTTTGACTATAGGAAGTAACATTCTTCTTAATTTGACTTGATTGCTGGAACTCAGCGATTAAACTGGGCGCTGTGGTAGCGCTTTATTAAAAAATTAAGATAAATAAGTCATCTTTTACTGTGGGACCAATCCAAGCCGTTAGTTCGCGCTGAAGAAATGGAGACATTCTCAAAAACTACATTTCATCAACTTCTTGGCCGTATCAATCCGTTTGAGTTACAACGGTTGCGTCACATATTCGTACCAACATGTATTTAGCGATATTTTTCTGATATTACTAGGTTGCATCGTCTTTAACAATGAAACGATTAACTGTGGGACTTAATTGAACTAACTTTGGACTGTGACCTTATAAATGTGATAAATGAGCCAGTTTGATTACAAGAAGTAACATTCTTCTTAATTTGACTTGATTGCTGCAACTCAGCGATTGCACTGGGCGCTGTGGTAGCACTTTATTAAAAAATTAGGATAAATAAGTCATTTTTTATTGTGGGACGAATCCTAGCTGTTAGATCGCGCTGAAGAAATAGAGAAAGTTTCAAGAACTACATTTCATTGACTTACTAACGGTGTCAGTCCGCTTGAGTTACAACGGCTGCGCCACATATTCGTCCCCACATGTATTTAGCGATAGTATTTGAATATTACTAGGTTGCATCGCTTTTAACAGTGAAACGTTTGACTGTGGGACTTAATTGAACTGATTTTGGACTTTGGCCTTATAAATGTGATAAATGAGTTAGTTTGATTACAAGAAATAACATTCTTCTTAATTTGACTTGACTTGCTGGAACTCAGCGATTGCACTGGGCGCTGTGGTAGCACTTCATTTAAAAATTTAAATAAAAAAGTCATTTTTTACTGTGGGACCAATCCTAGCTGTTATCGCGCGCTGAAGAAATAGCGACAGTTTCAAAAACTACATTTCATTGACTTTCTAACGGTATCAATCCGTTTGAGTTACAACTGTTGCGTCATGTATTCGTCCCCACATGTATTTAGCGATATTATTCAGATATTACTAGGTTGCATCGCTTTTAACAGTGAAACATTTGACTGTGGGACTTAATTGAACTGATTTTGGACTTTGACCTGATAAATGTGATAAATGAGCCAGTTTGACTATAGGAAGTAACATTCTTCTTAATTTGACTTGATTGCTGGAACTCAGCGATTACACTGGGCGCTGTGGTAGCGCTTTATTAAAAAATTAAGATAAATAAGTCATCTTTTACTGTGGGACCAATCCAAGCGGTTAGTTCGCGCTAAAGAAATAGAGACATTCTCAAAAACTACATTTCATCAACTTCTTGGCCGTATCAATCCGTTTGAGTTACAACGGTTGCGTCACATATTCGTACCAACATGTATTTAGCGATATTTTTCTGATATTACTAGGTTGCATCGCCTTTAACAATGAAATGATTGACTGTGGGATTTAATTGAACTAACTTTGGACTGTGACCTGATAAATGTAATAAATAAGCCAGTTTGACCACAAGAAATGACATTCTTCTTAATTTGACATGATTGCTGGAACTCAGCGATTACACTGGGCGCTGTGGTAGCACTTCATTTAAAAAATTAAATAAAAAAAGTCAATTTTTACAGTGAGACCAATCCCAGCCGTTATCGCGCGCTGAAGAATTAGCGACAGTTTCAAAAACTACATTTCATTGACTTTCTAACGGTATCAATCCGTTTGAGTTACAACTGTTGCGTCACATGTTCGTCCCCACATGTTTTTAGCGATAGTATTCAGATATTACTAGGTTGCATCGCTTTTAACAGTGAAACATTTGACTGTGGGACTTAATTGAACTGATTTTGGACTTTGACCTTATAAATGTGATAAATGAGCCAGTTTGACTACAAGAAGTAACATTCTTCATAATTTGACTTGATTGCTGGAACTCAGCGATTACACTGGGCGCTGTGGTAGCACTTTATTAAAAAATTAGGATAAATAAGTCATTTTTTATTGTGGGACGAATCCTAGCCGTTAGATCGCGCTGAAGAAATAGGGAAAGTTTCAAGAACTACATTTCATTGACTTACTAACGGTGTCAGTCCGCTTGAGTTACAACGGCTGCGCCACATATTCGTCCCCACATGTATTTAGCGATAGTATTTGAATATTACTAGGTTGCATCGCTTTTAACAGTGAAACGTTTGACTGTGGGACTTAATTGAACTGATTTTGGACTTTGGCCTTATAAATTTGATAAATGAGTTAGTTTGATTACAAGAAATAACATTCTTCTTAATTTGACTTGACTTGCTGGAACTCAGCGATTGCACTGGGCGCTGTGGTAGCACTTCATTTAAAAATGTAAATAAAAAAGTATTTTTTTACTGTGGGACCAATCCTAGCCGTTATCGCGCGCTGAAGAAATAGCGACAGTTTCAAAAACTACATTTCATTGACTTTCTAACGGTATCAATCCGTTTGAGTTACAACTGTTGCGTCATGTATTCGTCCCCACATGTACTTAGCGATATTATTCAGATATTACTAGGTTGCATCGCTTTTAACAGTGAAACATTTGACTGTGGGACTTAATTGAACTGATTTTGGACTTTGACCTGATAAATGTGATAAATGAGCCAGTTTGACTATAGGAAGTAACATTCTTCTTAATTTGACTTGATTGCTGGAACTCAGCGATTACACTGGGCGCTGTGGTAGCGCTTTATTAAAAAATTAAGATAAATAACTCATCTTTTACTGTGGGACCAATCCAAGCGGTTAGTTCGCGCTAAAGAAATAGAGACATTCTCAAAAACTACATTTCATCAACTTCTTGGTCGTATCAATGCATTTGAGATACAACGGTTGCGTCACATATTCGTACCAACATGCATTTAGCGATATTTTTCTGATATTACTAGGTTGCATCGCCTTTAACAATGAAATGATTGACTGTGGGATTTAATTGAACTAACTTTGGACTGTGACCTGATAAATGTAATAAATAAGCCAGTTTGACTACAGGAAATGACATTCTTCTTAATTTGACATGATTGCTGGAACTCAGCGATTACACTGGGCGCTGCGGTAGCACTTCATTAAAAAAATTAAATAAAAAAAGTCATTTTTTACAGTGGGACCGATCCCAGCCGTTATCACGCGCTGAAGAATTAGCGACAGTTTCAAAAACTACATTTCATTGACTTTCTAACGGTATCAATCCGTTTGAGTTACAACTGTTGCGTCACATGTTCGTCCCCACATGTATTTAGCGATAGTATTCAGATATTACTAGGTTGCATCGCTTTAACAGTGAAACATTTGACTGTGGGACTTAATTGAACTGATTTTGGACTTTGACCTTATAAATGTGATAAATGAGCCAGTTTGACTACAAGAAGTAACATTCTTCATAATTTGACTTGATTGCTGGAACTCAGCGATTACACTTGGCGCTATGGTAGCGCTTTATTAAAAATTAAGATAAATATGTCATTTTTTACTGTGGGACCAATCCAAGCGTTAGTTCGCGCTGAAGAAATAGAGACATTCTCAAAAACTACATTTCATCAAATTCTTGGCCGTATTAATCCGTTTGAGTTACAACGGTTGCGTCACATATTCGTACCAACATGTATTTAGGGATATTTTTCTGATATTACTAGGTTGCATCGCCTTTAACAATAAAACGATTGACTGTGGGACTTAATTGAATTAACTTTGGACTGTGACCTTATAAATGTGATAAATGAGCCAGTTTGATTACAAGAACTAACATTCTTCTTAATTTGACTTGATTGCTGGAACTCAGCGATTGCACTGGGCGCTGTGGTAGCACTTTATTGAAAAATTAGGATACATAAGTCATTTTTTACTGTGGGACCAATCCTAGCGGTTAGATCGCGCTGAAGAAATAGAGAAAGTTTCAAAAACTACATTTCATTGACTCACTAACGGTGTCAATCCGTTTGAGTTACAACGGTTGCGTCACATATTCGTACCAACATGTATTTAGTGATTTTCTTCAGATATTTCTATATTATATTGCTTTTAACAGTGAAATGATTGACTTTGGAACTTAATTGAACTAACTTGGGAGTGTGACCTTATAAATGTGATAAGTTAGCCAACTGGACCCAAGAAATAACATTCTTCTTAATTTGACATGCTTGCCGGAACTCAGCGATTACACTGGGCGCTGTGGTAGCACTTCATTTAAAAATTTAAATAGAAAAGTCATTTTTTACTGTGGGACCAATCCTAGCCGTTATCGCGCGCTGGAGAAATAGCGACAGTTTCAAAAACTACATTTCATTGAATTTCTAACGGTATCAATCCGTTTGAGTTACAACTGTTGCGTCACATATTCATCCCCACATCTATTTAGCGATACTATTCAGATATTACTAGGTTGCATCGCTTTTAACAGTGAAACATTTGACGGTGGGACTTAATTGAACTGATTTTGGACTTTGACCTTATAAATGGGATAAATGAGCCAGTTTGACTACAAGAAGTAACATTCTTCTTAATTTGACTTGATTGCTGGAACTCAGCGATTACTCTGGGCGCTGTGGTAGCGCTTTATTAAAAAATTAGGAGAAATAATTCATTTTTTACTGTGGGACCAATCCAAGCCGTTAGTTCGCGCTGAAAAAATAGAGACATTCTCAAAAACTAAATTTCATTAACTTCTTGGCCGTATCAATCCGTTTGAGTTACAACGGTTGCGTCACATATTCGTACCAACATGTATTTAGCGATATTTTTCTGATATTACTAGGTTGCATCGCCTTTAACAATGAAATGATTGACTGTGGGATTTAATTGAACTAACTTTGGACTGTGACCTGATAAATGTGATAAATGAGCCAGTTTGATTACAAGAAGTAACATTCTTCTTAATTTGACTTGATTTGCTGGAACTCAGCGATTGCACTGGGCGCTGTGGTAGCACTTCATTTAAAAATGTAAATAAAAAAGTAATTTTTTACTGTGGGACCAATCCTAGCCGTTATCGCGCGCTGAAGAAATAGCGACAGTTTCAAAAACTACATTTCATTGACTTTCTAACGGTATCAATCCGTTTGAGTTACAACTGTTGCGTCATGTATTCGTCCCCACATGTATTTAGCGATATTATTCAGATATTACTAGGTTGCATCGCTTTTAACAGTGAAACATTTGACTGTGGGACTTAATTGAACTGATTTTGGACTTTGACCTGATAAATTTGATAAATGAGTTAGTTTGATTACAAGAAATAACATTCTTCCTAATTTGACTTGACTTGCTGGAACTCAGCGATTGCACTGGGCGCTGTGGTAGCACTTCATTTAAAAATGTGAATAAAAAAGTATTTTTTTACTGTGGGACCAATCCTAGCCGTTATCGCGCGCTGAAGAAATAGCGACAGTTTCAAAAACTACATTTCATTGACTTTCTAACGGTATCAATCCGTTTGAGTTACAACTGTTGCGTAATGTATTCGTCCCCACATGTACTTAGCGATATTATTCAGATATTACTAGGTTGCATCGCTTTTAACAGTGAAACATTTGACTGTGGGACTTAATTGAACTGATTTTGGACTTTGACCTGATAAATGTGATAAATGAGCCAGTTTGACTATAGGAAGTAACATTCTTCTTAATTTGACTTGATTGCTGGAACTCAGCGATTACACTGGGCGCTGTGGTAGCGCTTTATTAAAAAATTAAGATAAATAACTCATCTTTTACTGTGGGACCAATCCAAGCGGTTAGTTCGCGCTAAAGAAATAGAGACATTCTCAAAAACTACATTTCATCAACTTCTTGGTCGTATCAATCCGTTTGAGATACAACGGTTGCGTCACATATTCGTACCAACATGCATTTAGCGATATTTTTCTGATATTACTAGGTTGCATCGCCTTTAACAATGAAATGATTGACTGTGGGATTTAATTGAACTAACTTTGGACTGTGACCTGATAAATGTAATAAATAAGCCAGTTTGACTACAGGAAATGACATTCTTCTTAATTTGACATGATTGCTGGAACTCAGCGATTACACTGGGCGCTGCGGTAGCACTTCATTAAAAAAATTAAATAAAAAAAGTCATTTTTTACAGTGGGACCGATCCCAGCCGTTATCACGCGCTGAAGAATAAGCGACAGTTTCAAAAACTACATTTCATTGACTTTCTAACGGTATCAATCCGTTTGAGTTACAACTGTTGCGTCACATGTTCGTCCCCACATGTATTTAGCGATAGTATTCAGATATTACTAGGTTGCATCGCTTTAACAGTGAAACATTTGACTGTGGGACTTAATTGAACTGATTTTGGACTTTGACCTTATAAATGTGATAAATGAGCCAGTTTGACTACAAGAAGTAACATTCTTCATAATTTGACTTGATTGCTGGAACTCAGCGATTACACTTGGCGCTATGGTAGCGCTTTATTAAAAATTAAGATAAATATGTCATTTTTTACTGTGGGACCAATCCAAGCGTTAGTTCGCGCTGAAGAAATAGAGACATTCTCAAAAACTACATTTCATCAAATTCTTGGCCGTATTAATCCGTTTGAGTTACAACGGTTGCGTCACATATTCGTACCAACATGTATTTAGGGATATTTTTCTGATATTACTAGGTTGCATCGCCTTTAACAATAAAACGATTGACTGTGGGACTTAATTGAATTAACTTTGGACTGTGACCTTATAAATGTGATAAATGAGCCAGTTTGATTACAAGAACTAACATTCTTCTTAATTTGACTTGATTGCTGGAACTCAGCGATTGCACTGGGCGCTGTGGTAGCACTTTATTGAAAAATTAGGATACATAAGTCATTTTTTACTGTGGGACCAATCCTAGCGGTTAGATCGCGCTGAAGAAATAGAGAAAGTTTCAAAAACAACATTTCATTGACTCACTAACGGTGTCAATCCGTTTGAGTTACAACGGTTGCGTCACATATTCGTACCAACATGTATTTAGAGATTTTCTTCAGATATTTCTATATTATATTGCTTTTAACAGTGAAATGATTGACTGTGGAACTTAATTGAACTAACTTGGGAGTGTGACCTTATAAATGTGATAAGTTAGCCAACTGGACCCAAGAAATAACATTCTTCTTAATTTGACATGCTTGCCGGAACTCAGCGATTACACTGGGCGCTGTGGTAGCACTTCATTTAAAAATTTAAATAGAAAAGTCATTTTTTACTGTGGGACCAATCCTAGCCGTTATCGCGCGCTGGAGAAATAGCGACAGTTTCAAAAACTACATTTCATTGAATTTCTAACGGTATCAATCCGTTTGAGTTACAACTGTTGCGTCACATATTCATCCCCACATCTATTTAGCGATACTATTCAGATATTACTAGGTTGCATCGCTTTTAACAGTGAAACATTTGACGGTGGGACTTAATTGAACTGATTTTGGACTTTGACCTGATAAATGTGATAAATGAGCCAGTTTGACTACAAGAAATGACATTCTTCTTAATTTGACATGATTGCTGGAACTCAGCGATTACACTGGGCGCTGTGGTAGCACTTCATTTAAAAAATTAAATAAAAAAGTCATTTTTTACAGTGGGACCAATCCCAGCCGTTATCGCGCGCTGAAGAATTAGCGACAGTTTCAAAAACTACATTTCATTGACTTTTTAACGGTATCAATCCGTTTGAGTTACAACTGTTGCGTCACATGTTCGTCCCCACATGTATTTAGCGATAGTATTCAGATATTACTAGGTTGCATCGCTTTTAACAGTGAAACATTTGACTGTGGGACTTAATTGAACTGATTTTGGACTTTGACCTTATAAATGTGATAAATGAGCCAGTTTGACTACAAGAAGTAACATTCTTCATAATTTGACATGATTGCTGGAACTCAGCGATTACACTTGGCGCTATGGTAGCGCTTTATTAAAAATTAAGATAAATATGTCATTTTTTACTGTGGGACCAATCCAAGCGTTAGTTCGCGCTGAAGAAATAGAGACATTCTCAAAAACTACATTTCATCAAATTCTTGGCCGTATCAATCCGTTTGAGTTACAACGGTTGCGTCACATATTCGTACCAATATGTATTTAGGGATATTTTTCTGATATTACTAGGTTGCATCGCCTTTAACAATGAAACGATTGACTGTGGGACTTAATTGAACTAACGTTGGACTGTGACCTTATAAATGTGATAAATGAGCCAGTTTGATTACAAGAACTAACATTCTTCTTAATTTGACTTGATTGCTGGAACTCAGCGATTGCACTGGGCGCTGTGGTAGCACTTTATTGAAAAATTAGGATACATAAGTCATTTTTTACTGTGGGACCAATCCTAGCGGTTAGATCGCGCTGAAGAAATAGAGAAAGTTTCAAAAACTACATTTCATTGACTCACTAACGGTGTCAATCCGTTTGAGTTACAACGGTTGCGTCACATATTCGTACCAACATGTATTTAGTGATTTTCTTCAGATATTTCTATATTATATCGCTTTTAACAGTGAAACGATTGACTGTGGAACTTAATTGAACTAACTTGGGAGTGTGACCTTATAAATGTGATAAGTTAGCGAACTGGACCCAAGAAATAACATTCTTCTTAATTTGACATGCTTGCCGGAACTCAGCGATTACACTGGGCGCTGTGGTAGCACTTCATTTAAAAATTTTAATAGAAAAGTCATTTTTTACTGTGGGACCAATCCTAGCCGTTATCGCGCGCTGAAGAAATAGCGACAGTTTCAAAAACTACATTTCATTGAATTTCTAACGGTATCAATCCGTTTGAGTTACAACTGTTGCGTCATATATTCATCCCCACATCTATTTAGCGATACTATTCAGATATTACTAGGTTGCATCGCTTTTAACAGTGAAACATTTGACTGTGGGACTTAATTGAACTGATTTTGGACTTTGACTTTATAAATGGGATAAATGAGCCAGTTTGACTACAAGAAGTAACATTCTTCTTAATTTGACTTGATTGCTGGAACTCAGCGATTACTCTGGGCGCTGTGGTAGCGCTTTATTAAAAAATTAGGAGAAATAATTCATTTTTTACTGCAGGACCAATCCAAGCCGTTAGTTCGCGCTGAAAAAATAGAGACATTCTCAAAAACTAAATTTCATTAACTTCTTGGCCGTATCAATCCGTTTGAGTTACAACGGTTGCGTCACATATTCGTACCAACATGTATTTAGCGATATTTTTCTGATATTACTAGGTTGCATCGCCTTTAACAATGAAATGATTGACTGTGGGATTTAATTGAACTAACTTTGGACTGTGACCTGATAAATGTGATAAATGAGCCAGTTTGATTACAAGAAGTAACATTCTTCTTAATTTGACTTGATTTGCTGGAACTCAGCGATTGCACTGGTTGCTGTGGTAGCACTTCATTTAAAAATGTAAATAAAAAAGTAATTTTTTACTGTGGGACCAATCCTAGCCGTTATCGCGCGCTGAAGAAATAGCGACAGTTTCAAAAACTACATTTCATTGACTTTCTAACGGTATCAATCCGCTTGAGTTACAACTGTTGTGTCACATAATCGTCCACACATGTATTTAGCGATAGTATTCAGATATTACTAGGTTGCATCGCTTTTAACAGTGAAACATTTGACTGTGGGACTTAATTGAACTGATTTTGAACTTTGACCTTATAAATGGGATAAATGAGCCAGTTTGACTACAAGAAGTAACATTCTTCTTAATTTGACTTGATTGCTGGAACTCAGCGGTTACACTGGGCGCTGTGGTAGCGCTTTATTAAAAAATTAAGATAAATAAGTCATTTTTTACTGTGAGACCAATCCAAGCGTTAGTTTGCGCTGAAGAAATAGAGACATTCTCAAAAACTTCATTTCATCAACTTCTTGGCCGTATCAATCCGTTTGAGTTACAACGGTTGCGTCACATATTCGTACCAACATGTATTTAGCGATATTTTTCTGATATTACTAGGTTGCATCGCCTTAAACAATGAAACGATTGACTGTGGGACTTAATTGAACTAACTTTGGACTGTGACCTGATAAATATTATAAATAAGCCAGTTTGACTACAAGAAATAACATTCTTCTTAATTTGACATGATTGCTGGAACTCAGCGATTACACTGGGCGCTGTGGTAGCACTTCATTTAAAAATTTAGATAAAAAAGTCATTTTTTACTGTGGGACCAATCCTAGCCGTTATCGCGCGCTAAAGAAATAGCGACAGTTTCAAAAACTACATTTCATTGACTTTCTAACGGTATCAATCTGCTTGAGTTACAACTGTTGCGTCACATATTCGTCCCCACATGTATTTAGCAATAGTATTCGGATATTACTAGGTTGCATCGCTTTCAACAGTGAAACGGTTGACTGTGGGACTTAATTGAACCGACTCTGTACTATGTTCTTATAAATGTGATAGATGAGCCAATTGGTCTTCAAGGAATAACTTTCTTCTTAATTTGACATGATGGCTGGAATTCATCGATTACATTAGGATCTGTGGTAGCGCTTTATTTAAAAATTTAGATAAATAAGTATTTTCTTACTGTTAGACCAATCCTGGCCGTTAGCATGCCCTGAATAAATAGAAACATTTTCAAAGACTACATTTCATTGACTTTCTAACGGTATCAATCCATTTGAGTTACAACTGTTGCGTCATTTATTCGTCCCCACATGTATTTAGCGATATTATTCAGATATTACTAGGTTGCATCGCTTTTAACAGTGAAACATTTGACTGTGGGACTTAATTGAACTGATTTTGGACTTTGACCTGATAAATGTGATAAATGAGCCAGTTTGACTACAAGAAGTAACATTCTTCTTAATTTGACTTGATTGCTGGAACTCAGCGATTACACTGGGCGCTGTGGTAGCGCTTTATTAAAAAATTAAGATAAATAAGTCATCTTTTACTGTGGGACCAATCCAAGCGGTTAGTTCGCGCTAAAGAAATAGAGACATTCTCAAAAACTACATTTCATCAACTTCTTGGTCGTATCTATCCGTTTGAGTTACAACGGTTGCGTCACATATTCGTACCAACATGCATTTAGCGATATTTTTCTGATATTACTAGGTTGCATCGCCTTTGACAATGAAATGATTGACTGTGAGATTTAATTTAACTAACTTTGGACTGTGACCTGATAAATGTAATAAATAAGCCAGTTTGACTACAAGAAATGATATTCTTCTTAATTTGACATGATTGCTGGAACTCAGCGATTACACTGGGCGCTGTAGTAGCACTTAATTTAAAAAATTAAATAAAAAAAGTCATTTTTTACAGTGGGACCAATCCCAGCCGTTATCACGCGCTGAAGAATTAGCGACAGTTTCAAAAACTACATTTCATTGACTTTTTAACGGTATCAATCCGTTTGAGTTACAACTGTTGCGTCACATGTTCGTCCCCACATGTATTTAGCCATAGTATTCAGATATTACTAGGTTGCATCGCTTTTAACAGTGAAACATTTGACTGTGGGACTTAATTGAACTGATTTTGGACTTTGACCTTATAAATGTGATAAATGAGCCAGTTTGACTACAAGAAGTAACATTCTTCATAATTTGACTTGATTGCTGGAACTCAGCGATTACACTTGGCGCTATGGTAGCGCTTTATTAAAAATTAAGATAAATATGTCATTTTTTACTGTGGGACCAATCCAAGCGTTAGTTCGCGCTGAAGAAATAGAGATATTCTCAAAAACTACATTTCATCAAATTCTTGGCCGTATCAATCCGTTTGAGTTACAACGGTTGCGTCACATATTCGTACCAACATGTATTTAGGGATATTTTTCTGATATTACTAGGTTGCATCGCCTTTAACAATGAAACGATTGACTGTGGGACTTAATTGAACTAACGTTGGACTGTGACCTTATAAATGTGATAAATGAGCCAGTTTGATTACAAGAACTAACATTCTTCTTAATTTGACTTGATTGCTGGAACTCAGCGATTGCACTGAGCGCTGTGGTAGCACTTTATTGAAAAATTAGGATACATAAGTCATTTTTTACTGTGGGACCAATCCTAGCGGTTAGATCGCGCTGAAGAAATAGAGAAAGTTTCAAAAACTACATTTCATTGACTCACTAACGGTGTCAATCCGATGAGTTACAACGGTTGCGTCACATATTCGTACCAACATGTATTTAGTGATTTTCTTCAGATATTTCTATATTATATCGCTTCTAACAGTGAAACGATTGACTGTGGAACTTAATTGAACTAACTTGGGAGTGTGACCTTATAAATGTGATAAGTTAGCGAACTGGACCCAAGAAATAACATTCTTCTTAATTTGATATGCTTGCCGGAACTCAGCGATTACACTGGGCGCTGTGGTAGCACTTCATTTAAAAATTTAAATAGAAAAGTCTTTTTTTACTGTGGGACCAATCCTAGCTGTTATCGCGCGCTGAAGAAATAGCGACAGTTTCAAAAACTACATTTCATTGAATTTCTAACGGTATCAATCCGTTTGAGTTACAACTGTGGCGTCACATATTCATCCCCACATCTATTTAGCGATACTATTCAGATATTACTAGGTTGCATCGCTTTTAACAGTGAAACATTTGACTGTGGGACTTAATTGAACTGATTTTGGACTTTGACCTTATAAATGGGATAAATGAGCCAGTTTGACTACAAGAAGTAACATTCTTCTTGATTTGACTTGATTGCTGGAACTCAGCGGTTACACTGGGCGCTGTGGTAGCGCTTTATTAAAAAATTAAGATAAATAAGTCATTTTTTACTGTGAGACCAATCCAAGCGTTAGTTTGCGCTGAAGAAATAGAGACATTCTCAAAAACTTCATTTCATCAACTTCTTGGCCGTATCAATCCGTTTGAGTTACAACGGTTGCGTCACATATTCGTACCAACATGTATTTAGCGATAGTATTCGGATATTACTAGGTTGCATCGCTTTCAACAGTGAAACGGTTGACTGTGGGACTTAATTGAACCGACTCTGTACTATGTCCTTATAAATGTGATAGATGAGCCAATTGGTCTTCAAGGAATAACTTTCTTCTTAATTTGACATGATGGCTGGAATTCATCGATTACATTAGGATCTGTGGTAGCGCTTTATTTAAAAATTTAGATAAATAAGTATTTTCTTACTGTTAGACCAATCCTGGCCGTTAGCATGCCCTGAATAAATAGAAACATTTTCAAAGACTACATTTCATTGACTTTCTAACGGTATCAATCCGTTTGAGTTACAACTTTTGTGTCACATATTCGTCCCCACATGTATTTAGCGATAGTACTCGGATAATACTAGGTTGCATCGCTTTTAACAGTGAAACGGTTGACTGTGGGACTTAATAGAACTGATTTTGGACTTTGACCTTATAAATGCGATAAATGAGCCAGTTTGACTACAAGAAATAACATTCTTCTTAATTTGACATGATTGCTGGAAATCAGCGATTACATTGGGCGCTCTGATAGCACTTCATTTAAAAATTTAAATAAAATAGTCATTTTTTACTGTGGGACCAATCCAAGCGTTAGTTCGCGCTGAAGAAATAGAGACATTCTCAAAAACTACATTTCATCAACATCTTGGCCGCATTTAATCCGTTTGAGTTACAACGGTTGCGTCACATATTCGTACCAACATGTATTTAGCGATATTTTTCTGATATTACTAGGTTGCATCGCCTTAAACAATGAAACGATTGACTGTGGGACTTAATTGAACTAATTTTTGGACTGTGAGCTGATAAATGTTATAAATAAGCCAGTTTGACTACAAGAAATAACATTCTTCTTAATTTGACATGATTGCTGGAACTCAGCGATTACACTGGGCGCTGTGATAGCACTTCATTTAAAAATTTAAATAAAAAAGTCATTTTTTACTGTGGGACCAATCCTAGCCGTTATCGCGCGCTAAAATAACAGCGACAGTTTCAAAAACTACATTTCATTGACTTTCTAACGGTTTCAATCCGCTTGAGTTACATTTGTTGCGTCACATATTCGTCCCCACATGTATTTAGCGATAGTATTCGGATATTACTAGGTTGCATCGCTTTTAACAGTGAAACGGTTGACTGTGGGACTTAATTGAACTGAGTCTGTACTATGTCCTTATAAATGTGATAGATGAGCCAATTGGTCTCCAAGGAATAACTTTCTTCTTAATTTGACGTGATGGCTGGAATTCATCGATTACATTACGATCTGTGGTAGCGCTTTATTTAAAAATTTAGATAAATAAGTCTTTTCTTACTGTTAGACCAATCCTGGCCGTTAGCATGCCCTGAATAAATAGGAACAGTTTCAAAGACTAAATTTCATTGACTTTCTAGCAGTATAAATCCGTTTGAGTTACAACGGTTGCGTCACATATTCGTACCAACATGTATTTAGCGATAGTATTCGGATAATACTAGGTTGCATCGCTTCTAAAAGTGAAACGGTTGACTGTGGGACTCAATTGAACTGATTTTGGACTTTGATCTTATAAATGTGATAAATAAGCCAGTTTGACTACAAGAAATAAAATTCTCCTTAATTTGACAAGATTGCTAGAACTCAGCCATTACACTGGGCGCTGTGGTAGAACTTTATTAAAAAATTAGGATAAATAAGTAATTTTTTACTGTGGGACCAATCCTAGCCGTTAGTTCGCGCTGACGAAATAGCGAAAGTTTCAAGAACTACATTTCATTGACTTAATAACGGTGTCAATCCGTTTGAGTTACAACGGTTGCGTCACATATTCGTACCAACATGTATTAAGTGATTTTCTTCCGATATTTCTAAGTTGTATTGCTTTTAACAGTGAAACGATTGACTGTGGAACTTAATTGAACTAACTTGGAAGTGTGACGTTATAAATGCGATGAGTAAGCCAACTGGACCCAAGAATAAACATTCTTCTTAATTTGACATGATTGCCGGAACTCAGCGACTACACTGGGCGCTGTGGTAGCACTTCATTTAAAAATTTAAATAAAAAAGTCATTTTTTACTGTGGGACCAATCCTAGCCGTTATCGCGCGCTGAAGAAATAGCGACAGTTTCAAAAACTACATTTCATTGACTTTCTAACGGTATCAATCCGTTTGAGTTACAACTGTTGCGTCACATATTCGTCCCCACATGTATTTAGCGATATTTTTCTGATATTACTAGGTTGCATCGCCTTTAACAATGAAATGATTGACTGTGGGATTTAATTGAACTAACTTTGGACTGTGACCTGATAAATGTGATAAATGAGCCTGTTTGACTACAAGAAATAACATTCTTCTTAATTTGACATGATTGCTGGAACTCAGCGATTACACTGGGCGCTGTGGTAGCGCTTTATTAAAAAATTAAGAGAAATAAGTCATTTTTTACTGTGGGACCAATCAAAGCTGTTCGTTCACGCTGAAGAAATAGAGACATTCTCAAAAACTACATATCATCGACTTCTTGGCCGTATCAATCCGTTTGAGTTACAACGGTTGCGTCACATATTCGTATCAAATTGTATTTAGCGATATTTTTCTGATATTACTAGGTTGCTTCGCCTTTAACAATGAAACGATTGACTGTGGGACTTAATTGAAGTGACTCTGTACTATGTCCTTATAAATGTGATAGATGAGCCAATTGGTATCTAAGAAATAACTTTCTTCTTAATTTGACGTGATGGCTGGAATTCATCGATTACATTAGGATCTGTGGTAGCGCTTTATTTAAAAACTTAGATAAATAAGTCTTTTCTTACTGTTAGACCAATCGTGGCCGTTAGCATGCCCTGAATAAATAGGAACAGTTTCAAAGACTACATTTCATTGACTTTCTAGCGGTATAAATCCGTTTGAGTTACAACGGTTGCGTCACATATTCGTACCAACATGTATTTAGCGATAGTATTCGGATAATACTAGGTTGCATCGCTTTTAAAAGTGAAACGGTTGACTGTGGGACTTAATTAAACTGATTTTGGACTTTAATCTTATAAATGTGATAAATGAGCCAGTTTGACTACAAGAAATAACATTCTTCTTAATTTGACATGATTGCTGGAACTCAGCGATTACACTGGGCGCTGTGGTAGCACTTTATTAAAAAATTAGGATAAGTAAGTCATTTTTTACTGTGGGACCAATCCTAGCCGTTAGTTCGCGCTGACGAAATAGCGAAAGTTTCAAGAACTACATTTCATTGACTTACTAACTGTGTCAATCCGTTTGAGTTACAACGGTTGCGTCACATATTCGTACCAACATGTATTAAGTGATTTTTCTCCGATATTTCTAAGTTGCATTGCTTTTAACAGTGAAACGATTGACTGTGGAACTTAATTGAGGTAACTTGGGAGTGTGACGTTATAATTGTGATAAGTGAGCCAACTGGACCCAAGAAATAACATTCTTCTTAATTTGACATGATTGCCGGAACTCAGCGATTACACTGGGCGCTGTGGTAGCATTTCATTTAAAAATTTAAATAAAAAAGTTATTTTTTACTGTGGGACCAATCCTAGCCGTTATCGCGCGCTGAAGAAATAGCGACAGTTTCAAAAACTTCATTTCATTGACTTTCTAACGGTATCAATCCGTTTGAGTTACAAATGTTGCGTCACATATTCGTCCCCACATGTATTTAGCGATAGTATTCAGATATTACTAGGTTGCATCGCTTTTAACAGGGAAACATTTGACTGTGGGACTTAATTGAACTGATTTTGGACTTTGACCTTCTAAATGTGATAAATGAGCCAGTTTGATTACAAGAAGTAACATTCTTTTTAATTTAACTTGATTGCTGGAACTTAGCGATTGCACTGGGCGCTGTGGTAGCACTTTATTAAAAAATTAGGATAAATAAGTCATTTTTTACTGTGGGACCAATCCTAGCCGTTAGTTCGCGCTGAAGAAATAGAGAAGGTTTCAAGAACTACATTTCATTGACTTACTAACGGTGTCAATCCGTTTGAGTTACAACGGTTGCGTCACGTATTCGTACCAACATGTATTTAGTGATTTTCTTCCAATCTTACTAAGTTGTATTGCTTTTAACAGTGAAACGAGCGACTGTGAGAATTAATTGAACTGAGTCTGTACTATGTCCTTATAAATGTGATAGATGAGCCAATTGGTCTCCAAGGAATAACTTTCTTCTTAATTTGACGTGATGGCTGGAATTCATCGATTACATTACGATCTGTGGTAGCGCTTTATTTAAAAATTTAGATAAATAAGTCTTTTCTTACTGTTAGACCAATCCTGGCCGTTAGCATGCCCTGAATAAATAGGAACAGTTTCAAAGACTAAATTTCATTGACTTTCTAGCAGTATAAATCCGTTTGAGTTACAACGGTTGCGTCACATATTCGTACCAACATGTATTTAGCGATAGTATTCGGATAATACTAGGTTGCATCGCTTCTAAAAGTGAAACGGTTGACTGTGGGACTCAATTGAACTGATTTTGGACTTTGATCTTATAAATGTGATAAATAAGCCAGTTTGACTACAAGAAATAAAATTCTCCTTAATTTGACAAGATTGCTAGAACTCAGCCATTACACTGGGCGCTGTGGTAGAACTTTATTAAAAAATTAGGATAAATAAGTCATTTTTTACTGTGGGACCAATCCTAGCCGTTAGTTCGCGCTGACGAAATAGCGAAAGTTTCAAGAACTACATTTCATTGACTTAATAACGGTGTCAATCCGTTTGAGTTACAACGGTTGCGTCACATATTCGTACCAACATGTATTAAGTGATTTTCTTCCGATATTTCTAAGTTGTATTGCTTTTAACAGTGAAACGATTGACTGTGGAACTTAATTGAACTAACTTGGAAGTGTGACGTTATAAATGCGATGAGTAAGCCAACTGGACCCAAGAATAAACATTCTTCTTAATTTGACATGATTGCCGGAACTCAGCGACTACACTGGGCGCTGTAGTAGCACTTCATTTAAAAATTTAAATAAAAAAGTCATTTTTTACTGTGGGACCAATCCTAGCCGTTATCGCGCGCTGAAGAAATAGCGACAGTTTCAAAAACTACATTTCATTGACTTTCTAACGGTATCAATCCGTTTGAGTTACAACTGTTGCGTCACATATTCGTCCCCACATGTATTTAGCGATATTTTTCTGATATTACTAGGTTGCATCGCCTTTAACAATGAAATGATTGACTGTGGGATTTAATTGAACTAACTTTGGACTGTGACCTGATAAATGTGATAAATGAGCCTGTTTGACTACAAGAAATAACATTCTTCTTAATTTGACATGATTGCTGGAACTCAGCGATTACACTGGGCGCTGTGGTATCGCTTTATTAAAAAATTAAGAGAAATAAGTCATTTTTTACTGTGGGACCAATCAAAGCTGTTCGTTCACGCTGAAGAAATAGAGACATTCTCAAAAACTACATATCATCGACTTCTTGGCCGTATCAATCCGTTTGAGTTACAACGGTTGCGTCACATATTCGTATCAAATTGTATTTAGCGATATTTTTCTGATATTACTAGGTTGCTTCGCCTTTAACAATGAAACGATTGACTGTGGGACTTAATTGAAGTGACTCTGTACTATGTCCTTATAAATGTGATAGATGAGCCAATTGGTATCTAAGAAATAACTTTCTTCTTAATTTGACGTGATGGCTGGAATTCATCGATTACATTAGGATCTGTGGTAGCGCTTTATTTAAAAACTTAGATAAATAAGTCTTTTCTTACTGTTAGACCAATCGTGGCCGTTAGCATGCCCTGAATAAATAGGAACAGTTTCAAAGACTACATTTCATTGACTTTCTAGCGGTATAAATCCGTTTGAGTTACAACGGTTGCGTCACATATTCGTACCAACATGTATTTAGCGATAGTATTCGGATAATACTAGGTTGCATCGCTTTTAAAAGTGAAACGGTTGACTGTGGGACTTAATTAAACTGATTTTGGACTTTAATCTTATAAATGTGATAAATGAGCCAGTTTGACTACAAGAAATAACATTCTTCTTAATTTGACATGATTGCTGGAACTCAGCGATTACACTGGGCGCTGTGGTAGCGCTTTATTAAAAAATTAGGATAAGTAAGTCATTTTTTACTGTGGGACCAATCCTAGCCGTTAGTTCGCGCTGACGAAATAGCGAAAGTTTCAAAAACTACATTTCATTGACTTACTAACTGTGTCAATCCGTTTGAGTTACAACGGTTGCGTCACATATTCGTACCAACATGTATTAAGTGATTTTTCTCCGATATTTCTAAGTTGCATTGCTTTTAACAGTGAAACGATTGACTGTGGAACTTAATTGAGGTAACTTGGGAGTGTGACGTTATAATTGTGATAAGTGAGCCAACTGGACCCAAGAAATAACATTCTTCTTAATTTGACATGATTGCCGGAACTCAGCGATTACACTGGGCGCTGTGGTAGCATTTCATTTAAAAATTTAAATAAAAAAGTTATTTTTTACTGTGGGACCAATCCTAGCCGTTATCGCGCGCTGAAGAAATAGCGACAGTTTCAAAAACTTCATTTCATTGACTTTCTAACGGTATCAATCCGTTTGAGTTACATATGTTGCGTCACATATTCGTCCCCACATGTATTTAGCGATAGTATTCAGATATTACTAGGTTGCATCGCTTTTAACAGTGAAACATTTGACTGTGGGACTTAATTGAACTGATTTTGGACTTTGACCTTCTAAATGTGATAAATGAGCCAGTTTGATTACAAGAAGTAACATTCTTTTTAATTTAACTTGATTGCTGGAACTTAGCGATTGCACTGGGCGCTGTGGTAGCACTTTATTAAAAAATTAGGATAAATAAGTCATTTTTTACTGTGGGACCAATCCTAGCCGTTAGTTCGCGCTGAAGAAATAGAGAAGGTTTCAAGAACTACATTTCATTGACTTACTAACGGTGTCAATCCGTTTGAGTTACAACGGTTGCGTCACGTATTCGTACCAACATGTATTTAGTGATTTTCTTCCAATCTTACTAAGTTGTATTGCTTTTAACAGTGAAACGAGCGACTGTGAGAATTAATTGAACTGACTCTGGACTATGTCCTTATAAATGTGACAGATGAGCCAATTGGTTTCCAAGGAATAACTTTCTTCTTAATTTGACGTGATGGCTGGAATTCACCGATAACATTAGGCTGTGTGGTAGCGCTTTATTTACAAATTTAGATAAATAAGTCTTTCCTTACTGTGGGACAAATCCTGGCCGTTAGCATGCGCTGAATAAATAGGAACAGTTTCAAATACTACATTTCATTGACTTTCTAGCAGTATCAGTCCGTTTGAGTTACAACGGTTGCGTCACATATTCGTACCAACATGTATTTAGCGATATTTTTCTGATATTACTAGGTTGCATCGCCTTTAACAATGAAATGATTGACTGTGGGATTTAATTGAACTAACTTTGGACTGTGACCTGATAAATGTAATAAATAAGCCAGATTGACTACAAGAAATAACATTCTTCTTAATTTGACATGATTGCTGGAACTCAGCGATTACACTGGGCGTTGTAGTAGCACTTCATCTAAAAAATTAAATAAAAAAGTCATTTTTTACTGTGGGACCAATCCTAGCCGTTATCGCGCGCTGAAGAAATAGCGACAGTTTCAAAAACTACATTTCATTGACTTTCTAACGGTATCAATCCGTTTGAGTTAAAACTGTTGCGTCACATATTCGTCCCCACATGTAATTAGCGATAGTATTCAGATATTACTAGGTTGCATCGCTTTTAACAGTGAATCATTTGACTGTGGGACTTAATTGAACTGATTTTTGACTTTGACCTTATAAATGGGATAAATGAGCCAGTTTGACTACAAGAAGTAACATTCTTCTTAATTTGGCTTGATTGCTGGAACTCAGCGATTACACTGGGCGCTGTGGTAGCGCTTTATTAAAAAATTAAGAGAAATAATTCTTTTCTTACTGTTAGACCAATCCTGGCCGTTAGCATGCCCTGAATTAGTAGGAACAGTTTCAAAGACTACATTTCATTGACTTTCTAGCGGTTTAAATCCGTTTGAGTTACAACGGTTGCGTCACATATTCGTCCCCACATGTATTTAGCGATAGTATTCAGATATTACTAGGTTGCATCGCTTTTAACAGTGAAACATTTGACTGTGGGAATTAATTGAACTGATTTTGGACTTTGACCTTCTAAATGTGATAAATGAGCCAGTTGGATTACAAGAAGTAACATTCTTTTTAATTTGACTTGATTGCTGGAACTTAGCGATTGCACTGGGCGCTGTGGTAGCACTTTATTAAAAAATTAGGATAAATAAGTCATTTTTTACTGTGGGACCAATCCTAGCCGTTAGTTCGCGCTGAAAAAATAGAGAAAGTTTCAAGAAGTAAATTTCATTGACTTACTAACGGTGTCAATCCGTTTGAGTTACAACGGTTGCGTCACGTATTCGTACCAACAAGTATTTAGTGATTTTCTTCCAATCTTACTAAGTTGTATTGCTTTTAACAGTGAAACGAGCGACTGTGAGAGTTAATTGAACTGACTCTGGACTATGTCCTTATAAATGTGACAGATAAGCCAATTGGTTTCCAAGGAATAACTTTCTTTTTAATTTGACGTGATTGCTGGAATTCACCGATAACATTAGGCTCTGTGGTAGGGCTTTATTTACAAATTTAGATAAATAAGTCTTTTCTTACTGTGGGACAAATCCTGGCCGTTAGCATGCGCTGAATAAATAGGAACAGTTTCAAATACTACATTTCATTGACTTTCTAGCGGTATCAATCCGTTTGAGTTACAACGGTTGCGTCACATATTCGTACCAACATGTATTTAGCGATATTGTTCTGATATTACTAGGTTGCATCGCCTTAAACAATGAAACGATTGACTGTGGGACTTAATTGAACTAACTTTGTACTGTGACCTGATAAATGTTATAAATAAGCCAGTTTGACTACAAGAAATAACATTCTTCCTAACTTGACATGATTGCTGGAACTCAGCGATTACACTGGGCGCTGTGGCAGCAATTCATTTAAAAATTTCAATAAAAAAGTCATTTTTTACTGTGGGACCAATCCTAGCCGTTATCGCGCGCTGAAGAAATAGCGACAGTTTCAAAAACTACATTTCATTGACATTCTAACGGTATCAATCCGTTTGAGTTACAACGGTTGCGTCACATATTCGTACCAACATGTATTTAGCGATAGTATTCGGATAATACTAGGTTGCATCGCTTTTAAAAGTAAAACGGTTGACTGTGGGACTTAATTGAACTGATTTTGGACATTGATCTTATAAATGTGATAAATGAGCCAGTTTGACTACAAGAAATAACATTCTTCTTAATTTGACAAGATTGCTAGAACTCAGCGATTACACTGGGCGCTGTGGTAGAACTTTATTAAAAAATTAGGATAAATAAGTCATTTTCTACTGTGGGACCAATCCTAGCCGTTAGTTCGCGCTGACGAAATAGCGAAAGTTTCAAGAACTACATTTAATTGACTTAATAACGGTGTCAATCCGTTTGAGTTACAACGGTTGCGTCACATATTCGTACCAACATGTATTAAGTGATTTTCTTCCGATATTTCTAAGTTGTATTGCTTTTAACAGTGAAACGATTGACTGTGGAACTTAATTGAACTAACTTGGAAGTGTGACGTTATAAATGCGATGAGTAAGCCAACTGGACCCAAGAATAAACATTCTTCTTAATTTGACATGATTGCTGGAACTCAGCGACTACACTGGGCGCTGTGGTAGCACTTCATTTAAAAATTTAAATAAAAAAGTCATTTTTTACTGTGGGAGCAATCCTAGCCGTTATCGCGCGCTGAAGAAATAGCGACAGTTTCAAAAACTACATTTCATTGACTTTCTAACGGTTTCAATCCGTTTGAGTTACAACTGTTGCGTCACATATTCGTCCCCACATGTACTTAGCGATAGTATTCGGATAATACTAGGTTGCATCGCTTTTAACAGTGAAACGGTTGACTGTGGGACTTAATAGAACTGATTTTGGCTTTGACCTTTTAAATGCGATAAATGAGCCTGTTTGACTACAAGAAATAACATTCTTCTTAATTTGACATGATTGCTGGAACTCAGCGATTACACTGGGCGCTGTGGTAGCGCTTTATTAAAAAATTAAGAGAAATAAGTCATTTTTTACTGTGGGACCAATCAAAGCTGTTCGTTCACGCTGAAGAAATAGAGACATTCTCAAAAACTACATATCATCGACCTCTTGGCCGTATCAATCCGTTTGAGTTACAACGGTTGCGTCACATATTCGTATCAAATTGTATTTAGCGATATTTTTCTGATATTACTAGGTTGCTTCGCCTTTAACAATGAAACGATTGACTGGGGGACTTAATTGAAGTGACTCTGTACTATGTCCTTATAAATGTGATAGATGAGCCAATTGGTCTCTAATAAATAACTTTCTTCTTAATTTGACGTGATGGCTGGAATTCATCGATTACATTAGGATCTGTGGTAGCGCTTTATTTAAAAACTTAGATAAATAAGTCTTTTCTTACTGTTAGACCAATCGTGGCCGTTAGCATGCCCTGAATAAAGAGGAACAGTTTCAAAGACTACATTTCATTGACTTTCTAGCGATATAAATCCGTTTGAGTTACAACGGTTGCGTCACATATTCGTACCAACATGTATTTAGCGATAGTATTCGGATAATACTAGGTTGCATCGCTTTTAAAAGTGAAACGGTTGACTGTGGGACTTAATTAAACTGATTTTGGACTTTGATCTTATAAATGTGATAAATGAGCCAGTTTGACTACAAGAAATAACATTCTTCTTAATTTGACATGATTGCTGGAACTCAGCGATTACACTGGGCGCTGTGGTAGCGCTTTATTAAAAAATTAGGATAAATAAGTCATTTTTTACTATGGGACCAATCCTAGCCGTTAGTTCGCGCTGACAAAATAGCGAAAGTTTCAAGAACTACATTTCATTGACTTACTAACGGTGTCAATCCGTTTGAGTTACAACGGTTGCGTCACATATTCGTACCAACATGTATTAAGTGATTTTTCTCCGATATTTCTAAGTTGCATTGCTTTTAACAGTGAAACGATTGACTGTGGAACTTAATTGAAGTAACTTGGGAGTGTGACGTTATAAATGTGATAAGTGAGCCAACTGGACCCAAGAATAAACATTCTTCTTAATTTGACATGATTGCCGGAACTCAGCGATTACACTGGGAGCTGTGGTAGCATTTCATTTAAAAATTTAAATAAAAAAGTTATTTTTTACTGTGGGACCAATCCTAGCCGTTATCGCGCGCTGAAGAAATAGCGACAGTTTCAAAAACTTCATTTCATTGACTTTCTAACGGTATCAATCCGTTTGAGTTACAACTGTTGCGTCACATATTCGTCCCCACATGTATTTAGCGATAGTATTCAGATATTACTAGGTTGCATCGCTTTTAACAGTGAAACATTTGACTGTGGGACTTAATTGAACTGATTTTGGACTTTGACCTTCTAAATGTGATAAATGAGCCACTTTGATTACAAGAAGTAACATTCTTTTTAATTTGACTTGATTGCTGGAACTTAGCGATTGCACTGGGCGCTGTGGTAGCACTTTATTAAAAAATTAGGATAAATAAGTCATTTTTTACTGTGGGACCAATCCTAGCCGTTAGTTCGCGCTGAAGAAATAGAGAAGGTTTCAAAAACTACATTTCATTGACTTACTAACGGTGTCAATCCGTTTGAGTTACAACGGTTGCGTCACGTATTCGTACCAACATGTATTTAGTGATTTTCTTCCAATCTTACTAAGTTGTATTGCTTTTAACAGTGAAACGAGCGACTGTGAGAATTAATTGAACTGACTCTGGACTATGTCCTTATAAATGTGACAGATGAGCCAATTGGTTTCCAAGGAATAACTTTCTTCTTAATTTGACGTGATGGCTGGAATTCACCAATAACATTAGGCTCTGTGGTAGCGCTTTATTTACAAATTTAGATAAATAAGTCTTTTCTTACTGTGGGACAAATCCTGGCCGTTAGCATGCAATGAATAAATAGGAACAGTTTCAAATACTACATTTCATTGACTTTCTAGCGGTATCAATCCGTTTGAGTTACAACGGTTGCGTCACATATTCGTACCAACATGTATTTAGCGATATTTTTCTGATATTACTAGGTTGCATCGCCTTTAACAATGAAATGATTGACTGTGGGATTTAATTGAACTAACTTTGGACTGTGACCTGATAAATGTAATAAATAAGCCAGTTTGACTACAAGAAATAACATTCTTCTTAATTTGACATGATTGCTGGAACTCAGCGATTACACTGGGCGCTGTGGTAGCACTTCATCTGAAAAATTAAATAAAAAAGTCATTTTTTACTGTGGGACCAATCCTAGCCGTTATCGCGCGCTGAAGAAATAGCGACAGTTTCAAAAACTACATTTCATTGACTTTCTAACGGTATCAATCCGTTTGAGTTAAAACTGTTGCGTCACATATTTGTCCCCACATGTAATTAGCGATAGTATTCAGATATTACTAGGTTGCATCGCTTTTAACAGTGAATCATTTGACTGTGGGACTTAATTGAACTGATTTTGGACTTTGACCTTATAAATGGGATAAATAAGCCAGTTTGACTACAAGAAGTAACATTCTTCTTAATTTGGCTTGATTGCTGGAACTCAGCGATTACACTGGGCGCTGTGGTAGCACTTTATTAAAAAATTAAGAGAAATAATTATTTTCTTACTGTTAGACCAATCCTGGCCGTTAGCATGCCCTGAATTAGTAGGAACAGTTTCAAAGACTACATTTCATTGACTTTCTAGCGGTTTAAATCCGTTTGAGTTACAACGGTTGCGTCACATATTCGTCCCCACATGTATTTAGCGATAGTATTCAGATATTACTAGGTTGCATCGCTTTTAACAGTGAAACATTTGACTGTGGGACTTAATTGAACTGATTTTGGACTTTGACCTTCTAAATGTGATAAATGAGCCAGTTTGATTACAAGAAGTAATATTCTTTTTAATTTGACTTGATTGCTGGAACTTAGCGATTGCACTGGGCGCTGTGGTAGCACTTTATTAAAAAATTAGGATAAATAAGTCATTTTTTACTGTGGGACCTATCCTAGCCGTTAGTTCGCGCTGAAGAAATAGAGAAAGTTTCAAGAAGTAAATTTCATTGACTTACTAACGGTGTCAATCCGTTTGAGTTACAACGGTTGCGTCACATATTCGTCCCCACATGTATTTAGCGATAGTATTCAGATATTACTAGGTTGCATCGCTTTTAACAGTGAAACGATTGACTGTGGAACTTAATTGAAGTAACTTGGGAGTGTGACGTTATAAATGTGATAAGTGAGCCAACTGGACCCAAGAAATAACATTCTTCTTAATTTGACATGATTGCCGGAACTCAGCGATTACACTGGGCGCTGTGGTAGCATTTCATTTAAAAATTTAAATAAAAAAGTTATTTTTTACTGTGGGACCAATCCTAGCCGTTATCGCGCGCTGAAGAAATAGCGACAGTTTCAAAAACTTCATTTCATTGACTTTCTAACGGTATCAATCCGTTTGAGTTAAAACTGTTGCGTCACATATTCGTCCCCACATGTATTTAGCGATAGTATTCAGATATTACTAGGTTGCATCGCTTTTAACAGTGAAACATTTGACTGTGGGACTTAATTGAACTGATTTTGGACTTTGACCTTCTAAATGTGATAAATGAGCCAGTTTGATTACAAGAAGTAACATTCTTTTTAATTTGACTTGATTGCTGGAACTTAGCGATTGCACTGGGCGCTGTGGTAGCACTTTATTAAAAAATTAGGATAAATAAGTCATTTTTTACTGTGGGACCAATCCTAGCCGTTAGTTCGCGCTGAAGAAATAGAGAAGGTTTCAAAAACTACATTCCTTTGACTTACTAACGGTGTCAATCCGTTTGAGTTACAACGGTTGCGTCACGTATTCGTACCAACATGTATTTAGTGATTTTCTTCCAATCTTACTAAGTTGTATTGCTTTTAACAGTGAAACGAGCGACTGTGAGAATTAATTGAACTGACTCTGGACTATGTCCTTATAAATGTGACAGATGAGCCAATTGGTTTCCAAGGAATAACTTTCTTCTTAATTTGACGTGATGGCTGGAATTCACCGATAACATTAGGCTCTGTGGTAGAGCTTTATTTACAAATTTAGATAAATAAGTCTTTTCTTACTGTGGGACAAATCCTGGCCGTTAGCATGCAATGAATAAATAGGAACAGTTTCAAATACTACATTTCATTGACTTTCTAGCGGTATCAATCCGTTTGAGTTACAACGGTTGCGTCACATATTCGTACCAACATGTATTTAGCGATATTTTTCTGATATTACTAGGTTGCATCGCCTTTAACAATGAAATGATTGACTGTGGGATTTAATTGAACTAACTTTGGACTGTGACCTGATAAATGTAATAAATAAGCCAGTTTGACTACAAGAAATAACATTCTTCTTAATTTGACATGATTGCTGGAACTCAGCGATTACACTGGGCGCTGTGGTAGCACTTCATCTGAAAAATTAAATAAAAAAGTCATTTTTTACTGTGGGACCAATCCTAGCCGTTATCGCGCGCTGAAGAAATAGCGACAGTTTCAAAAACTAAATTTCATTGACTTTCTAACGGTATCAATCCGTTTGAGTTAAAACTGTTGCGTCACATATTCGTCCCCACATGTAATTAGCGATAGTATTCAGATATTACTAGGTTGCATCGCTTTTAACAGTGAATCATTTGACTGTGGGACTTAATTGAACTGATTTTGGACTTTGACCTTATAAATGGGATAAATGAGCCAGTTTGACTACAAGAAGTAACATTCTTCTTAATTTGGCTTGATTGCTGGAACTCAGCGATTACACTGGGCGCTGTGGAAGCGCTTTATTAAAAAATTAAGAGAAGTAATTCTTTTCTTACTGTTAGATCAATCCTGGCCGTTAGCATGCCCTGAATTAGTAGGAACAGTTTCAAAGACTACATTTCATTGACTTTCTAGCGGTTTAAATCCGTTTGATTTCCAACGGTTGCGTCACATATTCGTCCCCACATGTATTTAGCGATAGTATTCAGATATTACTAGGTTGCATCGCTTTTAACAGTGAAACATTTGACTGTGGGACTTAATTGAACTGATTTTGGACTTTGACCTTCTAAATGTGATAAATGAGCCAGTTTGATTACAAGAAGTAATATTCTTTTTAATTTGACTTGATTGCTGGAACTTAGCGATTGCACGGGGCGCTGTGGTAGCACTTTATTAAAAAATTAGGATAAATAAGTCATTTTTTACTGTGGGACCTATCCTAGCCGTTAGTTCGCGCTGAAGAAATAGAGAAAGTTTCAAGAAGTAAATTTCATTGACTTACTAACGGTGTCAATACGTTTGAGTTACAACGGTTGCGTCACGTATTCGTACCAACAAGTATTTAGTGATTTTCTTCCAATCTTACTAAGTTGTATTGCTTTTAACAGTGAAACGAGCGACTGTGAGAATTAATTGAACTGACTCTGGACTATGTCCTTATAAATGTGACAGATGAGCCAATTGGTTTCCAAGGAATAACTTTCTTTTTACTTTGACGTGATGGCTGGAATTCACCGATAACATTAGGCTCTGTGGTAGCGCTTTATTTACAAATTTAGATAAATAAGTCTTTTCTTACTGTGGGACAAATCCTGGCCGTTAGCATGCGCTGAATATATAGGAACAATTTCAAATACCACATTTCATTGACTTTCCAGCGGTATCAATCCGTTTGAGTTACAACGGTTGCGTCACATATTCGTACCAACATGTATTTAGCGATATTGTTCTGATATTACTAGGTTGCATCGCCTTAAACAATGAAACGATTGACTGTGGGACTTAATTGAACTAACTTTGTACTGTGACCTGATAAATGTTATAAATAAGCCAGTTTGACTACAAGAAATAACATTCTTTCTAACTTGACATGATTGCTGGAACTCAGCGATTACACTGGGCGCTGTGGCAGCAATTCATTTAAAAATTTCAATAAAAAAGTAATTTTTTACTGTGGGACCAATCCTAGCCGTTATCGCGCGCTGAAGAAATAGCGACAGTTTCAAAAACTACATTTCATTGACATTCTAACGGTATCAATCCGTTTGAGTTACAACGGTTGCGTCACATATTCGTACCGACATGTATTTAGCGATAGTATTCGGATAATACTAGGTTGCATCGCTTTTAAAAGTAAAACGGTTGACTGTGGGACTTAATTGAACTGATTTTGGACTTTGATCTTATAAATGTGATAAATGAGCCAGTTTGACTACAAGAAATAACATTCTTCTTAATTTGACAAGATTGCTAGAACTCAGCGATTACACTGGGCGCTGTGGTAGAACTTTATTAAAAAATTAGGATAAATAAGTCATTTTTTACTGTGGGACCAATCCTAGCCGTTAGTTCGCGCTGACGAAATAGCGAAAGTTTCAAGAACTACATTTCATTGACTTACTAACGGTGTCAATCCGTTTGAGTAACAACAGTTGCGTCACATATTCGTACCAACATGTATTAAGTGATTTTCTTCCGATATTTCTAAGTTGTATTGCTTTTAACAGTGAAACGATTGACTGTGGAACTTAATTGAACTAACTTGGAAGTGTGACGTTATAAATGCGATAAATGAGCCAACTGGACCCAAGAAATAACATTCTTCTTAATTTGACATGATTGCCGGAACTCAGCGACTACACTGGGCGCTGTGGTAGCACTCCATTTAACAATTTAAATAAAAAAGTCATTTTTTACTGTGGGACCAATCCTAGCCGTTATCGCGCGCTGAAGAAATAGCGACAGTTTCAAAGACTACATTTCATTGACTTTCTAACGGTATCAATCCGTTTGAGTTACAACTGTTGCGTCACATATTCGTCCCCACATGTATTTAACGATAGTATTCGGATAATACTAGGTTGCATCGCTTTTAACAGTGAAACGCTTGACTGTGGGACTTAATTCAACTGACTCTGTACTATGTCCTTATAAATGTGATAGATGAGCCAATTGGTCTCCAAGGCATAACTTTCTTCTTAATTTGACGTGATGGCTGGAATTCATCGATTACATTAGGATCTGTGGTAGCGCTTTATTTAAAAATTTAGATAAATAAGTCTTTTCTTACTGTTAGACCAATCCTGGCCGTTAGCATGCCCTGAATCAATAGGAACAGTTTCAAAGATTACATTTCATTGACTTTCTAGCGGTATAAATCCGTTTGAGTTACAACGGTTGCGTCACATATTCGTACCAACATGTATTTAGCGATAGTATTCGGATAATACTAGGTTGCATCGCTTTTAAAAGTAAAACGGTTGACTGTGGGACTCAATTGAACTGATTTTGGACTTTGATCTTATAAATGTGATAAATGAGCCAGTTTGACTACAAGAAATAACATTCTTCTTAATTTGACAAGATTGCTAGAACTTAGCGATTACACATGGCGCTGTGGTAGAACTTTATTAAAAAATTAGGATAAATAAGTCATTTTTTACTGTGGGACCAATCCTAGCCGTTAGTTCGCGCTGACGAAATAGCGAAAGTTTCAAGAACTACATTTCATTGACTTACTAACGGTGTCAATCGATTGACTGTGGAACTTAATTGAACTAACTTGGAAGTGTGACGTTTTAAATGTGATAAGTGAGCCAACTGGACCCAAGAAAAAACATTCTTCTTAATTTGACATGATTGCCGGAACTCAGCGACTACACTGGGCGCTGTGGTAGCACTCCATTTAAAAATTTAAAAAAAAAAGTCATTTTTTACTGTGGGACCAATCCTAGCCGTTATCGCGCGCTGAAGAAATAGCGACAGTTTCAAAGACTACATTTCATTGACTTTCTAACGGTATCAATCCGTTTGAGTTACAACTGTTGCGTCACATATTCGTCCCCACATGTATTTAACGATAGTATTCGGATAATACTAGGTTGCATCGCTTTTAACAGTGAAACGGTTGACTGTGGGACTTAATAGAACTGATTTTGGACTTTGATCTCATAAATGTGATAAATGAGGCAGTTTGACTACAAAAAATAACATTCTTCTTAATTTGACTTGATTGCTGGAACTCAGCGATTACACTGGACGCTGTGGTAGCGCTTTATTAAAAAATTAAGAGAAATAAGTCATTTTTTACTGTGGGACCAATCCAAGCGTTAGTTCGCGCTGAAGAAATGGAGACATTCTCAAAAACTACATTTCATCAACTTCTTGGCCGTATCAATCCGTTTGAGTTACAACGGTTGCGTCACATATTCGTACCAACATGTATTTAGCGATATTTTTCTGATATTACTAGGTTGCATCGCCTTAAACAATGAAACGATTGACTGTGGGACTTAATTGAACTAACTTTGTACTGTGACCTGATAAATGTTAGAAATAAGCCAGTTTGACTACAAGAAATAACATTCTTCCTAATTTGACATGATTGCTGGAACTCAGCGATTACACTGGGCGCTGTGGTAGCACTTCATTTAAAAATTTAAATAAAAAAGTCATTTTTTACTGTGGGACCAATCCTAGCCGTTATCGCGCGCTGAAGAAATAGCGACAGTTTCAAAGACTACATTTCATTGACTTTCTAACGGTATCAATCCGTTTGAGTTACAACTGTTGCGTCACATATTCGTCCCCACATGTATTTAACGATAGTATTCCGATAATACTAGGTTGCATCGCTTTTAACAGTGAAACGGTTGACTGTGGGACTTAATAGAACTGATTTTGGACTTTGATCTCATAAATGTGATAAATGAGCCAGTTTGACTACAAAAAATAACATTCTTCTTAATTTGACTTGATTGCTGGAACTCAGCGATTACACTGGACGCTGTGGTAGCGCTTTATTAAAAAATTAAGAGAAATAAGTCATTTTTTATTGTGGGACCAATCCAAGCGTTAGTTTGCGCTGAAGAAATGGAGACATTCTCAAAAACTACATTTCATCAACTTCTTGGTCGTATCAATCCGTTTGAGTTACAACGGTTGCGTCACATATTCGTACCAACATGTATTTAGCGATATTTTTCTGATATTACTAGGTTGCATCGCCTTAAACAATGAAACGATTGACTGTGGGACTTAATTGAACTAACTTTGTACTGTGACCTGATAAACGTTAAAAATAAGCCAGTTTGACTACAAGAAATAACATTCTTCCTAATTTGACATGATTGCTGGAACTCAGCGATTACACTGGGCGCTGTGGTAGCACTTCATTTAAAAATTTCAATAAAAAAGTCATTTTTTACTGTGGGACCAATCCTAGCCGTTATCACGCGCTGAAGAAATAGCGACAGTTTCAAAAACTACATTTCATTGACTTTCTAACGGTATCAATCCGCTTGAGTTACAACTGTTCTGTCACATATTCGTCCCCACATGTATTTAGCGATAGTATTCGGATATTACTAGGTTGCATCGCTTTTAACAGTGAAACGGTTGACTGTGGGACTTAATTGAACTGATTTTGGACTTTGATCTTATAAATGTGATAAGTGCGCCAGTTTGACTACAAGAAATAACATTCTTCTTAATTTGACAAGATTGCTAGAACTCAGCGATTACACTGGGCGCTGTGGTAGAACTTTATTTAAAAATTTAGATAAATAAGTCTTTTCTTACTGTTAGACCAATCCTGGCCATTAGAATGCCCTGAATCAATAGGAACAGTTTCAAAGATTACATTTCATTGACTTTCTAGCGGTATAAATCCGTTTGAGTTACAACGGTTGCGTCACATATTCGTACCAACATGTATTTAGCGATAGTATTCGGATAATACTAGGTTGCATCGCTTTTAAAAGTAAAACGGTTGACTGTGGGACTTAATATAACTGATTTTGGACTTTGATCTTATAAATGTGATAAATAAGCCAGTTTGACTACAAGAAATAACATTCTTCCTAATTTGACATGATTGCTGGAACTCAGCGATTACACTGGGCGCTGTGGTAGCACTTCATTTAAAAATTTAAATAAAAAAGTCATTTTTTACTGTGGGACCAATCCTAGCCGTTATTGCGCGCTGAAGAAATAGCGACATTTTCAAAGACTACATTTCATTGACTTTCTAACGGTATCAATCCGTTTGAGTTACAACTGTTGCGTCACATATTCGTCCCCACATGTATTTAACGATAGTATTCGGATAATACTAGGTTGCATCGCTTTTAACAGTGAAACGGTTGATTGTGGGACTTAATAGAACTGATTTTGGACTTTGATCTCATAAATGTGATAAATGAGCCAGTTTGACTACAAAAAATAACATTCTTCTTAATTTGACATGATTGCTGGAACTCAGCGATTACACTGGACGCTGTGGTAGCGCTTTATTAAAAAATTAAGAGAAATAAGTCATTTTTATTGTGGGACCAATCCAAGCGTTAGTTTGCGCTGAAGAAATGGAGACATTCTCAAAAACTACATTTTATCAACTTCTTGGTCGTATCAATCCGTTTGAGTTACAACGGTTGCGTCACATATTCGTACCAACATGTATTTAGCGATATTTTTCTGATATTACTAGGTTGCATCGCCTTAAACAATGAAACGATTGACTGTGGGACTTAATTGAACTAACTTTGTACTGTGACCTGATAAACGTTAGAAAGAAGCCAGTTTGACTACAAGAAATAACATTCTTCCTAATTTGACATGATTGCTGGAACTCAGCGATTACACTGGGCGCTGTGGTAGCACTTCATTTAAAAATTTCAATAAAACAGTCATTTTTTACTGTGGGACCAATCCTAGCCGTTATCGCGCGCTGAAGAAATAGCGACAATTTCAAAAACTACATTTCATTGACTTTCTAACGGTATCAATCCGCTTGAGTTACAACTGTTCTGTCACATATTCGTCCCCACATGTATTTAGCGATAGTATTCGGATATTACTAGGTTGCATCGCCTTAAACAATGAAACGATTGACTGTGGGACTTAATTGAACTAACTTTGTACTGTGACCTGATAAATGTTAGAAATAAGCCAGTTTGACTACAAGAAATAACATTCTTCCTAATTTGACATGATTGCTGGAACTCAGCGATTACACTGGGCGCTGTGGTAGCACTTCATTTAAAAATTTAAATAAAAAAGTCATTTTTTACTGTGGGACCAATCCTAGCCGTTATCGCGCGCTGAAGAAATAGCGACAGTTTCAAAGACTACATTTCATTGACTTTCTAACGCTATCAATCCGTTTGAGTTACAACTGTTGCGTCACATATTCGTCCCCACATGTATTTAACGATAGTATTCGGATAATACTAGGTTGCATCGCTTTTAACAGTGAAACGGTTGACTGTGGGACTTAATAGAACTGATTTTGGACTTTGATCTCATAAATGTGATAAATGAGCCAGTTTGACTACAAAAAATAACATTCTTCTTAATTTGACATGATTGCTGGAACTCAGCGATTACACTGGACGCTGTGGTAGCGCTTTATTAAAAAATTAAGAGAAATAAGTCATTTTTATTGTGGGACCAATCCAAGCGTTAGTTTGCGCTGAAGAAATGGAGACATTCTCAAAAACTACATTTTATCAACTTCTTGGTCGTATCAATCCGTTTGAGTTACAACGGTTGCGTCACATATTCGTACCAACATGTATTTAGCGATATTTTTCTGATATTACTAGGTTGCATCGCCTTAAACAATGAAACGATTGACTGTGGGACTTAATTGAACTAACTTTGTACTGTGACCTGATAAACGTTAGAAAGAAGCCAGTTTGACTACAAGAAATAACATTCTTCCTAATTTGACATGATTGCTGGAACTCAGCGATTACACTGGGCGCTGTGGTAGCACTTCATTTAAAAATTTCAATAAAACAGTCATTTTTTACTGTGGGACCAATCCTAGCCGTTATCGCGCGCTGAAGAAATAGCGACAATTTCAAAAACTACATTTCATTGACTTTCTAACGGTATCAATCCGCTTGAGTTACAACTGTTCTGTCACATATTCGTCCCCACATGTATTTAGCGATAGTATTCGGATATTACTAGGTTGCATCGCCTTAAACAATGAAACGATTGACTGTGGGACTTAATTGAACTAACTTTGTACTGTGACCTGATAAATGTTAGAAATAAGCCAGTTTGACTACAAGAAATAACATTCTTCCTAATTTGACATGATTGCTGGAACTCAGCGATTACACTGGGCGCTGTGGTAGCACTTCATTTAAAAATTTAAATAAAAAAGTCATTTTTTACTGTGGGACCAATCCTAGCCGTTATCGCGCGCTGAAGAAATAGCGACAGTTTCAAAGACTACATTTCATTGACTTTCTAACGGTATCAATCCGTTTGAGTTACAACTGTTGCGTCACATATTCGTCCCCACATGTATTTAACGATAGTATTCGGATAATACTAGGTTGCATCGCTTTTAACAGTGAAACGGTTGACTGTGGGACTTAATAGAACTGATTTTGGACTTTGATCTCATAAATGTGATAAATGAGCCAGTTTGACTACAAAAAATAACATTCTTCTTAATTTGACATGATTGCTGGAACTCAGCGATTACACTGGACGCTGTGGTAGCGCTTTATTAAAAAATTAAGAGAAATAAGTCATTTTTATTGTGGGACCAATCCAAGCGTTAGTTTGCGCTGAAGAAATAGAGACATTCTCAAAAACTACATTTTATCAACTTCTTGGTCGTATCAATCCGTTTGAGTTACAACGGTTGCGTCACATATTCGTACCAACATGTATTTAGCGATATTTTTCTGATATTACTAGGTTGCATCGCCTTAAACAATGAAACGATTGACTGTGGGACTTAATTGAACTAACTTTGTACTGTGACCTGATAAACGTTAGAAAGAAGCCAGTTTGACTACAAGAAATAACATTCTTCCTAATTTGACATGATTGCTGGAACTCAGCGATTACACTGGGCGCTGTGGTAGCACTTCATTTAAAAATTTCAATAAAAAAGTCATTTTTTACTGTGGAACCAATCCTAGCCGTTATCGCGCGCTGAAGAAATAGCGACAATTTCAAAAACTACATTTCATTGACTTTCTAACGGTATCAATCCGCTTGAGTTACAACTGTTCTGTCACATATTCGTCCCCACATGTATTTAGCGATAGTATTCGCATATTACTAGGTTGCATCGCCTTAAACAATGAAACGATTGACTGTGGGACTTAATTGAACTAACTTTGTACTGTGACCTGATAAATGTTAGAAATAAGCCAGTTTGACTACAAGAAATAACATTCTTCCTAATTTGACATGATTGCTGGAACTCAGCGATTACACTGGGCGCTGTGGTAGCACTTCATTTAAAAATTTAAATAAAAAAGTCATTTTTTACTGTGGGACCAATCCTAGCCGTTATCGCGCGCTGAAGAAATAGCGACAGTTTCAAAGACTACATTTCATTGACTTTCTAACGGTATCAATCCGTTTGAGTTACAACTGTTGCGTCACATATTCGTCCCCACATGTATTTAACGATAGTATTCGGATAATACTAGGTTGCATCGCTTTTAACAGTGAAACGGTTGACTGTGGGACTTAATAGAACTGATTTTGGACTTTGATCTCATAAATGTGATAAATGAGCCAGTTTGACTACAAAAAATAACATTCTTCTTAATTTGACATGATTGCTGGAACTCAGCGATTACACTGGACGCTGTGGTAGCGCTTTATTAAAAAATTAAGAGAAATAAGTCATTTTTATTGTGGGACCAATCCAAGCGTTAGTTTGCGCTGAAGAAATGGAGACATTCTCAAAAACTACATTTTATCAACTTCTTGGTCGTATCAATCCGTTTGAGTTACAACGGTTGCGTCACATATTCGTACCAACATGTATTTAGCGATATTTTTCTGATATTACTAGGTTGCATCGCCTTAAACAATGAAACGATTGACTGTGGGACTTAATTGAACTAACTTTGTACTGTGACCTGATAAACGTTAGAAAGAAGCCAGTTTGACTACAAGAAATAACATTCTTCCTAATTTGACATGATTGCTGGAACTCAGCGATTACACTGGGCGCTGTGGTAGCACTTCATTTAAAAATTTCAATAAAAAAGTCATTTTTTACTGTGGGACCAATCCTAGCCGTTATCGCGCGCTGAAGAAATAGCGACAGTTTCAAAAACTACATTTCATTGACTTTCTAACGGTATCAATCCGCTTGAGTTACAACTGTTCTGTCACATATTCGTCCCCACATGTATTTAGCGATAGTATTCGGATATTACTAGGTTGCATCGCTTTTAACAGTGAAACGGTTGACTGTGGGACTTAATTGAACTGATTTTGGACTTTGATCTTATAAATGTGATAAGTGCGCCAGTTTGACTACAAGAAATAACATTCTTCTTAATTTGACAAGATTGCTAGAACTCAGCGATTACACTGGGCGCTGTGGTAGAACTTTATTAAAAAATTAGGATAAATAAGTCATTTTTTACTGTGGGACCAATCGTAGCCGTTAGTTCGCGCTGACGAAATAGCGAAAGTTTCAAGAACTACATTTCATTGACTTACTAACGGTGTCAATCCGTTTGAGTTACAACGGTTGCGTCACGTATTCGTACCAACATGTATTTAGTGATTTTCTTCCAATCTTACTAAGTTGTATTGCTTTTAACAGTGAAACGATTGACTGTGAGAATTAATTGAAGTGACTCTGGACTATGTCCTTATAAATGTGACAAATGAGCCAATTGGTCTCCAAGGAATAACTTTCTTCTTAATTTGACGTGATGGCTGGAATTCACCGATTACATTAGGCTCTGTGGTAGCGCTTTATTTACAAATTTAGATAAATAAGTCTTTTCTTACTGTGGGACAAATCCTGGCCGTTAGCATGCGCTGAATAAATAGGAATAGTTTCAAATACTACATTTCATTGACTTTCTAGGGGTATAAATCCGTTTGAGTTACAACGGTTGCGTCACATATTTGTACCAACATGTATTTAGCGATAGTATTCGGATAATACTAGGTTGCATCGCTTTTAACAGTGAAACGGTTGACTGTGGGACTTTGTAGAACTGATTTTAGACTTTGACCTTATAAATGTGATAAATGAGCCAGTTTGACTACAAGAAATACCATTCTTCTTAATTTGACATGATTGCTGGAACTCAGCGATTACACTGGGCGCTGTGGTAGCGCTTTATTAAAAAATTAAGAGAAATAAGTAATTTTTTACTGTGGGACCAATCCTAGCCGTTATCGCGCGCTGAAGAAATAGCGACAGTTTCAAAAGCTACATTTCATTGACTTTCTAACGGTATCAATCCGTTTGAGTTACAACTGTTGCGTCACATATTCGTCCCCACATGTAATTAGCGATAGTATTCAGATATTACTAGGTTGCATCGCTTTTAACAGTGAAACATTTGACTGTGGGACTTAATTGAACTGATTTTGGACTTTGATCTTATAAATGTGATAAATGAGCCAACTGGACCCAAGAAATAACATTCTTCTTAATTTGACATGATTGCCGGAACTCAGCGATTACACTGGGCGCTGTGGTAGCACTTCATTTAAAAATTTAAATAAAAAAGTTATTTTTTACTGTGGGACCAATCCTAGCCGTTATCGCGCGCTGAAGAAATAGCGACAGTTTCAAAAACTTCATTTCATTGACTTTCTAACGGTATCAATCCGTTTGAGTTACAACTGTTGCGTCACATATTCGTCCCCACATGTATTTAGAGATAGTATTCAGATATTACCAGGTATGATCGCTTTTAACAGTGAAACATTTGACTGTGGGACTTAATTGAACTGATTTTGGACTTTGACCTTCTAAATGTGATAAATGAGCCAGTTTGATTACAAGAATTAACATTCTTCTTAATTTGACTTGATTGCTGGAACTTAGCGATTGCACTGGGCGCTGTGGTAGCATTTTATTAAAAAATTAGGATAAGTAAGTCTTTTTTTACTGTGGGACCAATCCTAGCTGTTAGTTCGCGCTGAAGAAATAGAGAAAGTTTCAAGAACTACATTTCATTGACTTACTAACGGTGACAATCCGTTTGAGTTACAACGGTTGCGTCACGTATTCGTACCAACATGTACTTAGTGATTTTCTTCCAATCTTACTAAGTTGTATTGCTTTTAACAGTGAAACGATTGACTGTGAGAATTAATTGAACTGACTCTGGACTATGTCCTTATAAATGTGACAGATGAGCCAATTGGTCTCCAAGGAATAAATTTCTTCTTAATTTGACGTGATGGCTGGAATTCACCGATTACATTAGGCTCTGTGGTAGCGCTTTATTTACAAATTTAGATAAATAAGTCTTTTTTACTGTGGGACAAATCCTGGCCGTTAGCATGCGCTGAATAAATAGGAATAGTTTCAAATACTACATTTCATTGACTTTCTAGCGGTATAAATCCGTTTGAGTTACAACGGTTGCGTCACATATTCGTACCAACATGTATTTAGCGATAGTATTCGGATAATACTAGGTTGCATCGCTTTTAACAGTGAAACGGTTGACTGTGGGACTTAGTAGAACTGATTTTAGACTTTGACCTTATAAATGTGATAAATGAGCCAGTTTGACTACAAGAAATAACATTCTTCTTAATTTGACATGATTGCTGGAACTCAGCGATTACACTGGGCGCTGTGGTAGCGCTTTATTAAAAAATTAAGAGAAATAAGTAATTTTTTACTGTGGGACCAATCAAAGCTGTTAGTTCGCGCTGAAGAAATAAAGACATTCTGAAAAACTACATTTCATCGACTTCTTTGCCGTATTAATCCGTTTGAGTTACAACGGTTGCGTCACATATTCGTACCAACATGGATTAAGTGATTTTCTTCCGATATTTCTAAGTTGTATTGCTTTTAACAGTGAAACGATTGACTGTGGAACTTAATTGAACTGATTTTGGACTTTGACCTTATAAATGTGATAAATGAGCCAGTCTGACTACAAGAAATAACATTCTTCTTAATTTGACATGATTGCCGGAACTCAGCGATTACACTGGGCGCTGTGGTAGCACTTCATTTAAAAATTTAAATAAAAAAGTTATTTTTTACTGTGGGACCAATCCTAGCCGTTATCGCGCGCTGAAGAAATAGCGACAGTTTCAAAAACTTCATTTCATTGACTTTCTAACGGTATCAATCCGTTTGAGTTACAACTGTTGCGTCACATATTCGTCCCCACATGTATTTAGAGATAGTATTCAGATATTACCAGGTATGATCGCTTTTAACAGTGAAACATTTGACTGTGGGACTTAATTGAACTGATTTTGGACTTTGACCTTCTAAATGTGATAAATGAGCCAGTTTGAATACAAGAATTAACATTCTTCTTAATTTGACTTGATTGCTGGAACTTAGCGATTGCACTGGGCGCTGTGGTAGCATTTTATTAAAAAATTAGGATAAGTAAGTCTTTTTTTACTGTGGGACCAATCCTAGCTGTTAGTTCGCGCTGAAGAAATAGAGAAAGTTTCAAGAACTACATTTCATTGACTTACTAACGGTGACAATCCGTTTGAGTTACAACGGTTGCGTCACGTATTCGTACCAACATGTACTTAGTGATTTTCTTCCAATCTTACTAAGTTGTATTGCTTTTAACAGTGAAACGATTGACTGTGAGAATTAATTGAACTGACTCTGGACTATGTCCTTATAAATGTGACAGATGAGCCAATTGGTCTCCAAGGAATAAATTTCTTCTTAATTTGACGTGATGGCTGGAATTCACCGATTACATTAGGCTCTGTGGTAGCGCTTTATTTACAAATTTAGATAAATAAGTCTTTTTTACTGTGGGACAAATCCTGGCCGTTAGCATGCGCTGAATAAATAGGAATAGTTTCAAATACTACATTTCATTGACTTTCTAGCGGTATAAATCCGTTTGAGTTACAACGGTTGCGTCACATATTCGTACCAACATGTATTTAGCGATAGTATTCGGATAATACTAGGTTGCATCGCTTTTAACAGTGAAACGGTTGACTGTGGGACTTAGTAGAACTGATTTTAGACTTTGACCTTATAAATGTGATAAATGAGCCAGTTTGACTACAAGAAATAACATTCTTCTTAATTTGACATGATTGCTGGAACTCAGCGATTACACTGGGCGCTGTGGTAGCGCTTTATTAAAAAATTAAGAGAAATAAGTAATTTTTTACTGTGGGACCAATCAAAGCTGTTAGTTCGCGCTGAAGAAATAAAGACATTCTGAAAAACTACATTTCATCGACTTCTTTGCCGTATTAATCCGTTTGAGTTACAACGGTTGCGTCACATATTCGTACCAACATGGATTAAGTGATTTTCTTCCGATATTTCTAAGTTGTATTGCTTTTAACAGTGAAACGATTGACTGTGGAACTTAATTGAACTGATTTTGGACTTTGACCTTATAAATGTGATAAATGAGCCAGTCTGACTACAAGAAATAACATTCTTCTTAATTTGACATGATTGCCGGAACTCAGCGATTACACTGGGCGCTGTGGTAGCACTTCATTTAAAAATTTAAATAAAAAAGTTATTTTTTACTGTGGGACCAATCCTAGCCGTTATCGCGCGCTGAAGAAATAGCGACAGTTTCAAAAACTTCATTTCATTGACTTTCTAACGGTATCAATCCGTTTGAGTTACAACTGTTGCGTCACATATTCGTCCCCACATGTATTTAGAGATAGTATTCAGATATTACCAGGTATGATCGCTTTTAACAGTGAAACATTTGACTGTGGGACTTAATTGAACTGATTTTGGACTTTGACCTTCTAAATGTGATAAATGAGCCAGTTTGATTACAAGAATTAACATTCTTCTTAATTTGACTTGATTGCTGGAACTTAGCGATTGCACTGGGCGCTGTGGTAGCATTTTATTAAAAAATTAGGATAAGTAAGTCTTTTTTTACTGTGGGACCAATCCTAGCTGTTAGTTCGCGCTGAAGAAATAGAGAAAGTTTCAAGAACTACATTTCATTGACTTACTAACGGTGACAATCCGTTTGAGTTACAACGGTTGCGTCACGTATTCGTACCAACATGTACTTAGTGATTTTCTTCCAATCTTACTAAGTTGTATTGCTTTTAACAGTGAAACGATTGACTGTGAGAATTAATTGAACTGACTCTGGACTATGTCCTTATAAATGTGACAGATGAGCCAATTGGTCTCCAAGGAATAAATTTCTTCTTAATTTGACGTGATGGCTGGAATTCACCGATTACATTAGGCTCTGTGGTAGCGCTTTATTTACAAATTTAGATAAATAAGTCTTTTTTACTGTGGGACAAATCCTGGCCGTTAGCATGCGCTGAATAAATAGGAATAGTTTCAAATACTACATTTCATTGACTTTCTAGCGGTATAAATCCGTTTGAGTTACAACGGTTGCGTCACATATTCGTACCAACATGTATTTAGCGATAGTATTCGGATAATACTAGGTTGCATCGCTTTTAACAGTGAAACGGTTGACTGTGGGACTTAGTAGAACTGATTTTAGACTTTGACCTTATAAATGTGATAAATGAGCCAGTTTGACTACAAGAAATAACATTCTTCTTAATTTGACATGATTGCTGGAACTCAGCGATTACACTGGGCGCTGTGGTAGCGCTTTATTAAAAAATTAAGAGAAATAAGTAATTTTTTACTGTGGGACCAATCAAAGCTGTTAGTTCGCGCTGAAGAAATAAAGACATTCTGAAAAACTACATTTCATCGACTTCTTTGCCGTATTAATCCGTTTGAGTTACAACGGTTGCGTCACATATTCGTACCAACATGGATTAAGTGATTTTCTTCCGATATTTCTAAGTTGTATTGCTTTTAACAGTGAAACGATTGACTGTGGAACTTAATTGAACTGATTTTGGACTTTGACCTTATAAATGTGATAAATGAGCCAGTCTGACTACAAGAAATAACATTCTTCTTAATTTGACATGATTGCTGGAACTCAGCGATTACACTGGGTGGTGTGGTAGCACGTTATTAAAAAATTTAAATAAAAAAGTCATTTTTTACTGGGGGACCAATCCTACCCGCTATCGCGCACTGAAGAAAAAGCGACAGTTTCAAAAACTACATTTCATTGACTTTCTAACGGTATCAATCCGCTTGAGTTAAAACGGTGTCGCCACATATTCGTCCCCACATGTATTTAGCGATAGTATTTGGATATTACTAGGTTGCATCGCTTTAAACAGTGAAACGTTTGACTGTGGGACTTAATTGAACTGATTTTGGACTTTGACCTTATAAATGTGATAAATGAGCCAGTTTGACTACAAGAAGTAACATTCTTTTTAATTTGACTTGATTGCTGGAAGTCAGCGATTACACTGGGCGCTGTGGTAGAACTTTATTAAAAAATTAGGATAAATAAGTCATTTTTTACTGTGGGACCAATCCTAGCCGTTAGTTCGCGCTGAAGAAATAGCGAAAGTTTCCAGAACTACATTTCATTGACTTACTAACGGTGTCAATCCGTTTGAGTTACAACGGTTGCGTCACATATTCGTACCAACATGTATTAAGTGATTTTCTTCCCATATTTCTAAGTTGTATTGCTTTTAACAGTGAAACGATTGACTGTGAGAATTAATTGAACTGACTCTGGACTATGTCCTTATAAATGTGACAGATGAGCCAATTGGTCTCCAAGGAATAACTTTCTTCTTAATTTGACGTGATGGCTGGAATTCACCGATTACATTAGGCTCTGTGGTAGCGCTTTATTTACAAATTTAGATAAATAAGTCTTTTTTACTGTGGGACACATCCTGGCCGTTAGCATGCGCTGAATAAATAGGAATAGTTTCAAATACTACATTTCATTGACTTTCTAGCGGTATAAATCCGTTTGAGTTACAACGGTTGCGTCACATATTCGTACCAACATGTATTTAGCGATAGTATTCGGATAATACTAGGTTGCATCGCTTTTAACAGTGAAACGGTTGACTGTGGGACTTAGTAGAACTGATTTTAGACTTTGACCTTATAAATGTGATAAATGAGCCAGTTTGACTACAAGAAATAACATTCTTCTTAATTTGACATGATTGCTGGAACTCAGCGATTACACTGGGCGCTGTGGTAGCGCTTTATTAAAAAATTAAGAGAAATAAGTAATTTTTTACTGTGGGACCAATCAAAGCTGTTAGTTCGCGCTGAAGAAATAAAGACATTCTGAAAAACTACATTTCATCGACTTCTTTGCCGTATTAATCCGTTTGAGTTACAACGGTTGCGTCACATATTCGTACCAACATGGATTAAGTGATTTTCTTCCGATATTTCTAAGTTGTATTGCTTTTAACAGTGAAACGATTGACTGTGGAACTTAATTGAACTGATTTTGCACTTTGACCTTATAAATGTGATAAATGAGCCAGTCTGACTACAAGAAATAACATTCTTCTTAATTTGACATGATTGCTGGAACTCAGCGATTACACTGGGTGGTGTGGTAGCACGTTATTAAAAAATTTAAATAAAAAAGTCATTTTTTACTGGGGGACCAATCCTACCCGCTATCGCGCACTGAAGAAAAAGCGACAGTTTCAGAAACTACATTTCATTGACTTTCTAACGGTATCAATCCGCTTGAGTTAAAACGGTGTCGCCACATATTCGTCCCCACATGTATTTAGCGATAGTATTTGGATATTACTAGGTTGCATCGCTTTAAACAGTGAAACGTTTGACTGTGGGACTTAATTGAACTGATTTTGGACTTTGACCTTATAAATGTGATAAATGAGCCAGTTTGACTACAAGAAGTAACATTCTTTTTAATTTGACTTGATTGCTGGAAGTCAGCGATTACACTGGGCGCTGTGGTAGAACTTTATTAAAAAATTAGGATAAATAAGTCATTTTTTACTGTGGGACCAATCCTAGCCGTTAGTTCGCGCTGACGAAATAGCGAAAGTTTCCAGAACTACATTTCATTGACTTACTAACGGTGTCAATCCGTTTGAGTTACAACGGTTGCGTCACATATTCGTACCAACATGTATTAAGTGATTTTCTTCCCATATTTCTAAGTTGTATTGCTTTTAACAGTGAAACGATTGACTGTGGAAGTTAATTGTACTAACTTGGGAGTGTGACGTTATAAATGTGATAAGCGAGCCAACTGGACCCAAGAAATAACATTCTTCTTAATTTGACATGATTGCCGGAACTCAGCAATTACACTGGGCGCTGTGGTAGCACTTCATTTAAAAATTTAAATTAAAAGTCATTTTTTACTGTGGGACCATCCTAGCCGTTATGGCGCGCTGAAGAAATAGCGACAGTTTCAAGAACTACATTTCATTGACTTACTAACAGTGTCAATGCGTTTGAGTTACAACGGTTGCGTCACATATTCGCACCAACATGTATTTAGTGATTTTCTTCCGATATGACTAAGTTGCATCGCTTTTAACGGTGAAACGATTGACTGTGGGACTTAATTGAACTAACTTTGGACTGTGACCTGATAAATATTATAAATGAGCCAGTTTGACTACAAGAAATAGCATTCTTCTTAATTTGACTTGATTGCTAGAACTCAGCGATTACACTGGGCGCTGTGGTAGAACTTTATTAAAAAATTAGGATAAATAAGTCATTTTTTACTGTGGGACCAATCGTAACCGTTAGTTCGCGCTGACGAAATAGCGAAAGATTCAAGAACTACATTACATTGACTTACTAACGGTGTCAATCCGTTTGAGTTACAACGGTTGCGTCACATATTCGTACCAACATGTATTAAGTGATTTTCTTCCGATATTTCTAAGTTGTATTGCTTTTAACAGTGAAACGATTGACTGTGGAACTTAATTGAACTAACTTGGGAGTGTGACGTTATAAATGTGATAAGCAAGCCAACAGGACCCAAGAAATAACATTCTTCTTAATTTGACATGATTGCCGGAACTCAGCGATTACACTGGGCGCTGTGGTAGCACTTCATTTAAAAATTTAAATAAAAAAGTCATTTTTTACTGTGGGACCAATCCTAGCCGTTATCGCGCGCTGAAGAAATAGCGACAGTTTCCAGAACTACATTTCATTGACTTACTAACGGTGTCAATCCGTTTGAGTTACAACGGTTGCGTCACATATTCGTACCAACATGTATTAAGTGATTTTCTTCCCATATTTCTAAGTTGTATTGCTTTTAACAGTGAAACGATTGACTGTGGAAGTTAATTGTACTAACTTGGGAGTGTGACGTTATAAATGTGATAAGCGAGCCAACTGGACCCAAGAAATAACATTCTTCTTAATTTGACATGATTGCCGGAACTCAGCAATTACACTGGGCGCTGTGGTAGCACTTCATTTAAAAATTTAAATTAAAAGTCATTTTTTACTGTGGGACCATCCTAGCCGTTATGGCGCGCTGAAGAAATAGCGACAGTTTCAAGAACTACATTTCATTGACTTACTAACAGTGTCAATGCGTTTGAGTTACAACGGTTGCGTCACATATTCGCACCAACATGTATTTAGTGATTTTCTTCCGATATGACTAAGTTGCATCGCTTTTAACGGTGAAACGATTGACTGTGGGACTTAATTGAACTAACTTTGGACTGTGACCTGATAAATATTATAAATGAGCCAGTTTGACTACAAGAAATAGCATTCTTCTTAATTTGACTTGATTGCTAGAACTCAGCGATTACACTGGGCGCTGTGGTAGAACTTTATTAAAAAATTAGGATAAATAAGTCATTTTTTACTGTGGGACCAATCGTAACCGTTAGTTCGCGCTGACGAAATAGCGAAAGATTCAAGAACTACATTACATTGACTTACTAACGGTGTCAATCCGTTTGAGTTACAACGGTTGCGTCACATATTCGTACCAACATGTATTAAGTGATTTTCTTCCGATATTTCTAAGTTGTATTGCTTTTAACAGTGAAACGATTGACTGTGGAACTTAATTGAACTAACTTGGGAGTGTGACGTTATAAATGTGATAAGCAAGCCAACAGGACCCAAGAAATAACATTCTTCTTAATTTGACATGATTGCCGGAACTCAGCGATTACACTGGGCGCTGTGGTAGCACTTCATTTAAAAATTTAAATAAAAAAGTCATTTTTTACTGTGGGACCAATCCTAGCCGTTATCGCGCGCTGAAGAAATAGCGACAGTTTCAAAAACTACATTTCATTGACTTTCTAACGGTATCAATCCGTTTGAGTTACAACTGTTACGTCACATATTCGTCCCCACATGTATTTAGCGATAGTATTCAGATATTACTAGGTTGCATCGCTTTTAACAGTGAAACATTTGACTGTGGGACTTAACTGAACTGATTTTGGAGTTTGACCTTCTAAATGTGATAAATGAGCTAGTTTGATTACAAGAAGTAACATTCTTCTTAATTTGACTTGATTGCTGAAACTTAGCGATTGCACTGGGCGCTGTGGTAGCACTTTATAAAAAAATTAGGATAAATAAGTCATTTTTTACTGTGGGACCAATCCTAGCCGTTAGTTCGCGCTGAAGAAATAGAGACAGATTCAAAAAGTAAATTTCGTTGACTTTCTACCGGTGTCAATCCGTTTGAGTTAGAACGATTGCGTCACATATTCGTACCAACATGTACTTAGTGATTTTTTTCCGATATTACTAAGTTGTATCGCTTTTAACAGTGAAACGATTGACTGTGGAAGTTAATTGTACTAACTTGGGAGTGTGACGTTATAAATGTGATAAGCGAGCCAACTGGACCCAAGAAATAACATTCTTCTTAATTTGACATGATTGCCGGAACTCAGCAATTACACTGGGCGCTGTGGTAGCACTTCATTTAAAAATTTAAATAAAAAGTCATTTTTTACTGTGGGACCAATCCTAGCCGTTATGGCGCGCTGAAGAAATAGCGACAGTTTCAAGAACTACATTTCATTGACTTACTAACAGTGTCAATCCGTTTGAGTTACAACGGTTGCGTCACATATTCGTACCAACATGTATTTAGTGATTTTCTTCCGATATGACTAAGTTGCATCGCTTTTAACGGTGAAACGATTGACTGTGGGACTTAATTGAACTAACTTGGGAGTGTGACCTGATAAATATTATAAATGAGCCAGTTTGACTACAAGAAATAGCATTCTTCTTAATTTGACTTGATTGCTAGAACTCAGCGATTACACTGGGCGCTGTGGTAGAACTTTATTAAAAAATTAGGATAAATAAGTCATTTTTTACTGTGGGACCAATCGTAACCGTTAGTTCGCGCTGACGAAATAGCGAAAGTTTCAAGAACTACATTACATTGACTTACTAACGGTGTCAATCCGTTTGAGTTACAACGGTTGCGTCACATATTCGTACCAACATGTATTAAGTGATTTTCTTCCGATATTTCTAAGTTGTATTGCTTTTAACAGTGAAACGATTGACTGTGGAACTTAATTGAACTAACTTGGGAGTGTGACGTTATAAATGTGATAAGCAAGCCAACAGGACCCAAGAAATAACATTCTTCTTAATTTGACATGATTGCCGGAACTCAGCGATTACACTGGGCGCTGTGGTAACACTTCATTTAAAAATTTAAATAAAAAGTCATTTTTTACTGTGGGACCAATCCTAGCCGTTATGGCGCGCTGAAGAAATAGCGACAGTTTCAAGAACTACATTTCATTGACTTACTAACAGTGTCAATCCCTTTGAGTTACAACGGTTGCGTCACATATTCGTACCAACATGTATTTAGTGATTTTCTTCCGATATGACTAAGTTGCATCGCTTTTAACGGTGAAACGATTGACTGTGGGACTTAATTGAACTAACTTGGGAGTGTGACCTGATAAATATTATAAATGAGCCAGTTTGACTACAAGAAATAGCATTCTTCTTAATTTGACTTGATTGCTAGAACTCAGCGATTACACTGGGCGCTGTGGTAGAACTTTATTAAAAAATTAGGATAAATAAGTCATTTTTTACTGTGGGACCAATCGTAACCGTTAGTTCGCGCTGACGAAATAGCGAAAGTTTCAAGAACTACATTACATTGACTTACTAACGGTGTCAATCCGTTTGAGTTACAACGGTTGCGTCACATATTCGTACCAACATGTATTAAGTGATTTTCTTCCGATATTTCTAAGTTGTATTGCTTTTAACAGTGAAACGATTGACTGTGGAACTTAATTGAACTAACTTGGGAGTGTGACGTTATAAATGTGATAAGCAAGCCAACAGGACCCAAGAAATAACATTCTTCTTAATTTGACATGATTGCCGGAACTCAGCGATTACACTGGGCGCTGTGGTAGCACTTCATTTAAAAATTTAAATAAAAAAGTCATTTTTTACTGTGGGACCAATCCTAGCCGTTATCGCGCGCTGAAGAAATAGCGACAGTTTCAAAAACTACATTTCATTGACTTTCTAACGGTATCAATCCGTTTGAGTTACAACTGTTACGTCACATATTCGTCCCCACATGTATTTAGCGATAGTATTCAGATATTACTAGGTTGCATCGCTTTTAACAGTGAAACATTTGACTGTGGGACTTAACTGAACTGATTTTGGAGTTTGACCTTCTAAATGTGATAAATGAGTCAGTTTGATTACAAGAAGTAACATTCTTCTTAATTTGACTTGATTGCTGAAACTTAGCGATTGCACTGGGCGCTGTGGTAGCACTTTATAAAAAAATTAGGATAAATAAGTCATTTTTTACTGTGGGACCAATCCTAGCCGTTAGTTCGCGCTGAAGAAATAGAGACAGATTCAAAAAGTAAATTTCGTTGACTTTCTACCGGTGTCAATCCGTTTGAGTTAGAACGATTGCGTCACATATTCGTACCAACATGTACTTAGTGATTTTTTTCCGATATTACTAAGTTGTATCGCTTTTAACAGTGAAACGATTGACTCTGGGAATTAATTGAACTGATTCTTGACTGTGACCTTGTAAATGCGATAAATGAGCCAATTTGGCTCCAAGAAATAACATTCTTCTTAATTCAACATGATTGCTGGAATTCAGCGAGTACACTTGGCTCTGTGGTAGTGCTTTATTTAAAAATTTAGATAAATAAGTCATTTTTTACTGTGGGACCAATCCCAGCCGTTAGTTCGCGCTGAAGAAATAGAGACAGTTTCAAAAAGTACATTTCATTGACTTTCTACCGGTGTCAATTCCTTTGAGTTAGAACAATTGCGTCACATATTCGTACCAACATGTACTTAGTAATTTTTTTCCGATATTACTAAGTTGTACCGCTTTTAACAGTGAAACGATTGACTCTGGGAATTAATTGAACTGATTCTGGACTGTGACCTTGTAAATGCGATAAATGAGCCAATTTGGCTCCAAGAAATAACATTCTTCTTAATTCAACATGATTGCTGGAATTCAGCGAGTACACTTGGCTCTGTGGTAGTGCTTTATTTAAAAATTTAGATAAATAAGTCATTTTTTACTGTGGGACCAATCCCAGCCGTTAGTTCGCGCTGAAGAAATAGAGACAGTTTCAAAAAGTACATTTCATTGACTTTCTACCGGTGTCAATTCCTTTGAGTTAGAACAATTGCGTCACATATTCGTACCAACATGTACTTAGTAATTTTTTTCCGATATTACTAAGTTGTACCGCTTTTAACAGTGAAACGATTGACTCTGGGAATTAATTGAACTGATTCTGGACTGTGACCTTGTAAATGCGATAAATGAGCCAATTGGGCTCCAAGAAATAACATTCTTCTTAATTCGACATGATTGCTGGAATTCAGCGAGTACACTAGGCTCTGTGGTAGTGCTTTATTTAAAAATTTAGATAAATAAGTCATTTTTTACTGTGGGACCAATCCCAGCCGTTAGTTCGCGCTGAAGAAATAGAGACAGTTTCAAAAAGTCCATTTCATTGACTTTCTACCGGTTTCAATTCGTTTGAGTTAGAACGATTGCGTCACATACTCGTACCAACATGTACTTTGTAATTTTTTTCCGATATTACTAATTTGACCGCTCTTAACAGTAAAACGATTGACTGTGGAACTTAATTGAACTAACTTGGGAGTGTTTTAAGTAAAACTCTACCACAGCGCCCAGTGCAATTGCTGAGTTCCAGCAATCAAGTCAAATTAAAAAGAATGTTATTTCTTGTAGTCAAACTGGCTCATTTATCACATTTATAAAGTCAAAGTCCAAAATCAGTTCAATTAAGTCCCACTGTCAAACGTTTCAATGTTAAAATCGATGCAACCTAGTAATATCTGAGTACTATCGCTAAATACTTGTTGGTACGAATATGTGACGCAACCGTTGTAACTCAAACGGATTGATACCGTTAGAAAGTCAATGAAATGTAGTTTTTGAAACTGTCCCTATTTCTTTAGCGCGCGATAACGGTAGGATTGGTCCCACAGTAAAAAATGACTTTTTTATTTAAATTTTTAAATGAAGTGCTACAACAGCGCTCAGTGTAATCGCTGAGTTCCAGCAATCATGTCAAATTAAGAAGAATGTTATTTCTTGTAGTCAAACTGGCTTATTTATAACATTTATCAGGTCACAGTCCAAAGTTAGTTGAATTAAGTGCCACGGTCAATCGTTTCATTGTTTAAGGCGATGCAACCTAGTAATATCAGAAAAATATCGCTAAATACATGTTGGTACGAATATGTGACGCAACCGTTGTAACTCAAACGGATTGATACGGCCAAGAAGTTGATGAAATGAAGTTCTTGAGAATGTCTCTATTTCTTCAGCGCGAACAAACGCTTGGATTGGTCCCACAGTAAAGAATGACTTATTTATCTTAACTTTTTAATAAAGCGCTACCACAGCGCCCAGTGTAACCGCTGAGTTCCAGCAATCAAGTCAAATTAAGAAGAATGTTACTTCTTGTAGTCAAACTGGCTCATTTATCACATTTAAAATGTCAAAGTCCAGAATCAGTTCAATTAATGCCCAGAGTAAACGTTTGACTGTGGGACTTAATTGAACTGATTTTGGACTTTGACTTTATAAATGTGATAAATGAGCCAGTTTGACTACAAGAAATAACATTCTTTTTAATTTGACTTGATTGCTGGAACTTAGCGATTACACTGGGCGCTGTGGTAGCGCTTTATTAAAAAATTAAGAGAAATAAGTCATTTTTTACTGTGGGACCAATCAAAGCTGTTAGTTCGCGCTGAAGAAATAGAGACATTCTCAAAAACTACATTTCATCGACTTCTTGGCCGTATCAATCCGTTTGAGTTACAACGGTTGCGTCACATATTCGTATCAACATGTATTTAGCGATATTTTTCTGATATTACTAGGTTGCTTCGCCTTTAACAATGAAACGATTGACTGTGCGACTTAATTGAACTGACTCTGTAATATGTCCTTATAAATGTGATAGATGAGCCAATTGGTCTCCAAGAAATAACTTTCTTCTTAATTTGACGTGATGGCTGGAATTCATCGATTACATTAGGATCTGTGGTAGCGCTTTATTTAAAAATTTAGATAAACAAGTCTTTTCTTACTGTTAGACCAATCCTGGACGTTAGCATGCCCTGAATAAATAGGAACAGTTTCAAAGACTACATTTCATTGACTTTCTAGCGGTTTAAATCCGTTTGAGTTACAACGGTTGCGTCACATATTCGTACCAACATGTATTTAGCGATAGTATTCGGATAATACTAGGTTGCATCGCTTTTAAAAGTGAAACGGTTGACTGTGGGACTTAATTAAACTGATTTTGGACTTTGATCTTATAAATGTGATAAATGAGCCAGTTTGACTACAAGAAATAACATTCTTCTTAATTTGACAAGATTGCTAGAACTCAGCGATTACACTGGGCGCTGTGGTAGAACTTTATTAAAAAATTAGGATAAATAAGTCATTTTTTACTGTGGGACCAATCCTAGCCGTTAGTTCGCGCTGACGAAATAGCGAAAGTTTCCAGAACTACATTTCATTGACTTACTAACGGTGTCAATCCGTTTGAGTTACAACGGTTGCGTCACATATTCGTACCAACATTTATTAAGTGATTTTCTTCCGATATTTCTAAGTTGTATTGCTTTTAACAGTGAAACGATTTACTGTGGAACTTAATTGAACTAACTTGGGAGTGTGACGTTATAAATGTGATAAGTGAGCCAACTGGACCCAAGAAACAACATTCTTCTTAATTTGACATGATTGCCGGAACTCAGCGATTACACTGGGCGCTGTGGTAGCGCTTCATTTAAAAATTTAAATAAAAAAGTTATTTTTTACTGTGGGACCAATCCTAGTCGTTATCGCGCGCTGAAGAAATGGCGACATTCTCAAAAACTACATTTCATCAACTTCTTGGCCGTATCAATCCGTTTGAGTTACAACGGTTGCGTCACATATTCGTACCAACATGTATTTAGCGATATTTTTCTGATATTACTAGGTTGCATCGCCTTAAACAATGAAACGATTGACTGTGGGACTTAATTCAACTAACTTTGGACTGTGACCTGATAAATATTATAAATGAGCCAGTTTGACTACAAGAAATAACATTCTTCTTAATTTGACATGATTGCTGGAACTCAGCGATTACACTGGGCGCTGTTGTAGCACTTCATTTAAAAATTTAAATAAAAAAGTCATTTTTTACTGTGGGACCAATCATAGCCGTTATCGCGCGCTAAAGAAATAGCGACAGTTTCAAAAACTACATTTCATTGACTTTCTAACGGTATCAATCCGCTTGAGTTACAACTGTTGCGTCACATATTCGTCCCAACATGTATTTAGCGATAGTATTCGGATATTACTAGGTTGCATCGCTTTTAACAGTGAAACGGTTGACTGCGGGACTTAATTGAACTGACTCTGCACTATGTCCTTATAAATGTGATAGATGAGCCAATTGGTCTCCAAGGAATAACTTTCTTCTTAATTTGACGTGATGGCTGCAATTCATCGATTACATTAGGATCTGTGGTAGCGCTTTATTTAAAAATTTAGATAAATAAGTCTTTTCTTACTGTTAGACCAATCCTTGCCGTTAGCATGCCCTGAATAAGTAGGAACAGTTTCAAAGACTACATTTCATTGACTTTCTAGCGGTATAAATCCGTTTGAGTTACAACGGTTGCGTCACATATTCGTACCAACATGTATTTACCGATAGTATTCGGATAATACTAGGTTGCATCGCTTTTAAAAGTAAAACGGTTGACTGTGGGATTTAATTGAACTGATTTTGGACTTTGATCTTATAAATGTGATAAATGAGCAAGTTTGACTACAAGAAATAACATTCTCCTTAAATTGACAAGATTGCTAGAAGTCAGCGATTACACTGGGCGCTGTGGTAGAACTTTATTAAAAAATTGGGATAAATAAGTCATTTTTTACTGTGGTACCAATTCTAGCCGTTATCGCGCACTGAAGAAATAGCGACAGTTTCAAAAACTACATTTCATTGACTTTCTAACGGTATCAATCCGTTTGAGTTACAACTGTTGCGTCACATATTCGTCCCCACATGTATTTAGCGATAGTATTCGGATAATACTAGGTTGCATCGCTTTTAAAAGTGAAACGGTTGACTGTGGGGCTTAATTAAACTGATTTTGGACTTTGATCTTATAAATGTGATAAATGAGCCAGTTTGACTACAAGAAATAACATTCTTCTTAATTTGACAAGATTGCTAGAACTCAGCGATTACACTGGGCGCTGTGGTAGCGCTTTATTAAAAAGTTAAGATAAATAAGTCATTCTTTACTGTGGGACCAATCCAAGCGTTAGTTCGCGCTGAAAAAATAGAGACATTCTCAAAAACTACATTTCATCAACTTCTTGGCCGTATCAATCCGTTTGAGTTACAACGGTTGCGTCCCATATTCGTATCAAAATGTATTTAGCGATATTTTTCTGATATTACTAGGTTGCTTTGCCTTTAACAATGAAACGATTGACTGTGGGACTTAATTGAACTGACTCTGTACTATGTCCTTATAAATGTGATAGATGAGCCAATTGGTCTCCAAGAAATAACTTTCTTCTTAATTTGACGTGATGGCTGCAATTCATCGATTACATTAGGATCTGTGGTAGCGCTTTATTTAAAAATTTAGATAAATAAGTCTTTTCTTACTGTTAGACCAATCCTGGCCGTTAGCATGCCCTGAATAAGTAGGAACGGTTTCAAAGACTACATTTCATTGACTTTCTAGCGGTATAAATCCGTTTGAGTTACAACGGTTGCGTTACATATTCGTACCAACATGTATTTACCGATAGTATTCGGATAATACTAGGTTGCATCGCTTTTAAAAGTAAAACAATTGACTGTGGGATTTAATTGAACAGATTTTGGACTTTGATCTTATAAATGTGATAAATGAGCTAGTTTGACTACAAGAAATAACATTCTGCTTAAATTGACAAGATTGCTAGAACTCAGCGATTACACTGGGCGCTGTGGTAGAACTTTATTAAAAAATTAGGATAAATAAGTCACTTTTTACTGTGGGACCAATCCTAGTCGTTAGTTCGCGCTGACGAAATAGCGAAAGTTTGAAGAACTACATTTCATTGACTTTCTAACGGTATCAATCCGTTTGAGTTACAACTGTTACGTCACATATTCGTCCCCACATGTATTTAGCGATAGTATTCAGATATTACTAGGTTGCATCGATTTTAACAGTGAAACATTTGACTGTGGGACTTAACTGAACTGATTTTGGAGTTTGACCTTCTAAATGTGATAAATGAGCCAGTTTGATTACAAGAAGTAACATTCTTCTTAATTTGACTTGATTGCTGAAACTTAGCGATTGCACTGGGCGCTGTGGTAGCACTTTATAAAAAAATTAGGATAAATAAGTCATTTTTTACTGTGGGACCAATCCTAGCCGTTAGTTCGCGCTGAAGAAATAGAGACAGATTCAAAAAGTAAATTTCGTTGACTTTCTACCGGTGTCAATCCGTTTGAGTTAGAACGATTGCGTCACATATTCGTACCAACATGTACTTAGTGATTTTTTTCCGATATTACTAAGTTGTATCGCTTTTAACAGTGAAACGATTGACTCTGGGAATTAATTGAACTGATTCTTGACTGTGACCTTGTAAATGCGATAAATGAGCCAATTGGGCTCCAAGAAATAACATTCTTCTTTATTCGACATGATTGCTGGAATTCAGCGAGTACACTAGGCTCTGTGGTAGTGCTTTATTTAAAAATTTAGATAAATAAGTCATTTTTTACTGTGGGACCAATCCCAGCCGTTAGTTCGCGCTGAAGAAATAGAGACAGTTTCAAAAAGTACATTTCTTTGACTTTCTACCGGTGTCAATTCGTTTGAGTTAGAACGATTGCGTCACATATTCGTACCAACATGTACTTAGTAATTTTTTTCCGATATTACTAAGTTGTACCGCTTTTAACAGTGAAACGATTGACTCTGGGAATTAATTGAACTGATTCTGGACTGTGACCTTGTAAATGCGATAAATGAGCCAATTGGGCTCCAAGAAATAACATTCTTCTTAATTCGACATGATTTATTTAAAAATTTAGATAAATAAGTCTTTTCTTACTGTTAGACCAATCCTGGCCGTTAGCATGCCCTGAATAAATAGGAACAGTTTCAAAGACTACATTTCATTGTCTTTCTAGCGGTATAAATCCGTTTGAGTTACAACGGTTGCGTCACATATTCGTACCAACATGTATTTAGCGATAGTATTCGGATAATACTAGGTTGCATCGCTTTTAAAAGTGAAACGGTTGACTGTGGGGCTTAATTGAACTGATTTTGGACTTTGATCTTATAAATGTCACAGCTGTGGTAGCGCTTTATTAAAAAGTTAAGATAAATAAGTCATTCTTTACTGTGGGACCAATCCAAGCGTTAGTTCGCGCTGAAGAAATAGAGACATTCTCAAAAACTATATTTCATCAACTTCTTGGCCGTATCAATCCGTTTGAGTTACAACGGTTGCGTCACATATTCGTACCAACATGTATTTAGCGATATTTTTCTGATATTACTAGGTTGCATCGCCTTAAACAATAAAACGATTGACCGTGGGACTTAATTCAACTAACTTTGGACTATGTCCTTATAAATGTGATAGATGAGCCAATTGGTCTCCAAGAAATAACTTTCTTCTTAATTTGACGTGATGGCTGGAATTCATCGATTACATTAGGATCTGTGGTAGCGCTTTATTTAAAAATTTAGATTAATAAGTCTTTTCTTACTGTTAGACCAATCCTGGCCGTTAGCATGCCCTGAATAAATAGGAACAGTTTCAAAGACTACATTTCATTGACTTTCTAGCGGTTTAAATCCGTTTGAGTTACAACGGTTGCGTCACATATTCGTACCAACATGTATTTAGCGATAGTATTTGGATAATACTAGGTTGCATCGCTTTTAAAAGTGAAACGGTTGACTGTGGGGCTTAATTAAACTGATTTTGGACTTTGATCTTATAAATGTGATAAATGAGCCAGTTTGACTACAAGAAATAACATTCTTCTTAATTTGACAAGATTGCTAGAACTCAGCGATTACACTGGGCGCTGTGGTAGAACTTTATTAAAAAATTGGGATAAATAAGTCATTTTTTACTGTGGGACCAATTCTAGCCGTTATCGCGCACTGAAGAAATAGCGACAGTTTCAAAAACTACATTTCATTGACTTTTCAACGGTATCAATCCGTTTGAGTTACAACTGTTGCGTCACATATTCGTCCCCACATGTATTTAGCGATAGTATTCAGATATTACTAGGTTGCATCGCTTTTAACAGTGAAACATTTGACTGTGGGACTTAATTGAACTGATTTTGGACTTTGACATTTTAAATGTGATAAATGAGCCAGTTTGATTACAAGAAGTAACATTCTTCCTAATTTGACTTGATTGCTGGAACTTCAGCGGTTACACTGGGCGCTGTGGTAGCGCTTTATTAAAAAGTTAAGATAAATAAGTCATTCTTTACTGTGGGACCAATCCAAGCGTTAGTTCGCGGTGAAGAAATAGAGACATTCTCAAAAACTATATTTCATCAACTTCTTGGCCGTATCAATCCGTTTGAGTTACAACGGTTGCGTCACATATTCGTACCAACATGTATTTAGCGATATTTTTCTGATATTACTAGGTTGCATCGCCTTAAACAATAAAACGATTGACCGTGGGACTTAATTCAACTAACTTTGGACTGTGACTTGATAAATGTTATAAATAAGCCAGTTTGACTACAAGAAATAACATTCTTCTTAATTTGACATGATTGCTGGAACTCAGCGATTACACTGGGCGCTGTTGTAGCACTTCATTTAAAAATTTAAATAAAAAAGTCATTTTTTACTGTGGGACCAATCCTAGCCGTTATCGCGCGCTAAAGAAATAGCGACAGTTTCAAAAACTACATTTCATTGGCTTTCTAACGGTATCAATCCGCTTGAGTTCCAACTGTTGCGTCACATATTCGTCCCAACATGTATTTAGCGATAGTATTCGGATATTACTAGGTTGCATCGCTTTTAACAGTGAAACGGTTGACTGTGGGACTTAATAGAACTGATTTTGGACTTTGACCTTATAAATGCGATAAATGAGCCAGTTTGACTACAAGAAATAACATTCTTCTTTATTTGACATGATTGCTGGAACTCAGCGATTACACTGGGCGCTGTGGTAGCGCTTTATTAAAAAATTAAGAGAAATAAGTCATTTTTTACTGTGGGACCAATCAAAGCTGTTAGTTCGCGCTGAAGAAATAGAGACATTCTCAAAAACTACATTTCATCAACTTCTTGGCCGTATCAATCCGTTTGAGTTACAACGGTTGCGTCACATATTCGTATCAACATGTATTTAGCGATATTTTTCTGATATTACTAGGTTGCTTCGTCTTTAACAATGAAACGATTGACTGTGGGACTTAATTGAACTGACTCTGTACTATGTCCTTATAAATGTGATAGATGAGCCAATTGGTCTCCAAGAAATAACTTTCTTCTTAATTTGACGTGATGGCTGGAATTCATCGATTACATTAGGATCTGTGGTAGCGCTTTATTTAAAAATTTAGATAAATAAGTCTTTTCTTACTGTTAGACCAATCCTGGCCGTTAGCATGCCCTGAATAAATAGGAACAGTTTCGAAGACTACATTTCATTGACTTTCTAGCGGTTTAAATCCGTTTGAGTTACAACGGTTGCGTCACATATTCGTACCAACATGTATTTAGCGATAGTATTCGGATAATACAAGGTTGCATCGCTTTTAAAAGTGAAACGGTTGACTGTGGGGCTTAATTAAACTGATTTTGGACTTTGATCTTATAAATGTGATAAATGAGCCAGTTTGACTACAAGAAATAACATTCTTCTTAATTTGACAAGATTGCTAGAACTCAGCGATTACACTGGGCGCTGTGGTAGAACTTTATTAAAAAATTAGGATAAATAAGTCACGTTTTACTGTGGGACCAATCCTAGTCGTTAGTTCGCGCTGACGAAATAGCGAAAGTTTGAAGAACTACATTTCCTTGACTTACTAACGGTGTCAATCCGTTTGAGTTACAACGGTTGCGTCACATATTCGTACCAACATGTATTAAGTGATTTTCTTCCGATATTTCCAAGTTGTATTGCTTTTAACAGTGAAACGATTTACTGTGGAACTTAATTGAACTAACTTGGGAGTGTGACGTTATAAATGTGATAAGTGAGCCAACTGGACCCAAGAAATAACATTCTTCTTAATTTGACATGATTGCCGGAACTCAGCGATTACACTGGGCGCTGTGGTAGCGCTTCATTTAAAAATTTAAATAAAAAAGTTATTTCTTACTGTGGGACCAATCCTAGCCGTTATCGCGCGCTGAAGAAATGGCAACATTCTCAAAAACTACATTTCATCAACTTCTTGGCCGTATCAATCCGTTTGAGTTACAACGGTTGCGTCACATATTCGTACCAACATGTATTTAGCGATATTTTTCTGATATTACTAGGTTGCATCGCCTTAAACAATGAAACGATTGACTGTGGGACTTAATTCAACTAACTTTGGACTGTGACCTGATAAATGTTAAAAATAAGCCAGTTTGACTACAAGAAATAACATTCTTCTTAATTTGACATGATTGCTGGAACTCAGCGATTACACTGGGCGCTGTTGTAGCACTTCATTTAAAAATTTAAGAGAAATAAGTCATTTTTTACTGTGGGACCAATCAAAGCTGTTAGTTCGCGCTGAAGAAATAGAGACATTCTCAAAAACTACATTTCATCAACTTCTTGGCCGTATCAATCCGTTTGAGTTACAACGGTTGCGTCACATATTCGTATCAACATGTATTTAGCGATATTTTTCTGATATTACTAGGTTGCTTCGTCTTTAACAATGAAACGATTGACTGTGGGACTTAATTGAACTGACTCTGTACTATGTCCTTATAAATGTGATAGATGAGCCAATTGGTCTCCAAGAAATAACTTTCTTCTTAATTTGACGTGATGGCTGGAATTCATCGATTACATTAGGATCTGTGGTAGCGCTTTATTTAAAAATTTAGATAAATAAGTCTTTTCTTACTGTTAGACCAATCCTGGCCGTTAGCATGCCCTGAATAAATAGGAACAGTTTCGAAGACTACATTTCATTGACTTTCTAGCGGTTTAAATCCGTTTGAGTTACAACGGTTGCGTCACATATTCGTACCAACATGTATTTAGCGATAGTATTCGGATAATACTAGGTTGCATCGCTTTTAAAAGTGAAACGGTTGACTGTGGGGCTTAATTAAACTGATTTTGGACTTTGATCTTATAAATGTGATAAATGAGCCAGTTTGACTACAAGAAATAACATTCTTCTTAATTTGACAAGATTGCTAGAACTCAGCGATTACACTGGGCGCTGTGGTAGAACTTTATTAAAAAATTGGGATAAATAAGTCATTTTTTACTGTGGGACCAATTCTAGCCGTTATCGCGCACTGAAGAAATAGCGACAGTTTCAAAAACTACATTTCATTGACTTTCTAACGGTATCAATCCGTTTGAGTTACAACTGTTGCGTCACATATTCGTCCCCACATGTATTTAGCGATAGTATTCAGATATTACTAGGTTGCATCGCTTTTAACAGTGAAACATTTGACTGTGGGACTTAATTGAACTGATTTTGGACTTTGACATTTTAAATGTGATAAATGAGCCAGTTTGATTACAAGAAGTAACATTCTTCTTAATTTGACTTGATTGCTGGAACTTCAGCGGTTACACTGGGCGCTGTGGTAGCGCTTTATTAAAAAGTTAAGATAAATAAGTCATTCTTTACTGTGGGACCAATCCAAGCGTTAGTTCGCGGTGAAGAAATAGAGACATTCTCAAAAACTATATTTCATCAACTTCTTGGCCGTATCAATCCGTTTGAGTTACAACGGTTGCGTCACATATTCGTACCAACATGTATTTAGCGATATTTTTCTGATATTACTAGGTTGCATCGCCTTAAACAATAAAACGATTGACCGTGGGACTTAATTCAACTAACTTTGGACTGTGACTTGATAAATGTTATAAATAAGCCAGTTTGACTACAAGAAATAACATTCTTCTTAATTTGACATGATTGCTGGAACTCAGCGATTACACTGGGCGCTGTTGTAGCACTTCATTTAAAAATTTAAATAAAAAAGTCATTTTTTACTGTGGGACCAATCCTAGCCGTTATCGCGCGCTAAAGAAATAGCGACAGTTTCAAAAACTACATTTCATTGGCTTTCTAACGGTATCAATCCGCTTGAGTTCCAACTGTTGCGTCACATATTCGTCCCAACATGTATTTAGCGATAGTATTCGGATATTACTAGGTTGCATCGCTTTTAACAGTGAAACGGTTGACTGTGGGACTTAATAGAACTGATTTTGGACTTTGACCTTATAAATGCGATAAATGAGCCAGTTTGACTACAAGAAATAACATTCTTCTTTATTTGACATGATTGCTGGAACTCAGCGATTACACTGGGCGCTGTGGTAGCGCTTTATTAAAAAATTAAGAGAAATAAGTCATTTTTTACTGTGGGACCAATCAAAGCTGTTAGTTCGCGCTGAAGAAATAGAGACATTCTCAAAAACTACATTTCATCAACTTCTTGGCCGTATCAATCCGTTTGAGTTACAACGGTTGCGTCACATATTCGTATCAACATGTATTTAGCGATATTTTTCTGATATTACTAGGTTGCTTCGTCTTTAACAATGAAACGATTGACTGTGGGACTTAATTGAACTGACTCTGTACTATGTCCTTATAAATGTGATAGATGAGCCAATTGGTCTCCAAGAAATAACTTTCTTCTTAATTTGACGTGATGGCTGGAATTCATCGATTACATTAGGATCTGTGGTAGCGCTTTATTTAAAAATTTAGATAAATAAGTCTTTTCTTACTGTTAGACCAATCCTGGCCGTTAGCATGCCCTGAATAAATAGGAACAGTTTCGAAGACTACATTTCATTGACTTTCTAGCGGTTTAAATCCGTTTGAGTTACAACGGTTGCATCACATATTCGTACCAACATGTATTTAGCGATAGTATTCGGATAATACTAGGTTGCATCGCTTTTAAAAGTGAAACGGTTGACTGTGGGGCTTAATTAAACTGATTTTGGACTTTGATCTTATAAATGTGATAAATGAGCCAGTTTGACTACAAGAAATAACATTCTTCTTAATTTGACAAGATTGCTAGAACTCAGCGATTACACTGGGCGCTGTGGTAGAACTTTATTAAAAAATTAGGATAAATAAGTCACGCTTTACTGTGGGACCAATCCTAGTCGTTAGTTCGCGCTGACGAAATAGCGAAAGTTTGAAGAACTACATTTCCTTGACTTACTAACGGTGTCAATCCGTTTGAGTTACAACGGTTGCGTCACATATTCGTACCAACATGTATTAAGTGATTTTCTTCCGATATTTCTAAGTTGTATTGCTTTTAACAGTGAAACGATTTACTGTGGAACTTAATTGAACTAACTTGGGAGTGTGACGTTATAAATGTGATAAGTGAGCCAACTGGACCCAAGAAATAACATTCTTCTTAATTTGACATGATTGCCGGAACTCAGCGATTACACTGGGCGCTGTGGTAGCGCTTCATTTAAAAATTTAAATAAAAAAGTTATTTTTTACTGTGGGACCAATCCTAGCCGTTATCGCGCGCTGAAGAAATGGCAACATTCTCAAAAACTACATTTCATCAACTTCTTGGCCGTATCAATCCGTTTGAGTTACAACGGTTGCGTCACATATTCGTACCAACATGTATTTAGCGATATTTTTCTGATATTACTAGGTTGCATCGCCTTAAACAATGAAACGATTGACTGTGGGACTTAATTCAACTAACTTTGGACTGTGACCTGATAAATGTTAAAAATAAGCCAGTTTGACTACAAGAAATAACATTCTTCTTAATTTGACATGATTGCTGGAACTCAGCGATTACACTGGGCGCTGTTGTAGCACTTCATTTAAAAATTAAAATAAAAAAGTCATTTTTCACTGTGGGACCAATCCTAGCCGTTATCGCGCGCTAAAGAAATAGCGACAGTTTTAAAAACTACATTTCATTGACTTTCTAACGATATCAATCCGCTTGAGTTACGACTGTTGCGTCACATATTCGTCCCAACATGTATTTAGCGATAGTATTCGGATATTACTAGGTTGCATCGCTTTTAACAGTGAAACGGTTGACTGCGGGACTTAATTGAACTGACTCTGCACTATGTCCTTATAAATGTGATAGATGAGCCAATTGGTCTCCAAGGAATAACTTTCTTCTTAATTTGACGTGATGGCTGCAATTCATCGATTACATTAGGATCTGTGGTAGCGCTTTATTTAAAAATTTAGATCATAAAGTCTTTTCTTACTGTTAGACCAATCCTGGCCGTTAGCATGCCCTGAATAAGTAGGAACGGTTTCAAAGACTACATTTCATTGACTTTCTAGCGGTATAAATCCGTTTGAGTTACAACGGTTGCGTTACATATTCGTACCAACATGTATTTACCGATAGTATTCGGATAATACTAGGTTGCATCGCTTTTAAAAGTAAAACGGTTGACTGTGCGATTTAATTGAACTGATTTTGGACTTTGATCTTATAAATGTGATAAATGAGCTAGTTTGACTACAAGAAATAACATTCTCCTTAAATTGACAAGATTGCTAGAAGTCAGCGATTACACTGGGCGCTGTGGTAGAACTTTATTAAAAAAATAGGATAAATAAGTCATTTTTTACTGTGGGACCAATCCTAGCCGTTAGTTCGCGCTGAAGAAATAGCGAAAGTTTCAAGAACTACATTTCATTGACTTTCTAACGGTATCAATCCGCTTGAGTTACAACTGTTGCGTCACATATTCGTCCCAACATGTATTTAGCGATAGTATTCGGATATTACTAGGTTGCATCCCTTTTAACAGTGAAACGGTTGACTGTGGGACTTAATTGAACTGACTCTGCACTATGTCCTTATAAATGTGATAGATGAGCCAATTGGTCTCCAAGGAATAACTTTCTTCTTAATTTGACGTGATGGCTGGAATTCATCGATTACATTAGGATCTGTGGTAGCGCTTTATTTAAAAATTTAGATAAATAAGTCTTTTCTTACTGTTAGACCAATCCTGGCCGTTAGCATACCCTGAATCAATAGGAACAGTTTTAAAGACTACATTTCATTGACTTTCTAGCGGTATAAATCCGTTTGAGTTGCAACGGTTGCGTCACATATTCGTACCAACATGTATTTAGCGATAGTATTCGGATATTACTAGGTTGCATCGCTTTTAACAGTGAAACGATTGACTGTGGAACTTAATTGAACTAACTTGGAAGTGTGACGTTATAAATGTGATAAGTGAGCCAGCTGGACCCAAGAAATAACATTCTTCTTAATTTGACATGATTGCCGGAACTCAGCGACTACACTGGGCGCGGTGGTAGCACTCCATTTAAAAATTTAAATTAAAAAGTCATTTTTTACTGCGGGACCAATCCTAGCCGTTATCGCGCGCTGAAGAAATAGCGACAGTTTCAAAGACTACATTTCATTGACTTTCTAACGGTATCAAACCGTTTGAGTTACAACGGTTGCGTCACATATTCGTACCAACATGTATTTAGCGATACTGTTCTGATATTACTAGGTTGCATCGCCTTTAACAATGAAATGATTGACTGTGGGATTTAATTGAACTAACTTTGGACTGTGACCTGATAAATGTAATAAATAAGCCAGTTTGACTACAAGAAATAACATTCTTCTTAATTTGACATGATTGCTGGAACTCAGCGATTACACTGGGCGCTGTGGTAGCACTTCATTTAAAAAATTAAATAAAAAAGTCATTTTTTACTGTGGGACCAATGCTAGCCGTTATCGCGCGCTGAAGAAATAGCGACAGTTTCAAAAACTACATTTCATTGACTTTCTAACGGTATCAATCCGTTTGAGTTGCAACTGTTGCGTCACATATTCGTCCCCACATGTATTTAGCGATAGTATTCGGATATTACTAGGTTGCATCGCTTTTAACAGTGAAACGCTTGACTGTGGCACTTAATTGAACTGACTCTGTACTATGTCCTTATAAATGTGATAGATGAGCCAATTGGTCTCCAAGGAATAACTTTCTTCTTAATTTGACGTGATGGCTGGAATTCATCTATTACATTAGGATCTGTGGTAGCGCTTTATTTAAAAATTTAGATAAATAAGTCTTTTCTTACTGTTACACCAATCCTGGCCGTTAGCATACCCTGAATCAATAGGAACAGTTTTAAAGACTACATTTCATTGACTTTCTAGCGGTATAAATCCGTTTGAGTTACAACGGTTGCGTCACATATTCGTACCAACATGTATTTAGCGATAGTATTCGGATATTACTAGGTTGCATCGCTTTTAACAGTGAAACGATTGACTGTGGAACTTAATTGAACTAACTTGGAAGTGTGACGTTATAAATGTGATAAGTGAGCCAGCTGGACCCAAGAAATAACATTCTTCTTAATTTGACATGATTGCCAGAACTCAGCGACTACATTGGGCGCGGTGGTAGCACTCCATTTAAAAATTTAAATAAAAAAGTCATTTTTCACTTTTGAGTTACAACGGTTGCGTTACATATTCGTACCAACATGTATTTACCGATAGTATTCGGATAATACTAGGTTGCATCGCTTTTAAAAGTAAAACGGTTGACTGTGGGATTTAATTGAACTGATTTTGGACTTTGATCTTATAAATGTGATAAATGAGCTAGTTTGACTACAAGAAATAACATTCTCCTTAAATTGACAAGATTGCTAGAAGTCAGCGATTACACTGGGCGCTGTGGTAGAACTTTATTAAAAAAATAGGATAAATAAGTCATTTTTTACTGTGGGACCAATCCTAGCCGTTAGTTCGCGCTGAAGAAATAGCGAAAGTTTCAAGAACTACATTTCATTGACTTTCTAACGGTATCAATCCGCTTGAGTTACAACTGTTGCGTCACATATTCGTCCCAACATGTATTTAGCGATAGTATTCGGATATTACTAGGTTGCATCCCTTTTAACAGTGAAACGGTTGACTGTGGGACTTAATTGAACTGACTCTGCACTATGTCCTTATAAATGTGATAGATGAGCCAATTGGTCTCCAAGGAATAACTTTCTTCTTAATTTGACGTGATGGCTGGAATTCATCGATTACATTAGGATCTGTGGTAGCGCTTTATTTAAAAATTTAGATAAATAAGTCTTTTCTTACTGTTAGACCAATCCTGGCCGTTAGCATACCCTGAATCAATAGGAACAGTTTTAAAGACTACATTTCATTGACTTTCTAGCGGTATAAATCCGTTTGAGTTGCAACGGTTGCGTCACATATTCGTACCAACATGTATTTAGCGATAGTATTCGGATATTACTAGGTTGCATCGCTTTTAACAGTGAAACGATTGACTGTGGAACTTAATTGAACTAACTTGGAAGTGTGACGTTATAAATGTGATAAGTGAGCCAGCTGGACCCAAGAAATAACATTCTTCTTAATTTGACATGATTGCCGGAACTCAGCGACTACACTGGGCGCGGTGGTAGCACTCCATTTAAAAATTTAAATTAAAAAGTCATTTTTTACTGCGGGACCAATCCTAGCCGTTATCGCGCGCTGAAGAAATAGCGACAGTTTCAAAGACTACATTTCATTGACTTTCTAACGGTATCAAACCGTTTGAGTTACAACGGTTGCGTCACATATTCGTACCAACATGTATTTAGCGATACTGTTCTGATATTACTAGGTTGCATCGCCTTTAACAATGAAATGATTGACTGTGGGATTTAATTGAACTAACTTTGGACTGTGACCTGATAAATGTAATAAATAAGCCAGTTTGACTACAAGAAATAACATTCTTCTTAATTTGACATGATTGCTGGAACTCAGCGATTACACTGGGCGCTGTGGTAGCACTTCATTTAAAAAATTAAATAAAAAAGTCATTTTTTACTGTGGGACCAATGCTAGCCGTTATCGCGCGCTGAAGAAATAGCGACAGTTTCAAAAACTACATTTCATTGACTTTCTAACGGTATCAATCCGTTTGAGTTGCAACTGTTGCGTCACATATTCGTCCCCACATGTATTTAGCGATAGTATTCGGATATTACTAGGTTGCATCGCTTTTAACAGTGAAACGCTTGACTGTGGGACTTAATTGAACTGACTCTGTACTATGTCCTTATAAATGTGATAGATGAGCCAATTGGTCTCCAAGGAATAACTTTCTTCTTAATTTGACGTGATGGCTGGAATTCATCTATTACATTAGGATCTGTGGTAGCGCTTTATTTAAAAATTTAGATAAATAAGTCTTTTCTTACTGTTACACCAATCCTGGCCGTTAGCATACCCTGAATCAATAGGAACAGTTTTAAAGACTACATTTCATTGACTTTCTAGCGGTATAAATCCGTTTGAGTTACAACGGTTGCGTCACATATTCGTACCAACATGTATTTAGCGATAGTATTCGGATATTACTAGGTTGCATCGCTTTTAACAGTGAAACGATTGACTGTGGAACTTAATTGAACTAACTTGGAAGTGTGACGTTATAAATGTGATAAGTGAGCCAGCTGGACCCAAGAAATAACATTCTTCTTAATTTGACATGATTGCCAGAACTCAGCGACTACATTGGGCGCGGTGGTAGCACTCCATTTAAAAATTTAAATAAAAAAGTCATTTTTCACTTTTGGACCAATCCTAGCCGTTTTCGCGCGCTGAAGAAATAGCGACAGTTTCAAAGACTACATTTCATTGACTTTCTAACGGTATCAATCCGTTTGAGTTACAACTGTTGCGTCACATATTGGTCCCCACATGTATTTAACGATAGTATTCGGATAATACTAGGTTGCATTGCTTTTAACAGTGAAACGGTTGACTGTGGGACTTAATAGAACTGATTTTGGACTTTAACGTTATAAATGTGATAAATGAGGCAGTTTGACTACAAGAAATAACATTCTTCTTAATTTGACATGATTGCTGGAACTCAGCGATTACACTGGGCGCTGTGGTAGCACTTTATTAAAAAATTTAAATAAAAAAGTCATTTTTTACTGGGGGACCAATCCTACCCGTTATCGCGCACTGAAGAAAAAGCGACAGTTTCAAAAACTACATTTCATTGACTTTCTAACGGTATCAATCCGCTTGAGTTAAAACGGTTGCGCCACATATTCGTCCCCACATGTAATTAGCAATAGTATTTGGATATTACTAGGTTGCATCGCTTTAAACAGTGAAACGTTTGACTGTGGGACTTAATTGAACTGATTTTGGACTTTGACCTTATAAATGTGATAAATGAGCCAGTTTGATTACAAGAAGTAACATTCTTCTTAATTTGACTTGATTGCTGGAACTCAGCGATTGCACCGGGCGTTGTGGTAGAGTTTTATTTAAAAATTAAGTTAAATAAGTCATTTTTTTCTGTGGAACCAATCCCAGCCGTTAGTTTGCGCTGAAGAAAAATAGACAGTTTCAAAAAGTACATTTCATTGACTTTCTATTGGTCTCAATCCGTTTGAGTTAGAACGATTGCGTCACATATTCGTACCAACGGGTACTTAGCGATATTTTTCTGATATTACTAGGTTGCATCGCCTTTAACATTGAAACGATTGACTGTGGGACTCAAATGAACAAACTTTGGACTATGGCCTGATAAATGTTATAAATAAGCCAGTTTGACTACAAGAAATATCATTCTTCTTAATTTGACATGATTGCTGGAACTCAGCGATTACACATTGGCGCTGTGGTAGCACTTTAATAAAAAATTTAAATAAAAAAGTCATTTTTTACAATGGGACCAATCCTAGCCGTTATCGCGCGCTGAAGAAAAAGCGACAGTTTCAAAAACTACATTTCATTGACTTCTCTAACGGTATCAATCCGCTTGAGTTACAACGGTTGCGCCACATATTCGTCCCACATGTATTTAGCGATAGTATTTGGATATTACTAGGTTGCATCGCTTTAAACAGTGAAACGTTTGGCTGTGGGACTTAATTGAACTAATTTTGGACTTTGACCTTATTAATGTGATAAATGAGCCAGTTTGATTACAAGAAGTAACATTCTTCTTAATTTGACTTGATTGCATGAACTCAGCGATTGCACTGGGCGTTGTGGTAGAGTTTTATTTAAAAATTAAGTTAAATAAGTCATTTTTTACTGTGGGACCAATCCCAGCCGTTAGTTCGAGCTGAAAAAATAGAGACAGATTCAAAAAGTAAATTTCATTGACTTTCTACCGGTGTCAATCCGTTTGAGTTAGAACGATTGCGTCACATATTCGTACCAACATGTACTTAGTGATTTTTTTCCGATATTACTAAGTTGTATCGCTTTTAACAGTGAAACGATTGACTCTGGGAATTAATTGAACTGATTCTGGACTGTGACCTTGTAAATGCGATAAATGAGCCAATTGGGCTCCAAGAAATAACATTCTTCTTAATTCGACATGATTGCTGGAATTCAGCGAGTACACTAGGCTCTGTGGTAGTGCTTTATTTAAAAATTTAGATAAATAAGTCATTTTTTACTGTGGGACCAATCCCAGCCGTTAGTTCGCGCTGAAGAAATAGAGACAGTTTCAAAAAGTACATTTCATTGACTTTCTACCGGTGTCAGTTCGTTTGAGTTAGAACGATTGCGTCACATATTCGTACCAACATGTACTTAGTAATTTTTTTCCGATATTACTAAGTTTTACCGCTTTTAACAGTGAAACGATTGACTCTGGGAATTAATTGAACTGATTCTGGACTGTGACCTTGTAAATGCGATAAATGAGCCAATTGGGCTCCAAGAAATAACATTCTTCTTAATTCGACATGATTGCTGGAATTCAGCGAGTACACTAGGCTCTGTGGTAGTGCTTTATTTAAAAATTTAGATAAATAAGTCATTTTTTACTGAGGGACCAATCCCAGCCGTTAGTTCGCGCTGAAGAAATAGAGACACATTCAAAAAGTTAATTTCATTGACTTTCTACCGGTGTCAATCCGTTTGAGTTAGAACGATTGCGTCACATATTCGTACCAACATGTACTTAGTGATTTTTTTCCGATATTACTAAGTTGTATCGCTTTTAACAGTGAAACGATTGACTCTGGGAATTAATTGAACTGATTCTGGACTGTGACCTTGTAAATGCGATAAATGAGCCAATTGGGCTCCAAGAAATAACATTCTTCTTAATTCGACATGATTGCTGGAATTCAGCGAGTACACTAGGCTCTGTGGTAGTGCTTTATTTAAAAATTGAGATAAATAAGTCATTTTTTACTGTGGGACCAATCCCAGCCGTTAGTTCGCGCTGAAAAATAGAGACAGTTTCAAAAAGTACATTTCATTGACTTTCTACCGGTGTCAATTCGTTTGAGTTAGAACGATTGCGTCACATATTCGTACCAACATGTACTTAGTAATTTTTTTCCGATATTACTAAGTTTTACCGCTTTTAACAGTGAAACGATTGACTCTGGGAATTAATTGAACTGATTCTGGACTGTGACCTTGTAAATGCGATAAATGAGCCAATTGGGCTCCAAGAAATAACATTCTTCTTAATTCGACATGATTGCTGGAATTCAGCGAGTACACTAGGCTCTGTGGTAGTGCTTTATTTAAAAATTTAGATAAATAAGTCATTTTTTACTGAGGGACCAATCCCAGCCGTTAGTTCGCGCTGAAGAAATAGAGACACATTCAAAAAGTTAATTTCATTGACTTTCTACCGGTGTCAATCCGTTTGAGTTAGAACGATTGCGTCACATATTCGTACCAACATGTACTTAGTGATTTTTTTCCGATATTACTAAGTTGTATCGCTTTTAACAGTGAAACGATTGACTCTGGGAATTAATTAAACTGATTCTGGACTGTGACCTTGTAAATGCGATAAATGAGCCAATTGGCCTCCAAGAAATAACATTCTTCTTAATTCGACATGATTGCTGGAATTCAGCGAGTACACTAGGCTCTGTGGTAGTGCTTTATTTAAAAATTTAGATAAATAAGTCATTTTTTACTGTGGGACCAATCCCAACCGTTAGTTCGCGCTGAAGAAATAGAGACAGTTTCAAAAAATACATATCATTGACTTTCTAACGGTATCAATCCGCTTGAGTTACAACGGTTGCGCCACATATTCGTCCCCACATGTATTTAGCGGTAGTATTTGGATATTACTAGGTTGCATCGCTTTAAACAGTGAAACGTTTGACTGTGGGACTTAATTGAACTGATTTTGGACTTTGACCTTATAAATGTGATAAATGAGCCAGTTTGATTACAAGAAGTAACATTCTTCTTAATTTGACTTGATTGCTGGAACTCAGCGATTGCACTTGGCGTTGTGGTAGAGTTTTATTTAAAAAATAAGTTGAATAAGTCATTTTTTACTGTGGAACCAATCCCAGCTGTTAGTTTGCGCTGAAGAAATATAGACAGTTTCAAAAAGTACATTTCATTGACTTTCTATTGGTCTCAATCCGTTTGAGTTAGAATGATTGCGTCACATATTCGTACCAACGTGTACTTAGCGACATTTTTCTGATATTACTAGGTTGCATCGCCTTTAACATTGAAACGATTGACTGTGGGACTCAAATGAACAAACTTTGGACTGTGGCCTGATAAATGTTATAAATAAGCCAGTTTGACTACAAGAAATATCATTCTTCTTAATTTGACATGATTGCTGGAACTCAGCGATTACACATTGGCGCTGTGGTAGCACTTTATTAAAAAATTTAAATAAAAAAGTCATTTTTTACTATGGGACCAATCCTAGCCGTTATCGCGCGCTGAAGAAAAAGCGACAGTTTCAAAAACTACAATTCATTGACTTCTCTAACGGTATCAATCCGCTTGAGTTACAACGGTTGCGCCACATATTCGTCCCACATGTATTTAGCGATAGTATTTGGATATTACTAGGTTGCATCGCTTTAAACAGTGAAACGTTTGACTGTGGGACTTAATTGAACTAATTTTGGACTTTGACCTTATTAATGTGATAAATGAGCCAGTTTGATTACAAGAAGTAACATTCTTCTTAATTTGACTTGATTGCAGGAACTCAGCGATTGCACTGGGCGTTGTGGTAGAGTTTTATTTAAAAATTAAGTTAAATAAGTCATTTTTTACTGTTGGACCAATCCCAGCCGTTAGTTCGAGCTGAAGAAATAGAGACAGATTCAAAAAGTAAATTTCATTGACTTTCTACCGGTGTCAATCCGTTTGAGTTAGAACGATTGCGTCACATATTCGTACCAACATGTACTTAGTGATTTTTTTCCGATATTACTAAGTTGTATCGCTTTTAACAGTGAAACGATTAACTCTGGGAATTAATTGATTTGATTCTGGACTGTGACCTTGTAAATGCGATCAATGAGCCAATTGGGCTCCAAGATATAACATTCTTCTTAATTCGACATGATTGCTGGAATTCAGCGAGTACACTAGGCTCTGTGGTAGTGCTTTATTTAAAAAATTAGATAAATAAGTCATTTTTTACTGTGGGACCAATCCCAGCCGTTAGTTCGCGCTGAAAAAATAGAGACAGTTTCAAAAAGTACATTTCATTGACTTTCTACCGGTGTCAATTCGTTTGAGTTAGAACAATTGCGTCACATATTCGTACCAACATGTACTTAGTAATTTTTTTCCGATATTACTAAGTTGTACCGCTTTTAACAGTGAAACGATTGACTCTGGGAATTAATTGAACTGATTCTGGACTGTGACCTTGTAAATGCGATAAATGAGCCAATTGGGCACCAAGAAATAACATTCTTCTTAATTTGACGTGATGGCTGGAATTCACCGATTACATTATGCTCTGTGGTAGCGCTTTATTTAAAAATTTAGATAAATAAGTCTTTTCTTACTGTGGGACAAATCCTGGCCGTTAGCATGCGCTGAATAAATAGGAACAGTTTCAAATGCTACATTTCATTGACTTTCTAGCGGTATAAATCCGTTTGAGTTACAACGGTTGCGTCACATATTCGTACCAACATGTATTTAGCGATAGTATTCGGATAATACTATGTTGCATCGCTTTTAACAGTGAAACGGTTGACTGTGGGACTTAATAGAACTGATTTTGGACTTTGACCTTATAAATGTGATAAATGAGCCAGTTTGACTACAAGAAATAACATTCTTCTTAATTTGACATGATTGCTGGAACTCAGCGATTACACTGGGCGCTGTGGTAGCGCTTTATTAAAAAATTAAGAGAAATAAGTCATTTTTTACTGTGGGACCAATCCCAGCCGTTAGTTCGCGCTGAAGAAATAGAGACAGATTCAAAAAGTAAATTTCATTGACTTTCTACCGGTGTCATTCCGTTTGAGTTATAGAACGATTGCGTCACATATTGGTACCAACATGTACTTAGTGATTTTTTTCCGATATTACTAAGTGGTATCTCTTTTAATAGTGAAACGATTGACTCTGGGAATTAATTGAACTGATTCTGGACTGTGACCTTGTAAATGCGATAAATGAGCCAATTGGGCTCCAAGAAATAACATTTTTCTTAATTCGACATGATTGCTGGAATTCAGCGAGTACACTAGGCTCTGTGGTAGTGCTTTATTTAAAAATTTAGATAAATAAGTCATTTTTTACTGTGGGACCAATCCCAGCCGTTAGTTCGCGCTGAAGAAATAGAGACAGTTTCAAAAAGTACATTTCATTGACTTTCTACCGGTGTCAATTCGTTTGAGTTAGAACGATTGCGTCACATACTCGTACCAACATGTCCTTTGTAATTTTTTTCCGATATTACTAAGTTGTACCGCTTTTAACAGTGAAACGATTGACTCTGGGAATTAATTGAACTGATTCTGCACTGTGACCTTGTAATTGTGATAAATGAGCCAGTTTGACTACAAGAAATAACATTCTTCTTAATTTGACATGATTGCTGGAACTCAACGATTACACTGGGCGCTGTGGTAGAACTTTATTAAAAAATTAGGATAAATAAGTCATTTTTTACTGTGGGACCAATCCTAGCTGTTAGTTCGCGCTGACGATATAGCGAAAGTTTCAGGAACTACATTTCATTGACTTACTAACGGTGTCAATCCGTTTGAGTTACAACGGTTGCGTCACATATTCGTACCAACATGTATTAAGCGATTTTCTTCCGATATTTCTAAGTTGTATTGCTTTTAACAGTAAAACATTGACTGTGGGAATTAATTGAACTGATTCTGGAATGTGACCTTGTAATTGTGATAAATGAGCCAATTGCTCTCCAAGGAATAACATTCTTCTTAATTTCACATGGTTGCTGGAATTCAGCAATTACATTAGGCTCTGTGGTTGCGCTTTATTTAAAAATTTGGATAAATAAGTCTTTTCTTACTGTGGGACCAATCCAGGCCGTTAGCACGCGCTGAATAAAGAGTAACTGTTCCAAAGTCTACATTTCATTGACTTTCTAGCGGTATAAATCCGTTTGAGTTACAACGGTTGCGTCACATATTCGTACCAACAAGTATTTAGCGATAGTACTGAGATATTACTAGGTTGCATCGCTTTTAACAGTGAAACGTTTGACTGTGGGACTTAATTGAACTGATTTTGGACTTTGACTTTATAAATGTGATACATGAGCCAGTTTGACTGCAAGAAATAACATTCTTCTTAACTTGACATGATTGCTGGAACTCAGAGATTAGCCCTGGGCGCTGTGGCAGCGCTTTATTAAAATATTAAATAAAAAAGTCATTTTTTACTGTGGGACCAATCCTAGGCGTTATCGCGCGCTGAAGAAATAGCGACAGTTTCAAAAACTACATCTCATTGACTTTCCAACGGTATCAATTCGTTTAAGTTACAACGGTTGCGCCACATATTCGTCCCCACATGTATTTAGGGATAGTATTCGGATATTACTAGGTTGCATCGCTCTTATCAGTGAAACGTTTGACTTTGGATCTTAATTGAACTGATCTTGGACTTTGACCTTATAAATGTGATAAATGATCCAGTTTGACTACAAGAAGTAACATTCTTTTTAATTTGACGTGATGGCTGAAATTCAGCGATTACAGTGGGCGCTGTGGTAAAGTCTTACTTAAAAATTAAGATATATAAGTCATTTTTTACTGAGGGACCAATCCCAGCCTTTAGTTCGCGCTGAAGAAATAGAGACGGTTTCAAAAAGTACATTTCATTGACTTTCTACCGGTGTCAATCCGTTTGAGTTAGAACGATTGCGTCACATATTCGTACCAACATGTACTTAGTGATTTTTTTCCGATATTACTAAGTGGTATCGCTTTTAACAGTGAAACGATTGACTCTGGGAATTAATTGAACTGATTCTGGACTGTGACCTTGTAAATGCGATAAATGAGCCAATTGGGCTCCAAGAAATAACATTCTTCTTAATTCGACATGACTGCTAGAATTCAGCGAGTACACTGGGCGCTGTGGTAGAACTTTATTAAAAAATTAGGATAAATAAGTCATTTTTTACTGTGGGACCAATCCTAACTGTTAGTTCGCGCTGACGAAATAGCGAAAGTTTCAAGAACTACATTTCATTGACTTACTAACGGTGTCAATCCGTTTGAGTTACAACGGTTGCGTCACATATTCGTACCAACATGTATTAAGCGATTTTCTTCCGATATTTCTAAGTTGTATTGCTTTTAACAGTAAAACATTGACTGTGGGAATTAATTGAACTGATTCTGGACTGTGACCTTGTAATTGTGATAAATGAGCCAGTTTGACTACAAGAAATAACATTCTTCTTAATTTGACATGATTGCTGGAAGTCAGCGATTACACTGGGCGCTGTGGTAGAACTTTATTTAAAAATTTGGATAAATAAGTCTTTTCTTACTGTGGGACCAATCCAGGCCGTTAGCACGCGCTGAATAAAGAGTAACTGTTCCAAAGACTACATTTCATTGACTTTCTAGCGGTATAAATCCGTTTGAGTTACAACGGTTGCGTCACATATTCGTACCAACAAGTATTGAGCGATAGTACTGAGATATTACTAGGTTGCATCGCTTTTAACAGTGAAACGTTTGACTGTGGGACTTAATTGAACTGATTTTGAACTTTGACTTTATAAATGTGATACATGAGCCAGTTTGACTGCAAGAAATAGCATTCTTCTTAATTTGACATGATTGCTGGAACTCAGAGATTAGCCCTGGGCGCTGTGGCAGCGCTTTATTAAAAATTTAAATAAAAAAGTCATTTTTTACTGTGGGACCAATCCTAGGCGTTATCGCGCGCTGAAGAAATAGCGACAGTTTCAAAAACTACATCTCATTGACTTTCCAGCGGTATCAATTCGTTTAAGTTACAACGGTTGCGCCACATATTCGTCCCCACATGTATTTAGGGATAGTATTCGGATATTACTAGGTTGCATCGCTCTTATCAGTGAAACGTTTGACTTTGGATCTTAATTGAACTGATCTTGGACTTTGACCTTATAAATGTGATAAATGAGCCAGTTTGACTACAAGAAGTAACATTCTTTTTAATTTGACGTGATGGCTGGAATTCAGCGATTACAGTGGGCGCTGTGGTAAAGTCTTACTTAAAAATTAAGATAAATAAGTCATTTTTTACTGAGGGACCAATCCCAGCCTTTAGTTCGCGCTAAAGAAATAGAGACAGTTTCAAAAACTACATTTCATTGACTTTATAACGGTGTCAATCCGTTTGAGTTGGAACGGTTGCGTCAAATATTCGTACCAACATGTATTTAGTGATTTTCTTCCAATCTTACTAAGTTGTATTGCTTATAACAGTGAAACGACTGACTGTGGAAATTAATTGAACTGACTCTGTACTATGTCCTTATAAATGTGATAGATGATCCAATTGGTCTCCAAGGAATAACTTTCTTCTTAATTTGACGTGATGGTTGGAATTCAGCGATTACATTAGCATCTGTTGTAGCGCTTTATTTAAAAATTTAGATAAATAAGTCTTTTCTTACTGTTAGACCAATCCTGGCCGTTAGCATGCCCTGAATAAATAGGAACAGTTTCAAAGACTACATTTCATTGACTTTCTAGCGGTATAAATCCGTTTGAGTTACAACGGTTGCGTCACATATTCGTACCAACATGTATTTAGCGATAGTATTTGGATAATACTAGGTTGCATCGCTTTTAAAAGTGAAACGGTTGACTAGGGGACTTAATTGAACTGATTTTGGACTTTGATCTTATAAATGTGATAAATGAGCCAGTTTGACTACAAGAAATAACATTCTTCTAAATTTGACAAGATTGCTAGAACTCAGCGATTACTCTGGGAGCTGTGGTAGAACTTTATTAAAAAATTAGGATAAATAAGTCATTTTTTACTGTGGGACCAATCCTAGCCGTTAGTTCGCGCTGACGAAAGAGCGGAAGTTTCAAGAACTACATTTCATTGACTTACTAACGGTGTCAATCCGTTTGAGTTACAACGGTTGCGTCACATATTCGTACCAACATGTATTAAGTGATTTTCTTCCGATATTTCTAAGTTGTATTGCTTTTAACAGTGAAACGATTGACTGTGGGACTTAATTGAACTAACTTTGGACTGTGACCTGATAAATATTAAAAATGAGCCAGTTTGACTACAAGAAATAACATTCTTCTTAATTTGACATGATTGCCGGAACTCAGCGATTACACTGGGCGCTGTGGTAGCACTTCATTTAAAAATTTAAATAAAAAAGTCATTTTTTACTGTGGGACCAATCCTAGCCGTTATCGCGCGCTGAAGAAATAGCGACAGTTTCAAGAACTACATTTTATTGACTTACTAACAGTGTCAATCCGTTTGAGTTACAACAGTTGCGTCACATATTCGTACCAACATGTATTTAGTGATTTTCTTCCGATATGACTAAGTTGCATCGCTTTTAACAGTGAAACGATTGACTGTGGGACTTAATTGAACTAACTTTGGACTGTGACCTGATAAATATTATAAATGAGCCAGTTTGACTACAAGAAATAACATTCTTCTTAATTTGACAAGATTGCTAGAACTCAGCGATTACACTGGGCGCTGTGGTAGAACTTTATTAAAAAATTAGGATAAATAAGTCATTTTTTACTGTGGGACCAATCCTAGCCGTTAGTTCGCGCTGACGAAATAGCGAAAGTTTCAAGAACTACATTTCATTGACTTACCAACGGTGTCAATCCGTTTGAGTTACAACGGTTGCGTCATATATTCGTACCAACATGTATTAAGTGATTTTCTTCCGATATTTCTAAATTGTATTGATTTTAACAGTGAAACGATTGACTGTGGAACTTAATTAAACTAACTTGGGAGTGTGACGTTATAAATGTGATAAGCAAGCCAACAGGACCCAAGAAATAACATTCTTCTTAATTTGACATGATTGCCGGAACTCAGCGATTATACTGGGCGCTGTGGTAGCACTTCATTTAAAAATTTAAATAAAAAAGTCATTTTTTATTGTGGGACCAATCCTAGCCGTTATTGCGCGCTGAAGAAATAGCGACAGTTTCAAAAACTACATTTCATTGACTTTCTAACGGTATCAATCCGTTTGAGTTACAACTGTTACGTTACATATTCGTCCCCACATGTATCTAGCGATAGTATTCAGATATTACTAGGTTGCATCCCTTTCAACAGTGAAACATTTGACTGTGGGACTTAACTGAACTGATTTTGGACTTTGACCTTCTAAATGTGATAAATGAGCCAGTTCGATTATAAGAAGTAACATTCTTCTTAATTTGACTTGATTGCTGGAACTTAGCGATTGCACTGGGCGCTGTGGTAGCACTTTGTTAAAAAATTAGGATAAATAAGTCATTTTTTACTGTGGGACGAATCCTAGCCGTTAGTTCGCGCTGAAGAAATAGAGAAAGTTTCAAGAACTACATTTCATTGACTTACTAACGGTGTCAATCCGTTTGAGTTACAACGGTTGCGTCACGTATTCGTACCAACATGTATTTAGTAATTTTCTTCCAATCTTACTAAGTTGTATTGCTTTTAACAGTCAAACGAGCGACTGTGAGAATTATTTGAACTGACTCTGGACTATGTCCTTATAAATGTGACAGATGATCCAATTGGTCTCCAAGGAATAACTTTCTTCTTAATTTGACGTGATGGCTGGAATTCACCGATTACATTAGGCTCTGTGGTAGCGCTTTATTTAAAAATTTATATAAATAAGTCTTTTCTTACTGTGGGACAAATCCTGGCCGTTAGCATGCGCTGAATAAATAGGAACAGTTTCAAATGCTACATTTCATTGACTTTCTAGCGGTATAAATCCGTTTGAGTTACAACGGTTGCGTCACATATTCGTACCAACATGTATTTAGCGATAGTATTCGGATAATACTAGGTTGCATCGCTTTTAACAGTGAAACGGTTGACTGTGGGACTTAATAGAACTGATTTTGGACTTTGACCTTATAAATGTGATAAATGAGCCAGTTTGACTACAAGAAATAACATTCTTCTTAATTTGGCGTGATTGCTGGAACTCAGCGATTACAATGGGCGCTGTGGTAGCGCTTTACTAAAAAATTAAGAGAAATAAGTCATTTTTTAATGTGGGACCAATCAAAGCTGTTAGTTCGCGCTGAAGAAATAGAGACATTCTCAAAAACTACATTTCATCGACTTCTTGGCCGTATCAATCCGTTTGAGTTAGAACGATTGCGTCACATATTCGTACCAACATGTATTTAGCGATATTTTTCTGATATTACTAGGTTGCATCGCCTTTAACAATGAAACGATTGACTGTGGGACTTAAATGAACAAACTTTGGACTGTGACCTGATAAATGTTATAAATAAGCCAGTTTGACTACAAGAAATATCATTCTTCTTAATTTGACATGATTGCTGGAACTCAGCGATTACACTGGGCGCTGTGGTAGGACTTTATTAAAAAATTTAAATAAAAAAGTCATTTTTTACTGTGGGACCCATCCTACTTGTTATCGCGCGCCGAAGAAAAAGCGACAGTTTCAAAAACTACATTTCATTGACTTTCTAACGGTATCAATCCGCTTGAGTTACAACGGTTGCGCCACATATTCGTCCCCACATGTATTTAGCGGTAGTATTTGGATATTACTAGGTTGCATCGCTTTAAACAGTGAAACGTTTGACTGTGGGACTTAATTGAACTGATTTTGGACTTTGACCTTCTAAATGTGATAAATGAGCCAGTTTGATTACAAGAAGTAACATTCTTCTTAATTTGAATTGATTGCTGGAACTTAGCGATTGCACTGGGCGCTGTGGTAGCACTTAATTAAAAAATTAGGATAAATAAGTCATTTTTTACTGTGGGACCAATCCTAGCCGTTAGTTGGCGCTGAAGAAATAGAGAAAGTTTCAAGAACTACATTTCATTGACTTACTAACGGTGTCAATCCGTTTGAGTTACAACGGTTGCGTCACGTATTCGTACCAACATGTATTTAGTGATTTTTTTCCAATCTTACTAAGTTGTATTGCTTTTAACAGTGAAACGAGCGACTGTGAGAATTATTTGAACTGACTCTGGACTATGTCCTTATAAATGTGACAGATGAGCCAATTGGTCTCCAAGGAATAACTTTCTTCTTAATTTGACGTGATGGCTGGAATTCACCGATTACATTAGGCTCTGTGGTAGCGCTTTATTTAAAAATTTAGATAAATAAGTCTTTTCTTACTGTGGGACAAATCCTGGCCGTTAGCATGCGCTGAATAAATAGGAACAGTTTCAAATGCTACATTTCATTGACTTTCTAGCGGTATAAATCCGTTTGAGTTACAACGGTTGCGTCACATATTCGTACCAACATGTATTTAGCGATAGTATTCAGATAATACTAGGTTGTATCGCTTTTAACAGTGAAACGGTTGACTGCGGGACTTAATAGAACTGATTTTAGACTTTGACCTTATAAATGTGATAAATGAGCCAGTTTGACTACAAGAAATAACATTCTTCTTAATTTGACATGATTGCTGGAACTCAGCGATTACACTGGGCGCTGTGGTAGCGCTTTATTAAAAAATTAAGAGAAATAAGTCTTTTTTTAATGTGGGACCAATCAAAGCTGTTAGTTCGCGCTGAAGAAATAGAGACATTCTCAAAAACTACATTTCATCGACTTCTTGGCCGTATCAATCCGTTTGAGTTAGAACGATTGCGTCACATATTCGTACCAAAATGCATTTAGCGATATTTTTCTGATATTACTAGGTTGCATCGCCTTTAACAATGAAACGATTGACTGTGGGACTTAAATGAACAAACTTTGGACTGTGACCTGATAAATGTTATAAATAAGCCAGTTTGACTACAAGAAATATCGTTCTTCTTAATTTGACATGATTGCTGGAACTCAGCGATTACACTGGGCGCTGTGGTAGGACTTTATTAAAAAATTTAAATAAAAAAGTCATTTTTTACTGTGGGACCCATCATACCTGTTATCGCGCGCTGAAGAAAAAGCGACAGTTTCAAAAACTACATTTCATTGACTTTCTAACGGTATCAATCCGCTTGAGTTACAACAGTTGCGCCACATATTCGTCCCCACATGTATTTAGCGATAGTATTCGGATAATACTAGGTTGCATCGCTTTTAACAGTGAAACGGTTGACTGTGGGACTTAATAGAACTGATTTTGGACTTTGACCTTATAAATGTGATAAATGAGCCAGTTTGATTACAAGAAGTAACATTCTTCTTAATTTGACTTGATTGCAGGAACTCAGCGATTGCACTGGGCGTTGTGGTAGAGTTTTATTTAAAAATTAAGTTAAATAAGTCATTTTTTAATGTGGGACCAATCCCAGCCGTTAGTTCGCGCTGAAGAAATAGAGACAGATTCAAAAAGTAAATTTCATTGACTTTCTACCGGTGTCAATCCGTTTGAGTTAGAACGATTGCGTCACATATTCGTACCAACATGTACTTAGTGATTTTTTTCCGATATTACTAAGTGGTATCGCTTTTAACAGTGAAACGATTGAATCTGGGAATTAATTGAACTGATTCTGGACTGTGACCTTGTAAATGCGATAAATGAGCCAATTGGGCTCCAAGGAATAACATTCTTCTTAATTCGACATGATTGCTGGAATTCAGCGAGTACACTAGGCTCTGTGGTAGTGCTTTATTTAAAAATTTAGATAAATAAGTCATTTTTTACTGTGGGACCAATCCCAACCGTTAGTTCGCGCTGAAGAAATAGAGACAGTTTAAAAAAGAACATTTCATTAATTTTCTACCGGTGTCAATCCGTTTGAGTTAGAACGATTGCGTCACTTAATTGTACCAACATGTACTTAGTAATTTTTTCCCGATATTACTAGGTTGCATCGCTTTTAACAGTGAAACGGTTGACTGTGGGACTTAATAGAACTGATTTTGGACTTTGACCTTATAAATGTGATAAATGAGCCAGTTTGACTACAAGAAATAACATTCTTCTTAATTTGACATGATTGCTGGAACTCAGCGATTACACTGGGCGCTGTGGTAGCGCTTTATTAAAAAATTAAGAGAAATAAGTCATTTTTTAATGTGGGACCAATCAAAGCTGTTAGTTCGCGCTGAAGAAATAGAGACATTCTCAAAAACTACATTTCATCGACTTCTTGGCCGTATCAATCCGTTTGAGTTAGAACGATTGCGTCACATATTCGTACCAAAATGTATTTAGCGATATTTTTCTGATATTACTAGGTTGCATCGCCTTTAACAATGAAACGATTGACTGTGGGACTTAAATGAACAAACTTTGGACTGTGCCCTGATAAATGTTATAAATAAGCCAGTTTGACTACAAGAAATAACATTCTTCTTAATTTGACATGATTGCTGGAACTCAGCGATTACACTGGGCGCTGTGGTAGGACTTTATTAAAAAATTTAAATAAAAAAGTCATTTTTTACTGTGGGACCCATCCTACCTGTTATCGCGCGCTGAAGAAAAAGCGACAGTTTCAAAAACTACATTTCATTGACTTTCTAACGGTATCAATCCGCTTGAGTTACAACGGTTGCGCCACATATTCGTCCCCACATGTATTTAGCGGTAGTATTTGGATATTAGTAGGTTGCATCGCTTTAAACAATGAAACGTTTGACTGTGGGACTTAATTGAACTGATTTTGGACTTTGACCTTATAAATGTGATAAATGAGCCAGTTTGATTACAAGAAGTAACATTCTTCTTAATTTGACTTGATTGCAGGAACTCAACGATTGCACTGGGCGTTGTGGTAGAGTTTTATTTAAAAATTAAGTTAAATAAGTCATTTTTTAATGTGGGACCAATCCCAGCCGTTAGTTCGCGCTGAAGATATAGAGACAGATTCAAAAAGTAAATTTCATTGACTTTCTACCGGTGTCAATCCGTTTGAGTTAGAACGATTGCGTCACATATTCGTACCAACATGTACTTAGTGATTTTTTTCCGATATTACTAAGTGGTATCGCTTTTAACAGTGAAACGGTTGACTCTGGGATTTAATTGAACTGATTTTGGACTTTGACCTTATAAATGTGATAAATGAGCCAGTTTGATTACAAGAAGTAACATTCTTCTTAATTTGACTTGATTGCAGGAACTCAGCGATTGCACTGGGCGTTGTGGTAGAGTTTTATTTAAAAATTAAGTTAAATAAGTCATTTTTTAATGTGGGACCAATCCCAGCCGTTAGTTCGCGCTGAAGAAATAGAGACAGATTCAAAAAGTAAATTTCATTGACTTTCTACCGGTGTCAATCCGTTTGAGTTAGAACGATTGCGTCACATATTCGTACCAACATGTACTTAGTGATTTTTTTCCGATATTACTAAGTGGTGTCGCCTTTAACAGTAAAACGGTTGACTCTGGGAATTAATTGAACTGATTCTGGACTGTGACCTTGTAAATGCGATAAATGAGCCAATTGGGCTCCAAGGAATAACATTCTTCTTAATTCGACATGATTGCTGGAATTCAGCAAGTACACTAGGCTCTGTGGTAGTGCTTTATTTAAAAATTTAGATAAATAAGTCATTTTTTACTGTGGGACCAATCCCAGCCGTTATTTCGCGCTGAAGAAATAGAGACAGTTTAAAAAAGAACATTTCATTGACTTTCTACCGGTGTCAATCCGTTTGAGTTAGAACGATTGCGTGACATATTCGTACCAACATGTACTTAGTGATTTTTTTCCGATATTACTAGGTGGTATCGCCTTTAACAGTGAAACGGTGGACTCTGGGAATTAATTGAACTGATTCTGGACTGTGACCTTGTAAATGCGATAAATGAGCCAATTGGGCTCCAAGGAATAACATTCTTCTTAATTCGACATGATTGCTGGAATTCAGCGAGTACACTAGGCTCTGTGGTAGTGCTTTATTTAAAAATTTAGATAAATAAGTCATTTTTTACTGTGGGACCAATGCCAGCCGTTATTTCGCACTGAAGAAATAGAGACAGTTTAAAAAAGAACATTTCATTGACTTTCTACCGGTGTCAATCCGTTTGAGTTAGAACGATTGCGTCACATAATTGTACCAACATGTACTTAGTAATTTTTTTCCGATATTACTAGGTTGCATTGCTTTTAACAGTGAAACGTTTGACTGTGGAACTTAATTGAACTGATTCTGGACTGTGACCTTGTAAATGTGATAAATGAGCCAGTTTGACTACAAGAAATAACATTCTTCTTAATTTGACATGATTGCTGGAACTCAGCGATTACACTGGGCGCTGTGGTAGATTTTTATTAAAAAATTAGGATAAATAAGTCATTTTTTACTGTGGGACCAATCCTAGCCGTTAGTTCGCGCTGAAGAAATAGATACAGTTTCAAAAACTACATTTCATTGACTTTCTACCGGTGTCAATCCGTTTGAGTTAGAACAGTTGCGTCACACATTCGTACCAACATGTATTTAGTGAATTTTCTCCGATATTACTAGGTTGCATCGTTTTTAACGGTGAAACGTTTGACTGTGGGACTTAATTGAACTGATTTTTGACTTTGACCTTATAAATGTGATAAATGAGCCAGTTTGACTACAAGAAATAGTATTCTTCCTAATTTGACATGATTGCTGGAGCTCAGCGATTACACTGGGCACTGTGGTAACTCTTTGTTAAAAAATTAAGATAAATAAGTCATCTTTTACTGTGGGACCAATCCTAGCCGTTAGTTCGCGCTGAAGAAATAGAGACAGTTTCAAAAACTACATTTCATTGACTTTCTACCGTGTCAATCCGTTTGAGTCACAACGGTTGCGTCACATAGTCGTACCAACATGTATTTAGTGATTTTCTTCCAATTTTACTAAGTTGTATTGCTTATAACAGTGAAACGATTGACTGTGGGAATTAATTGAACTGACTCTGTACTATGTCCTTATAAATGTGATAGATGAGCCAATTGGTCTCCAAGGAATAACTTTCTTCTTAATTTGACGTGATGGCTGGAATTCAGCGATTACATTAGGATCTGTGGTAGCGCTTTATTTAAAAATTTAGAAAAATAAGTCTTTTCTTACTGTTAGACCAATCCTGGCCGTTAGCATGCCCTGAATAAATAGGAACAGTTTCAAAGACTACATTTCATTGACTTTATAGCGGTATAAATCCGTTTGAGTTACAACGGTTGCGTCACATATTCGTACCAACATGTCTTAAGTGACTTTCTTCCGATATTTCTAAATTGTATTGCTTTTAACAGTGAAACGATTGACTTTGGGAATTAATTAAACTGATTCTGGAATGTGACCTTATAAATGTGATAAATGAGCCAATTGGTCTCCAAGGAATAACATTCTTCTTAATTTGACATGGTTGCTGGAATTCAGCGATTACATTAGGCTCTGTGGTAGCGCTTTATTTAAAAATTTGGATAAATAAGTCTTTTCTTACTGTGGGTCCAATCCTGGCCGTTAGTACGCGCTGAATAAAGAGTAACTGTTCCAAAGACTATATTTCTTTGACTTTCTGGCGGTATAAATCCGTTTGAGTTATAACGGTTGCGTCACATATTCGTACCAACATGTATTTAAGGATATTACTCGGATATTACCAGATTGCATCGCTTTTAATAGTGAAACGTTTGACTGTGGGACTTAATTGAACTGATTTTGGACTTTGATCTTATAAATCTGATAAATGAGCCAGTTTGACTACAAGAAATAACATTCTTCTTAATTTGACATGATTGCTGGAACTCAGCGATTACACTGGGCGCTGTGGCAGTGCTTTATTAAAAAATTTAATAAAAAATTCATTTTTTACTGTGGGACCAATCCTAGGCGTTATCGCGCGCTGAAGAAATAGCGACAGTTTCAAAAACTACATCTCATTGACTTTACAACGGTATCAATTCGTTTGAGTTACAACGGTTGCGCCACATATTCGTCCCCACATGTATTTAGCGATAGTATTCGGATATTAATAGGTTGCATCGCTTTTATCAGTAAAACGTTTGACTGTGGGACTTAATTGAACTGATTTTTGACTTTGACCTAATAAATGTGATTAATGAGCCAGTTTGACTACAAGAAGTATCATTCTTCTTAATTTGACTTGATTGCTGGAACTCAGCTATTGCATTGGGCGCTGTGGTAGAGTTTTACTTAAAATTTAAGTTAAATAAGTGATTTTTTACTGAGGGACCAATCCCAACCGTTAGTTCGCGCTGAAGAAATAGAGACAGTTTCAAGAACTAAATTTCATTGACTTTCTAACGGTGTCAATCCGTTTGAGTTAGAACGGTTGCGTCACATATTCGTACCAACATGTATTTAGTGATTTTTTTCCGATATTACTAAGTTGTATCGCTTTAAACAGTGAAACGATTGACTCTAGGACTTAATTGAACTGATTTTGGACTTTGACCTGATAAATGTGATAAATGAGCCAGTTTAACTACAAGAAATAACATTCTTCTTAATTTGACATGATTGCTGGAACTCAGCGATTACACTGGGCGCTGTGGCAGCGCTTTATTAAAAATTTAAATAAAAAAGTCATTTTTTACTGTGGGACCAATCCTAGGCGTTATAGCGCCCTGAAGAAATAGCGACAGTTTCAAAAACTACATCTCATTGACTTTCTAACGGTATCAATCCGCTTGAGTTAAAACGGTTGCGCCACATATTCGTCCCCACATATATTTAGCGATAGTATTTGGATATTACTAGGTTGCATCACTTTAAACAGTGAAACGTTTGACTGTGGGACTTAATTGAACTGATTTTGGACTTTGACCTTAAAAATGTGATAAATGAGCCAGTTTGAATACAAGAAGTAACATTCTTCTTAATTTGACTTGATTGCTGGAACTCAGCGATTGCACTGGGCGTTGTGGAAGAGTTTTATTTAAAAATTAAGTTAAATAAGTCATTTTTTACTGTGGAACCAATCCCAGCCGTTAGTTTGCGCTGAAGAAATATAGACAGTTTCAAAAAGTACATTTCATTGACTTTCTATCGGTCTCAATCCGTTTGAGTTAGAACGATTGCGTCACATATTCGTACCAGCATGTACTTAGCGATATTTTTCTGATATTACTAGGTTGCGTCGCCTTTAACATTGAAACGATTGACTGTGGGACTCAAATGAACAAACTTTGGACTGTCGCCTGATAAATGTTATAAATAAGCCAGTTTGACTACAAGAAATATCATTCTTCTTAATTCGACATGATTGCTGGAATTCAGCGAGTACACTAGGCTCTGTGGTAGTGCTTTATTTAAAAATTTAGATAAATAAGTCATTTTTTACTGTGGGACCAATCCCGGCCGTTAGTTCGCGCTGAAGAAATAGAGACAGTTTCAAAAAGTACATTTCATTGACTTTCTACCGGTGTCAATTCGTTTAAGTTAGAACGATTGCGTCACATATTCGTACCAACAAGTTTTTAGCGATAGTACTCAGATATTACTAGGTTGCATCGCTTATAACAGTGAAACGTTTGACTGTGGGACTTAATTGAACTGATTTTGGACTTTGACTTTATAAATGTGAGAAATGAGCCAGTTTGACTACAAGAAATAACATTCTTCTTAATTTGACATGATTGCTGGAACTCAGAGATTACCCTGGGCGCTGTGGCAGCGCTTTATTAAAAATTTAAATAAAAAAGTCATTTTTTTCTGTGGGACCAATCCTAGGCGTTATCGCGCGCTGAAGAAATAGAGACAGTTTCAAAAAGTACATTTCATTGACTTTCCAACGGTATCAATTCGTTTAAGTTACAACGGTTGCGCCACATATTCGTACCAACATGTACTTAGTAATTTTTTTCCGATATTACTAAGTTGTACCGCTTTTAACAGTGAAACGACTGACTGTGGAAATTAATTGAACTGACTCTGTACTATGTCCTTATAAATGTGATAGATGATCCAATTGGTCTCCAAGGAATAACATTCTTCTTAATTTGACATGATTGCTGGAACTCAGCGATTACATTAGGCTCTGTGGTAGCGCTTTATTTAAAAATTTGGATAAATAAGTCTTTTCTTACTGTGGGACCAATCCTGGCCGTTAGTACGCGCTGAATAAAGAGTAACTGTTCCAAAGACTATATTTCATTGACTTTCTGGCGGTATAAATCCGTTTGAGTTATAACGGTTGCGTCACATATTCGTACCAACATGTATTTAAGGATAGTACTCGGATATTACTAGGTTGCATCGCTTTTAACAGTGAAACGTTTGACTGTGGGACTTAATTGAACTGATTTTGGACTTTGATCTTATAAATCTGATAAATGAGCCAGTTTGACTACAAGAAATAACATTCTTCTTAATTTGACATGATTGCTGGAACTCAGCGATTACACTGGGCGCTGTGGCAGCGCTTTATTAAAAAATTTAATAAAAAATTCATTTTTTACTGTGGGACCAATCCTAGGCCTTATCGCGCGCTGAAGAAATAGCGACAGTTTCAAAAACTACATCTCATTGACTTTACAACGGTTTCAATTCGTTTGAGTTACAACGGTTGCGCCACATATTCGTCCCCACATGTATTTAGCGATAGTATTCGGATATTAATAGGTTGCATCGCTTTTATCAGTGAAACGTTTGACTGTGGGACTTAATTGAACTGATTTTTGACTTTGACCTAATAAATGTGATAAATGAGCCAGTTTGACTACAAGAAGTAACATTCTTCTTAATTTGACTTGATTGCTGGAACTCAGCTATTGCATTGGGCGCTGTGGTAGAGTTTTACTTAAAATTTAAGTTAAATAAGTGATTTTTTACTGAGGGACCAATCCCTACCGTTAGTTCGCGCTGAAGAAATAGAGACAGTTTCAAAAACTAAATTTCATTGACTTTCTAACGGTGTCAATCCGTTTGAGTTAGAACGGTTGCGTCACATATTCGTACCAACATGTATTTAGTGATTTTTTTCATATATTACTAAGTTGTATCGATTTAAACAGTGAAACGATTGACTCTGGGACTTAATTGAACTGATTTTGGACTTTGACCTGATAAATGTGATAAATGAGCCAGTTTAACTACAAGAAATAACATTCTTCTTAATTTGACATGATTGCTGGAACTCAGCGATTACACTGGGCGCTGTGGCAGCGCTTTATTAAAAATTTAAATAAAAAAGTCATTTTTTACTGTGGGACCAATCTAGGCGTTATAGCGCCCTGAAGAAATAGCGACAGTTTCAAAAACTACATGTCATTGACTTTCTAACGGTATCAATCCGCTTGAGTTAAAACGGTTGCGCCACATATTCGTCCCCACATGTATTTAGCGATAGTATTTGGATATTACTAGGTTGCATCGCTTTAAACAGTGAAACGTTTGACTGTGGGACTTAATTGAACTGATTTTGGACTTTGACCTTATAAATGTGATAAATGAGCCAGTTTGAATACAAGAATTAAGATTCTTTTTAATTTGACTTGATTGCTGGAACTCAGCGATTGCACTGGGCGTTGTGGAAGAGTTTTATTTAAAAATTAAGTTAAATAAGTCATTTTTTACTGTGGAACCAATCCCAGCCGTTAGTTTGCGCTGAAGAAATATAGACAGTTTCAAAAAGTACATTTCATTGACTTTCTATCGGTCTCAATCCGTTTGAGTTAGAACGATTGCGTCACATATTCGTACCAGCATGTACTTAGCGATATTTTTCTGATATTACTAGGTTGCGTCGCCTTTAACATTGAAACGATTGACTGTGGGACTCAAATGAACAAACTTTGGACTGTCGCCTGATAAATGTTATAAATAAGCCAGTTTGACTACAAGAAATATCATTCTTCTTAATTCGACATGATTGCTGGAATTCAGCGAGTACACTAGGCTCTGTGGTAGCGCTTTATTTAAAAATTTGGATAAATAAGTCTTTTCTTACTGTGGGACCAATCCTGGCCGTTAGTACGCGCTGAATAAAGAGTAACTGTTCCAAAGACTATATTTCATTGACTTTCTGGCGGTATAAATCCGTTTGAGTTATAACGGTTGCGTCACATATTCGTACCAACATGTATTTAAGGATAGTACTCGGATATTACTAGGTTGCATCGCTTTTAACAGTGAAACGTTTGACTGTGGGACTTAATTGAACTGATTTTGGACTTTGATCTTATAAATCTGATAAATGAGCCAGTTTGACTACAAGAAATAACATTCTTCTTAATTTGACATGATTGCTGGAACTCAGCGATTACACTGGGCGCTGTGGCAGCGCTTTATTAAAAAATTTAATAAAAAATTCATTTTTTACTGTGGGACCAATCCTAGGCGTTATCGCGCGCTGAAGAAATAGCGACAGTTTCAAAAACTACATCTCATTGACTTTACAACGGTTTCAATTCGTTTGAGTTACAACGGTTGCGCCACATATTCGTCCCCACATGTATTTAGCGATAGTATTCGGATATTAATAGGTTGCATCGCTTTTATCAGTGAAACGTTTGACTGTGGGACTTAATTGAACTGATTTTTGACTTTGACCTAATAAATGTGATAAATGAGCCAGTTTGACTACAAGAAGTAACATTCTTCTTAATTTGACTTGATTGCTGGAACTCAGCTATTGCATTGGGCGCTGTGGTAGAGTTTTACTTAAAATTTAAGTTAAATAAGTGATTTTTTACTGAGGGACCAATCCCTACCGTTAGTTCGCGCTGAAGAAATAGAGACAGTTTCAAAAACTAAATTTCATTGACTTTCTAACGGTGTCAATCCGTTTGAGTTAGAACGGTTGCGTCACATATTCGTACCAACATGTATTTAGTGATTTTTTTCATATATTACTAAGTTGTATCGATTTAAACAGTGAAACGATTGACTCTGGGACTTAATTGAACTGATTTTGGACTTTGACCTGATAAATGTGATAAATGAGCCAGTTTAACTACAAGAAATAACATTCTTCTTAATTTGACATGATTGCTGGAACTCAGCGATTACACTGGGCGCTGTGGCAGCGCTTTATTAAAAATTTAAATAAAAAAGTCATTTTTTACTGTGGGACCAATCTAGGCGTTATAGCGCCCTGAAGAAATAGCGACAGTTTCAAAAACTACATGTCATTGACTTTCTAACGGTATCAATCCGCTTGAGTTAAAACGGTTGCGCCACATATTCGTCCCCACATGTATTTAGCGATAGTATTTGGATATTACTAGGTTGCATCGCTTTAAACAGTGAAACGTTTGACTGTGGGACTTAATTGAACTGATTTTGGACTTTGACCTTATAAATGTGATAAATGAGCCAGTTTGAATACAAGAATTAAGATTCTTTTTAATTTGACTTGATTGCTGGAACTCAGCGATTGCACTGGGCGTTGTGGAAGAGTTTTATTTAAAAATTAAGTTAAATAAGTCATTTTTTACTGTGGAACCAATCCCAGCCGTTAGTTTGCGCTGAAGAAATATAGACAGTTTCAAAAAGTACATTTCATTGACTTTCTATCGGTCTCAATCCGTTTGAGTTAGAACGATTGCGTCACATATTCGTACCAGCATGTACTTAGCGATATTTTTCTGATATTACTAGGTTGCGTCGCCTTTAACATTGAAACGATTGACTGTGGGACTCAAATGAACAAACTTTGGACTGTCGCCTGATAAATGTTATAAATAAGCCAGTTTGACTACAAGAAATATCATTCTTCTTAATTCGACATGATTGCTGGAATTCAGCGAGTACACTAGGCTCTGTGGTAGTGCTTTATTTAAAAATTTAGATAAATAAGTCATTTTTTACTGTGGGACCAATCCCGGCCGTTAGTTCGCGCTGAAGAAATAGAGACAGTTTCAAAAAGTACATTTCATTGACTTTCTACCGGTGTCAATTCGTTTAAGTTAGAACGATTGCGTCACATATTCGTACCAACAAGTTTTTAGCGATAGTACTCAGATATTACTAGGTTGCATCGCTTATAACAGTGAAACGTTTGACTGTGGGACTTAATTGAACTGATTTTGGACTTTGACTTTATAAATGTGAGAAATGAGCCAGTTTGACTACAAGAAATAACATTCTTCTTAATTTGACATGATTGCTGGAACTCAGAGATTACCCTGGGCGCTGTGGCAGCGCTTTATTAAAAATTTAAATAAAAAAGTCATTTTTTACTGTTGGACCAATCCTAGCTGTTAGTTCGCGCTGACGAAATAGCGAAAGTTTCAAGAACTACATTTTATTGACTTACTAACGGTGTCAATCCGTTTGAGTTACAACGGTTGCGTCACATATTCGTACCAACATGTATTAAGTGATTTTCTTCCGATATTTCTAAGTTGTATTGCTTTTAACAATAAAACGATTGACTGTGGGAATTAATTGAACTGATTCTGGAATGTGACCTTATAAATGTGATAAATGAGCCAATTGGTCTCCAAGGAATAACATTCTTCTTAATTTGACATGGTTGCTGGAATTCAGCGATTACATTAGGCTCTGTGGTAGCGCTTTATTTAAAAATTTGGATAAATAAGTCTTTTCTTACTGTGGGACCAATCCTGGCCGTTAGTACGCGCTGAATAAAGAGTAACTGTTCCAAAGACTATATTTCATTGACTTTCTGGCGGTATAAATCCGTTTGAGTTATAACGGTTGCGTCACATATTCGTATCAACATGTATTTAAGGATAGTACTCGGATATTACTAGGTTGCATCGCTTTTAACAGTGAAACGTTTGACTGTGGGACTTAATTGAACTGATTTTGGACTTTGATCTTATAAATCTGATAAATGAGCCAGTTTGACTACAAGAAATAACATTCTTCTTAATTTGACATGATTGCTGGAACTCAGCGATTACACTGGGCGCTGTGGCAGCGCTTTATTAAAAAATTTAATAAAAAATTCATTTTTTACTGTGGGACCAATCCTAGGCGTTATCGCGCGCTGAAGAAATAGCGACAGTTTCAAAAACTACATCTCATTGACTTTACAACGGTTTCAATTCGTTTGAGTTACAACGGTTGCGCCACATATTCGTCCCAACATGTATTTAGCGATAGTATTCGGATATTAATAGGTTGCATCGCTTTTATCAGTGAAACGTTTGACTGTGGGACTTAATTGAACTGATTTTTGACTTTGACCTAATAAATGTGATAAATGAGCCAGTTTGACTACAAGAAGTAACATTCTTCTTAATTTGACTTGATTGCTGGAACTCAGCTATTGCATTGGGCGCTGTGGTAGAGTTTTACTTAAAATTTAAGTTAAATAAGTGATTTTTTACTGAGGGACCAATCCCTACCGTTAGTTCGCGCTGAAGAAATAGAGACAGTTTCAAAAACTAAATTTCATTGACTTTCTAACGGTGTCAATCCGTTTGAGTTAGAACGGTTGCGTCACATATTCGTACCAGCATGTACTTAGCGATATTTTTCTGATATTACTAGGTTGCGTCGCCTTTAACATTGAAACGATTGACTGTGGGACTCAATTGAACAAACTTTGGACTGTGGCCTGATAAATGTTATAAATAAGCCAGTTTGACTACAAGAAATATCATTCTTCTTAATTCGACATGATTGCTGGAATTCAGCGAGTACACTAGGCTCTGTGGTAGTGCTTTATTTAAAAATTTAGATAAATAAGTCATTTTTTACTGTGGGACCAATCCCGGCCGTTAGTTCGCGCTGAAGAAATAGAGACAGTTTCAAAAAGTACATTTCATTGACTTTCTACCGGTGTCAATTCGTTTAAGTTAGAACGATTGCGTCACATATTCGTACCAACAAGTTTTTAGCGATAGTACTCAGATATTACTAGGTTGCATCGCTTTTAACAGTGAAACGTTTGACTGTGGGACTTAATTGAACTGATTTTGGACTTTGACTTTATAAATGTGAGAAATGAGCCAGTTTGACTACAAGAAATAACATTCTTCTTAATTTGACATGATTGCCGGAACTCAGCGATTACACTGGGCGCTGTGGTAGCACTTTATTTAAAAATTTAAATAAAAAAGTCATTTTTTACTGTGGGACCAATCCTAGCCGTTATCGCGCTCTGAAGAAATAGCGACAGTTTCAAGAACTACATTTCATTGATTTACTAACAGTGTCAATCCGTTTGAGTTACAACGGTTGCGTCACATATTCGTACCAACATGTATTTAGTGATTTTCTTCCGATATGACTAAGTTGCATCGCTTTTAACAGTGAAACGATTGACTGTGGGACTTAATTGAACTAACTTTGGACTGTGACCTGATAAATATTATAAATGAGCCAGTTTGACTACAAGAAATAACATTCTTCTTAATTTGACAAGATTGCTAGAACTCAGCGATTACACTGGGCGCTGTGGTAGAACTTTATTAAAAAATTAGGATAAATAAGTCATTTTTTACTGTGGGACTAATCCTAGCCGTTAGTTCGCGCTGACGAAATAGCGAAAGTTTCAAGAACTACATTTCATTGACTTACTAACGGTGTCAATCCGTTTGAGTTACAACGGTTGCGTCACATATTCGTACCAACATGTATTAAGTGATTTTCTTCCGATATTTCTAAGTTGTATTGCTTTTAACTGTGAAACGATTGACTGTGGATCTTAATTGAACTAACTTGGGAGTGTGACGTTATAAATGTGATAAGCGAGGCAACTGGACCAAAGAAATAACATTCTTCTTAATTTGACATGATTGCCGGAACTCAGCGATTACACTGGGCGCTGTGGTAGCACTTCATTTAAAAATTTAAATAAAAAAGTCATTTTTTACTGTGGGACCAATTCTAGGCGTTAGTTTGCGCTGACGAAATAGCGAAAGTTTCAAGAACTACATTTCATTGACCTACTAACGGTGTCAATCCGTTTGAGTTACAACTGGTGCGTCACATATTCGTACCAACATGTATTAAGTGATTTTCTTCCGATATTTCTAAGTTGTATTGCTTTTAACAGTGAAACGATTGACTGTGGAACTTAATTGAACTAACTTGGGAGTGTGACGTTATAAATGTGATAAGCAAGCCAACAGGACCCAAGAAATAACATTCTTCTTAATTTGACATGATTGCCGGAACTCAGCGATTACACTGGCCGCTGTGGTAGCACTTTATTAAAAAATTTAAATAAAAAAGTCATTTTTTACTGTGGGACCCATCCTACCTGTTATCGCGCGCTGAAGAAAAAGCGACAGTTTCAAAAACTACATTTCATTGACTTCCTAACGGTATCAATCCGCTTGAGTTACAACGGTTGCGCCACATATTCGTCCCCACATGTATTTAGCTATAGTATTTGGATATTACTAGGTTGCATCGCTTTAAACAGCGAAACGTTTGACTGTGGGACTTAATTGATCTGATTTTGGACTTTGACCTTATAAATGTGATAAATGAGCCAGTTTGATTACAAGAAGTAACATTCTTCTTAATTTGACTTGATTGCAGGAACTCAGCGATTGCACTGGGCGTTGTGGTAGAGTTTTATTTAAAAATTAAGTTAAATAAGTCATTTTTTAATGTGGGACCAATCCCAGCCGTTAGTTCGCGCTGAAGAAATAGAGACAGATTCAAAAAGTAAATTTCATTGACTTTCTACCGGTGTCAATCCGTTTGAGTTAGAACGATTGCGTCACATATTCGTACCAACATGTACTTAGTGATTTTTTTTCCGATATTACTAAGTGGTATCGCTTTTAACAGTGAGACGATTGACTCTGGGAATTAATTGAACTGATTCTGGACTGTGACCTTGTAAATGCGATAAATGAGCCAATAGGGCTCCAAGGAATAACATTCTTCTTAATTCGACATGATTGCTGGAATTCAGCGAATACACTAGGCTCTGTGGTAGTGCTTTATTTAAAAATTTAGATAAGTAAGTCATTTTTTACTGTGGGACCAATCCCAGCCGTTAGTTCGCGCTGAAGAAATAGAGACAGTTTCAAAAAGTACATTTCATTGACTTTCTACCGGTGTCAATCCGTTTGAGTTAGAACGATTGCGTCACATAATTGTACCAACATGTACTTAGTAATTTTTTTCCGATATTACTAGGTTGCATCGCTTTTAACAGTGAAACGTTTGACTGTGGGACTTAATTGAACTGATTTTTGACTTTGACCTAATAAATGTGATAAATGAGCCAGTTTGACTACAAGAAATAACATTCTTCTTAATTTGACATGATTGCTGGAACTCAGCGATTACACTGGGCGCTGTGGCAGCGCTTTATTAAAAAATTTAATAAAAAATTCATTTTTTACTGTGGGACCAATCCTAGGCGTTATCGCGCGCTGAAGAAATAGCGACAGTTTCAAAAACTACACTTCATTGACTTTACAGCGGTATCAATTCGTTTGAGTTACAACGGTTGCGCCACATATTCGTCCCAACATGTATTTAGCGATAGTATTCGGATATTACTAGGTTGCTTCGCTTTTATCAGTGAAACGTTTGACTGCGGGACTTAATTGAACTGATTTTTGACTTTGACCTAATAAATGTGATAAATGAGCCAGTTTGACTACAAGAAGTAACATTCTTCCTAATTTGACTTAATTGCTGGAACTCAGCTATTGCAATGGGCGCTGTGGTAGAGATTTACTTAAAAATTAAGTTAAATAAGTGATTTTTTACTGAGGAACCAATCCCAACCGTTAGTTCGCGCTGAAGAAATAGAGACAGTTTCAAAAACTAAATTTCATTGAATTTCTAACGGTGTCAATCCGTTTGAGTTAGAACGGTTGCGTCACATATTCGTACCAACATGTATTTAGTGATTTTTCTCCGATATTACTAGGTTGCATCGATTTTAACGGTGACACGTTTGACTGTGGGACTTAATTAAACTGATTTTGGACTTTGACCTTATAAATGTGATAAATGAGCCAGTTTGACTACAAGAAATAGCATTCTTCCTAATTTGACATGATTGCTGGAACTCAGCGATTACACTGGGCGCTGTGGCAGCGCTTTATTAAAAAATTTAATAAAAAATTCATTTTTTACTGTGGGACCAATCCTAGGCGTTATCGCGCGCTGAAGAAATAGCGACAGTTTCAAAAACTACATTTCATTGACTTTACAGCGGTATCAATTCGTTTGAGTTACAACGGTTGCGTCACATATTCGTACCAACATGTATTTAGTGATTTTCTTCCAATTTTACTAAGTTGTATTGCTTATAACAGTGAAACGATTGACTGTGGGAATTAATTGAACTGACTCTGTACTATGTCCTTATAAATGTGATAGATGAGCCAATTGGTCTCCAAGGAGTAACTTTCTTCTTTATTTGACGTGATGGCTGGAATTCAGCGATTACATTAGGATCTGTGGTAGCGCTTTATTTAAAAATTTAGAAAAAAAAGGCTTTTCTTACTGTTTGACCAATCCGGGCCGTTAGCATGCCCTGAATAAATAGGAACAGTTTCAAAGGCTACATTTCATTGACTTTCTGGCGGTATAAATCCGTTTGAGTTACAACGGTTGCGTCACATATTCGTACCAACATGTACTTAGTGATTTTTTTCCGATATTACTAAGTTGTATCGCTTTAAACAGTGAAATGATTGACTCTGGGACTTAATTGAACTGATTTTGGAATTTGACCTTATAAATGTGATAAATGAGCCAGTTTGACTACAAGAATAACATTCTTCTTAATTTGACATGATTGCTGGAACTCAGCGATTACACTGGGCGCTGTGGCAGCGCTTTATTAGAAAATTTAAAAGAAAAGTCATTTTTTACAGTGGGACCAATCCTAGGCGTTATCGCGCGCTGAAGAAATAGCGACAGTTTCAAAAACTACATCTCATTGACTTTACAACGGTATCAAATCGTTTGAGTTACAACGGTTGCGCCACATATTCGTCCCCACATGTATTTAGCGATAGTATTCGGATATTACTAGATTGCATCGCTTTTATCAGTGAAACATTTGACTGTGGGACTTAATTGAACTGATTTTTGACTTTGACCTTGTAAATGTGATAAATGAGCCAGTTTGACTACAAGAAATAACATTCTTCCTAATTTGACTTGATTGCTGGAACTCAGCTATTGCAATGGGCGCTGTGGTAGAGTTTTACTTAAAAATTTGGATAAATAAGTCTTTTCTTACTGTGAGACCAATCCTGGCCGTTAGCACGCGCCGAATAAAGAGGAACTGTTTTAAAAACTACATTTCATTGACTTTCTACGGTGTCAATCCGGTTGAGTTACAACGGTTGCGTCACATATTCGTACCAGCATGTATTTAGTAATTTTCTTCCAATTTTACTAAGTTGTATTGCTCATAACAGTGAAACGATTGACTGTGGGAATTAATTGAACTGACTCTGTACTATGTCCTTATAGATGTGATAGATGAGCCAATTGGTCTCCAAGGAATAACTTTCGTCTTAATTTGACGTGATGGCTGGAATTCAGCGATTACATTAGGATCTGTGGTAGCGCTTTAATTAAAAATTTAGAAAAATAAGTCTTTTCTTTCTGTTAGACCAATCCTGGCCGTTAGCATGCCCTGAATAAATAGGAACAGTTTCAAAGACTACATTTCATTGACTTTATAGCGGTATAAATCCGTTTGAGTTACAGCGGTTGCCTCACAAATTCGTACAAACATGTATTTAGCGATAGTATTCGGATAATACTAGGTTGCATCGTTTTTAACAGTGAAACGGTTGACTGTGGGACTTAATTGAACTGATTTTGGACTTTGATCTTATAAATATGATAAATGAGCCAGTTTGACTACAAGAAATAACATTCTTCTTAATTTGACATGATTGCTGGAACTCAGCGATTACACTGGGCACTGTGGTAGCACTTTATTGAAAAATTAGGATAAATAAGTCATTTTTTACTGTGGGACCAATCCTAGTTGTTAGTTCGCGCTGACGAAATAGCGAACGTTTTAAGAACTACATTTCATTGACTTACTAACGGTGTCAATCCGTTTGAGTTACAACGGTTGCGTCACATATTCGTACCAACATGTATTAAGTGATTTTTTTCCGATATTTCTAAGTTGTATTGCTTTTAACAGTGAAACGATTGACTTTGGGAATTAATTGAACTGATTCTGCAATGTGACCTTATAAATGTGATAAATGAACCAATTGGTCTCCAAGGAATAACATTCTTCTAAATTTGACATGGTTGCTGGAATTCAGCGATTACATTAGTCTCTGTGGTAGCGCTTTATTTAAAAATTTGGATAAATAAGTCTTTTCTTACTGTAGGACCAATCCTGGCTGTTATTACGCGCTGAATAAAGAGTAACTGTTTCAAGGACTATATTTCATTGACTTTCTGGCGGTATAAATCCGTTTGAGTTACAACGGTTGCGTCACATATTCGTACCAACATGTATTAAGTGATTTTCTTCCGATATTTCTAAGTTGTATTGCTTTTAACAGTGAAACGATTGACTTTGGGAATTAATTGAACTGATTCTGGAATGTGACCTTATAAATGTGATAAATGAACCAATTGGTCTCCAAGGAATAACATTCTTCTTAATTTGACATGGTTGCTGGAATTCAGCGATTACATTAGTCTTTGTGGTAGCGCTTTATTTAAAAATTTGGATAAATAAGTCTTTTCTTACTGTGGGACCAATCCTGGCTGTTAGTACGCGCTGAATAAAGAGTAACTGTTCCAAGGACTATATTTCATTGACTTTCTAGCGGTTTAAATCCGTTTGAGTTACAACGGTTGCGTCACATATTCGTACCAACATGTATTTAGTGATTTTTTTCCGATATTACTAAGTTGTATCGCTTTAAACAGTGAAACAGTTCACTTTGGGACTTAATTGAACTGATTTTGGTATTTGACCTTATAAATGTGATAAATGAGCCAGTTTGACTACAAGAAGTAACATTCTTCATAATTTGACATGATTGCTGGAACTCAGCGATTCAACTGGGCGCTGTGGTAGCACTTTATTAAAAAATTAAGATAAATAAGTTATTTCTTACTGTGGGACCAATCCTGGCAGTTAGCACGCGCTGAATAAAGAGGAACTGTTCCAAAGACTACATTTCATTGACTTTCTAGCGGTATAAGTCCGAATGAGTTACAACGGTTGCAACACATATTCGTACCAACATGTATTTAGTGATTTTTTCCAATGTGACTAAGTTGCATCGCTTTTAACAGTGAAACGATTGACTGTGGGCCCTAATTGAACTGATTCTGGACTGTGACCTTGTAAATGCGTTACATGAGCCAGTTGGACTCCAAGGAATACCATTCTTCTTAATTCGACATGATTACTGGAATTCAGCTAGTACACTAGGCTCTGTGGTAGTGCTTTATTAAAAAATTTAGATAAATAAGTCTTTTTTTACTGTGGGACCAATCCTGGCTGTTAGCACGCGCTGAAGAAATAGAGACGGCTTCAAAAACTACATTTCAATGACTTTCTAACGGTGTTACTCCGTTGGTGTTACAACGGTTGCGTCACATATTCGTACCAACATGTATTTAGTGATTTTTTTCCGATGTGACTAAGTTGCATTGCCTTTAACAGTGAAACGATTGACTGTGGGACTTAATTGAAATGATTCTGGAGTGTGACCTTGTTAATGCCATAAATGAGACAATTGTACTCCAAAGAATACCATTCTTCTTAATTCGACATGATTGCTGGAATACAACGAGTACACTAGGCTCTGTGGTAGTGCTTTATTTAAAAATTTAGATAAATAAGTCTTTTTTTACTGTGAGACTAATCCTGGCCGTTGGCACGCGCTGAAGAAATAGAGACATTCTCACAAACTACATTTCATCGACTTCTTCTCTGTATCAATCCGTTTGAGTTACAACGGTTGCGTCACACATTCGTACCAACATGTATTTAGCGATAGTATTCTGATATTACTAGGTTGCATGGCCTTTAACAGCGACACGATTGACTGTGGCACTTAATTGAACTAACTTTGGACTGTGACCTGATAAATGTTATAAATGAGCCAGTTTGACTACAAGAAATAACATTCTTCATAATTTGACATGATTTCTGGAACTCAGCGATTCAACTGGGCGCTGTGGTAGCACTTTATTAAAAAATTAAGATAAATAAGTCATTTTTTACTGTGGGACAAATCCTAGCCGTTAGTTCGCGCTGAAGAAATAGAGAAAGATTCAAGAACTACATTTCATTGACTTTCTAACGGTGTTAATCCGTTTGAGTTACAACGGTTGCGTCACATATTCGTACCAACATGTATTTAGCGATAGTGTTCTGATATTACTAGGTTGCATAGCCTTTAACAGTAAAACAATTGACTGTGGCACTTAATTGAACTAACTTTGGACTGTGACCTTATAAATGTGATAAATGAGCCAGTTTGACTACAAGAAGTAACATTCTTCTTAATTTGACTTGATTGCTGGAACTCGCTGTGGTAGAGTTTTATATAAAAATTAACTTGAATAAATCATTTTTTACTGTGGGACCAATACCAGCCATTAGTTCGCGCTGAAGAAATAGAGACAGTTTCAAAAACTACATTTCATTGACTTTCTAACAGTGTTAATCCGTTTCAGTTGCAACAGTTGCGTCACATATTCGCCCCACATGTATTTAGCGATAGTATTCGGATATTAGTAGGTTGCATCGCTTTTAAAAGTGAAACGGTTGACGGTGGGACTTAATTGAACTGATTCTGGACTGTGACCTTGTAAATGCGATAAATGAGCCAATTGGGATCCGAGGAATACCATTCTTCTTAATTCGACTTGATTGCTGGAAATCAGCGAGTACACTAGGCTCTGTGGTAGTGCTTTATTTAAAAATTTAGATAAATAAGTCTTTTTTTACTGTGGGACTAATCCAGGCCGTTAGCACACGCTGAAGAAATAGAGACATTCTCAAAAAATACATTTCGTCGAATTCTTGGCGGTATCAATCTGTTTGAGTTACAACGGTTGCGTCACATATTCGTACCAACATGTATTTAGCGATAGTATTCTGATATTAATAGGTTGCATCGCCTTTAACAGTGAAACGATTGACTGTGGGACTTAATTGAACTAACTCTGCAGTGTGACCTGATAAATGTTATCAATGAGCCAGTTTGACTAGAAGAAATAACATTCTTCTTAATTTGACTTGATTGCTGGAACTCAGCGATTGCACTGGGCGCTGTGGTAGAGTTTTATTTAAAAATTAAGTTAAATAAGTCATTTTTTATTGTGGGACCAAACCCAGCCATTTGTTCGCGCTGAAGAAATAGAAACAATTTCAAAAACTACTTTTCGTTGACTTTCTAACGGTGTCAATCCGTTTGAGTTACAACGGTTGTGTCACATATTCGCACCACATGTATTTAGCGATAGTATTCGGATATTACTAGGTTGCATCGCTTTTAAAATTGAAACGTTTGACTGTGGGACTTAATTGAACTGATTTTGGAGTTTGACCTTGTAAATGCGATAAATGAGCCAGTTTGACTACAAGAAGTAACATTCTTCTTAATTTCACTTGATTGCTGGAACTCAGCGATTGCACTGGGCACTGTGGTAGCGTTTTAATTAAAAATTAAGTTAAATAAGTCATTTTTCACTGTGGGAACAATCCCAGGCGTTAGTTCGCGCTGAAGAAATAGAGACAGTTTCAAAAACTACATTTCATTGACTTTCTAACAGTGTTAATCCGTTTCAGTTGCAACAGTTGCGTCACATATTCGCCCCACATGTATTTAGCGATAGTATTCGGATATTAGTAGGTTGCATCGCTTTTAAAAGTGAAACGTTTGACTGTGGGACTTAATTGAACTGATTTTGGAGTTAGACCTTGTAAATGTGATAAATGAGCCAGTTTGACTACAAGAAGTAACATTCTTCTTAATTTGACTTGATTGCTGGAACTCAGCGATTGCACTGGGCACTGTGGTAGCGTTTTATTTAAAAATTAAGTTAAATAAGTCATTTTCTACTGTGGGACCAATCCCAGCCGTTAGTTTGCGCTGAAGATATAGAGACAGTTTCAAAAACTACATTTCATTGGCTTTTTAACGGTGTTAATCCGTTTGAGTTACAACTGTTGCGTCATGTATTCGTACCAACATGTATTTAGCGATAGTGTTCTGATATTACTAGGTTGCATAGCCTTTAACAGTAAAACAATTGACTGTGGCACTTAATTGAACTAACTTTGGACTGTGACCTTATAAATGTGATAAATGAGCCAGTTTGACTACAAGAAGTAACATTCTTCTTAATTTGACTTGATTGCTGGAACTCAGCGATTGCGCTGGGCGCTGTGGTAGAGTTTTATGTAAAAATTAACTTGAATAAATCATTTTTTACTGTGGGACCAATACCAGCCATTAGTTCGCGCTGAAGAAATAGAGACAGTTTCAAAAACTACATTTCATTGACTTTCTAACAGTGTTAATCCGTTTCAGTTGCAACAGTTGCGTCACATATTCGCCCCACATGTATTTAGCGATAGTATTCGGATATTAGTAGGTTGCATCGCTTTTAAAAGTGAAACGGTTGACGGTGGGACTTAATTGAACTGATTCTGGACTGTGACCTTGTAAATGCGATAAATGAGCCAATTGGGATCCGAGGAATACCATTCTTCTTAATTCGACTTGATTGCTGGAAATCAGCGAGTACACTAGGCTCTGTGGTAGTGCTTTATTTAAAAATTTAGATAAATAAGTCTTTTTTTACTGTGGGACTAATCCAGGCCGTTAGCACACGCTGAAGAAATAGAGACATTCTCAAAAAATACATTTCGTCGAATTCTTGGCGGTATCAATCTGTTTGAGTTACAACGGTTGCGTCACATATTCGTACCAACATGTATTTAGCGATAGTATTCTGATATTAATAGGTTGCATCGCCTTTAACAGTGAAACGATTGACTGTGGGACTTAATTGAACTAACTCTGCAGTGTGACCTGATAAATGTTATCAATGAGCCAGTTTGACTAGAAGAAATAACATTCTTCTTAATTTGACTTGATTGCTGGAACTCAGCGATTGCACTGGGCGCTGTGGTAGAGTTTTATTTAAAAATTAAGTTAAATAAGTCATTTTTTATTGTGGGACCAAACCCAGCCATTTGTTCGCGCTGAAGAAATAGAAACAATTTCAAAAACTACTTTTCGTTGACTTTCTAACGGTGTCAATCCGTTTGAGTTACAACGGTTGTGTCACATATTCGCACCACATGTATTTAGCGATAGTATTCGGATATTACTAGGTTGCATCGCTTTTAAAACTGAAACGTTTGACTGTGGGACTTAATTGAACTGATTTTGGAGTTTGACCTTGTAAATGCGATAAATGAGCCAGTTTGACTACAAGAAGTAACATTCTTCTTAATTCCACTTGATTGCTGGAACTCAGCGATTGCACTGGGCACTGTGGTAGAGTTTTAATTAAAAATTAAGTTAAATAAGTCATTTTTCACTGTGGGAACAATCCCAGGCGTTAGTTCGCGCTGAAGAAATAGAGACAGTTTCAAAAACTACATTTCATTGACTTTCTAACAGTGTTAATCCGTTTCAGTTGCAACAGTTGCGTCACATATTCGCCCCACATGTATTTAGCGATAGTATTCGGATATTAGTAGGTTGCATCGCTTTTAAAAGTGAAACGTTTGACTGTGGGACTTAATTGAACTGATTTTGGAGTTTGACCTTGTAAATGCGATAAATGAGCCAGTTTGACTACAAGAAGTAACATTCTTCTTAATTTGACTTGATTGCTGGAACTCAGCGATTGCGCTGGGCACTGTGGTAGAGTTTTAATTAAAAATTAAGTTAAATAAGTCATTTTTCACTGTGGGAACAATTCCAGCCATTAGTTCGCGCTGAAGAAATAGAGACAGTTTCAAAAACTACATTTCATTGACTTTCTAACAGTGTTAATCCGTTTCAGTTGCAACAGTTGCGTCACATATTCGCCCCACATGTATTTAGCGATAGTATTCGGATATTAGTAGGTTGCATCGCTTTTAAAAGTGAAACGGTTGACGGTGGGACTTAATTGAACTGATTCTGGACTGTGACCTTGTAAATGCGATAAATGAGCCAATTGGGATCCGAGGAATACCATTCTTCTTAATTCGACTTGATTGCTGGAAATCAGCGAGTACACTAGGCTCTGTGGTAGTGCTTTATTTAAAAATTTAGATAAATAAGTCTTTTTTTACTGTGGGACTAATCCAGGCCGTTAGTTCGCGCTGAAGAAATAGAGACAGTTTCAAAAACTACATTTCATTGGCTTTTTAACGGTGTTAATCCGTTTGAGTTACAACGGTTGCGTCACATATTCGTACCAACATATATTTAGTGATTTTTTCCGATGTGACTAAGTTGCATCGCTTTTAACAGTGAAACGATTGACTGTGGGCCTTAATTGAACTGATTCTGGACTGTGACCTTGTAAATGCGTTAAATGAGCCAATTGGACTCCAAGGAATACCATTTTTCTTTATTCGACATGATTGCTGGAATGCAGAGAGTACACTAGGCTCTGTGGTAGTGCTTTATTTAAAAATTTAGAGAAATAAGTCTTTTTTTACTGTGGGACCAATCCTAGCCGTTATCGCGCGCTGAAGAAATAGCGACAGTTTCAAACACTACATTTCATTGACTTTCTAACGGTATCAATCCGTTTAATTTACAACTGTTGCGTCACATTTTCGTCCCCACATGTATTTAGCGATAGTATTCGGATATTACTAGGTTGCATCGCTTTTAACAGTGAAATATTTGACTGTGGGACTTAACTGAACTGATTTTGGACTTTGACCTTATAAATGTGATAAATGAGCCAATTTAACTACAAGAAGTAACATTCTTCTTAATTTGACTTGATTGCTGGAACTCAGCATTTACAGTAGGCACTGTGGTAACTCTTTGTTAAAAAATGAAGATAAATATGTCTGTTTTTACTGTGGGACCAATCCTAGCCGTTAGTTTGCGCTGAAGAATTAGAGACATTCTCAAAAACTAAATTTCATTGACTTTCTAACGGTGTCAATCCGTTTGTGTTACAACGGTTGCGTCACATATTCGTACCAACATGTATTTGGTAATTTTCTTCCAATTTTACTAAGTTGTATTGCTTTTAACAGTGAAACGAGTGACTGTGGGAATTAATAGAGCTGACTCTGAACTATGTCCTTATAAATGTGACAGATGAGCCAATTGGTCTCCAAGGAATAACTTTCTTCTTAATTTGACATGATGGCTGGAATTCAGCGATTACATTAAGCTCTGTGGTAGAGCTTTATTTAAAAATTTAGATAGATAAGTCTTTTCTTACTGTGGGACCAATCCTGGCCGTTAGCATGCGCTGAATAAATAGGAACAGTTTCAAAGACTAAATTTCATTGAATTTCTAGTGGTATAAATTTGTTTGAGTTACAACGGTTGAGACGCATATTCGTCCCCACATGTATTTAGCGATAGTATTTGGATATTACTAGGTTGCATCGCTTTTAACAGTGAAACGTTTGACTGTGGGACTTAATTGAACTGATTTTGGACTTTGACCTTATAAATGTGATAAATGAGCCAGTTTGACTACAAGAAGTAACATTCTTCTTAATTTGGCAAGATTGCTGGAACTCAGCGATTACACAGGGCGCTGTGGTAGCGCTTTATTCAAAAATTAAGATAAATAAGTCATTTTTCACTGTTGGACCAATCCTAGCCGTTAGTTCGCGCTGAAGAAATAGAGACATTCTCAGAAACTACATTTCATCGACTTCTTGGCCGTATCAATCCGTTTAATTTACAACGGTTGCGTCACATATTCGTACCAACATGTATTTAGTGATTTTTTTCCGATATTTCTAAAACTGAAACGTTTGACTGTGGGACTTAATTGAACTGATTTTGGAGTTTGACCTTGTAAATGCGATAAATGAGCCAGTTTGACTACAAGAAGTAACATTCTTCTTAATTTCACTTGATTGCTGGAACTCAGCGATTGCACTGGGCACTGTGGTAGCGTTTTAATTAAAAATTAAGTTAAATAAGTCATTTTTCACTGTGGGAACAATCCCAGGCGTTAGTTCGCGCTGAAGAAATAGAGACAGTTTCAAAAACTACATTTCATTGACATTCTAACAGTGTTAATCCGTTTCAGTTGCAACAGTTGCGTCACATATTCGCCCCACATGTATTTAGCGATAGTATTCGGATATTAGTAGGTTGCATCGCTTTTAAAAGTGAAACGTTTGACTGTGGGACTTAATTGAACTGATTTTGGAGTTTGACCTTGTAAATGTGATAAATGACCCAGTTTGACTACAAGAAGTAACATTCTTCTTAATTTGACTTGATTGCTGGAACTCAGCGATTGCACTGGGCACTGTGGTAGCGTTTTATTTAAAAATTAAGTTAAATAAGTCATTTTCTACTGTGGGACCAATCCCAGCCGTTAGTTCGCGCTGAAGAAATAGAGACAGTTTCAAAAACTACATTTCATTGGCTTTTTAACGGTGCTAATCCGTTTGAGTTACAACGGTTGCGTCACATATTCGTACCAACATGTATTTAGTGATTTTTTCCGATGTGACTAAGTTGCATCGCTTTTAACAGTGAAACGATTGACTGTGGGTCTTAATTGAACTGATTCTGGACTGTGACCTTGTAAATGCGTTAAATGAGCCAATTGGACTCCAAGGAATACCATTCTTCTTAATTCGACATGATTGCTGGAATGCAGCGAGTACACTAGGCTCTGTGGTAGTGCTTTATTTAAAAATTTAGAGAAATAAGTCTTTTTTACTGTGGGACCAATCCTAGCCGTTATCGCGCGCTGAAGAAATAGCGACAGTTTCAAACACTACATTTCATTGACTTTCTAACGGTATCAATCCGTTTAATTTACAACCGTTGCGTCACATTTTCGTCCCCACATGTATTTAGCGATAGTATTCGGATATTACTAGTTTGCATCGCTTTTAGCAGTGAAATATTTGACTGTGGGACTTCACTGAACTGATTTTGGACTTTGACCTTATAAATGTGATAAATGAGCCAATTTGACTACAAGAAGTAACATTCTTCTTAATTTGACTTGATTGCTGGAACTCAGCATTTACAGTAGGCACTGTGGTAACTCTTTGTTAAAAAATGAAGATAAATATGTCTGTTTTTACTGTGGGACCAATCCTAGCCGTTATTTTGCGCTGAAGAATTAGAGACATTCTCAAAAACTAAATTTCATTGACTTTCTAACGGTGTCAATCCGTTTGAGTTACAACGGTTGCGTCACATATTCGTACCAACATGTATTTGGTAATTTTCTTCCAATTTTACTAAGTTGTATTGCTTTTAACAGTGAAACGAGTGACTGTGGGAATTAATAGAGCTGACTCTGGACTATGTCCTTATAAATGTGACAGATGAGCCAATTGGTCTCCAAGGAATAACTTTCTTCTTAATTTGACATGATGGCTGGAATTCAGCGATTACATTAAGCTCTGTGGTAGAGCTTTATTTAAAAATTTAGATAGATAAGTCTTTTCTTACTGTGGGACCAATCCTGGCCGTTAGCATGCGCTGAATAAATAGGAACAGTTTCAAAGACTAAATTTCATTGAATTTCTAGTGGTATAAATTTGTTTGAGTTACAACGGTTGAGACGCATATTCGTCCCCACATGTATTTAGCGATAGTATTTGGATATTACTAGGTTGCATCGCTTTTAACAGTGAAACGTTTTACTGTGGGACTTAATTGAACTGATTTTGGACTTTGACCTTATAAATGTGATAAATGAGCCAGTTTGACTACAAGAAGTAACATTCTTCTTAATTTGACAAGATTGCTGGAACTCAGCGATTACACAGGGCGCTGTGGTAGCGCTTTATTCAAAAATTAAGATAAATAAGTCATTTTTCACTGTTGGACCAATCCTAGCCGTTAGTTTGCGCTGAAGAAATAGAGACATTCTCAGAAACTACATTTCATCGACTTCTTGGCCGTATCAATCCGTTTAATTTACAACGGTTGCGTCACATATTCGTACCAACATGTATTTAGTGATTTTTTTCCGATATTTCTAAAACTGAAACGTTTGACTGTGGGACTTAATTGAACTGATTTTGGAGTTTGACCTTGTAAATGCGATAAATGAGCCAGTTTGACTACAAGAAGTAACATTCTTCTTAATTTCACTTGATTGCTGGAACTCAGCGATTGCACTGGGCACTGTGGTAGCGTTTTAATTAAAAATTAAGTTAAATAAGTCATTTTTCACTGTGGGAACAATCCCAGGCGTTAGTTCGCGCTGAAGAAATAGAGACAGTTTCAAAAACTACATTTCATTGACATTCTAACAGTGTTAATCCGTTTCAGTTGCAACAGTTGCGTCACATATTCGCCCCACATGTATTTAGCGATAGTATTCGGATATTAGTAGGTTGCATCGCTTTTAAAAGTGAAACGTTTGACTGTGGGACTTAATTGAACTGATTTTGGAGTTTGACCTTGTAAATGTGATAAATGAGCCAGTTTGACTACGACAAGTAACATTCTTCTTAATTTGACTTGATTGCTGGAACTCAGCGATTGCACTGGGCACTGTGGTAGCGTTTTATTTAAAAATTAAGTTAAATAAGTCATTTTCTACTGTGGGACCAATCCCAGCCGTTAGTTCGCGCTGAAGAAATAGAGACAGTTTCAAAAACTACATTTCATTGGCTTTTTAACGGTGCTAATCCGTTTGAGTTACAACGGTTGCGTCACATATTCGTACCAACATGTATTTAGTGATTTTTTCCGATGTGACTAAGTTGCATCGCTTTTAACAGTGAAACGATTGACTGTGGGCCTTAATTGAACTGATTCTGGACTGTGACCTTGTAAATGCGTTAAATGAGCCAATTGGACTCCAAGGAATACCATTCTTCTTAATTCGACATGATTGCTGGAATGCAGCGAGTACACTAGGCTCTGTGGTAGTGCTTTATTTAAAAATTTAGAGAAATAAGTCTTTTTTACTGTGGGACCAATCCTAGCCGTTATCGCGCACTGAAGAAATAGCGACAGTTTCAAACACTACATTTCATTGACTTTCTAACGGTATCAACCCGTTTAATTTACAACTGTTGCGTCACATTTTCGTCCCCACATGTATTTAGCGATAGTATTCGGATATTACTAGGTTGCATCGCTTTTAACAGTGAAATATTTGACTGTGGGACTTCACTGAACTGATTTTGGACTTTGACCTTATAAATGTGATAAATGAGCCAATTTGACTACAAGAAGTAACATTCTTCTTAATTTGACTTGATTGCTGGAACTCAGCATTTACAGTAGGCACTGTGGTAACTCTTTGTTAAAAAATGAAGATAAATATGTCTGTTTTTACTGTGGGACCAATCCTAGCCGTTAGTTTGCGCTGAAGAATTAGAGACATGCTCAAAAACTAAATTTCATTGACTTTCTAACGGTGTCAATCCGTTTGAGTTACAACGGTTGCGTCACATATTCGTACCAACATGTATTTGGTAATTTTCTTCCAATTTTACTAAGTTGTATTGCTTTTAACAGTGAAACGAGTGACTGTGGGAATTAATAGAGCTGACTCTGGACTATGTCCTTATTTTATTATTTAAAAATTTAGATAAATAAGTCTTTTTTTACTGTGGGACTAATCCAGGCCGTTAGCACACGCTGAAGAAATAGAGACATTCTCAAAAAATACATTTCGTCGAATTCTTGGCGGTATCAATCTGTTTGAGTTACAACGGTTGCGTCACATATTCGTACCAACATGTATTTAGTGATTTTTTCCGATGTGACTAAGTTGCATCGCTTTTAACAGTGAAACGGTAGACTGTGGGACTTAATTGAACTGATTCTGGACTGTGACCTTGTAAATGCGATAAATGAGCCAATTGGGATCCGAGGAATACCATTCTTCTTAATTCGACATGATTGCTGGAAATCAGCGGGTACACTAGGCTCTGTGGTAGTGCTTTATTTAAAAATTTAGATAAATAAGTCTTTTTTTACTGTGGGACTAATCCAGGCCGTTAGCACACGCTGAAGAAATAGAGACATTCTCACAAACTACATTTCATCGACTTCTTGGCTGTATCAATCCGTTTGAGTTACAACGGTTGCGTCACATATTCGTACCAACATGTATTTAGTGATTTTTTTCCGATATTTCTAAGTTGTATTGCTTTTAACAGTGAAATGATTGACTGTGGGACTTAATTGAACTGATTTTGGACTTTGACCTTATAAATGTGATAAATGAGCCAGTTTGACTACAAGAATTAACATTCTTCTTAGTTTGACATGATTGCTGGAACTCATCGATTCCACTGGGCACTGTGGCAGCGCTTCATTAAACATTTAAATAAAAAACTCATTTTTTACTGTGGGAGCAATCCTAGCCGTTATCGCGCGCTGAAGAAAAAACGACAGTTTCAAAAACTACATTTCATTGACTTTGTAACGGTATCAATCCGTTTGAGTTACAACGGTTGCGCCACATATTCGTCCACACATGTATTTAGCGATAGTATTCGGATATTACTAGGTTACATCGCACTTAACAGTGAAATGATTGACTGTGGGACTTAATTGAACTGATTTTGGACGTTGACCTTATAAATGTGATAAATGAGCCAGTTTGACTACAAGAAGTAACATTCTTCTAAATTTGACTTGATTGCCGGAACTCAGCGATTGCACTGGGCCTTGTGGTAGAGTTTTATTTAAAAATTAACTTAAATAAGTCATTTTTTACTGTGGGACCAATACCAGCCATTAGTTCGCGCTGAAGAAATAGAGACAGTTTCAAAAACTACATTTTATTGACTTTTTAACGGTGTTAATCCGTTTAATTTACAACGGTTTCGTCACATATTCGTACCAACATGTATTTAGTGATTTTTTCCGATGTGACTAAGTTGAATCGCTTTTAACAGTGAAACGATTGACCGTGGGCCTTAATTGAACTGATTCTGGACTGTGACCTTGCAAATGCGCTAAATGAGCCAATTGGACTCCAAGGAATACCATTCTTCTTAATTCAACATGATTGCTGGAATTCAGCGAGTACACTAGGCTCTGTGGTAGTGCTTTATTTAAAAATTTAGATAAATAAGTATTTTTTTACTGTGGGACTAATCCTGGCCGTTAGCACGCGCTGATGAAGTAGAGACAGCTTCAAAAACTACATTTCAATGACTTTCTAACGGTGTTAATCCGTTTGAGTTACAACGGTTGCGTCACATATTCGTACCAACATGTATTTAGTGATTTTTTCCGATGTGACTAAGTTGCATCGCTTTTAACAGTGAAACGGTTGACTGTGGGACTTAATTGAACTGATTCTGGACTGTGACCTTGTAAATGCGATAAATGAGCCAATTGGGATCCGAGGAATACCATTCTTCTTAATTCGACATGATTGCTGGAAATCAGCGGGTACACTAGGCTCTGTGGTAGTGCTTTATTTAAAAATTTAGATAAATAAGTCTTTTTTTACTGTGGGACTAATCCAGGCCGTTAGCACACGCTGAAGAAATAGAGACATTCTCAAAAAATACATTTCGTCGAATTCTTGGCGGTATCAATCTGTTTGAGTTACAACGGTTGCGTCACATATTCGTACCAACATGTATTTAGTGATTTTTTCCGATGTGACTAAGTTGCATCGCTTTTAACAGTGAAACGATTGACCGTGGGCCTTAATTGAACTGATCCTGGACTGTGACCTTGTAAATGCGTTAAATGAGCCAATTGGACTCCAAGGAATACCATTCTTCTTAATTCGACATGATTGCTGGAATTCAGCGAGTACACTAGGCTCTGTGGTAGTGCTTTATTTAAAAATTTAGATAAATAAGTCTTTTTTTACTGTGGGACTAATCCTGGTCGTTAGCACGCGCTGAAGAAATAGAGACAGCTTCGAAAACTACATTTCAATGACTTTCTAACGGTGTTGATCCGTTTGAGTTACAACGGTTGCGTCGCATATTCGTACCAACATGTATTTAGCGATATTGTTCTGATATTACTAGGTTGCATAGCCTTTAACAGTAAAACAATTGACTGTGGCACTTAATTGAACTAACTTTGGACTGTGACCTTATAAATGTGATAAATGAGCCAGTTTGACTACAAGAAGTAACATTCTTCTTAATTTGACTTGATTGCTGGAACTCAGCGATTGCACTGGGCACTGTGGTAGCGCTTTATTTAAAAATTAAGTTAAATAAGTCATTTTTTACTGTGGGACCAATACCAGCCATTAGTTCGCGCTGAAGAAATAGAGACAGTTTCAAAAACTACATTTCATTGACTTTCTAACGGTGTCGATCCGTTTGAGTTACAACGGTTGCGTTACATATTCGTCCCCACATGTACTCAGCGATAGTATTCGGATATTACTAGGTTGCATCGCTTTTAACAGTGAAACGTTTGACTGTGAGACTTAATCGAACTGATTTTGAAGTTTGACCTTAAAAATGTGATAAATGAGCCAGTCTTACTACAACAAGTAACATTCTTCTTAACTTGACTTAATTGCTGGAACTCAGCGATTGCACTGGGCACTGTGGTAGCGTTTTATTTAAAAATTAAGTTAAATAAGTCATTTTTTACTGTGGGACCAATCCCAGCCGTTAGTTCGTGCTGAAGAAATAGAGACAGTTTCAAAAACTACATTTCATTGACTTTTTAACGGTGTTAATCCGTTTGAGTTACAACGGTTGCGTCACATATTTGTACCAACATGTATTTAGTGATTTTTTCCGATGTGACTAAGTTGAATCGCTTTTAACAGTGAAACGATTGACCGTGGGCCTTAATTGAACTGATTCTGGACTGTGACCTTGCAAATGCGTTAAATGAGCTAATTGGACTCCAAGGAATACCATTCTTCTTAATTCAACATGATTGCTGGAATTCAGCGAGTACACTAGGCTCTGTGGTAGTGCTTTATTTAAAAATTTAGATAAATAAGTATTTTTTTACTGTGGGACTAATCCTGGTCGTTAGCACGCGCTGATGAAGTAGAGACAGCTTCAAAAACTACATTTCAATGACTTTCTAACGGTGTTAATCCGTTTGAGTTACAACGGTTGCGTCACATATTCGTACCAACATGTATTTAGTGATTTTTTCCGATGTGACTAAGTTGCATCGCTTTTAACAGTGAAACGGTTGACTGTGGGACTTAATTGAACTGATTCTGGACTGTGACCTTGTAAATGCGATAAATGAGCCAATTGGGATCCGAGGAATACCATTCTTCTTAATTCGACATGATTGCTGGAAATCAGCGGGTACACTAGGCTCTGTGGTAGTGCTTTATTTAAAAATTTAGATAAATAAGTCTTTTTTTACTGTGGGACTAATCCAGGCCGTTAGCACACGCTGAAGAAATAGAGACATTTTCAAAAAATACATTTCGTCGAATTCTTGGCGGTATCAATCTGTTTGAGTTACAACGGTTGCGTCACATATTCGTACCAACATGTATTTAGCGATAGTTTTCTGATATTAATAGGTTGCAACGCCTTTAACAGTGAAACGATTGACTGTGGGACTTAATTGAACTAACTCTGCAGTGTGACCTTAAAAATGTGATAAATGAGCCAGTTTGACTACGACAAGTAACATTCTTCTTAATTTGACTTAATTGCTGGAACTCAGCGATTGCACTGGGCACTGTGGTAGCGTTTTATTTAAAAATTAAGTTAAATAAGTCATTTTTTACTGTGGGACCAATCCCAGCCGTTAGTTCGCGCTGAAGAAATAGAGACAGTTTCAAAAACTACATTTCATTGACTTTTTAACGGTGTTAATCCGTTTGAGTTACAACGGTTGCGTCACATATTCGTACCAACATGTATTTAGTGATTTTTTCCGATGTGACTAAGTTGCATCGCTTTTAACAGTGAAACGATTGACCGTGGGCCTTAATTGAACTGATCCTGGACTGTTACCTTGTAAATGCGTTAAATGAGCCAATTGGACTCCAAGGAATACCATTCTTCTTAATTCGACATGATTGCTGGAATTCAGCGAGTACACTAGGCTCTGTGGTAGTGCTTTATTTAAAAATTTAGATAAATAAGACTTTTTTTACTGTGGGACTAATCCTGGTCGTTAGCACGCGCTGAAGAAATAGAGACAGCTTCGAAAACTACATTTCAATGACTTTCTAACGGTGTTGATCCGTTTGAGTTACAACGGTTGCGTCGCATATTCGTACCAACATGTATTTAGCGATAGTGTTCTGATATTACTAGGTTGCATAGCCTTTAACAGTAAAACAATTGACTGTGGCACTTAATTGAACTAACTTTGGACTGTGACCTTATAAATGTGATAAATGAGCCAGTTTGACTACAAGAAGTAACATTCTTCTTAATTTGACTTGATTGCTGGAACTCAGCGATCGCACTGGGCGCTGTGGTAGAGTTTTATTTAAAAATTAACTTAAATAAGTCATTTTTTACAGTGGGACCAATACCAGCCATTAGTTCGCGCTGAAGAAATAGAGACAGTTTCAAAAACTACATTTCATTGACTTTCTAACGGTGTCAATCCGTTTGAGTTACAACGGTTGCGTTACATATTCGTCCCCACATGTACTCAGCGATAGTATTCGGATATTACTAGGTTGCATCGCTTTTAACAGTGAAACGTTTGACTGTGAGACTTAATCAAACTGATTTTGAAGTTTGACCTTAAAAATGTGATAAATGAGCCGGTTTTACTACAACAAGTAACATTCTTCTTAATTTGACTTAATTGCTGGAACTCAGCGATTGCACTGGGCACTGTGATAGCGTTTTATTTAAAAATTAAGTTAAATAAGTCATTTTTTACTGTGGGACCAATCCCAGCCGTTAGTTCGCGCTGAAGAAATAGAGACAGTTTCAAAAACTAAATTTCATTGACCATTTAACGGTGTTAATCCGTTTGAGTTACAACGGTTGCGTCACACATTTGTACCAACATGTATTTAGTGATTTTTTCCGATGTGACTAAGTTGAATCGCTTTTAACAGTGAAACGATTGACCGTGGGACTTAATTGAACTCATTCTGGACTGTGACCTTGCAAATGCGTTAAATGAGCTAATTGGACTCCAAGGAATACCATTCTTCTTAATTCGACATGATTGCTGGAATTCAGCGAGTACACTAGGCTCTGTGGTAGTGCTTTATATAAAAATTTAGATAAATTAGTATTTTTTTACTGTGGGACTAATCCTGGCCGTTAGCACGCGCTGATGAAGTAGAGACAGCTTCAAAAACTACATTTCAATGACTTTCTAACGGTGTTAGTCCGTTGGAGTTACAACGGTTGCGTCACATATTCGTACCAACATGTATTTAGTGATTTTTTCCGATGTGACTAAGTTGCATCGCTTTTAACAGTGAAACGGTTGACTGTGGGACTTAATTGAACTGATTCTGGACTGTGACCTTGTAAATGCGATAAATGAGCCAATTGGGATCCGAGGAATACCATTCTTCTTAATTCGACATGATTGCTGGAAATCAGCGGGTACACTAGGCTCTGTGGTAGTGCTTTATTAAAAAATTTAGATAAATAAGTCTTTTTTTACTGTGGGACTAATCCAGGCCGTTAGCACACGCTGAAGAAATAGAGACAGTTTCAAAAACTACATTTCATTGACTTTCTAACGGTGTCGATCCGTTTGAGTTACAACGGTTGCGTTACATATTCGTCCCCACATGTACTCAGCGATAGTATTCGGATATTACTAGGTTGCATCGCTTTTAACAGTGAAACGTTTGACTGTGAGACTTAATCGAACTGATTTTGAAGTTTGACCTTAAAAATGTGATAAATGAGCCAGTTTTACTACAACAAGTAACATTCTTCTTAATTTGACTTAATTGCTGGAACTCAGCGATTGCACTGGGCACTGTGGTAGCGTTTTATTTAAAAATTAAGTTAAATAAGTCATTTTTTACTGTGGGACCAATCCCAGCCGTTAGTTCGCGCTGAAGAAATAGAGACAGTTTCAAAAACTAAATTTCATTGACCATTTAACGGTGTTAATCCGTTTGAGTTACAACGGTTGCGTCACACATTTGTACCAACATGTATTTAGTGATTTTTTCCGATGTGACTAAGTTGAATCGCTTTTAACAGTGAAACGATTGACCGTGGGACTTAATTGAACTCATTCTGAACTGTGACCTTGCAAATGCGTTAAATGAGCTAATTGGACTCCAAGGAATACCATTCTTCTTAATTCGACATGATTGCTGGAATTCAGCGAGTACACTAGGCTCTGTGGTAGTGCTTTATATAAAAATTTAGATAAATTAGTATTTTTTTACTGTGGGACTAATCCTGGCCGTTAGCACGCGCTGATGAAGTAGAGACAGCTTCAAAAACTACATTTCAATGACTTTCTAACGGTGTTAGTCCGTTGGAGTTACAACGGTTGCGTCACATATTCGTACCAACATGTATTTAGTGATTTTTTCCGATGTCACTAAGTTGCATCACTTTTAACAGTGAAACGGTTGACTGTGGGACTTAATTGAACTGATTCTGGACTGTGACCTTGTAAATGCGATAAATGAGCCAATTGGGATCCGAGGAATACCATTCTTCTTAATTTGACTTGATTGCTGGAACTCAGCGATTGCACTGGGCGCTGTGGTAGAGTTTTATTTAAAAATTAACTTAAATAAGTCATTTTTTACTGTGGGAATAATCCAGGCCGTTAGCACACGCTGAAGAAATAGAGACATTCTCAAAAAATACATTTCGTCGAATTCTTGGCGGTATCAATCTGTTTGAGTTACAACGGTTGCGTCACATATTCGTACCAACATGTATTTAGCGATAGTATTCTGATATTAATAGGTTGCATCGCCTTTAACAGTGAAACGATTGACTGTGGGACTTAATTGAACTAACTCTGCAGTGTGACCTGATAAATGTTATCAATGAGCCAGTTTGACTACAAGAAATGACATTCTTCTTAATTTGACTTGATTGCTGGAACTCAGCGATTGCACTGGGCGCTGTGGTAGAGTTTTATTTAAAAATTAAGTTAAATAAGTCATTTTTTACTGTGGGACCAATCCCAGCCGTTAGTTCGCGCTGAAGAAATTGAGACAGTTTCAAAAACTATATTTCATTGACTTTTTAACGGTGTTAATCCGTTTGAGTTACAACGGTCGCGTCACATATTCGTACCAACATGTATTTAGTGATTTTTTCCGATGTGACTAAGTTGCATCGCTTTTAACAGTGAAACGATTGACCGTGGGCCTTAATTGAACTGATCCTGGACTGTGACCTTGTAAATGCGTTAAATGAGCCAATTGAACTCCAAGGAATACCATTTTTCTTAATTCGACATGATTGCTGGAATTCAGCGAGTACACTAGGCTCTGTGGTAGTGCTTTATTTAAGAATTTAGATAAATAAGTCTTTTTTTACTGTGGGACTAATCCTGGCCGTTAGCACGCGCTGAAGAAATAGAGACAGCTTCAAAAACTACATTTCAATGACTTTCTAACGGTGTTAATCCGTTTGAGTTACAACGGTTGCGTCACATATTCGTACCAACATGCATTTAGCGATAGTGTTCTGATATTACTAGGTTGCATAGCCTTTAACAGTAAAACAATTGACTGTGGCACTTAATTGAACTAACTTTGGACTGTGACCTTATAAATGTGATAAATGAGCCAGTTTGACTACAAGAAGTAACATTCTTCTTAATTTGACTTGATTGCTGGAACTCAGCAATTGCACTGGGCGCTGTGGTAGAGTTTTATTTAAAAATTAACTTAAATAAGTCATTTTTTACTGTGGGACCAATACCAGCCATTAGTTCGCGCTGAAGAAATAGAGACAGTTTCAAAAACTACATTTCATTGACTTTCTAACGGTGTCGATCCGTTTGAGTTACAACGGTTGCGTTACATATTCGTCCCCACATGTACTCAGCGATAGTATTCGGATATTACTAGGTTGCGTCGCTTTTAACAGTGAAACGTTTGACTGTGAGACTTAATCGAACTGATTTTGAAGTTTGACCTTGTAAATGTGATAAATGAGCCAGTTTGACTACAACAAGTAACATTCTTCTTAATTTGACTTAATTGCTGGAACTCAGCGATTGCACTGGGCACTGTGGTAGCGTTTTATTTAAAAATTAAGTTAAATAAGTCATTTTTTACTGGGGGACCAATCCCAGCCGTTAGTTCGCGCTGAAGAAATAAAGACAGTTTCAAAAACTACATTTCATTGACTTTTTAACGGTGTTAATCCGTTTGAGTTACAACGGTTCCGTCACAAATTTGTACCAACATGTATTTAGTGATTTTTTCCGATGTGACTAAGTTGAATCGCTTTTAACAGTGAAACGATTGACCGTGGGCCTTAATTAAACTGATTCTGGACTGTGACCTTGCAAATGCGTTAAATGAGCCAATTGGACTCCAAGGAATACCATTCTTCTTAATTCGACATGATTGCTGGAATTCAGCGAGTACACTAGGCTCTGTGGTAGTGCTTTATTTAAAAATTCAGATAAATAAGTATTTTTTTACTATGGGACTAATCCTGGCCGTTAGCACGCGCTGATGAAGTAGAGACAGCTTCAAAAACTACATTTCAATGACTTTCTAACGGTGTTAATCCGTTTGAGTTACAACGGTTGCGTCACATATTCGTACCAACATGTATTTAGTGATTTTTTCCGATGTGACTAAGTTGCATCGCTTTTAACAGTGAAATGGTTGACTGTGGGACTTAATTGAACTGATTCTGGACTGTGACCTTGTAAATGCGATAAATGAGCCAATTGAGATCCGAGGAATACCATTCTTCTTAATTCGACATGATTGCTGGAATTCAGCGAGTACACTAGGCTCTGTGGTAGTGCTTTATTTAAAAATTTAGATAAATAAGTATTTTTTTACTGTGGGACTAATCCTGGCCGTTAGCAGGCGCTGATGAAGTAGAGACAGCTTCAAAAACTACATTTCAATGACTTTCTAACTGTGTTAATCCGTTTGAGTTACAACGGTTGCGTCACATATTCGTACCAACATGTATTTAGTGATTTTTTCCGATGTGACTAAGTTGCATCGCCTTTAACAGTGAAACGATTGACTGTGGGACTTAATTGAACTAACTCTGCAGTGTGACCTTAAAAATGTGATAAATGAGCCAGTTTGACTACAACAAGTAACATTCTTCCTAATTTGACTTAATTGCTGGAACTCAGCGATTGCACTGGGCACTGTGGTAGCGTTTTATTTAAAAATTAAGTTAAATAAGTCATTTTTTACTGTGGGACCAATCCCAGCCGTTAGTTCGCGCTGAAGAAATAGAGACAGTTTCAAAAACTACATTTCATTGACTTTTTAACGGTGTTAATCCGTTTGAGTTACAACGGTTGCGTCACATATTCGTACCAACATGTATTTAGTGATTTTTTTCCGATGTGACTAAGTTGCATCGCTTTTAACAGTAAAACGGTTGACTGTGGGACTTAATTGAACTGATTCTGGACTGTGACCTTGTAAATGCAATAAATGAGCCAATTGGGATCCGAGGAATACCATTCTTCTTAATTCGACATGATTGCTGGAAATCAGCGGGTACACTAGGCTCTGTGGTAGTGCTTTATTTAAAAATTTAAATAAATAAGTCTTTTTTTACTGTGGGACTAATCCAGGCCGTTAGCACACGCTGAAGGAATAGAGACATTCTCAAAAAATACATTTCAATGACTTTCTAACGGTGTTAATCCGTTTGAGTTACAACGGTTGCGTCACATATTCGTACCAACATGTATTTAGTGATTTTTTCCGATGTGACTAAGTTGCATCGCCTTTAACAGTGAAACGATTGACTGTGGGACTTAATTGAACTAACTCTGCAGTGTGACCTTAAAAATGTGATAAATGAGCCAATTTGACTACAACAAGTAACATTCTTCCTAATTTGACTTAATTGCTGGAACTCAGCGATTGCACTGGGCACTGTGGTAGCGTTTTATTTAAAAATTAAGTTAAATAAGTCATTTTTTACTGTGGGACCAATCCCAGCCGTTAGTTCGCCCTGAAGAAATAGAGACAGTTTCAAAAACTACATTTCATTGACTTTTTAACGGTGTTAATCCGTTTGAGTTACAACGGTTGCGTCACATATTCGTACCAACATGTATTTAGTGATTTTTTTCCGATGTGACTAAGTTGCATCGCTTTTAACAGTGAAACGGTTGACTGTGGGACTTAATTGAACTGATTCTGGACTGTGACCTTGTAAATGCAATAAATGAGCCAATTGGGATCCGAGGAATACCATTCTTCTTAATTCGACATGATTGCTGGAAATCAGCGGGTACACTAGGCTCTGTGGTAGTGCTTTATTTAAAAATTTAGATAAATAAGTCTTTTTTTACTGTGGGACTAATCCAGGCCGTTAGCACACGCTGAAGGAATAGAGACATTCTCAAAAAATACATTTCGTCGAATTCTTGGCGGTATCAATCTGTTTGAGTTACAACGGTTGCGTCACATATTCGTACCAACATGTATTTAGCGATAGTATTCTGATATTAATAGGTTGCATCGCCTTTAACAGTGAAACGATTGACTGTGGGACTTAATTGAACTAACTCTGCAGTGTGACCTGATAAATGTTATCAATGAGCCAGTTTGACTACAAGAAATAACATTCTTCTTAATTTGACTTGATTGCTGGAACTCAGCGATTGCACTGGGCGCTGTGGTAGCGTTTTGTTTAAAGATTAAGTTAAATAAGTCATTTTTTATTGTGGGACCAAACCCAGCCATTTGTTCGCGCTGAAGAAATAGAAACAGTTTCAAAAACTACTTTTCGTTGACTTTCTAACGGTGTCAATCCGTTTGAGTTACAACGGTTGTGTCACATATTCGCACCACATGTATTTAGCGATAGTATTCGGATATTACTAGGTTGCATCGCTTTTAAAAGTGAAACGTTTGACTGTGGGACTTAATTGAACTGATTTTGGAGTTTGACCTTGTAAATGTGATAAATGAGCCAGTTTGACTACAAGAAGTAACATTCTTCTTAATTTGACTTGATTGCTGGAACTCAGCGATTGCGCTGGGCACTGTGGTAGCGTTTTAATTAAAAATTAAGTTAAATAAGTCATTTTTCACTGTGGGAGCAATCCCAGCCGTTAGTTCGCGCTGAAGAAATAGAGACAGTTTCAAAAACTAAATTTCATTGACTTTCTAACAGTGTTAATCCGTTTGAGTTACAACAGTTGCGTCACATATACGCCCCACATGTATTTAGCGATAGTATTCGGATATTAGTAGGTTGCATCGCTTTTAAAAGTGAAACGTTTGACTGTGGGACTTAATTGAACTGATTTTGGAGTTTGACCTTGTAAATGTGATAAATGAGCCAGTTTGACTACAACAACTAACATTCTTCTTAATTTGACTTAATTGCTGGAACTCAGCGATTGCACTGGGCACTGTGGTAGCGTTTTATTTAAAAATTAAGTTAAATAAGTCATTTTTTACTGTGGGACCAATCCTAGCCGTTAGTTTGCGCTGAAGAATTAGAGACATTCTCAAAAACTACATTTCATTGACTTTCTAACGGTGTCAATCCGTTTGAGTTACAACGGTTGCGTCACATATTCGTACCAACATGTATTTTTTAATTTTCTTCCAATTTTACTAAGTTGTATTGTTTTTAACAGTGAAACGAGTGACTGTGGGAATTAATAGAGCTGACTCTGGACTATGTCCTTATAAATGTGACAGATGAGCCAATTGGTCTCCAAGGAATAACTTTCTTCTTAATTTGACGTGATGGCTGGAATTCAACGAGCACACTAGGCTCTGTGGTAGTGCTTTATTAAAAAATTAAGATAAATAAGTCATTTCTTACTGTGGTACCAATCCTGGCCGTTAGCACGCGCTGAATAAAGAGGAACTGTTCCAAAGACTACATTTCATTGACTTTCTAGCGGTATAAATCCGAATGAGTTACAACGGTTGCGTCACATATTCGTACCAACATGTATTTAGGGATTTTTTCCAATGTGACTAAGTTGCATCGCTTTTAACAGTGAAACGATTGACTGTGGGCCCTAATTGAACTGATTCTGGACTGTGACCTTGTAAGTGCGTTAAATGAGACAATTGTACTCCAAGGAATACCATTCTTCTTAATTCGACATGGTTGCTGGAATTCAGCGAGTACACTAGGCTCTGTGGTAGTGCTTTATTTAAAAATTTAGATATATAAGTCTTTTTTTACTGTGGGACTAATCCTGGCCGTTGGCACGCGCTGAACAAATAGAAACATTCTCACAAACTACATTTCATCGACTTCTTGGCTGTATCAATCCGTTTGAGTTACAACGGTTGCGTCACATATTCGTACCAACATGTATTTAGCGATAGTATTCTGATATTACTAGGTTGCATGGCCTTTAACAGTGAAACGATTGACTGTGGCACTTAATTGAACTAACTTTGGACTGTGACCTGATAAATGTTATAAATGAGCCAGTTTGACTACAAGAAATAACATTCTTCATAATTTGACATGATTGCTGGAACTCAGTGATTCAACTGGGCGCTGTGGTAGCACTTTAATAAAAAATTAAGATAAATAAGTCATTTTTTACTGTGGGACAAATCCTAGCCGTTAGTTCGCGCTGAAGAAATAGAGAAAGTTTCAAGAACTACATTTCATTGACTTACTAACGGTGTCAATCCGTTTGAGTTACAACGGTTGCGCACATATTCGTAACAACATGTATTTAGTGATTTTTTTCCAATATTTCTAAGTTGTATTGCTTTTAACAGTGAAATGATTGACTGTGGGACTTAATTGAACTGATTTTGGACTTTGACCTTATAAATGTGATAAATGAGCCAGTTTGACTACAAGAATTAACATTCTTCTTAGTTTGACATGATTGCTGGAACTCATCGATTCCACTGGGCGCTGTGGCAGCGCTTTATTAAAATTTTAAATAAAAAACTCATTTTTTACTGTGGGAGCAATCCTAGCCGTTATCGCGCGCTGAAGAAAAAACGACAGTTTCAAAAAGTACATTTCATTGACTTTGTAACGGTATCAATCCGTTTGATTTACAACGGTTGCGCCACATATTCGTCCACACATGTATTTAGCGATAGTATTCTGATATTACTAGGTTGCATAGCCTTTAACAGTAAAACAATTGACTGTGGCACTTAATTGAACTAACTTTGGAATGTGACCTTATAAATGTGATAAATGAGCCAGTTTGACTACAAGAAGTAACATTCTTCTTAATTTGACTTGATTGCTGGAACTCAGCGATTGCACTGGGCGCTGTGGTAGAGTTTTATTTAAAAATTAACTTAAATAAGTCATTTTTTACTGTGGGACCAATACCAGCCATTAGTTCGCGTTGAAGAAATAGAGACTGTTTCAAAAACCCACACATGTACTCAGCGATAGTATTGGGATATTACTAGGTTGCGTCACTTTTAACAGTGAAACGTTTGACTGTGAGACTTAATCGAACTGATTTTGAAGTTTGACCTTAAAAATGTGATAAATGAGCCAGTTTGACTACAACAAGTAACATTCTTCTTAATTCGACATGATTGCTGGAAATAAGCGAGTACACTAGGCTCTGTGGTAATGCTTTATTTAAAAATTTAGATAAATAAGTCCTTTTTTACTGTGGGACTAATACATTTATTAAAAAATACATTTCGTCGAATTCTTGGCGGTATCAATCTGTTTGAGTTACAACGGTTGCGTCACATATTCGTACCAACATGTATTTAGCGATAGTATTCTGATATTAATAGGTTGCATCGCCTTTAACAGTGAAACGATTGACTGTGGGACTTAATTGAACTAACTCTGCAGTGTGACCTGATAAATGTTATCAATGAGCCAGTTTGACTACAAGAAATAACATTCCTCTTAATTTGACTTGATTGCTGGAATTCAGCGATTACATTAAGCTCTGTGGTAGAGCTTTATTTAAAAATTTAGATAAATAAGTCTTTTCTTACTGTGGAACCAATCCTGGCCGTTAGCATGAGCTGAATAAATAGGAACAGTTTCAAAGACTACATTTCATTGAATTTCTAGCGGTATCAATCCGTTTAATTTACAACGGTTGCGTCACATATTCGTACGAACATGTATTCTGATATTAATAGGTTGCATCGCCTTTAACAGTGAAACGATTGACTGTGGGACTTAATTGAACTAACTCTGCAGTGTGACCTGATAAATGTTATCAATGAGCCAGTTTGACTACAAGAAATAACATTCCTCTTAATTTGACTTGATTGCTGGAACTCAGCGATTGCACTGGGCGTTGTGGTAGAGTTTTATTTAAAAATTAAGTTAAATAAGTCATTTTTTATTGTGGGACCAAAACCAGCCATTTGTTCGCGCTGAAGAAATAGAAACAGTTTCAAAAACTACTTTTCGTTGACTTTCTAACTGTGTCAATCCGTTTGAGTTACAACGGTTGTGTCACATATTCGCACCACATGTATTTAGCGATAGTATTCCGATATTACTAGGTTGCATCGCTTTTAAAAGTGAAACGTTTGACTGTGGGACTTAATTGAACTGATTTTGGAGTTTGACCTTGTAAATGTGATAAATGAGCCAGTTTGACTACAAGAAGTAACATTCTTCTTAATTTGACTTGATTGCTGGAACTCAGCGATTGCACTGGGCACTGTGGTAGCGTTTTATTTAAAAATTAAGTTAAATAAGTCATTTTTCACTGTGGGAGCAATCCCAGCCGTTAGTTCGCGCTGGAGAAATAGAGACAGTTTTAAAAACTACATCTCATTGACTTTCTAACAGTGTTAATCCGTTTGAGTTACAACAGTTGCGTCACATATTCGCCCCACATGTATTTAGCGATAGTATTCGGATATTAGTAGGTTGCATCGCTTTTAAAAGTGAAACGTTTGACTGTGGGACTTAATTGAACTGATTCTGGACTGCGACCTTGTAAATGCGTTAAATGAGCCAATTGGACTCCAAGGAATACCATTCTTCTTAATTTGACATGATTGCTGGAACTCAGCCAATTGCACTAGGCTCTGTGGTAGCGTTTTATTTAAAAATTAAGTTTAATAAGTCATTTTCTACTGTGGGACCAATCCCAGCCGTTAGTTCGCGCTGAAGAAATAGAGACAGTTTCAAAAACTACATTTCATTGACTTTCTAACGGTATCAAGGCGTTTGATTTACAACTGTTGCGTCACATTTTCGTCCCCACATGTATTTAGCGATAGTATTGGGATATTACTAGGTTGCATCGCTTTTAACAGTGAAATATTTGACTGTGGGACTTAACTGAACTGATTTTGGACTTTGACCTTATAAATGTGATAAATGAGCCAGTTTGACTACAAGAAGTAACATTCTTCTTAATTTGACTTGATTGCTGGAACTCAGCATTTACAGTAGGCACTGTTGTAACTCTTTATTCAAAAATTAAGATAAATAAGTCATTTTTCACTGTGGGACCAATCCTAGCCGTTAGTTCGCGCTGAAGAAATAGAGACATTCTCAGAAACTACATTTCATCGACTTCTTGGCCGTATCAATCCGTTTAATTTACAACGGTTGCGTCACATATTCGTACGAACATGTATTTAGCGATATTTTTCTGATAGCACTAGGTTGCATCGCTTTTAACAGTGAAACGTTTGATTGTGGGACATAATCGAACTGATTTTAGACTTTGACCTTAAAAATGTGATAAATGAGCCAGTTTGACAACAAGAAGTAACATTCTTCTTAATTTGTCTTGATTGCTGGAACTCAGCGATTGCACTGGGCACTGTGGTAGCGTTTTATTTAAAAATTAAGTTAAATAAGTCATTTTTTACTGTGGGACCAATCCTAGCCGTTAGTTTGCGCTGAAGAATTAGAGACATTCTCAAAAACTACATTACATTGACTTTGTAACGGTGTCAATCCGTTTGAGTTACAACGGTTGCGTCACATATTCGTACCAACATGTATTTAGTGATTTTCTTCCAATTTTACTAAGTTGTATTGCTTTTAACAGTGAAACGAGTGACTGTGGGAATTAATTGAGCTGACTCTGGACTATGTCCTTATAAATGTGACAGATGAGCCAATTGGTCTTCAAGGAATAACTTTCTTCTTAATTTGACTTGATGGCTGGAATTCAGCGATTACATTAAGCTCTGTGGTAGAGCTTTATTTAAAAATTTAGATAAATAAGTCTTTTCTTACTGTGGGACCAATCCTGGCCGTTAGCATGCCATGAATAAATAGAAACAGTTTCAAAGACTACATTTCATTGAATTTCTAGCGGTATAAATTCGTTTGAGTTACAACGGTTGAGCCGCATATTCGTCCCCACATGTATTTAGCGATAGTATTTGGATATTACTAGGTTTCATCGCTTTTAACAGTGAAACGTTTGACTGTGGGACTTAATTGAACTGATTTTGGGCTTTGACCTTATAAATGTGATAAATGAGCCAGTTTGACTACAAGAAATAACTTTCTTCTTAATTTGACATGATTGCTGGAATTCAGCGAGTACACTAGGCTCTGTGGTAGTGCTTTATTTAAAAATTTAGATATATAAGTCTTTTTTTACTGTGGGACTAATCCTGGCCGTTGGCACGCGCTGAACAAATAGAAACATTTTCAAAGACTACATTTCATTGAATTTCTAGCGGTATAAATTCGTTTGAGTTACAACGGTTGCGTCACATATTCGTACCAACATGTATTTAGGGATTTTTTCCAATGTGACTAAGTTGCATCGCTTTTAACAGTGAAACGATTGACTGTGGGCCCTAATTGAACTGATTCTGGACTGTGACCTTGTAAGTGCGTTAAATGAGACAATTGTACTCCAAGGAATACCATTCTTCTTAATTCGACATGGTTGCTGGAATTCAGCGAGTACACTAGGCTCTGTGGTAGTGCTTTATTTAAAAATTTAGATATATAAGTCTTTTTTTACTGTGGGACTAATCCTGGCCGTTGGCACGCGCTGAACAAATAGAAACATTCTCACAAACTACATTTCATCGACTTCTTGGCTGTATCAATCCGTTTGAGTTACAACGGTTGCGTCACATATTCGTACCAACATGTATTTAGCGATAGTATTCTGATATTACTAGGTTGCATGGCCTTTAACAGTGAAACGATTGACTGTGGCACTTAATTGAACTAACTTTGGACTGTGACCTGATAAATGTTATAAATGAGCCAGTTTGACTACAAGAATTAACATTCTTCTTAGTTTGACATGATTGCTGGAACTCATCGATTCCACTGGGCGCTGTGGCAGCGCTTTATTAAAAATTTAAATAAAAAACTCATTTTTTACTGTGGGAGCAATCCTAGCCGTTATCGCGCACTGAAGAAAAAACGACAGTTTCAAAAAGTACATTTCATTGACTTTGTAACGGTATCAATCCGTTTGATTTGCAACGGTTGCGCCACATATTCGTCCACACATGTATTTAGCGATAGTATTCTGATATTACTAGGTTGCATAGCCTTTAACAGTAAAACAATTGACTGTGGCACTTAATTGAACTAACTTTGGACTGTGACCTTATAAATGTGATAAATGAGCCAGTTTGACTACAAGAAGTAACATTCTTCTTAATTTGACTTGATTGCTGGAACTCAGCGATTGCACTGGGCGCTGTGGTAGAGTTTTATTTAAAAATTAACTTAAATAAGTCATTTTTTACTGTGGGACCAATACCAGCCATTAGTTCGCGTTGAAGAAATAGAGACTGTTTCAAAAACCCACACATGTACTCAGCGATAGTATTCGGATATTACTAGGTTGCATCACTTTTAACAGTGAAACGTTTGACTGTGAGACTTAATCGAACTGATTTTGAAGTTTGACCTTAAAAATGTGATAAATGAGCCAGTTTGACTACAACAAGTAACATTCTTCCTAATTCGACATGATTGCTGGAAATAAGCGAGTACACTAGGCTCTGTGGTAGTGCTTTATTTAAAAATTTAGATAAATAAGTCCTTTTTTACTGTGGGACTAATACATTTATTAAAAAATACATTTCGTCGAATTCTTGGCGGTATCAATCTGTTTGAGTTACAACGGTTGCGTCACATATTCGTACCAACATGTATTTAGCGATAGTATTCTGATATTACTAGGTTGCATGGCCTTTAACAGTGAAACGATTGACTGTGGCACTTAATTGAACTAACTTTGGACTGTGACCTGATAAATGTTATAAATGAGCCAGTTTGACTACAAGAATTAACATTCTTCTTAGTTTGACATGATTGCTGGAACTCATCGATTCCACTGGGCGCTGTGGCAGCGCTTTATTAAAAATTTAAATAAAAAACTCATTTTTTACTGTGGGAGCAATCCTAGCCGTTATCGCGCACTGAAGAAAAAACGACAGTTTCAAAAAGTACATTTCATTGACTTTGTAACGGTATCAATCCGTTTGATTTGCAACGGTTGCGCCACATATTCGTCCACACATGTATTTAGCGATAGTATTCTGATATTACTAGGTTGCATAGCCTTTAACAGTAAAACAATTGACTGTGGCACTTAATTGAACTAACTTTGGACTGTGACCTTATAAATGTGATAAATGAGCCAGTTTGACTACAAGAAGTAACATTCTTCTTAATTTGACTTGATTGCTGGAACTCAGCGATTGCACTGGGCGCTGTGGTAGAGTTTTATTTAAAAATTAACTTAAATAAGTCATTTTTTACTGTGGGACCAATACCAGCCATTAGTTCGCGTTGAAGAAATAGAGACTGTTTCAAAAACCCACACATGTACTCAGCGATAGTATTCGGATATTACTAGGTTGCATCACTTTTAACAGTGAAACGTTTGACTGTGAGACTTAATCGAACTGATTTTGAAGTTTGACCTTAAAAATGTGATAAATGAGCCAGTTTGACTACAACAAGTAACATTCTTCCTAATTCGACATGATTGCTGGAAATAAGCGAGTACACTAGGCTCTGTGGTAGTGCTTTATTTAAAAATTTAGATAAATAAGTCCTTTTTTACTGTGGGACTAATACATTTATTAAAAAATACATTTCGTCGAATTCTTGGCGGTATCAATCTGTTTGAGTTACAACGGTTGCGTCACATATTCGTAGCAACATGTATTTAGCGATAGTATTCTGATATTAATAGGTTGCATCGCCTTTAACAGTGAAACGATTGACTGTGGGACTTAATTGAACTGATTTTGGACTTTGACCTTATAAATGTGATAAATGAGCCAGTTTGACTACAAGAATTAACATTCTTCTTAGTTTGACATGATTGCTGGAACTCATCGATTCCACTGGGCGCTGTGGCAGCGCTTTATTAAAAATTTAAATAAAAAACTCATTTTTTACTGTGGGAGCAATCCTAGCCGTTATCGCGCGCTGAAGAAAAAACGACAGTTTCAAAAAGTACATTTCATTGACTTTGTAACGGTATCAATCCGTTTGATTTACAACGGTTGCGCCACATATTCGTCCACACATGTATTTAGCGATAGTATTCTGATGATTACTAGGTTGCATAGCCTTTAACAGTAAAACAATTGACTGTGGCACTTAATTGAACTAACTTTGGACTGTGACCTTATAAATGTGATAAATGAGCCAGTTTGACTACAAGAAGTAACATTCTTCTTAATTTGACTTGATTGCTGGAACTCAGCGATTGGACTGGGCGCTGTGGTAGAGTTTTATTTAAAAATTAACTTAAATAAGTCATTTTTTACTGTGGGACCAATACCAGCCATTAGTTCGCGTTGAAGAAATAGAGACTGTTTCAAAAACCCACACATGTACTCAGCGATAGTATTCGGATATTACTAGGTTGCATCACTTTTAACAGTGAAACGTTTGACTGTGAGACTTAATCGAACTGATTTTGAAGTTTGACCTTAAAAATGTGATAAATGAGCCAGTTTGACTACAACAAGTAACATTCTTCTTAATTCGACATGATTGCTGGAAATAAGCGAGTACACTAGACTCTGTGGTAGTGCTTTATTTAAAAATTTAGATAAATAAGTCCTTTTTTACTGTGGGACTAATACATTTATTAAAAAATACATTTCGTCGAATTCTTGGCGGTATCAATCTGTTTGAGTTACAACGGTTGCGTCACATATTCGTACCAACATGTATTTAGCGATAGTATTCTGATATTAATAGGTTGCATCGCCTTTAACAGTGAAACGATTGACTGTGGGACTTAATTGAACTAACTCTGCAGTGTGACCTGATAAATGTTATCAATGAGCCAGTTTGACTACAAGAAATAACATTCCTCCTAATTTGACTTGATTGCTGGAACTCAGCGATTGCACTGGGCGTTGTGGTAGAGTTTTATTTAAAAATTAAGTTAATTAAGTCATTTTTTATTGTGGGACCAAAACCAGCCATTTGTTCGCGCTGAAGAAATAGAAACAGTTTCAAAAACTACTTTTCGTTGACTTTCTAACTGTGTCAATCCGTTTGAGTTACAACGGTTGTGTCACATATTCGCACCACATGTATTTAGCGATAGTATTTCGATATTACTAGGTTGCATCGCTTTTAAAAGTGAAACGTTTGACTGTGGGACTTAATTGAACTGATTTTGGAGTTTGACCTTGTAAATGTGATAAATGAGCCAGTTTGACTACAAGAAGTAACATTCTTCTTAATTTGACTTGATTGCTGGAACTCAGCGATTGCACTGGGCACTGTGGTAGCGTTTTATTTAAAAATTAAGTTAAATAAGTCATTTTTCACTGTGGGAGCAATCCCAGCCGTTAGTTCGCGCTGGAGAAATAGAGACAGTTTCAAAAACTACATTTCATTGACTTTCTAACAGTGTTAATCCGTTTGAGTTACAAAAGTTGCGTCACATATTCGCCCCACATGTATTTAGCGATAGTATTCGGATATTAGTAGGTTGCATCGCTTTTAAAAGTGAAACGTTTGACTGTGGGACTTAATTGAACTGATTCTGGACTGTGACCTTGTAAATGCGTTAAATGAGCCAATTGGACTCCAAGGAATACCATTCTTCTTAATTTGACTTGATTGCTGGAACTCAGCCAATTGCACTAGGCTCTGTGGTAGCGTTTTATTTAAAAATTAAATTTAATAAGTCATTTTCTACTGTGGGACCAATCCCAGCCGTTAGTTCGCGCTGAAGAAATAGAGACAGTTTCAAAAACTACATTTCATTGACTTTCTAACGGTATCAAGGCGTTTGATTTACAACTGTTGCGTCACATTTTCGTCCCCACATGTATTTAGCGATAGTATTGGGATATTACTAGGTTGCATCGCTTTTAACAGTGAAATATTTGACTGTGGGACTTAACTGAACTGATTTTGGACTTTGACCTTATAAATGTGATAAATGAGCCAGTTTGACTACAAGAAGTAACATTCTTCTTTATTTGACTTGATTGCTGGAACTCAGCATTTACAGTAGGCACTGTGGTAACTCTTTATTCAAAAATTAAGATAAATAAGTCATTTTTCACTGTGGGACCAATCCTAGCCGTTAGTTCGCGCTGAAGAAATAGAGACATTCTCAGAAACTACATTTCATCGACTTCTTGGCCGTATCAATCCGTTTAATTTACAACGGTTACGTCACATATTCGTACGAACATGTATTTAGCGATATTTTTCTGATAGCACTAGGTTGCATCGCTTTTAACAGTGAAACGTTTGATTGTGGGACATAATCGAACTGATTTTGGACTTTGACCTTAAAAATGTGATAAATGAGCCAGTTTGACAACAAGAAGTAACATTCTTCTTAATTTGTCTTGATTGCTGGAACTCAGCGATTGCACTGGGCACTGTGGTAACGTTTTATTTAAAAATTAAGTTAAATAAGTCATTTTTTACTGTGGGACCAATCCTAGCCGTTAGTTTGCGCTGAAGAATTAGAGACATTCTCAAAAACTACATTACATTGACTTTAAAACGATGTCAATCCGTTTGAGTTACAACGGTTGCGTCACATATTCGTACCAACATGTATTTAGTGATTTTCTTCCAATTTTACTAAGTTGTTGTGCTTTTAACAGTGAAACGAGTGACTGTGGGAATTATTTGAGCTGACTCTGGACTATGTCCTGATAAATGTGACAGATGAGCCAATTGGTCTTCAAGGAATAACTTTCTTCTTAATTTGACTTGATGGCTGGAATTCAGCGATTACATTAAGCTCTGTGGTAGAGCTTAATTTAAAAATTTAGATAAATAAGTCTTTTCTTACTGTGGGACCAATCCTGGCCGTTAGCATGCCATGAATAAATAGAAACAGTTTCAAAGACTACATTTCATTGAATTTCTAGCGGCATAAATTCGTTTGAGTTACAACGGTTGAGCTGCATATTCGTCCCCACATGTATTTAGCGATAGTATTTGGATATTACTAGGTTTCATCGCTTTTAACAGTGAAACGTTTGACTGTGGGACTTAATTGAACTGATTTTGGGCTTTGACCTTATAAATATGATAAATGAGCCAGTTTGACTACAAGAAATAACATTCTTCTTAATTTGACATGATTGCTGGAACTCAGCGATTACACAGGGCGCTGTGGTAGCGCTTTATTCAAAAATTAAGATAAATAAGTCATTTTTCACTGTGGGACCAATCCTAGCCGTCAGTTCGCGCTGAAGAAATAGAGACATTCTCAGAAACTACATTTCATCGACTTCTTGGCCGTATCAATCCGTTTAATTTACAACGGTTGCGTCACATATTCGTCCCCATATGTATTTAGCGATAGTATTCGGATATTACTAGGTTGCATCGCTTTTAACAGTGATATACTTGAATGTGGGACTTAATTAAACTGATTTTGGACTTTGACCTTATAAATGTGATAAATGATCCTGTTTGACTACAAGAAGTAACATTCTTCTTAATTTGACTTGATTGCTGGAACTCAGCGATTACAGTGGGCACTGTGGTAACTCTTTGTTAAAAAATGAAGACAAATAAGTCTGTTTTTACTGTGGGACCAATCCTAGTCGTTATTTTGCGCTGAAGAATTAGAGACATTCTCAAAAACTACATTACATTGACTTTGTAACGGTGTCAATCCGTTTGAGTTACAACGGTTGCGTCACATATTCGTACCAACATGTATTTAGTGATTTTCTTCCAATTTTACTAAGTTGTATTGCTTTTAACAGTGAAACGAGTGACTGTGGGAATTAATTGAGCTGACTCTGGACTATGTCCTTATAAATGTGACAGATGAGCCAATTGGTCTTCAAGGAATAACTTTCTTCTTAATTTGACTTGATGGCTGGAATTCAGCGATTACATTAAGCTCTGTGGTAGAGCTTTATTTAAAAATTTAGATAAATAAGTCTTTTCTTACTGTGGGACCAATCCTGGCCGTTAGCATGCCATGAATAAATAGAAACAGTTTCAAAGACTACATTTCATTGAATTTCTAGCGGTATAAATTCGTTTGAGTTACAACGGTTGAGCCGCATATTCGTCCCCACATGTATTTAGCGATAGTATTTGGATATTACTAGGTTTCATCGCTTTTAACAGTGAAACGTTTGACTGTGGGACTTAATTGAACTGATTTTGGGCTTTGACCTTATAAATGTGATAAATGAGCCAGTTTGACTACAAGAAATAACTTTCTTCTTAATTTGACATGATTGCTGGAACTCAGCGATTACACAGGGCGCTGTGGTAGCGCTTTATTCAAAAATTAAGATAAATAAGTCATTTTTCACTGTGGGACCAATCCTAGCCGTTAGTTCGCGCTGAAGAAATAGAGACATTCTCAGAAACTACATTTCATCGACTTCTTGGCCGTATCAATCCGTTTAATTTACAACGGTTGCGTCACATATTCGTACGAACATGTATTTAGCGATATTTTTCTGATAGCACTAAGTTGCATCGCTTTTAACAGTGAAACGTTTGACTGTGGGACTTAATTGAACTGATTTTGGGCTTTGACCTTATAAATGTGATAAATGAGCCAGTTTGACTACAAGAAATAACTTTCTTCTTAATTTGACGTGATTGCTGGAACTCAGCGATTACACAGGGCGCTGTGGTAGCGCTTTATTCAAAAATTAAGATAAATAAGTCATTTTTCACTGTGGGACCAATCCTAGCCGTTAGTTCGCGCTGAAGAAATAGAGACATTCTCAGAAACTACATTTCATCGACTTCTTGGCCGTATCAATCCGTTTAATTTACAACGGTTGCGTCACATATTCGTACGAACATGTATTTAGCGATATTTTTCTGATAGCACTAAGTTGCATCGCTTTTAACAGTGAAACGTTTGATTGTGGGACATAATCGAACTGATTTTGGACTTTGACCTTAAAAATGTGATAAATGAGCCAGTTTGACAACAAGAAGTAACATTCTTCTTAATTTGTCTTGATTGCTGGAACTCAGCGATTGCACTGGGCACTGTGGTAGCGTTTTATTTAAAAATTAAGTTAAATAAGTCATTTTTTACTATGGGACCAATCACAGCCGTTAGTTCGCGCTGAAGAAATAGAGACAGTTTCAAAAACTACATTTCATTGGCTTTCTAACGGTGTTTATCCGTTTGAGTTACAACGGTTGCGTCACATATTCGTACCAACATGTATTTAGTGATTTTCTTCCAATTTTACTAAGTTGTATTGCTTTTAACAGTGAAACGAGTGACTGTGGGAATTAATTGAGCTGACTCTGGACTGTGACCTTTTAAATGCGTTAAATGAGCCAATTGGACTCCAAGGAACACCATTCTTTTTAATTCGGCATGATTGCTGGAATTCACCGAGCACACTAGGCTCTGTGGTAGTGCTTTTTTTAAAGATTTAGATAAATAAGTCTTTTTTTACTGTGGGACTAATCCTGGCTGTTAGCACGCGCTGAAGAAATAGACACAGCTTCAAAAACTACATTTCAATGACTTTCTAACGGTGTTAATCCGTTTGAGTTACAACGGTTGCGTCACATATTCGTACCAACATGTATTTAGTGATTTTTTTTCCTATGTGACTAAGTTGCATCGCTTTTAACAGTGAAACGATTGACTGGGGGACTTAATTGAACCGATTCTGGACTGTGACCTTGTAAATGCGATAAATGAGCCAATTGGGCTCCGAGGAATAACATTCTTCTTAATTCGACATGATTGCTGGAAATCAGCGAGTACACTAGGCTCTGTGGTAGTGCTTTATTTAAAAATTTAGATAAATAAGTCTTTTTTTACTGTGGGACTAATCCAGGCCGTTAGAAGGCGGTGAAGAAATAGACTTTCTTAAAAACTACATTTCATCGACTTCTTGGCGGTATCAATCCGTTTGAGTAACAACGGTTGCGTCACATATTCGTACCAACATGTATTTAGCGATAGTATTCTGATATTAATAGGTTGCATCGCCTTTAACAGTGAAACGATTGACTGTGGGACTTAGTTGAACTAACTTTGGAGTGTGACCTGATAAATGTTATAAATGGGCCAGTTTGACTACAAGAAATAACATTCTTCTTATTTTGACTTGATTGCTGGAACTCAGCGATTGCACTGGGCGCTGTGGTAGAGTTTTATTTAAAAATTAAGTTAAATAAGTCATTTTTTATTGTGGGACCAATCCCAGCCATTAGTTCGCGCTGAAAAAATAGAAACAGTTTCAAAAACTACTTTTCGTTGACTTTCTAACGGTGTCAATCCGTTTGAGTTACAACGGTTGTGTCACATATTCGCCCCGCATGTATTTAGCGATAGTATTCGGATATTACTAGGTTGCATCGCTTTTAAAAGTGAAACGTTTGACTGTGGGACTTAATTGAACTGATTTTGGAGTGTGACCTTGTAAATGTAATAAATGAGCCAGTTTGACAACAAGAAGTAACATTCTTCTTAATTTGACTTGATTGCTGGAACTCAGCGATTGCACTGGGCACTGTTGTAGCGTTTTATTTAAAAATTAAGTTAAATAAGTTTTTTTTTACTGTGGGAGCAATCCCGGCTGTTAGTTTGCGCTGAAGAAATAGAGACAGTTTCAAAAACTACATTTCATTGACTTTCTAACAGTGTTAATCCGTTTGAGTTACAACGGTTGCGTCACATATTCCTACCAACATGTATTTAGTGATTTTTTTCCGACGTGACTAAGTTGCATCGCTTTTAACAGTGAAACGATTGACTGTGGGACTTAATTGAACTGATTCTGGACTGTGACATTATAAATGTGATAACTGAGCCAACTGGACCCAAGAAATAACATTCTTCTTAAGATGACATGATTGCCGGAACTCAGCGATTACACTGGGCGCTGTTGTAGAACTTTATTTAAAAATTTAAATTAAAAAGTCATTTTTTATTTTAGGACCAATCCAAGCCGTTATCGCGCGCTGAAGAAATAGCGACAGTTTCAAAAACTACATTTCATTGAATTTCTAATGGTATCAATCCGTTTGAGATACAACTGTTGCGTCACATATTCGTCCCCATATGTATTTAGCGATAGTATTCGGATATTACTAGGTTGCATCGCTTTTAACAGTGAAATATTTGACTGTGGGACTTAATTGAACTGATTTTGGACTTTGACCTTATAAATGTGATAAATGATCCAGTTTGACTACAAGAATTAATTTGACTTGATTGGTGGAACTCAGCGATTACAGTGGGCACTGTGGTAACTCTTTGTTAAAAAATGAAGACAAATAAGTCTGTTTTTACTGTGGGACCAATCCTAGTCGTTAGTTTGCGCTGAAGAAATAGAGACATTCTCAAAAACTACATTTTATTGTCTTTCTAACGGTGTCAATCCGTTTGAGTTACAACGGTTGCGTCACATATTCGTCCCCATATGTATTTAGCGATAGTATTCGGATATTACTAGGTTGCATCGCTTTTAACAGTGATATACTTGAATGTGGGACTTAATTAAACTGATTTTGGACTTTGACCTTATAAATGTGATAAATGATCCTGTTTGACTACAAGAAGTAACATTCTTCTTAATTTGACTTGATTGCTGGAACTCAGCGATTACAGTGGGCACTGTGGTAACTCTTTGTTAAAAAATGAAGACAAATAAGTCTGTTTTTACTGTGGGACCAATCCTAGTCGTTATTTTGCGCTGAAGAATTAGAGACATTCTCAAAAACTACATTACATTGACTTTGTAACGGTGTCAATCCGTTTGAGTTACAACCGTTGCGTCACATATTCGTACCAACATGTATTTAGTGATTTTCTTCCAATTTTACTAAGTTGTATTGCTTTTAACAGTGAAACGAGTGACTGTGGGAATTAATTGAGCTGACTCTGGACTATGTCCTTATAAATGTGACAGATGAGCCAATTGGTCTTCAAGGAATAACTTTCTTCTTAATTTGACTTGATGGCTGGAATTCAGCGATTACATTAAGCTCTGTGGTAGAGCTTTATTTAAAAATTTAGATAAATAAGTCTTTTCTTACTGTGGGACCAATCCTGGCCGTTAGCATGCCATGAATAAATAGAAACAGTTTCAAAGACTACATTTCATTGAATTTCTAGCGGTATAAATTCGTTTGAGTTACAACGGTTGAGCCGCATATTCGTCCCCACATGTATTTAGCGATAGTATTTGGATATTACTAGGTTTCATCGCTTTTAACAGTGAAACGTTTGACTGTGGGACTTAATTGAACTGATTTTGGGCTTTGACCTTATAAATGTGATAAATGAGCCAGTTTGACTACAAGAAATAACTTTCTTCTTAATTTGACATGATTGCTGGAACTCAGCGATTACACAGGGCGCTGTGGTAGCGCTTTATTCAAAAATTAAGATAAATAAGTCATTTTTCACTGTGGGACCAATCCTAGCCGTTAGTTCGCGCTGAAGAAATAGAGACATTCTCAGAAACTACATTTCATCGACTTCTTGGCCGTATCAATCCGTTTAATTTACAACGGTTGCGTCACATATTCGTACGAACATGTATTTAGCGATATTTTTCTGATAGCACTAAGTTGCATCGCTTTTAACAGTGAAACGTTTGATTGTGGGACATAATCGAACTGATTTTGGACTTTGACCTTAAAAATGTGATAAATGAGCCAGTTTGACAACAAGAAGTAACATTCTTCTTAATTTGTCTTGATTGCTGGAACTCAGCGATTGCACTGGGCACTGTGGTAGCGTTTTATTTAAAAATTAAGTTAAATAAGTCATTTTTTACTATGGGACCAATCACAGCCGTTAGTTCGCGCTGAAGAAATAGAGACAGTTTCAAAAACTACATTTCATTGGCTTTCTAACGGTGTTTATCCGTTTGAGTTACAACGGTTGCGTCACATATTCGTACCAACATGTATTTAGTGATTTTCTTCCAATTTTACTAAGTTGTATTGCTTTTAACAGTGAAACGAGTGACTGTGGGAATTAATTGAGCTGACTCTGGACTGTGACCTTTTAAATGCGTTAAATGAGCCAATTGGACTCCAAGGAACACCATTCTTTTTAATTCGGCATGATTGCTGGAATTCACCGAGCACACTAGGCTCTGTGGTAGTGCTTTTTTTAAAGATTTAGATAAATAAGTCTTTTTTTACTGTGGGACTAATCCTGGCTGTTAGCACGCGCTGAAGAAATAGACACAGCTTCAAAAACTACATTTCAATGACTTTCTAACGGTGTTAATCCGTTTGAGTTACAACGGTTGCGTCACATATTCGTACCAACATGTATTTAGTGATTTTTTTTCCTATGTGACTAAGTTGCATCGCTTTTAACAGTGAAACGATTGACTGGGGGACTTAATTGAACCGATTCTGGACTGTGACCTTGTAAATGCGATAAATGAGCCAATTGGGCTCCGAGGAATAACATTCTTCTTAATTCGACATGATTGCTGGAAATCAGCGAGTACACTAGGCTCTGTGGTAGTGCTTTATTTAAAAATTTAGATAAATAAGTCTTTTTTTACTGTGGGACTAATCCAGGCCGTTAGAAGGCGGTGAAGAAATAGACTTTCTTAAAAACTACATTTCATCGACTTCTTGGCGGTATCAATCCGTTTGAGTAACAACGGTTGCGTCACATATTCGTACCAACATGTATTTAGCGATAGTATTCTGATATTAATAGGTTGCATCGCCTTTAACAGTGAAACGATTGACTGTGGGACTTAGTTGAACTAACTTTGGAGTGTGACCTGATAAATGTTATAAATGGGCCAGTTTGACTACAAGAAATAACATTCTTCTTATTTTGACTTGATTGCTGGAACTCAGCGATTGCACTGGGCGCTGTGGTAGAGTTTTATTTAAAAATTAAGTTAAATAAGTCATTTTTTATTGTGGGACCAATCCCAGCCATTAGTTCGCGCTGAAAAAATAGAAACAGTTTCAAAAACTACTTTTCGTTGACTTTCTAACGGTGTCAATCCGTTTGAGTTACAACGGTTGTGTCACATATTCGCCCCGCATGTATTTAGCGATAGTATTCGGATATTACTAGGTTGCATCGCTTTTAAAAGTGAAACGTTTGACTGTGGGACTTAATTGAACTGATTTTGGAGTGTGACCTTGTAAATGTAATAAATGAGCCAGTTTAACAACAAGAAGTAACATTCTTCTTAATTTGACTTGATTGCTGGAACTCAGCGATTGCACTGGGCACTGTTGTAGCGTTTTATTTAAAAATTAAGTTAAATAAGTTTTTTTTTACTGTGGGAGCAATCCCGGCTGTTAGTTTGCGCTGAAGAAATAGAGACAGTTTCAAAAACTACATTTCATTGACTTTCTAACAGTGTTAATCCGTTTGAGTTACAACGGTTGCGTCACATATTCCTACCAACATGTATTTAGTGATTTTTTTCCGACGTGACTAAGTTGCATCGCTTTTAACAGTGAAACGATTGACTGTGGGACTTAATTGAACTGATTCTGGACTGTGACATTATAAATGTGATAACTGAGCCAACTGGACCCAAGAAATAACATTCTTCTTAAGATGACATGATTGCCGGAACTCAGCGATTACACTGGGCGCTGTTGTAGAACTTTATTTAAAAATTTAAATTAAAAAGTCATTTTTTATTTTAGGACCAATCCAAGCCGTTATCGCGCGCTGAAGAAATAGCAACAGTTTCAAAAACTACATTTCATTGAATTTCTAATGGTATCAATCCGTTTGAGATACAACTGTTGCGTCACATATTCGTCCCCATATGTATTTAGCGATAGTATTCGGATATTACTAGGTTGCATCGCTTTTAACAGTGAAATATTTGACTGTGGGACTTAATTGAACTGATTTTGGACTTTGACCTTATAAATGTGATAAATGATCCAGTTTGACTACAAGAATTAATTTGACTTGATTGGTGGAACTCAGCGATTACAGTGGGCACTGTGGTAACTCTTTGTTAAGAAATGAAGACAAATAAGTCTGTTTTTACTGTGGGACCAATCCTAGTCGTTAGTTTGCGCTGAAGAAATAGAGACATTCTCAAAAACTACATTTTATTGTCTTTCTAACGGTGTCAATCCGTTTGAGTTACAACGGTTGCGTCACATATTCGTCCCCATATGTATTTAGCGATAGTATTCGGATATTACTAGGTTGCATCGCTTTTAACAGTGATATACTTGAATGTGGGACTTAATTAAACTGATTTTGGACTTTGACCTTATAAATGTGATAAATGATCCTGTTTGACTACAAGAAGTAACATTCTTCTTAATTTGACTTGATTGCTGGAACTCAGCGATTACAGTGGGCACTGTGGTAACTCTTTGTTAAAAAATGAAGACAAATAAGTCTGTTTTTACTGTGGGACCAATCCTAGTCGTTAGTTTGCGCTGAAGAAATAGAGACATTCTCAAAAACTACATTTTATTGTCTTTCTAACGGTGTCAATCCGTTTGAGTTACAACGGTTGCGTCACATATTCGTACCAACATGTATTTAGTGATTTTCTTCCAATTTTACTAAGTTGTATTGCTTTTAACAGTGAAACGAGTGACTGTGGGAATTAATTGAGTTTACTCTGGACTATGTCCTTATATATGTGACAGATGAGCCAATTGGTCTCCAAGGAATAACTTTCTTCTTAATTTGACGTGATGGCTGGAATTCAGCGATTACATTAAGCTCTGTGGTAACGCTTTATTTAATAATTTAGATAAATAAGTCTTTTCTTACTGTGGGACCAATCCTAGCCGTTAGTTTGCGCTGAAGAATTAGAGACATTCTCAAAAACTACATTTCATTGACTTTCTAACGGTGTCAATCCGTTTGAGTTACAACGGTTGCGTCACATATTCGTACCAACATGTATTTAGTGATTTTTTTCCGATGTGACTAAGTTGCATCGCTTTTAACAGTGAAACGATTGACTGGGGGACTTAATTGAACCGATTCTGGACTGTGACCTTGTAAATGCGATAAATGAGCCAATTGGGCTCCGAGGAATAACATTCTTCTTAATTCGACATGATTGCTGGAAATCAGCGAGTACACTAAGCTCTGTGGTAGTGCTTTATTTAAAAATTTAGATAAATAAGTCTTTTTTTACTGTGGGACTAATCCAGGCTGTTAGAAGGCGGTGAAGAAATAGACTTTCTTAAAAACTACATTTCATCGACTTCTTGGCGGTATCAATCCGTTTGAGTAACAACGGTTGCGTCACATATTCGTACCAACATGTATTTAGCGATAGTATTCTGATATTAATAGGTTGCATCGCCTTTAACAGTGAAACGATTGACTGTGGGACTTAGTTGAACTAACTTTGGAGTGTGACCTGATAAATGTTATAAATGGGCCAGTTTGACTACAAGAAGTAACATTCTTCTTATTTTGACTTGATTGCTGGAACTCAGCGATTGCACTGGGCGCTGTGGTAGAATTTTATTTAAAAATTAATTTAAATAAGTCATTTTTTATTGTGGGACCATTCCCAGCCATTAGTTCGCGCTGAAAAAATAGAAACAGTTTCAAAAACTACTTTTCGTTGACTTTCTAACGGTGTCAATCCGTTTGAGTTACAACGGTTGTGTCACATATTCGCCCCGCATGTATTTAGCGATAGTATTCGGATATTACTAGGTTGCATCGCTTTTAAAAGTGAAACGTTTGACTGTGGGACTTAATTGAACTGATTTTGGAGTGTGACCTTGTAAATGTGATAAATGAGCCAGTTTGACAACAAGAAGTAACATTCTTCTTAATTTGACTTGATTGCTGGAACTCAGCGATTGCACTGGGCACTGTGGTAGCGTTTTATTTAAAAATTTATTTAAATAAGTTATTTTTTACTGTGGGAGCAATCCCAGCTGTTAGTTTGCGCTGAAGAAATAGAGACAGTTTCAAAAACTACATTTCATTGACTTTCTAACAGTGTTAATCCGTTTGAGTTACAACGGTTGCGTCACATATTCCTACCAACATGTATTTAGTGATTTTTTTCCGACGTGACTAAGTTGCATCGCTTTTAACAGTGAAACGATTGACTGTGGGACTTAATTGAACTGATTCTGGACTGTGACCTTATAAATGTGATAACTGAGCCAACTGGACCCAAGGAATAACATTCTTCTTAAGTTGACATGATTGCCGGAACTCAGCGACTACACTGGGCGCTGTTGTAGAACTTTATGTAAAAATTTAAATTAAAAAGTCATTTTTTATTTTGGGACCAATCCAAGCCGTTATCGCGCGCTGAAGAAATAGCGACAGTTTCAAAAACTACATTTCATTGAATTTCTAACGGTATCAATCCGTTTGAGATACAGCTGTTGCGTCACATATTCGTCCCCATATGTATTTAGCGATAGTATTCGGATATTATTAGGTTGCATCGCTTTTAACAGTGATATATTTGACTGTGGGACTTAATTGAACTGATTTTGTACTTTGACCTTATAAATGTGATAAATGATCCTGTTTGACTACAAGAAGTAATATTCTTCTTAATTTGACTTGATTGCTGGAACTCAGCGATTACAGTGGGCACTGTGGTAACTCTTTGTTAAAAAATGAAGACAAATAAGTCTGTTTTTACTGTGGGACCAATCCTAGCCGTTAGTTTGCGCTGAAGAAATAGAGACATTCTCAAAAACTACATTTCATTGACTTTCTAACGGTGTCAATCCGTTTGGGTTACAACGGTTGCGTCACATATTCGTACAAACATGTATTTAGTGATTTTCTTCCAATTTTAATAAGTTGTATTGCTTTTAACAGTGAAACGAGTGACTGTGGGAATTAATTGAGTTGACTCTGGACTATATCCTTATATATGTGACAGATGAGCCAATTGGTCTCCAAGGAATAACTTTCTTCCTAATTTGACGTGATGGCTGGAATTCAGCGATTACATTAAGCTCTGTGGTAACGCTTTATTTAATAATTTAGATAAATAAGTCTTTTCTTACTGTGGGACCAATCCTAGCCGTTAGTTTGCGCTAAAGAATTAGAGACATTCTCAAAAACTACATTTCATTGACTTTCTAACGGTGTCAATCCGTTTGAGTTACAACGGTTGCGTCACATATTCGTACCAACATGTATTTAGTGATTTTCTTCCAATTTTACTAAGTTGTATTGCTTTTAACAGTGAAACGATTGACTGGGGGATTTAATTGAACCAATTCTGGACTGTGACCTTGTAAATGCGATAAATGAGCCAATTGGGCTCCGAGGAATACCATTCTTCTTAATTCGACATGATTGCTGGAAATCAGCGAGTACACTAGGCTCTGTGGTAGTGCTTTATTTAAAAATTTTGATAAATAAGTCTTTTTTTATTGTGGGACCAATCCCAGCCATTAGTTCGCGCTGAAAAAATAGAAACAGTTTCAAAAACTACTTTTCGTTGACTTTCTAACGGTGTCAAGCCGTTTGAGTTACAACGGTTGCGTCACATATTCCTACCAACATGTATTTAGTGATTTTTTTCCGACGTGACTAAGTTGCATCGCCTTTAACAGTGAAACGATTGACTGTGGGACTTAATTGAACTGATTCTGGACTGTGACCTTATAAATGTGATAATTGAGCCACCTGGACCCAAGAAATAACATTCTTCTTAAGTTGACATGATTGCCGGAACTCAGCGATTACACTGGGCGCTGTTGTAGAACTTCATTTAAAAATTTAAATTAAAAAGTCATTTTTTATTTTGGGACCAATCCAAGCCGTTATCGCGCGCTGAAGAAATAGCGACAGTTTCAAAAACTACATTTCATTGAATTTCTAACGGTATCAATCCGTTTGAGATACAACTGTTGCGTCACATATTCGTCCCCATATGTATTTAGCGATAGTGATCGGATATTACTAGGTTGCATCGCTTTTAACAGTGAAATATTTGACTGTGGGACTTAATTGAACTGATTTTGGACTTTGACCTTATAAATGTAATAAATGATCCAGTTTGACTACAAGAAGTAACATTCTTCTTAATTTGACTTGATTGCTGGAACTCAGCGATTACAGTGGGCACTGTGGTAACTCTATGTTAAAAAATGAAGACAAATAAGTCTGTTTTTACTGTGGGACCAATCCTAGCCGTTAGTTTGCGCTGAAGAAATAGAGACATTCTCAAAAACTACATTTCATTGACTTTCTAACGGTGTCAATCCGTTTGAGTTACAACGGTTGCGTCACATATTCGTACCAACATGTATGTAGTGATTTTTTTCCGACATGACTAAGTTGCATCGCTTTTAACAGTAAAACGATTGACTGTGGGACTTAATTGAACTGATTCTGCACTGTGATCTTATAAAAGCATAATTGAGCCAACTGGACCCAAGAAATAACATTCTTCTGAAGTTGACATGATTGCCGGAACTAAGCGATTACACTGGGCGCTGTGGTAGAACTTCATTTAAAAATTTAAATTAAAAAGTCATTTTTTACTGTGGGACCAATACAAGCCGTTATCGCGCGCTGAAGAATTAGAGACATTCTCAAAAACTACATTTCATTGACTTTCTAACGGTGTCAATCCGTTTGAGTTACAACGGTTGCATCACATATTCGTACCAACATGTATTTAGTGATTTTCTTCCAATTTTACTATGTTGTATTGCTTTTAACAGTGAAACGAGTGATTGTGGGAATTAATTGAGATGACTCTGGACTATGTCCTTATAAATGTGACAGATGAGCCAATTGGTCTCCAAGGAATAACTTTCTTCTTAATTTGACGTGATGGCTGGAATTCAGCGATTACATTAAGCTCTGTGGTAGAGCTTTATTTAAAAATTTAGATAAATAAGTCTTTTCTTACTGTGGGACCAATCCTTGCCGTTAGCATGCGCTGAATAAATAGGAACAGTTTCAAAGACTACATTTCATTGAATTTCTAGCGGTATAAATTCGTTTGAGTTACAACGCTTGAGCCGCATATTCGTCCCCACATGTATTTAGCGATAGTATTTGGATATTACTAGGTTGCATCGCTTTTAACAGTGAAACGTTTGACTATGGGACTTAATTAAACTGATTTTGGGCTTTGACCATATAAATGTGATAAATGAGCCAGTTTGACTACAAGAAATAACATTCTTCTTAATTTGACATGATTGCTGGAACTCAGCGATTACACTGGGCGCTGTGGTAGCGCTTTATTCAAAAATTAAGATAAATAAGTCATTTTTCACTGTGGGACCAATCCTAGCCGTTAGTTCGCGCTGAAGAAATAGAGACATTCTCAGAGACTACATTTCATCGACTTCTTGGCCATATCAATCCGTTTAAGTTACAACGGTTGCGTCACATATTCGTACGAACATGTATTTAGTGATATTTTTCTGATAGTACTAGGTTGCATCGTTTTTAACAGTGAAACGTTTGACTGTTGGACTTAATCAAAATGATTTTGGACTTTGACCTTAAAAATGTGATAAATGAGCCAGTTTGACTACAAGAAATAACATTCTTCTTAATTTGACATGATTGCTGGAACTCAGCGATTACACTGGGCGCTGTGATAGCGCTTTATTCAAAAATTAAGATAAATAAGTCATTTTTCACTGTGGGACCAATCCTAGCCGTTAGTTCGCGCTGAAGAAATAGAGACATTCTCAGAAACTACATTTCATCGACTTCTTGGCCATATCAATCCGTTTAAGCTACAACGGTTGCGTGACATATTCGTACGAACATGTATTTAGTGATATTTTTCTGATAGTACTGGGTTGCATCGTTTTTAACAGTGAAACGTTTGACTGTGGGACTTACTTAAACTGATTTTGGGCTTTGACCTTATAAATGTAATAAATGAGCCAGTTTGACTACAAGAAATAACATTCTTCTTAATTTGACATGATTGCTGGAACTCAGTGATTACACAGGGCGCTGTGGTAGCGCTTTATTCAAAAATTAACATAAATAAGTCTTTTCTTACTGTGGGACCAATCCTTGCCGTTAGCATGCCCTGAATGAATAGGAACAGTTTCAAAAACTACATTCCATTGAATTTCTAGCGGTATAATTTCGTTTGAGTTACAACGGTTGCGTCACATATTCGTACCAACATGTATTTAGTGATTTTCTTCCAATTTTACTAAGTTGTATTGCTTTTAACAGTGAAACGAGTGACTGTGAGAATTAATTAAGCTGACTCTGGAGTATGTCCTTATAAATGTGACAGATGAGCCAGTTTGACTACAAGAAGTAACATTCTTCTTAGTTTGACTTGATTGCTGGAACTCAGCGATTGCACTGTGCACTGTGGTAGCGTTATATTTAAAAATTAAGTTAAATAAGTCATTTTTTACTGTGGGAGCAATCCCAGCCGTTAGTTCGCGCTGAAGAAATAGAGACAGTTTCAAACACTACATTTCATTGACTTTCTAACAGTGTTAATCCGTCTGAGTTACAACAGTTGCGTTACATATTCGCCCCACATGTATTTAGCGATAGTACTCGGACATTACTAGGTTGCATCGCTTTTAAAAGTGAAACGTTTGACTGTGGGACTTAATTGAACTGATTTTGGAGTTTGACCTTGTAAATGTGATAAATGAGCCAGTTTGACTACAAGAAGTAACATTCTTCTTAATTTGACTTGATTGCTGGAACTCAGCGATTGCACTGAGCACTGTGGTAGCGTTTTATTTAAAAATTAAGTTAAATAAGTCATTTTTTATTGTGGGACCAATCCCAGCCATTAGTTCGCGCAGAAGAAATAGAAACAGTTTCAAAAACAAATTTTCGTTGACTTTCTAACGGTGTCAATCCGTTTGAGTTACAACGGTTGTGTCACATATTCGCCTTACATGTATTTAGCGATAGTATTCGGATATTACTAGGTTGCATCGCTTTTAAAAGTGAAACGTTTGACTGTGGGACTTAATTGAACTGATTTTAGAGTTTGACCTTGTAAATGTAATAAATGACCCAGTTTGACTACAAGAAGTAACATTCTTCTTAATTTGACTAGATTGCTGGAACTCAGCGATTGCACTGTGCACTGTGGTAGCGTTTTATTTAAAAATTAAGTTAAATAAGTCATTTTTCACTGTGGGAGCAATCCCAGCCGTTAGTTCGCGCTGAAGAAATAGAGACAATTTCAAAAACTACATTTTATTGACTTCCTAACAGTGTTAATCCGTTTGAGTTACAACAGCTGCGTCACATATTCGCCCCACATGTATTTAGCGAAAGTATTCGGATATTACTAGGTTGCATCGCTTTTAAAAGTGAAACGTTTGACTGTGGGACTTAATTAAACTGATTTTGGGCTTTGACCTTATAAATGTGATAAATGAGCCAGTTTGACTACAAGAAATAACATTTTTCTTAATTTGACATGATTGCTGGAACTCACCGATTACACTGGGCGCTGTGGTAGCGCTTTATTCAAAAATTAAGATAAATAAGTCATTTTTCACTGTGGGACCAATCCTAGCCGTTAGTTCGCGCTGAAGAAATAGAGACATTCTCAGAAAATACATTTCATCGACTTCTTGGCCATATCAATCCGTTTAAGTTACAACGGTTGCGTCACATATTCGTACGAACATGTATTTAGTGATATTTTTCTGATAGTACTAGGTTGCATCGTTTTTAACAGTGAAACGTTTGACTGTGGGACTTAATCAAAATGATTTTGGACTTTGACCTTAAAAATGTGATAAATGAGCCAGTTTGACTACAAGAAGTAACATTCTTCTTAATTTGACTTGATTGCTGGAACTCAGCGATTGCACTGGGCACTGTGGTAGCGTTTTATTTAAAAATTAAGTTAAATAAGTCATTTTTTATTGTGGGACCAATCCCAGCCATTAGTTCGCGCAGAAGAAATAGAAACAGTTTCAAAAACAAATTTTCGTTGACTTTCTAACGGTGTCAATCCGTTTGAGTTACAATGGTTGTGTCACATATTCGCCCCACATGTATTTAGCGATAGTATTCGGATATTACTAGGTTGCATCGCTTTTAAAAGTGAAACGTTTGACTGTGGGACTTAATTGAACTGATTTTGGAGTTTGACCTTGTAAATGTGATAAATGAGCCAATTGGTCTCCAAGGAATACCATTCTTCTTAATTCGACATGATTGCTGGAATGCAGCCAGTACACTAGGCTCTGTGGTAGTGCTTTATTTAAAAATTTAGATAAATAAGTCTTTTTGTACTGTGGGACCAATCCTAGCCGTTATCGCGCGCTGAAGAAATAGCGACAGTTTCAAAAACTACATTTCATTGACTTTCTAACGTTATCAATCCGTTTGGTTTAAAACTGTTGCGTCACATTTTCATCCCCACATGTAGTTAGCGATAGTATTCGGATATTACTAGGTTGCATCTCTTTTAACAGTGAAATATTTGACTGTGGGACTTAATTGAACTGATTTTGGACTTTGACGTTATAAATGTGATAAATGAGCCAGTTTGACTACAAGAAGTAACATTCTTCTTAATTTGACTTGATTGCTGGAACTCAGCGATTACAGTGGGCACTGTGGTAACTCTTTGTTAAAAAATGAAGATAAATAAGTCTGTTTTTACTGTGGGACCAATCCTAGCCGTTAGTTTGCGCTGAAGAATTAGAGACATTCTCAAAAACTAGGTTTCATTGACTTTCTGACGGTGTCAATCCGTTTGAGTTACAACGGTTGCGTCACATATTCGTACCAACATGTATTTAGTGATTCTCTTCCAATTTTACTAAGTTGTATTGCCTTTAACAGTGAAACGAGTGACTGTGGGAATTAATTGAATTGACTCTGGACTATGTCCTTATATATGTGACAGATGAGCCAGTTGGTCTCCAAGGAATAACTTTCTTCTTAATTTGACGTGATGGCTGGAATTCAGCGATTACATTAAGCTCTGTGGTAGAGCTTTATTTAAAAATTTAGATAAATAAGTCTTTTCTAACTGTGGGACCAATCCTGGCCGTTAGCATGCGCTGAATAAATAGGAACAGTTTCAAAGACTACATTTCATTGCATTTCTAACGGTATAAATTCGTTTGAGTTACAACGGTTGAGCCGCATATTCGTCCCCACATGTATTTAGCGATAGTATTTGGATATTACTAGGTTGCATCGCTTTTAACAGTGAAACGTTTGACTGTGGGACTTAATTGAACTGATTTTGGGCTTTGACCTTATAAATGTGATAAATGAGCCAGTTTGACTACAAGAAATAACATTCTTCTTAATTTGACATGATTTCTGGAACTCAGCGATTACACTGGGCGCTGTGGTAGCGCCTTATTCATTTCGCGCTGAAGAAATAGAGACATTCTCAAAAACTACATTTCATTGACTTTTTAACGGTGTCAATCCGTTTGAGTTACAACGGTTGTGTCACATATTCGCCCCGCATGTATTTAGCGATAGTATTCGGATATTACTAGGTTGCATCGCTTTTAAAAGTGAAACGTTTGACTGTGGGACTTAATTGAACTGATTGTGGAGTTTGACCTTGTAAATGTGATAAATGAGCCAGTTTGACTACAAGAAGTAACATTCTTCTTAATTTGACTTGATTGCTGGAACTCAGCGATTGCACTGTGCACTGTGGTAGCGTTTTATTTAAAAATTAAGTTAAATAAGTCATTTTTCACTGTGGGAGCAATCCCAGTCTTTAGTTCGCGCTGAAGAAATAGAGACAGTTTCAAAAACTACATTTCATTGACTTTCTAACAGTGTTAATCCGTTTGAGTTAAAACAGTTGCGTCACATATTCGCCCCACATGTATTTAGCGATAGTATTCGGATATTACTAGGTTGCATCGCTTTTAAAAGTGAAACGTTTGACTGTGGGACTTAATTGAACTGATTCTGGAGTTTGACCTTGTAAATGTGATAAATGAGCCAGTTTGACTACAAGAAGTAACATTCTTCTTAATTCGACATGATTGCTGGAATGCAGCGAGTGCACTAGGCTCTGTGGTAGTGCTTTATTTAAAAATTTAGATAAATAAGTCTTTTTTTACTGTGGGGCCAATCCTATCCGTTATCGCGCGCTGAAGAAATAGCGACAGTTTCAAAAACTACATTTCATTGACTTTCTAACGGTATCAAGCCGTTTGATTTACAACTGTTGCGTCACATTTTCGTCCCCACATGTATTTAGCGATAGTATTCGGATATTACTAGGTTGCATCGCTTTTAACAGTGAAATATTTGACTGTGGGACTTAATTGAACTGATTTTGGACTTTGACCTTATAAATGTGATAAATGAGCCAGTTTTACTACAAGAAGTAACATTCTTCTTAATTTGACTTGATTGCTGGAACTCAGCATTTACAGTGGGCACTGTTGTAACTCTTTGTTAAAAAATGAAGATAAATATGTCTGTTTTTACTGTGGGACCAATCCTAGCCGTTATCTTGCGCTGAAGAATTAAAGACATTCTCAAAAACTAGATTTCATTGACTTTCTAACGGTGTCAATCCGTTTGAGTTACAACGGTTGCGTCACATATTCGTACCAACATGTATTTAGTGATTTTCTTCCAATTTTACTAAGTTGTATTGCTTTTAACAGTGAAACGAGTGACTGTGGGAATTAATTGAGTGGACTCTGGACTATGTCCTTATATATGTGACAGATGAGCCAATTGGTCTCCAAGGAATAACTTTCTTCTTAATTTGACGAGATGGCTGGAATTCAGAGATTACATTAAGCTCTGTGGTAACGCTTTATTTAATAATTTAGATAAATAAGTCTTTTCTTACTGTGGGACCAATCCTAGTCGTTAGTTTGCGCTGAAGAATTAGAGACATTCTCAAAAACTACATTTCATTGACTTTCTAACGGTGTCAATCCGTTTGAGTTACAACGGTTGTGTCACATATTCGCCCCACATGTATTTAGCGATAGTATTCGGATATTACTAGGTTGCATCGCTTTTAAAAGTGAAACGTTTGACTGTGGGACTTAATTGAACTGATTTTGCAGTTTGACCTTGTAAATGTGATAAATGAGACAGTTTGACTACAAGAAGTAACATTCTTCTTAATTTGACTTGATTGCTGGAACTCAGCGATTGCACAGTGCACTGTGGTAGCGTTTTATTTAAAAATTAAGTTAAATAAGTCATTTTTCACTGTGGGAGCAATCCCAGCTGTTAGTTCGCGCTGAAGAAATAGAGACAGTTTCAAAAACTACATATCATTGACTTTCTAATAGTGTTAAACCGTTTGAGTTACAACAGTTGCGTCACATATTCGCCCCACATGTATTTAGCGATAGTATTCGGATATTACTAGGTTGCATCGCTTTTAAAAGTGAAACGTTTGACTGTGGGACTTAATTGAACTGATTTTGGAGTTTGACCTTTTAAATGTGATAAATAAGCTAGTTTGACTACAAGAAGTAACATTCTTCTTAATTTGACTTGATTGCTGGAACTCAGCGATTGCACTGGGCACTGTGGTAGCGTTTTATTTAAAAATTAAGTTAAATAAGTCATTTTTTACTGTGGGACCAATCCCAGCCGTTAGTTCGCGCTGAAGAAATAAAGACAGTTTTAAAAACTACATTTCGTTGGCTTTTTAACGGTGTTAATCCGTTTGAGTTACAACGGTTGCGTCACATATTCGTACCAACATGTATTTACTGATTTTTTCCGATGTGACTAAGTTGCATCGCTTTTAACAGTGAAACGATTGACTGTGGGCCTTAATTGAACTGATTCTGGACTGTGACCTTGTAAATGCATTAAATGAGCCAATTGGTCTCCAAGGAATACCATTCTTCTTAATTCGACATGATTGCTGGAATGCAGCGAGTGCACTAGGCTCTGTGGTAGTGCTTTATTTAAAAATTTAGATAAATAAGTCTTTTTTTACTGTGGGACCAATCCTATCCGTTATCGCGCGCTGAAGAAATAGCGACAGTTTCAAAAACTACATTTCATTGACTTTATAACTGTATCAATCCGTTTGATTTACAACTGTTGCGTCACATTTTCGTCCCCACATGTATTTAGCGATAGTATTCGGATATTACTAGGTTGCATCGCTTTTAACAGTGAAATATTTGACTGTGGGACTTAATTGAACTGATTTTGGACTTTGACCTTATAAATGTGATAAATGAGCCAGTTTTACTACAAGAAGTAACATTCTTTCTTAATTTGACTTGATTGCTGGAACTCAGCATTTACAGTGGGCACTGTTGTAACTCTTTGTTAAAAAATGAAGATAAATATGTCTGTTTTTGCTGTGGGACCCATCCTAGCTGTTAGTTTGCGCTGAAGAATTAAAGACATTCTCAAAAACTAGATTTCATTGACTTTCTAACGGTGTCAATCCGTTTGAGTTACAACGGTTGCGTCACATATTCGTACCAACATGTATTTAGTGATTTTCTTCCAATTTTACTAAGTTGTATTGCTTTTAACAGTGAAACGAGTGACTGTGGGAATTAATTGAGTGGACTCTGGACTATGTCCTTATATATGTGACAGATGAGCCAATTGGTCTCCAAGGAATAACTTTCTTCTTAATTTGACGAGATGGCTGGAATTCAGAGATTACATTAAGCTCTGTGGTAACGCTTTATTTAATAATTTAGATAAATAAGTCTTTTCTTACTGTGGGACCAATCCTAGCCGTTAGTTTGCGCTGAAGAATTAGAGACATTCTCAAAAACTACATTTCATTGACTTTCTAACGGTGTCAATCCGTTTGAGTTACAACGGTTGTGTCACATATTCGCCCCACATGTATTTAGCGATAGTATTCGGATATTACTAGGTTGCATCGCTTTTAAAAGTGAAACGTTTGACTGTGGGACTTAATTGAACTGATTTTGGAGTTTGACCTTGTAAATGTGATAAATGAGACAGTTTGACTACAAGAAGTAACATTCTTCTTAATTTGACTTGATTGCTGGAACTCAGCGATTGCACTGTGCTCTGTGGTAGCGTTTTATTTAAAAATTAAGTTAAATAAGTCATTTTTCACTGTGGGAGCAATCCCAGCTGTTAGTTCGCGCTGAAGAAATAGAGACAGTTTCAAAAACTACATTTCATTGACTTTCTAACAGTGTTAAACCGTTTGAGTTACAACAGTTGCGTCACATATTCGCCCCACATGTATTTAGCGATAGTATTCGGATATTACTAGGTTGCATCGCTTTTAAAAGTGAAACGTTTGACTGTGGGACTTAATTGAACTGATTTTGGAGTTTGACCTTTTAAATGTGATAAATAAGCTAGTTTGACTACAAGAAGTAACATTCTTCTTAATTTGACTTGATTGCTGGAACTCAGCGAGTACACTAGGCTCTGTGGTAGTGCTTCATTTAAAAATTTAGATAAATAAGTCTTTCTTTACTGTGGGACCAATCCTAGCCGTTATGGCGCGCTAAAGAAATAGCGACAGTTTCAAAAACTACATTTCATTGACTTTCTGACGGTGTTAATCCGTTTGAGTTACAACGGTTGCGTCACATATTCCTACCAACATGTATTTAGTGATTTTTTTCCGACGTGACTAAGTTGCATCGCCTTTAACAGTGAAACGAGTGACTGTGGGACTTAATTGAACTGATTTTGGACTTTGACCTTATAAATGTGATAAATGAGCCAGTTTGACTACAAGAAGTAACATTCTTTTTAATTTGACTTGATTGCTGGAACTCAGCGATTACAGTGGGCACTGTGGTAACTCTTTGTTAAACAATGAAGATAAATAAGTCTGTTTTTACTGTAGGACCAATCCTAGCCGTTAGTTTGCGCTGAAGAATTAGAGACATTTTCAAAAACTAGATTTCATTGACTTTCTGACGGTGTCAATCCGTTTGAGTTACAACGGTTGCGTCACATATTCGTACCAACATGTATTTAGTGATTTTCTTCCAATTTTACTAAGTTGTATTGCCTTTAACAGTGAAACGAGTGACTGTGGAAATTAATTGAGTTGACTCTGGACTATGTCCTTATATATGTGACAGATGAGCCAGTTGGTCTCCAAGGAATAACTTTCTTCTTAATTTGACGTGATGGCTGGAATTCAGCGATTACATTAAGCTTCTTGGTAGAGCTTTATTTGAAAATTGAGATAAATAAGTCATTTTTTACTGTGGGACCAATCCTGGCCGTTAGCACGCACTGAAGAAATAGAGACATTCTCCAAAACTACATTTCATTGAATTCTTGGCGGTATCAATCCGTTTGAGTAGGCTGTTCACTCACGTGACAATTCTTGCCGTCAAAAAAAATCTCGGCGCGGCGGAAATTGAGAACTTCAAAATTTTTAAAGGTGAGCGTATGGGCACCTTAGCATTTGGGTACTTTTCTTGCACTAAACCAATTTAGGCCGGTTTATGTTGGGTACCTATGCAAAGGTAGATGATTTTCTGAGGTAAACAAAGATGAAAATCCCGGTTTCTGTTTGAGGAAGTAAAAAAATCAGGTAAATAAAAACTTCATATTTTGAGAAAAAGGGAAACACTCTTCAATGACACTTTTGTAAGTTTGTATAAGAGTTTTTACAACAACGCAATGGTTTAGCAAAGAAAACAAAGTTTTTTTTCTTTATCCTTTTTTTTTTTTTGTGGGCGCCCCTTTTTGTCTCCATTTCTAGAATATACTAAATAAAGTTTGAAAGCTAGTTAGTTATAGTTATTTAGTTGGTTAGTTAGTTAGTTAGTTAGTTAATAAAAGCTAAACCATGTGCCAAGTACAGGTGTTTATTTTGTTGATTTTAGCCAACAGTTAAGAAGTTACTGCTCAGATATAATTTTACACTCAAAATTAAGCATTGTAAAATTATGTTAAATACAGTCTAGCTAGCTAGCTAGGTTGTTATGACTTGCTCTAATACAACATTTTATCCTTTCTTACATTGTGTTTTGAAGGAAGAAAAATCCTAGCCAGAAAAGCACGCACATTTAATGCTAGCTAGCTAACACTAGCAAAGTTCAGTATGATACAGACTTGTGTCTGGCCACCATGGCCTAAATATATGTTTACGATATGCAGGTATCGTTTACTTATACAGTAACAATTCATATTAAAGTTTTTCCTTACTCTGTTATGCAAAGTGCTTTTATTTTATTTCAGTGTAATTATTAGTGTTTGATGATCAAGTAAGTTATAATGGCTTCCATAAAAAATAACTAATAGTGAAATATATGAATGGTATACGAAGTTAAATCAATTAAGCATTGTTGAAGTTTGTGAATCATTCTCACAGATGTTTAAAATTGATGTTAGTAATTGCAGTCGAGTTGCTTTGTATAATATGAGCCCTGCATGTTAAGAGTTCTTTCAATGTTGTTGTTTTTTAGTGGTAGGAAAAACATTTTTTTTGATTATGCAGTAACAAACATTTTTGTTTTAATTTTCATAGGTTGTGGTTGCTTTTTCACTTATGTTGGGGTCTGGTCTGTAAATTGGAAATATAACGAAACAGCACAATATATTTTGCTAGCAATTATATATTTTATTTTATCCAATTATTCATATGTATTTGATGAGTTTTCACCATTATGGTCTTCACTTCTTACTTCTGTGAATCATAATAAATCTAGTCTGTAAAATGTGATTCTGATAACTGAGCACACAATAATTTTTTTCCAAGTTGCAGTAATATTATTTATTATCTAAATTATTTATATTTGCACATGTAGTCAATGATTTTTCACAAATTTGGTCTTTTTGTCAAATCTGTAAATTACATTAAATCTGGTCTGTAAAATATACATTTTGAGATTTAACATGATACTTCATATAATTTATTTGATAAGTATTGGTCATACTATCATGCCTATTTATTTGCACTTTTTGTTTGACTGTTTTTGCTTTTTTTGAGCATATTTCGCATCTGGTTTGGAAATTACAAAGAATCTGGTCTATAAAATATACTTTCAGAATATCTCATGACACTCCCACTTTTTTTTTTAAAAAAAATAGTTATTCTATTCTGATTTTTTTCTGCTCCCCCATTTCCTTGAGAAGTTTTTACTGTTTTGGTTATATTTTAGGTCTGTAAATTACAAAAAATGTGGTCTGTAAAATGTATTTATTAAAGGATCACGTGATACCTCATAATTGTATTTTCCTTAACTGCGAGACATAAAACCATCCTAATTATTCATATTTACACACGTAGTCAATGATTTTTCACGATTTTGGTCTTTTTTTGTCAAGTCTGTAAATTACACTAAATCTGGTCTGTAAAATATACATTTCGAGTTTTAACATGGTACTTTATATATATAATTTATTTTGATAAGTAGTGATCATACTATTATGTCTCTTTAATAATATTCGCATTTTTTATATGATCGTTTTTGCTATTTTGGACATATTTTGCGCCTGGTCTGGAAATTACAAAGAATCTGGTCCGTAAAATGTACTTCTTGAAGGATCACGTGATACCTCATAATTTATTTTTAAACTATGTGGTATTTTAAGTAGCTTAGTTATGCATTTGCGTGTGTTTTATTGACGATTTCCTGTTATATTCCTAAAATTTATGACCATATTTTGTAATGTAATTTTGCGCATGCGCAATAGCATTTGGTAATATATACGACATAATCATATAGTACTTATCTTTCTCTGTATTTATACCAAATTTTAGCTTAACTCAATAATTTTTTATTGAACTATGCTGATCTGCATCATACCATCATTTTGACCTTTTTCAGAGCACCAAAAACCGCCGGGGCCGAAAATATTGCCAGTGTTTATATGGAGGAATGCGCAGGAATTTGTCTAATTTTTTACTCCAATTGGGTATCTTCAAATCTTCATAACTTTGGAACGAAAAATGTTAGAAGGGTGAGTGACCCCTCGTTGGAAAGCACAATAATAGCTCTTTTACGTTAACATATAAGCTAAGCAAACAACGATGTTGTTAAAAATAGCCTGAACAGCCTAGTTTGAGTTACAACGGTTGCGTCACATATTCGTACCAACCTGTATTTAGTTATATCTTTCCGATAATACTAAGTCATATTGCTTTTAACAGTGAAACAATTGACTGTGGAACTTAATTGAACTAACTTTGGACTCTGACCTTATAAATGTGATAAGTGAGCCAACTGGACCCAAGAAGTAACATTCTTTTTAATTTGACATGATTACCGGAACTCAGCGATTACACTGGGCGCTGTGGTAGCACTTCATTTAAAATTTAAATAAAAAAGTCATTTTTTACTGTGGGACCAATCCTAGCCGTTATCGCGCGCTGAAGAAATAGCAACAGTTTCAAAAACTACATTGCATTGACTTTCTAACGGTAACAATCCGTTTGAGTTACAACGGTTGCGCCACATATTCGTCCCCACATGTACTTAGCGACAGTATTCGGATATTACTAGGTTGCATCGCTTTTAACAGTGAAACGATTGACTGTGGGACTTAATTGAACTGATTTTGGACTTTGACCTTAAAAATGTGATAAATGAGCCAGTTTGACTACAAGAAATAACATTCTTCTTAATTTGACATGATTGCTGGAACTCAGCGATTACACTGGGCGCTGTGGCAGCGCTTTATTAAAAATTTAAATAAAAAAGACATTTTTTACTGTGGGACCAATCCCAGCCGTTAGTTCGCGCTGAAGAATTAAAGACAGTTTCAAAAACTACATTTCATTGACTTTCTAACGGTGTCAATCCGTTTGAGTTACAACGGTTGCACCACATATTCGTCCCGGCATGTACTTAGCGATAGTATTCGGATATTACTAGGTTGCATCGCTTTTAACAGTGAAACGATTGACTCTGGGAATTAATTGAACTGAATCCGGACTGTGACCTTAGAAATGTGATAAATGACCCAATTGGACTCCAAGAAGTTACATTCTTCTTAAATTGACATGATTGCTGGAATTCAGCGATTGCACTGGGCTCTGCGGTAGCGCTTTATTTGAAAATTAAGTTAAATAAGTCATTTTTTACTGTGGGACCAATCCCAGCCGTTAGTTTGCGCTGAAGAAATAGAGACAGTTTCAAAAACTACATTTCATTGACTTTCTAACGGTGTTAATTCGTTTGAGTTACAACGGTTGCGTCACATATTCGTACCAACATGTATTTAGTGATTTTTTTCCGATGTGACTAAGTTGCATCGCCTTTAACAGTAAAACGATTGACTGTGGGACTTAATTGAACTGATTCTGGACTGTGACCTTGTAAATACGATAAATGAGCCAATTGGACTCCAAGGAATACCATTCTTTTTAATTCGACATGGTTGCTGGAATTCAGCGAGTACACTAGGCTCTGTGGTAGTGCTTTATTTAAAAATTTAGATAAATAAGTCCTTTCTTACTGTGGGACCAATCCTGGCCGTTAGCACGCGCTGAATATAGAGGAACAGTTCCAAAGACTACATTTCATTGACTTTTTAGTGGTATAAATCTGTTTGAGTTACAACGATTGCGTCACATATTCGTTTTAACATGTATTTATCGATAGTGTTCGGATATTACTAGGTTGCATCGCTTTTAACAGTGAAACGTTTGACTGTGGGACTTAATTGAACTGATTTTGAACTTTGACCTAATAAATGTGTTAAATGAGCCAGTTTGACTACAAGAAATAACATTCTTCTTAATTTGACATGATTGCTGGAACTCAGCGATTACACTGGGCGCTGTGGCAGCGCTTTATTAAAAATTTAAATAAAAAAGTCATTTTTTACTGTGGGACCAATCCCAGCCGTTAGTTCGCGCTGAAGAATTAAAGACAGTTTCAAAAACTACATTTCATTGACTTTCTAACGGTGTCAATCCGTTTGAGTTAGAACGGTTGCGTCACATATTCATACCAACATGTATTTAATGATATTTTTCCGATATCATTAAGTTGTATCGCTTTTAACTGTGAAACGATTGACTCTGGGAATTAATTGAACTGAATCCGGACTGTGACCTTAGAAATGTGATAAATGAGCCAATTGGACTCCAAGAAGTTACATTCTTCTTAAATTGACATGATTGCTGGAATTCAGCGAATACACTAGGCTCTGCGGTAGCGCTTTATTTGAAAATTGAGATAAATAAGTCATTTTTTACTGTGGGACCAATCCTGGCCGTTAGCACGCACTGAAGAAATAGAGACATTCTCCAAAACTACATTTCATTGAATTCTTGGCGGTATCAATCCGTTTGAGTAGGCTGTTCACTCACGTGACAATTCTTGCCGTCAAAAAAAATCTCGGCGCGGCGGAAATTGAGAACTTCAAAATTTTTAAAGGTGAGCGTATGGGCACCTTAGCATTTGGGTACTTTTCTTGCACTAAACCAATTTAGGCCGGTTTATGTTGGGTACCTATGCAAAGGTAGATGATTTTCTGAGGTAAACAAAGATGAAAATCCCGGTTTCTGTTTGAGGAAGTAAAAAAATCAGGTAAATAAAAACTTCATATTTTGAGAAAAAGGGAAACACTCTTCAATGACACTTTTGTAAGTTTGTATAAGAGTTTTTACAACAACGCAATGGTTTAGCAAAGAAAACAAAGTTTTTTTTCTTTATCCTTTTTTTTTTTGTGGGCGCCCCTTTTTGTCTCCATTTCTAGAATATACTAAATAAAGTTTGAAAGCTAGTTAGTTATAGTTATTTAGTTGGTTAGTTAGTTAGTTAGTTAGTTAATAAAAGCTAAACCATGTGCCAAGTACAGGTGTTTATTTTGTTGATTTTAGCCAACAGTTAAGAAGTTACTGCTCAGATATAATTTTACAATCAAAATTAAGCATTGTAAAATTATGTTAAATACAGTCTAGCTAGCTAGCTAGGTTGTTATGACTTGCTCTAATACAACATTTTATCCTTTCTTACATTGTGTTTTGAAGGAAGAAAAATCCTAGCCAGAAAAGCACGCACATTTAATGCTAGCTAGCTAACACTAGCAAAGTTCAGTATGATACAGACTTGTGTCTGGCCACCATGGCCTAAATATATGTTTACGATATGCAGGTATCGTTTACTTATACAGTAACAATTCATATTAAAGTTTTTCCTTACTCTGTTATGCAAAGTGCTTTTATTTTATTTCAGTGTAATTATTAGTGTTTGATGATCAAGTAAGTTATAATGGCTTCCATAAAAAATAACTAATAGTGAAATATATGAATGGTATACGAAGTTAAATCAATTAAGCATTGTTGAAGTTTGTGAATCATTCTCACAGATGTTTAAAATTGATGTTAGTAATTGCAGTCGAGTTGCTTTGTATAATATGAGCCCTGCATGTTAAGAGTTCTTTCAATGTTGTTGTTTTTTAGTGGTAGGAAAAACATTTTTTTTGATTATGCAGTAACAAACATTTTTGTTTTAATTTTCATAGGTTGTGGTTGCTTTTTCACTTATGTTGGGGTCTGGTCTGTAAATTGGAAATATAACGAAACAGCACAATATATTTTGCTAGCAATTATATATTTTATTTTATCCAATTATTCATATGTATTTGATGAGTTTTCACCATTATGGTCTTCACTTCTTACTTCTGTGAATCATAATAAATCTAGTCTGTAAAATGTGATTCTGATAACTGAGCACACAATAATTTTTTTCCAAGTTGCAGTAATATTATTTATTATCTAAATTATTTATATTTGCACATGTAGTCAATGATTTTTCACAAATTTGGTCTTTTTGTCAAATCTGTAAATTACATTAAATCTGGTCTGTAAAATATACATTTTGAGATTTAACATGATACTTCATATAATTTATTTGATAAGTATTGGTCATACTATCATGCCTATTTATTTGCACTTTTTGTTTGACTGTTTTTGCTTTTTTTGAGCATATTTCGCATCTGGTTTGGAAATTACAAAGAATCTGGTCTATAAAATATACTTTCAGAATATCTCATGACACTCCCACTTTTTTTTTAAAAAAAATAGTTATTCTATTCTATATGTTAACCCTCGTTGGAAAGCACAATAATAGCTCTTTTACGTTAACATATAAGCTAAGCAAACAACGATGTTGTTAAAAATAGCCTGAACAGCCTAGTTTGAGTTACAACGGTTGCGTCACATATTCGTACCAACCTGTATTTAGTTATATCTTTCCGATAATACTAAGTCATATTGCTTTTAACAGTGAAACGATTGACTGTGGGACTTAATTGAACTAACTTTGGACTCTGACCTTATAAATGTGATAAGTGAGCCAGTTTGAGTACAAGAAGTAACATTCTTCTTAATTTGACATGAATACCGTAACTTTTTTTCCGATATTACTAAGTTGTATTGCTTTTAACAGTGAAACGATTGACTCTGGGAATTAATTGAACTGATTTTGGACTGTGACCTTGTAAATGCGATAAATGAGCCAATTGGGCTCCAAGGAATAACATTTTTCTTAATTCGACACAATTGCTGGAATTCAGCGATTGCAGTGGGCGCTGTGGTAGAGTTTTATTTAAAAAATAAGTTAAATAAGTCATTTTTTACTGTTGGACCAATCCCAGCCATTAGTTCGCGCTGAAGAAATAGAGACATTCTCAAAAACTACATTTCATCGACTTCTTGGCGGTATCAATCCGTTTGAGTAACAACGGCTGCGTCACACATTCGTATCAACATGCATTTAGTGATTTTTTTCCGATGTGACTAAGTTGCATCGCTTTTAACAGTGAAACGATTGACTGTGGGACTTAATTGAACATATTCTGGACTGTGACCTTGTAAATGCGATAAATAAGCCAATTGGGCGCCAAGGAATAACATTTTTCTTAGTTCGACATGATTGCTGGAATTCAGCGAGTACACTAGGCTCTGTGGTAGTGTATTATTTAAAAATTTAGATAAATAAGTCTTTTTTTACTGTGGGACTAATCCAGGCCGTTGGCACGCGCTGAAGAAATAGAGACATTCTCAAAAACTACATTTCATACACTTCTTGGCGGTTTCAATCCGTTTGAGTTACAACGGTTGCGTCACATACTCGTACCAACATGTATTTAGCGATGGTATTCTGACATTACTAAGTTGCATAGCCTTTAACAGTGAAACGATTGACTGTGGCACTTAATTGAACTAACTTTGGACTGTGACCTGATAAATGTGATAAATGAGCCAGTTTGACTACAAGAAATAACATTTTTCTTAGTTTTACATGATTGCTGGAACTCAGCGATTACACCGTTTGAGTTACAACGGTTGCGTCACATATTCGTACCAACCTGTATTTAGTTATATCTTTCCGATAATACTAAGTCATATTGCTTTTAACAGTGAAACAATTGACTGTGGAACTTAATTGAACTAACTTTGGACTCTGACCATATAAATGTGATAAGTGAGCCAACTGGACCCAAGAAGTAACATTCTTTTTAATTTGACATGATTACCGGAACTCAGCGATTACACTGGGCGCTGTGGTAGCACTTCATTTAAAATTTAAATAAAAAAGTCATTTTTTACTGTGGGACCAATCCTAGCCGTTATCGCGCGCTGAAGAAATAGCAACAGTTTCAAAAACTACATTGCATTGACTTTCTAACGGTAACAATCCGTTTGAGTTACAACGGTTGCGCCACATATTCGTCCCCACATGTACTTAGCGACAGTATTCGGATATTACTAGGTTGCATCGCTTTTAACAGTGAAACGATTGACTGTGGGACTTAATTGAACTGATTTTGGACTTTGACCTTAAAAATGTGATAAATGAGCCAGTTTGACTACAAGAAATAACATTCTTCTTAATTTGACATGATTGCTGGAACTCAGCGATTACACTGGGCGCTGTGGCAGCGCTTTATTAAAAATTTAAATAAAAAAGACATTTTTTACTGTGGGACCAATCCCAGCCGTTAGTTCGCGCTGAAGAATTAAAGACAGTTTCAAAAACTACATTTCATTGACTTTCTAACGGCGTCAATCCGTTTGAGTTACAACGGTTGCACCACATATTCGTCCCGGCATGTACTTAGCGATAGTATTCGGATATTACTAGGTTGCATCGCTTTTAACAGTGAAACGATTGACTCTGGGAATTAATTGAACTGAATCCGGACTGTGACCTTAGAAATGTGATAAATGACCCAATTGGACTCCAAGAAGTTACATTCTTCTTAAATTGACATGATTGCTGGAATTCAGCGATTGCACTGGGCTCTGCGGTAGCGCTTTATTTGAAAATTAAGTTAAATAAGTCATTTTTTACTGTGGGACCAATCCCAGCCGTTAGTTTGCGCTGAAGAAATAGAGACAGTTTCAAAAACTACATTTCATTGACTTTCTAACGGTGTTAATTCGTTTGAGTTACAACGGTTGCGTCACATATTCGTACCAACATGTATTTAGTGATTTTTTTCCGATGTGACTAAGTTGCATCGCCTTTAACAGTAAAACGATTGACTGTGGGACTTAATTGAACTGATTCTGGACTGTGACCTTGTAAATACGATAAATGAGCCAATTGGACTCCAAGGAATACCATTCTTTTTAATTCGACATGGTTGCTGGAATTCAGCGAGTACACTAGGCTCTGTGGTAGTGCTTTATTTAAAAATTTAGATAAATAAGACTTTTTTTACTGTGGGACTAATCCTGGCCGTTAGCAAGCGCTGAAGAAATAGAGACAGCTTTAAAAACTCCATTTCAATGACTTTCTAACGGTGTTAATCCGTTTCAGTTACAACGGTTGCGTCACATATTCGTACCAACATGTATTTAGTGATTTTTTTCCGATATTACTAAGTTGTATCTCTTTTAACAGTGAAACGATTGACTCTGGGAATTAATTGAACTGATTTTGGACTGTGACCTTATAAATGTGATAAATGAGCCAATTGGACTCCAAGAAGTAACATTCGTCTTAAATTGACATTATTGCTGGAATTCAGCGAATACACTAGGCTGTGCGTTAGCGCTTTATTTAAAAATTTAGATAAATAAGTCTTTTTTTACTGTGGGACCAATCCTGGCAGTTAGCACGCACTGAAGAAATAGAGACATTCTCAAAAACTACATTCCATTGACTTCTTGGCGGTATCAATCCGTTTGAGTTACAACGGTTGCGTCACGTATTCATACCAACCTGTATTTAGTGATATCTTTCCGATATTACTAAGTCATATCGCTTTTAACAGTGAAACGGCTGTGGAACTTAATTGAACTAACTTTGGACTCTGACCTTATAAATGTGATAAGTGAGCCAGTTTGAGTACAAGAAGTAACATTCTTCTTAATTTGACATGAATACCGTAACTTTTTTTCCGATATTACTAAGTTGTATCGCTTTTAACAGTGAAACGATTGACTCTGGGAATTAATTGAACTGATTTTGGACTGTGACCTTGTAAATGCGATAAATGAGCCAATTGGGCTCCAAGGAATAACATTTTTCTTAATTCGACACAATTGCTGGAATTCAGCGATTGCAGTGGGCGCTGTGGTAGAGTTTTATTTAAAAAATAAGTTAAATAAGTCATTTTTTACTGTTGGACCAATCCCAGCCATTAGTTCGCGCTGAAGAAATAGAGACATTCTCAAAAACTACATTTCATCGACTTCTTGGCGGTATCAATCCGTTTGAGTAACAACGGCTGTGTCACACATTCGTATCAACATGCATTTAGTGATTTTTTTCCGATGTGACTAAGTTGCATCGCTTTTAACAGTGAAACGATTGACTGTGGGACTTAATTGAACATATTCTGGACTGTGACCTTGTAAATGCGATAAATAAGCCAATTGGGCTCCAAGGAATAACATTTTTCTTAATTCGACATGATTGCTGGAATTCAGCGAGTACACTAGGCTCTGTGGTAGTGTATTATTTAAAAATTTAGATAAATAAGTCTTTTTTTACTGTGGGACTAATCCAGGCCGTTGGCACGCGCTGAAGAAATAGAGACATTCTCAAAAACTACATTTCATACACTTCTTGGCGGTTTCAATCCGTTTGAGTTACAACGGTTGCGTCACATACTCGTACCAACATGTATTTAGCGATGGTATTCTGACATTACTAGGTTGCATAGCCTTTAACAGTGAAACGATTGACTGTGGCACTTAATTGAACTAACTTTGGACTGTGACCTGATAAATGTGATAAATGAGCCAGTTTGACTACAAGAAATAACATTTTTCTTAGTTTTACATGATTGCTGGAACTCAGCGATTACACCGTTTGAGTTACAACGGTTGCGTCACATATTCGTACCAACATATATTTAGTGATTTTTTTCCGATGTGACTAAGTTGCATTGCCTTTAACAGTGAAACGATTGACTGTGGAACTTAATTGAACTAACTTTGGAGTGTGACCTTATAAATGTTATAAATGAGCCAACTGGACCCAAGATGTAACATTCTTCTTAATTTGACATGATTACCGGAACTCAGCGATTACACTGGGCGCTGTGGTAGCACTTCATTTAAAATTTAAATAAAAAAGTCATTTTTTACTGTGGGACCAATCCTAGCCGTTATCGCGCGCTGAAGAAATAGCAACAGTTTCAAAAACTACATTGCATTGACTTTCTAACGGTAACAATCCGTTTGAGTTACAACGGTTGCGCCACATATTCGTCCCCACATGTACTTAGCGACAGTATTCGGATATTACTAGGTTGCATCGCTTTTAACAGTGAAACGATTGACTGTGGGACTTAATTGAACTGATTTTGGACTTTGACCTTAAAAATGTGATAAATGAGCCAGTTTGACTACAAGAAATAACATTCTTCTTAATTTGACATGATTGCTGGAACTCAGCGATTACACTGGGCGCTGTGGCAGCGCTTTATTAGAAATTTAAATAAAAAAGTCGTTTTTTACTGTGGGACCAATCCCAGCCGTTTGTTCGCGCTGAAGAATTAAAGACAGTTTCAAAAACTACATTTCATTGACTTTCTAACGGTGTCAATCCGTTTGAGTTACAACGGTTGCACCACATATTCGTCCCCACATGTACTTAGCGATAGTATTCGGATATTACTAGGTTGCATCGCATTTAACTGTGAAACGATTGACTCTGGGAATTAATTGAACTGAATCCGGACTGTGACCTTAGAAATGTGATAAATGAGCCAATTGGACTCCAAGAAGTTACATTCTTCTTAAATTGACATGATTGCTGGAATTCAGCGATTGCACTGGGCTCTGCGGTAGCGCTTTATTTGAAAATTAACTTTAATAAGTCATTTTTTACTGTGGGACCATTCCCAACCGTTAGTTCGCGCTAAAGAAATAGAGACGGTTTCAAAAATTACATTTCATTGACTTTCTAACGCTGTTAATCCGTTTGAGTTACAACGGTTGTGTCACATATTCGTACCAACATGCATTTAGTGATTTTTTTTCCGATGTGACTAAGTTGCATCGCTTTTAACAGTGAAACGATTAACTGTGGGACTTAATTGAACTAACTTTGGACTGTGACCTGATAAATGTTATAAATGAGCCAGTTTGACTACAAGAAATAACATTCTTCTTAATTTGACTTGATTGCTGGAACTCAGCGATTGCACTGGGCACTGTGGTAGCGTTTTATTAAAAAATTTAGATAAATAAGTCTTTTTTTTACTGCGGGAATAATCCTGGCCGTTAGCACGCGCTGAAGAAATAGAGACATTCTCAAAAACTACACTTTATCGACTTCTTGGCGGTATCAATCCGCTGGAGTTACAACGGTTGCGTCACATATTCGTACCAACATGTATTTAGCGATAGTATTCTGATATTACTAGGTTGCATCGCCTTTAACAGTGAAACGATTGACTATGGGACTTAATTGAACTAACTTTGGACTGTGAGCTGATAAATGTTATAAATGAGCCAGTTTGACTACAAGAAATAACATTCTTCTTAATTTGACTTGATTGCTGGAACTCAGCGATTGCACTGGGCACTGTGGTAGCGTTTTATTAAAAAATTTAGATAAATAAGTCTTTTTTTACTGCGGGACTAATCCTGGCCGTTAGCACGCGCTGAAGAAATAGAGACATTCTTAAAAACTACACTTCATCGACTTCTTTGCGGTATCAATCCGTTTGAGTTACAACGGTTGCGTCAAATATTCGTACCAACATGTATTTAGCGATAGTGTTCTGATATTACTAGGTTGCATCGCTTTTAACAATGAAACGATTGATTTTGGGACTTAATTGAACTGATTCTGGACTGTGACCTTGTAAATGCGATAAATGAGCCAATTGGGCTCCGAGGAATACCATTCTTCTTAATTCGACATGATTGCTGGAATTCAACGAGTACACTAGGCTCTGTGGTAGTGCTTTAATTGAAAATTTAGATAAATATGTCTTTTTTTACTGTGGAACTAGTCCTGGCCGTTAGCACGTGCTGAAGAAATAGAGACATTCTCAAAAACTACATTTCATACACTTCTTGGCGGTATCAATCCGTTTGAGTTACAACGGTTGCGTCACATACTCGTACCAACATGTATTTAGCGATGGTATTCTGATATTACTAGGTTGCATAGCCTTTTAGAGTGAAACGATTGACTGTGGCACTTAATTGAACTAACTTTGGACTGTGACCTGATAAATGTGATAAATGAGCCAGTTTGACTACAAGAAATAACATTTTTCTTATTTTGACATGATTGCTGGAACTCAGCCATTACACCGTTTGAGTTACAACAGTTGCGTCACATATTCGTTCCAACATGTATTTAGTGATTTTTTTCCGATGTGACTAAGTTGCATTGCCTTTAACAGTGAAACAATTGACTGTGGGACTTAATTGAACTGATTCTGGACAATGACCTTGTTAATGCGATAAATGAGACAATTGTACTCCAAGGAATACCATTCTTCTTACTTCGACATGGTTGCTGGAATTCAGCGAGTACATTAGGCTCTGTGGTAGTGCTTTATTTAAAAATTTAGATAAATAAGTCTTTTTTTACTGTGGGACTAATCCTGGCCGTTAGCAAGCGCTAAAGAAATAGAGACAGCTTCAAAAACTACATTTCAATGACTTTCTAACGGTGTTAATCCGTTATAGTTACATCGGTTGCATCACATATTCGTACAAACATGTATTTAGTGATTTTTTTCCGATGTGACTAAGTTGCATCGCTTTTAACAGTGAAACAATTGACTGTGGGACTTAATTGAACTAATTTTGGAGTGTGAGCTGATAAATGTTATAAATGAGCCAGTTTGACTACAAGAAATAACATTCTTCTTAATTTGACTTGATTACTGGAACTCAGCGATTGCACAGGGCGCTGTGGTAGAGATTTATTTAAAAATTAATGTAAATAAGTCATTTTTTACTGTGGGACCAATCCCAGCCATTAGTTCGCGCTGAAGAAATAGAGACAGTTTCAAAAACTAATTTTCGTTGACTTTCTAGCGGTGTCAATTTGTTTGAGTTACAACAGTTGCGTCACATATTCGTACCAACATGTATTTAGTGATTTTTTTCCGATGTGACTAAGTTGCATTGCCTTTAACAGTGAAACGATTGACTGTGGGACTTAATTGAACTGATTCTGGACAATGACCTTGTTAATGCGATAAATGAGACAATTGCACTCCAAGAAATACCATTCTTCTTAATTCGACATGATTGCTGGAATTCAGCGAGTACACTAGCTCTGTGGTAGTGCTTTATTTAATAATTTAGATAAATAAGTCTTTTTTTTCTGAGGGACTAATCCTGGCCGTTACATGCGCTGAAGAAATAGAGACATTCTCAAAATCTACACTTCATCGACTTCTTGGCGGTATCAATCCGTTTAATTTACAACGGTCGCGTCACATATTCGTCCCCACATGTATTTAGCGATAGAATTCGGATATTACTAAATTGCATCACTTTTAACAGTGAAACGTTTGACTGTGGGACCTAATTGAACTGATTTTGGACTTTGACCTTATAAATGTGATAAATGAGCCAGTTTGACTACAAAAAGTAACATTCTTCTTAATTTGACTTGATTGCTGGAACTCAGCGATTGCACTGGGCCCTGTGGTAGCGTTATATTTAAAAATTAACTTTAATAAGTCATTTTTTACTGTGGGACCATTCCCAACCGTTAGTTCGCGCTAAAGAAATAGAGACTTTTTCAAAAACTGCATTTCATTGACTTTCTAACGGTGTTAATCCGTTTGAGTTACAACGGTTGTGTCATATATTCGTACCAACATGCATTTAGTGATTTTTTGCCGATGTGACTAAGTTGCATCGCTTTTAACAGTGAAACGATTGACTGTGGGACTTAATTGAACTGATTCTGGACTGTGACCTTGTAAATGCGATAAATGAGCCAATTGGGCTCCAAGAAATATCATTCTTCCAAATTCGACATGAATGCTGGAATTCAGCGAGTACACTAGTCTCTGTGGTAGTGCTTTATTTAAAAATTTAGATAAATAAGTCTTTTTTTTCTGTGGGACTAATCCTGACCGTTGCGCGCGCTGAAGAAATAGAGACATTCTCAAAATCTACACTTCATCGACTTCTTGGCGGTATCAATCCGTTTGAGTTAAAACGGTTGCGTCACATATTCGTACCAACATGTATTTAGCTGTAGTATTCTGATATTACTAGGTTGCATCGCCTTTAACAGTGAAACGATTGACTATGGGACTTAATTGAACTAACTTTGGACTGTGACCTGATAAAAGTTATAAATGAGCCAGTTTGACTACAAGAAATAACATTCTTCTTAATTTGACTTGATTGCTGGAACTCAGCGATTGCACTGGGCACTGTGGTAGCGTTTTATTAAAAAATTTAGATAAATAAGTCTTTTTTTACTGCGGGAATAATCCTGGCCGTTAGAACGCGCTGAAGAAATAGAGACATTCTCAAAAACTACACTTCATCGACTTCTTGGCGGTATCAATCCGTTTGAGTTACAACGGTTGCGTCACATATTCGTACCAACATGTATTTAGCGATAGTATTCTGATATTACTAGGTTGCATCGCCTTTAACAGTGAAACGATTGACTATGGGACTTAATTGAACTAACTTTGGAGTGTGACCTGATAAATGTTATAAATGAGCCAGTTTGACTACAAGAAATAACATTCTTCTTAATTTGACTTGATTACTGGAACTCAGCGATTGCACTGGGCGCTGTGGTAGAGTTTTATTTAAAAATTAAGTTAAATAAGTCATTTTTTACTGTGGGACCAATCCCAGCCATTAGTTCGCGCTGAAGAAATAGAGACAGTTTCAAAAACTACTTTTCCTTGACTTTCTAGCGGTGTCAATTCGTTTAAGTTACAACGATTGCGTCACATATTCGCCCCACATGTATTTAGCGATAGTATTTGGATATTACTAGGTTGCATCGCTTTTAACAGTGAAACGATTAACTGTGGGACTTAATTGAACTAACTTTGGATTTTGACCTTGTAAATGTGGTAAATGAGCCAGTTTGACTACAAGAAATAACATTCTTTTTAATTTGACTTGATTGCTGGAACTCTGCGATTGCACTGGGCACTGTGGTAGCGTTTTATTAAAAAATTTAGATAAATAAGTCTTTTTTTTACTGCGGGAATAATCCTGGCCGTTAGCACGCGCTGAAGAAATAGAGACATTCTCAAAAACTACACTTTATCGACTTCTTGGCGGTATCAATCCGCTGGAGTTACAACGGTTGCGTCACATATTCGTACCAACATGTATTTAGCGATAGTATTCTGATATTACTAGGTTGCATCGCTTTTAACAGTGAAACGATTGATTGTGGGACTTAATTGAACTGATTCTGGACTGTGACCTTGTAAATGCGATAAATGAGCCAGTTTGACTACATGAAATAACATTTTTCTTAATTTGACATGATTGCTGGAACTCAGCCATTACACCGTTTGAGTTACAACAGTTGCGTCACATATTCGTACCAACATGTATTTAGTGATTTTTTTCCGATGTGACTAAGTTGCATTGCCTTTAACAGTGAAACGATTGACTGTGGGACTTAATTGAACTGATTCTGGACAGTGACCTTGTTAATGCGATAAATGAGACAATTGTACTCCAAGGAATACCATTCTTCTTAATTCGACATGGTTGCTGGAATTCAGCGAGTACATTAGGCTCTGTGGTAGTGCTTTATTTAAAAATTTAGATAAATAAGTCTTTTTTTACTGTGGGACTAATCCTGGCCGTTAGCAAGCGCTAAAGAAATAGAGACAGCTTCAAAAACTACATTTCAATGACTTTCTAACGGTGTTAATCCGTTATAGTTACATCGGTTGCATCACATATTCGTACTAACATGTATTTAGTGATTTTTTTCCGATGTGACTAAGTTGCATCGCTTTTAACAGTGAAACGATTGACTGTGGGACTTAATTGAACTAACTTTGGAGTGTGACCTGATAAATGTTATAAATGAGCCAGTTTGACTACAAGAAATAACATTCTTCTTAATTTGACTTGATTACTGGAACTCAGCGATTGCACTGGGCGCTGTGGTAGAGTTTTATTTAAAAATTAAGTTAAATAAGTCATTTTTTACTGTGGGACCAATCCCAGCCATTAGTTCGCGCTGAAGAAAAAGAGACAGTTTCAAAAACTACTTTTCGTTGACTTTTTAGCGGTGTCAATTCGTTTAAGTTACAACGATTGCGTCACATATTCGCCCCATATGTATTTAGCGATAGTATTTGGATATTACTAGGTTGCATCGCTTTTAACAGTGAAACGTTTGACTGTGGGACTTAATTGAACTGATTTTGGATTTTGACCTTGTAAATGTGGTAAATGAGCCAGTTTGACTACAAGAAGTAACATTCTTCTTAATTTGACTTGATTGCTGGAACTCAGCGATTGCAATGGGCACTGTGGTAGCGTTTTATTTAAAAATTAAGTTACATAAGTCATTTCTTACTTTGGGAGCAATTCAAGCCTTTAGTTACTTTTAACAGTGAAACGATTGACTGTGGGACTTAATTGAACTGATTCTGGGCTGTGACCTTGTAAATGTTATAAATGAGCCAATTGGGCTCCAAGAAATACCATTCTTCTTAATTCGACATGATTGCTGGAATTCAGCGAGTACACTAGGCTCTGTGGTAGTGCTTTATTTAAAAATTTAGATAAATAAATCTTTTTTTTCTGAGGGATTAATCCTGGCCGTTATACGCGCTGAAGAAATAGAGACATTCTCAAAATCTACACTTCATCGACTTCTTGGCGGTATCAATCCGTTTAATTTACAACGGTCGCGTCACATATTCGTCCCCACATGTATTTAGCGATAGAATTCGGATATTACTAGATTGCATCGCTTTTAACAGTGAAACGTTTGACTGTGGGACCTAATTGAACTGATTTTGGACTTTGACCTTATAAATGTGATAATTGAGCCAGTTTGACTACAAAAACTAACATTCTTCTTAATTTGACTTGATTGCTGGAACTCAGCGATTGCACTGGGCCCTGTGGTAGCGTTATATTTAAAAATTAACTTTAATAAGTCATTTTTTACTGTGGGATCATTCCCAACCGTTAGTTCGCGCTAAAGAAATAGAGACTTTTTCAAAAACTACATTTCATTGACTTTCTAACGGTGTTAGTCCGTTTGAGTTACAACGGTTGTGTCACATATTCGTACCAACATGCATTTAGTGATTTTTTTCCGATGTGACTAAGTTGCATCGCTTTTAACAGTGAAACGATTGACTGTGGGACTTAATTGAACTGATTCTGGACTGTGACCTTGTAAATGCTGTAAATGAGCCAGTTTGACTACAAGAAATAACATTTTTCTTAATTTGACTTGATTGCTGGAACTCAGCGATTGCACTGGGCACTGTGGTAGCGTTTTATTAAAAAATTTAGATAAATAAGTCTTTTTTTACTGCGGGACTAATCCTGGCCGTTAGCACGCGCTGAAGAAATAGAGACATTCTTAAAAACTACACTTCATCGACTTCATGGCGGTATCAATCCGTTTGAGTTACAATGGTTGCGTCATATATTCGTACCAACATGTATTTAGCGATAGTGTTCTGATATTACTAGGTTGCATCGCTTTTAACAGTGAAACGATTGATTGTGGGAATTAATTGAACTGATTCTGGATTGTGACCTTGTAAATGTGATAAATGAGCCAATTAAGCTCCGAGGAATACCATTCTTCTTAATTCGACATGATTGCTGGAATTCAGCAAGTACACTAGGCTCTGTGGTAGTGCTTTAATTAAAAATTTAGATAAATATGTCTTTTTTTACTGTGGGACTAATCCCAGCCGTTAGTTCGCGCTGAAGAAATAGAGACAGTTTCAAAAACTAAATTTCATTGACTTTCTAACGGTGTTAATCCGTTTGGTTTACAACGGTTGTGTCACAAATTCGTACCAACATGTATTTAGCGATAGTATTCTGATATTACTAGTTTGCATCGCTTTTAACAGTGAAACGATTGATTGTGGGACTTAATTGAACTGATTCTGGACTGTGACCTTGTAAATGCGATAAATGAGCCAATTTGGCTCCGAGGAATACCATTCTTCTTAATTCGACATGATTGCTGGAATTCAGCGAGTACACTAGGCTCTGTGGTAGTGCTTTAATTAAAAATTTAGATAAATATGTCTTTTTTGACTGTGGGAATAATCCTGGCCGTTAGCACGCGCTGAAGAAATAGAGACATTGTCAAAAACTACACTTCATCGACTTCCTGGCGGTATCAATCCGTTTGAGTTACAACGGTTGCGTCACATATTCGTACCAACATGTATTTAGCGATAGTGTTCTGATATTACTAGTTTGAATCGCTTTTAACAGTGAAACGATTGATTGTGGGACTTAATTGAACTGATTCTGGACTGTGACCTTGTAAATGCGATAAATGAGCCAATTTGGCTCCGAGGAATACCATTCTTCTTAATTCGACATGATTGCTGGAATTCAGCGAGTACACTAGGCTCTGTGGTAGTGCTTTAATTAAAAATTTAGATAAATATGTCTTTTTTGACTGTGGGACTAGTCCTGGCCGTTAGCACGTGCTGAAGAAATAGAGACATTCTCAAAAACTACATTTCATACACTTCTTGGCGGTATCAATCCGTTTGAGTTACAACGGTTGCGTCACAAACTCGTACCAACTTGTATTTAGCGATGGTATTCTGATATTACTAGGTTGCGTAGCCTTTAACAGTGAAACGATTGACTGTGGCACTTAATTGAACTAACTTTCCACTGTGACCTGATAAATGTGATAAATGAGCCAGTTTGACTACAAGAAATAACATTTTTCTTAATTTGACATGATTGCTGGAACTCAGCCATTACACCGTTTGAGTTACAACGGTTGCGTCACATATTCGTAGCAACATGTATTTAGTGATTTTTTCCCGATGTGACTAAGTTGCATTGCCTTTAACAGTGAAACGATTGACTGTGGGACTTAATTGAACTGATTCTGGACTGTGACCTTGTTAATGCGATAAATGAGACAATTGTACTCCAAGGAATACCATTCTTCTTAAGTCGACATGGTTGCTGGAATTCAGCGAGTACATTAGGCTCTGTGGTAGTGCTTTATTTAAAAATTTAGATAAATAAGTCTTTTTTTTTCTGTGGGACTAATCCTGACCGTTGCACGCGCTGAAGAATTAGTGACATTCTCAAAATCTACACTTCATCGACTTCTTGGCGGCATCAATCCGTTTGAGTTAAAACGGTTGCGTCACATATTCGTACCAACATGTATTTAGCGATAGTATTCTGATATTACTAGGTTGCATCGCCTTTAACAGTGAAACGATTGACTATGGGACTTAATTGAACTAACATTGGACTGTGACCTGATAAATGTTATAAATGAGCCAGTTTGACTACAAGAAATAACATTCTTCTTAATTTGACTTGATTGCTGGAACTCAGCGATAGCACTGGGCACTGTGGTAGCGTTTTATTAAAAAATTTAGATAAATAAGTCTTTTTTTACTGCGGGAATAATCCTGGCCGTTAGCACGCGCTGAAGAAATAGAGACATTGTAAAAAACTACACTTCATCGACTTCTTGGCGGTATCAATCCGTTTGAGTTACAACGGTTGCGTCACATATTCGTACCAACATGTATTTAGCGATAGTGTTCTGATATTACTAGTTTGCATCGCTTTCAACAGTGAAACGATTGATTGTGGGACTAAATTGAACTGATTCTGGACTGTGACCTTGTAAATGCGATAAATGAGCCAATTGGGCTCCAAGGAATACCATTCTTCTTAATTCGACATGATTGCTGGAATTCAGCGAGTACACTAGGCTCTGTGGTAGTGCTTTAATTAAAAATTTAGATAAATATGTCTTTTTTTACTGTGGGACTAGTCCTGGCCGTTAGCACGTGCTGAAGAAATAGAGACATTCTCAAAAACTACATTTCATACACTTCTTGGCGGTATCAATCCGTTTGAGTTACAACGGTTGCGTCACATACTCGTACCAACATGTATTTAGCGATGGTATTCTGATATTACTAGGTTGCATAGCCTTTAACAGTGAAACGTTTGACTGTGGCACTTAATTGAACTAACTTTCCACTGTGACCTGATAAATGTGATAAATGAGCCAGTTTGACTACAAGAAATAACATTTTTCTTAATTTGACATGATTGCTGGAACTCAGCCATTACACCGTTTGAGTTACAACGGTTGCGTCACATATTCGTAGCAACATGTATTTAGTGATTTTTTCCCGATGTGACTAAGTTGCATTACCTTTAACAGTGAAACGATTGACTGTGGGACTTAATTGAACTGATTCTGGACTGTGACCTTGTTAATGCGATAAATGAGACAATGGTACTCCAAGGAATACCATTCTTCTTAAGTCGACATGGTTGCTGGAATTCAGCGAGTACATTAGGCTCTGTGGTAGTGCTTTATTTAAAAATTTAGATAAATAAGTCTTTTTTTACTGTGGGACTAATCCTGGCCGTTAGCAAGCGCTAAAGAAATAGAGACAGCTTTAAAAACTACATTTCAATGACTTTCTAACGGTGTTAATCCGTTATAGTTACATCGGTTGCGTCACATATTCGTACCAACATGTATTTAGTGATTTTTTTCCGATGTGACTAAGTTGCATCGCTTTTAACAGTGAAACGATTGACTGTGGGACTTAATTGAACTAACTTTGGAGTGTGACCTGATAAATGTTATAAATGAACCAGTTTGACTACAAAAAGTAACATTCTTCTTAATTTGACTTGATTGCTGGAACTCAGCGATTTCACTGGGCACTGTGGTAGCGTTTTATTTAAAAATTAACTTTAATAAGTCATTTTTTACTGTGGGACCATTCCCAACCGTTAGTTCGCGCTAAAGAAATAGAGACGGTTTCAAAAACTACATTTCATTGACTTTCTAACGGTGTTAATCCGTTTGAGTTACAACGGTTGTGTCACATATTCGTACCAACATGCATTTAGTGATTTTTTTCCGATGTGACTAAGTTGCATCGCTGTTAACAGTGAAACGATTGACTGTGGGACTTAATTGAACTGATTCTAGACTGTGACCTTGTAAATGCGATAAATGAGCCAATTGGGCTCCAAGAAATATCATTCTTCTAAATTCGACATGATTGCTGGAATTCAGCGAGTACACTAGGCTCTGTGGTAGTGCTTTATTTAAAAATTTAGATAAATAAGTCCTTTTCTTCTGTGGGACTAATCCTGACCGTTGCACGCGCTGAAGAAATAGAGACATTCTCAAAAACTACACTTCATCGACTTCTTGGCGGTATTAATCCGTTTGAGTTACAACGGTTGCGTCACATATTCGTACCAACATGTATTTAGCGATAGTGTTCTGATATTACTAGGTTGCATCGCTTTTAACAGTGAAACGATTAATTGTGGGACTTAATTGAACTGATTCTGGACTGTGAACTTGTAAATGCGATAAAGGAGCCAATTGGGCTCCGAGGAATACCATTCTTCTTAATTCGACATGATTGCTGGAATTCAGCGAGTACACTAGGCTCTGTGGTAGTGCTTTATTTAAAAATTTAGATAAATAAGTCCTTTTTTTCTGTGGGACTAATCCTGACCGTTGCACGCGCTGAAGAAAGAGAGACATTCTCAAAATCTACACTTCATCGACTTCTTGGCGGTATCAATCCGTTTGAGTTAAAACGGTTGCGTCACATATTTGTACCAACATGTATTTAGCGATAGTATTCTGATATTACTAGGTTGCATCGCCTTTAACAGTGAAACGATTGACTATGGGACTTAATTGAACTAACTTTGAACTGTGACCTGATAAATGTTATAAATGAGCCAGTTTGACTACAAGAAATAACATTCTTCTTAATTTGACTTGATTGCTGGAACTCAGCGATTGCACTGGGCACTGTGGTAGCGTTTTATTAAAAAATTTAGATAAATAAGTCTTTTTTTACTGCGGGAATAATCCTGGCCGTTAGCACGCGCTAAAGAAATAGAGACATTCCCAAAAACTACACTTCATCGACTTCTTGGCGGTATCAATCCGTTTGAGTTACAACGGTTGCGTCACATATTCGTACCAACATGTATTTAGCGATAGTACTCTGGTATTACTAGGTTGCATCGGCTTGAACACTGAAACGATTGACTATGGGACTTAATTGAACTAACTTTGGACTGTGACCTGATAAATGTTATAAATGAGCCAGTTTGACTACAAGAAATAACATTCTTCTTAATTTGACTTGATTGCTGGAACTCAGCGATTGCACTGGGCACTGTGGTAGCGTTTTATTTAAAAATTAACTTTAATAAGTCATTTTTTACTGTGGGACCATTCCAAAACGTTAGTTCGCGCTAAAGAAATAGAGACGGTTTCAAAAACTACATTTCATTGACTTTCTAACGGTGTTAATCCGTTTGAGTTACAACGGTTGTGTCACATATTCGTACCAACATGCATTTAGTGATTTTTTTCCGATGTGACTAAGTTGCATCGCTTTTAACAGTGAAACGATTGACTGTGGGACTTAATTGAACTGATTCTGGACTGTGAACTTGTAAATGCGATAAATGAGCCAATTGGGCTCCAAGAAATATCATTCTTCTAAATTCGACATGATTGCTGGAATTCAGCGAGTACACTAGGCTCTGTGGTAGTGCTTTATTTAAAAATTTAGATAAATAAGTCTTTTTTTTCTGTGGGACTAATCCTGACCGTTGCATGCGCTGAAGAAATAGAGACATTCTTAAAAACTACACTTCATCGACTTCTTGGCGGTATCAATCCGTTTGAGTTACAACGGTTGCGTCACATATTCGTACCAACATGTATTTAGCGATAGTATTTTGGTATTACTAGGTTTCATCGGCTTTAACAGTGAAACGATTGACTATGGGACTTAATTGAACTGATTCTGGACTGTGACCTTGCAAATGCGATAAATGAGCCAGTTTGACTACAAGAAATAACATTCTTCTTAATTTGACTTGATTGCTGGAACTCAGCGATTGCACTGGGCACTGTGGTAGCGTTTTATTTAAAAATTAACTTTAATAAGTCATTTTTTACTGTGGGACCATTCCAAAACGTTAGTTCGCGCTAAAGAAAAAGAGACGGTTTCAAAAACTACATTTCATTGACTTTCTAACGGTGTTAATCCGTTTGAGTTACAACGGTTGTGTCACATATTCGTACCAACATGCATTTAGTGATTTTTTGCCGATGTGACTAAGTTGCATCGCTTTTAACAGTGAAACGATTGACTGTGGGACTTAATTGAACTGATTCTGGACTGTGACCTTGTAAATGCGATAAATGAGCCAATTGGGCTCCAAGAAATATCATTCTTCTAAATTCGACATGATTGCTGGAATTCAGCGAGTACACTAGGCTCTGTGGTAGTGCTTTATTTAAAAATTTAGATAAATAAGTCTTTTTTTTCTGTGGGACTAATCCTGACCGTTGCATGCGCTGAAGAAATAAAGACATTCTCAAAACCTACACTTCATCAACTTCTTGGCGGTATCAATCCGTTTGAGTTAAAACGGTTGCGTCACATATTCGTACCAACATGTATTTAGCGATAGTATTCTGATATTACTAGGTTGCATCGCCTTTAACAGTAAAACGATTGGCTATGGGACTTAATTGAACTAACTTTGGACTGTGACCTGATAAATGTTATAAATGAGCCAGTTTGACTACAAGAAAAAACATTCTTCTTAATTTGACTTAATTGCTCGAACTCAGCGATTGCACTGGGCACTGTGGTAGCGTTTTATTAAAAAATTTAGATAAATAAGTCTTTTTTACTGCGGGAATAATCCTGGCCGTTAGCACGCGCTGAAGAAATAGAGACATTCTCAATAACTACACTTCATCGACTTCTTGGCGGTATCCATCCGTTTGAGTTACAACGGTTGCGTCACATATTCGTACCAACATGTATTTAGCGATAGTATTCTGGTATTACTAGGTTGCATCGCCTTTAACAGTGAAACGATTGACTATGGGATTTAATTGAACTAACTTTGGACTGTGATCTGATAAATGTTATAAATGAGCCAGTTTGACGACAAGAAATAACATTCTTCTTAATTTGACTTGATTGCTGGAACTCAGCGATTGCACTGGGCACTGTGGTAGCGTTTTATTAAAAAATTTAGATAAATAAGTCTTTTTTTACTGCGGGACTAATCCTGGCCGTTAGCACGCGCTGAAGAAATAGAGACATTCTTAAAAACTACACATCATCGACTTCTTGGCGGTATCAATCCGTTTGAGTTACAACGGTTGCGTCACATATTCGTACCAACATGTATTTAGCGATAGTGTTCTGATATTACTAGGTTGCATCGCTTTTAACAGTGAAACGATTGATTGTAGGACTTAATTGAACTGATTCTGGACTGTGACCTTGTAAATGAAATAAATGAGCCAATTGGGCTCCAAGGAATAACATTCTCCTTAATTTGACATGATTGCTGGAATTCAGCGAGTACACTGGGCGCTGTGGCAGCGCTTTATTAAAAATTGAAATAAAAAAGTCATTTTTTACTGTGGGACCAATCCTAGCTGTTATCGCGCGCTGAAGAAATAGCGACAGTTTCAAAAACTACATTTCATTGACATTCTAACGGTTTCAATCCGTTTGAGTTACAACGGTTGCGCCACATATTCGTCCCCACATGTATTTAGCGATAGTATTCGGAATTTACTAGGTTGCATCGCTTTTCACAGTGAAACGAATAACTGTGGGACTTAATTGAACTGATTTTGGACTTTGAGCTTATAAATGTGATAAATGAGCCAGTTTGACTACAAGAAGTAACATTCTTCTGAATTTTACTTGATTGCTGGAACTCAGCGACTGCACCGGGCGCTGTGGTAGCGTTTTATTTAAAAATTAAGTTAAATAAGTCATTTTTCACTGTGGGAGCAATCCCAGCCGTTAGTTCGCGCTGAAGAGACAGACACAGTTTTAAAAACTACTTTTCATTGACTTTCTAACGGTGTTAATCCGTCTGAGTTACAACGTTTGCGTCACACATTCGTACCAACATGTATTTAGTGATTTCTTTCCGATGTGACTAAGTTGCATCCCTTTTAACAGTGAAACGATTGACTTTGGGACTTAATTGAACTGATTCTTGACTGTGACCTGATTAATGTTATAAATGAGCCAGTTTGACTACAAGAAATAACATTCTTCTTAATTTGACTTGATTGCTGGAACTCAGCGATTGCACTGGGCACTGTGGTAGCGTTTTATTAAAAAATTTAGATAAATAAGTCTTTTTTTACTGCGGGAATAATCCTGGCCGTTAGCACGCGCTAAAGAAATAGAGACATTCCCAAAAACTACACTTCATCGACTTCTTGGCGGTATCAATCCGTTTGAGTTACAACGGTTGCGTCACATATTCGTACCAACATGTATTTAGCGATAGTACTCTGGTATTACTAGGTTGCATCGGCTTGAACACTGAAACGATTGACTATGGGACTTAATTGAACTAACTTTGGACTGTGACCTGATAAATGTTATAAATGAGCCAGTTTGACTACAAGAAATAACATTCTTCTTAATTTGACTTGATTGCTGGAACTCAGCGATTGCACTGGGCACTGTGGTAGCGTTTTATTTAAAAATTAACTTTAATAAGTCATTTTTTACTGTGGGACCATTCCAAAACGTTAGTTCGCGCTAAAGAAATAGAGACGGTTTCAAAAACTACATTTCATTGACTTTCTAACGGTGTTAATCCGTTTGAGTTACAACGGTTGTGTCACATATTCGTACCAACATGCATTTAGTGATTTTTTTCCGATGTGACTAAGTTGCATCGCTTTTAACAGTGAAACGATTGACTGTGGGACTTAATTGAACTGATTCTGGACTGTGAACTTGTAAATGCGATAAATGAGCCAATTGGGCTCCAAGAAATATCATTCTTCTAAATTCGACATGATTGCTGGAATTCAGCGAGTACACTAGGCTCTGTGGTAGTGCTTTATTTAAAAATTTAGATAAATAAGTCTTTTTTTTCTGTGGGACTAATCCTGACCGTTGCATGCGCTGAAGAAATAGAGACATTCTTAAAAACTACACTTCATCGACTTCTTGGCGGTATCAATCCGTTTGAGTTACAACGGTTGCGTCACATATTCGTACCAACATGTATTTAGCGATAGTATTTTGGTATTACTAGGTTTCATCGGCTTTAACAGTGAAACGATTGACTATGGGACTTAATTGAACTGATTCTGGACTGTGACCTTGCAAATGCGATAAATGAGCCAGTTTGACTACAAGAAATAACATTCTTCTTAATTTGACTTGATTGCTGGAACTCAGCGATTGCACTGGGCACTGTGGTAGCGTTTTATTTAAAAATTAACTTTAATAAGTCATTTTTTACTGTGGGACCATTCCAAAACGTTAGTTCGCGCTAAAGAAAAAGAGACGGTTTCAAAAACTACATTTCATTGACTTTCTAACGGTGTTAATCCGTTTGAGTTACAACGGTTGTGTCACATATTCGTACCAACATGCATTTAGTGATTTTTTGCCGATGTGACTAAGTTGCATCGCTTTTAACAGTGAAACGATTGACTGTGGGACTTAATTGAACTGATTCTGGACTGTGACCTTGTAAATGCGATAAATGAGCCAATTGGGCTCCAAGAAATATCATTCTTCTAAATTCGACATGATTGCTGGAATTCAGCGAGTACACTAGGCTCTGTGGTAGTGCTTTATTTAAAAATTTAGATAAATAAGTCTTTTTTTTCTGTGGGACTAATCCTGACCGTTGCATGCGCTGAAGAAATAAAGACATTCTCAAAACCTACACTTCATCAACTTCTTGGCGGTATCAATCCGTTTGAGTTAAAACGGTTGCGTCACATATTCGTACCAACATGTATTTAGCGATAGTATTCTGATATTACTAGGTTGCATCGCCTTTAACAGTAAAACGATTGGCTATGGGACTTAATTGAACTAACTTTGGACTGTGACCTGATAAATGTTATAAATGAGCCAGTTTGACTACAAGAAAAAACATTCTTCTTAATTTGACTTAATTGCTCGAACTCAGCGATTGCACTGGGCACTGTGGTAGCGTTTTATTAAAAAATTTAGATAAATAAGTCTTTTTTACTGCGGGAATAATCCTGGCCGTTAGCACGCGCTGAAGAAATAGAGACATTCTCAATAACTACACTTCATCGACTTCTTGGCGGTATCCATCCGTTTGAGTTACAACGGTTGCGTCACATATTCGTACCAACATGTATTTAGCGATAGTATTCTGGTATTACTAGGTTGCATCGCCTTTAACAGTGAAACGATTGACTATGGGATTTAATTGAACTAACTTTGGACTGTGATCTGATAAATGTTATAAATGAGCCAGTTTGACGACAAGAAATAACATTCTTCTTAATTTGACTTGATTGCTGGAACTCAGCGATTGCACTGGGCACTGTGGTAGCGTTTTATTAAAAAATTTAGATAAATAAGTCTTTTTTTACTGCGGGACTAATCCTGGCCGTTAGCACGCGCTGAAGAAATAGAGACATTCTTAAAAACTACACATCATCGACTTCTTGGCGGTATCAATCCGTTTGAGTTACAACGGTTGCGTCACATATTCGTACCAACATGTATTTAGCGATAGTGTTCTGATATTACTAGGTTGCATCGCTTTTAACAGTGAAACGATTGATTGTAGGACTTAATTGAACTGATTCTGGACTGTGACCTTGTAAATGAAATAAATGAGCCAATTGGGCTCCAAGGAATAACATTCTCCTTAATTTGACATGATTGCTGGAATTCAGCGAGTACACTGGGCGCTGTGGCAGCGCTTTATTAAAAATTGAAATAAAAAAGTCATTTTTTACTGTGGGACCAATCCTAGCTGTTATCGCGCGCTGAAGAAATAGCGACAGTTTCAAAAACTACATTTCATTGACATTCTAACGGTTTCAATCCGTTTGAGTTACAACGGTTGCGCCACATATTCGTCCCCACATGTATTTAGCGATAGTATTCGGAATTTACTAGGTTGCATCGCTTTTCACAGTGAAACGAATGACTGTGGGACTTAATTGAACTGATTTTGGACTTTGAGCTTATAAATGTGATAAATGAGCCAGTTTGACTACAAGAAGTAACATTCTTCTGAATTTTACTTGATTGCTGGAACTCAGCGACTGCACCGGGCGCTGTGGTAGCGTTTTATTTAAAAATTAAGTTAAATAAGTCATTTTTCACTGTGGGAGCAATCCCAGCCGTTAGTTCGCGCTGAAGAGACAGACACAGTTTTAAAAACTACTTTTCATTGACTTTCTAACGGTGTTAATCCGTCTGAGTTACAACGTTTGCGTCACACATTCGTACCAACATGTATTTAGTGATTTCTTTCCGATGTGACTAAGTTGCATCCCTTTTAACAGTGAAACGATTGACTTTGGGACTTAATTGAACTGATTCTTGACTGTGACCTGATTAATGTTATAAATGAGCCAGTTTGACTACAAGAAATAACATTCTTCTTAATTTGACTTGATTGCTGGAACTCAGCGATTGCACTGGGCACTGTGGTAGCGTTTTATTAAAAAATTTAGATAAATAAGTCTTTTTTTACTGCGGGAATAATCCTGGCCGTTAGCACGCGCTAAAGAAATAGAGACATTCCCAAAAACTACACTTCATCGACTTCTTGGCGGTATCAATCCGTTTGAGTTACAACGGTTGCGTCACATATTCGTACCAACATGTATTTAGCGATAGTACTCTGGTATTACTAGGTTGCATCGGCTTGAACACTGAAACGATTGACTATGGGACTTAATTGAACTAACTTTGGACTGTGACCTGATAAATGTTATAAATGAGCCAGTTTGACTACAAGAAATAACATTCTTCTTAATTTGACTTGATTGCTGGAACTCAGCGATTGCACTGGGCACTGTGGTAGCGTTTTATTTAAAAATTAACTTTAATAAGTCATTTTTTACTGTGGGACCATTCCAAAACGTTAGTTCGCGCTAAAGAAATAGAGACGGTTTCAAAAACTACATTTCATTGACTTTCTAACGGTGTTAATCCGTTTGAGTTACAACGGTTGTGTCACATATTCGTACCAACATGCATTTAGTGATTTTTTTCCGATGTGACTAAGTTGCATCGCTTTTAACAGTGAAACGATTGACTGTGGGACTTAATTGAACTGATTCTGGACTGTGAACTTGTAAATGCGATAAATGAGCCAATTGGGCTCCAAGAAATATCATTCTTCTAAATTCGACATGATTGCTGGAATTCAGCGAGTACACTAGGCTCTGTGGTAGTGCTTTATTTAAAAATTTAGATAAATAAGTCTTTTTTTTCTGTGGGACTAATCCTGACCGTTGCATGCGCTGAAGAAATAGAGACATTCTTAAAAACTACACTTCATCGACTTCTTGGCGGTATCAATCCGTTTGAGTTACAACGGTTGCGTCACATATTCGTACCAACATGTATTTAGCGATAGTATTTTGGTATTACTAGGTTTCATCGGCTTTAACAGTGAAACGATTGACTATGGGACTTAATTGAACTGATTCTGGACTGTGACCTTGCAAATGCGATAAATGAGCCAGTTTGACTACAAGAAATAACATTCTTCTTAATTTGACTTGATTGCTGGAACTCAGCGATTGCACTGGGCACTGTGGTAGCGTTTTATTTAAAAATTAACTTTAATAAGTCATTTTTTACTGTGGGACCATTCCAAAACGTTAGTTCGCGCTAAAGAAAAAGAGACGGTTTCAAAAACTACATTTCATTGACTTTCTAACGGTGTTAATCCGTTTGAGTTACAACGGTTGTGTCACATATTCGTACCAACATGCATTTAGTGATTTTTTGCCGATGTGACTAAGTTGCATCGCTTTTAACAGTGAAACGATTGACTGTGGGACTTAATTGAACTGATTCTGGACTGTGACCTTGTAAATGCGATAAATGAGCCAATTGGGCTCCAAGAAATATCATTCTTCTAAATTCGACATGATTGCTGGAATTCAGCGAGTACACTAGGCTCTGTGGTAGTGCTTTATTTAAAAATTTAGATAAATAAGTCTTTTTTTTCTGTGGGACTAATCCTGACCGTTGCATGCGCTGAAGAAATAAAGACATTCTCAAAACCTACACTTCATCAACTTCTTGGCGGTATCAATCCGTTTGAGTTAAAACGGTTGCGTCACATATTCGTACCAACATGTATTTAGCGATAGTATTCTGATATTACTAGGTTGCATCGCCTTTAACAGTAAAACGATTGGCTATGGGACTTAATTGAACTAACTTTGGACTGTGACCTGATAAATGTTATAAATGAGCCAGTTTGACTACAAGAAAAAACATTCTTCTTAATTTGACTTAATTGCTCGAACTCAGCGATTGCACTGGGCACTGTGGTAGCGTTTTATTAAAAAATTTAGATAAATAAGTCTTTTTTACTGCGGGAATAATCCTGGCCGTTAGCACGCGCTGAAGAAATAGAGACATTCTCAATAACTACACTTCATCGACTTCTTGGCGGTATCCATCCGTTTGAGTTACAACGGTTGCGTCACATATTCGTACCAACATGTATTTAGCGATAGTATTCTGGTATTACTAGGTTGCATCGCCTTTAACAGTGAAACGATTGACTATGGGATTTAATTGAACTAACTTTGGACTGTGATCTGATAAATGTTATAAATGAGCCAGTTTGACGACAAGAAATAACATTCTTCTTAATTTGACTTGATTGCTGGAACTCAGCGATTGCACTGGGCACTGTGGTAGCGTTTTATTAAAAAATTTAGATAAATAAGTCTTTTTTTACTGCGGGACTAATCCTGGCCGTTAGCACGCGCTGAAGAAATAGAGACATTCTTAAAAACTACACATCATCGACTTCTTGGCGGTATCAATCCGTTTGAGTTACAACGGTTGCGTCACATATTCGTACCAACATGTATTTAGCGATAGTGTTCTGATATTACTAGGTTGCATCGCTTTTAACAGTGAAACGATTGATTGTAGGACTTAATTGAACTGATTCTGGACTGTGACCTTGTAAATGAAATAAATGAGCCAATTGGGCTCCAAGGAATAACATTCTCCTTAATTTGACATGATTGCTGGAATTCAGCGAGTACACTGGGCGCTGTGGCAGCGCTTTATTAAAAATTGAAATAAAAAAGTCATTTTTTACTGTGGGACCAATCCTAGCTGTTATCGCGCGCTGAAGAAATAGCGACAGTTTCAAAAACTACATTTCATTGACATTCTAACGGTTTCAATCCGTTTGAGTTACAACGGTTGCGCCACATATTCGTCCCCACATGTATTTAGCGATAGTATTCGGAATTTACTAGGTTGCATCGCTTTTAACAGTGAAACGAATGACTGTGGGACTTAATTGAACTGATTTTGGACTTTGAGCTTATAAATGTGATAAATGAGCCAGTTTGACTACAAGAAGTAACATTCTTCTGAATTTTACTTGATTGCTGGAACTCAGCGACTGCACCGGGCGCTGTGGTAGCGTTTTATTTAAAAATTAAGTTAAATAAGTCATTTTTCACTGTGAGAGCAATCCCAGCCGTTAGTTCGCGCTGAAGAGACAGACACAGTTTTAAAAACTACTTTTCATTGACTTTCTAACGGTGTTAATCCGTCTGAGTTACAACGTTTGCGTCACACATTCGTACCAACATGTATTTAGTGATTTCTTTCCGATGTGACTAAGTTGCATCCCTTTTAACAGTGAAACGATTGACTTTGGGACTTAATTGAACTGATTCTTGACTGTGACCTGATTAATGTTATAAATGAGCCAGTTTGACTACAAGAAATAACATTCTTCTTAATTTGACTTGATTGCTGGAATTCAGCGAGTACACTAGGCTCTGTGGTAGTGCTTTATTTAAAAATTTAGATAAATAAGTCCTTTTTTTCTGTGGGACTAATCCTGACCGTTGCACGCGCTGAAGAAATAGAGACATTCTCAAAATCTACACTTCATCGACTTCTTGGCGGTATCAATCCGTTTGAGTTAAAACGGTTGCGTCACATATTTGTACCAACATGTATTTAGCGATAGTATTCTGATATTACTAGGTTGAATCGCCTTTAACAGTGAAACGATTGACTATGGGACTTAATTGAACTAACTTTGAACTGTGACCTGATAAATGTTATAAATGAGCCAGTTTGACTACAAGAAATAACATTCTTCTTAATTTGACTTGATTGCTGGAACTCAGCGATTGCACTGGGCACTGTGGTAGCGTTTTATTAAAAAATTGAGATAAATAAGTCTTTTTTTACTGCGGGAATAATCCTGGCCGTTAGCACGCGCTAAAGAAATAGAGACATTCCCAAAAACTACACTTCATCGACTTCATGGCGGTATCAATCCGTTTGAGTTACAACGGTTGCGTCACATATTCGTACCAACATGTATTTAGCGATAGTACTCTGGTATTACTAGGTTGCATCGGCTTTAACACTGAAACGATTGACTATGGGACTTAATTGAACTAACTTTGGACTGTGACCTGATAAATGTTATAAATGAGCCAGTTTGACTACAAGAAATAACATTCTTCTTAATTTGACTTGATTGCTGGAACTCAGCGATTGCACTGGGCACTGTGGTAGCGTTTAATTAAAAATTAACTTTAATAAGTCATTTTTTACTGTGGGACCATTCCAAAACGTTAGTTCGCGCTAAAGAAATAGAGACGGTTTCAAAAACTACATTTCATTGACTTTCTAACGGTGTTAATCCGTTTGAGTTACAACGGTTGTGTCACATATTCGTACCAACATGCATTTAGTGATTTTTTTCCGATGTGACTAAGTTGCATCGCTGTTAACAGTGAAACGATTGACTGTGGGACTTAATTGAACTGATTCTAGACTGTGACCTTGTAAATGCGATAAATGAGCCAATTGGGCTCCAAGAAATATCATTCTTCTAAATTCGACATGATTGCTGGAATTCAGCAAGTACACTAGTCTCTGTGGTAGTGCTTTAATTAAAAATTTAGATAAATATGTCTTTTTTTACTGTGGGACTAATCCTGGCCGTTAGCACGTGCTGAAGAAATAGAGACATTCTCAAAAACTACATTTCATTGATTTCTTGGCGATATCAATCAGTTTGAGTTACAACGGTTGCGTCACATATTCGTACCAACATGTATTGAGCGATAGTATTCTGATATTACTAGGTTGCATCGCTTTTAACAGTGAAACGATTGACTGTGGGACTTAATTGAACTGATTTTGGACTGTGACCTGATTAATGTTATAAATGAGCCAGTTTGACTACAAGAAATAACATTCTTCTTAATTTGACTTGATTGCTGGAATTCAGCGAGTACACTAGGCTCTGTGGTAGTGCTTTATTTAAAAATTTAGATAAATAAGTCCTTTTTTTCTGTGGGACTAATCCTGACCGTTGCACGCGCTGAAGAAATAGAGACATTCTCAAAATCTACACTTCATCGACTTCTTGGCGGTATCAATCCGTTTGAGTTAAAACGGTTGCGTCACATATTCGTACCAACATGTATTTAGCGATAGTATTCTGATATTACTAGGTTGCATCGCCTTTAACAGTGAAACGATTGACTATGGGACTTAATTGAACTAACTTTGAACTGTGACCTGATAAATGTGATAAATGAGCCAGTTTGACTACAAGAAATAACATTCTTCTTAATTTGACTTGATTGCTGGAACTCAGCGATTGCACTGGTCACTGTGGTAGCGTTTTATTAAAAAATTTAGATAAATAAGTCTTTTTTTACTGCGGGAATAATCCTGGCCGTTAGCACGCGCTAAAGAAATAGAGACATTCCCAAAAACTACACTTCATTGACTTCTTGGCGGTATCAATCCGTTTGAGTTACAACGGTTGCGTCACATATTCGTACCAACATGTATTTAGCGATAGTACTCTGGTATTACTAGGTTGCATCGGCTTTAACACTGAAACGATTGACTATGGGACTTAATTGAACTAACTTTGGACTGTGACCTGATAAATGTTATAAATGAGCCAGTTTGACTACAAGAAATAACATTCTTCTTAATTTGACTTGATTGCTGGAACTCAGCGATTGCACTGGGCACTGTGGTAGCGTTTTATTTAAAAATTAACTTTAATAAGTCATTTTTTACTGTGGGACCATTCCCAAACGTTAGTTCGCGCTAAAGAAATAGAGACGGTTTCAAAAACTACATTTCATTGACTTTCTAACGGTGTTAATCCGTTTGAGTTACAACGGTTGTGTCACATATTCGTACCAACATGCATTTAGTGATTTTTTTCCGATGTGACTAAGTTGCATCGCTTTTAACAGTGAAAGGATTGACTATGGGACTTAATTGAACTGATTCTGGACTGTGACCTTGTAAATGCGATAAATAAGCCAGTTTGACTACAAGAAATAACATTCTTCTTAATTTGACTTGATTGCTGGAACTCAGCGATTGCACTGGGCACTGTGGTAGCGTTTTATTTAAAAATTAACTTTAATAAGTCATTTTTTACTGTGGGACCATTCCCAAACGTTAGTTCGCGCTAAAGAAATAGAGACGGTTTCAAAAACTACATTTCATTGACTTTCTAACGGTGTTAATCCGTTTGACTTACAACGGTTGTGTCACATATTCGTACCAACATGCATTTAGTGATTTTTTTCCGATGTGACTAAGTTGCATCGCTTTTAACAGTGAAACGATTGACTGTGGGACTTATTTGAACTGATTCTGGACTGTGACCTTGTAAATGCGATAAATGAGCCAATTGGGCTCCAAGAAATATCATTCTTCTAAATTCGACATGATTGCTGGAATTCAGCGAGTACACTAGGCTCTGTGGTAGTGCTTTATTTAAAAATTTAGATAAATAAGTCTTTTTTTTCTGTGGGACTAATCCTGACCGTTGCATGCGCTGAAGAAATAGAGACATTCTTAAAAACTACACTTCATCGACTTCTTGGCGGTATCAATCCGTTTGAGTTACAACGGCTGCGTCACATATTCGTACCAACATGTATTTAGCGATAGTATTCTGGTATTACTAGGTTTCATCGCCTTTAACAGTGAAACGATTGACTATGGGACTTAATTGAACTGATTCTGGACTGTGACCTTGTAAATGCGATAAATGAGGCAATTGGGCTCCGAGGAATAACATTCTTCTTAATTCGACATGATTGTTGGAATTCAGCGAGTACACTAGTCTCTGTGGTAGTGCTTTAATTAAAAATTTAGATAAATATGTCTTTTTTTACTGTGGGACTAATCCTGGCCGTTAGCACGTGCTGAAGAAATAGAGACATTTTCAAAAACTACATTTCATTGATATCTTGGCGGTATCAATCAGTTTGAGTTACAACGGTTGCGTCACACATTCGTACCAACATGTATTGAGCGATAGTATTCTGATATTACTAGGTTGCATCGCTTTTAACAGTGAAACGATTGACTGTGGGACTTAATTGAACTGATTTTGGACTGTGACCTGATTAATGTTATAAATGAGCCAGTTTGACTACAAAAAGTAACATTCTTCTTAATTTGACTTGATTGCTGGAACTCAGGGATTGCACTGCGCACTGTGGTTGCGTTTTATTTAAAAATTAACTTTAATAAGTTATTTTTTACTGTGGGACCATTCCCAAACGTTAGTTCGCGCTAAAGAAATAGAGTCGGTTTCAAAAACTACATTTCATTGACTTTCTAACGGTGTTAATCCGTTTGAGTTACAACGGTTGTGTCACATATTCGTACCAACATGCATTTAGTGATTTTTTGCCGATGTGACTAAGTTGCATCGCTTTTAACAGTGAAACGATTGACTGTGGGACTTAATTGAACTGATTCTGGACTGTGACCTTGTAAATGCGATAAATGAGCCAATTGGGCTCCAAGAAATATCATTCTTCTAAATTCGACATGATTGCTGGAATTCAGCGAGTACACTAGGCTCTGTGGTAGTGCTTTATTTAAAAATTTAGATAAATAAGTCTTTTTTTTCTGTGGGACTAATCCTGACCGTTGCATGCGCTGAAGAAATAGAGACATTCTCAAAATCTACACTTCATCAACTTCTTGGCGGTATCAATCCGTTTGAGTTAAAACGGTTGCGTCACATATTCGTACCAACATGTATTTAGCGATAGTATTCTGATATTACTAGGTTGCATCGCCTTTAACAGTGAAACGATTGGCTATGGGACTTAATTGAACTAACTTTGGACTGTGACCTGATAAATGTTATAAATGAGCCAGTTTGACTACAAGAAAAAACATTCTTCTTAATTTGACTTAATTGCTCGAACTCAGCGATTGCACTGGGCACTGTGGTAGCGTTTTATTAAAAAATTTAGATAAATAAGTCTTTTTTACTGCGGGAATAATCCTGGCCGTTAGCACGCGCTGAAGAAATAGAGACATTCTCAATAACTACACTTCATCGACTTCTTGGCGGTATCAATCCGTTTGAGTTACAACGGTTGCGTCACATATTCGTACCAACATGTATTTAGCGATAGTATTCTGGTATTACTAGGTTGCATTGCCTTTAACAGTGAAACGATTGACTATGGGATTTAATTGAACTAACTTTGGACTGTGATCTGATAAATGTTATAAATGAGCCAGTTTGACTACAAGAAATAACATTCTTCTTAATTTGACTTGATTGCTGGAACTCAGCGATTGCACTGGGCACTGTGGTACCGTTTTATTAAAAAATTTAGATAAATAAGTCTTTTTTTACTGCGGGACTAATCCTGGCCGTTAGCACGCGCTGAAGAAATAGAGACATTCTTAAAAACTACACATCATGGACTTCTTGGTGGTATCAATCCGTTTGAGTTACAACGGTTGCGTCACATATTCGTACCAACATGTATTTAGCGATAGTGTTCTGATATTACTAGGTTGCATCGCTTTTAACAGTGAAACGATTGATTGTAGGACTTAATTGAACTGATTCTGGACTGTGACCTTGTAAATGCAATAAATGAGCCAATTGGGCTCCAAGGAATAACATTCTCCTTAATTTGACATGATTGCTGGAATTCAGCGAGTACACTGGGCGCTGTGGCAGCGCTTTATTAAAAATTGAAATAAAAAAGTCATTTTTTACTGTGGGACCAATCCTAGCTGTTATCGCGCGCTGAAGAAATAGCGACAGTTTTAAAAACTACATTTTATTGACTTTCTAACGGTATCAATCCGTTTGAGTTACAACGTTTGTGCCACATATTTGTCCCCACATGTATTTAGCGATAGTATTCGGAATTTACTAGGTTGCATCGCTTTTAACAGTGAAACGAATGACTGTGGGACTTAATTGAACTGATTTTGGACTTTGAGCTTATAAATGTGATAAATGAGCCAGTTTGACTACAAGAAGTAACATTCTTCTTAATTTTACTTGATTGCTGGAACTCAGCGACTGCACCGGGCGCTGTGGCAGCGTTTTATTTAAAAATTAAGTTAAATAAGTCATTTTTCACTGTGGGAGCAATCCCAGCCGTTAGTTCGCGCTGAAGAGACAGACACAGTTTTCAAAACTACATTTCATTGACTTTCTAACGGTGTTAATCCGTCTGAGTTACAACGTTTGCGTCACACATTCGTACCAACATGTATTTAGTGATAGTATTCTGATATTACTAGGTTGCATCGCCTTTAACAGTGAAACGATTGGCTATGGGACTTAATTGAACTAACTTTGGACTGTGACCTGATAAATGTTATAAATGAGCCAGTTTGACTACAAGAAAAAACATTCTTCTTAATTTGACTTAATTGCTCGAAATCAGCGATTGCACTGGGCACTGTGGTAGCGTTTTATTAAAAAATTTAGATAAATAAGTCTTTTTTACTGCGGGAATAATCCTGGCCGTTAGCACGCGCTGAAGAAATAGAGACATTCTCAATAACTACACTTCATCGACTTCTTGGCGGTATCAATCCGTTTGAGTTACAACGGTTGCGTCACATATTCGTACCAACATGTATTTAGCGATAGTTTTCTGGTATTACTAGGTTGCATCGCCTTTAACAGTGAAACGATTGACTATGGGATTTAATTGAACTAACTTTGGACTGTGATCTGATAAATGTTATAAATGAGCCAGTTTGACTACAAGAAATAACATTCTTCTTAATTTGACTTGATTGCTGGAACTCAGCGATTGCATTGGGCACTGTGGTACCGTTTTATTAAAAAATTTAGATAAATAAGTCTTTTTTTACTGCGGGACCAATCCTAGCTGTTATCGCGCGCTGAAGAAATAGCGACAGTTTCAAAAACTACATTTTATTGACTTTCTAACGGTATCAATCCGTTTGAGTTACAACGGTTGTGCCACATATTTGTCCCCACATGTATTTAGCGATAGTATTCGGAATTTACTAGGTTGCATCGCTTTTAACAGTGAAACGAATGACTGTGGGACTTAATTGAACTGATTTTGGACTTTGAGCTTATAAATGTGATAAATGAGCCAGTTTGACTACAAGAAGTAACATTCTTCTTAATTTTACTTGATTGCTGGAACTCAGCGACTGCACCGGGCGCCGTGGTAGCGTTTTATTTAAAAATTAAGTTAAATAAGTCATTTTTCACTGTGGGAGCAATCCCAGCCGTTAGTTCGCGCTGAAGAGACAGACACAGTTTTAAAAACTACATTTCATTGACTTTCTAACGGTGTTAATCCGTCTGAGTTACAACGTTTGCGTCACACATTCGTACCAACATGTATTTAGTGATTTCTTTCCGATGTGACTAAGTTGCATCCCTTTTAACAGTGAAACGATTGACTGTGGGACTTAATTGAACTGATTCTTGACTGTGACCTTGTAAATGAGATAAATGAGCCAATTGGGCTCCAAGGAATAACATTCTCCTTAATTTGACATGATTGCTGGAATTCAGCGAGTACACTATTCTCTGTGGTAGTGCTTTAATTAAAAATTTAGATAAATATGTCTTTTTTTACTGTGGGACTAATCCTGGCCGTTAGCACGTGCTGAAGAAATAGAGACATTCTCAAAAACTACATTTCATTGATTTCTTGGCGGTATCAATCAGTTTGAGTTACAACGGTTGCGTCACACATTCGTACCAACATGTATTGAGCGATAGTATTCTGATATTACTAGGTTGCATCGCTTTTAACAGTGAAACGATTGACTGTGGGACTTAATTGAACTGATTTTGGACTGTGACCTGATTAATGTTATAAATGAGCCAGTTTGACTACAAAAAGTAACATTCTTCTTAATTTGACTTGATTGCTGGAACTCAGCGATTGTACTGCGCACTGTGGTAGCGTTTTATTTAAAAATTAACTTTAATAAGTCATTTTTTACTGTGGGACCATTCCCAAACGTTAGTTCGCGCTAAAGAAATAGAGACGGTTTCAAAAACTACATTTCATTGACTTTCTAACGGTGTTAATCCGTTTGAGTTACAACGGTTGTGTCACATATTCGTACCAACATGCATTTAGTGATTTTTTGCCGATGTGACTAAGTTGCATCGCTTTTAACAGTGAAACGATTGACTGTGGGACTTAATTGAACTGATTCTGGACTGTGACCTTGTAAATGCGATAAATGAGCCAATTGGGCTCCAAGAAATATCATTCTTCTAAATTCGACATGATTGCTGGAATTCAGCGAGTACACTAGACTCTGTGGTAGTGCTCTATTTAAAAATTTAGATAAATAAGTCTTTTTTTTCTGTGGGAGTAATCCTGACTGTTGCATGCGCTGAAGAAATAGAGACATTCTCAAAATCTACACTTCATCAACTTCTTGGCGGTATCAATCCATTTGAGTTACAACGGTTGCGTCACATATTCGTACCAACATGTATTTAGCGATAGTATTCTGGTATTACTAGGTTGCATCGCCTTTAACAGTGAAACGATTGACTATGGGATTTAATTGAACTAACTTTGGACTGTGATCTGATAAATGTTATAAATGAGCCAGTTTGACTACAAGAAATAACATTCTTCTTAATTTGACTTGATTGCTGGAACTCAGCGATTGCACTGGGCACTGTGGTACCGTTTTATTAAAAAATTTAGATAAATAAGTCTTTTTTTACTGCGGGACTAATCCTGGCCGTTAGCCCGCGCTGAAGAAATAGAGACATTCTTAAAAACTACACATCATCGACTTCTTGGCGGTATCAATCCGTTTGAGTTACAACGGTTGCGTCACATATTCGTACCAACATGTATTTAGCGATAGTATTCTGATATTACTAGGTTGCATCGCTTTTAACAGTGAAACGATTGATTGTAGGACTTAATTGAACTGATTCTGGACTGTGACCTTGTAAATGCAATAAATGAGCCAATTGGGCTCCAAGGAATAACATTCTCCTTAATTTGACATGATTGCTGGAATTCAGCGAGTACACTGGGCGCTGTGGCAGCGCTTTATTAAAAATTGAAATAAAAAAGTCATTTTTTACTGTGGGACCAATCCTAGCTGTTATCGCGCGCTGAAGAAATAGCGACAGTTTCAAAAACTACATTTTATTGACTTTCTAACGGTATCAATCCGTTTGAGTTACAACGGTTGTGCCACATATTTGTCCCCACATGTATTTAGCGATAGTATTCGGAATTTACTAGGTTGCATCGCTTTTAACAGTGAAACGAATGACTGTGGGACTTAATAGAACTGATTTTGGACTGTGATCTGATAAATGTTATAAATGAGCCAGTTTGACTACAAGAAATAACATTCTTCTTAATTTGACTTGATTGCTGGAACTCAGCGATTGCACTGGGCACTGTGGTACCGTTTTATTAAAAAATTTAGATAAATAAGTCTTTTTTTACTGCGGGACTAATCCTGGCCGTTAGCCCGCGCTGAAGAAATAGAGACATTCTCAAAAACTACACATCATCGACTTCTTGGCGGTATCAATCCGTTTGAGTTACAACGGTTGCGTCACATATTCGTACCAACATGTATTTAGCGATAGTGTTCTGATATTACTAGGTTGCATCGCTTTTAACAGTGAAACGATTGATTGTGGGACTTAATTGAACTGATTCTGGACTGTGACCTTGTAAATGCGATAAATGAGCCAATTTGGCTCCGAGGAATACCATTCTTCTTAATTCGACATGATTGCTGGAATTCAGCGAGTACACTAGGCTCTGTGGTAGTGCTTTAATTAAAAATTTAGATAAATATGTCTTTTTTAACTGTGGGACTAGTCCTGGCCGTTAGCACGTGCTGAAGAAATAGAGACATTCTCAAAAACTACATTTCATACACTTCTTGGCGGTATCAATCCGTTTGAGTTACAACGGTTGCGTCACAAACTCGTACCAACTTGTATTTAGCGATGGTATTCTGATATTACTAGGTTGCGTAGCCTTTAACAGTGAAACGATTGACTGTGGCACTTAATTGAACTAACTTTCCACTGTGACCTGATAAATGTGATAAATGAGCCAGTTTGACTACAAGAAATAACATTTTTCTTAATTTGACATGATTGCTGGAACTCAGCCATTACACCGTTTGAGTTACAACGGTTGCGTCACATATTCGTAGCAACATGTATTTAGTGATTTTTTCCCGATGTGACTAAGTTGCATTGCCTTTAACAGTGAAACGATTGACTGTGGGACTTAATTGAACTGATTCTGGACTGTGACCTTGTTAATGCGATAAATGAGACAATTGTACTCCAAGGAATACCATTCTTCTTAAGTCGACATGGTTGCTGGAATTCAGCGAGTACATTAGGCTCTGTGGTAGTGCTTTATTTAAAAATTTAGATAAATAAGTCTTTTTTTTTCTGTGGGACTAATCCTGACCGTTGCACGCGCTGAAGAAATAGTGACATTCTCAAAATCTACACTTCATCGACTTCTTGGCGGCATCAATCCGTTTGAGTTACAACGGTTGCGTCACATATTCGTACCAACATGTATTTAGCGATAGTATTCTGATATTACTAGGTTGCATCGCCTTTAACAGTGAAACGATTGACTATGGGACTTAATTGAACTAACATTGGACTGTGACCTGATAAATGTTATAAATGAGCCAGTTTGACTACAAGAAATAACATTCTTCTTAATTTGACTTGATTGCTGGAACTCAGCGATAGCACTGGGCACTGTGGTAGCGTTTTATTAAAAAATTTAGATAAATAAGTCTTTTTTTACTGCGGGAATAATCCTGGCCGTTAGCACGCGCTGAAGAAATAGAGACATTGTAAAAAACTACACTTCATCGACTTCTTGGCGGTATCAATCCGTTTGAGTTACAACGGTTGCGTCACATATTCGTACCAACATGTATTTAGCGATAGTGTTCTGATATTACTAGTTTGCATCGCTTTTAACAGTGAAACGATTGATTGTGGGACTAAATTGAACTGATTCTGGACTGTGACCTTGTAAATGCGATAAATGAGCCAATTGGGCTCCAAGGAATACCATTCTTCTTAATTCGACATGATTGCTGGAATTCAGCTAGTACACTAGGCTCTGTGGTAGTGCTTTAATTAAAAATTTAGATAAATATGTCTTTTTTTACTGTGGGACTAGTCCTGGCCGTTAGCACGTGCTGAAGAAATAGAGACATTCTCAAAAACTACATTTCATACACTTCTTGGCGGTATCAATCCGTTTGAGTTACAACGGTTGCGTCACATACTCGTACCAACATGTATTTAGCGATGGTATTCTGATATTACTAGGTTGCATAGCCTTTAACAGTGAAACGATTGACTGTGGCACTTAATTGAACTAACTTTCCACTGTGACCTGATAAATGTGATAAATGAGCCAGTTTGACTACAAGAAATAACATTTTTCTTAATTTGACATGATTGCTGGAACTCAGCCATTACACCGTTTGAGTTACAACGGTTGCGTCACATATTCGTAGCAACATGTATTTAGTGATTTTTTCCCGATGTGACTAAGTTGCATTACCTTTAACAGTGAAACGATTGACTGTGGGACTTAATTGAACTGATTCTGGACTGTGACCTTGTTAATGCGATAAATGAGACAATTGTACTCCAAGGAATACCATTCTTCTTAAGTCGACATGGTTGCTGGAATTCAGCGAGTACATTAGGCTCTGTGGTAGTGCTTTATTTAAAAATTTAGATAAATAAGTCTTTTTTTACTGTGGGACTAATCCTGGCCGTTAGCAAGCGCTAAAGAAATAGAGACAGCTTTAAAAACTACATTTAAATGACTTTCTAACGGTGTTAATCCGTTATAGTTACATCGGTTGCGTCACATATTCGTACCAACATGTATTTAGTGATTTTTTTCCGATGTGACTAAGTTGCATCGCTTTTAACAGTGAAACGATTGACTGTGGGACTTAATTGAACTAACTTTGGAGTGTGACCTGATAAATGTTATAAATAAACCAGTTTGACTACAAAAAGTAACATTCTTCTTAATTTGACTTGATTGCTGGAACTCAGCGATTTCACTGGGCACTGTGGTAGCGTTTTATTTAAAAATTAACTTTAATAAGTCATTTTTTACTGTGGGACCATTCCCAACCGTTAGTTCGCGCTAAAGAAATAGAGACGGTTTCAAAAACTACATTTCATTGACTTTCTAACGGTGTTAATCCGTTTGAGTTACAACGGTTGTGTCACATATTCGTACCAACATGCATTTAGTGATTTTTTTCCGATGTGACTAAGTTGCATCGCTGTTAACAGTGAAACGATTGACTGTGGGACTTAATTGAACTGATTCTAGACTGTGACCTTGTAAATGCGATAAATGAGCCAATTGGGCTCCAAGAAATATCATTCTTCTAAATTCGACATGATTGCTGGAATTCAGCGAGTACACTAGGCTCTGTGGTAGTGCTTTATTTAAAAATTTAGATAAATAAGTCCTTTTCTTCTGTGGGACTAATCCTGACCGTTGCACGCGCTGAAGAAATAGAGACATTCTCAAAAACTACACTTCATCGACTTCTTGGCGGTATCAATCCGTTTGAGTTACAACGGTTGCGTCACATATTCGTACCAACATGTATTTAGCGATAGTGTTCTGATATTACTAGGTTGCATCGCTTTTAACAGTGAAACGATTAATTGTGGGACTTAATTGAACTGATTCTGGACTGTGAACTTGTAAATGCGATAAAGGAGCCAATTGGGCTCCGAGGAATACCATTCTTCTTAATTCGACATGATTGCTGGAATTCAGCGAGTACACTAGGCTCTGTGGTAGTGCTTTATTTAAAAATTTAGATAAATAAGTCCTTTTTTTCTGTGGGACTAATCCTGATTGTTGCACGCGCTGAAGAAATAGAGACATTCTCAAAATCTACACTTCATCGACTTCTTGGCGGTATCAATCCGTTTGAGTTAAAACGGTTGCGTCACATATTTGTACCAACATGTATTTAGCGATAGTATTCTGATATTACTAGGTTGCATCGCCTTTAACAGTGAAACGATTGACTATGGGACTTAATTGAACTAACTTTGAACTGTGACCTGATAAATGTTATAAATGAGCCAGTTTGACTACAAGAAATAACATTCTTCTTAATTTGACTTGATTGCTGGAACTCAGCGATTGCACTGGTCACTGTGGTAGCGTTTTATTAAAAAATTTAGATAAATAAGTCTTTTTTTACTGCGGGAATAATCCTGGCCGTTAGCACGCGCTAAAGAAATAGAGACATTCCCAAAAACTACACTTCATCGACTTCTTGGCGGTATCAATCCGTTTGAGTTACAACGGTTGCGTCACATATTCGTACCAACATGTATTTAGCGATAGTACTCTGGTATTACTAGGTTGCATCGGCTTGAACACTGAAACGATTGACTATGGGACTTAATTGAACTAACTTTGGACTGTGACCTGATAAATGTTATAAATGAGCCAGTTTGACTACAAGAAATAACATTCTTCTTAATTTGACTTGATTGCTGGAACTCAGCGATTGCACTGGGCACTGTGGTAGCGTTTTATTTAAAAATTAACTTTAATAAGTCATTTTTTACTGTGGGACCATTCCAAAACGTTAGTTCGCGCTAAAGAAATAGAGACGGTTTCAAAAACTACATTTCATTGACTTTCTAACGGTGTTAATCCGTTTGAGTTACAACGGTTGTGTCACATATTCGTACCAACATGCATTTAGTGATTTTTTTCCGATGTGACTAAGTTGCATCGCTTTTAACAGTGAAACGATTGACTGTGGGACTTAATTGAACTGATTCTGGACTGTGAACTTGTAAATGCGATAAATGAGCCAATTGGGCTCCAAGAAATATCATTCTTCTAAATTCGACATGATTGCTGGAATTCAGCGAGTACACTAGGCTCTGTGGTAGTGCTTTATTTAAAAATTTAGATAAATAAGTCTTTTTTTTCTGTGGGACTAATCCTGACCGTTGCATGCGCTGAAGAAATAGAGACATTCTTAAAAACTACACTTCATCGACTTCTTGGCGGTATCAATCCGTTTGAGTTACAACGGTTGCGTCACATATTCGTACCAACATGTATTTAGCGATAGTATTTTGGTATTACTAGGTTTCATCGGCTTTAACAGTGAAACGATTGACTATGGGACTTAATTGAACTGATTCTGGACTGTGACCTTGCAAATGCGATAAATGAGCCAGTTTGACTACAAGAAATAACATTCTTCTTAATTTGACTTGATTGCTGGAACTCAGCGATTGCACTGGGCACTGTGGTAGCGTTTTATTTAAAAATTAACTTTAATAAGTCATTTTTTACTGTGGGACCATTCCAAAACGTTAGTTCGCGCTAAAGAAAAAGAGACGGTTTCAAAAACTACATTTCATTGACTTTCTAACGGTGTTAATCCGTTTGAGTTACAACGGTTGTGTCACATATTCGTACCAACATGCATTTAGTGATTTTTTGCCGATGTGACTAAGTTGCATCGCTTTTAACAGTGAAACGATTGACTGTGGGACTTAATTGAACTGATTCTGGACTGTGACCTTGTAAATGCGATAAATGAGCCAATTGGGCTCCAAGAAATATCATTCTTCTAAATTCGACATGATTGCTGGAATTCAGCGAGTACACTAGGCTCTGTGGTAGTGCTTTATTTAAAAATTTAGATAAATAAGTCTTTTTTTTCTGTGGGACTAATCCTGACCGTTGCATGCGCTGAAGAAATAAAGACATTCTCAAAACCTACACTTCATCAACTTCTTGGCGGTATCAATCCGTTTGAGTTAAAACGGTTGCGTCACATATTCGTACCAACATGTATTTAGCGATAGTATTCTGATATTACTAGGTTGCATCGCCTTTAACAGTAAAACGATTGGCTATGGGACTTAATTGAACTAACTTTGGACTGTGACCTGATAAATGTTATAAATGAGCCAGTTTGACTACAAGAAAAAACATTCTTCTTAATTTGACTTAATTGCTCGAACTCAGCGATTGCACTGGGCACTGTGGTAGCGTTTTATTAAAAAATTTAGATAAATAAGTCTTTTTTACTGCGGGAATAATCCTGGCCGTTAGCACGCGCTGAAGAAATAGAGACATTCTCAATAACTACACTTCATCGACTTCTTGGCGGTATCCATCCGTTTGAGTTACAACGGTTGCGTCACATATTCGTACCAACATGTATTTAGCGATAGTATTCTGGTATTACTAGGTTGCATCGCCTTTAACAGTGAAACGATTGACTATGGGATTTAATTGAACTAACTTTGGACTGTGATCTGATAAATGTTATAAATGAGCCAGTTTGACGACAAGAAATAACATTCTTCTTAATTTGACTTGATTGCTGGAACTCAGCGATTGCACTGGGCACTGTGGTAGCGTTTTATTAAAAAATTTAGATAAATAAGTCTTTTTTTACTGCGGGACTAATCCTGGCCGTTAGCACGCGCTGAAGAAATAGAGACATTCTTAAAAACTACACTTCATCGACTTCTTGGCGGTATCAATCCGTTTGAGTTACAACGGTTGCGTCACATATTCGTACCAACATGTATTTAGCGATAGTATTTTGGTATTACTAGGTTTCATCGGCTTTAACAGTGAAACGATTGACTATGGGACTTAATTGAACTGATTCTGGACTGTGACCTTGTAAATGCGATAAATGAGCCAATTGGGCTCCAAGAAATATCATTCTTCTAAATTCGACATGATTGCTGGAATTCAGCGAGTACACTAGGCTCTGTGGTAGTGCTTTATTTAAAAATTTAGATAAATAAGTCCTTTTCTTCTGTGGGACTAATCCTGACCGTTGCACGCGCTGAAGAAATAGAGACATTCTCAAAATCTACACTTCATCGACTTCTTGGCGGTATCAATCCGTTTGAGTTAAAACGGTTGCGTCACATATTTGTACCAACATGTATTTAGCGATAGTATTCTGATATTACTAGGTTGCATCGCCTTTAACAGTGAAACGATTGACTATGGGACTTAATTGAACTAACTTTGAACTGTGACCTGATAAATGTTATAAATGAGCCAGTTTGACTACAAGAAGTAACATTCTTCTTAATTTGACTTGATTGCTGGAACTCAGCGATTGCACTGGGCACTGTGGTAGCGTTTTATTAAAAAATTTAGATAAATAAGTCTTTTTTTACTGCGGGAATAATCCTGGCCGTTAGCACGCGCTAAAGAAATAGAGACATTCCCAAAAACTACACTTCATCGACTTCTTGGCGGTATCAATCCGTTTGAGTTACAACGGTTGCGTCACATATTCGTACCAACATGTATTTAGCGATAGTACTCTGGTATTACTAGGTTGCATCGGCTTGAACACTGAAACGATTGACTATGGGACTTAATTGAACTAACTTTGGACTGTGACCTGATAAATGTTATAAATGAGCCAGTTTGACTACAAGAAATAACATTCTTCTTAATTTGACTTGATTGCTGGAACTCAGCGATTGCACTGGGCACTGTGGTAGCGTTTTATTTAAAAATTAACTTTAATAAGTCATTTTTTACTGTGGGACCATTCCAAAACGTTAGTTCGCGCTAAAGAAATAGAGACGGTTTCAAAAACTACATTTCATTGACTTTCTAACGGTGTTAATCCGTTTGAGTTACAACGGTTGTGTCACATATTCGTACCAACATGCATTTAGTGATTTTTTTCCGATGTGACTAAGTTGCATCGCTTTTAACAGTGAAACGATTGACTGTGGGACTTAATTGAACTGATTCTGGACTGTGACCTTGTAAATGCGATAAATGAGCCAATTGGGCTCCAAGAAATATCATTTTTCTAAATTCGACATGATTGCTGGAATTCAGCGAGTACACTAGGCTCTGTGGTAGTGCTTTATTTAAAAATTTAGATAAATAAGTCTTTTTTTTCTGTGGGACTAATCCTGACCGTTGCATGCGCTGACGAAATAGAGACATTCTTAAAAACTACACTTCATCGACTTCTTGGCGGTATCAATCCGTTTGAGTTACAACGGTTGCGTCACATATTCGTACCAACATGTATTTAGCGATAGTATTTTGGTATTACTAGGTTTCATCGGCTTTAACAGTGAAACGATTGACTATGGGACTTAATTGAACTGATTCTGGACTGTGACCTTGTAAATGCGATAAATGAGCCAGTTTGACTACAAGAAATAACATTCTTCTTAATTTGACTTGATTGCTGGAACTCAGCGATTGCACTGGGCACTGTGGTAGCGTTTTATTTAAAAATTAACTTTAATAAGTCATTTTTTACTGTGGGACCATTCCAAAACGTTAGTTCGCGCTAAAGAAAAAGAGACGGTTTCAAAAACTACATTTCATTGACTTTCTAACGGTGTTAATCCGTTTGAGTTACAACGGTTGTGTCACATATTCGTACCAACATGCATTTAGTGATTTTTTGCCGATGTGACTAAGTTGCATCGCTTTTAACAGTGAAACGATTGACTGTGGGACATAATTGAACTGATTCTGGACTGTGACCTTGTAAATGCGATAAATGAGCCAATTGGGCTCCAAGAAATATCATTCTTCTAAATTCGACATGATTGCTGGAATTCAGCCAGTACACTAGGCTCTGTGGTAGTGCTTTATTTAAAAATTTAGATAAATAAGTCTTTTTTTTCTGTGGGACTAATCCTGACCGTTGTATGCGCTGAAGAAATAGAGACATTCTCAAAACCTACACTTCATCAACTTCTTGGCGGTATCAATCCGTTTGAGTTAAAACGGTTGCGTCACATATTCGTACCAACATGTATTTAGCGATAGTATTCTGATATTACTAGGTTGCATCGCCTTTAACAGTAAAACGATTGGCTATGGGACTTAATTGAACTAACTTTGGACTGTGACCTGATAAATGTTATAAATGATCCAGTTTGACTACAAGAAAAAACATTCTTCTTAATTTGACTTAATTGCTCGAACTCAGCGATTGCACTGGGCACTGTGGTAGCGTTTAATTAAAAATTAACTTTAATAAGTCATTTTTTACTGTGGGACCATTCCCAAACGTTAGTTCGCGCTAAAGAAATAGAGACGGTTTCAAAAACTACATTTCATTGACTTTCTAACGGTGTTAATCCGTTTGAGTTACAACGGTTGTGTCACATATTCGTACCAACATGCATTTAGTGATTTTTTTCCGATGTGACTAAGTTGCATCGCTGTTAACAGTGAAACGATTGACTGTGGGACTTAATTGAACTGATTCTAGACTGTGACCTTGTAAATGCGATAAATGAGCCAATTGGGCTCCAAGAAATATCATTCTTCTAAATTCGACATGATTGCTGGAATTCAGCAAGTACACTAGTCTCTGTGGTAGTGCTTTAATTAAAAATTTAGATAAATATGTCTTTTTTTACTGTGGGACTAATCCTGGCCGTTAGCACGTGCTGAAGAAATAGAGACATTCTCAAAAACTACATTTCATTGATTTCTTGGCGATATCAATCAGTTTGAGTTACAACGGTTGCGTCACATATTCGTACCAACATGTATTGAGCGATAGTATTCTGATATTACTAGGTTGCATCGCTTTTAACAGTGAAACGATTGACTGTGGGACTTAATTGAACTGATTTTGGACTGTGACCTGATTAATGTTATAAATGAGCCAGTTTGACTACAAGAAATAACATTCTTCTTAATTTGACTTGATTGCTGGAACTCAGCGATTGCACTGGGCACTGTGGTAGCGTTTTATTAAAAAATTTAGATAAATAAGTCTTTTTTTACTGCGGGAATAATCCTGGCCGTTAGCACGCGCTAAAGAAATAGAGACATTCCCAAAAACTACACTTCATCGACTTCTTGGCGGTATCAATCCGTTTGAGTTACAACGGTTGCGTCACATATTCGTACCAACATGTATTTAGCGATAGTACTCTGGCATTACTAGGTTGCATCGGCTTTAACACTGAAACGATTGACTATGGGACTTAATTGAACTAACTTTGGACTGTGACCTGATAAATGTTATAAATGAGCCAGTTTGACTACAAGAAATAACATTCTTCTTAATTTGACTTGATTGCTGGAACTCAGCGATTGCACTGGGCACTGTGGTAGCGTTTTATTTAAAAATTAACTTTAATAAGTCATTTTTTACTGTGGGACCATTCCCAAACGTTAGTTCGCGCTAAAGAAATAGAGACGGTTTCAAAAACTACATTTTATTGACTTTCTAACGGTGTTAATCCGTTTGAGTTACAACGGTTGTGTCACATATTCGTACCAACATGCATTTAGTGATTTTTTTCCGATGTGACTAATTTGCATCGCTTTTAACAGTGAAACGATTGACTATGGGACTTAATTGAACTGATTCTGGACTGTGACCTTGTAAATGTTATAAATGAGCCAGTTTGACTACAAGAAATAACATTCTTCTTAATTTGACTTGATTGCTGGAACTCAGCGATTGCACTGGGCACTGTGGTAGCGTTTTATTTAAAAATTAACTTTAATAAGTCATTTTTTACTGTGGGACCATTCCCGAACGTTAGTTCGCGCTAAAGAAATAGAGACGGTTTCAAAAACTACATTTTATTGACTTTCTAACGGTGTTAATCCGTTTGAGTTACAACGGTTGTGTCACATATTCGTACCAACATGCATTTAGTGATTTTTTTCCGATGTGACTAATTTGCATCGCTTTTAACAGTGAAACGATTGACTATGGGACTTAATTGAACTGATTCTGGACTGTGACCTTGTAAATGCGATAAATGAGCCAATTGGGCTCCGAGGAATAACATTCTTCTTAATTCGACATGATTGTTGGAATTCAGCGATTACACTAGTCTCTGTGGTAGTGCTTTAATTAAAATTTTAGATAAATATGTCTTTTTTTACTGTGGGACTAATCCTGGCCGTTAGCACGTGCTGAAGAAATAGAGACATTTTCAAAAACTACATTTCATTGATTTCTTGGCGGTATCAATCAGTTTGAGTTACAACGGTTGCCTCACACATTCGTACCAACATGTATTGAGCGATAGTATTCTGATATTACTAGGTTGCATCGCTTTTAACAGTGAAACGATTGACTGTGGGACTTAATTGAACTGATTTTGGACTGTGACCTGATTAATGTTATAAATGAGCCAGTTTGACTACAAAAAGTAACATTCTTCTTAATTTGACTTGATTGCTGGAACTCAGGGATTGCACTGCGCACTGTGGTTGCGTTTTATTTAAAAATTAACTTTAATAAGTCATTTTTTACTGTGGGACCATTCCCAAACGTTAGTTCGCGCTAAAGAAATAGAGACGGTTTCAAAAACTACATTTCATTGACTTTCTAACGGTGTTAATCCGTTTGAGTTACAACGGTTGTGTCACATATTCGTACCAACATGCATTTAGTGATTTTTTGCCGATGTGACTAAGTTGCATCGCTTTTAACAGTGAAACGATTGACTGTGGGACTTAATTGAACTGATTCTGGACTGTGACCTTGTAAATGCGATAAATGAGCCAATTGGGCTCCAAGAAATATCATTCTTCTAAATTCGACATGATTGCTGGAATTCAGCGAGTACACTAGGCTCTGTGGTAGTGCTTTATTTAAAAATTTAGATAAATAAGTCTTTTTTTTCTGTGGGACTAATCCTGACCGTTGCATGCGCTGAAGAAATAGAGACATTCTCAAAATCTACACTTCATCAACTTCTTGGCGGTATCAATCCGTTTGAGTTAAAACGGTTGCGTCACATATTCGTACCAACATGTATTTAGCGATAGTATTCTGATATTACTAGGTTGCATCGCCTTTAACAGTGAAACGATTGGCTATGGGACTTAATTGAACTAACTTTGGACTGTGACCTGATAAATGTTATAAATGAGCCAGTTTGACTACAAGAAAAAACATTCTTCTTAATTTGACTTAATTGCTCGAACTCAGCGATTGCACTGGGCACTGTGGTAGCGTTTTATTAAAAAATTTAGATAAATAAGTCTTTTTTACTGCGGGAATAATCCTGGCCGTTAGCACGCGCTGAAGAAATAGAGACATTCTCAATAACTACACTTCATCAATTTCTTGGCGGTATCAATCCGTTTGAGTTACAACGGTTGCGTCACATATTCGTACCAACATGTATTTAGCGATAGTATTCTGGTATTACTAGGTTGCATCGCCTTTAACAGTGAAACGATTGACTATGGGATTTAATTGAACTAACTTTGGACTGTGATCTGATAAATGTTATAAATGAGCCAGTTTGACTACAAGAAATAACATTCTTCTTAATTTGACTTGATTGCTGGAACTCAGCGATTGCACTGGGCACTGTGGTACCGTTTTATTAAAAAATTTAGATAAATAAGTCTTTTTTTACTGCGGGACTAATCCTGGCCGTTAGCACGCGCTGAAGAAATAGAGACATTCTTAAAAACTACACATCATGGACTTCTTGGTGGTATCAATCCGTTTGAGTTACAACGGTTGCGTCACATATTCGTACCAACATGTATTTAGCGATAGTGTTCTGATATTACTAGGTTGCATCGCTTTTAACAGTGAAACGATTGATTGTAGGACTTAATTGAACTGATTCTGGACTGTGACCTTGTAAATGCAATAAATGAGCCAATTGGGCTCCAAGGAATAACATTCTCCTTAATTTGACATGATTGCTGGAATTCAGCGAGTACACTGGGCGCTGTGGCAGCGCTTTATTAAAAATTGAAATAAAAAAGTCATTTTTTACTGTGGGACCAATCCTAGCTGTTATCGCGCGCTGAAGAAATAGCGACAGTTTTAAAAACTACATTTTATTGACTTTCTAACGGTATCAATCCGTTTGAGTTACAACGGTTGTGCCACATATTTGTCCCCACATGTATTTAGCGATAGTATTCGGAATTTACTAGGTTGCATCGCTTTTAACAGTGAAACGAATGACTGTGGGACTTAATTGAACTGATTTTGGACTTTGAGCTTATAAATGTGATAAATGAGCCAGTTTGACTACAAGAAGTAACATTCTTCTTAATTTTACTTGATTGCTGGAACACAGCGACTGCACCGGGCGCTGTGGCAGCGTTTTATTTAAAAATTAAGTTAAATAAGTCATTTTTCACTGTGGGAGCAATCCCAGCCGTTAGTTCGCGCTGAAGAGACAGACACAGTTTTAAAAACTACATTTCATTGACTTTCTAACGGTGTTAATCCGTCTGAGTTACAACGTTTGCGTCACACATTCGTACCAACATGTATTTAGTGATAGTATTCTGATATTACTAGGTTGCATCGCCTTTAACAGTGAAACGATTGGCTATGGGACTTAATTGAACTAACTTTGGACTGTGACCTGATAAATGTTATAAATGAGCCAGTTTGACTACAAGAAAAAACATTCTTCTTAATTTGACTTAATTGCTCGAACTCAGCGATTGCACTGGGCACTGTGGTAGCGTTTTATTAAAAAATTTAGATAAATAAGTCTTTTTTACTGCGGGAATAATCCTGGCCGTTAGCACGCGCTGAAGAAATAGAGACATTCTCAATAACTACACTTCATCGACTTCTTGGCGGTATCAATCCGTTTGAGTTACAACGGTTGCGTCACATATTCGTACCAACATGTATTTAGCGATAGTATTCTGGTATTACTAGGTTGCATCGCCTTTAACAGTGAAACGATTGACTATGGGATTTAATTGAACTAACTTTGGACTGTGATCTGATAAATGTTATAAATGAGCCAGTTTGACTACAAGAAATAACATTCTTCTTAATTTGACTTGATTGCTGGAACTCAGCGATTGCACTGGGCACTGTGGTACCGTTTTATTAAAAAATTTAGATAAATAAGTCTTTTTTTACTGCGGGACTAATCCTGGCCGTTAGCACGCGCTGAAGAAATAGAGACATTCTTAAAAACTACACATCATCGACTTCTTGGCGGTATCAATCCGTTTGAGTTACAACGGTTGCGTCACATATTCGTACCAACATGTATTTAGCGATAGTGTTCTGATATTACTAGGTTGCATCGCTTTTAACAGTGAAACGATTGATTGTAGGACTTAATTGAACTGATTCTGGACTGTGACCTTGTAAATGCAATAAATGAGCCAATTGGGCTCCAAGGAATAACATTCTCCTTAATTTGACATGATTGCTGGAATTCAGCGAGTACACTGGGCGCTGTGGCAGCGCTTTATTTAAAAATTGAAATAAAAAAGTCATTTTTTACTGTGGGACCAATCCTAGCTGTTATCGCGCGCTGAAGAAATAGCGACAGTTTCAAAAACTACATTTTATTGACTTTCTAACGGTATCAATCCGTTTGAGTTACAACGGTTGTGCCACATATTTGTCCCCACATGTATTTAGCGATAGTATTCGGAATTTACTAGGTTGCATCGCTTTTAACAGTGAAACGAATGACTGTGGGACTTAATTGAACTGATTTTGGACTTTGAGCTTATAAATGTGATAAATGAGCCAGTTTGACTACAAGAAGTAACATTCTTCTTAATTTTACTTGATTGCTGGAACTCAGCGACTGCACCGGGCGCCGTGGTAGCATTTTATTTAAAAATTAAGTTAAATAAGTCATTTTTCACTGTGGGAGCAATCCCAGCCGTTAGTTCGCGCTGAAGAGACAGACACAGTTTTAAAAACTACATTTCATTGACTTTCTAACGGTGTTAATCCGTCTGAGTTACAACGTTTGCGTCACACATTCGTACCAACATGTATTTAGTGATTTCTTTCCGATGTGACTAAGTTGCATCCCTTTTAACAGTGAAACGATTGACTGTGGGACTTAATTGAACTGATTCTTGACTGTGACCTTGTAAATGAGATAAATGAGCCAGTTTGACTACAAGAAATAACATTCTTCTTAATTTGACATGATTGCTGGAACTCAGCGATTACACTGGGCGCTGTGGTAGCGCTTTATTAAAAATTTAGGTAAATAAGTCATTTTTCACTGTGGGAGCAATCCCAGCCGTTAGTTCGCGCTGAAGAGACAGACACAGTTTTAAAAACTACTTTTCATTGACTTTCTAACGGTGTTAATCCGTCTGAGTTAAAACGTTTGCGTCACACATTCGTACCAACATGTATTTAGTGATTTCTTTCCGATGTGACTAAGTTGCATCCCTTTTAACAGTGAAACGATTGACTGTGGGACTTAATTGAACTGATTCTTGACTGTGACCTTGTAAATGAGATAAATGAGCCAATTGGGCTCCAAGGAATAACATTCTCCTTAATTTGACATGATTGCTGGAATTCAGCGAGTACACTATTCTCTGTGGTAGTGCTTTAATTAAAAATTTAGATAAATATGTCTTTTTTTACTGTGGGACTAATCCTGGCCGTTAGCACGTGCTGAAGAAATAGAGACATTCTCAAAAACTACATTTCATTGATTTCTTGGCGGTATCAATCAGTTTGAGTTACAACGGTTGCGTCACACATTCGTACCAACATGTATTGAGCGATAGTATTCTGATATTACTAGGTTGCATCGCTTTTAACAGTGAAACGATTGACTGTGGGACTTAATTGAACTGATTTTGGACTGTGACCTGATTAATGTTATAAATAAGCCAGTTTGACTACAAAAAGTAACATTCTTCTTAATTTGACTTGATTGCTGGAACTCAGCGATTGTACTGCGCACTGTGGTAGCGTTTTATTTAAAAATTAACTTTAATAAGTCATTTTTTACTGTGGGACCATTCCCAAACGTTAGTTCGCGCTAAAGAAATAGAGACGGTTTCAAAAACTACATTTCATTGACTTTCTAACGGTGTTAATCCGTTTGAGTTACAACGGTTGTGTCACATATTCGTACCAACATGCATTTAGTGATTTTTTGCCGATGTGACTAAGTTGCATCGCTTTTAACAGTGAAACGATTGACTGTGGGACTTAATTGAACTGATCCTGGACTGTGACCTTGTAAATGCGATAAATGAGCCAATTGGGCTCCAAGAAATATCATTCTTCTAAATTCGACATGATTGCTGGAATTCAGCGAGTACACTAGACTCTGTGGTAGTGCTCTATTTAAAAATTTAGATAAATAAGTCTTTTTTTTCTGTGGGAGTAATCCTGACCGTTGCATGCGCTGAAGAAATAGAGACATTCTCAAAATCTACACTTCATCAACTTCTTGGCGGTATCAATCCGTTTGAGTTACAACGGTTGCGTCACATATTCGTACCAACATGTATTTAGCGATAGTATTCTGGTATTACTAGGTTGCATCGCCTTTAACAGTGAAACGATTGATTGTAGGACTTAATTGAACTGATTCTGGACTGTGACCTTGTAAATGCAATAAATGAGCCAATTGGGCTCCAAGGAATAACATTCTCCTTAATTTGACATGATTGCTGGAATTCAGCGAGTACACTGGGCGCTGTGGCAGCGCTTTATTAAAAATTGAAATAAAAAAGTCATTTTTTACTGTGGGACCAATCCTAGCTGTTATCGCGCGCTGAAGAAATAGCGACAGTTTCAAAAACTACATTTTATTGACTTTCTAACGGTATCAATCCGTTTGAGTTACAACGGTTGTGCCACATATTTGTCCCCACATGTATTTAGCGATAGTATTCGGAATTTACTAGGTTGCATCGCTTTTAACAGTGAAACGAATGACTGTGGGACTTAATTGAACTGATTTTGGACTGTGATCTGATAAATGTTATAAATGAGCCAGTTTGGCTACAAGAAATAACATTCTTCTTAATTTGACTTGATTGCTGGAACTCAGCGATTGCACTGGGCACTGTGGTACCGTTTTATTAAAAAATTTAGATAAATAAGTCTTTTTTTACTGCGGGACTAATCCTGGCCGTTAGCATGCGCTGAAGAAATAGAGACATTCTTAAAAACTACACATCATCGACTTCTTGGCGGTATCAATCCGTTTGAGTTACAACGGTTGCGTCACATATTCGTACCAACATGTATTTAGCGATAGTGTTCTGATATTACTAGGTTGCATCGCTTTTAACAGTGAAACGATTGATTGTAGGACTTAATTGAACTGATTCTGGACTGTGACCTTGTAAATGCAATAAATGAGCCAATTGGGCTCCAAGGAATAACATTCTCCTTAATTTGCCATGATTGCTGGAATTCAGCGAGTACACTGGGCGCTGTGGCAGCGCTTTATTAAAAATTGAAATAAAAAAGTCATTTTTTACTGTGGGACCAATCCTAGCTGTTATCGCGCGCTGAAGAAATAGCGACAGTTTCAAAAACTACATTTTATTGACTTTCTAACGGTATCAATCCGTTTGAGTTACAACGGTTGTGCCACATATTTGTCCCCACATGTATTTAGCGATAGTATTCGGAATTTACTAGGTTGCATCGCTTTTAACTGTGAAACGAATGACTGTGGGACTTAATTGAACTGATTTTGGACTTTGAGCTTATAAATGTGATAAATGAGTCAGTTTGACTACAAGAAGTAACATTCTTCTTAATTTTACTTGATTGCTGGAACTCAGCGACTGCACCGGGCGCTGTGGTAGCGTTTTATTTAAAAATTAAGTTAAATAAGTCATTTTTCACTGTGGGAGCAATCCCAGCCGTTAGTTCGCGCTAAAGAAATAGAGACGGTTTCAAAAACTACATTTCATTGACTTTCTAACGGTGTTAATCCGTTTGAGTTACGACGGTTGTGTCACATATTCGTACCAACATGCATTTAGTGATTTTTTGCCGATGTGACTAAGTTGCATCGCTTTTAACAGTGAAACGATTGACTGTGGGACTTAATTGAACTGATTCTGGACTGTGACCTTGTAAATGCGATAAATGAGCCAATTGGGCTCCAAGAAATATCATTCTTCTAAATTCGACATGATTGCTGGAATTCAGCGAGTACACTAGGCTCTGTGGTAGTGCTCTATTTAAAAATTTAGATAAATAAGTCTTTTTTTCTGTGGGACTAATCCTGACCGTTGCATGCGCTGAAGAAATAGAGACATTCTCAAAATCTACACTTCATCAACTTCTTGGCGGTATCAATCCGTTTGAGTTAAAACGGTTGCGTCACATATTCGTACCAACATGTATTTAGCGATAGTATTCTGATATTACTAGGTTGCATCGCCTTTAACAGTGAAACGATTGGCTATGGGACTTAATTGAACTAACTTTGGACTGTGACCTGATAAATGTTATAAATGAGCCAGTTTGACTACAAGAAAAAACATTCTTCTTAATTTGACTTAATTGCTCGAACTCAGCGATTGCACTGGGCACTGTGGTAGCGTTTTGTTAAAAAATTTAGATAAATAAGTCTTTTTTACTGCGGGAATAATCCTGGCCGTTAGCACGCGCTGAAGAAATAGAGACATTCTCAATAACTACACTTCATCGACTTCTTGGCGGTATCAATCCGTTTGAGTTACAACGGTTGCGTCACATATTCGTACCAACATGTATTTAGCGATAGTATTCTGGTATTACTAGGTTGCATCGCCTTTAACAGTGAAACGATTGACTATGGGATTTAATTGAACTAACTTTGGACTGTGATCTGATAAATGTTATAAATGAGCCAGTTTGACTACAAGAAATAACATTCTTCTTAATTTGACTTGATTGCTGGAACTCAGCGATTGCACTGGGCACTGTGGTACCGTTTTATTAAAAAATTTAGATAAATAAGTCTTTTTTTACTGCGGGACTAATCCTGGCCGTTAGCCCGCGCTGAAGAAATAGAGACATTCTTAAAAACTACACATCATCGACTTCTTGGCGGTATCAATCCGTTTGAGTTACAACGGTTGCGTCACATATTCGTACCAACATGTATTTAGCGATAGTGTTCTGATATTACTAGGTTGCATCGCTTTTAACAGTGAAACGATTGATTGTAGGACTTAATTGAACTGATTCTGGACTGTGACCTTGTAAATGCAATAAATGAGCCAATTGGGCTCCAAGGAATAACATTCTCCTTAATTTGCCATGATTGCTGGAATTCAGCGAGTACACTGGGCGCTGTGGCAGCGCTTTATTAAAAATTGAAATAAAAAAGTCATTTTTTACTGTGGGACCAATCCTAGCTGTTATCGCGCGCTGAAGAAATAGCGACAGTTTCAAAAACTACATTTTATTGACTTTCTAACGGTATCAATCCGTTTGAGTTACAACGGTTGTGCCACATATTTGTCCCCACATGTATTTAGCGATAGTATTCGGAATTTACTAGGTTGCATCGCTTTTAACTGTGAAACGAATGACTGTGGGACTTAATTGAACTGATTTTGGACTTTGAGCTTATAAATGTGATAAATGAGTCAGTTTGACTACAAGAAGTAACATTCTTCTTAATTTTACTTGATCGCTGGAACTCAGCGACTGCACCGGGCGCTGTGGTAGCGTTTTATTTAAAAATTAAGTTAAATAAGTCATTTTTCACTGTGGGAGCAATCCCAGCCGTTAGTTCGCGCTAAAGAAATAGAGACGGTTTCAAAAACTACATTTCATTGACTTTCTAACGGTGTTAATCCGTTTGAGTTACGACGGTTGTGTCACATATTCGTACCAACATGCATTTAGTGATTTTTTGCCGATGTGACTAAGTTGCATCGCTTTTAACAGTGAAACGATTGACTGTGGGACTTAATTGAACTGATTCTGGACTGTGACCTTGTAAATGCGATAAATGAGCCAATTGGGCTCCAAGAAATATCATTCTTCTAAATTCGACATGATTGCTGGAATTCAGCGAGTACACTAGGCTCTGTGGTAGTGCTCTATTTAAAAATTTAGATAAATAAGTCTTTTTTTCTGTGGGACTAATCCTGACCGTTGCATGCGCTGAAGAAATAGAGACATTCTCAAAATCTACACTTCATCAACTTCTTGGCGGTATCAATCCGTTTGAGTTAAAACGGTTGCGTCACATATTCGTACCAACATGTATTTAGCGATAGTATTCTGATATTACTAGGTTGCATCGCCTTTAACAGTGAAACGATTGGCTATGGGACTTAATTGAACTAACTTTGGACTGTGACCTGATAAATGTTATAAATGAGCCAGTTTGACTACAAGAAAAAACATTCTTCTTAATTTGACTTAATTGCTCGAACTCAGCGATTGCACTGGGCACTGTGGTAGCGTTTTGTTAAAAAATTTAGATAAATAAGTCTTTTTTACTGCGGGAATAATCCTGGCCGTTAGCACGCGCTGAAGAAATAGAGACATTCTCAATAACTACACTTCATCGACTTCTTGGCGGTATCAATCCGTTTGAGTTACAACGGTTGCGTCACATATTCGTACCAACATGTATTTAGCGATAGTATTCTGGTATTACTAGGTTGCATCGCCTTTAACAGTGAAACGATTGACTATGGGATTTAATTGAACTAACTTTGGACTGTGATCTGATAAATGTTATAAATGAGCCAGTTTGACTACAAGAAATAACATTCTTCTTAATTTGACTTGATTGCTGGAACTCAGCGATTGCACTGGGCACTGTGGTACCGTTTTATTAAAAAATTTAGATAAATAAGTCTTTTTTTACTGCGGGACTAATCCTGGCCGTTAGCCCGCGCTGAAGAAATAGAGACATTCTTAAAAACTACACATCATCGACTTCTTGGCGGTATCAATCCGTTTGAGTTACAACGGTTGCGTCACATATTCGTACCAACATGTATTTAGCGATAGTGTTCTGATATTACTAGGTTGCATCGCTTTTAACAGTGAAACGATTGATTGTAGGACTTAATTGAACTGATTCTGGACTGTGACCTTGTAAATGCAATAAATGAGCCAATTGGGCTCCAAGGAATAACATTCTCCTTAATTAGACATGATTGCTGGAATTCAGCGAGTACACTGGGCGCTGTGGCAGCGCTTTATTAAAAATTGAAATAAAAAAGTCATTTTTTATTGTGGGACCAATCCTAGCTGTTATCGCGCGCTGAAGAAATAGCGACAGTTTCAAAAACTACATTTTATTGACTTTCTAACGGTATCAATCCGTTTGAGTTACAACGGTTGTGCCACATATTTGTCCCCACATGTATTTAGCGATAGTATTCGGAATTTACTAGGTTGCATCGCTTTTAACAGTGAAACGAATGACTGTGGGACTTAATTGAACTGATTTTGGACTTTGAGCTTATAAATGTGATAAATGAGCCAGTTTGACTACAAGAAGTAACATTTTTCTTAATTTTACTTGATTGCTGGAACTCAGCGACTGCACCGGGCGCTGTGGTAGCGTTTTATTTAAAAATTAAGTTAAATAAGTCATTTTTCACTGTGGGAGCAATCCCAGCCGTTTGTTCGCGCTGAAGAGACAGACACAGTTTTAAAAACTACATTTCATTGACTTTCTAACGGTGTTAATCCGTCTGAGTTACAACGTTTGCGTCACACATTCGTACCAACATGTATTTAGTGATTTCTTTCCGATGTGACTAAGTTGCATCCCTTTTAACAGTGAAACGATTGACTGTGGGACTTAATTGAACTGATTCTTGACTGTGACCTTGTAAATGAGATAAATGAGCCAATTGGGCTCCAAGGAATAACATTCTCCTTAATTTGACATGATTGCTGGAATTCAGCGTGTACACTAGGCTCTGTGGTAGTGCTTTATTTAAAAATTTAGATAAATAAGTTTTTTTTTACTGTGGGACTAATCCTGGCCGTTAGCACGCCCTGAAGAAATAGAGAAAGTTTCAAAAACTACATTTCATTGACATTCTAACGGTTTCAATCCGTTTGAGTTACAACGGTTGCGCCACATATTCGTCCCCACATGTATTTAGCGATAGTATTCGGAATTTACTAGGTTGCATCGCTTTTAACAGTGAAACGAATGACTGTGGGACTTAATTGAACTGATTTTAGACTTTGAGCTTATAAATGTGATAAATGAGCCAGTTTGACAACAAGAAGTAACATTCTTCTTAATTTTACTTGATTGCTGGAACTCAGCGACTGCACCGGGCGCTGTGGTAGCGTTTTATTCAAAAATTAAGTTAAATAAGTCATTTTTCACTGTGGGAGCAATCCCAGCCGTTAGTTCGCGCTGAAGAGACAGACACAGTTTTAAAAACTACTTTTCATTGACTTTCTAACGGTGTTAATCCGTCTGAGTTACAACGTTTGCGTCACACATTCGTACCAACATGTATTTAGTGATTTCTTTCCGATGTGACTAAGTTGCATCCCTTTTAACAGTGAAACGATTGACTGTGGGACTTAATTGAACTGATTCTTGACTGTGACCTTGTAAATGAGATAAATGAGCCAATTGGGCTCCAAGGAATAACATTCTCCTTAATTTGACATGATTGCTGGAATTCAGCGTGTACACTAGGCTCTGTGGTAGAGCTTTATTTAAAAATTTAGATAAATAAGTTTTTTTTTACTGTGGGACTAATCCTGGCCGTTAGCACGCCCTGAAGAAATAGAGAAAGTTTCAAAAACTACCTTTCATTGACTTTCTAGCAGTTTCAATCCGTTTGAGTTACAACGGTTGCGTCACATATTCGTACCAACATGTATTTAGCGATAGTATTCTGATATTACTAGGTCGCATCGCCTTTAACAGTGAAACGATTGACTTTGGGACTTAATTGAACTAACTTTGGAGTGTGACCTGTTAAATGTTATAAATGAGCCAGTTTGACTACAAGAAGTAACATTCTTCTTAATTTGACTTGATTGCTGGAACTCAGCGATTGCACTGGGCGCTGTGGTAGAGTTTTATTTAAAAATTAATCTAAATAAGTCATTTTTCATTGTGGGAGCAATCCCAGCCGTTAGTTCGCGCTGAAAAAACAGACACAGTTTTAAAAATTAAATTTTATTGACTTTCTAACGGTGTTAATTCGTTTGAGTTACAACGCTTGCGTCACATTTTCGTACCAAAATGTATTTTGTCATTTTTTTCCGATGTGACCAAGTTGCATCGCTTTTAACAGTAAAACAATTGACTGTGGGACATAATTGAACTGATTCTTCACAGTGACCTGATAAATGTTATAAATGAGCCAGTTTGACTACAAGAAATAACATTCTTCTTAATTTGACATGATTGCTGGAACTCAGCGATTACACTGGGCGCTGTGGTAGCGCTTTATTAAAAATTTAGGTAAATAAGTCATTTTTTACTGTGGGACCAATCCTAGCCGTTATCTTGCGCTGAAGAAATAGCGACAGTTTCAAAAACTACATTTCATTGACATTCTAACGGTTTCAATCCGTTTGAGTTACAACGGTTGCGCCACATATTCGTCCCCACATGTATTTAGCGATAGTATTCGGATTTTACTAGGTTGCATCGCTTTTAACAGTGAAACGATTGACTGTGGGACTTAATTGAACTGATTTTGGACTTTGACCTTACAAGTGTGATAAATGAGCCAGTTTGACTACAAGACGTAACATTCTTCTTAATTTTACTTGATTGCTGGAACTCAGCGATTGCACTGGGCACTGTGGTAGCGTTTTATTAAAAAATTTAGATAAATAAGTCTTTTTTTACTGCGGGATTAATCCTGGCCGTTAGCACGCGCTGAAGAAATAGAGACATTCTTAAAAACTACACTTCATTGACTTCTTGGCGGTATCAATCCGTTTGAGTTACAACGGTTGCGTCACATATTCGTACCAACATGTATTTAGCGATAGTGTTCTGATATTACTAGGTTGCATCGCTTTTAACAGTGAAACGATTGATTGTGGGACTTAATTGAACTGATTCTGGACTGTGACCTTGTAAATGCGATAAATGAGCCAATTGGGCTCCGAGGAATACCATTCTTCTTAATTCGACATGATTGCTGGAATTCAGCGAGTACACTAGGCTTCGTGGTAGTGCTTTAATTAAAAATTTAGATAAATATGTCTTTTTTTACTGTGGGATTAATCCTAGTCGTTAGCACGTGCTGAAGAAATAGAGACATTCTCAAAAACTATATTTCATTGATTTCTTGGCGGTATCAATCAGTTTGAGTTACAACGGTTGCGTCACATATTCGTACCAACATGTATTTAGCGATAGTATTCTGATATTACTAGGTTGCATCGCTTTTAACAGTGAAACGATTGACTGTGGGACTTAATTGAACTGATTTTGGACTGTGACCTGATAAATGTTATAAATGAGCCAGTTTGACTACAAAAAGTAACATTCTTCTTAATTTGACTTGATTGCTGGAACTCAGCGATTGCACTGGGCACTGTGGTAGCGTTTTATTTAAAAATTAACTTTAATAAGTCATTTTTTACTGTGGGACTATTCCCAACCGTTAATTCGCGCTAAAGAAATAGAGACTGTTTCAAAAACTACACTTCATCGACTTCTTGGCGGTATCAATCCGTTTGAGTTACAACGGTTGCGTCACATATTCGTACCAACATGTATTAAGCGATAGTGTTCTGATATTACTAGGTTGCATCGCTTTTAACAGTGAAACGAGTGATTGTGGGACTTAATTGAACTGATTCTGGACTGTGACCTTGTAAATGCGATAAATGAGCCAATTGGGCTCCGAGGAATACCATTCTTCTTAATTCGACATGATTGCTGGAATTCAGCGAGTACACTAAGCTCTTTGGTAGTGCTTTAATTAAAAATCTAGATAAACATGTCTTTTTTTACTGTGGGACTAATCCTGGCCGTTAGCACGTGCTGAAGAAATAGAGACATTCTCAAAAACTACATTTCATTGATTTCTTGGCGGTATCAATCAGTTTGAGTTACAACGGTTGCGTCACTTATTCGTACCAACATGTATTTAGCGATAGTATTCTGATATTACTAGGTTGCATCGCTTTTAACAGTGAAACGATTGACTGTGGGACTTAATTGAACTAACTTTGGACTGTGACCTGATAAATGTTATAAATGAGCCAGTTTGACTACAAGAAATAACATTCTTCTTACCTTGACTTGATGGCTGGAACTCAGCGATTACACTGGGCGCTGTGGCAGCGCTTTATTAAAAATTGAAATAAAAAAGTCATTTTTTACTGTGGGACCAACCCTAGCTGTTATCGCGCGCTGAAGAAATAGCGACAGTTTCAAAAACTACATTTTATTGACTTTCTAACGGTATCAATCCGTTTGAGTTACAACGGTTGCATCACATATTCGTACCAACATGTATTTAGCGATAGTGTTCTGATATTACTAGGTTGCATCGCTTTTAACAGTGAAACGATTGATTGTGGGACTTAATTGAACTGATTCTAGACTGTGACCTTGTAAATGCGATAAATGAGCCAATTGGGCTCCGAGGAATACCATTCTTCTTAATTAGACATGATTGCTGGAATTCAGCGAGTACACTAGGCTTCGTGGTAGTGCTTTAATTAAAAATTTAGATAAATATGTCTTTTTTTACTGTGGGACTAATCCTAGTCGTTAGCACGTGCTGAAGAAATAGAGACATTCTCAAAAACTATATTTCATTGATTTCTTGGCGGTATCAATCAGTTTGAGTTACAACGGTTGCGTCACATATTCGTACCAACATGTATTTAGCGATAGTATTCTGATATTACTAGGTTGCATCGCTTTTAACAGTGAAACGATTGACTGTGGGACTTAATTGAACTGATTTTGGACTGTGACCTGATAAATGATATAAATGAGCCAGTTTGACTACAAAAAGTAACATTCTTCTTAATTTGACTTGATTGCTGGAACTCAGCGATTGCACTGGGCACTGTGGTAGCGTTTTATTTAAAAATTAACTTTAATAAGTCATTTTTTACTGTGGGACTATTCCCAACCGTTAATTCGCGCTAAAGAAATAGAGACTGTTTCAAAAACTACATTTCATTGTCTTTCTAACGGTGTTAATCCGTTTGAGTTACAACGGTTGCGTCACATATTCGTACCAACCTGCATTTAGTGATTTTTTTCCGATGTGACTAAGTTACATCGCTTTTAACAGTGAAACGATTGACTGTGGGCCTTAATTGAACTGATTCTGGACTGTGACCTTTTAAATGCGTTAAATGAGCCAATTGAACTCCAAGGAACACCATTCTTCTTAATTCGGCATGATTGCTGGAATTGAGCGAGCACACTAGGCTCTGTGGTAGTGCTTTATTAAAAAATTTAGATAAATAAGTCTTTTTTTACTGTCCGACCAATCCTGGCCGTTAGCACGCGCTGAAGAAATAGAGACGGCTTCAAAAACTACATTTCAATGACTTTCTAACGGTGTTAATCCGTTGGTGTTACAACGGTTGCGTCACATATTCGTACCAACATGTATTTAGTGATTTTTTTCCGATGTGACTAAGTTGCATTGCCTTTAACAGTGAAACGATTGACTGTGGGACTTAATTGAACTGATTCTGGACTGTCACCTTGTTAATGCGATAAATGAGACAATTGTACTCCAAGGAATACCATTCTTCTTAATTCGACATGGTTGCTGGAATTAAGCGAGTACACTAGGCTCTGTGGTAGTGCTTTATTTAAAAATTTAGATAAATAAGTCATTTTTTACGGTGGGACCAATCAAAGCCATTAGTTCGCGCTGAGGAAATAGAGACAGTTTCAAAAACTACATTTCATTGACTTTCTAACGGTATCAATCCGTTTGAGTTACAACGGTTGCGCCACATATTCGTACCAACTTGTATTTAGCGATAGTATTCTGGTATTACTAGGTTGCATCGCCTTTAACAGTGAAACGATTGACTATGGGACGTAATTGAACTAACTTTGGACTGTGACCTGATAAATGTTATAAATGAGCCAGCTTGACAACAAGAAATAACATTCTTCTTAATTTGACTTGATTGCTGGAACTCAGCGATTGCACTGGGCACTGTGGTAGCGTTTTATTAAAAAATTTAGATAAATAAGTCTTTTTTTACTGCGGGATTAATCCTGGCCGTTAGCACGCGCTGAAGAAATAGAGACATTCTTAAAAACTACACTTCATCGACTTCTTGGCGGTATCAATCCGTTTGAGTTACAACGGTTGCGTCACATATTTGTACCAACATGTATTAAGCGATAGTGTTCTGATATTACTAGGTTGCATCGCTTTTAACAGTGAAACGATTGATTGTGGGACTTAAATGAACTAACTTTGGACTGTGACCTGATAAATGTTATAAATGAGCCAGTTTGACTACAAGAAATAACATTCTTCTTACCTTGACTTGATGGCTGGAACTCAGCGATTACACTGGGCGCTGTGGCAGCGCTTTATTAAAAACTTAAATAAAAAAGGCATTTTTTACTGTGGGACCAATCCTAGCCGTTATTACGCGCTGAAGAAATAGCGACAGTTTCAAAAGCTACATTTCATTGACTTTCTAACGGTTTCAATCCGTTTGAGTTACAACGGTTGCGCCACATATTTGTCCCCACATGTATTTAGCGATAGTATTCGGCTTTTACTAGGTTGCATCGCTTTTAACAGTGAAACGATTGACTGTGGGACTTAATTGAACTGTTTCTGGACTGTGACCTGATAAATGTTATAAATAAGCCAGTTTGACTACAAGAAATAACATTCTTCTTAATTTGACATGATTGCTGGAACTCAGCGGGTACACTGGGCGCTGTGGCAGCGCTTTATTAAAAACTTAAATAAAAAAGTCATTTTTTACTGTGGGACCAATCCTAGCCGTTATTACGCGCTGAAGAAATAGCGACAGTTTCAAAAACTACATTTCATAGACTTTCTAACGGTTTCAATCCGTTTGAGTTACAACGGTTGCGCCACATATTCGTCCCCACATGTATTTAGCGATAGTATTCGGCTTTTACTAGGTTGCATCGCTTTTAACAGTGAAACGATTGACTGTGGGACTTAATTGAACTGTTTCTGGACTGTGACCTGATAAATGTTATAAATGAGCCAGTTTGACTACAAGAAATAACATTCTTCTTAATTTGACATGATTGCTGGAACTCAGCGATTACACTGGGCGCTGTGGCAGCGCTTTATTAAAAATTTAGGTAAATAAGTCATTTTTTACTGTGGGACCAATCCTAGCCGTTATCGCGCGCTGAAGAAATAGTGACAGTTTCAAAAACTACATTTCATTGGCTTTCTAACGGTTTCAATCCGTTTGAGTTACAACGGTTGTGCCACATATTCGTCCCCACATGTATTTAGCGATAGTATTCGTATTTTACTAGGTTGCATCGCTTTTAACAGTGAAACGATTGACTGTGGCACTTAATTGAACTGATTCTTGACTGTGACCTTGTAAATGCGATAAATGAGCCAATTGGGCTCCAAGGAAAAACATTCTTCATAATTCGACATGATTGCTGGAATTGAGCGAGTACACTAGGCTCTGTGGTAGTGCTTTAATTAAAAATTTATATAAATATGTCTTTTTTTACTGTGGGACTAATCCTGGCCGTTAGCACGTGCTGAAGAAATAGAGACATTCTCAAAAACTACATTTCATCGATTTCTTGGCGGTATCAATCAGTTTGAGTTACAACGTCACATATTCGTACCAACATGTATTTAGCGATAGTGTTCTGATATTACTAGGTTGCATCGCCTTTAACAGTGAAACGATTGACTATGGGACGTAATTGAACTAACTTTGGACTGTGACCTGATAAATGTTATAAATGAGCCAGCTTGACAACAAGAAATAACATTCTTCTTAATTTGACTTGATTGCTGGAACTCAGCGATTGCACTGGGCACTGTGGTAGCGTTTTATTAAAAAATTTAGATAAATAAGTCTTTTTTTACCGCGGGATTAATCCTGGCCGTTAGCACGCGCTGAAGAAATAGAGACATTCTTAAAAACTACACTTCATCGACTTCTTGGCGGTATCAATCCGTTTGAGTTACAACGGTTGCGTCACATATTTGTACCAACATGTATTAAGCGATAGTGTTCTGATATTACTAGGTTGCATCGCTTTTAACAGTAAAACGATTGATTGTGGGACTTAAATGAACTAACTTTGGATTGTGACTTGATAAATGTTATAAATGAGCCAGTTTGACTACAAGAAATAAAATTCTTCTTAATTTGACATGATTGCTGGAACTCAGCGATTACACTGGGCGCTGTGGCAGCGCTTTATTAAAAACTTAAAAAAAAGAGGCATTTTTTACTGTGGGACCAATCCTAGCCGTTATTACGCGCTGAAGAAATAGCGACAGTTTCAAAAACTACATTTCATTGACTTTCTAACGGTTTCAATCCGTTTGAGTTACAACGGTTGCGCCACATATTCGTCCCCACATGTATTTAGCGATAGTATTCTGCTTTTACTAGGTTACATCGCTTTTAACAGTGAAACTATTGACTGTGGGACTTAATTGAACTGTTTCTGGACTGTGACCTGATAAATGTTATAAATGAGCCAGTTTGACTGCAAGAAATAACATTCTTCTTAATTTGACATGATTGCTGGAACTCAGCGATTACACTTGGCGCTGTGGCAGCGCTTTATTAAAAATTTAGGTAAATAAGTCATTTTTTACTGTGGGACCAATCCTAGCCGTTATCGCGCGCTGAAGAAATTGTGACAGTTTCAAAAACTACATTTCATTGGCTTTCTAACGGTTTCAATCCGTTTGAGTTACAACGGTTGTGCCACATATTCGTCCCCACATGTATTTAGCGATAGTATTCGTATTTTACTAGGTTGCATCGCTTTTAACAGTGAAACGATTGACTGTGGGACTTAATTGAATTGATTTTGGACTTTGACCTTATAAATGTGATAAATGAGCCAGTTTGACTACGAGAAGTAACATTCTTCTTAATTTTACTTAATTGCTGGAACTCAGCGATTGCACCGGGCGCTGTGGTAGAGTTTTATTTAAAAATTAAGTTAAATAAGTCATTTTTTACTGTGGGACCAATCCCAGCCATTAGTTCGCGCTGAGGAAATAGAGACAGTTTCAAAAACTACATTTCATTGACTTTCTAACGGTATCAATCCGTTTGAGTTACAACGGTTGCGCCACATATTCGTACCAACTTGTATTTAGCGATAGTATTCTGGTATTACTAGGTTGCATCGCCTTTAACAGTGAAACGATTGACTATGGGACGTAATTGAACTAACTTTGGACTGTGACCTGATAAATGTTATAAATGAGCCAGCTTGACAACAAGAAATAACATTCTTCTTAATTTGACTTGATTGCTGGAACTCAGCGATTGCACTGGGCACTGTGGTAGCGTTTTATTAAAAAATTTAGATAAATAAGTCTTTTTTTACTGCGGGATTAATCCTGGCCGTTAGCACGCGCTGAAGAAATAGAGACATTCTTAAAAACTACACTTCATCGACTTCTTGGCGGTATCAATCCGTTTGAGTTACAACGGTTGCGTCACATATTTGTACCAACATGTATTAAGCGATAGTGTTCTGATATTACTAGGTTGCATCGCTTTTAACAGTGAAACGATTGATTGTGGGACTTAAATGAACTAACTTTGGACTGTGACCTGATAAATGTTATAAATGAGCCAGTTTGACTACAAGAAATAACATTCTTCTTACCTTGACTTGATGGCTGGAACTCAGCGATTACACTGGGCGCTGTGGCAGCGCTTTATTAAAAACTTAAATAAAAAAGGCATTTTTTACTGTGGGACCAATCCTAGCCGTTATTACGCGCTGAAGAAATAGCGACAGTTTCAAAAGCTACATTTCATTGACTTTCTAACGGTTTCAATCCGTTTGAGTTACAACGGTTGCGCCACATATTTGTCCCCACATGTATTTAGCGATAGTATTCGGCTTTTACTAGGTTGCATCGCTTTTAACAGTGAAACGATTGACTGTGGGACTTAATTGAACTGTTTCTGGACTGTGACCTGATAAATGTTATAAATAAGCCAGTTTGACTACAAGAAATAACATTCTTCTTAATTTGACATGATTGCTGGAACTCAGCGGGTACACTGGGCGCTGTGGCAGCGCTTTATTAAAAATTTAGGTAAATAGGTCATTTTTTACTGTGGGACCAATCCTAGCCGTTATCGCGCGCTGAAGAAATAGTGACAGTTTCAAAAACTACATTTCATTGGCTTTCTAACGGTTTCAATCCGTTTGAGTTACAACGGTTGCGCCACATATTCGTCCCCACATGTATTTAGCGAGAGTATTCGTATTTTACTTGGTTGCATCGCTTTTAACAGTGAAACGATTGACTGTGGGACTTAATTGAATTGATTTTGGACTTTGACCTTATAAATGTGATAAATGAGCCAGTTTGACTACAAGAAGTAACATTCTTCTTAATTTGACTTGATTGTTGGAACTCAGCGATTGCACTGGGCACTGTGGTAGCGTTTTATTTAAAAATTAAGTTTAATAAGTCATTTTTTCCTGTGGGACCATTCCCAGCCGTTAGTTCGCGCTGAAGAAATAGAGACAGTTTCAAAAACTAAATTTCATTGACTTTCTAACGGTGTTGATCCGTTTGAGTTACAACGGTTGCGTCACATATTCGTACCAACATGTATTTAGTGATTTCTTTCCGATGTGACTAGTTGCATCGCTTTTAACAGTGAAACGATTGACTGTGGGACTTAATTGAACTGATTTTGGACTTTGACCCTATAAATGTGATGAATGAGCCAGTGTGACTACAAAAAGTGACATTCTTCTTAATTTGACATGATTGCTGGAACTCAGCGATTGCACTGGGCACTGTGGTAGCGTTTTATTTAGAAATTAAATTTAATAAGTCATTTTTTACTGTGGGACCAATCCCAGCCGTTAGTTCGCTCTGAAGAAATAGAGACAGTTTCAAAAACTACATTTCATTGACTTTCTAACGGTGTTAATCCGTTTGAGTTACAACGGTTGCGCCACATATTCGTCCCCACATGTATTTAGCTATAGTATTCGGATATTACTAGGTTTCATCGCTTTTAACGGTGAAACAATTGACTGTGGGACTTAATTGAACTGATTTTGGACTTTGACCTTATAAATGTGATAAATGAGCCAGTTTGACTACAAGAAGTAACATTCTTCTTAATTTGACTTGATTGCTGGAACTCAGCAATTGCACCGGGCGCTGTGGTAGAGTTTTATTTAAAAATTAAGTTAAATAAGTCATTTTTTACAGTGGGACCAATCCCAGCCCTCAGTTCGCGCTGAAGAAATAGAGACAGTTTCAAAAACTACATTTCATTGACTTTGTAACGGTGTTAATCCGTTTGAGTTACAACGGTTGCGTCACATATTCGTACCAACATGTATTTAGTGATTTCTTTCCGATGTGACTAGTTGCATCGCTTTTAAGCGTGAAACGATTGACTGTGGGACTTAATTGAGCTGATTCTGGACTGTGACCTTGTAAATGCGATAAATGAGCCAATTGGGCTCCAAGAAATACCATTCTTCTTAATTCGACATGATTGCTGGAATTCAGCGAGTACTCTAGGCTCTGTGGTAGTGCTTTATTTAAAAATTTAGATAAATAAGTCATTTTTTTACTGTGGGACCAATCCTGGCCGTTATCGCGCTGAAGAAATAGCGACAGTTTCAAAAACTACAATTCATTGACTTTTTAACGGTATCAATCCGTTTGAGTTACAACGGTTGCGCCACATATTCGTCCCCACATGTATTTAGCGATAGTATTCTGATATTACTAGGTTGCATCGCTTTTAACAGTGAAACGATTGACTGTGGGACTTATTTGAACTGATTTTGGACTTTGACCTTATAAATGTGATGAATGAGTCAGTTTGACTACAAGAAGTAACATTCTTCTTAATTTGACTTGATTGCTGGAACTCAGCGATTGCACCGGGCGCTGTGGTAGAGTTTTATTTAAAAATTAAGTTAAATAAGTCATTTTTTACTGTGGGACCAATCCCAGCCCTCAGTTCGCGCTGAAGAAATAGAGACAGTTTCAAAAACTACATTTCATTGACTTTGTAACGGTGTTAATCCGTTTGAGTTACAACGGTTGCGTCACATATTCGTACCAACATGTATTTAGTGATTTCTTTCCGATGTGACTAGTTGCATCGCTTTTAAGCGTGAAACGATTGACTGTGGGACTTAATTGAGCTGATTCTGGACTGTGACCTTGTAAATGCGATAAATGAGCCAATTGGGCTCCAAGAAATACCATTCTTCTTAATTCGACATGATTGCTGGAATTCAGCGAGTACTCTAGGCTCTGTGGTAGTGCTTTATTTAAAAATTTAGATAAATAAGTCATTTTTTTACTGTGGGACCAATCCTGGCCGTTATCGCGCTAAAGAAATAGCGACAGTTTCAAAAACTACAATTCATTGACTTTTTAACGGTATCAATCCGTTTGAGTTACAACGGTTGCGCCACATATTCGTCCCCACATGTATTTAGCGATAGTATTCTGATATTACTAGGTTGCATCGCTTTTAACAGTGAAACGATTGACTGTGGGACTTATTTGAACTGATTTTGGACTTTGACCTTATAAATGTGATGAATGAGTCAGTTTGACTACAAGAAGTAACATTCTTCTTAATTTGACTTGATTGCTGGAACTCAGCGATTGCACCGGGCGCTGTGGTAGCACTTTATTAAAAAATTAAGATAAATAAGTCATTTTTTACTGTGGGAACAATCCTAGCCGTTAGTTCGCGCTGAAGATATAGAGACAGTTTCAAAAAATACGTTTCATTGACTTTCTAACGGTTTCAATCCGTTTGAGTTACAACGGTTGCTTCACATATTCGTCCCCACATGTATTTAGCGATAGTATTCGGATATTACTAGGTTGCATCGCTTTTAACAGTGAAACGTTTGACTGTGGGACTTAATTGAACTGATTTTGGACTTTGACCCTATAAATGTGATAAATGAGCCAGTGTGACTACAAAAAGTAACATTCTTCTTAATTTGACATGATTGCTGGAACTCAGCGATTGCACTGGGCACTGTGGTAGCGTTTTATTTAGAAATTAAATTTAATAAGACATTTTATACTGTGGGACCAATCCCAGCCGTTAGTTCGCTCTGAAGAAATAGAGACGGTTTCAAAAACTACATTTCATTGACTTTCTAACGGTGTTAATCCGTTTGAGTTACAACGGTTGCGCCACATATTCGTCCCCGCATGTATTTAGCTATAGTATTCGGATATTACTAGGTTGCATCGCTTTTAACAGTGAAACGATTGACTGTGGGACTTAATTGAACTAACTTTGGACTGTGACCAGATAAATGTTATAAATGGGCCAGTTTGACTACAAGAAATAACATTTTTCTTAATTTGACATGATTGCTGGAACTCAGCGATTACACAGGGCGCTGTGGTAGCACTCTATTAAAAAATTAAGATAAATAAGTCATTTTTTACTGTGGGAACAATCCTAGCCGTTAGTTCGCGCTGAAGATATAGAGACAGTTTCAAAAAATACGTTTCATTGACTTTCTAACGGTTTCAATCCGTTTGAGTTACAACGGTTGCTTCACATATTCCTCCCCACATGTATTTAGCGATAGTATTCGGATATTACTAGGTTGCATCGCTTTTAACAGTGAAACGTTTGACTGTGGGACTTAATTGAACTGATTTTGAACTTTGACCTTAAAATGTGATAAATGAGCCAGTTTGACTACAAGAAGTAACATTCTTCTTAATTTGACTTGATTGTTGGAACTCAGCGATTGCACTGGGCACTGTGGTAGAGTTTTAATTAAAAATTAAGTTAAATAAGTCATTCTTTACTGTGGGACCTATCCCAGCCATTAGTTCGCGCTGAAGAAATAGAGACAGTTTCAAAAAATACATTTCATTGACTTTCTAACGGTTTCAATCCGTTTGAGTTACAACGGTTGCTTCACATATTCGTCCCCACATGTATTTAGCGATAGTATTCGGATATTACTAGGTTGCATCGCTTTTAACAGTGAAACGATTGACTGTGGGACTTAATTGAACTAACTTTGGACTGTGACCTGATAAATGTTATAAATGGGCCAGTTTGACTACAATAAATAACATTTTTTTTAATTTGACATGATTGCTGGAACCCAGCGATTACACAGGGCGCTGTGGTAGCACTTTATTAAAAAATTAAGATAAATAAGTCATTTTTAACTGTGGGAACAATCCTAGCCGTTAGTTCGCGCTGAAGATATAGAGACAGTTTCAAAAAATACATTTCATTGACTTTCTAACGGTTTCAATCCGTTTGAGTTACAACGGTTGCTTCACATATTCGTCCCCACATGTATTTAGCGATAGTATTCGGATATTACTAGGTTGCATCGTTTTAACAGTGAAACGTTTGACTGTGGGACTTAATTGAACTGATTTTGAACTTTGACCTTAAAAATGTGATAAATGAGCCAGTTTGACTACAAGAAGTAACATTCTTCTTAATTTGACTTGATTGTTGGAACTCAGCGATTGCACTGGGCACTGTGGTAGCGTTTTATTTAAAAATTAAGTTTAATAAGTCATTTTTTACTGTGGGACGATTCCCAGCCGTTAGTTCGCGCTAAAGAAATAGAGACGGTTTCAAAAACTACATTTCATTGACTTTCTAACGGTGTTAATCCGTTTGAGTTACAACGGTTGTGTCACATATTCGTATCAACATGCATTTTGTGATTTTTTTCCGATGTGACTAAGTTGCATCGCTTTTAACAGTGAAACGATTGACTGTGGGACTTAATTGAACTGATTCTGGACAGTGACCTTGTAAATGCGGTAAATGAGCCAATTGGGCTCCAAGAAATACCATTCTTCTTAATTCGACATGATTGCTGGAATTCAGCAAGTACACTAGGCTCTGTGATAGTGCTTTATTTAAAAATTTAGATAAATAAGTCTTTTTTTCTGTGGGGCTAATCCTGGCCGTTGCACGCACTAAAGAAATAGAGACATTCTCAAAATCTACACTTCATCGACTTCTTGGCAGTATCAATCCGTTTGAGTTACAACGGTTGCTTCACATATTCGTCCCACATGTATTTAGCGATAGTATTCGGATATTACTAGGTTGCATCGCTTTTAACAGTGAAACGATTGACTGTGGGACTGAATGGAACTAACTTTGGACTGTGACCTGATAAATGTTATAAATGGGCCAGTTTGACTACAAGAAATAACATTTTTCTTAATTTGACATGATTGCTGGAACCCAGCGATTACACAGGGCGCTGTGGTAGCACTTTATTAAAAAATTAAGATAAATAAGTCATTTTTTACTGTGGGAACAATCCTTGCCGTTAGTTCGCGCTAAAGATATAGAGACAGTTTCAAAAAATACATTTCATTGACTTTCTAACGGTTTCAATCCGTTTGAGTTACAACGGTTGCTTCACATATTTGTCCCCACATGTATTTAGCGATAGTATTCGGATATTACTAGGTTGCATCGTTTTAACAGTGAAACGTTTGACTGTGGGACTTAATTGAACTGATTTTGAACTTTGACCTTAAAAATGTGATTAATGAGCCAGTTTGACTACAAGAAGTAACATTCTTCTTAATTTGACTTGATTGTTGGAACTCAGCGATTGCACTGGGCACTGTGGTAGCGTTTTATTCAAAAATTAAGTTTAATAAGTCATTTTTTACTGTGGGACCATTCCCAGCCGTTAGTTCGCGCTAAAGAAATAGAGACGGTTTCAAAAACTACATTTCATTGACTTTCTAACGGTGTTAATCCGTTTGAGTTACAACGGTTGTGTCACATATTCGTATCAACATGCATTTTGTAATTTTTTTCCGATGTGACTAAGTTGCATCGCTTTTAACAGTGAAACGATTGACTGTGGGACTTAATTGAACTGATTCTGGACAGTGACCTTGTAAATGCGGTAAATGAGCCAATTGGGCTCCAAGAAATACCATTCTTCTCAATTCAACATGATTGCTGGAATTCAGCAAGTACACTAGGCTCTGTGATAGTGCTTTATTTAAAAATTTAGATAAATAATTCTTTTTTTCTGTGGGACTAATCCTGGCCGTTGCACGCACTGAAGAAATAGAGACATTCTCAAAATCTACACTTCATCGACTTCTTGGCAGTATCAATCCGTTTGAGTTACAACGGTTGCGTCACATATTCGTACCAACATGTATTTAACGATAGTATTCTGATATTACTATGTTGCATCGCCTTTAACAGTGAAACGATTGACTGTGGGACTTAATTGAACTAACTTTGGACTGTGACCTGATAAATGTTATTAATAAGCCAGTTTGACTACAAGAAATAACATTTTTCTTAATTTGACATGATTGCTGGAACTCAGCGATTACACAGGGCGCTGTGGTAGCACTTTATTAAAAAATTAAGATAAATAAGTCATTTTTTACTGTGGGACCAATTCTAGCCGTTAGTTCGCGCTGAAGAAATAGAGACGGTCTCAAAAACTACACTTTATCGACTTCTTGGCAGTATCAATACGTTTGAGTTACAACGGTTGCGTCACATATTCGTACCAACATGTATTTAACGATAGTATTCTGATATTACTAGATTGCATCGCCTTTAACAGTGAAACGATTGACTGTGGGACTTAATTGAACTAACTTTGGACTGTGACCTGATAAATGTTATTAATAAGCCAGTTGACTACAAGAAATAACATTTTTCTTAATTTGACATGATTGCTGGAACTCAGCGATTACGCAGGTCGCTGTGGTAGCACTTTATTAAAAAATTAAGATAAATAAGTCATTTTTTACTGTGGGACCAATCCTAGCCGTTAGTTCGCGCTGAAGAAATAGAGACAGTTTCAAAATCTACACTTCATCGACTTCTTGGCAGTATCAATCCGTTTGAGTTACAACGGTTGCGTCACATATTCGTACCAACATGTATTTAACGATAGTATTCTGATATTACTATGTTGCATCGCTTTTAACAGTGAAACGATTGACTGTGGGACTTAATTGAACTAACTTTGGACTGTGACCTGATAAATGTTATAAATGGGCCAGTTTGACTACAATAAATAACATTTTTTTTAATTTGACATGATTGCTGGAACCCAGCGATTACACAGGGCGCTGTGGTAGCACTTTATTAAAAAATTAAGATAAATAAGTCATTTTTTACTGTGGGACCAATTCTAGCCGTTAGTTCGCGCTGAAGAAATAGAGACGGTCTCAAAAACTACACTTTATCGACTTCTTGGCAGTATCAATCCGTTTGAGTTACAACGGTTGCGTCACATATTCGTACCAACATGTATTTAACGATAGTATTCTGATATTACTAGATTGCATCGCCTTTAACAGTGAAACGATTGACTGTGGGACTTAATTGAACTAACTTTGGACTGTGACCTGATAAATGTTATTAATAAGCCAGTTGACTACAAGAAATAACATTTTTCTTAATTTTACATGATTGCTGGAACTCAGCGATTACGCAGGTCGCTGTGGTAGCACTTTATTAAAAAATTAAGATAAATATGTCATTTTTTACTGTGGGACCAATCCTAGCCGTTAGTTCGCGCTGAAGAAATAGAGACAGTTTCAAAAAATACATTTCATTGACTTTCTAACGGTTTCAATCCGTTTGAGTTACAACGGTTGCTTCACATATTCGTCCCCACATGTATTTAGCGATAGTATTCGGATATTACTAGGTTGCATCGCTTTTAACAGTGAAACGATTGACTGTGGGACTTAATTGAACTAACTTTGGACTGTGACCTGATAAATGTTATAAATGGGCCAGTTTGACTACAATAAATAACATTTTTTTTAATTTGACATGATTGCTGGAACCCAGCGATTACACAGGGCGCTGTGGTAGCACTTTATTAAAAAATTAAGATAAATAAGTCATTTTTAACTGTGGGAACAATCCTAGCCGTTAGTTCGCGCTGAAGATATAGAGACAGTTTCAAAAAATACATTTCATTGACTTTCTAACGGTTTCAATCCGTTTGAGTTACAACGGTTGCTTCACATATTCGTCCCCACATGTATTTAGCGATAGTATTCGGATATTACTAGGTTGCATCGTTTTAACAGTGAAACGTTTGACTGTGGGACTTAATTGAACTGATTTTGAACTTTGACCTTAAAAATGTGATAAATGAGCCAGTTTGACTACAAGAAGTAACATTCTTCTTAATTTGACTTGATTGTTGGAACTCAGCGATTGCACTGGGCACTGTGGTAGCGTTTTATTTAAAAATTAAGTTTAATAAGTCATTTTTTACTGTGGGACGATTCCCAGCCGTTAGTTCGCGCTAAAGAAATAGAGACGGTTTCAAAAACTACATTTCATTGACTTTCTAACGGTGTTAATCCGTTTGAGTTACAACGGTTGTGTCACATATTCGTATCAACATGCATTTTGTGATTTTTTTCCGATGTGACTAAGTTGCATCGCTTTTAACAGTGAAACGATTGACTGTGGGACTTAATTGAACTAATTCTGGACAGTGACCTTGTAAATGCGGTAAATGAGCCAATTGGGCTCCAAGAAATACCATTCTTCTTAATTCGACATGATTGCTGGAATTCAGCAAGTACACTAGGCTCTGTGATAGTGCTTTATTTAAAAATTTAGATAAATAAGTCTTTTTTTCTGTGGGGCTAATCCTGGCCGTTGCACGCACTAAAGAAATAGAGACATTCTCAAAATCTACACTTCATCGACTTCTTGGCAGTATCAATCCGTTTGAGTTACAACGGTTGCTTTACATATTCGTCCCACATGTATTTAGCGATAGTATTCGGATATTACTAGGTTGCATCGCTTTTAACAGTGAAACGATTGACTCTGGGACTGAATGGAACTAACTTTGGACTGTGACCTGATAAATGTTATAAATGGGCCAGTTTGACTACAAGAAATAACATTTTTCTTAATTTGACATGATTGCTGGAACCCAGCGATTACACAGGGCGCTGTGGTAGCACTTTATTAAAAAATTAAGATAAATAAGTCATTTTTTACTGTGGGAACAATCCTTGCCGTTAGTTCGCGCTAAAGATATAGAGACAGTTTCAAAAAATACATTTCATTGACTTTCTAACGGTTTCAATCCGTTTGAGTTACAACGGTTGCTTCACATATTTGTCCCCACATGTATTTAGCGATAGTATTCGGATATTACTAGGTTGCATCGTTTTAACAGTGAAACGTTTGACTGTGGGACTTAATTGAACTGATTTTGAACTTTGACCTTAAAAATGTGATTAATGAGCCAGTTTGACTACAAGAAGTAACATTCTTCTTAATTTGACTTGATTGTTGGAACTCAGCGGTTGCACTGGGCACTGTGGTAGCGTTTTATTCAAAAATTAAGTTTAATAAGTCATTTTTTACTGTGGGACCATTCCCAGCCGTTAGTTCGCGCTAAAGAAATAGAGACGGTTTCAAAAACTACATTTCATTGACTTTCTAACGGTGTTAATCCGTTTGAGTTACAACGGTTGTGTCACATATTCGTATCAACATGCATTTTGTAATTTTTTTCCGATGTGACTAAGTTGCATCGCTTTTAACAGTGAAACGATTGACTGTGGGACTTAATTGAACTGATTCTGGACAGTGACCTTGTAAATGCGGTAAATGAGCCAATTGGGCTCCAAGAAATACCATTCTTCTCAATTCGACATGATTGCTGGAATTCAGCAAGTACACTAGGCTCTGTGATAGTGCTTTATTTAAAAATTTAGATAAATAATTCTTTTTTTCTGTGGGACTAATCCTGGCCGTTGCACGCACTGAAGAAATAGAGACATTCTCAAAATCTACACTTCATCGACTTCTTGGCAGTATCAATCCGTTTGAGTTACAACGGTTGCGTCACATATTCGTACCAACATGTATTTAACGATAGTATTCTGATATTACTATGTTGCATCGCCTTTAACAGTGAAACGATTGACTGTGGGACTTAATTGAACTAACTTTGGACTGTGACCTGATAAATGTTATTAATAAGCCAGTTTGACTACAAGAAATAACATTTTTCTTAATTTGACATGATTGCTGGAACTCAGCGATTACACAGGGCGCTGTGGTAGCACTTTATTAAAAAATTAAGATAAATAAGTCATTTTTTACTGTGGGACCAATCCTAGCCGTTAGTTCGCGCTGAAGAAATAGAGACGGTTTCAAAAACTACACTTTATCGACTTCTTGGCAGTATCAATCCGTTTGAGTTACAACGGTTGCGTCACATATTCGTACCAACATGTATTTAACGATAGTATTCTGATATTACTAGATTGCATCGCCTTTAACAGTGAAACGATTGACTGTGGGACTTAATTGAACTAACTTTGGACTGTGACCTGATAAATGTTATTAATAAGCCAGTTGACTACAAGAAATAACATTTTTCTTAATTTGACATGATTGCTGGAACTCAGCGATTACGCAGGTCGCTGTGGTAGCACTTTATTAAAAAATTAAGATAAATAAGTCATTTTTTACTGTGGGACCAATCCTAGCCGTTAGTTCGCGCTGAAGAAATAGAGACAGTTTCAAAAATTACATTTTATTGACTTTCTAACGGTGCCAATCCGTTTGAGTTACAACGGTTGCGTCACATATTCGTCCCCACATGTATTTAGCGATAGTATTCGGATATTACTAGGTTGCATCGCTTTTAACAGCGAAACGTTTGACTGTGGGACTTAATTGAAATAATTTTGGACTTTGACATTAAAAATGTTATAAATGAGCCAGTTTAACTACAAGAAGTAACATTATTCTTAATTTGACTTGATTGCTGGAACTAAGCGATTGCACTGGGCACTGTGGTAGCGTTTTACTTAAAAATTTAGATAAATAAGTCTTTTTTTACTCTGGGACTAATCCTGGCCGTTAGCACGCGCTGAAAAAATAGAGAGATTCTCAAAAAATACACTTCATCGACTTCTTGGTTGCATCAATCCGTTTGAGTTACAACGGTTGCGTCACATATTCGTACCAACATGTATTTAGCGATAGTATTCTGATATTACTAGGTTGCATCGCCTTTAACAGTGAAACGATTGACTGTGGGACTTAATTGAACTAACTTTGGAGTGTGACCTGATAAATGTTATAAATGAGCCAGTTTGTCAGCAAGAAATATCATTCTTCTTAATTTGACTTGATTGCTGGAACTCAGCGATTGCACTGGGCGCTGTGGTAGAGTTTTATTTAAAAATTAAGTTAAATAAGTCATTCTTTACTGTGGTACCAATCCCAGCCATTAGTTCGCGCTGAAGAAATAGAGACAGTTTCAAAAATTACATTTTATTGACTTTCTAACGGTGCCAATCCGTTTGAGTTACAACGGTTGCGTCACATATTCGTCCCCACATGTATTTAGCGATAGTATTCGGATATTACTAGGTTGCATCGCTTTTAACAGCGAAACGTTTGACTGTGGGACTTAATTGAAATGATTTTGGACTTTGACCTTAAAAATGTTATAAATGAGCCAGTTTGACTACAAGAAGTAATATTATTCTTAATTTGACTTGATTGCTGGAACTAAGCGATTGCACTGAGCACTGTGGTAGCGTTTTATTCAAAAATTTAGATAAATAAGTCTTTTTTTACTCTGGGACTAATCCTGGCCGTTAGCACGCGCTGAAAAATTAGAGAGATTCTCAAAAACTACACTTCATCGACTTCTTGGTTGCATCAATCCGTTTGAGTTACAAAGGTTGCGTCACATATTCGTACCAACATGTATTTAGCGATAGTATTCTGATATTACTAGGTTGCATCGCCTTTAACAGTGAAACGATTGACCGTGGGACTTAATTGAACTAACTTTGGAGTGTGACCTGATAAATGTTATAAATGAGCCAGTTTGTCAGCAAGAAATATCATTCTTTTTAATTTGACTTGATTGCTGGAACTCAGCGATTGCACTGAACGCTGTGGTAGAGTTTTATTTAAAAATTAAGTTAAAAAAGTCATTCTTTACTGTGGGACCAATCCAAGCCATTAGTTCGCCCTGAAGAAATAGAGACAGTTTCAAAAACTACTTTTCGTTGACTTTCTAACGGTGTCAATCCGATTGAGTTACAACGGTTGCGTCACATATTCGCACCACATGTATTTAGCGATAGTATTCGGATATTACTAGGTTGCATCGCTTTTAACAGTGAAACGTATGACTGTGGGACTTAATTGAACTGATTTTGGACTTTGACCTTGTAAATGTGATAAATGAGCCAGTTTGACTACAAGAAGTAACATTTTTCTTAATTTGACTTGATTTCTGGAACCCAGCGATTGCACTGGGCACTGTGGTAGCGTTTTGTTTAAAAATTAAGTTATATAAGTCATTTTTCACTGTGGGAAAAATCCCAGCCGTTAGTTCGCGCTGAAGAAACAGAGACAGTTTTAAAAACTACATTTCATTGACTTTCTAGCGGTGTTAATCCGTTTGAGTTACAACGGTTGCATCACATATTCGTACCAACATGTAGTTAGTGATTTTTTTCCGATGTGACTAAGTTGCATCGCTTTTAATAGTGAAACGATTGACTGTGGGACTTAATTGAACTGATTCTTGACTTTGACCTTGTAAACTCGATAAATGAGCCACTTGGACTCCAAGGAATACCATTCTTCTTAATTCGATATGATTGCTGGAATTCAGCGAGTACACTAGGCTCTGTGGTAGTGCTTTATTTAAAAATTTAGATAAATAAGTCTTTTTTTACTGTGGGAGTAATCCTGGCCGTTAGCACGCGCTGAAGAAATAGAGACAGTTTCAAAAACTACATTTCATTGACTTTCTAACGGTGTTAATCCGTTTGAGTTACAACGGTTGCGTCACATATTCGCACCACATGTATTTAGCGATAGTATTCGGATATTACTAGGTTGCATCGCTTTTAACAGTGAAACGTATGGCTGTGGGACTTAATTGAACTGATTTTGGACTTTGACCTTGTAAATGTGATAAATGAGCCAGTTTGACTACAAGAAGTAACATTTTTCTTAATTTGACTTGATTTCTGGAACCCAGCGATTACACTGGGCACTGTGGTAAAGTTTTATTTAAAAATTAAGTTATATAAGTCATTTTTCACTGTGGGAAAAATCCCAGCCGTTAGTTCGCGCTGAAGAAACAGAGACAGTTTTAAAAACTACATTTCATTGACTTTCTAGCGGTGTTAATCCGTTTGAGTTACAACGGTTGCGTCACATATTCGTACCAACATGTATTTAACGATAGTATTCTGATATTACTAGGTTGCATCGCCTTTAACAGTGAAACGATTGACTGTGGGACTTAATTGAACTAACTTTGGACTGTGACCTGATAAATGTTATTAATCAGCCAGTTTGACTACAAGAAATAATATTTTTCTTAATTTGACATGATTGCTGGAACTCAGCGATTACACAAGGCGCTGTGGTAGCACTTTATTAAAAAATTAAGATAATTAAGTCATTTTTTACTGTGGGACCAATCCTAGCCGTTAGTTCGCGCTGAAGAAATAGAGACAGTTTCAAAAATTACATTTCATTGACTTTCTAACGTTGCCAATCCGTTTGAGTTACAACGGTTGCTTCACATATTCGTCCCCACATGTATTTAGCGATAGTATTCGGATATTACTAGGTTGCATCCCTTTTAACAGCGAAACGTATGACTGTGGGACCTAATTGAAATGATTTTGGACTTTGACCTTAAAAATGTTATAAATGAGCCAGTTTGACTACAAGAAGTAACATTATTCTTAATTTGACTTGATTGCTGGAACTAACCGATTGCACTGGGCACTGTGGTAGCGTTTTATTCAAAAATTTAGATAAATAAGTTTTTTTTACTCTGGGACTAATCCTGGCCGTTAGCACGCGCTGAAAAAATAGAGAGATTTTCAAAAACTACACTTCATCGACTTTTTGGTTGCATCAATCCGTTTGGGTTACAACGGTTGCGTCACATATTTGTACCGACATGTATTTAGCGATAGTATTCTGATATTACTAGGTTGCATCGCCTTTAACAGTGAAACGATTGACTGTGGGACTTAATTGAACTAACTTTGGAGTGTGAACTGATAAATGTTATAAATGAGCCAGTTTGTCTACAAGAAATATCATTCTTCTTAATTTGACTTGATTGCTGGAAATCAGCGATTGCACTGGGCGCTGTGGTCGAGTTTTATTTAAAAATTAAGTTAAATAAGTCATTCTTTACTGTGGGACCAAACCCAGCCATTAGTTCGCGCTGAAGAAATAGAGACAGTTTCAAACACTACTTTTCGTTGACTTTCTAACGGTGTCAATCCGATTGAGTTACAACGGTTGCGTCACATATTCGCCCCACATGTATTTAGCGATAGTATTCGGATATTACTAGGTTGCATCGCTTTTAACAGTGAAACGTTTGACTGTGGGACTTAATTGAACTGATTTTGGACTTTGACCTTGTAAATGTGATAAATGAGCCAGTTTGACTACAAGAAGTAACATTTTTCTTAATTTGACTTGATTTCTGGAACTCAGCGATTGCACTTGGCACTGTGGTAGCGTTTTATTTAAAAATTAAGTTAAATAAGACATTTTTTACTGTGGGACCAATCCTAGCCGTTAGTTCGCGCTGAAGAAATAGAGACAGTTTCAAAAATTACATTTCATTGACTTTCTAACGGTGCCATATCGTTTGAGTTACAACGGTTGCGTCACATATTCGTCCCCACATGTATTTAGCGATAGTATTCGGATATTACTAGGTTGCATCGCTTTTAACAGTGAAACGTATGACTGTGGGACTTAATTGAACTGATTTTGGACTTTGACCTTGTAAATGTGATAAATGAGCCAGTTTGACTACAAGAAGTAACATTTTTCTTAATTTGACTTGATTTCTGGAACCCAGCGATTACACTGGGCACTGTGGTACCGTTTTATTTAAAAATTAAGTTATATAAGTCATTTTTCACTGTGGGAAAAATCCCAGCCGTTAGTTCGCGCTGAAGAAACAGAGACAGTTTTAAAAACTACATTTCATTGACTTTCTAGCGGTGTTAATCCGTTTGAGTTACAACGGTTGCGTCACATATTCGTACCAACATGTATTTAACGATAGTATTCTGATATTACTAGGTTGCATCGCCTTTAACAGTGAAACGATTGACTGTGGGACTTAATTGAACTAACTTTGGACTGTGACCTGATAAATGTTATTAATCAGCCAGTTTGTCTACAAGAAATATCATTCTTCTTGATTTGACTTGATTGCTGGAACTCAGCGATTGCTCTGGGCGCTGTGGTAGAGTTTTATTTAAAAATTAAGTTAAATAAGTCATTCTTTACTGTGGGACCAATCCCAGCCATTAGTTCGCGCTGAAGAAATAGAGACAGTTTCAAAAACTACTTTTCGTTGACTTTCTAACGGTGTCAATCCGATTGAGTTACAACGGTTGCGTCACATATTCGTCCCCACATGTATTTAGCGATAGTATTCGGATATTACTAGGTTGCATCCCTTTTAACAGCGAAACGTATGACTGTGGGACCTAATTGAAATGATTTTGGACTTTGACCTTAAAAATGTTATAAATGAGCCAGTTTGACTACAAGAAGTAACATTATTCTTAATTTGACTTGATTGCTGGAACTAACCGATTGCACTGGGCACTGTGGTAGCGTTTTATTCAAAAATTTAGATAAATAAGTCTTTTTTTACTCTGGGACTAATCCTGGCCGTTAGCACGCGCTGAAAAAATAGAGAGATTCTCAAAAACTACACTTCATCGACTTTTTGGTTGCATCAATCCGTTTGGGTTACAACGGTTGCGTCACATATTCGTACCGACATGTATTTAGCGATAGTATTCTGATATTACTAGGTTGCATCGCCTTTAACAGTGAAACGATTGACTGTGGGACTTAATTGAACTAACTTTGGAGTGTGAACTGATAAATGTTATAAATGAGCCAGTTTGTCTACAAGAAGTAACATTATTCTTAATTTGACTTGATTGCTGGAACTAACCGATTGCACTGGGCACTGTGGTAGCGTTTTATTCAAAAATTTAGATAAATAAGTCTTTTTTTACTCTGGGACTAATCCCAGCCGTTAGTTCGCGCTGAAGAAACAGAGACAGTTTTAAAAACTACATTTCATTGACTTTCTAGCGGTGTTAATCCGTTTGAGTTACAACGGTTGCGTCACATATTCGTACCAACATGTAGTTAGTGATTTTTTTCCGATGTGACTAAGTTGCATCGCTTTTAATAGTGAAACGATTGACTGTGGGACTTAATTGAACTGATTCTTGACTTTGACCTTGTAAACTCGATAAATGAGCCACTTGGACTCCAAGGAATACCATTCTTCTTAATTCGATATGATTGCTGGAATTCAGCGAGTACACTAGGCTCTGTGGTAGTGCTTTATTTAAAAATTTAGATAAATAAGTCTTTTTTTACTGTGGGAGTAATCCTGGCCGTTAGCACGCGCTGAAGAAATAGAGACAGTTTCAAAAACTACATTTCATTGACTTTCTAACGGTGTTAATCCGTTTGAGTTACAACGGTTGCGTCACATATTCGCACCACATGTATTTAGCGATAGTATTCGGATATTACTAGGTTGCATCGCTTTTAACAGTGAAACGTATGGCTGTGGGACTTAATTGAACTGATTTTGGACTTTGACCTTGTAAATGTGATAAATGAGCCAGTTTGACTACAAGAAGTAACATTTTTCTTAATTTGACTTGATTTCTGGAACCCAGCGATTACACTGGGCACTGTGGTAAAGTTTTATTTAAAAATTAAGTTATATAAGTCATTTTTCACTGTGGGAAAAATCCCAGCCGTTATTTCGCGCTGAAGAAACAGAGACAGTTTTAAAAACTACATTTCATTGACTTTCTAGCGGTGTTAATCCGTTTGAGTTACAACGGTTGCGTCACATATTCGTACCAACATGTATTTAACGATAGTATTCTGATATTACTAGGTTGCATCGCCTTTAACAGTGAAACGATTGACTGTGGGACTTAATTGAACTAACTTTGGACTGTGACCTGATAAATGTTATTAATCAGCCAGTTTGACTACAAGAAATAATATTTTTCTTAATTTGACATGATTGCTGGAACTCAGCGATTACACAGGGCGCTGTGGTAGCACTTTATTAAAAAATTAAGATAATTAAGTCATTTTTTACTGTGGGACCAATCCTAGCCGTTAGTTCGCGCTGAAGAAATAGAGACAGTTTCAAAAATTACATTTCATTGACTTTCTAACGGTGCCAATCCGTTTGAGTTACAACGGTTGCTTCACATATTCGTCCCCACATGTATTTAGCGATAGTATTCGGATATTACTAGGTTGCATCCCTTTTAACAGCGAAACGTATGACTGTGGGACCTAATTGAAATGATTTTGGACTTTGACCTTAAAAATGTTATAAATGAGCCAGTTTGACTACAAGAAGTAACATTATTCTTAATTTGACTTGATTGCTGGAACTAACCGATTGCACTGGGCACTGTGGTAGCGTTTTATTCAAAAATTTAGATAAATAAGTCTTTTTTTACTCTGGGACTAATCCTGGCCGTTAGCACGCGCTGAAAAAATAGAGAGATTTTCAAAAACTACACTTCATCGACTTTTTGGTTGCATCAATCCGTTTGGGTTACAACGGTTGCGTCACATATTCGTACCGACATGTATTTAGCGATAGTATTCTGATATTACTAGGTTGCATCGCCTTTAACAGTGAAACGATTGACTGTGGGACTTAATTGAACTAACTTTGGAGTGTGAACTGATAAATGTTATAAATGAGCCAGTTTGTCTACAAGAAATATCATTCTTCTTAATTTGACTTGATTGCTGGAACTCAGCGATTGCACTGGGCGCTGTGGTCGAGTTTTATTTAAAAATTAAGTTAAATAAGTCATTCTTTACTGTGGGACCAAACCCAGCCATTAGTTCGCGCTGAAGAAATAGAGACAGTTTCAAACACTACTTTTCGTTGACTTTCTAACGGTGTCAATCCGATTGAGTTACAACGGTTGCGTCACATATTCGCCCCACATGTATTTAGCGATAGTATTCGGATATTACTAGGTTGCATCGCTTTTAACAGTGAAACGTTTGACTGTGGGACTTAATTGAACTGATTTTGGACTTTGACCTTGTAAATGTGATAAATGAGCCAGTTTGACTACAAGAAGTAACATTTTTCTTAATTTGACTTGATTTCTGGAACTCAGCGATTGCACTTGGCACTGTGGTAGCGTTTTATTTAAAAATTAAGTTAAATAAGACATTTTTTACTGTGGGACCAATCCTAGCCGTTAGTTCGCGCTGAAGAAATAGAGACAGTTTCAAAAATTACATTTCATTGACTTTCTAACGGTGCCATATCGTTTGAGTTACAACGGTTGCGTCACATATTCGTCCCCACATGTATTTAGCGATAGTATTCGGATATTACTAGGTTGCATCGCTTTTAACAGTGAAACGTATGACTGTGGGACTTAATTGAACTGATTTTGGACTTTGACCTTGTAAATGTGATAAATGAGCCAGTTTGACTACAAGAAGTAACATTTTTCTTAATTTGACTTGATTTCTGGAACCCAGCGATTACACTGGGCACTGTGGTACCGTTTTATTTAAAAATTAAGTTATATAAGTCATTTTTCACTGTGGGAAAAATCCCAGCCGTTAGTTCGCGCTGAAGAAACAGAGACAGTTTTAAAAACTACATTTCATTGACTTTCTAGCGGTGTTAATCCGTTTGAGTTACAACGGTTGCGTCACATATTCGTACCAACATGTATTTAACGATAGTATTCTGATATTACTAGGTTGCATCGCCTTTAACAGTGAAACGATTGACTGTGGGACTTAATTGAACTAACTTTGGACTGTGACCTGATAAATGTTATTAATCAGCCAGTTTGTCTACAAGAAATATCATTCTTCTTGATTTGACTTGATTGCTGGAACTCAGCGATTGCACTGGGCGCTGTGGTAGAGTTTTATTTAAAAATTAAGTTAAATAAGTCATTCTTTACTGTGGGACCAATCCCAGCCATTAGTTCGCGCTGAAGAAATAGAGACAGTTTCAAAAACTACTTTTCGTTGACTTTCTAACGGTGTCAATCCGATTGAGTTACAACGGTTGCGTCACATATTCGTCCCCACATGTATTTAGCGATAGTATTCGGATATTACTAGGTTGCATCCCTTTTAACAGCGAAACGTATGACTGTGGGACCTAATTGAAATGATTTTGGACTTTGACCTTAAAAATGTTATAAATGAGCCAGTTTGACTACAAGAAGTAACATTATTCTTAATTTGACTTGATTGCTGGAACTAACCGATTGCACTGGGCACTGTGGTAGCGTTTTATTCAAAAATTTAGATAAATAAGTCTTTTTTTACTCTGGGACTAATCCTGGCCGTTAGCACGCGCTGAAAAAATAGAGAGATTCTCAAAAACTACACTTCATCGACTTTTTGGTTGCATCAATCCGTTTGGGTTACAACGGTTGCGTCACATATTCGTACCGACATGTATTTAGCGATAGTATTCTGATATTACTAGGTTGCATCGCCTTTAACAGTGAAACGATTGACTGTGGGACTTAATTGAACTAACTTTGGAGTGTGAACTGATAAATGTTATAAATGAGCCAGTTTGTCTACAAGAAATATCATTCTTCTTAATTTGACTTGATTGCTGGAACTCAGCGATTGCACTGGGCGCTGTGGTAGAGTTTTATTTAAAAATTAAGTTAAATAAGTCATTCTTTACTGTGGGACCAAACCCAGCCATTAGTTCGCGCTGAAGAAATAGAGACAGTTTCAAACACTACTTTTCGTTGACTTTCTAACGGTGTCAATCCGATTGAGTTACAACGGTTGCGTCACATATTCGCCCCACATGTATTTAGCGATAGTATTCGGATATTACTAGGTTGCATCGCTTTTAACAGTGAAACGTTTGACTGTGGGACTTAATTGAACTTATTTTGGACTTTGACCTTGTAAATGTGATAAATGAGCCAGTTTGACTACAAGAAGTAACATTTTTCTTAATTTGACTTGATTTCTGGAACTCAGCGATTGCACTTGGCACTGTGGTAGCGTTTTATTTAAAAATTAAGTTAAATAAGTCATTTTTCACTGTGGGAACAATCCCAGCCGTTAGTTCGCGCTGAAGAAACAGAGACAGTTTTAAAAACTACATTTCATTGACTTTCTAGCGGTGTTAATCCGTTTGAGTTACAACGGTTGCGTCACATATTCGTACCAACATGTATTTAACGATAGTATTCTGATATTACTAGGTTGCATCGCCTTCAACAGTGAAACGATTGACTGTGGGACTTAATTGAACTAACTTTGGACTGTGACCTGATAAATGTTATTAATAAGCCAGTTTGACTACAAGAAATAACATTTTTCTTAATTTGACATGATTGCTGGAACTCAGCGATTACACAGGGCGCTGTGGTAGCACTTTATTAAAAAATTAAGATAAATAAGACATTTTTTACTGTGGGACCAATCCTAGCCGTTAGTTCGCGCTGAAGAAATAGAGACAGTTTCAAAAATTACATTTCATTGACTTTCTAACGGTGCCAATTCGTTTGAGTTACAACGGTTGCGTCACATATTCGTCCCCACATGTATTTAGCGATAGTATTCGGATATTACTAGGTTGCATCGCTTTTAACAGCGAAACATTTGACTGTGGGACCTAATTGAAATGATTTTGGACTTTGACCTTAAAAATGTTATAAATGAGCCAGTTTGACTACAAGAAGTAACATTATTCTTAATTTGACTTGATTGCTGGAACTAACCGATTGCACTGGGCACTGTGGTAGCGTTTTATTCAAAAATTTAGATAAATAAGTCTTTTTTTACTCTGGGACTAATCCTGGCCGTTAGCACGCGCTGAAAAAATAGAGAGATTCTCAAAAACTACACTTCATCGACTTTTTGGTTGCATCAATCCGTTTGGGTTACAACGGTTGCGTCACATATTCGTACCGACATGTATTTAGCGATAGTATTCTGATATTACTAGGTTGCATCGCCTTTAACAGTGAAACGATTGACTGTGGGACTTAATTGAACTAACTTTGGAGTGTGAACTGATAAATGTTATAAATGAGCCAGTTTGTCTACAAGAAATATCATTCTTCTTAATTTGACTTGATTGCTGGAACTCAGCGATTGCACTGGGCGCTGTGGTAGAGTTTTATTTAAAAATTAAGTTAAATAAGTCATTCTTTACTGTGGGACCAAACCCAGCCATTAGTTCGCGCTGAAGAAATAGAGACAGTTTCAAACACTACTTTTCGTTGACTTTCTAACGGTGTCAATCCGATTGAGTTACAACGGTTGCGTCACATATTCGCCCCACATGTATTTAGCGATAGTATTCGGATATTACTAGGTTGCATCGCTTTTAACAGTGAAACGTTTGACTGTGGGACTTAATTGAACTTATTTTGGACTTTGACCTTGTAAATGTGATAAATGAGCCAGTTTGACTACAAGAAGTAACATTTTTCTTAATTTGACTTGATTTCTGGAACTCAGCGATTGCACTTGGCACTGTGGTAGCGTTTTATTTAAAAATTAAGTTAAATAAGTCATTTTTCACTGTGGGAACAATCCCAGCCGTTAGTTCGCGCTGAAGAAACAGAGACAGTTTTAAAAACTACATTTCATTGACTTTCTAGCGGTGTTAATCCGTTTGAGTTACAACGGTTGCGTCACATATTCGTACCAACATGTATTTAACGATAGTATTCTGATATTACTAGGTTGCATCGCCTTCAACAGTGAAACGATTGACTGTGGGACTTAATTGAACTAACTTTGGACTGTGACCTGATAAATGTTATTAATAAGCCAGTTTGACTACAAGAAATAACATTTTTCTTAATTTGACATGATTGCTGGAACTCAGCGATTACACAGGGCGCTGTGGTAGCACTTTATTAAAAAATTAAGATAAATAAGACATTTTTTACTGTGGGACCAATCCTAGCCGTTAGTTCGCGCTGAAGAAATAGAGACAGTTTCAAAAATTACATTTCATTGACTTTCTAACGGTGCCAATTCGTTTGAGTTACAACGGTTGCGTCACATATTCGTCCCCACATGTATTTAGCGATAGTATTCGGATATTACTAGGTTGCATCGCTTTTAACAGCGAAACATTTGACTGTGGGACTTAATTGAAATGATTTTGGACTTTGACCTTAAAAATGTTATAAATGAGCCAGTTTGACTACAAGAAGTAACATTATTCTTAATTTGACTTGATTGCTGGAACTAAGCGATTGCACTGGGCACTGTGGTAGCGTTTTATTTAAAAATTTAGATAAATAAGTCTTTTTTTACTCTGGGACTAATCCTGGCCGTTAGCACGCGCTGAAAAAATAGAGAGATTCTCAAAAACTACACTTCATCGACTTCTTGGTTGCATCAATCCGTTTGAGTTACAACGGTTGCGTCACATATTCGTACCAACATGTATTTAGCGATAGTATTCTGATATTACTAGGTTGCATCGCCTTTAACAGTGAAACGATTGACTGTGGGACTTAATTGAACTAACTTTGGAGTGTGACCTGATAAATGTTATAAATGAGCCAGTTTGTCTACAAGAAATATCATTCTTCTTAATTTGACTTGATTGCGGGAACTCAGCGATTGCACTGGGCGCTGTGGTAGAGTTTTATTTAAAAATTAAGTTAAATAAGTCATTCTTTACTGTGGCACCAATCCCAGCCATTAGTTCACGCTGAAGAAATAGAGACAGTTTCAAAAACTACTTTTCGTTGACTTTCTAACGGTGTCAATCCGATTGAGTTACAAAGGTTGCGTCACATATTCGCACCACATGTATTTAGCGATAGTATTCGGATATTACTAGGTTGCATCGCTTTTAACAGTGAAACGTTTGACTGTGGGACTTAATTGAACTGATTTTGGACTTTGACCTTGTAAATGTGATAAATGAGCCAGTTTGACTACAAGAAGTAACATTTTTCTTAATTTGACTTGATTTCTGGAACTCAGCGATTGCACTGGGCACTGTGGTAGCGTTTTATTTAAAAATTAGGTTAAATAAGTCATTTTTCACTGTGGGAACAATCCCAGCCGTTAGTTCGCGCTGAAGAAACAGAGACAGTTTAAAAAACTACATTTCGTTGACTTTCTAACGGTTTCAATCCGTTTGAGTTACAACGGTTGCGTCACATATTCGTACCAACATGTATTTAGTGATTTTTTTTCGATGTGACTAAGTTGCATCGCTTTTAACAGTGAAACGATTGACTGTGGGACTTAATTGAACTGATTCTTGACTGTGACGTTGTAAACTAGATAAATGAGCCACTTGGACTCCAAGGAATACCATTCTTCTAAATTCGATATGATTGCTGGAATTCAGGGAGTACACTAGGCTCTGTGGTAGTGCTTTATTTAAAAATTTAGATAAATAAGTCTTTTTTTACTGTGGGAGTAATCCTGGCCGTTAGCACGCGCTGAAGAAATAGAGACAGTTTCAAAAACTACATTTCATTGACTTTCTAACGGTGTTAATCCGTTTGAGTTACAACAGTTGCGTCACATATTCGTACCAACATGTATTTAGTGATATTTTTCCGATGTGACTAAGTTGCATCGCTTTTAACAGTGAAACGATTGACTGTGGGACTTAATTGAACTGATTCTTGACTGTGACCTTGTAAACTCGATAAATGAGCCAATTGGACTCCAAGGAATACCATTCTTCTTAATTCGACATTATTGCTGGAATTCAGCGAGTACACTAGGCTCTGTGGTAGTGCTTTATTTAAAAATTTAGATAAATAAGTCTTTTTTTACTGTGGGACTAATTCTGGCCGTTAGCACGCGCTGAAAAAATAGAGACAATTTCAAAAACTACATTTCATTGACTTTCTAGCGGTTTCAATCCGTTTAAGTTACAACGGTTGCGTCACATATTCGTACAAACATGTAGTTAGTAATTTTTTTCCGATGTGACTAAGTTGCATCGCTTTTAACAGTGAAATGATTGACTGTGGGAATTAATTGAACTGATTCTTGACTGTGACCTTGTAAATGCGATAAATGAGCCAATTGGGCTCCAAGGAATAACATTCTTCTTAATTCGACATAATTGCTGGACTTCAGCCAGTACGCTAGGCTCTGTAGTAGTGCCTTATTTAAAAATTTAGATAAATAAGTCTTTTTTTACTGTGGGACTAATCCTGGCCGTAAGCACGCGCTGAAGAAATAGAGACATTCTCAAAAACTAAATTTCATCGACTTCTTGGCGGTATCAATCCGTTTGAGTTACAACGGTTGCGTCACATATTCGTACCAACATGTATTTAGCGATAGAATTCTGATATTACTAGGTTGCATCGCTTTTAACAGTGAGACGATTGACTGTGGGACTTAATTGAACTGATTTTGGACTTTGACCTTAAAAATGTGATAAATGAGCCAGTTTGACTACAAGAAGTAACATTCTTCTTAATTTGACTTAATTGCTGGAACTCAGCGATTGCACTGGGCACTGTGGTAGCGTTTTATTTAAAAATTAAGTTAAATAAGTCATTTTTTACTGTGGGACCAATCCCAGCCGTTAGTTCGCACTGAAGAAATAGAGACAGTTTCAAAAACTACGTTTCATTGACTTTCTACACTAGGCTCTGTGGTAGTGCTTTATTTAAAAATTTAGATAAATAAGTCTTTTTTTACTGTGGGACTAATCCTGGCCGTTAGCACGCGCTGAAGAAATAGAGACATTCTCAAAAACTACACTTCATCGACTTCTTGGCGGTATCCATCCGTTTGAGTTACAGCGGTTGCCTCACATATTCGTACCAACATGTATTTAGCGATAGTATTCTGATATTACTAGGTTGCATCGCCTTTAACAGTGAAACGATTGACTGTGGGACTTAGTTGAACTAACTTTGGAGTGTGACCTGATAAATGTTATAAATGAGCCAGTTTGTCTACAAGAAATATCATTCTTCTTAATTTGACTTGATTGCTGGAACTCAGCGATTGCACTGGGCGCTGTGGTAGAGTTTTATTTAAAAATTAAGTTAAATAAGTCATTCTTTACTGTGGGACCAATCCCAGCCATTAGTTCGCGCTGAAGAAATAGAAACAGTTTCAAAAACTACATTTCATTGACTTTCTAACGGTGTCAATCCGTTTGAGTTGCAACGGTTGTGTCACATATTCGTACCAACATGTATTTAGTGATTTATTTCCGATGTGACTAAGTTGCATCGCTTTTAACAGTGAAACGATTGACTGTGGGACTTAATTGAACTGATTCTTGACTGTGACCTTGTAAACTCGATAAATGAGACAATTGGACTCCAAGGAAAACCATTCTTCTTAATTTGACATGATTGCTGGAATTCAGCGAGTACACTAGGCTCTGTGGTAGTGCTTTATTTAAAAATTTATATAAATAAGTCTTTTTTTACTGTGGGACTAATCCTGGCCGTTAGCACGCGCTGAAGAAATAGAGACATTCTCAAAAACTACACTTCATCGACTTCTTGGCGGTATCAATCCGTTTGAGTTACAACGGTTGCGTCACATATTCGTACCAACATGTATTTAGCGATAGTATTCTGATATTACTAGGTTGCATCGCTTTTAACAGTGAGACGATTGACTGTGGGACCTAATTGAACTGATTTTGGACTTTGACCTTAAAAATGTGATAAATGAGCCAGTTTGACTACAAGAAGTAACATTCTTCTTAATTTGACTTAATTGCTGGAGCTCAGCGATTGCACTGGGCACTGTGGTAGCGTTTTATTTAAAAATTAAGTTAAATAAGTCATTTTTTACTGTGGGACCAATCCCAGCCGTTAGTTCGCACTGAAGAAATAGAGACAGTTTCAAAAACTACATTTCATTGACTTTCTAACGGTGTTAATCCGTTTGAGTTATAACGGTTGCGTCACATATTCGTACCAACATGTATTTAGCGATAGTATTCGGATATTACTAAGTTGCATCGCTTTTAACATTGAAACGTTTGACTGTGGGACTTAATTGAACTGATTCTGGACTGTGACCTTGTAAACTCGATAAATGAGCCAATTGGACTCCAAGGGATACCATTCTTCTTAATACGACATTATTGCTGAAATTCAGCGAGTACACTAGGCTCTGTGGTAGTGCTTTATTTAAAAATTTAGATAAATAAGTCTTTTTTTACTGTGGGACTAATCCTGGCCGTTAGCACGCGCTGAAAAAATAGAGACAATTTCAAAAACTACATTTCATTGACTTTCTAGCGGTTTCAATCCGTTTAAGTTACAACGGTTGCGTCACATATTCGTACCAACATGTAGTTAGTAATTTTTTTCCGATGTGACTAAGTTGCATCGCTTTTAACAGTGAAACGATTGACTGTGGGAATTAATTTAACTGATTCTTGACTGTGACCTTGTAAATGCGATAAATGAGCCAATTGGGCTCCAAGGAATACCATTCTTCTTAATTCGACATAATTGCTGGACTTCAGCCAGTACACTAGGCTCTGTAGTAGTGCCTTATTTAAAAATTTAGATAAATAAGACTTTTTTTACTGTGGGACTAATCCTGGCCGTAAGCACGCGCTGAAGAAACAGAGGCATTCTCAAAAACTACATTTCATCGACTTCTTGGCGGTATCAATCCGTTTGAGTTACAACGGTTGCGTCACATATTCGTACCAACACGTATTTAGCGATAGTATTCTGATATTACTAGGTTGCATCGCTTTTAACAGTGAGACGATTGACTGTGGGACTTAATTGAACTGATCTTGGACTTTGACCTTAAAAATGTGATAAATGAGCCAATTGGACTCCAAGGGATACCATTCTTCTTAATACGACATTATTGCTGAAATTCAGCGAGTACACTAGGCTCTGTGGTAGTGCTTTATTTAAAAATTTAGATAAATAAGTCTTTTTTTACTGTGGGACTAATCCTGGCCGTTAGCACGCGCTGAAAAAATAGAGACAATTTCAAAAACTACATTTCATTGACTTTCTAGCGGTTTCAATCCGTTTAAGTTACAACGGTTGCGTCACATATTCGTACCAACATGTAGTTAGTAATTTTTTTCCGATGTGACTAAGTTGCATCGCTTTTAACAGTGAAACGATTGACTGTGGGAATTAATTGAACTGATTCTTGACTGTGACCTTGTAAATGCGATAAATGAGCCAATTGGGCTCCAAGGAATACCATTCTTCTTAATTCGACATAATTGCTGGACTTCAGCCAGTACACTAGGCTCTGTAGTAGTGCCTTATTTAAAAATTTAGATAAATAAGACTTTTTTTACTGTGGGACTAATCCTGGCCGTAAGCACGCGCTGAAGAAACAGAGGCATTCTCAAAAACTACATTTCATCGACTTCTTGGCGGTATCAATCCGTTTGAGTTACAACGGTTGCGTCACATATTCGTACCAACACGTATTTAGCGATAGTATTCTGATATTACTAGGTTGCATCGCTTTTAACAGTGAGACGATTGACTGTGGGACTTAATTGAACTGATCTTGGACTTTGACCTTAAAAATGTGATAAATGAGCCAGTTTGACTACAAGAAGTAACATTCTTCTTAATTTGACTTAATTGCTGGAACTCAGCGATTGCACTGGGCACTGTGGTAGCGTTTTATTTAAAAATTAAGTTAAATAAGTCATTTTTTACTGTGGGACCAATCCCAGCCGTTAGTTCGCACTGAAGAAATAGAGACAGTTTCAAAAACTACATTTCATTGACTTTCTAACGGTGTTAATCCGTTTGAGTTACAACGGTTGCGTCACATATTCGTACCAACATGTATTTAGTGATTTCTTTCCGATGTGACTAAGTTGCATCGCTTTTAACAGTGAAACGATTGACTGTGGGACTTAATTGAACTGATTCTGGACTGTGACCTTGTAAACTCGATAAATCAATATAGAAAGTGTTGCGGAGAGGTTGCCAAGGCAAAGCACGGCAAGGAAAGGGCACGGCAAAGGCAGGCAAGGAAACAGGAAGAGGAATCAGCAAGGCAGGGGTAGGCAAGGCATAGAGGCACAGGCAAAGGCATAGAAGCCAGGCTCCAGAAAAGGCATAGGAAGGGTAGGCAAAGACAGGCAAGGAAACAGGAAGAGGAATCAGCAAGGCAGGGTTAGGCAAGGCAAGGGAACGGCAAGGCAGGGGCAGGCACCTTAATAGAGAATCCCCCTACAACTCAAAGATTCGTATACTCGATATATCTAAGATTGTATCATATTAATCCAGGAGTATAGAAAATATTGAGATGCAAATATTTCAAATTCAGTAGCTCAAACGAAGCTCTCAAATTTATATCCGGTCAATATATATACAGTGAATCATGTTAGCAGAATTATGTGCCAATACAAATATTTAAACAATCGGTCATAACGCGAAAAAAACTATCAATTTTTAATAAATCTGAGATTAAAAGTTAACTTGGTTCCAATGACAACAACATTAAAAAGTCAAGATATAGAAATAATTAGAGAAGTCCACGAAAAAGGCGAAACATTTACCTGGTTGTTGTAAGTGCAAGATAATTATGTTTTTCCTAGCCCTGTCCAGGCTTTGAACCTGGATCTCTCATTTGTATGAGTGTCATAGCCATTAGACCAACAGGGCATGATTATATATATATGAAAAACTTTACATGTGCATCTTCTATATGCTCACAGTCTTTTTACTTAAAAATATGGCACCTAGTTTGGTATATTTAGCACGACGGTGCCGATAAGCCGCATACGCCGTAAAAAGTGCGGGCATTTTCGGGCGAGTTCGGCTTTTTGAAAAAAGGTCAGGTATTTGCCCGAAAAAACCCGCATAGTCCCGAACAATGCCCGAAAAAAAAAAAGATTCACCACAAATGACTCTCGAAGAATTATTTAAAAAAGTATAAAAATTAAAATGAACTAACTATGTAATAGCGAAGTTCTTAAAAGAACTGTTTTTATGATTTGTGATAAGATTTACTTGATAAATAACTTATATATAAACTTTATTAACTCCTTTCTCTTCAAACGCATTTTTTTAACTGTCGTCCGCCATGTTTATGTTACAAGGTGTTGCATTTCGGGAATGTTCTGGGCGAGTTCGGGAAAGTGCGGGCGGTTTCGACCGACAACCGTCAATTTAATTCGAAAAGTCGCCCGAACTCGCCCGTATATATGCGGGCGTTTGCGGCTTATCGGCACCCTCTTTATTTAGCTAGAAAATCTGAGCCACTAAATTATGTTTTATGCTTTAGTTAGGGAGCTTTTTAGGGGTGTGAATGACCTAAAAGTGAAAAATAGTGATAGCTCTACATAACCTTCCATTTTCACTATATTTTTCAAAATAAATACTATGGACAAGGTTGCAAAAAACACATTATGGAGGTTGCATTTATTCTTTTAGTTATAAAAAAAGTCCAGGCTCTTCTGCTAAAAAGAATATATGTCTATACCAATGTTCTTTTGCTGATTTGGCTAAACTTTTGGTTCTTAGTTTTTTGTCTAAAATTGTTAAAACCAACATATTTTGTGGATAATTGTAGATATTTGATGGTACTTTCCTAATCAGAGCATAATTAACTCATTGTGCAGTATTTGTATGACTAAAAAATATGTCTTAAGGATCATTTAAATCTAGCTACATAGCTAATTTTATGCCGGCCAAGTAGCCAGTTTTATGTCAGATAAGTAGCTAGTGAGAAAAACAGTTTTGTGCTGGTTATCTACCTAGTTTATGCTGCTAGCTAGCCAATTTGGTAGTGTTATACCAGCTTATTTTGCCACATATGTTGGTAGTTATTTGCTAGTTAGGTGTGGGTGAGAAGAGGTTCATTACATGTAAAAAATAGTGATATACTAGCTAGCTATTCATACTTCCCTCTTTCGTTTTCTTGAAAATATCAGTTCGTCCCCATTTTCCGCTTGGCACTGTTCTGCCCAGATTGCGAAAACGACCTGTTTACAACCGGGACAGCCGGATTATGTACGCACGGCCCGATTATGTTTTTTTTGCACTGGTCGTGGTGACCGGATTATGAACGCTGATATAAATAGCTGGGAGACAGGCTGTGATTGGCATTTTCTTCAAGCTTTTGTAAATTAAACATTCTCTGGAAGATAGAACACCCCTAAAAACTAGACATGGCAAAATAAAAAAGTGTCGACGTAATTCTTAGTATAAACTACCCTTGTAGTAAATACATTTCAACATAATATACTTTGAAGCAACGTGTCGACGTAATTCTTAGTATAAACTACCCTTGTAGTAAATACATTTCAACATAATATACTTTGAAGCAACTAAATTTCACGGAACCTAAATTATTCTTTTTGCGGGAATTAATTTTGGTGAAAAGTTATTAAACTTGCGAATCCCAAAATTTAGTATTTGCCACGAATGATATAAAAGCAGTCAGCCCCAATTATATTTGTTTTATTTAAGTCCTATAATTGTCGAATAATATTTGACTGTCATACATAAGTCGACCTGCCCCGATTATGTTCGTTCTATAATAAGTGAGAAATAATATTACACTGTCGTATATAAACTGCCCTGATTATGTTCCTTTTATAAGTGTCAAATAATATTTTTTGAGTAATAAGTTGGCCTGTCCCGATTATGTTGCCCTGATTATGTATTTTCTGCCCTGTTCTTAACCGGGGCAAGCTGCCGTACTTAATCAGGCCAAAGTTCATTATCCGGGCAGAACAGCACCATCTTTAAAAAACAACAAACACTCCATCGCTTTGCTCCTTGATAAACACGTTGTCTCGCTTACTATAAACTGTACTAAAGAATGACCACATTAAATTGCTGGATTACTGTGATTTTTTGTTTGAATTTTTATAATTCGGATGTATAGGGACGAAATCGCATAGAAATGCTATATACTCTCCATCGTACTTCTTTTCCCTTATATTTGGCTTATATAATGAGGAAATAGGCTCCGCTACGCTCCGTGCGCTGGCGCGCACTCCGCTACTCTCCGCAATGAGCCAATTGGGCTCCAAGGAATACCATTCTTCTTAATTTGACATGATTGCCGGAACTCAGCGATTACACTGGACGCTGTGGCAGCACTTCCTTTAAAAATTTAAATAAAAAAGTCATTTTTTACTGTGGGACCAATCCCAGCCATAAGTTCGCGCTGAAGAAATAGAGACAGTTTCAAAAACTACATTTCATTGACTTTCTACACTAGGCTCTGTGGTAGTGCTTTATTTAAAAATTTAGATAAATAAGTCTTTTTTTACTGTGGGACTAATCCTGGCCGTTAGCACGCGCTGAAGAAATAGAGACATTCTCAAAAACTACACTTCATCGACTTCTTGGCGGTATCAATCCGTTTGAGTTACAGCGGTTGCCTCGCATATTCGTACCAACATGTATTTAGCGATAGTATTCTGATATTACTAGGTTGCATCGCCTTTAACAGTGAAACGATTGACTGTGGGACTTAGTTGAACTAACTTTGGAGTGTGACCTGATAAATTTTATAAATGAGCCAGTTTGTCTACAAGAAATATCATTCTTCTTAATTTAACTTGATTGCTGGAACTCAGCGATTGCACTGGGCGCTGTGGTAGAGTTTTATTTAAAAATTAAGTTAAATAAGTCATTTTTTACTGTGGGACCAATCCCAGCCATTAGTTCGCGCTGAAGAAATAGAGACAGTTTCAAAAACTACATTTCATTGACTTTCTAACGGTGTCAATCCGTTTGAGTTGCAACGGTTGTGTCACATATTCGTACCAACATGTATTTAGTGATTTTTTTCCGATGTGACTAAGTTGCATCGCTTTTAACAGTGAAACGATTGACTGTGGGACTTAATTGAACTGATTCTGGACTGTGACCTTGTAAACTCGATAAATCAATATAGAAAGTGTTGCGGAGAGGTTGCCAAGGCAAAGCACGGCAAGGAAAGGGCACGGCAAAGGCAGGCAAGGAAACAGGAAGAGGAATCAGCAAGGCAGGGGTAGGCAAGGCATAGAGGCACAGGCAAAGGCATAGAAGCCAGGCTCCAGAAAAGGCATAGGAAGGGTAGGCAAAGACAGGCAAGGAAACAGGAAGAGGAATCAGCAAGGCAGGGTTAGGCAAGGCAAGGGAACGGCAAGGCAGGGGCAGGCACCTTAATAGAGAATCCCCCTACAACTCAAAGATTCGTATACTCGATATATCTAAGATATGTATCATATTAATCCAGGAGTATAGAAAATATTGAGATGCAAATATTTCAAATTCAGTAGCTCAAACGAAGCTCTCAAATTTATATCCGGTCAATATATATACAGTGAATCATGTTAGCAGAATTATGTGCCAATACAAATATTTAAACAATCGGTCATAACGCGAAAAAAACTATCAATTTTTAATAAATCTGAGATTAAAAGTTAACTTGGTTCCAATGACAACAACATTAAAAAGTCAAGATATAGAAATAATTAGAGAAGTCCACGAAAAAGGCGAAACATTTACCTGGTTGTTGTAAGTGCAAGATAATTATGTTTTTCCTAGCCCTGTCCAGGCTTTGAACCTGGATCTCTCATTTGTATGAGTGTCATAGGCATTAGACCAACAGGGCATGATTATATATATATGAAAAACTTTACATGTGCATCTTCTATATGCTCACAGTCTTTTTACTTAAAAATATGGCACCTAGTTTGGTATATTTAGCACGAGGGTGCCGATAAGCCGCATACGCCGTAAAAAGTGCGGGCATTTTCGGGCGAGTTCGGCTTTTTGAAAAAAGGTCAGGTATTTGCCCGAAAAAACCCGCATAGTCCCGAACAATGCCCGAAAAAAAAAAAGATTCACCACAAATGACTCTCGAAGAATTATTTAAAAAAGTATAAAAATTAAAATGAACTAACTATGTAATAGCGAAGTTCTTAAAAGAACTGTTTTTTATGATTTGTGATAAGATTTACTTGATAAATAACTTATATATAAACTTTATTAACTCCTTTCTCTTCAAACGCATTTTTTTAACTGTCGTCCGCCATGTTTATGTTACAAGGTGTTGCATTTCGGGAATGTTCTGGGCAAGTTCGGGAAAGTGCGGGCGGTTTCGACCGACAACCGTCAATTTAATTCGAAAAGTCGCCCGAACTCGCCGTATATATGCGGGCGTTTGCGGCTTATCGGCACCCTCTTTATTTAGCTAGAAAATCTGAGCCACTAAATTATGTTTTATGCTTTAGTTAGGGAGCTTTTTAGGGGTGTGAATGACCTAAAAGTGAAAAATAGTGATAGCTCTACATAACCTTCCATTTTCACTATATTTTTCAAAATAAATACTATGGACAAGGTTGCAAAAAACACATTATGGAGGTTGCATTTATTCTTTTAGTTATAAAAAAAGTCCAGGCTCTTCTGCTAAAAAGAATATATGTCTATACCAATGTTCTTTTGCTGATTTGGCTAAACTTTTGGTTCTTAGTTTTTTGTCTAAAATTGTTAAAACCAACATATTTTGTGGATAATTGTAGATATTTGATGGTACTTTCCTAATCAGAGCATAATTAACTCATTGTGCAGTATGTGTATGACTAAAAAATATGTCTTAAGGATCATTTAAATCTAGCTACATAGCTAATTTTATGCCGGCCAAGTAGCCAGTTTTAATAATATTTTTTGAGTAATAAGTTGGCCTGTCCCGATTATGTTGCCCTGATTATGTATTTTCTGCCCTGTTCTTAACCGGGGCAAGCTGCCGTACTTAATCAGGCCAAAGTTCATTATCCGGGCAAAACAGCACCATCTTTAAAAAACAACAAACACTCCATCGCTTTGCTCCTTGATAAACACGTTGTCTCGCTTACTATAAACTGTACTAAAGAATGACCACATTAAATTGCTGGATTACTGTGATTTTTTGTTTGAATTTTTATAATTCGGATGTATAGGGACGAAATCGCATAGAAATGCTATATACTCTCCATCGTACTTCTTTTCCCTTATATTTGGCTTATATAATGAGGAAATAGGCTCCGCTACGCTCCGTGCGCTGGCGCGCACTCCGCTACTCTCCGCAATGAGCCAATTGGGCTCCAAGGAATACCATTCTTCTTAATTTGACATGATTGCCGGAACTCAGCGATTACACTGGACGCTGTGGCAGCACTTCCTTTAAAAATTTAAATAAAAAAGTCATTTTTTACTGTGGGACCAATCCCAGCCATAAGTTCGCGCTGAAGAAATAGAGACAGTTTCAAAAACTACATTTCATTGACTTTCTACACTAGGCTCTGTGGTAGTGCTTTATTTAAAAATTTAGATAAATAAGTCTTTTTTTACTGTGGGACTAATCCTGGCCGTTAGCACGCGCTGAAGAAATAGAGACATTCTCAAAAACTACACTTCATCGACTTCTTGGCGGTAACAATCCGTTTGAGTTACAGCGGTTGCCTCGCATATTCGTACCAACATGTATTTAGCGATAGTATTCTGATATTACTAGGTTGCATCGCCTTTAACAGTGAAACGATTGACTGTGGGACTTAGTTGAACTAACTTTGGAGTGTGACCTGATAAATGTTATAAATGAGCCAGTTTGTCTACAAGAAATATCATTCTTCTTAATTTGACTTGATTGCTGGAACTCAGCGATTGCACTGGGCGCTGTGGTAGAGTTTTATTTAAAAATTAAGTTAAATAAGTCATTTTTTACTGTGGGACCAATCCCAGCCATTAGTTCGCGCTGAAGAAATAGAGACAGTTTCAAAAACTACATTTCATTGACTTTCTAACGGTGTCAATCCGTTTGAGTTGCAACGGTTGTGTCACATATTCGTACCAACATGTATTTAGTGATTTTTTTCCGATGTGACTAAGTTGCATCGCTTTTAACAGTGAAACGATTGACTGTGGGACTTAATTGAACTGATTCTGGACTGTGACCTTGTAAACTCGATAAATCAATATAGAAAGTGTTGCGGAGAGGTTGCCAAGGCAAAGCACGGCAAGGAAAGGGCACGGCAAAGGCAGGCAAGGAAACAGGAAGAGGAATCAGCAAGGCAGGGGTAGGCAAGGCATAGAGGCACAGGCAAAGGCATAGAAGCCAGGCTCCAGAAAAGGCATAGGAAGGGTAGGCAAAGACAGGCAAGGAAACAGGAAGAGGAATCAGCAAGGCAGGGTTAGGCAAGGCAAGGGAACGGCAAGGCAGGGGCAGGCACCTTAATAGAGAATCCCCCTACAACTCAAAGATTCGTATACTCGATATATCTAAGATATGTATCATATTAATCCAGGAGTATAGAAAATATTGAGATGCAAATATTTCAAATTCAGTAGCTCAAACGAAGCTCTCAAATTTATATCCGGTCAATATATATACAGTGAATCATGTTAGCAGAATTATGTGCCAATACAAATATTTAAACAATCGGTCATAACGCCAAAAAAACTATCAATTTTTAATAAATCTGAGATTAAAAGTTAACTTGGTTCCAATGACAACAACATTAAAAAGTCAAGATATAGAAATAATTAGAGAAGTCCACGAAAAAGGCGAAACATTTACCTGGTTGTTGTAAGTGCAAGATAATTATGTTTTTCCTAGCCCTGTCCAGGCTTTGAACCTGGATCTCTCATTTGTATGAGTGTCATAGGCATTAGACCAACAGGGCATGATTATATATATATGAAAAACTTTACATGTGCATCTTCTATATGCTCACAGTCTTTTTACTTAAAAATATGGCACCTAGTTTGGTATATTTAGCACGAGGGTGCCGATAAGCCGCATACGCCGTAAAAAGTGCGGGCATTTTCGGGCGAGTTCGGCTTTTTGAAAAAAGGTCAGGTATTTGCCCGAAAAAACCCGCATAGTCCCGAACAATGCCCGAAAAAAAAAAAGATTCACCACAAATGACTCTCGAAGAATTATTTAAAAAAGTATAAAAATTAAAATGAACTAACTATGTAATAGCGAAGTTCTTAAAAGAACTGTTTTTTATGATTTGTGATAAGATTTACTTGATAAATAACTTATATATAAACTTTATTAACTCCTTTCTCTTCAAACGCATTTTTTTAACTGTCGTCCGCCATGTTTATGTTACAAGGTGTTGCATTTCGGGAATGTTCTGGGCGAGTTCGGGAAAGTGCGGGCGGTTTCGACCGACAACCGTCAATTTAATTCGAAAAGTCGCCCGAACTCGCCCGTATATATGCGGGCGTTTGCGGCTTATCGGCACCCTCTTTATTTAGCTAGAAAATCTGAGCCACTAAATTATGTTTTATGCTTTAGTTAGGGAGCTTTTTAGGGGTGTGAATGACCTAAAAGTGAAAAATAGTGATAGCTCTACATAACCTTCCATTTTCACTATATTTTTCAAAATAAATACTATGGACAAGGTTGCAAAAAACACATTATGGAGGTTGCATTTATTCTTTTAGTTATAAAAAAAGTCCAGGCTCTTCTGCTAAAAAGAATATATGTCTATATTAATGTTCTTTTGCTGATTTTGCTAAACTTTTGGTTCTTAGTTTTTTGTCTAAAATTGTTAAAACCAACATATTTTGTGGATAATTGTAGATATTTGATGGTACTTTCCTAATCAGAGCATAATTAACTCATTGTGCAGTATGTGTATGACTAAAAAATATGTCTTAAGGATCATTTAAATCTAGCTACATAGCTAATTTTATGCCGGCCAAGTAGCCAGTTTTAATAATATTTTTTGAGTAATAAGTTGGCCTGTCCCGATTATGTTGCCCTGATTATGTATTTTCTGCCCTGTTCTTAACCGGGGCAAGCTGCCGTACTTAATCAGGCCAAAGTTCATTATCCGGGCAGAACAGCACCATCTTTAAAAAACAACAAACACTCCATCGCTTTGCTCCTTGATAAACACGTTGTCTCGCTTACTATAAACTGTACTAAAGAATGACCACATTAAATTGCTGGATTACTGTGATTTTTTGTTTGAATTTTTATAATTCGGATGTATAGGGACGAAATCGCATAGAAATGCTATATACTCTCCATCGTACTTCTTTTCCCTTATATTTGGCTTATATAATGAGGAAATAGGCTCCGCTACGCTCCGTGCGCTGGCGCGCACTCCGCTACTCTCCGCAATGAGCCAATTGGGCTCCAAGGAATACCATTCTTCTTAATTTGACATGATTGCCGGAACTCAGCGATTACACTGGACGCTGTGGCAGCACTTCCTTTAAAAATTTAAATAAAAAAGTCATTTTTTACTGTGGGACCAATCCCAGCCATAAGTTCGCGCTGAAGAAATAGAGACAGTTTCAAAAACTACATTTCATTGACTTTCTACACTAGGCTCTGTGGTAGTGCTTTATTTAAAAATTTAGATAAATAAGTCTTTTTTTACTGTGGGACTAATCCTGGCCGTTAGCACGCGCTGAAGAAATAGAGACATTCTCAAAAACTACACTTCATCGACTTCTTGGCGGTATCAATCCGTTTGAGTTACAGCGGTTGCCTCGCATATTCGTACCAACATGTATTTAGCGATAGTATTCTGATATTACTAGGTTGCATCGCCTTTAACAGTGAAACGATTGACTGTGGGACTTAGTTGAACTAACTTTGGAGTGTGACCTGATAAATGTTATAAATGAGCCAGTTTGTCTACAAGAAATATCATTCTTCTTAATTCGACATAATTGCTGGACTTCAGCCAGTACACTATGCTCTGTGGTAGTGCCTTATTTAAAAATTTAGATAAATAAGTCTTTTTTTACTGTGGGACCAATCCCAGCCGTTAGTTCGCACTGAAGAAATAGAGACAGTTTCAAAAACTACATTTCATCAACTTCTCTGCGGTATCAATCCGTTTGAGTTACAACGGTTGCGTCACATATTCGTACCAACATGTATTTAGCGATAGTATTCTAATATTACTAGGTTGCATCGCCTTTAACAGTGAAACGATTGACTGTGGGACTTAATTGAACTAACTTTGGAGTGTGACCTGATAAATGTTATAAATGAGCCAGTTTGTCTACAAGAAATATCATTCTTCTTAATTTGACTTGATTGCTGGAACTCAGCGATTGCACTGGGCGCTGTGGTAGAGTTTTATTTAAAAATTAAGTTAAATAAGTCATTTTTTACTGTGGGACCAATCCCAGGCGTTAGTTCGCACTGAAGAAATAGAGACAGTTTCAAAAACTACATTTCATTGACTTTCTAACGGTGTTAATCCGTTTGAGTTACAACGGTTGCGTCACATATTCGTACCAACATGTATTTAGCGATAGTATTCTGATATTACTAGGTTGCATCGCTTTTAACAGTGAGACGATTGACTGTGGGACTTAATTGAACTGATTTTGGACTTTGACCTTAAAAATGTGATAAATGAGCCAGTTTGACTACAAGAAGTACCATTCTTCTTAATTTGACTTAATTGCTGGAACTCAGCGATTGCACTGGGCACTGTGGTAGCGTTTTATTTAAAAATTAAGTTAAATAAGTCATTTTTTACTGTGGGACCAATCCCAGCCGTTAGTTCGCACTGAAGAAATAGAGACAGTTTCAAAAACTACATTTCATTGACTTTCTAACGGTGTTAATCCGTTTGAGTCACAACGGTTGCGTCACATATTCGTACCAACATGTATTTAGCGGTTTCTTTCTGATGTGACTAAGTTGCATCGCTTTTAACAGTGAAACGATTGACTGTGGGACTTAATTGAACTGATTCTGGACTGTGACCTTGTAAACTCGATAAATGAGCCAATTGGGCTCCAAGGAATACCCTTCTTCTTAATTTGAGATGATTGCCGGAACTCAGCGATTACACTGGGCGCTGTGGCAGCACTTCCTTTAAAAATTTAAATAAAAAAGTCATTTTTTACTGTGGGACCAATCCCAGCCATAAGTTCGCGCTGAAGAAATAGAGACAGTTTCAAAAACTACATTTCATTGACTTTCTACACTAGGATCTGTGGTAGTGCTTTATTTAAAAATTTAGATAAATAACTCTTTTTTTTACTGTGGGACTAATCCTGGCTGTTTGCACGCGCTGAAGAAATAGAGACATTCTCAAAAAGTACACTTCATCGACTTCTTGGCGGTATCAATCCGTTTGAGTTACAGCGGTTGCCTCACATATTCGTACCAACATGTATTTAGTGATTTTTTTCCGATGTGACTAAGTTGCATCGCTTTTAACAGTGAAACGATTGACTGTGGGACTTAATTGAACTGATTCTTGACTGTGACCTTGTAAATGCGATAAATGAGCCAATTGGGCTCCAAGGAATAACATTCTACTTAATTCGACATAATTGCTGGACTTCAGCCAGTACACTAGGCTCTGTGGTAGTGCCTTATTTAAAAATTTAGATAAATAAGTCTTTTTTTACTGTGGGACTAATCCTGGCCGTTAGCACGCGCTGAAGAAATAGAGACATTCTCAAAAACTACACTTCATCGACTTCTCTGCGGTATCAATCCGTTTGAGTTACAACGGTTGCGTCACATATTCGTACCAACATGTATTTAGCGATAGTATTCTGATATTACTAGGTTGCATCGCCTTTAACAGTGAAACGATTGACTGTGGGACTTAATTGAACTAACTTTGGAGTGTGACCTGATAAATGTTATAAATGAGCCAGTTTGTCTACAAGAAATATCATTCTTCTTAATTTGACTTGATTGCTGGAACTCAGCGATTGCACTGGGCGCTGTGGTAGAGTTTTATTTAAAAATTAAGTTAAATAAGTCATTTTTTACTGTGGGACCAATCCCAGGTGTTAGTTCGCACTGAAGAAATAGAGACAGTTTCAAAAACTACATTTCATTGACTTTCTAACGGTGTTAATCCGTTTAAGTTACAACGGTTGCGTCACATATTCGTACCAACATGTATTTAGTGATTTCTTTCCGATGTGACTAAGTTGCATCGCTTTTAACAGTGAAACGATTGACTGTGGGACTTATTTGAACTGATTCTGGACTGTGACCTTGTAAACTCGATAAATGAGCCAATTGGTCTCCAAGGAAAACCATTCTTCTTAATTTGACATGATTGCTGGAATTCAGCGAGTACACTAGGCTCTGTGGTAGTGCTTTATTTAAAAATTTAGATAAATAAGTCTTTTTTTACTGTGGGACTAATCCTGGCCGTTATCACGCGCTGAAGAAATAGAGACATTCTCAAAAACTACACTTCATCGACTTCTTGGCGGTATCAATCCGTTTGAGTTACAACGGTTGCGTCACATATTCGTACCAACATGTATTTAGCGATAGTATTCTGATATTACTAGGTTGCATCGCTTTTAACAGTGAGACGATTGACTGTGGGACTTAATTGAACTGATTTTAGACTTTGACCTTAAAAATGTGATAAATGAGCCAGTTTGACTACAAGAAGTACCATTCTTCTTAATTTGACTTAATTGCTGGAACTCAGCGATTGCACTGGGCACTGTGGTAGCGTTTTATTTAAAAATTAAGTTAAATAAGTCATTTTTTACTGTGGGACCAATCCCAGCCGTTAGTTCGCACTGAAGAAATAGAGACAGTTTCAAAAACTACATTTCATCAACTTCTCTGCGGTATCAATCCGTTTTAGTTACAACGGTTGCGTCACATATTCGTATCAACATGCATTTTGTGATTTTTTTCCGATGTGACTAAGTTGCATCGCTTTTAACAGTGAAACGATTGACTGTGGGACTTAATTGAACTAACTTTGGAGTGTGACCTGATAAATGTTATAAATGAGCCAGTTTGTCTACAAGAAATATCATTCTTCTTAATTTGACTTGATTGCTGGAACTCAGCGATTGCATTGGGCGCTGTGGTAGAGTTTTATTTAAAAATTAAGTTAAATAAGTCATTTTTTACTGTGGGACCAATCCCAGGCGTTAGTTCGCACTGAAGAAATAGAGACAGTTTCAAAAACTACATTTCATTGACTTTCTAACGGTGTTAATCCGTTTGAGTTACAACGGTTGCGTCACATATTCGTACCAACATGTATTTAGTGATTTCTTTCCGATGTGACTAAGATGCATCGCTTTTAACAGTGAAACGATTGACTGTGGGACTTATTTGAACTGATTCTGGACTGTGACCTTGTAAACTCGATAAATGAGCCAATTGGACTCCAAGGAAAACCATTCTTCTTAATTTGACATGATTGCTGGAATTCAGCGAGTACACTAGGCTCTGTGGTAGTGCCTTATTTAAAAATTTAGATAAATAAGTCTTTTTTTACTGTGGGACTAATCCTGGCCGTTAGCACGCGCTGAAGAAATAGAGACATTCTCAAAAACTACATTTCATCGACTTCTCTGCGGTATCAATCCGTTTGAGTTACAACGGTTGCGTCACATATTCGTACCAACATGTATTTAGCGATAGTATTCTGATATTACTAGGTTGCATCGCCTTTAACAGTGAAACGATTGACTGTGGGACTTAATTGAACTAACTTTGGAGTGTGACCTGATAAATGTTATAAATGAGCCAGTTTGTCTACAAGAATTATCATTCTTCTTAATTTGACTTGATTGCTGGAATTCAGCGATTGCACTGGGCGCTGTGGTAGAGTTTTATTTAAAAATTAAGTTAAATAAGTCATTTTTTACTGTGGGACCAATCCCAGGCGTTAGTTCGCACTGAAGAAATAGAGACAGTTTCAAAAACTACATTTCATTGACTTTCTAACGGTGTTAATCCGTTTAAGTTACAACGGTTGCGTCACATATTCGTACCAACATGTATTTAGTGATTTCTTTCCGATGTGACTAAGTTGCATCGCTTTTAACAGTGAAACGATTGACTGTGGGACTTATTTGAACTGATTCTGGACTGTGACCTTGTAAACTCGATAAATGAGCCAATTGGTCTCCAAGGAAAACCATTCTTCTTAATTTGACATGATTGCTGGAATTCAGCGAGTACACTAGGCTCTGTGGTAGTGCTTTATTTAAAAATTAAGTTAAATAAGTCATTTTTTACTGTGGGACCAATCCCAGGCGTTAGTTCGCACTGAAGAAATAGAGACAGTTTCAAAAACTACATTTCATTGACTTTCTAACGGTGTTAATCCGTTTGAGTTACAACGGTTGCGTCACATATTCGTACCAACATGTATTTAGTGATTTCTTTCCGATGTGACTAAGATGCATCGCTTTTAACAGTGAAACGATTGACTGTGGGACTTATTTGAACTGATTCTGGACTGTGACCTTGTAAACTCGATAAATGAGCCAATTGGACTCCAAGGAAAACCATTCTTCTTAATTTGACATGATTGCTGGAATTCAGCGAGTACACTAGGCTCTGTGGTAGTGCCTTATTTAAAAATTTAGATAAATAAGTCTTTTTTTACTGTGGGACTAATCCTGGCCGTTAGCACGCGCTGAAGAAATAGAGACATTCTCAAAAACTACACTTCATCGACTTCTTGGCGGTATCAATCCGTTTGAGTTACAACGGTTGCGTCACATATTCGTACCAACATGTTTTTAGCGATAGTATTCTGATATTACTAGGTTGCATCGCTTTTAACAGCGAGACGATTGACTGTGGGACTTAATTGAACTGATTTTAGACTTTGACCTTAAAAATGTGATAAATGAGCCAGTTTGACTACAAGAAGTACCATTCTTCTTAATTTCACTTAATTGCTGGAACTCAGCGATTGCACTGGGCACTGTGGTAGCGTTTTATTTAAAAATTAAGTTAAATAAGTCATTTTTTACTGTGGGACCAATCCCAGCCGTTAGTTCGCACTGAAGAAATAGAGACAGTTTCAAAAACTACATTTCATCAACTTCTCTGCGGTATCAATCCGTTTGAGTTACAACGGTTGCGTCACATATTCGTACCAACATGTATTTAGCGATAGTATTCTAATATTACTAGGTTGCATCGCCTTTAACAGTGAAACGATTGACTGTGGGACTTAATTGAACTAACTTTGGAGTGTGACCTGATAAATGTTATAAATGAGCCAGTTTGTCTACAAGAAATATCATTCTTCTTAATTTGACTTGATTGCTGGAACTCAGCGATTGCACTGGGCGCTGTGGTAGAGTTTTATTTAAAAATTAAGTTAAATAAGTCATTTTTTACTGTGGGACCAATCCCAGGCGTTAGTTCGCACTGAAGAAATAGAGACAGTTTCAAAAACTACATTTCATTGACTTTCTAACGGTGTTAATCCGTTTGAGTTACAACGGTTGCGTCACATATTCGTACCAACATGTATTTAGTGATTTCTTTCCGATGTGACTAAGATGCATCGCTTTTAACAGTGAAACGATTGACTGTGGGACTTATTTGAACTGATTCTGGACTGTGACCTTGTAAACTCGATAAATGAGCCAATTGGACTCCAAGGAAAACCATTCTTCTTAATTTGACATGATTGCTGGAATTCAGCGAGTACACTAGGCTCTGTGGTAGTGCTTTATTTAAAAATTTAGATAAATAAGTCTTTTTTTACTGTGGGACTAATCCTGGCCGTTAGCACGCGCTGAAGAAATAGAGACATTCTCAAAAACTACACTTCATCGACTTCTTGGCGGTATCAATCCGTTTGAGTTACAACGGTTGCGTCACATATTCGTACCAACATGTATTTAGCGATAGTATTCTAATATTACTAGGTTGCATCGCTTTTAACAGTGAGACGATTGACTGTGGGACTTAATTGAACTGATTTTGGACTTTGACCTTAAAAATGTGATAAATGAGCCAGTTTGACTACAAGAAGTACCATTCTTCTTAATTTGACTTAATTGCTGGAACTCAGCGATTGCACTGGGCACTGTGGTAGCGTTTTATTTAAAAATTAAGTTAAATAAGTCATTTTTTACTGTGGGACCAATCCCAGCCGTTAGTTCGCACTGAAGAAATAGAGACAGTTTCAAAAACTACATTTCATTGACTTTCTAACAATGTTAATCCGTTTGAGTTACAACGGTTGCGTCACATATTCGTACCAACATGTATTTAGCGGTTTCTTTCCGATGTGACCAAGTTGCATCGCTTTTAACAGTGAAACGATTGACTGTGGGACTTAATTGAACTGATTCTGGACTGTGACCTTGTAAACTCGATAAATAAGCCAATTGGGCTCCAAGGAATACCCTTCTTCTTAATTTGAGATGATTGCCGGAACTCAGCGATTACACTGGGCGCTGTGGCAGCACTTCCTTTAAAAATTTAAATATAAAAGTCATTTTTTACTGTGGGACCAATCCCAGCCATAAGTTCGCGCTGAAGAAATAGAGACAGTTTCAAAAACTACATTTCATTGACTTTCTACACTAGGCTCTGTGGTAGTGCTTTATTTAAAAATTTAGATAAATAAGTCTTTTTTTTACTGTGGGACTAATCCTGGCCGTTTGCACGCGCTGAAGAAATAGAGACATTCTCAAAAGGTACACTTCATCGACTTCTTGGCGGTATCAATCCGTTTGAGTTACAGCGGTTGCCTCACATATTCGTACCAACATGTATTTAGTGATTTTTTTCCGATGTGACTAAGTTGCATCGCTTTTAACAGTGAAACGATTGACTGTGGGACTTAATTGAACTGATTCTTGACTGTGACCTTGTAAATGCGATAAATGAGCCAATTGGGCTCCAAGGAATAACATTCTACTTAATTCGACATAATTGCTGGACTTCAGCCAGTACACTAGGCTCTGTGGTAGTGCTTTATTTAAAAATTTAGATAAATAAGTCTTTTTTTACTGTGGGACTAATCCTGGTCGTTAGCACGCGCTGAAGAAATAGAGACAGCTTCGAAAACTACATTTCAATGACTTTCTAACGGTGTTGATCCGTTTGAGTTACAACGGTTGCGTCGCATATTCGTACCAACATGTATTTAGCGATAGTGTTCTGATATTACTAGGTTGCATCGCCTTTAACAGTGAAACGATTGACTGTGGGACTTAATTGAACTAACTTTGGAGTGTGACCTGATAAATGTTATAAATGAGCCAGTTTGTCTACAAGAAATATCATTCTTCTTAATTTGACTTGATTGCTGGAACTCAGCGATTGCACTGGGCGCTGTGGTAGAGTTTTATTTAAAAATTAAGTTAAATAAGTCATTTTTTACTGTGGGACCAATCCCAGGCGTTAGTTCGCACTGAAGAAATAGAGACAGTTTCAAAAACTACATTTCATTGACTTTCTAACGGTGTTAATCCGTTTGAGTTACAACGGTTGCGTCACATATTCGTACCAACATGTATTTAGTGATTTCTTTCCGATGTGACTAAGATGCATCGCTTTTAACAGTGAAACGATTGACTGTGGGACTTATTTGAACTGATTCTGGACTGTGACCTTGTAAACTCGATAAATGAGCCAATTGGACTCCAAGGAAAACCATTCTTCTTAATTTGACATGATTGCTGGAATTCAGCGAGTACACTAGGCTCTGTGGTAGTGCTTTATTTAAAAATTTAGATAAATAAGTCTTTTTTTACTGTGGGACTAATCCTGGCCGTTAGCACGCGCTGAAGAAATAGAGACATTCTCAAAAACTACACTTCATCGACTTCTTGGCGGTATCAATCCGTTTGAGTTACAACGGTTGCGTCACATATTCGTACCAACATGTATTTAGCGATAGTATTCTAATATTACTAGGTTGCATCGCTTTTAACAGTGAGACGATTGACTGTGGGACTTAATTGAACTGATTTTGGACTTTGACCTTAAAAATGTGATAAATGAGCCAGTTTGACTACAAGAAGTACCATTCTTCTTAATTTGACTTAATTGCTGGAACTCAGCGATTGCACTGGGCACTGTGGTAGCGTTTTATTTAAAAATTAAGTTAAATAAGTCATTTTTTACTGTGGGACCAATCCCAGCCGTTAGTTCGCACTGAAGAAATAGAGACAGTTTCAAAAACTACATTTCATTGACTTTCTAACGGTGTTAATCCGTTTGAGTTACAACGGTTGCGTCACATATTCGTACCAACATGTATTTAGCGGTTTCTTTCCGATGTGACCAAGTTGCATCGCTTTTAACAGTGAAACGATTGACTGTGGGACTTAATTGAACTGATTCTGGACTGTGACCTTGTAAACTCGATAAATAAGCCAATTGGGCTCCAAGGAATACCCTTCTTCTTAATTTGAGATGATTGCCGGAACTCAGCGATTACACTGGGCGCTGTGGCAGCACTTCCTTTAAAAATTTAAATATAAAAGTCATTTTTTACTGTGGGACCAATCCCAGCCATAAGTTCGCGCTGAAGAAATAGAGACAGTTTCAAAAACTACATTTCATTGACTTTCTACACTAGGCTCTGTGGTAGTGCTTTATTTAAAAATTTAGATAAATAAGTCTTTTTTTTACTGTGGGACTAATCCTGGCCGTTTGCACGCGCTGAAGAAATAGAGACATTCTCAAAAAGTACACTTCATCGACTTCTTGGCGGTATCAATCCGTTTGAGTTACAGCGGTTGCCTCACATATTCGTACCAACATGTATTTAGTGATTTTTTTCCGATGTGACTAAGTTGCATCGCTTTTAACAGTGAAACGATTGACTGTGGGACTTAATTGAACTGATTCTTGACTGTGACCTTGTAAATGCGATAAATGAGCCAATTGGGCTCCAAGGAATAACATTCTACTTAATTCGACATAATTGCTGGACTTCAGCCAGTACACTAGGCTCTGTGGTAGTGCCTTATTTAAAAATTTAGATAAATAAGTCATTTTTTACTGTGGGACTAATCCTGGCCGTTAGCATGCGCTGAAGAAATAGAGACATTCTCAAAAACTACATTTCATCGACTTCTCTGCGGTATCAATCCGTTTGAGTTACAACGGTTGCGTCACATATTCGTACCAACATGTATTTAGCGATAGTATTCTGATATTACTAGGTTGCATCGCCTTTAACAGTGAAACGATTGACTGTGGGATTTAATTGAACTAACTTTGGAGTGTGACTTGATAAATGTTATAAATGAGCCAGTTTGTCTACAAGAAATACCATTCTTCTTAATTCGACATGATTGCTGGAATTCAGCGAGTACACTGGTCTCTGCGGTAGTGCTTTATTTAAAAATTTAGATAAATAAGTCTTTTTTTACTGTGGAACTAATCCTGGCCGTTAGCACGCGCTGAAGAAATAGAGACATTCTTAAAAACTACATTTCATCGACTTCTCTGCGGTATCAATCCGTTTGAGTTACAACGGTTGCGTCACATATTCGTACCAACATGTATTTAGCGATAGTATTCTGATATTACTAGGTTGCATCGCTTTTAACAGTGAGACGATTGACTGTGGGACTTAATTGAACTGATTTTGGACTTTGACCATAAAAATGTGATAAATGAGCCAGTTTGACTACAAGAAGTAACATTCTTCTTAATTTGACTTAATTGCTGGAACTCAGCGATTGCACTGGGCACTGTGGTAGCGTTTTATTTAAAAATTAAGTTAAATAAGTCATTTTTTACTGTGGGACCAATCCCAGCCGTTAGTTCGCACTGAAGAAATAGAGACAGTTTCAAAAACTACATTTCATTGACTTTCTCACGGTGTTAATCCGTTTGAGTTACAACGGTTGCGTCACATATTCGTACCAACATGTATTTAGTGATTTCTTTCCGATGTGACTAAGATGCATCGCTTTTAACAGTGAAACGATTGACTGTGGGACTTATTTGAACTGATTCTGGACTGTGACCTTGTAAACTCGATAAATGAGCCAATTGGACTCCAAGGAAAACCATTCTTCTTAATTTGACATGATTGCTGGAATTCAGCGAGTACACTAGGCTCTGTGGTAGTGCCTTATTTAAAAATTTAGATAAATAAGTCTTTTTTTACTGTGGGACTAATCCTGGCCGTTAGCACGCGCTGAAGAAATAGAGACATTCTCAAAAACTACATTTCATCGACTTCTCTGCGGTATCAATCCGTTTGAGTTACAACGGTTGCGTCACATATTCGTACCAACATGTATTTAGCGATAGTATTCTGATATTACTAGGTTGCATCGCCTTTAACAGTGAAACGATTGACTGTGGGACTTAATTGAACTAACTTTGGAGTGTGACCTGATAAATGTTATAAATGAGCCAGTTTGTCTACAAGAATTATCATTCTTCTTAATTTGACTTGATTCTGGAATTCAGCGATTGCACTGGGCGCTGTGGTAGAGTTTTATTTAAAAATTAAGTTAAATAAGTCATTTTTTACTGTGGGACCAATCCCAGGCGTTAGTTCGCACTGAAGAAATAGAGACAGTTTCAAAAACTACATTTCATTGACTTTCTAACGGTGTTAATCCGTTTAAGTTACAACGGTTGCGTCACATATTCGTACCAACATGTATTTAGTGATTTCTTTCCGATGTGACTAAGTTGCATCGCTTTTAACAGTGAAGCGATTGACTGTGGGACTTATTTGAACTGATTCTGGACTGTGACCTTGTAAACTCGATAAATGAGCCAATTGGTCTCCAAGGAAAACCATTCTTCTTAATTTGACATGATTGCTGGAATTCAGCGAGTACACTAGGCTCTGTGGTAGTGCTTTATTTAAAAATTTAGATAAATAAGTCTTTTTTTACTGTGGGACTAATCCTGGCCGTTAGCACGCGCTGAAGAAATAGAGACATTCTCAAAAACTACACTTCATCGACTTCTTGGCGGTATCAATCCGTTTGAGTTACAACGGTTGCGTCACATATTCGTACCAACATGTATTTAGCGATAGTATTCTGATATTACTAGGTTGCATCGCTTTTAACAGTGAGACGATTGACTGTGGGACTTAATTGAACTGATTTTAGACTTTGACCTTAAAAATGTGATAAATGAGCCAGTTTGACTACAAGAAGTACCATTCTTCTTAATTTGACTTAATTGCTGGAACTCAGCGATTGCACTGGGCACTGTGGTAGCGTTTTATTTAAAAATTAAGTTAAATAAGTCATTTTTTACTGTGGGACCAATCCCAGCCGTTAGTTCGCACTGAAGAAATAGAGACAGTTTCAAAAACTACATTTCATCAACTTCTCTGCGGTATCAATCCGTTTGAGTTACAACGGTTGCGTCACATATTCGTACCAACATGTATTTAGCGATAGTATTCTAATATTACTAGGTTGCATCGCTTTTAACAGTGAGACGATTGACTGTGGGACTTAATTGAACTGATTTTGGACTTTGACCTTAAAAATGTGATAAATGAGCCAGTTTGACTACAAGAAGTACCATTCTTCTTAATTTGACTTAATTGCTGGAACTCAGCGATTGCACTGGGCACTGTGGTAGCGTTTTATTTAAAAATTAAGTTAAATAAGTCATTTTTTACTGTGGGACCAATCCCAGCCGTTAGTTCGCACTGAAGAAATAGAGACAGTTTCAAAAACTACATTTCATTGACTTTCTAACGGTGTTAATCCGTTTGAGTTACAACGGTTGCGTCACATATTCGTACCAACATGTATTTAGCGGTTTCTTTCCGATGTGACCAAGTTGCATCGCTTTTAACAGTGAAACGATTGACTGTGGGACTTAATTGAACTGATTCTGGACTGTGACCTTGTAAACTCGATAAATAAGCCAATTGGGCTCCAAGGAATACCCTTCTTCTTAATTTGAGATGATTGCCGGAACTCAGCGATTACACTGGGCGCTGTGGCAGCACTTCCTTTAAAAATTTAAATATAAAAGTCATTTTTTACTGTGGGACCAATCCCAGCCATAAGTTCGCGCTGAAGAAATAGAGACAGTTTCAAAAACTACATTTCATTGACTTTCTACACTAGGCTCTGTGGTAGTGCTTTATTTAAAAATTTAGATAAATAAGTCTTTTTTTTACTGTGGGACTAATCCTGGCCGTTTGCACGCGCTGAAGAAATAGAGACATTCTCAAAAAGTACACTTCATCGACTTCTTGGCGGTATCAATCCGTTTGAGTTACAGCTGTTGCCTCACATATTCGTACCAACATGTATTTAGTGATTTTTTTCCGATGTGACTAAGTTGCATCGCTTTTAACAGTGAAACGATTGACTGTGGGACTTAATTGAACTGATTCTTGACTGTGACCTTGTAAATGCGATAAATGAGCCAATTGGGCTCCAAGGAATAACATTCTACTTAATTCGACATAATTGCTGGACTTCAGCCAGTACACTAGGCTCTGTGGTAGTGCCTTATTTAAAAATTTAGATAAATAAGTCTTTTTTTACTGTGGGACTAATCCTGGCCGTTAGCACGCGCTGAAGAAATAGAGACATTCTCAAAAACTACATTTCATCGACTTCTCTGCGGTATCAATCCGTTTGAGTTACAACGGTTGCGTCACATATTCGTACCAACATGTATTTAGCGATAGTATTCTGATATTACTAGGTTGCATCGCCTTTAACAGTGAAACGATTGACTGTGGGATTTAATTGAACTAACTTTGGAGTGTGACCTGATAAATGTTATAAATGAGCCAGTTTGTCTACAAGAAATACCATTCTTCTTAATTCGACATGATTGCTGGAATTCAGCGAGTACACTGGTCTCTGCGGTAGTGCTTTATTTAAAAATTTAGATAAATAAGTCTTTTTTTACTGTGGAACTAATCCTGGCCGTTAGCACGCGCTGAAGAAATAGAGACATTCTTAAAAACTACATTTCATCGACTTCTCTGCGGTATCAATCCGTTTGAGTTACAACGGTTGCGTCACATATTCGTACCAACATGTATTTAGCGATAGTATTCTGATATTACTAGGTTGCATCGCTTTTAACAGTGAGACGATTGACTGTGGGACTTAATTGAACTGATTTTGGACTTTGACCATAAAAATGTGATAAATGAGCCAGTTTGACTACAAGAAGTAACATTCTTCTTAATTTGACTTAATTGCTGGAACTCAGCGATTGCACTGGGCACTGTGGTAGCGTTTTATTTAAAAATTAAGTTAAATAAGTCATTTTTTACTGTGGGACCAATCCCAGCCGTTAGTTCGCACTGAAGAAATAGAGACAGTTTCAAAAACTACATTTCATTGACTTTCTAACGGTGTTAATCCGTTTGAGTTACAACGGTTGCGTCACATATTCGTACCAACATGTATTTAGCGGTTTCTTTCCGATGTGACCAAGTTGCATCGCTTTTAACAGTGAAACGATTGACTGTGGGACTTAATTGAACTGATTCTGGACTGTGACCTTGTAAACTCGATAAATAAGCCAATTGGGCTCCAAGGAATACCCTTCTTCTTAATTTGATATGATTGCCGGAACTCAGCGATTACACTGGGCGCTGTGGCAGCACTTCCTTTAAAAATTTAAATATAAAAGTCATTTTTTACTGTGGGACCAATCCCAGCCATAAGTTCGCGCTGAAGAAATAGAGACAGTTTCAAAAACTACATTTCATTGACTTTCTACACTAGGCTCTGTGGTAGTGCTTTATTTAAAAATTTAGATAAATAAGTCTTTTTTTTACTGTGGGACTAATCCTGGCCGTTTGCACGCGCTGAAGAAATAGAGACATTCTCAAAAAGTACACTTCATCGACTTCTTGGCGGTATCAATCCGTTTGAGTTACAGCGGTTGCCTCACATATTCGTACCAACATGTATTTAGTGATTTTTTTCCGATGTGACTAAGTTGCATCGCTTTTAACAGTGAAACGATTGACTGTGGGACTTAATTGAACTGATTCTTGACTGTGACCTTGTAAATGCGATAAATGAGCCAATTGGGCTCCAAGGAATAACATTCTACTTAATTCGACATAATTGCTGGACTTCAGCCAGTACACTAGGCTCTGTGGTAGTGCCTTATTTAAAAATTTAGATAAATAAGTCTTTTTTTACTGTGGGACTAATCCTGGCCGTTAGCACGCGCTGAAGAAATAGAGACATTCTCAAAAACTACATTTCATCGACTTCTCTGCGGTATCAATCCGTTTGAGTTACAACGGTTGCGTCACATATTCGTACCAACATGTATTTAGCGATAGTATTCTGATATTACTAGGTTGCATCGCCTTTAACAGTGAAACGATTGACTGTGGGATTTAATTGAACTAACTTTGGAATGTGACCTGATAAATGTTATAAATGAGCCAGTTTGTCTACAAGAAATACCATTCTTCTTAATTCGACATGATTGCTGGAATTCAGCGAGTACACTGGTCTCTGCGGTAGTGCTTTATTTAAAAATTTAGATAAATAAGTCTTTTTTTACTGTGGAACTAATCCTGGCCGTTAGCACGCGCTGAAGAAATAGAGACATTCTTAAAAACTACATTTCATCGACTTCTCTGCGGTATCAATCCGTTTGAGTTACAACGGTTGCGTCACATATTCGTACCAACATGTATTTAGCGATAGTATTCTGATATTACTAGGTTGCATCGCTTTTAACAGTGAGACGATTGACTGTGGGACTTAATTGAACTGATTTTGGACTTTGACCATAAAAATGTGATAAATGAGCCAGTTTGACTACAAGAAGTAACATTCTTCTTAATTTGACTTAATTGCTGGAACTCAGCGATTGCACTGGGCACTGTGGTAGCGTTTTATTTAAAAATTAAGTTAAATAAGTCATTTTTTACTGTGGGACCAATCCCAGCCGTTAGTTCGCACTGAAGAAATAGAGACAGTTTCGAAAACTACATTTCATTGACTTTCTAACGGTGTTAATCCGTTTGAGTTACAACGGTTGCGTCACATATTCGTACCAACATGTATTTAGTAATTTCTTTCCGATGTGACTAAGTTGCATCGCTTTTAACAGTGAAACGATTGACTGTGGGACTTAATTGAACTGATTCTGGACTGTGACCTTGTAAACTCGATAAATGAGCCAATTGAACTCCAAGGAAAACCATTCTTCTTAATTCGACATGATTGCTGGAATTCAGCGAGTACACTAGGCTCTGTGGTAGTGCTTTATTTAAAAATTTAGATAAATAAGTCTTTTTTTACTGTGGGACTAATCCTGGCCGTTAGCACGCGCTGAAGAAATAGAGACATTCTCAAAATACACTTCATCGACTTCTTGGCGGTATCAATCCGTTTGAGTTACAACGGTTGCCTCTCATATTCGTACCAACATGTATTTAGCGATAGTATTCTGATATTACTAGGTTGCATCGCTTTTAACAGTGAAACGATTGACTGTGGGACTTAATTGAACTGATTCTGGACTGTGACCTTCTAAATGGCATAATTGTGCCAATTGGGCTCCGAGGAATACCATTCTTCTTAATTCGACATGATTTCTGGAATTCAGCGAGTACACTACGCTCTGTGGCAGTACTTTTTTTAAAAATTTAGATTAATAAGTCTTTTTTTACTGTGGGACTAATCCTGGCCGTTAGCATGCGCTGAAGAAATAGAGACAGTTTCAAAAACTACATTTCATTGACTTTCTAACGGTGCTAATCCGTTTGAGTTACAACGGTTGCGTTACATATTCGTACCAACATGTATTTAGTCATTTCTTCCCGATGTCACTAAGTTGCATCGCTTTTAACAGTGAAAAGATTGACTGTGGGACTTAATTGAACTGATTCTGGACTGTGACCTTGTAAACTCGATAAATGAGCCAATTGGACTCCAAGGAATACCATTCTTCTTAATTCGACATGATTGCTGGAATTCAGCGAGTACACTAGGCTCTGTGGTAGTGCCTTATTTAAAAATTTAGATAAATAAGTCTTTTTTTACTGTGGGACTAATCCTGGCCGTTAGCACGCGCTGAAGAAATAGAGACATTCTCAAAAACTACATTTCATCGACTTCTCTGCGGTATCAATCCGTTTGAGTTACAACGGTTGCGTCACATATTCGTACCAACATGTATTTAGCGATAGTATTCTGATATTACTAGGTTGCATCGCCTTTAACAGTGAAACGATTGACTGTGGGACTTAATTGAACTAACTTTGGAGTGTGACCTGATAAATGTTATAAATGAGCCAGTTTGTCTACAAGAAATACCATTCTTCTTAATTCGACATGATTGCTGGAATTCAGCGAGTACACTGGGCTCTGCGGTAGTGCTTTATTTAAAAATTTAGATAAATAAGTCTTTTTTTACTGTGGGACTAATCCTGGCCGTTAGCACGCGCTGAAGAAATAGAGACATTCTCAAAAACTACATTTCATCGACTTCTCTGCGGTATCAATCCGTTTGAGTTACAACGGTTGCGTCACATATTCGTACCAACATGTATTTAGCGATAGTATTCTGATATTACTAGGTTGCATCGCTTTTAACAGTGAAAAGATTGACTGTGGGACTTAATTGAACTGATTCTGGACTGTGACCTTTTAAACTCGATAAATGAGCCAATTGGACTCCAAGGAAAACCATTCTTCTTAATTCGACATGATTGCTGGAATTCAGCGAGTACACTAGGCTCTGTGGTAGTGCTTTATTTAAAAATTTAGATAAATAAGTCTTTTTTTACTGTGGGACTAATCCTGGCCGTTAGCACGCGCTGAAGAAATAGAGACAGTTTCAAAAACTACATTTCATTGACTTTCTAACGGTGCTAATCCGTTTGAGTTACAACGGTTGCGTTACATATTCGTACCAACATGTATTTAGTCATTTCTTCCCGATGTCACTAAGTTGCATCGCTTTTAACAGTGAAAAGATTGACTGTGGGACTTAATTGAACTGATTCTGGACTGTGACCTTGTAAACTCGATAAATGAGCCAATTGGACTCCAAGGAATACCATTCTTCTTAATTCGACATGATTGCTGGAATTCAGCGAGTACACTAGGCTCTGTGGTAGTGCTTTATTTAAAAATTTAGATAAATAAGTCTTTGTTTCTGTGGGACTAATCCTGGCCGTTGCACGCACTGAAGAAATAGAGACATTCTCAAAATCTACACTTCATCGACTTCTTGGCAGTATCAATCTGTTTGAGTTACAACGGTTGCGTCACATATTCGTTCCAACATGTATTTAACGATAGTACTCTGATATTACTAGGTTGCATCGCCTTTAACAGTGAAACGATTGACTGTGGGACTTAATTGAACTAACTTTGGACTGTGACCTGATAAATGTTATTAATAAGCCAGTTTGACTAGAGGAAATAAAATTTTTCTTAATTTGACATGATTGCTGGAACTCAGCGATTACACAGGGCGCTGTGGTAGCACTTTATTAAAAAATTAAGATAAATAAGTCATTTTTTACTGTGGGACCAATCCTAGCCGTTAGTTCGCGCTGAAGAAATAGAGACAGTTTCAAAAATTACATTTCATTGACTTTCTAACGGTGCCAATCCGTTTGAGTTACAACGGTTGCGTCACATATTCGTCCCCACATGTATTTAGCGATAGTATTCGGATATTACTAGGTTGCATCGCTTTTAACAGCGAAACGTTTGACTGTGGGACTTAATTGAAATGATTTTGGACTTTGACCTTAAAAATGTTATAAATGAGCCAGTTTGACTACAAGAAGTAACATTATTCTTAATTTGACTTGATTGCTGGAACTAAGCGATTGCACTGGGCACTGTGGTAGCGTTTTATTTAAAAATTGAGATAAATAAGTCTTTTTTTACTGTGGGACTAATCCTGGCCGTTAGCACGCGCTGAAGAAATAGAGAAAGTTTCAAAAACTACATTTCATTGACTTTCTAACGGTGCTAATCCGTTTGAGTTACAACGGTTGCGTTACATATTCGTACCAACATGTATTTAGTAATTTCTTCCCGATGTCACTAAGTTGCATCGCTTTTAACAGTGAAAAGATTGACTGTGGGACTTAAATGAACTGATACTGGACTGTGACCTTGTAAACTCGATAAATGAGCCAATTGGACTTCAAGGAATACCATTCTTCTTAATTCGACATGATTGCTGGAATTCAGCGAGTACACTAGGCTCTGTGGTAGTGCTTTATTTAAAAATTTAGATAAATAAGTCTTTTTTTACTGTGGGAGTAATCCTGGCCGTTAGCACGCGCTGAAGAAATAGAGACAGTTTCAAAAACTACATTTCATTGACTTTCTAACGGTGTGAATCCGTTTGAGTTACAACGGTTGCGTCACATATTCGTACCAACATGTATTTAGTGATATTTTTCCGATGTGACTAAGTTGAATCGCTTTTAACAGTGAAACGATTGACTGTGAGACTTAATTGAACTGATTCTTGACTGTGACCTTGTAAATGCGATAAATGAGCCAAGTGGGCTCCAAGGAATACCATTCTTCTTAATTTGACATGATTGCCGCAACTCAGCGATTACACTGGGCGCTGTGTAGCACTTCATTTAAAAATTTAAATAAAAAAGTCATTTTTTACTGTGGGACCAATCCCAGCCATAAGTTCGAGCTGAAGAAATAGAGACAGTTTCAAAAACTACATTTCATTGACTTTCTAACGGTTTCAATCCGTTTTGAGTTACAACGGTTGCGTCACATATTCGTCCCCACATGTATTTAGCGATAGTATTTGGATATTATTAGGTTGCATCGCTTTTAACAGTGAAACGTTTGACTGTGGGACTTAAATGAACTGATTTTGGACTTTGACCTTATAGATGTGATAAATGAGCCAGTTTGACTACAAAAAGTAACATTCTTCTTAATTTGACTTAATTGCTGGAACTCAGCGATTGCACTGGGCACTGTGGTAGAGTTTTATTTAAAAATTAGGTTAAATAAGTCATTTTTTACTGTGGGACCAATCCCAGGCGTTAGTTCGCACTGAAGAAATAGAGACAGTTTCAAAAACTACATTTCATTGACTTTCTAACGGTGTTAATCCGTTTGAGTTACAACGGTTGCGTCACATATTCGTACCAACATGTATTTAGTGATTTATTTCCGATGTGACTAAGTTGCATCGCTTTTAACAGTGAAACGATTGACTGTGGGACTTATTTGAACTGATTCTGGACTGTGACCTTGTAAACTCGATAAATAAGCCAATTGGACTCCAAGGAAAACCATTCTTCTTAATTTGACATGATTTCTGGAATTCAGCGAGTACACTAGCCTCTGTGGTAGTGCTTTATTTAAAAATTTAGATAAATAAGTCTTTTTTTACTGTGGGACTAATCCTGGCCGTTAGCACGCGCTGAAGAAATAGAGACATTCTCAAAAACTATACTTCATCGACTTCTTGGCGGTATCAATCCGTTTGAGTTACAACGGTTGCGTCACATATTCGTACCAACATGTAATTAGCGATAGTATTCTGATATTACTAGGTTGCATCGCTTTTAACAGTGAAACGATTGACTGTGGGACTTAATTGAACTGATTCTGGACTGTGACCTTGTAAACTCGATAAATGAGCCAATTGGGCTCCAAGGAATACCATTCTTCTTAATTTGAGATGATTGCCGGAACTAAGCGATTACACTGGGCGCTGTGGCAGCACTTCCTTTAAAAATTTAAATAAAAAAGTCATTTTTTACTGTGGGACCAATCCCAGCCATAAGTTCGCGCTGAAGAAATAGAGACAGTTTCAAAACTACATTTCATTGACTTTCTACACTAGGCTCTGTGGTAGTGCTTTATTTAAAAATTTAGATAAATAAGTCTTTTTTTACTGTGGGACTAATCCTGGCCGTTAGCACGCGCTGAAGAAATAGAGACATTCTCAAAAAGTACACTTCATCGACATCTTGGCGGTATCAATCCGTTTGAGTTACAGCGGTTGCCTCACATATTCGTACCAACATGTATTTAGTGATTTTTTTCCGATGTGACTAAGTTGCATCGCTTTTAACAGTGAAACGATTGACTGTGGGACTTAATTGAACTGATTCTTGACTGTGACCTTGTAAATGCGATAATTGAGCCAATTGGGCTCCAAGGAATAACATTCTACTTAATTCGACATAATTGCTGGACTTCAGCCAGTACACTAGGCTCTGTGGTAGTGCCTTATTTAAAAATTTAGATAAATAAGTCTTTTTTTACTGTGGGACTAATCCTGGCCGTTAGCACGCGCTGAAGAAATAGAGACATTCTCAAAAACTACATTTCATCGACTTCTCTGCGGTATCAATCCGTTTGAGTTACAACGGTTGCGTCACATATTCGTACCAACATGTATTTAGCGATAGTATTCTGATATTACTAGGTTGCATCGCCTTTAACAGTGAAGCGATTGACTGTGGGACTTAATTGAACTAACTTTGGAGTGTGACCTGATAAATGTTATAAATGAGACAGTTTGTCTACAAGAAATACCATTCATCTTAATTTGACATGATTGCTGGAATTCAGCGAGTACACTGGGCTCTGTGGTAGTGCTTTATATAAAAATTTAGATAAATAAGTCTTTTTTTACTGTAGGACTAATCCTGGCCGTTAGCACGCGCTGAAGAAATAGAGACAATTTTAAAAACTAATTTTCGTTGACTTTCTAACGGTGTCAATCCGTTTGAGTTGCAACGGTTGTGTCACATATTCGTACCAACATGTATTTAGTGATTTTTTTCCGATGTGACTAAGTTGCATCTCTTTTAACAGTGAAACGATTGACTGCGGGACTTAATTGAACAAACTTTGGAGTGTGACCTAATAAATGTTATAAATGAGCCAGTTTGTCTACAAGAAATATCATTCTTCTTAATTTGACTTGATTGCTAGAACTCAGCGATTGCACTGGGCGCTGTGGTAGAGTTTTATTTAAAAATTAAGTTAAATAAGTCATTCTTTACTGTGGGACCAATCCCAGCCATTAGTTCGCGCTGAAGAAATAGAGACAATTTTAAAAACTAATTTTCGTTGACTTTCTAACGGTGTCAATCCGTTTGAGTTGCAACGGTTGTGTCACATATTCGTACCAACATGTATTTAGTGATTTTTTTCCGATGTGACTAAATTGCATCTCTTTTAACAGTGAAACGATTGACTGCGGGACTTAATTGAACTAACTTTGGAGTGTGACCTAATAAATGTTATAAATGAGCCAGTTTGTCTACAAGAAATATCATTCTTCTTAATTTGACTTGATTGCTAGAACTCAGCGATTGCACTGGGCGCTGTGGTAGAGTTTTATTTAAAAATTAAGTTAAATAAGTCATTCTTTATTGTGGGACCAATCCTAGCCATTAGTTCGCGCTGAAGAAATAGAGACAATTTTAAAAACTAATTTTCGTTGACTTTCTAACGGTGTCAATCCGTTTGAGTTACAACGGTTGCGTCACATATTCGTACCAACATGTATTTAGTAATTTCTTTCCGATGTGACAAAGTTGCATCGCTTTTAACAGTGAAACGATTGACTGTGGGACTTAATTGAACTGATTTTGGACTGTGACCTTGTAAACTCGATAAATGAGCCAATTGGACTCCAAGGAAAACCATTCTTCTTAATTCGACATGATTGCTGGAATTCAGCGAGTACACTACGCTCTGTGGTAGTGCTTTATTAAAAAATTTAGATTAATAAGTCTTTTTTTACTGTGGGACTAATCCTGGCCGTTAGCACGCGCTGAAGAAATAGAGACAGTTTTAAAAACTACATTTCATTGACTTTCTAACGGTGCCAATCCGTTTGAGTTACAACGGTTGCGTCACATATTCGTCCCCACATGTATTTAGCGATAGTATTCGGATATTACTAGGTTGCATCGCTTTTAACAGCGAAACGTTTGACTGTGGGACTTAATTGAAATGATTCTGGACTGTGACCTTCTAAATGGCATAATTGTGCCAATTGGGCTCCGAGGAATACCATTCTTCTTAATTTGACATGATTGCTGGAATTCAGCGAGTACACTACGCTCTGTGGTAGTGCTTTATTAAAAAATTTAGATTATTAAGTCTTTTTTTACTGTGGGACTAATCCTGGCCGTTAGCACGCGCTGAAGAAATAGAGACAGTTTTAAAAACTACATTTCATTGACTTTCTAACGGTGCCAATCCGTTTGAGTTACAACGGTTGCGTCACATATTCGTCCCCACATGTATTTAGCGATAGTATTCGGATATTACTAGGTTGCATCGCTTTTAACAGCGAAACGTTTGACTGTGGGACTTAATTGAAATGATTTTGGACTTTGACCTTAAAAATGTTATAAATGAGCCAGTTTGACTACAAGAAGTAACATTATTCTTAATTTGACTTGATTGCTGGAACTAAGCGATTGCACTGGGCACTGTGGTAGCGTTTTATTTAAAAATTTAGATAAATAAGTCATTCTTTACTGTGGGACCAATCCCAGCCATTAGTTCGGGCTGAAGAAATAGAGACAGTTTCAAAAACTACTTTTCGTTGACTTTCTAACGGTGTCAATCCGATTGAGTTACAACAGTTGCGTCACATATTCGCCCAACATGTATTTAGCGATAGTATTCGGATATTACTAGGTTGCATCGCTTTTAACAGTGAAACGTTTGACTTTGGGACTTAATTGAACTGATTTTGGACTTTGACCTTGTAAATGTGATAAATGAGCCAGTTTGACTACAAGAAGTAACATTTTTCTTAATTTGACTTGATTTCTGGAACTCAGCGATTGCACTGGGCACTGTGGTAGCGTTTTATTTAAAAATTAAGTTAAATAAGTCATTTTTCACTGTGGGAACAATCCCAGCCGTTAGTTCGCGCTGAAGAAACAGAGACAGTTTTAAAAACTACATTTCATTGACTTTCTAACGGTTTCAATCCGTTTGAGTTACAACGGTTGCGTCACATATTCGTACCAACATGTATTTAGTAATTTCTTTCCGATGTGACTAAGTTGCATCGCTTTTAACAGTGAAACGATTGACTGTGGGACTTAATTGAACTGATTCTGGACTGTGACCTTGTAAACTCGATAAATGAGCCAATTGGACTCCAAGGAAAACCATTCTTCTTAATTCGACATGATTGCTGGAATTCAGCGAGTACACTAGGCTCTGTGGTAGTGCTTTATTTAAAAATTTAGATAAATAAGTCTTTTTTTACTGTGGGACTAATCCTGGCCGTTAGCACGCGCTGAAGAAATAGAGACATTCTCAAAATCTACACTTCATCGACTTCTTGGCGGTATCAATCCGTTTGAGTTACAACGGTTGCCTCACATATTCGTACCAACATGTATTTAGCGATAGTATTCTGATATTACTAGGTTGCATCGCTTTTAACAGTGAAACGATTGACTGTGGGACTTAATTGAACTGATTCTGGACTGTGACCTTCTAAATGGCATAATTGTGCCAATTGGGCTCCGAGGAATACCATTCTTCTTAATTTGACATGATTGCTGGAATTCAGCGAGTACACTACGCTCTGTGGTAGTGCTTTATTTAAAAATTAACTTTAATAAGTCATTTTTTACTGTGGGACCATTCCCAACCGTTAGTTCGCGCTAAAGAAATAGAGACGGTTTCAAAAACTACATTTCATTGACTTTCTAACGCTGTTAATTCGTTTGAGTTACAACAGTTGTGTCACATATTCGTACCAACATGCATTTAGTGATTTTTTTTCCGATGTGACTAAGTTGTATCGCTTTTATCAGTGAAACGATTAACTGTGGGACTTAATTGAACTAACTTTGGACTGTGACCTGATAAATGTTATAAATGAGCCAGTTTGACTACAAGAAATAACATTCTTCTTAATTTGACTTGATTGCTGGAACTCAGCGATTGCACTGGGCACTGTGGTAGCGTTTTATTAAAAAATTTAGATAAATAAGTCTTTTTTTTACTGCGGGAATAATCCTGGCCGTTAGCACGCGCTGAAGAAATAGAGAGATTCTCAAAAACTACATTTCAATGACTTGCTAACGGTGTTAATCCGTTATAGTTACATCGGTTGCATCACATATTCGTACTAACATGTATTTAGTGATTTTTTTCCGATGTGACTAAGTTGCATCGCTTTTAACAGTGAAACGATTGACTGTGGGACTTAATTGAACTAACTTTGGAGTGTGACCTGATAAATGTTATAAATGAGCCAGTTTGACTACAAGAAATAACATTCTTCTTAATTTGACTTGATTACTGGAACTCAGCGATTGCACTGGGCGCTGTGGTAGAGTTTTATTTAAAAATTAAGTTAAATAAGTCATTTTTTACTGTGGGACCAATCCCAGCCATTAGTTCGCGCTGAAGAAATAGAGACAGTTTCAAAAACTACTTTTCCTTGACTTTCTAGCGGTGTCAATTCGTTTAAGTTACAACGATTGCGTCACATATTCGCCCCACATGTATTTAGCGATAGTATTTGGATATTACTAGGTTGCATCGCTTTTAACAGTGAAACGATTAACTGTGGGACTTAATTGAACTAACTTTGGATTTTGACATTGTAAATGTGGTAAATGAGCCAGTTTGACTACAAGAAATAACATTCTTCTTAATTTGACTTGATTGCTGGAACTCTGCGATTGCACTGGGCACTGTGGTAGTGCTTTATTTAAAAATTTAGATTAATAAGTCTTTTTTTACTGTGAGACTAATCCTGGCCGTTAGCACGCGCTGAAGAAATAGAGACAGTTTTAAGAACTACATTTCATTGACTTTCTAACGGTGCCAATCCGTTTGAGTTACAACGGTTGCGTCACATATTCGTCCCCACATGTATTTAGCGATAGTATTCGGATATTACTAGGTTGCATCGCTTTTAACAGCGAAACGTTTGACTGTGGGACTTAATTGAAATGATTTTGGACTTTGACCTTAAAAATGTTATAAATGAGCCAGTTTGACTACAAGAAGTAACATTATTCTTAATTTGACTTGATTGCTGGAACTAAGCGATTGCACTGGGCACTGTGGTAGCGTTTTATTTAAAAATTTAGATAAATAAGTCTTTTTTTACTCTGGGACTAATCCTAGCCGTTAGCACGCGCTGAAAAAATAGAGAGATTCTCAAAAACTACACTTCATCGACTTCTTGGCTGCATCAATCCGTTTGAGTTACAACGGTTGCGTCACATATTCGTACCAACATGTATTTAGCGATAGTATTCTGATATTACTAGGTTGCATCTCCTTTAACAGTGAAACGATTGACTGTGGGACTTAATTGAACTAACTTTGGACTGTGACCTGATAAATGTTATAAATGAGCCAGTTTGTCTACAAGAAATATCATTCTTCTTAATTTGACTTGATTGCTGGAACTCAGCGATTGCACTGGGCGCTGTGGTAGAGTTTTATTTAAAAATTAGGTTAAATAAGTCATTCTTTACTGTGGGACCAATCCCAGCCATTAGTTCGCGCTGAAGAAATAGAGACAGTTTCAAAAACTACTTTTCGTTGACTTTCTAACGGTGTCAATCCGACTGAGTTACAACGGTTGCGTCACATATTCGCCCAACATGTATTTAGCGATAGTATTCGGATATTACTAGGTTGCATCGCTTTTAACAGTGAAACGTTTGACTGTGGGACTTAATTGAACTGATTTTGGACTTTGACCTTGTAAATGTGATAAATGAGCCAGTTTGACTACAAGAAGTAACATTTTTCTTAATTTGACTTGATTTCTGGAACTCAGCGATTGCACTGGGCACTGTGGTAGCGTTTTATTTAAAAATTAAGTTAAATAAGTCATTTTTCACTGTGGGAACAATCCCAGCCGTTAGTTCGCGCTGAAGAAACAGAGACAGTTTTAAAAACTACATTTCATTGACTTTCTAACGGTTTCAATCCGTTTGAGTTACAACGGTTGCTTCACATATTCGTACCAACATGTATTTAGTGATTTTTTTCCGATGTGACTAAGTTGCATGGCTTTTAACAGTGAAACGATTGACTGTGGGACTTAATTGAACTGATTCTTGACTGTGACCTTGTAAACTCGATAAATGAGCCAATTGGACTCCAAGGAATACCATTCTTCTTAATTCGATATGATTGCTGGAATTCAGCGAGTACACTAGGCTCTGTGGTAGTGCTTTATTTAAAAACTTAGATAAATAAGTCTTTTTTTACTGTGGGAGTAATCCTGGCCGTTAGCACGCACTGAAGAAATAGAGACAGTTTCAAAAACTACATTTCATTGACTTTCTAACGGTGTTAATCCGTTTGAGTTACAACAGTTGCGTCACATATTCGTACCAACATGTATTTAGTGATATTTTTCCGATGTGACTAAGTTGCATCGCTTTTAACAGTGAAACGATTGACTGTGGGACTTAATTGAACTAACTTTGGAGTGTGACCTGATAAATGTTATAAATGAGCCAGTTTGTCTACAAGAAATATCATTCTTCTTAATTGGACTTGATTGCTGGAACTCAGCGATCGCACTGGGCGTTTTGGTAGGGTTTTATTTAAAAATTAAGTTAAATAAGTCATTCTTTACTGTGGGACCAATCCCAGCCATTAGTTCGCGCTGAAGAAATAGAGACAAATTTAAAAACTATTTTTCGTTGACTTTCTAACGGTGTCAATCCGTTTGAGTTACAACGCTGGCGTCATATATTCGAACCAACATGTATTAAGTAATTTTTTTCCGATGTGACTAAGTTGCATCGCTTTTAACAGTGAAACGATTGACTGTGGGACTTAATTGAACTGATTCTTTACTGTGACCTTGTAAATGCGATAAATGAGCCAATTGGGCCCAAGGAATAACATTCTTCTTAATTCGACATAATTACTGCACTTCAGCCAGTACACTAGGCTCTGTAGTAGTGCCTTATTTAAAAACTTAGATAAATAAGTCTTTTTTTACTGTGGGACTAATCCTGGCCGTTAGCACGCGCTGAAGAAATAGAGACATTCTCAAAATCTACACTTCATCGACTTCTTGGCGGTATCAATCCGTTTGAGTTACAACGGTTGCCTCACATATTCGTACCAACATGTATTTAGCGATAGTATTCTGATATTACTAGGTTGCATCGCTTTTAACAGTGAAACGATTGACTGTGGGACTTAATTGAACTGATTCTGGACTGTGACCTTCTAAATGACATAATTGTGCCAATTGAGCTCCGAGGAATACCATTCTTCTTAATTTGACATGATTGCTGGAATTCAGCGAGTACACTACGCTCTGTGGTAGTGCTTTATTTAAAAATTTAGATTAATAAGTCTTTTTTTACTGTGGGACTAATCCTGGCCGTTAGCACGCGCTGAAGAAATAGAGACAGTTTTAAAAACTACATTTCATTGACTTTCTAACGGTGCCAATCCGTTTGAGTTACAACGGTTGCGTCACATATTCGTCCCCATATGTATTTAGCGATAGTATTCGGATATTACTAGGTTGCATCGCTTTTAACAGCGAAACGTTTGACTGTGGGACTTAATTGAAATGATTTTGGACTTTGACCTTAAAAATGTTATAAATGAGCCAGTTTGACTACAAGAAGTAACATTATTCTTAATTTTACTTGATTGCTGGAACTAAGCGATTGCACTGGGCACTGTGGTAGCGTTTTATTTAAAAATTTAGATAAATAAGTCTTTTTTTACTCTGGGACTAATCCTAGCCGTTAGCACGCGCTGAAAAAATAGAGAGATTCTCAAAAACTACACTTCATCGACTTCTTGGCTACATCAATCCGTTTGAGTTACAACGGTTGCGTCACATATTCGTACCAACATGTATTTAGCGATAGTATTCTGATATTACTAGGTTGCATCGCCTTTAACAGTGAAACGATTGACTGTGGGACTTAATTGAACTAACTTTGGACTGTGACCTGATAAATGTTATAAATGAGCCAGTTTGTCTACAAGAAATATCATTCTTCTTAATTTGACTTGATTGCTGGAACTCAGCGATTGCACTGGGCGCTGTGGTAGAGTTTTATTTAAAAATTAGGTTAAATAAGTCATTCTTTACTGTGGGACCAATCCCAGCCATTAGTTCGCGCTGAAGAAATAGAGACAGTTTCAAAAACTACTTTTCGTTGACTTTCTAACGGTGTCAATCCGATTGAGTTACAACGGTTGCGTCACATATTCGCCCAACATGTATTTAGCGATAGTATTCGGATATTACTAGGTTGCATCGCTTTTAACAGTGAAACGTTTGACTGTGGGACTTAATTGAACTGATTTTGGACTTTGACCTTGTAAATGTGATAAATGAGCCAGTTTGACTACAAGAAGTAACATTTTTCTTAATTTGACTTGATTTCTGGAACTCAGCGATTGCACTGGGCACTGTGGTAGCGTTTTATTTAAAAATTAAGTTAAATAAGTCATTTTTCACTGTGGGAACAATCCCAGCCGTTAGTTCGCGCTGAAGAAACAGAGACAGTTTTAAAAACTACATTTCATTGACTTTCTAACGGTTTCAATCCGTTTGAGTTACAACGGTTGCTTCACATATTCGTACCAACATGTATTTAGTGATTTTTTTCCGATGTGACTAAGTTGCATGGCTTTTAACAGTGAAACGATTGACTGTGGGACTTAATTGAACTGATTCTTGACTGTGACCTTGTAAACTCGATAAATGAGCCAATTGGACTCCAAGGAATACCATTCTTCTTAATTCGATATGATTGCTGGAATTCAGCGAGTACACTAGGCTCTGCGGTAGTGCTTTATTTAAAAACTTAGATAAATAAGTCTTTTTTTACTGTGGGAGTAATCCTGGCCGTTAGCACGCACTGAAGAAATAGAGACAGTTTCAAAAACTACATTTCATTGACTTTCTAACGGTGTTAATCCGTTTGAGTTACAACAGTTGCGTCACATATTCGTACCAACATGTATTTAGTGATATTTTTCCGATGTGACTAAGTTGCATCGCTTTTAACAGTGAAACGATTGACTGTGGGACTTAATTGAACTAACTTTGGACTGTGACCTGATAAATGTTATAAATGAGCCAGTTTGTCTACAAGAAATATCATTCTTCTTAATTGGACTTGATTGCTGGAACTCAGCGATCGCACTGGGCGTTGTGGTACAGTTTTATTTAAAAATTAAGTTAAATAAGTCATTCTTTACTGTGAGACCAATCCCAGCCATTAGTTCGCGCTGAAGAAATAGAGACAATTTTAAAAACTACTTTTCGTTGACTTTCTAACGGTGTCAATCCGTTTGAGTTACAACGCTGGCGTGATATATTCGAACCAACATGTATTAAGTAATTTTTTTCCGATGTGACTAAGTTGCATCGCTTTTAACAGTGAAACGATTGACTGTGGGACTTAATTGAACTGATTCTTTACTGTGACCTTGTAAATGCGATAAATGAGCCAATTGGGCCCAAGGAATAACATTCTTCTTAATTCGACATAATTACTGCACTTCAGCCAGTACACTAGGCTCTGTAGTAGTGCCTTATTTAAAAACTTAGATAAATAAGTCTTTTTTTACTGTGGGACTAATCCTGGCCGTTAGCACGCGCTGAAGAAATAGAGACATTCTCAAAAACTACATTTCATCGACTTCTTGGCGGTATCAATCCGTTTGAGTTACAACGGTTGCGTCACATATTCGTACCAACATGTATTTAGCGATAGTATTCTGATATTACTAGGTTGCATCGCCTTTAACAGTGAAACGATTGACTGTGGGACTTAATTGAACTAACTTTGGAGTGTGACCTGATAAATGTTATAAATGAGCCAGTTTGTCTACAAGAAATATCCTTCTTCTTAATTTGACTTGATTGCTGGAACTCAGCGATTGCACTGGGCACTGTGGTAGCGTTTTATTTAAAAATTAAGTTAAATAAGTCATTTTTTACTGTGGGACCAATCCCAGCCGTTAGTTCGCACTGAAGAAATAGAGACAGTTTCAAAAACTACGTTTCATTGACTTTCTAACGGTGTTAATCCGTTTGAGTTGCAACGGTTGCTTCACATATTCGTACCAACATGTATTTAGTGATTTTTTTCCGATGTGACTAAGTTGCATCTCTTTTAACAGTGAAACGATTGACTGCGGGACTTAGTTGAACTAACTTTGGAGTGTGACCTAATAAATGTTATAAATGAGCCAGTTTGTCTACAAGAAATATCATTCTTCTTAATTTGACTTGATTGCTAGAACTCAGCGATTGCACTGGGCGCTGTGGTAGAGTTTTATTTAAAAATTAAGTTAAATAAGTCATTCTTTACTGTGGGACCAATCCCAGCCATTAGTTCGCGCTGAAGAAATAGAGACAATTTTAAAAACTAATTTTCGTTGACTTTCTAACGGTGTCAATCCGTTTGAGTTGCAACCGTTGTGTCACATATTCGTACCAACATGTATTTAGTGATTTTTTTCCGATGTGACTAAGTTGCATCGCTTTTAACAGTGAAACGATTGACTGTGGGACTTAATTGAACTGATTCTTGACTGTGACCTTGTAAATGCGATAAATGAGCCAATTGGGTTCCAAGGAATAACATTCTTCTTAATTCGACAAAATTGCTGGACTTCAGCCAGTACACTAGGCTCTGTGGTAGTGCCTTATTTAAAAATTTAGATAAATAAGTCTTTTTTTACTGTGGGACTAATCCTGGCCGTTAGCACGCGCTGAAGAAATAGAGACATTCTCAAAAACTACATTTCATCGACTTCTCTGCGGTATCAATCCGGTTAAGTTACAACGGTTGCGTCACATATCCGTACCAACATGTATTTAGCGATAGTATTCTGATATTAATAGGTTGCATCGCTTTTAACAGTGAGACGATTGACTGTGGGACTTAATTGAACTGATTTTGGACTTTGACCTTAAAAATGTGATAAATGAGCCAGTTTGACTACAAGAAGTAACATTCTTCTTAATTTGACTTATTTGCTGGAACTCAGCGATTGCACTGGGCACTGTGGTAGCGTTTTATTTAAAAATTAAGTTAAATAAGTCATTTTTTACTGTGGGACAAATCCCAGCCGTTAGTTCGCACTGAAGAAATAGAGACAGTTTCAAAAACTACATTTCATTGACTTTCTAACGGTGTTAATCCATTTGAGTTACAACGGTTGCGTCACATATTCGTACTTTCATGTATTTAGTGATTTCTTTCCGATGTGACTAAGTTGCATCGCTTTTAACAGTGAAACGATTGACTGTGGGACTTAATTGAACTGATTCTTGACTGTGACCTTGTAAATGCGATAAATGAGCCAATTGGGTTCCAAGGAATAACATTCTTCTTAATTCGACATAATTGCTGGACTTCAGCCAGTACACTAGGCTCTGTGGTAGTGCCTTATTTAAAAATTTAGATAAATAAGTCTTTTTTTACTGTGGGACTAATCCTGGCCGTTAGCACGCGCTGAAGAAATAGAGACATTCTCAAAAACTACATTTCATCGACTTCTCTGCGGTATCAATCCGTTTGAGTTACAACGGTTGCGTCACATATTCGTACCAACATGTATTTAGCGATAGTATTCTGATATTACTAGGTTGCATCGCTTTTAACAGTGAGACGATTGACTGTGGGACTTAATTGAACTGATTTTGGACTTTGACCTTAAAAATGTGATAAATGAGCCAGTTTGACTACAAGAAGTAACATTCTTCTTAATTTGACTTATTTGCTGGAACTCAGCGATTGCACTGGGCACTGTGGTAGCGTTTTATTTAAAAATTAAGTTAAATAAGTCATTTTTTACTGTGGGACAAATCCCAGCCGTTAGTTCGCACTGAAGAAATAGAGACAGTTTCAAAAACTACATTTCATTGACTTTCTAACGGTGTTAATCCATTTGAGTTACAACGGTTGCGTCACATATTCGTACTTTCATGTATTTAGTGATTTCTTTCCGATGTGACTAAGTTGCATCGCTTTTAAGAGTGAAACGATTGACTGTGGGACTTAATTGAACTGATTCTGGACTGTGACCTTGTAAACTCGATAAATGAGCCAATTGGACTCCAAGGAAAACCATTCTTCTTAATTCGACATGACTGCTGGAATTCAGCGAGTACACTAGGCTCTGTGGTAGTGCTTTATTTAAAAATTTAGATAAATAAGTCTTTTTTTACTGTGGGACTAATCCTGGCCGTTAGCACGCGCTGAAGAAATAGAGACATTCTCAAAAACTACACTTCATCGACTTCTTGGCGGTATCAATCAGTTTGAGTTACAACGGTTGCCTCACATATTCGTATCAACATGTATTTAGCGATAGTATTCTGATATTACTAGGTTGCATCGCTTTTAACAGTGAAACGATTGACTGTGGGACTTAATTGAACTGATTCTGGACTGTGACCTTCTAAATGGCATAATTGTGCCAATTGGGCTCCGAGGAATACCATTCTTCTTAATTCGACATGATTGCTGGAATTCAGCGAGTACACTACGCTCTGTGGTAGTGCTTTATTTAAAAATTTAGATTAATAAGTCTTTTTTTACTGTGGGACTAATCCTGGCCGTTAGCACGCGCTGAAGAAATAGAGACATTCTCAAAAACTACATTTCATCGACTTCTCTGCGGTATCAATCCGTTTGAGTTACAACGGTTGCGTCACATATTCGTACCAACATGTATTTAGCAATAGTATTCTGATATTACTAGGTTGCATCGCTTTTAACAGTGAGACGATTGACTGTGGGACTTAATTGAACTGATTTTGGACTTTGACCTTAAAAATGTGATAAATGAGCCAGTTTGACTACAAGAAGTAACATTCTTCTTAATTTGACTTATTTGCTGGAACTCAGCGATTGCACTGGGCACTGTGGTAGCGTTTTATTTAAAAATTAAGTTAAATAAGTCATTTTTTACTGTGGGACAAATCCCAGCCGTTAGTTCGCACTGAAGAAATAGAGACAGTTTCAAAAACTACATTTCATTGACTTTCTAACGGTGTTAATCCATTTGAGTTACAACGGTTGCGTCACATATTCGTACTTTCATGTATTTAGTGATTTCTTTCCGATGTGACTAAGTTGCATCGCTTTTAAGAGTGAAACGATTGACTGTGGGACTTAATTGAACTGATTCTTTACTGTGACCTTGTAAATGCGATAAATGAGCCAATTGGGCCCAAGGAATAACATTCTTCTTAATTCGACATAATTACTGCACTTCAGCCAGTACACTAGGCTCTGTAGTAGTGCCTTATTTAAAAACTTAGATAAATAAGTCTTTTTTTACTGTGGGACTAATCCTGGCCGTTAGCACGCGCTGAAGAAATAGAGACATTCTCAAAATCTACACTTCATCGACTTCTTGGCGGTATCAATCCGTTTGAGTTACAACGGTTGCCTCACATATTCGTACCAACATGTATTTAGCGATAGTATTCTGATATTACTAGGTTGCATCGCTTTTAACAGTGAAACGATTGACTGTGGGACTTAATTGAACTGATTCTGGACTGTGACATTCTAAATGACATAATTGTGCCAATTGAGCTCCGAGGAATACCATTCTTCTTAATTTGACATGATTGCTGGAATTCAGCGAGTACACTACGCTCTGTGGTAGTGCTTTATTTAAAAATTTAGATTAATAAGTCTTTTTTTACTGTGGGACTAATCCTGGCCGTTAGCACGCGCTGAAGAAATAGAGACAGTTTTAAAAACTACATTTCATTGACTTTCTAACGGTGCCAATCCGTTTGAGTTACAACGGTTGCGTCACATATTCGTCCCCACATGTATTTAGCGATAGTATTCGGATATTACTAGGTTGCATCGCTTTTAACAGCGAAACGTTTGACTGTGGGACTTAATTGAACTGATTTTGGACTTTGACCTTGTAAATGTGATAAATGAGCCAGTTTGACTACAAGAAGTAACATTTTTCTTAATTTGACTTGATTTCTGGAACTCAGCGATTGCACTGGGCACTGTGGTAGCGTTTTATTTAAAAATTAAGTTAAATAAGTCATTTTTCACTGTGGGAACAATCCCAGCCGTTAGTTCGCGCTGAAGAAACAGAGACAGTTTTAAAAACTACATTTCATTGACTTTCTAACGGTTTCAATCCGTTTGAGTTACAACGGTTGCTTCACATATTCGTACCAACATGTATTTAGTGATTTTTTTCCGATGTGACTAAGTTGCATGGCTTTTAACAGTGAAACGATTGACTGTGGGACTTAATTGAACTGATTCTTGACTGTGACTTTGTAAACTCGATAAATGAGCCAATTGGACTCCAAGGAATACCATTCTTCTTAATTCGATATGATTGCTGGAATTCAGCGAGTACACTAGGCTCTGTGGTAGTGCTTTATTTAAAAACTTAGATAAATAAGTCTTTTTTTACTGCGGGAGTAATCCTGGCCGTTAGCACGCACTGAAGAAATAGAGACAGTTTCAAAAACTACATTTCATTGACTTTCTAACGGTGTTAATCCGTTTGAGTTACAACAGTTGCGTCACATATTCGTACCAACATGTATTTAGTGATATTTTTCCGATGTGACTAAGTTGCATCGCTTTTAACAGTGAAACGATTGACTGTGGGACTTAATTGAACTAACTTTGGAGTGTGACCTGATAAATGTTATAAATGAGCCAATTTGTCTACAAGAAATATCATTCTTCTTAATTGGACTTGATTGCTGGAACTCAGCGATCGCACTGGGCGTTGTGGTAGAGTTTTATTTAAAAATTAAGTTAAATAAGTCATTCTTTACTGTGGGACCAATCCCAGCCATTAGTTCGCGCTGAAGAAATAGAGACAATTTTAAAAACTACTTTTCGTTGACTTTCTAACGGTGTCAATCCGTTTGAGTTACAACGCTGGCGTGATATATTCGAACCAACATGTATTAAGTAATTTTTTTCCGATGTGACTAAGTTGCATCGCTTTTAACAGTGAAACGATTGACTGTGGGACTTAATTGAACTGATTCTTTACTGTGACCTTGTAAATGCGATAAATGAGCCAATTGGGCCCAAGGAATAACATTCTTCTTAATTCGACATAATTACTGCACTTCAGCCAGTACACTAGGCTCTGTAGTAGTGCCTTATTTAAAAACTTAGATAAATAAGTCTTTTTTTTACTGTGGGACTAATCCTGGCCGTTAGCACGCGCTGAAGAAATAGAGACATTCTCAAAAACTACATTTCATCGACTTCTTGGCGGTATCAATCCGTTTGAGTTACAACGGTTGCGTCACATATTCGTACCAACATGTATTTAGCGATAGTATTCTGATATTACTAGGTTGCATCGCCTTTAACAGTGAAACGATTGACTGTGGGACTTAATTGAACTAACTTTGGAGTGTGACCTGATAAATGTTATAAATGAGCCAGTTTGTCTACAAGAAATATCCTTCTTCTTAATTTGACTTGATTGCTGGAACTCAGCGATTGCACTGGGCACTGTGGTAGCGTTTTATTTAAAAATTAAGTTAAATAAGTCATTTTTTACTGTGGGACCAATCCCAGCCGTTAGTTCGCACTGAAGAAATAGAGACAGTTTCAAAAACTACGTTTCATTGACTTTCTAACGGTGTTAATCCGTTTGAGTTGCAACGGTTGCTTCACATATTCGTACCAACATGTATTTAGTGATTTTTTTCCGATGTGACTAAGTTGCATCTCTTTTAACAGTGAAACGATTGACTGCGGGACTTAGTTGAACTAACTTTGGAGTGTGACCTAATAAATGTTATAAATGAGCCAGTTTGTCTACAAGAAATATCATTCTTCTTAATTTGACTTGATTGCTAGAACTCAGCGATTGCACTGGGCGCTGTGGTAGAGTTTTATTTAAAAATTAAGTTAAATAAGTCATTCTTTACTGTGGGACCAATCCCAGCCATTAGTTCGCGCTGAAGAAATAGAGACAATTTTAAAAACTAATTTTCGTTGACTTTCTAACGGTGTCAATCCGTTTGAGTTGCAACGGTTGTGTCACATATTCGTACCAACATGTATTTAGTGATTTTTTTCCGATGTGACTAAGTTGCATCGCTTTTAACAGTGAAACGATTGACTGTGGGACTTAATTGAACTGATTCTTGACTGTGACCTTGTAAATGCGATAAATGAGCCAATTGGGTTCCAAGGAATAACATTCTTCTTAATTCGACAAAATTGCTGGACTTCAGCCAGTACACTAGGCTCTGTGGTAGTGCCTTATTTAAAAATTTAGATAAATAAGTCTTTTTTTACTGTGGGACTAATCCTGGCCGTTAGCACGCGCTGAAGAAATAGAGACATTCTCAAAAACTACATTTCATCGACTTCTCTGCGGTATCAATCCGTTTAAGTTACAACGGTTGCGTCACATATCCGTACCAACATGTATTTAGCGATAGTATTCTGATATTACTAGTTTGCATCGCTTTTAACAGTGAGACGATTGACTGTGGGACTTAATTGAACTGATTTTGGACTTTGACCTTAAAAATGTGATAAATGAGCCAGTTTGACTACAAGAAGTAACATTCTTCTTAATTTGACTTATTTGCTGGACTTCAGCCAGTACACTAGGCTCTGTGGTAGTGCCTTATTTAAAAATTTAGATAAATAAGTCTTTTTTTACTGTGGGACTAATCCTGGCCGTTAGCACGCGCTGAAGAAATAGAGACATTCTCAAAAACTACATTTCATCGACTTCTCTGCGGTATCAATCCGTTTGAGTTACAACGGTTGCGTCACATATTCGTACCAACATGTATTTAGCGATAGTATTCTGATATTACTAGGTTGCATCGCTTTTAACAGTGAGACGATTGACTGTGGGACTTAATTGAACTGATTTTGGACTTTGACCTTAAAAATGTGATAAATGAGCCAGTTTGACTACAAGAAGTAACATTCTTCTTAATTTGACTTATTTGCTGGAACTCAGCGATTGCACTGGGCACTGTGGTAGCGTTTTATTTAAAAATTAAGTTAAATAAGTCATTTTTTACTGTGGGACAAATCCCAGCCGTTAGTTCGCACTGAAGAAATAGAGACAGTTTCAAAAACTACATTTCATTGACTTTCTAACGGTGTTAATCCATTTGAGTTACAACGGTTGCGTCACATATTCGTACTTTCATGTATTTAGTGATTTCTTTCCGATGTGACTAAGTTGCATCGCTTTTAAGAGTGAAACGATTGACTGTGGGACTTAATTGAACTGATTCTGGACTGTGACCTTGTAAACTCGATAAATGAGCCAATTGGACTCCAAGGAAAACCATTCTTCTTAATTCGACATGACTGCTGGAATTCAGCGAGTACACTAGGCTCTGTGGTAGTGCTTTATTTAAAAATTTAGATAAATAAGTCTTTTTTTACTGTGGGACTAATCCTGGCCGTTAGCACGCGCTGAAGAAATAGAGACATTCTCAAAAACTACACTTCATCGACTTCTTGGCGGTATCAATCCGTTTGAGTTACAACGGTTGCCTCACATATTCGTATCAACATGTATTTAGCGATAGTATTCTGATATTACTAGGTTGCATCGCTTTTAACAGTGAAACGATTGACTGTGGGACTTAATTGAACTGATTCTGGACTGTGACCTTCTAAATGGCATAATTGTGCCAATTGGGCTCCGAGGAATACCATTCTTCTTAATTCGACATGATTGCTGGAATTCAGCGAGTACACTACGCTCTGTGGTAGTGCTTTATTTGAAAATTTAGATTAATAAGTCTTTTTTTACTGTGGGACTAATCCTGGCCGTTAGCACGCGCTGAAGAAATAGAGACATTCTCAAAAACTACATTTCATCGACTTCTCTGCGGTATCAATCCGTTTGAGTTACAACGGTTGCGTCACATATTCGTACGAACATGTATTTAGCAATAGTATTCTGATATTACTAGGTTGCATCGCTTTTAACAGTGAGACGATTGACTGTGGGACTTAATTGAACTGATTTTGGACTTTGACCTTAAAAATGTGATAAATGAGCCAGTTTGACTACAAGAAGTAACATTCTTCTTAATTTGACTTATTTGCTGGAACTCAGCGATTGCACTGGGCACTGTGGTAGCGTTTTATTTAAAAATTAAGTTAAATAAGTCATTTTTTACTGTGGGACAAAGCCCAGCCGTTAGTTCGCACTGAAGAAATAGAGACAGTTTCAAAAACTACATTTCATTGACTTTCTAACGGTGTTAATCCATTTGAGTTACAACGGTTGCGTCACATATTCGTACTTTCATGTATTTTGTGATTTCTTTCCGATGTGACTAAGTTGCATCGCTTTTAAGAGTGAAACGATTGACTGTGGGACTTAATTGAACTGATTCTGGACTGTGACCTTGTAAACTCGATAAATGAGCCAATTGGACTCCAAGGAAAACCATTCTTCTTAATTCGACATGACTGCTGGAATTCAGCGAGTACACTAGGCTCTGTGGTAGTGCTTTATTTAAAAATTTAGATAAATAAGTCTTTTTTTACTGTGGGACTAATCCTGGCCGTTAGCACGCGCTGAAGAAATAGAGACATTCTCAAAAACTACACTTCATCGACTTCTTGGCGGTATCAATCCGTTTGAGTTACAACGGTTGCCTCACATATTCGTATCAACATGTATTTAGCGATAGTATTCTGATATTACTAGGTTGCATCGCTTTTAACAGTGAAACGATTGACTGTGGGACTTAATTGAACTGATTCTGGACTGTGACCTTCTAAATGGCATAATTGTGCCAATTGGGCTCCGAGGAATACCATTCTTCTTAATTCGACATGATTGCTGGAATTCAGCGAGTACATTACGCTCTGTGGTAGTGCTTTATTTAAAAATTTAGATTAATAAGTCTTTTTTTACTGTGGGACTAATCCTGGCCGTTAGCACGCGCTGAAGAAATAGAGACATTCTCCAAAACTACACTTCATCGACTTCTTGGCGGTATCAATCCGTTTGAGTGACAATGATTGCGTCACATATTCGTACCAACATGTATTTAGCGATAGTATTCTGATATTACTAGGTTGCATCGCCCTTAACAGTGAAACGATTGACTGTGGGACTTAATTGAACTAACTTTGGAGTGTGACCTGATAAATGTTATAAATGATCAAGTTTGTCTACAAGAAATATCATTCTTTCTAATTTGACTTGATTGCTGGAACTCAGCGATTGCACTGGGCGCTGTGGTAGAGTTTTATTTAAAAATCAAGTTAAATAAGTCTTTTTACTGTGGGACTAATCCTGGCCGTTAGCACGCGCTGAAGAAATAGAGACATTCTCAAAAACTACATTTCATCGACTTCTTGGCGGTATCAATCCGTTTGAGTTACAACGGTTGCGTCACATATTCGTACCAACATGTATTTTGCGATAGTATTCTGATATTACTAGGTTGCATCGCTTTTAACAGTGAGACGATTGACTGTGGGACTTAATTGAACTGATTTTTGACTTTGACCTTAAAAATGTGATAAATGAGCCAGCTTGACTACAAGAAGTAACATTCTTCTTAATTTGACTTAATTGCTGGAACTCAGCGATTGCACTGGGCACTGTGGTAGCGTTTTATTTAAAAATTAGGTTAAATATGTCATTTATTACTGTGGGGCCAATCCCAGCCGTTAGTTTGCACTGAAGAAATAGAGACAGTTTCAAAAACTACATTTCATTGACTTTCTAACGGTGTTAATCCGTTTGAGTTCCAACGATTGCGTCGCATATTCGTACCAACATGTATTTAGTGATTTCTTTCCGATGTGACTAAGTTGCATCGCTTTTAACAGTGAATCAATTGACTGTGGGACTTAATTGAACTGATTCTGGACTGTGACCTTGTAAACTCGATAAATGAGCCAATTGGACTCCAAGGAATACCATTCTTCTTAATTTGACATGATTGCTGGAATTCAGCGAGTACACTAGGCTCTGTGGTAGTGCTTCATTTAAAAATTTAGATAAATAAGTCTTTTTTTACTGTGGGACTAATCCTGGCCGTTAGCACGCGCTGAAGAAATGGAGAAATTCTCAAAAACTACACTTTATCGACTTCTTGGGGGTATCAATCCGTTTGAGTTACAACGGTTGCCTCACATATTCGTACCAACATGTATTTAGCGATAGTATTCTGATATTACTAGGTTGCATCGCTTTTAACAGTGAAACGATTGACTGTGGGACTTAATTGAACTGATTCTTGGCTGTGACCTTGTAAATGCGATAAATGAGCTAATTGGGCTCCAAGGAATAACATTCTTCTTAATTCGACATGAATGCTTGGATTCAGCGAGTACACCAGAGTCTGTGGTAGTGCTTTATTTAGAAATTTAGATAAATAAGTCTTTTTTTACTGTGGGACTAATCCTGGCCGTTAGCACAAGCTGAAGAAATAGAGACATTCTCAAAAACTACATTTCATCGACTTCTTGGCGGTATCAATCCGTTTGAGTTACAACGGTTGCCTCACATATTCGTATCAACATGTATTTAGCGATAGTATTCTGATATTACTAGGTTGCATCGCTTTTAACAGTGAAACGATTGACTGTTGGACTTAATTGAACTGATTCTGGACTGTGACCTTCTAAATGGCATAATTGTGCCAATTGGGCTCCGAGGAATACCATTCTTCTTAATTCGACATGATTGCTGGAATTCAGCGAGTACATTACGCTCTGTGGTAGTGCTTTATTTAAAAATTTAGATTAATAAGTCTTTTTTTACTGTGGGACTAATCCTGGCCGTTAGCACGCGCTGAAGAAATAGAGACATTCTCCAAAACTACACTTCATCGACTTCTTGGCGGTATCAATCCGTTTGAGTGACAATGATTGCGTCACATATTCGTACCAACATGTATTTAGCGATAGTATTCTGATATTACTAGGTTGCATCGCTTTTAACAGTGAGACGATTGACTGTGGGACTTAATTGAACTGATTTTGGACTTTGACCTTAAAAATGTGATAAATGAGCCAGTTTGACTACAAGAAGTAACATTCTTCTTAATTTGACTTATTTGCTGGAACTCAGCGATTGCACTGGGCACTGTGGTAGCGTTTTATTTAAAAATTAAGTTAAATAAGTCATTTTTTACTGTGGGACAAATCCCAGCCGTTAGTTCGCACTGAAGAAATAGAGACAGTTTCAAAAACTACATTTCATTGACTTTCTAACGGTGTTAATCCATTTGAGTTACAACGGTTGCGTCACATATTCGTACTTTCATGTATTTAGTGATTTCTTTCCGATGTGACTAAGTTGCATCGCTTTTAAGAGTGAAACGATTGACTGTGGGACTTAATTGAACTGATTTTGGACTTTGACTTTATAAATGTGATAAATGAGCCAGTTTGACTACAAAAAGTAACATTCTTCTTAATTTGACTTAATTGCTGGAACTCAGCGATTGCACTGGGCACTGTGGTAGTGCTTTATTTAAAAATTTAGATTAATAAGTCTTTTTTTACTGTGGGACTAATCCTGGCCGTTAGCACGCGCTGAAGAAATAGAGACATTCTCCAAAACTACACTTCATCGACTTCTTGGCGGTATCAATCCGTTTGAGTGACAATGATTGCGTCACATATTCGTACCAACATGTATTTAGCGATAGTATTCTGATATTACTAGGTTGCATCGCTTTTAACAGTGAAACGATTGACTGTGGGACTTAATTGAACTGATTCTGGACTGTGACCTTCTAAATGGCATAATTGTGCCAATTGGGCCCCGAGGAATACCATTCTTCTTAATTCGACATGATTGCTGGAATTCAGCGAGTACACTACGCTCTGTGGTAGTGCTTTATTTAAAAATTTAGATTAATAAGTCTTTTTTTACTGTGGGACTAATCCTGGCCGTTAGCACGCGCTGAAGAAATAGAGACATTCTCAAAAACTACATTTCATCGACTTCTCTGCGGTATCAATCCGTTTGAGTTACAACGGTTGCGTCACATATTCGTACCAACATGTATTTAGCAATAGTATTCTGATATTACTAGGTTGCATCGCTTTTAACAGTGAGACGATTGACTGTGGGACTTAATTGAACTGATTTTGGACTTTGACCTTAAAAATGTGATAAATGAGCCAGTTTGACTACAAGAAGTAACATTCTTCTTAATTTGACTTATTTGCTGGAACTCAGCGATTGCACTGGGCACTGTGGTAGCGTTTTATTTAAAAATTAAGTTAAATAAGTCATTTTTTACTGTGGGACAAATCCCAGCCGTTAGTTCGCACTGAAGAAATAGAGACAGTTTCAAAAACTACATTTCATTGACTTTCTAACGGTGTTAATCCATTTGAGTTACAACGGTTGCGTCACATATTCGTACTTTCATGTATTTAGTGATTTCTTTCCGATGTGACTAAGTTGCATCGCTTTTAAGAGTGAAACGATTGACTGTGGGACTTAATTGAACTGATTCTGGACTGTGACCTTGTAAACTCGATAAATGAGCCAATTGGACTCCAAGGAATACCATTCTTCTTAATTTGACATGATTGCTGGAATTCAGCGAGTACACTAGGCTCTGTGGTAGTGCTTCATTTAAAAATTTAGATTAATAAGTCTTTTTTTACTGTGGGACTAATCCTGGCCGTTAGCACGCGCTGAAGAAATAGAGACATTCTCCAAAACTACACTTCATCGACTTCTTGGCGGTATCAATCCGTTTGAGTGACAATGATTGCGTCACATATTCGTACCAACATGTATTTAGCGATAGTATTCTGATATTACTAGGTTGCATCGCCCTTAACAGTGAAACGATTGACTGTGGGACTTAATTGAACTAACTTTGGAGTGTGACCTGATAAATGTTATAAATGATCAAGTTTGTCTACAAGAAATATCATTCTTTCTAATTTGACTTGATTGCTGGAACTCAGCGATTGCACTGGGCGCTGTGGTAGAGTTTTATTTAAAAATCAAGTTAAATAAGTCTTTTTACTGTGGGACTAATCCTGGCCGTTAGCACGCGCTGAAGAAATAGAGACATTCTCAAAAACTACATTTCATCGACTTCTTGGCGGTATCAATCCGTTTGAGTTACAACGGTTGCGTCACATATTCGTACCAACATGTATTTTGCGATAGTATTCTGATATTACTAGGTTGCATCGCTTTTAACAGTGAGACGATTGACTGTGGGACTTAATTGAACTGATTTTGGACTTTGACCTTAAAAATGTGATAAATGAGCCAGCTTGACTACAAGAAGTAACATTCTTCTTAATTTGACTTAATTGCTGGAACTCAGCGATTGCACTGGGCACTGTGGTAGCGTTTTATTTAAAAATTAGGTTAAATATGTCATTTATTACTGTGGGGCCAATCCCAGCCGTTAGTTTGCACTGAAGAAATAGAGACAGTTTCAAAAACTACATTTCATTGACTTTCTAACGGTGTTAATCCGTTTGAGTTCCAACGATTGCGTCGCATATTCGTACCAACATGTATTTAGTGATTTCTTTCCGATGTGACTAAGTTGCATCGCTTTTAACAGTGAATCAATTGACTGTGGGACTTAATTGAACTGATTCTGGACTGTGACCTTGTAAACTCGATAAATGAGCCAATTGGACTCCAAGGAATACCATTCTTCTTAATTTGACATGATTGCTGGAATTCAGCGAGTACACTAGGCTCTGTGGTAGTGCTTCATTTAAAAATTTAGATAAATAAGTCTTTTTTACTGTGGGACTAATCCTGGCCGTTAGCACGCGCTGAAGAAATGGAGAAATTCTCAAAAACTACACTTTATCGACTTCTTGGGGGTATCAATCCGTTTGAGTTACAACGGTTGCCTCACATATTCGTACCAACATGTATTTAGCGATAGTATTCTGATATTACTAGGTTGCATCGCTTTTAACAGTGAAACGATTGACTGTGGGACTTAATTGAACTGATTCTTGACTGTGACCTTGTAAATGCGATAAATGAGCTAATTGGGCTCCAAGGAATAACATTCTTCTTAATTCGACATGAATGCTTGGATTCAGCGAGTACACCAGAGTCTGTGGTAGTGCTTTATTTAGAAATTTAGATAAATAAGTCTTTTTTTACTGTGGGACTAATCCTGGCCGTTAGCACGCGCTGAAGAAATAGAGACATTCTCAAAAACTACATTTCATCGACTTCTTGGCGGTATCAATCCGTTTGAGTTACAACGGTTGCCTCACATATTCGTATCAACATGTATTTAGCGATAGTATTCTGATATTACTAGGTTGCATCGCTTTTAACAGTGAAACGATTGACTGTGGGACTTAATTGAACTGATTCTGGACTGTGACCTTCTAAATGGCATAATTGTGCCAATTGGGCTCCGAGGAATACCATTCTTCTTAATTCGACATGATTGCTGGAATTCAGCGAGTACATTAAGCTCTGTGGTAGTGCTTTATTTAAAAATTTAGATTAATAAGTCTTTTTTTACTGTTGGACTAATCCTGGCCGTTAGCACGCGCTGAAGAAATAGAGACATTCTCCAAAACTACACTTCATCGACTTCTTGGCGGTATCAATCCGTTTGAGTGACAATGATTGCGTCACATATTCGTACCAACATGTATTTAGCGATAGTATTCTGATATTACTAGGTTGCATCGCCCTTAACAGTGAAACGATTGACTGTGGGACTTAATTGAACTAACTTTGGAGTGTGACCTGATAAATGTTATAAATGATCAAGTTTGTCTACAAGAAATATCATTCTTTCTAATTTGACTTGATTGCTGGAACTCAGCGATTGCACTGGGCGCTGTGGTAGAGTTTTATTTAAAAATCAAGTTAAATAAGTCTTTTTACTGTGGGACTAACCCTGGCCGTTAGCACGCGCTGAAGAAATAGAGACATTCTCAAAAACTACATTTCATCGACTTCTTGGCGGTATCAATCCGTTTGAGTTACAACGGTTGCGTCACATATTCGTACCAACATGTATTTTGCGATAGTATTCTGATATTACTAGGTTGCATCGCTTTTAACAGTGAGACGATTGACTGTGGGACTTAATTGAACTGATTTTGGACTTGGACCTTAAAAATGTGATAAATGAGCCAGCTTGACTACAAGAAGTAACATTCTTCTTAATTTGACTTAATTGCTGGAACTCAGCGATTGCACTGGGCACTGTGGTAGCGTTTTATTTAAAAATTAGGTTAAATATGTCATTTATTACTGTGGGGCCAATCCCAGCCGTTAGTTTGCACTGAAGAAATAGAGACAGTTTCAAAAACTACATTTCATTGACTTTCTAACGGTGTTAATCCGTTTGAGTTCCAACGATTGCGTCGCATATTCGTACCAACATGTATTTAGTGATTTCTTTCCGATGTGACTAAGTTGCATCGCTTTTAACAGTGAAACAATTGACTGTGGGACTTAATTGAACTGATTCTGGACTGTGACCTTGTAAACTCGATAAATGAGCCAATTGGACTCCAAGGAATACCATTCTTCTTAATTTGACATGATTGCTGGAATTCAGCGAGTACACTAGGCTCTGTGGTAGTGCTTCATTTAAAAATTTAGATAAATAAGTCTTTTTTTACTGTGGGACTAATCCTGGCCGTTAGCACGCGCTGAAGAAATAGAGACATTCTCCAAAACTACACTTTATCGACTTCTTGGCGGTATCAATCCGTTTGAGTTACAACGGTTGCCTCACATATTCGTACCAACATGTATTTAGCGATAGTATTCTGATATTACTAGGTTGCATCGCTTTTAACAGTGAAACGATTGACTGTGGGACTTAATTGAACTGATTCTTGACTGTGACCTTGTAAATGCGATAAATGAGCTAATTGGGCTCCAAGGAATAACATTCTTCTTAATTCGACATGAATGCTTGGATTCAGCGAGTACACCAGAGTCTGTGGTAGTGCTTTATTTAGAAATTTAGATAAATAAGTCTTTTTTTACTGTGGGACTAATCCTGGCCGTTAGCACGCGCTGAAGAAATAGAAACATTCTCAAAAACTACATTTCATCGACTTCTTGGCGGTATCAATCCGTTTGAGTTACAACGGTTGCGTCACATATTCGTACCAACATGTATTTAGCGATAGTATTCTGATATTACTAGGTTGCATCGCTTTTAACAGTGAGACGATTGACTGTGGGACTTAATTGAACTGATTTTGGACTTTGACCTTAAAAATGTGATAAATGAGCCAGCTTGACTACAAGAAGTAACATTCTTCTTAATTTGACTTAATTGCTGGAACTCAGCGATTGCACTGGGCACTGTGGTAGCGTTTTATTTAAAAATTAGGTTAAATATGTCATTTATTACTGTGGGGCCAATCCCAGCCTTTAGTTTGCACTGAAGAAATAGAGACAGTTTCAAAAACTACATTTCATTGACTTTCTAACGGTGTTAATCCGTTTGAGTTACAACGGTTGCCTCACATATTCGTACCAACATGTATTTAGCGATAGTATTCTGATATTACTAGGTTGCATCGCTTTTAACAGTGAAACGATTGTCTGTGGGACTTAATTGAACTGATTCTTGACTGTGACCTTGTAAATGCGATAAACGAGCTAATTGGGCTCCAAGGAATAACATTCTTCTTAATTCGACATGAATGCTTGGATTCAGCGAGTTCACCAGAGTCTGTGGTAGTGCTTTATTTAGAAATTTAGATAAATAAGTCTTTTTTTACTGTGGGACTAATCATGGCCGTTAGCACGCGCTGAAGAAATAGAGACATTCTCAAAAACTACACTTCATCGACTTCCTGGCGGTATCAATCCGTTTGAGTTACAACGGTTGCGTCACATATTCGTACCAACATGTATTTAGCGATAGTATTCTGATACTACTAGGTTGCATCGCCTTTAACAGTGAAACGATTGACTGTGGGACTTAATTGAACTAACTTTGGAGTGTGACCTGATAAATGTTATAAATGAGCCAGTTTGTCTACAAGAAATATCATTCTTCCTAATTTGACTTGATTGCTGGAACTCAGCGATTGCACTGGGCGCTGTGTTAGAGTTTTAATTAAATATTAAGTTAAATAAGTCTTTTTTTACTGTGGGACTAATCCTGGCCGTTAGCACGCGCTGAAGAAATAGAGACATTCTCAAAAACTACATTTCATCGACTTCTTGGCGGTATCAATCCGTTTGAGTTGCAACGGTTGCGTCACATATTCGTACCAACATGTATTTAGCGATAGTATTCTGATATTACTAGGTTGCATCGCTTTTAACAGTGAGACGATTGACTGTGGGACTTAATTGAACTGATTTGGACTTTGACCTTAAAAATGTGATAAATGAGCCAGTTTGACTACAAGAAGTAACATTCTTCTTAATTTGACTTAATTGCTGGAACTCAGCGATTGCACTGGGCGCTGTGGTAGAGCTTTATTTAAATATTAAGTTAAATAAGTCATTCTTTACTGTGGGACCAATCCCAGCCATTAGTTCGCGCTGAAGAAATAGAGACAATTTAAAAAACTAATTTTCGTTGACTTTCTAACGGTGTCAATCCGTTTGAGTTCCAACGATTGCGTCGCATATTCGTACCAACATGTATTTAGTGATTTCTTTCCGATGTGACTAAGTTGCATCGCTTTGAACAGTGAAACGATTGACTGTGGGACTTAATTGAACTGACTCTGGACTGTGACCTTGTAAACTCGATAAATGAGCCAATTGGACTCCAAGGAATACCATTCTTCTTAATTCGACATGATTGCTGGAATTCAGCGAGTACACTAGGCTCTGTGGTAGTGCTTTATTTAAAAATTTAGATAAATAAGTCTTTTTCTACTGTGGGCCTAATCCTGGCCGTTAGCACGCGCTGAAGAAATAGAGACAATTTTAAAAACTAATTTTCGTTGACTTTCTAACGGTGTCAATCCGTTTGAGTTGCAACGGTTGTGTCACATATTCGTACCAACATGTATTTAGTGATTTTTTTCCGATGTGACTAAGTTGCATCGCTTTTAACAGTGAAACGATTGACTGTGGGACTTAATTGAACTAAATTTGGAGTGTGACCTGATAAATGTTATAAATGAGCCAGTTTGTCTACAAGAAATATCATTCTTCTTAATTTGACTTGATTGCTGGAACTCAGCGATTGCACTGGGCGCTGTGGTAGAGTTTTATTTAAAAATTAAGTTAAATAAGTCATTCTTTACTGTGGGACCAATCCCAGCCATTAGTTCGCGCTGAAGAAATAGAGACAATTTTAAAAACTAATTTTCGTTGACTTTCTAACGGTGTCAATCCGTTTGAGTTACAACGGTTGCGTCACATATTCGTACCAACATGTATTTAGTGATTTTTTTCCGATGTGACTAAGTTGCATCGCTTTTAACAGTGAAACGATTGGCTGTGGGACTTAATTGAACTGATTCTTGACTGTGACCTTGTAAATGCGATAAATGAGCCAATTGGGCTCCAAGGAATAACATTCTTCTTAATTCGACATGATTGCTGGAATTCAGCGAGTACACCAGGCTCTGTGGTAGTGCTTTAATAAATTTAGATAAATAAGTCTTTTTTTACTGTGGGACTAATCCTGGCCGTTAGCACGGGCTGAAGAAATAGAGACATTCTCAAAAACTACATTTCATCGACTTCTTGGCGGTATCAATCCGTTTGAGTTACAACGGTTGCGTCACATATTCGTACCAACATGTATTTAGCGATAGTATTCTGATATTACTAGGTTGCATCGCTTTTAACAGTGAGACGATTGACTGTGGGACTTAATTGAACTGATTTTGGACTTTGACCTTAAAAATGTGATAAATGAGCCAGTTTGACTACAAGAAGTAACATTCTTCTTAATTTGACTTAATTGCTGGAACTCAGCGATTGCACTGGGCGCTGTGGTAGAGTTTTATTTAAAAATTAAGTTAAATAAGTCATTCTTTACTGTGGGACCAATCCCAGCCATTAGTTCGCGCTGAAGAAATAGAGACAATTTTAAAAACTACTTTTCGTTGACTTTCTAACGGTGTCAATCCGTTTGAGTTACAACGATGGCGTCATATATTCCAACCAACATGTATTAAGTAATTTTTTTCCGATGTGACTAAGTTGCATCGCTTTTAACAGTGAAACGATTGACTGTGGGACTTAATTGAACTGACTCTGGACTGTGACCTTGTAAACTCGATAAATGAGCCAATTGGACTCCAAGGAATACCATTCTTCTTAATTCGACATGATTGCTGGAATTCAGCGAGTACACTAGGCTCTGTGGTAGTGCTTTATTTAAAAATTTAGATAAATAAGTCTTTTTCTACTGTGGGCCTAATCCTGGCCGTTAGCACGCGCTGAAGAAATAGAGACAATTTTAAAAACTAATTTTCGTTGACTTTCTAACGGTGTCAATCCGTTTGAGTTGCAACGGTTGTGTCACATATTCGTACCAACATGTATTTAGTGATTTTTTTCCGATGTGACTAAGTTGCATCGCTTTTAACAGTGAAACGATTGACTGTGGGACTTAATTGAACTAAATTTGGAGTGTGACCTGATAAATGTTATAAATGAGCCAGTTTGTCTACAAGAAATATCATTCTTCTTAATTTGACTTGATTGCTGAAACTCAGCGATTGCACTGGGCGCTGTGGTAGAGTTTTATTTAAAAATTAAGTTAAATAAGTCATTCTTTACTGTGGGACCAATCCCAGCCATTAGTTCGCGCTGAAGAAATAGAGACAATTTTAAAAACTAATTTTCGTTGACTTTCTAACGGTGTCAATCCGTTTGAGTTACAACGGTTGCGTCACATATTCGTACCAACATGTATTTAGTGATTTTTTTCCGATGTGACTAAGTTGCATCGCTTTTAACAGTGAAACGATTGGCTGTGGGACTTAATTGAACTGATTCTTGACTGTGACCTTGTAAATGGGATAAATGAGCCAATTGGGCTCCAAGGAATAACATTCTTCTTAATTCGACATGATTGCTGGAATTCAGCGAGTACACCAGGCTCTGTGGTAGTGCTTTAATAAATTTAGATAAATAAGTCTTTTTTTACTGTGGGACTAATCCTGGCCGTTAGCACGGGCTGAAGAAATAGAGACATTCTCAAAAACTACATTTCATCGACTTCTTGGCGGTATCAATCCGTTTGAGTTACAACGGTTGCGTCACATATTCGTACCAACATGTATTTAGCGATAGTATTCTGATATTACTAGGTTGCATCGCTTTTAACAGTGAGACGATTGACTGTGGGACTTAATTGAACTGATTTTGGACTTTGACCTTAAAAATGTGATAAATGAGCCAGTTTGACTACAAGAAGTAACATTCTTCTTAATTTGACTTAATTGCTGGAACTCAGCGATTGCACTGGGCGCTGTGGTAGAGTTTTATTTAAAAATTAAGTTAAATAAGTCATTCTTTACTGTGGGACCAATCCCAGCCATTAGTTCGCGCTGAAGAAATAGAGACAATTTTAAAAACTACTTTTCGTTGACTTTCTAACGGTGTCAATCCGTTTGAGTTACAACGCTGGCGTCATATATTCCAACCAACATGTATTAAGTAATTTTTTTCCGATGTGACTAAGTTGCATCGCTTTTAACAGTGAAACGATTGACTGTGGGACTTAATTGAACTGACTCTGGACTGTGACCTTGTAAACTCGATAAATGAGCCAATTGGACTCCAAGGAATACCATTCTTCTTAATTCGACATGATTGCTGGAATTCAGCGAGTACACTAGGCTCTGTGGTAGTGCTTTATTTAAAAATTTAGATAAATAAGTCTTTTTCTACTGTGGGCCTAATCCTGGCCGTTAGCACGCGCTGAAGAAATAGAGACAATTTTAAAAACTAATTTTCGTTGACTTTCTAACGGTGTCAATCCGTTTGAGTTGCAACGGTTGTGTCACATATTCGTACCAACATGTATTTAGTGATTTTTTTCCGATGTGACTAAGTTGCATCGCTTTTAACAGTGAAACGATTGACTGTGGGACTTAATTGAACTAACTTTGGAGTGTGACCTGATAAATGTTATAAATGAGCCAGTTTGTCTACAAGAAATATCATTCTTCTTAATTTGACTTGATTGCTGGAACTCAGCGATTGCACTGGGCGCTGTGGTAGAGTTTTATTTAAAAATTAAGTTAAATAAGTCATTCTTTACTGTGGGACCAATCCCAGCCATTAGTTCGCGCTGAAGAAATAGAGACAATTTTAAAAACTAATTTTCGTTGACTTTCTAACGGTGTCAATCCGTTTGAGTTACAACGGTTGCGTCACATATTCGTACCAACATGTATTTAGTGATTTTTTTCCGATGTGACTAAGTTGCATCGCTTTTAACAGTGAAACGATTGGCTGTGGGACTTAATTGAACTGATTCTTGACTGTGACCTTGTAAATGCGATAAATGAGCCAATTGGGTTCCAAGGAATAACATTCTTCTTAATTCGACATAATTGCTGGACTTCAGCCAGTACACTAAGCTCTGTGGTAGTGCCTTATTTAAAAATTTAGATAAATAAGTCTTTTTTTACTGTGGGACTAATCCTGGCCGTTAGCACGCGCTGAAGAAATAGAGACATTCTCAAAAACTACATTTCATCGACTTCTCTGCGGTATCAATCCGTTTGAGTTACAACGGTTGCGTCACATATTCGTACCAACATGTATTTAGCGATAGTAATCTGATATTACTAGGTTGCATCGCTTTTAACAGTGAGACGATTGACTGTGGGACTTAATTGAACTGATTTTGGACTTTGACCTTAAAAATGTGATAAATGAGCCAGTTTGACTACAAGAAGTAACATTCTTCTTAATTTGACTTTTTTGCTGGAACTTAGCGATTGCACTGGGCACTGTGGTAGCGTTTTATTTAAAAATTAAGTTAAATAAGTCATTTTTTACTGTGGGACCAATCCCAGCCGTTTGTTCGCACTGAAGAAATAGAGACAGTTTCAAAAACTACATTTCATTGACTTTCTAACGGTGTTAATCCGTTTGAGTTACAACGGTTGCGTCACATATTCGTACTTTCATGTATTTAGTGATTTCCTTCCGATGTGAATAAGTTGCATCGCTTTTAACAGTGAAACGATTGACTGTGGGACTTAATTGAACTGATTCTTGACTCTTACCTTGTAAATGCGATAAATGAGCCAATTGGGTTCCAAGGAATAACATTCTTCTTAATTCGACATAATTGCTGGACTTCAGCCAGTACACTAGGCTCTGTGGTAGTGCCTTATTTAAAAATTTAGATAAATAAGTCTTTTTTTACTGTGGGACTAATCCTGGCCGTTAGCACGCGCTGAAGAAATAGAGACATTCTCAAAAACTACATTTCATCGACTTCTCTGCGGTATCAATCCGTTTGAGTTACAATGGTTGCGTCACATATTCGTACCAACATGTATTTAGCGATAGTATTCTGATATTACTAGGTTGCATCGCTTTTAACAGTGAGACGATTGACTGTGGGACTTAATTGAACTGATTTTGGACTTTGACCTTAAAAATGTGATAAATGAGCCAATTTGACTACAAGAAGTAACATTCTTCTTAATTTGACTTATTTGCTGGAACTCAGCGATTGCACTGGGCACTGTGGTAGCGTTTTATTTAAAAATTAAGTTAAATGAGTCATTTTTTACTGTGGGACCAATCCCAGCCGTTAGTTCGCACTAAAGAAATAGAGACAGTTTCAAAAACTACATTTCATTGACTTTCTAACGGTGTTAATCCGTTTGAGTTACAACGGTTGCGTCACATATTCGTACTTTCATGTATTTAGTGATTTCTTTCCGATGTGACTAAGTTGCATCGCTTTTAACAGTGAAACGATTGACTGTGGGACTTAATTGAACTGATTGTGGACTGTGACCTTGTAAACTCGATAAATGAGCCAATTGGACTCCAAGGAAAACCATTCTTCTTAATTCGACATGATTGCTGGAATTCAGCGAGTACACTAGGCTCTGTGGTAGTGCTTTATTTAAAAATTTAGATTAATAAGTCTTTTTTTACTGTGGGACTAATCCTGGCCGTTAGCACGCGCTGAAGAAATAGAGACATTCTCAAAAACTACACTTCATCGACTTCTTGGCGGTATCAATCCGTTTGAGTTACAACGGTTGCCTCAGATATTCGTATCAACATGTATTTAGCGATAGTATTCTGATATTACTAGGTTGCATCGCTTTTAACAGTGAAACGATTGACTGTGGGACTTAATTGAACTGATTCTGGACTGTGACCTTCTAAATGGCATAATTGTGCCAATTGGGCTCCGAGGAATACCATTCTTCTTAATTCGACATGATTGCTGGAACTCAGCGATTGCACTGGGCGCTGTGGTAGAGTTTTATTTAAAAATTAAGTTAAATAAGTCTTTTTACTGTGGGACTAATCCTGGCCGTTAGCACGCGCTGAAGAAATAGAGACATTCTCAAAAACTACATTTCATCGACTTCTTGGCGGTATCAATCCGTTTGAGTTACAACGGTTGCGTCACATATTCGTACCAACATGTATTTAGCGATAGTATTCTGATATTACTAGGTTGCATCGCTTTTAACAGTGAGACGATTGACTGTGGGACTTATGTGAACTGATTTTGGACTTTGACCTTAAAAATGTGATAAATGAGCCAGCTTGACTACAAGAAGTAACATTCTTCTTAATTTGACTTAATTGCTGGAACTCAGCGATTGCACTGGGCACTGTGGTAGCGTTTTATTTAAAAATTAGATTAAATATGTCAATTATTACTGTGGGGCCAATCCCAGCCGTTAGTTTTCACTGAAGAAATAGAGACAGTTTCAAAAACTACATTTCATTGACTTTCTAACGGTGTTAATCCGTTTGAGTTCCAACGATTGCGTCGCATATTCGTACCAACATGTATTTAGTGATTTCTTTCCGATGTGACTAAGTTGCATCGCTTTTAACAGTGAAACGATTGACTGTGGGACTTAATTGAACTGATTCTGGACTGTGACCTTGTAAACTCGATAAATGAGCCAATTGGACTCCAAGGAATACCATTCTTCTTAATTTGACATGATTGCTGGAATTCAGCGAGTACACTAGGCTCTGTGGTAGTGCTTCATTTAAAAATTTAGATAAATAAGTCTTTTTTTACTGTGGGACTAATCCTGGCCGTTAGCACGCGCTGAAGAAATGGAGACATTCTCAAAAACTACACTTTATCGACTTCTTGGGGTATCAGTCCGTTTGAGTTACAACGGTTGCCTCACATATTCGTACCAACATGTATTTAGCGATAGTATTCTGATATTACTAGGTTGCATCGCTTTTAACAGTGAAACGATTGACTGTGGGACTTAATTGAACTGATTTTAAACTTTGACCTTAAAAATGTGATAAATGAGCCAGTTTAACTACAAGAAGTAACATTCTTCTTAATTTGACTTAATTGCTGGAACTCAGCGATTGCACTGGGCATTGTGGTAGCGTTTTATTTAAAAATTAAGTTAAATATGTCATTTTTTACTGTGGGACCAATCCCAGCCGTTAGTTTGCACTGAAGAAATAGAGACAGTTTCAAAAACTACATTTCATTGACTTTCTAACGGTGTTAATCAGTTTGAGTTCCAACGATTGCGTCGCATATTCGTATCAACATGTATTTAGTGATTTCTTTCCGATGTGACTAAGTTGCATCGCTTTTAACAGTGAAACGATTGACTGTGGGACTTAATTGAACTGATTCTGGACTGTGACCTTCTAAATGCCATAATTGAGGCAATTGGGCTCCGAGGAAAACCATTCTTCTTATTCGACATGATTGCTGGAATTCAGCGTGTACACTAGGCTCTGTGGTAGTGCTTTATTTAAAAATTTTGATAAATAAGTCTTTTTTTACTGTGGGACTAATCCTGGCCGTTAGCACGCGCTGAAGAAATAGAGAGATTCTCAAAAACTACACTTCATCGACTTCTTGGCGGTATCAATCCGTTTGAGTTACAACGGTTGCGTCACATATTCGTACCAACATGTATTTAGCGATAGTATTCTGATACTACTAGGTTGCATCGCCTTTAACATTGAAACGATTGACTGTGGGACTTAATTGAACTAACTTTGGAGTGTGACCTGATAAATGTTATAAATGAGCCAGTTTGTCTACAAGAAATATCATTCTTCCTAATTTGACTTGATTGCTGGAACTCAGCGATTGCACTGGGCGCTGTGGTAGAGTTTTATATAAATATTAAGTTAAATAAGTCTTTTTTTACTGTGGGACTAATCCTGGCCGTTAGCACGCGCTGAAGAAATAGAGACATTCTCAAAAACTACATTTCATCGACTTCTTGGCGGTATCAATCCGTTTGATTTGCAACGGTTGCGTCACATATTCGTACCAACATGTATTTAGCGATAGTATTCTGATATTACTAGGTTGCATCGCTTTTAACAGTGAGACGATTGACTGTGGGACTTAATTGAACTGATTTGGACTTTGACCTTAAAAATGTGATAAATGAGCAAGTTTGACTACAAGAAGTAACATTCTTCTTAATTTGACTTAATTGCTGGAACTCAACGATTGCACTGGGCGCTGTGGTAGAGTTTTATTTAAATATTAAGTTAAATAAGTCATTTTTTACTGTGGGACCAATCCCAGCCATTATTTCGCGCTGAAGGAATAGAGACAATTTCAAAAACTAATTTTCGCTGTCTTTCTAACGGTGTCAATCCGTTTGAGTTCCAACGATTGCGTTGCATATTCGTACCAACATGTATTTAGTGATTTTTTCCGATGTGACTAAGTTGCATCGCTTTGAACAGTGAAACGATTGACTGTGGGACTTAATTGAACTGATTCTGGACTGTGACCTTGTAAACTCGATAAATGAGCCAATTGGACTCCAAGGAATACCATTCTTCTTATTCGACATGATTGCTGGAATTCAGCGAGTACACCAGGCTCTGTGGTAGTGCTTTAAAAAATTTAGATAAATAAGTCTTTTTTTACTGTGGGACTAATCCTGGCCGTTAGCACGGGCTGAAGAAATAGAGAGATTCTCAAAAACTACACTTCATCGACTTCTTGGCGGTATCAATCCGTTTGAGTTACAACGGTTGCGTCACATATTCGTACCAACATGAATTTAGCGATAGTATTCTGATACTACTAGGTTGCATCGCCTTTAACGGTGAAACGATTGACTGTGGGACTTAATTGAACTAAATTTGGAGTGTGACCTGATAAATGTTATAAATGAGCCAGTTTGTCTACAAGAAATATCATTCTTCCTAATTTGACTTGATTGCTGGAACTCAGCGATTGCACTGGGCGCTGTGGTAGAGTTTTATTTAAATATTAAGTTAAATAAGTCATTCTTTACTGTGGGACCAATCCCAGCCATTAGTTCGCGCTGAAGAAATAGAGACAATTTCAAAAACTAATTTTCGTTGACTTTCTAACGGTGTTAATCCGTTTGAGTTCCAACGATTGCGTCGCATATTCGTACCAACATGTATTTAGTGATTTCTTTCCGATGTGACTAAGTTACATCGCTTTTAACAGTGAAACGATTGACTGTGGGACTTAATTGAACTAATTCTGGACTGTGACCTTGTAAACTCGATAAATGAGCCAATTGGGCTCCAAGGAAAACATTCTTCTTAATTCGACATGATTGCTGGAATTCAGCGAGTACACTAGGCTCTGTGGTAGTGCTTTAATAAATTTAGATAAATAAGTCTTTTTTTACTGTGGGACTAATCCTGGCCGTTAGCACGGGCTGAAGAAATAGAGACATTCTGAAAAACTACATTTCATCGACTTCTTGGCGGTATCAATCCGTTTGAGTTACAACGGTTGCGTCACATATTCGTACCAACATGTATTTAGTGATTTTTTCCGATGTGACTAAGTTGCATCGCCTTTAACAGTGAAACGATTGACTGTGGGACTTAATTGAACTAACTCTGCAGTGTGACCTTAAAAATGTGATATATGAGCCAGTTTGACTACAAGAAGTAACATTCTTCTTAATTTGACTTAATTGCTGGGACTCAGCGATTGCACTGGGCACTGTGGTAGCGTTTTATTTAAAAATTAAGATAAATAAGTCATTTTTTACTGTGGGACCAATCCCAGCCGTTAGTTAGCACTGAAGAAATAGAGACATTGTCAAAAACTACACTTCACCGACTTCTTGGCGGTATCAATCCGTTTGAGTTACAACGGTTACCTCACATATTCGTACCAACATGTATTTAGCGATAGTATTCTTATATTACTAGGTTGTATCGCTTTTAACAGTGAAACGATTGACTGTGGGACTTAATTGAACTGATTCTGGACTGTAACCTTGTAAACTCGATAAATGAGCCAGTTTGACTACAAAAAGTAACATTCTTCTTAATTTGACTTAATTGCTGGAACTCAGCGATTGCACTGGGCACTGTGGTAGCGTTTTATTTAAAAATTAAGTTAATTAAGTCATTTTTTACTGTGGGACCATTCCTAGCCGTTAGTTCGCGCTGAAGAAATAGAGACAGTTTCAAAAACTACATTTCATTGACTTTCTAGAGGTGTTAATCCGTTTGAGTTACAACGGTCGCGTCACATATTCGTGCCAACATGTATTTAGTGATTTTTTCCGATGTCACTAAGTTGCATCGCTTTTAACAGTGAAACGATTGACTGTGGGACTTAATTGAACTGATTCTGGACTGTGACCTTGTAAATGCGATAAATGAGCTAATTGGGCTCCAAGAAATACCATTCTTCTTAATTCGACATGACTGCTGGAACTCAGCGATTGCACTGGGCACTGTGGTAGCGTTTTATTTAAAAATTAAGTTTAATAAGTCATTTTTTACTGTGGGACCATTCCTAGCCGTTAGTTCGCGCTGAAAAAATAGAGACAGTTTCAAAAACTACATTTCATCGACTTCTTGGCTGTATCAATCCATTTGAGTTACAACGGTTGCGTCACATATTCGTATCAACATGTATTTAGGGATAGTATTCTGATATTACTAAGTTGCATCGCTTTTAACAGTGAAACGTTTGACTGTGGGACTTAATTGAACTGATTCTGGACTGTGACCTTGTAAACTCGATAAGTGAGCCAATTGGACTCCAAGGAATACCATTCTTCTTAATTCGACATGATTGCTGGAATTCAGCGAGTACACTAGGCTCTGTGGTAGTGCTTTATTTAAAAATTTAGATAAATAAGTCTTTTTTTTCTGTGGGACTAATCCTGGCCGTTAGCACGCGCTGAAGAAATAGAGACATTGTCAAAAACTACACTTCATCGACTTCTTGGCGGTATCAATCCGTTTGAGTTACAACGGTTACCTCACATATTCGTACCAACATGTATTTAGCGATAGTATTCTTATATTACTAGGTTGTATCGCTTTTAACAGTGAAACGATTGACTGTGGGACTTAATTGAACTGATTCTGGACTGTGACCTTGTAAACTCGATAAATGAGCCAGTTTGACTACAAAAAGTAACATTCTTCTTAATTTGACTTAATTGCTGGAACTCAGCGATTGCACTGGGCACTGTGGTAGCGTTTTATTTAAAAATTAAGTTAATTAAGTCATTTTTTACTGTGGGACCATTCCTAGCCGTTAGTTCGCGCTGAAGAAATAGAGACAGTTTCAAAAACTACATTTCATTGACTTTCTAGAGGTGTTAATCCGTTTGAGTTACAACGGTCGCGTCACATATTCGTGCCAACATGTATTTAGTGATTTTTTCCGATGTCACTAAGTTGCATCGCTTTTAACAGTGAAACGATTGACTGTGGGACTTAATTGAACTGATTCTGGACTGTGACCTTGTAAATGCGATAAATGAGCTAATTGGGCTCCAAGAAATACCATTCTTCTTAATTCGACATGACTGCTGGAACTCAGCGATTGCACTGGGCACTGTGGTAGCGTTTTATTTAAAAATTAAGTTTAATAAGTCATTTTTTACTGTGGGACCATTCCTAGCCGTTAGTTCGCGCTGAAAAAATAGAGACAGTTTCAAAAACTACATTTCATTGACTTTCTAACGGTGTTAATCTGTTTGAGTTACAACGGTTGCGTCACATATTCGTACCAACATGTATTTAGTGATTTTTTTCCGATGTCACTAAGTTGCATTGCTTTTAACAGTGAAACGATTGACTGTGGGACTTAATTGAACTGATTCTGGACTGTGACCTTGTAAATGCGATAAATGAGCTAATTGGGCTGCAAGAAATACCATTCTTCCTAATTAGACATGATTGCTGGAATTCAGCGAGTACACTAGGCTCTGTGGTAGTGCTTTATTTAAAAATTTAGATAAATAAGTCTTTTTTTACTGTGGGAGTAATCCTGGCCGTTAGCACGCGCTGAAGAAATGGAGACAGTTTCAAAAACTACATTTCATTGACTTTCTAACGGTGTTAATCTGTTTGAGTTCCAACGGTTGCGTCACATATTCGTACCAACATGTATTTAGGGATAGTATTCTGATATTACTAGGTTGCATAGCATTTAACAGTGAAACGATTAACTGTGGGACTTAATTGAACTAACTTTGGAGTGTGACCTGATAAATGTTATAAATGAGCCAGTTTGTCTACAAGAAATATCATTCTTCTTAATTTGACTTGATTGCTGGAACTCAGAGATTGCACTGGGCGCTGTGGTAGAGTTTTATTTAAAAATTAAGTTAAATAAGTCATTTTTTATTGTGGGACCAATCCCAGCCATTAGTTCGCGCTGAAAAAATAAAAACAGTTTCAAAAACTACATTACATTGACTTTCTAACGGTGTTAATCCGTTTGAGTTACAACGGTTGCGTCACATATTCGTACCAACATGTATTTAGTGATTTTTTTCCGATGTGACTTAGTTGCATCGCTTTTAACAGTGAAACGATTGACTGTGGGACTTAATTGAACTGATTCTTGACTATGAACTTGTAAATGTGATAAATGAGAAAATTTGGCTCCAAGGAACAACAATCTTCTTAATTCGACATGATTGCTGAAATTCAGCAAGTACACTAGGCTCTGTGGTAGTGCTTTATTTAAAAATTGAGATAAATAAGTCTTTTTTTACTGTGGGGCTAATCCTGGCCGTTAGCACGCGCTGAAGAAATAGAGACAGTTTCAAAAACTACATTTCATTGACTTTCTAACGGTTTCAATCCGTTTTGAGTTACAACGGTTGCGTCACATATTCGTACCAACATGTATTTAGCGATAGTATTCGGATATTATTAGGTTGCATCGCCTTTAACAGTGAAACGTTTGACTGTGGGACTTAATTGAACTGATTTTGGACTTTGACTTTATAAATGTGATAAATGAGCCTGTTTGACTACAAAAAGTAACATTCTTCTTAATTTGACTTAATTGCTGGAACTCAGCGATTGCACTGGGCACTGTGGTAGCGTTTTATTTAAAAATTAAGTTTAATAAGTCATTTTTTACTGTGGGAGTAATCCTGGCCGTTAGCACGCGCTGAAGAAATAGAGACAGTTTCAAAAACTACGTTTCATTGACTTTCTAACGGTGTTAATCTGTTTGAGTTCCAACGGTTGCGTCACATATTCGTACCAACATGTATTTAGGGATAGTATTCTGATATTACTAGGTTGCATAGCATTTAACAGTGAAACGATTAACTGTGGGACTTATTTGAACTAACTTTGGAGTGTGACCTGATAAATGTTATAAATGAGCCAGTTTGTCTACAAGAAATATCATTCTTCTTAATTTGACTTGATTGCTGGAACTCAGAGATTGCACTGGGCGCTGTGGTAGAGTTTTATTTAAAAATTAAGTTAAATAAGTCATTTTTTATTGTGGGACCAATCCCAGCCATTAGTTCGCGCTGAAAAAATAAAAACAGTTTCAAAAACTACATTACATTGACTTTCTAACGGTGTTAATCCGTTTGAGTTACAACGGTTGCGTCACATATTCGTACCAACATGTATTTAGTGATTTTTTTCCGATGTGACTTAGTTGCATCGCTTTTAACAGTGAAACGATTGGCTGTGGGACTTAATTGAACTGATTCTTGACTATGAACTTGTAAATGTGATAAATGAGACAATTTGGCTCCAAGGAACAACAATCTTCTTAATTCGACATGATTGCTGAAATTCAGCAAGTACACTAGGCTCTGTGGTAGTGCTTTATTTAAAAATTGAGATAAATAAGCCTTTTTTTACTGTGGGACTAATCCTGGCCGTTAGCACGCGCTGAAGAAATAGAGACAGTTTCAAAAACTACATTTCATTGACTTTCTAACGGTTTCAATCCGTTTTGAGTTACAACGGTTTCGTCACATATTCGTTCCAACATGTATTTAGCGATAGTATTCGGATATTATTAGGTTGCATCGCTTTTAACAGTGAAACGTTTGACTGTGGGACTTAATTGAACTGATTTTGGACTTTGACTTTATAAATGTGATAAATGAGCCTGTTTGACTACAAAAAGTAACATTCTTCTTAATTTGACTTAATTGCTGGAACTCAGCGATTGCACTGGGCACTGTGGTAGCGTTTTATTTAAAAATTAAGTTTAATAAGTCATTTTTTACTGTGGGATCATTCCTAGTCGATAGTTTGCGCTGAAGAAATAGAGACAGTTTCAAAAACTACATTTCATTGACTTTCTAACGGTGTTAATCCGTTTGAGTTACAACGGTTGCGTCACATATTCGTACCAACATGTATTTAGTGATTTTTTTCCGATGTCACTAAGTTGCATCGCTTTTAACAGTGAAACGATTAACTGTGGGACTTAATTGAACTGATTCTGGACTGTGACCTTAAAAATGTGATAAATGAGCCAGTCTGACACCAAGGAATACCATTCTTCTTAATTCGACATGATTGCTGGAATTCTGCGAGTACACTAGGCTCTGTGGTAGTGCTTTATTTAAAAATTAAGTTAAATAAGTCATTCTTTACTGTGGGACCAATCCCAGCCATTAGTTCGCCCTGAAGAAATAGAGACAGTTTCAAAATTTACTTTTCGTTGAATTTCTAACGGTGTCAATCCGTTTGAGTTACAACGGTTGCGTCACATATTCGCCCCACATGTATTTATAGATAGTATTCGGATATTACTAGGTTGCATCGCTTTTAACAGTGAAACGTTTGACTGTGGGACTTAATTGAACTGGTTTTGGACTTTGACCTTGTAACTGGGATAAATGAGCCAGTTCGACTACAAGAAGAAACATTTTTCTTAATTTGACTTGATTTCTGGAACTCAGCGATTGCACTGGGCACTGTGGTAGTGTTTTATTAAAAAATTAAGTTAAATAAGTCATATTTCACTGTGGGATCAATCCAAGCCATTAGTTCGCGCTGAAGAAATAGAGAAAGTTTCAAGAACTACATTTCATTGACTTACTAACGGTGTCAATCCGTTTAAGTTACAATGGTTGCGTCACATATTTGTACCAACATGTATTTAGCGATAGTATTCTGATATTATTAGGTTGCATAGCCTTTAACAGTGAACCGATTGACTGCGGGACTTAATTGAACTAACTTTGGAGTGTGACCTGATAAATGTTATAATTGAGCCAGTTTGTCTACAAGAAATATCATTCTTCTTCATTTGACATGATTGCCGGAACTCAGCGATTACACTGGGCGCTGTGTAGCACTTCATTTAAAAATTTAAATAAAAAAGTCATTTTTTACTGTGGGACCAATCCCAGCCATAAGTTCGAGCTGAAGAAATAGAGACAGTTTCAAAAACTACATTTCATTGACTTTCTAACGGTTTCAATCCGTTTTGAGTTACAACGGTTGCGTCACATATTCGTCCCCAAATCTATTTAGCGATAGTATTCGGATATTATTAGGTTGCATCGCTTTAAACAGTGAAACGTTTGACTGTGGGACTTAATTGAACTGATTTTGGACTTTGACTTTATAAATGTGATAAATGAGCCAGTTTGACTACAAAAAGTAACATTCTTCTTAATTTGACTTAATTGCTGGAACTCAGCGATTGCACTGGGCACTGTGGTAGCGTTTTATTTAAAAATTAAGTTTAATAAGTCATTTTTTACTGTGGGATCATTCCTAGTCGTTAGTTTGCGCTGAAGAAATAGAGACAGTTTCAAAAACTACATTTCATTGACTTTCTAACGGTGTTAATCCGTTTGAGTTACAACGGTTGCGTCACATATTCGTACCAACATGTATTTAGTGATTTTTTTCCGATGTCACTAAGTTGCATCGCTTTTAACAGTGAAACGATTAACTGTGGGACTTAATTAAATTGATTCTGGACTGTGACCTTAAAAATGTGATAAATGAGCCAGTTTGACTACAAGAAGTAACATTCTTCTTAATTTGACTGGATTGCTGGAACTCAGCGATTGCAGTGGGCACTGTGGTAGCGTTTTATTTAAAAATTTAGTTAAATAAGTCATCTTTTACTGTAGGACCAATCCCAGCCGTTAGTTCGCACTGAAGAAATAGAGACAGTTTCGAAAACTACATTTCATTGATTTTCTAACGGTGTTAATCCGTTTGAGTTACAACGGTTGCGTCACATATTCGTACCAACATGTATTTAGCGATAGTATTCGGATATTATTAGGTTGCATCGCTTTTAACAGTGAAACGTTTGACTGTGGGACTTAATTGAACTGATTTTGGACTTTGACTTTATAAATGTGATAAATGAGCCTGTTTGACTACAAAAAGTAACATTCTTCTTAATTTGACTTAATTGCTGGAACTCAGCGATTGCACTGGGCACTGTGGTAGCGTTTTATTTAAAAATTAAGTTTAATAAGTCATTTTTTACTGTGGGATCATTCCTAGTCGATAGTTTGCGCTGAAGAAATAGAGACAGTTTCAAAAACTACATTTCATTGACTTTCTAACGGTGTTAATCCGTTTGAGTTACAACGGTTGCGTCACATATTCGTACCAACATGTATTTAGTGATTTTTTTCCGATGTCACTAAGTTGCATCGCTTTTAACAGTGAAACGATTAACTGTGGGACTTAATTGAACTGATTCTGGACTGTGACCTTAAAAATATGATAAATGAGCCAGTTTGACACCAAGGAATACCATTCTTCTTAATTCGACATGATTGCTGGAATTCTGCGAGTACACTAGGCTCTGTTGTAGTGCTTTATTAAGTTAAATAAGTCATTCTTTACTGTGGGACCAATCCCAGCCATTAGTTCGCGCTGAAGAAATAGAGACAGTTTCAAAATTTACTTTTCGTTGAATTTCTAACGGTGTCAATCCGTTTGAGTTACAACGGTTGCGTCACATATTCGCCCCACATGTATATATAGATAGTATTCGGATATTACTAGGTTGCATCGCTTTTAACAGTGAAACGTTTGACTGTGGGACTTAATTGAACTGGTTTTGGACTTTGACCTTGTAACTGGGATAAATGAGCCAGTTCGACTACAAGAAGAAACATTTTTCTTAATTTGACTTGATTTCTGGAACTCAGCGATTGCACTGGGCACTGTGGTAGTGTTTTATTAAAAAATTAAGTTAAATAAGTCATATTTCACTGTGGGATCAATCCAAGCCATTAGTTCGCGCTGAAGAAATAGAGAAAGATTCAAGAACTACATTTCATTGACTTACTAACGGTGTCAATCCGTTTAAGTTACAATGGTTGCGTCACATATTTGTACCAACATGTATTTAGCGATAGTATTCTGATATTATTAGGTTGCATCGCCTTTAACAGTGAACCGATTGACTGCGGGACTTAATTGAACTAACTTTGGAGTGTGACCTGATAAATGTTATAATTGAGCCAGTTTGTCTACAAGAAATATCATTCTTCTTCATTTGACATGATTGCCGGAACTCAGCGATTACACTGGGCGCTGTGTAGCACTTCATTTAAAAATTTAAATAAAAAAGTCATTTTTTACTGTGGGACCAATCCCAGCCATAAGTTCGAGCTGAAGAAATAGAGACAGTTTCAAAAACTACATTTCATTGACTTTCTAACGGTTTCAATCCGTTTTGAGTTACAACGGTTGCGTCACATATTCGTCCCCAAATCTATTTAGCGATAGTATTCGGATATTATTAGGTTGCATCGCTTTAAACAGTGAAACGTTTGACTGTGGGACTTAATTGAACTGATTTTGGACTTTGACTTTATAAATGTGATAAATGAGCCAGTTTGACTACAAAAAGTAACATTCTTCTTAATTTGACTTAATTGCTGGAACTCAGCGATTGCACTGGGCACTGTGGTAGCGTTTTATTTAAAAATTAAGTTTAATAAGTCATTTTTTACTGTGGGATCATTCCTAGTCGTTAGTTTGCGCTGAAGAAATAGAGACAGTTTCAAAAACTACATTTCATTGACTTTCTAACGGTGTTAATCCGTTTGAGTTACAACGGTTGCGTCACATATTCGTACCAACATGTATTTAGTGATTTTTTTCCGATGTCACTAAGTTGCATCGCTTTTAACAGTGAAACGATTAACTGTGGGACTTAATTAAATTAATTCTGGACTGTGACCTTAAAAATGTGATAAATGAGCCAGTTTGACTACAAGAAGTAACATTCTTCTTAATTTGACTGGATTGCTGGAACTCAGCGATTGCACTGGGCACTGTGGTAGCGTTTTATTTAAAAATTTAGTTAAATAAGTCATCTTTTACTGTAGGACCAATCCCAGCCGTTAGTTCGCACTGAAGAAATAGAGACAGTTTCGAAAACTACATTTCATTGATTTTCTAACGGTGTTAATCCGTTTGAGTTACAACGGTTGCGTCACATATTCGTACCAACATGTATTTAGTGATTTCTTTCCGATGTGACTAAGTTGCATCGCTTTTAACAGTGAAACGATTGACTGTGGGACTTAATTGAACTAACTTTGGAGTGTGACCTGGTAAATGTTATAAATGAGCCAGTTTGTCTACAAGAAATATCATTCTTCTTAGTTTGACTTGATTGCTGGAACTCAGCGATTGCACTTGGCGCTGTGGTAGAGTTTTATTTAAAAATTAAGTTAAATAAGCCATTCTTTACTGTGGGACCAATCCCAGCCATTAGTTCGCGCTGAAGAAATAGAGACAGTTTCAAAAATTACTTTTCGTTGACTTTCTAACGGTGTCAATCCGTTTGAGTTACAACAGTTGCGTCACATATTCGCCCCACATGTATTTATAGATAGTATTCGGATATTACTAGGTTGCATCGCTTTTAACAGTGAAACGTTTGACTGTGGGACTTAATTGAACTGGTTTTGGACTTTGACCTTGTAAAAGGGATAAATGAGCCAGTTTGTCAACAAGAAATATCATTCTTCTTAATTTGACTTAATTGCTGGAACTCAGCGATTGCACTGGGCACTGTGGTAGCGTTTTATTTAAAAATTAAGTTTAATAAGTCATTTTTTACTGTGGGATCATTCCTAGTCGATAGTTTGCGCTGAAGAAATAGAGACAGTTTCAAAAACTACATTTCATTGACTTTCTAACGGTGTTAATCCGTTTGAGTTACAACGGTTGCGTCACATATTCGTACCAACATGTATTTAGTGATTTTTTTCCGATGTCACTAAGTTGCATCGCTTTTAACAGTGAAACGATTAACTGTGGGACTTAATTGAACTGATTCTGGACTGTGACCTTAAAAATGTGATAAATGAGCCAGTTTGACACCAAGGAATACCATTCTTCTTAATTCGACATGATTGCTGGAATTCTGCGAGTACACTAGGCTCTGTGGTAGTGCTTTTATTAAAAATTAAGTTAAATAAGTCATTCTTTACTGTGGGACCAATCCCAGCCATTAGTTCGCGCTGAAGAAATAGAGACAGTTTCAAAATTTACTTTTCGTTGAATTTCTAACGGTGTCAATCCGTTTGAGTTACAACGGTTGCGTCACATATTCGCCCCACATGTATTTATAGATAGTATTCGGATATTACTAGGTTGCATCGCTTTTAACAGTGAAACGTTTGACTGTGGGACTTAATTGAACTGGTTTTGGACTTTGACCTTGTAACTGGGATAAATGAGCCAGTTCGACTACAAGAAGAAACATTTTTCTTAATTTGACTTGATTTCTGGAACTCAGCGATTGCACTGGGCACTGTGGTAGTGTTTTATTAAAAAATTAAGTTAAATAAGTCATATTTCACTGTGGGATCAATCCAAGCCATTAGTTCGCGCTGAAGAAATAGAGAAAGTTTCAAGAACTACATTTCATTGACTTACTAACGGTGTCAATCCGTTTAAGTTACAATGGTTGCGTCACATATTTGTACCAACATGTATTTAGCGATAGTATTCTGATATTATTAGGTTGCATCGCCTTTAACAGTGAACCGATTGACTGCGGGACTTAATTGAACTAACTTTGGAGTGTGACCTGATAAATGTTATAATTGAGCCAGTTTGTCTACAAGAAATATCATTCTTCTTCATTTGACATGATTGCCGGAACTCAGCGATTACACTGGGCGCTGTGTAGCACTTCATTTAAAAATTTAAATAAAAAAGTCATTTTTTACTGTGGGACCAATCCCAGCCATAAGTTCGAGCTGAAGAAATAGAGACAGTTTCAAAAACTACATTTCATTGACTTTCTAACGGTTTCAATCCGTTTTGAGTTACAACGGTTGCGTCACATATTCGTCCCCAAATCTATTTAGCGATAGTATTCCGATGTCACTAAGTTGCATCGCTTTTAACAGTGAAACGATTAACTGTGGAACTTAATTGAATTGATTCTGGACTTTGACTTTATAAATGTGATAAATGAGCCAGTTTGACTACAAAAAGTAACATTCTTCTTAATTTGACTTAATTGCTGGAACTCAGCGATTGCACTGGGCACTGTGGTAGCGTTTTATTTAAAAATTTAGTTAAATAAGTCATCTTTTACTGTAGGACCAATCCCAGCCGTTAGTTCGCACTGAAGAAATAGAGACAGTTTCAAAAACTACATTTCATTGATTTTCTAACGGTGTTAATCCGTTTGAGTTACAACGGTTGCGTCACATATTCGTACCAACATGTATTTAGTGATTTCTTTCCGATGTGACTAAGTTGCATCGCTTTTAACAGTGAAACGATTGACTGTGGGACTTAATTGAACTAACTTTGGAGTGTGACCTGGTAAATGTTATAAATGAGCCAGTTTGTCTACAAGAAATATCATTCTTCTTAGTTTGACTTGATTGCTGGAACTCAGCGATTGCACTGGGCGCTGTGGTAGAGTTTTATTTAAAAATTAACTTAAATAAGCCATTCTTTACTGTGGGACCAATCCCAGCCATTAGTTCGCGCTGAAGAAATAGAGACAGTTTCAAAAATTACTTTTCGTTGACTTTCTAACGGTGTCAATCCGTTTGAGTTACAACGGTTGCGTCACATATTCGCCCCACATGTATTTATAGATAGTATTCGGATATTACTAGGTTGCATCGCTTTTAACAGTGAAACGTTTGACTGTGGGACTTAATTGAACTGGTTTTGGACTTTGACCTTGTAAAAGGGATAAATGAGCCAGTTTGTCTACAAGAAATATCATTCTTCTTAATTTGACTTGATTGCTGGAACTCAGCGATTGCACTGGGCGCTGTGGTAGAGTTTTATTTAAAAATTAAGTTAAATAAGTCATTCTTTACTGTGGGACCAATCCCAGCCATTAGTTCGCGCTGAAGAAATAGAGACAGTTTCAAAAACTACTTTTCGTTGACTTTCTAACGGTGTCAATCCGTTTGAGTTAAAACGGTCGCGTCACATATTTGCCCCACATGTATTTAGCGATAGTATTCGGATATTACTAGGTTCCATCGCTTTTAACAGTGAAACGTTTGACTGTGGGACTTAATTGAACTGATTTTGGACTTTGACCTTGTAAATGTGATAAATGAGCCAGTTTGACTACAAGAAGTAACATTTTTCTTAATTTGACTTGATTTCTGGAACTAAGCGATTGCACTGGGCACTGTGGTAGCGTTTTATTTAAAAATTAAGTTAAAAAAGTCATTTTTCACTGTGGGAGCAATCCCAGCCGTTAGTTCGCGCTGCATAAACAGAGACAGTTTTAAAAACTACATTACATTGACTTTCTAACTGTGTTAATCCGTTTGAGTTACAACGGTTGCGTCACATATTCGTACCAACATGTATTTAGCGATAGTATTCTGATATTACTAGGTTGCATCGCCTTTAACAGTGAAACGATTGACTGTGGGACTTAATTGAACTAACTTTGGAGTGTGACCTGGTAAATGTTATAAATGAGCCAGTTTGTCTACAAGAAATATCATTCTTCTTAATTTGACTTGATTGCTGGAACTCAGCGATTGCACTGGGCGCTGTGGTAGAGTTTTATTTAAAAGTTAAGTTAAATAAGTCATTCTTTACTGTGGGACCAATCCCAGCCATTAGTTCGCGCTGAAGAAATAGAGACATTTTCAAAAACTACTTTTCGTTGACTTTCTAACGGTGTCAATCCGTTTGAGTTAAAACGGTCGCGTCACATATTTGCCCCACATGTATTTAGCGATAGTATTCGGATATTACTAGGTTCCATCGCTTTTAACAGTGAAACGTTTGACTGTGGGACTTAATTGAACTGATTTTGGACTTTGACCTTGTAAATGTGATAATTGAGCCAGTTTGACTACAAGAAGTAACATTCTTCTTAATTTGACTTGATTTCTGGAACTAAGCGATTGCACTGGGCACTGTGGTAGCGTTTTATTTAAAAATTAAGTTAAATAAGTCATTTTTCACGGTGGGAGCAATCCCAGCCGTTAGTTCGCGCTGCATAAACAGAGACAGTTTTAAAAACTACATTACATTGACTTTCTAACGGTGTTAATCCGTTTGAGTTACAACGGTTGCGTCACATATTCGTACCAACATGTATTTAGTGATTTTTTTCCGATGTGACTAAGTTGCATCGCTTTTAACAGTGAAACGATTGACTGTGGGACTTAATTGAATTGATTCTTGACTATGAACTTGTAAATGTGATAAATGAGCCAATTTGGCTCCAAGGAATAACAATCTTCTTAATTCGACATGATTGCTGGAATTCAGCAAGTACACTAGGCTCTGTGGTAGTGCTTTATTTAAAAACTTAGATAAAAAAGTCTTTTTTTCTGTGAGACTAATCCTGGCCGTTAGCACGCGCTGAAGAAATAGAGACATTCTCAAAATCTACACTTCATCGACTTCTTGGCGGTATCAATCCGTTTGAGTTACAATGGTTTCGTCACATGTTCGTACCAACATGTATGTAGCGATAGTATTTTGATATTACTCGGTTCAGTGAAACGATTGACTGTGGGACTTAATTGAACTAACTTTGGACTGTGACCTGATAAATGTTATAAATGGGCCAGTTTGACTACAAGAAATAACATTCTTCTTAAATTGACATGATTGCTGGAACTCAACGATTACACTGGTAGCACTTTTTAAAAAATTAAGATAAAAAAGTCATTTTTTACTGCGGGACCAATCCTAGCCGTTATCGCGCGCTGAAGAAATAGCGACAGTTTCAAAAACTACATTTCATTGACTTTCTAATGGTATCAATCCGTTTGAGTTACAACGGTTGCGTCACATATTCGTACCAACATGTATCTAGTGATATTTTTCCGATGTGACTAAGTTGCATCGCTTTTAACAGTGAAACGATTGACTGTGGGACTTAATTGAACTGATTCCTGACTGTGACCTTGTAAATGCGATAAATGAGCCACTTGGACTCCAAGGAATACCATTCTTCCTAATTCGACATGATTGCTGGAATTCAGCGAGTACACTAGGCTCTGTGGTAGCACTTTTTTAAAAAATTAAGATAAAAAAGTAATTTTTTACTATAGGACCAATCCCAGCCGTTATCGCGCGCTGAAGAAATAGCGACAGTTTCAAAAAGTACATTTTATTGACTTTCTAACGGTGTTAATCCGTTTGAGTTACAACGGTTGCGTCACATATTCGTCCCCACATGTAGTTAGCGATAGGATTCGGATATTACTAGGCTGCATCGCTTTTAACAGTGAAACGTTTGACTGTGGGACTTAATTGAACTGATTTTGTACTTTGACCTTATAAATGTGATAAATGAGCCAGTTTGACTACAAGATGTAACATTCTTCTTAATTTGACTTGATTGCTGGAACTCAGCGATTGCACTGGGCGCTGTGTTAGAGTTTTATTTAAAAATTAAGTTAAATAAGTCATTTTTTACTGTGGGATCAATCCCAGCCATTAGTTCGCGCTGAAGAAATAGAGAAAGTTTCAAGAACTACATTTCATTGACTTACTAACGGTGTCAGTCCGTTTGAGTTACAATGGTTGCGTCACATATTTGTACCAACATGTATTTAGCGATAGTATTCTGATATTACTAGGTTGCATCGCCTTTAACAGTGAACCGATTGACTGTGGGACTTAATTGAACTAACTTTGGAGTGTGATCTGATAAATGTTATAAATGAGCCAGTTTGTCTACAAGAAATATCATTCTTCTTAATTTGACTTGATTGCTGGAACTCATCGATTGCACAGGGCGCTGTGGTAGAGTTTTATTTAAAACTTAAGTTAAATAAGTCATTCTTTACTGTGGGACCAATCCCAGCCATTAGTTCGCGCTGAAGAAATAGAGACAGTTTCAAAAACTACTTTTCGTTGACTTTCTAACGGTGTCAATCCGTTTGAGTTACAACGGTTGCGTCACATATTCGTACCAACATGTATTTAGCGATAGTATTCTGGTATTACTAGGTTCCATCGCTTTTAACAGTGAAACGATTGAGTGTGGGACTTAATTGAACTAACTTTGGACTGTGACCTGATAAATGTTATAAATGGGCCAGTTTGACTACGAGAAATAACATTTTTCTTAAATTGACATGATTGCTGAAACTCAGCGATTACACTGGGCGCTGTGGTAGCACTTTTTTAAAAAATTAAGATAAAAAAGTAATTTTTTACTATGGGACCAATCCCAGCCGTTATCGCGCGCTGAAGAAAAAGCGACAGTTTCAAAAAGTACATTTTATTGACTTTCTAACGGTGTTAATCCGTTTGAGTTACAACGGTTGCGTCACATATTCGTACCAACATGTATTTAGAGATTTTTTTCCGATGTCACTAAGTTGCATCGCTTTTAACAGTGAAACGATTGACTGTGGGACTTAATTGAACTGATTCTGGACTGTGACCTTGTAAATACGATAAATGAGCCAATTGGGCTCCAAGAAATACCATTCGTCTTAATTCGACATGATTGCTGGAATTCAGCGAATACACTAGGCTCTGTGGTAGTGCTTTATTTAAAAACTTAGATAAATAAGTCTTTTTTTCTGTGGGACTAATCCTGGCCGTTAGCACGCGCTGAAGAAATAGAGACATTCTCAAAATCTACACTTCATCGAATTCTTGGCGGTATCAATCCGTTTGAGTTACAATGGTTTCGTCACATGTTCGTACCAACATGTACTTAGCGATAGTATTCTGATAATACTCGGTTCAGTGAAACGATTGACTGTGAGACTTAATTGAACTAACTTTGGACTGTGACCTGATAAATGTTATAAATGGCCAGTTTGACTACAAGAAATGACATTCTTCTTAAATTGACATGATTGCTGGAACTCAACGATTACACTGGGCGCTGTGGTAGCACTTTTTTAAAAAATTAAGATAAAAAATTCATTTTTTACTGTGGGACCAATCCTAGCCGTTATCGCGCGCTGAAGAAATAGCGACAGCTTCAAAAACTTCATTTCATTCACTTTCTAACGGTTTCAATCCGTTTGAGTTACAACGGTTGCGTCACATATTCGTCCCCACATGTATTTAGCGATAGTATTCGGATATTATTAGGTTGCATCGCCTTTAACAGTGAAACGATTGACTGTGGGACTTAATTGAACTAACCTTGGAGTGTGACCTGGTAAATGTTATAAATGAGCCAGTTTGTCTACAAGAAATATCATTCTTCTTAGTTTGACTTGATTGCTGGACCTCAGCGATTGCACTGGGCGCTGTGGTGGAGTTTTATTTAAAAATTAAGTTAAATAAGTCATTCTTTACTGTGGGACCAATCCCAGCCATTAGTTCGCGCTGAAGAAATAGAGACAGTTTCAAAATTTACTTTTCGTTGACTTTCTAACGGTGTCAATCCGTTTGAGTTACAACGGTTGCGTCACATATTCGCCCCACATGTATTTATAGATAGTATTCGGATATTACTAGGTTGCATCGCTTTTAACAGTGAAACGTTTGACTGTGGGACTTAATTGAACTGGTTTTGGACTTTGACCTTGTAAATGGGATAAATGAGCCAGTTCGACTACAAGAAATATCATTCTTCTTCATTTGACATGATTGCCGGAACTCAGCGATTACACTGGGCGCTGTGTAGCACTTCATATAAAAATTTAAATAAAAAAGTCATTTTTTACTGTGGGACCAATCCCAGCCATAAGTTCGAGCTGAAGAAATAGAGACAGTTTCAAAAACTACATTTCATTGACTTTCTAACGGTTTCAATCCGTTTTGAGTTACAACGGTTGCGTCACATATTCGTCCCCACATTTATTTAGCGATAGTATTCGGATATTATTAGGTTGCATCGCTTTTAACAGTGAAACGTTTGACTGTGGGACTTAATTGAACTGATTTTGGACTTTGACTTTATAAATGTGATAAATGCGCTAGTTTGACTACAAAAAGTAACATTCTTCTTAATTTGACTTAATTGCTGGAACTCAGCGATTGCACTGGGCACTGTGGTAGCGTTTTATTTAAAAATTAAGTTTAATAAGTCATTTTTTACTGTGAGATCATTCCTAGTCGTTAGATTGCGCTGAAGAAATAGAGACAGTTTCAAAAACTACATTTCATTGACTTTCTAACGGTGTTAATCCGTTTGAGTTACAACGGTTGCGTCACATATTCGTACCAACATGTATTTAGTGATTTTTTTCCGATGTCACTAAGTTGCATCGCTTTTAACAGTGAAACGATTAACTGTGGGACTTAATTGAATTGATTCTGGACTGTGACCTTAAAAATGTGATAAATGAGCCAGTTTGACTACAAGAAGTAACATTCTTCTTAATTTGACTGGATTTCTGGAACTCAGCGATTGCACTGGGCACTGTGGTAGCGTTTTATTTAAAAATTTAGTAAAATAAGTCATTTTTTACTGTGGGACCAATCCCAGCCGTTAGTTCGCACTGAAGAAATAGAGACAGTTTCGAAAACTACATTTCATTGATTTTCTAACGGTGTTAATCCGTTTGAGTTACAACGGTTGCGTCACATATTCGTACCAACATGTATTTAGTGATTTCTTTCCGATGTGACTAAGTTGCATCGCTTTTAACAGTGAAACGATTGACTGTGGGACTTAATTGAACTGATTCCTGACTGTGACATTGTAAATGCGATAAATGAGCCACTTGGACTCCAAGGAATACCATTCTTCTTAATTCGACATGATTGCTGGAATTCAGCGAGTACACTAGGCTCTCTGGTAGTGCTTTATTTAAAAATGTAGATAAATAAGTCTTTTTTTACTGTGGGACTAATCCTGGCCGTTAGTACGCGCTGAAGAAATAGAGAGATTCTCAAAAACAACACTTCATCGACTTCTTGGCGGTATCAATCCGTGTGAGTTACAACGGTTGCGTCACATATTCGTACCAACATGTATTTAGCGATAGTATTCTGTGATACTAGGTTGCATCGCCTTTAACAGTGAAACGATTGACTGTGGGACTTATTTGAACTAACTCTTGAGTGTGACCTGGTAAATGTTATAAATGAGCCAGTTTGTCTACAAGAAATATCATTCTTCTTAGTTTGACTTGATTGCTGGAACTCAGCGATTGCACTGGGCGCTGTGGTAGAGTTTTATTTAAAAATTAAGTTAAATAAGTCATTCTTTACTGTGGGACCAATCCCAGCCATTAGTTTGCGCTGAAGAAATAGAGACAGTTTCAAAAATTACTTTTCGTTGACTTTCTAACGGTGTCAATCCGTTTGAGTTACAACGGTTGCGTCACATATTCGCCCCACATGTATTTAGTGATTTTTTTCCGATGTCACTAAGTTGCATCGCTTTTAACAGTGAAACGATTAACTGTGGGACTTAATTGAATTGATTCTGGACTGTGACCTTAAAAATGTGATAAATGAGCCAGTTTGACTACAAGAAGTAACATTCTTCTTAATTTGACTGGATTGCTGGAACTCAGCGATTGCACTGGGCACTGTGGTAGCGTTTTATTTAAAAATTAAGTTTAATAAGTCATTTTTTACTGTGGGATCATTCCTAGTCGTTAGTTTGCGCTGAAGAAATAGAGACAGTTTCAAAAACTACATTTCATTGACTTTCTAACGGTGTTAATCCGTTTGAGTTACAACGGTTGCGTCACATATTCGTACCAACATGTATTTAGTGATTTTTTTCCGATGTCACTAAGTTGCATCGCTTTTAACAGTGAAACGATTAACTGTGGGACTTAATTAAATTGATTCTGGACTGTGACCTTAAAAATGTGATAAATGAGCCAGTTTGACTACAAGAAGTAACATTCTTCTTAATTTGACTGGATTGCTGGAACTCAGCGATTGCACTGGGCACTGTGGTAGCGTTTTATTTAAAAATTTAGTTAAATAAGTCATCTTTTACTGTAGGACCAATCCCAGCCGTTAGTTCGCACTGAAGAAATAGAGACAGTTTCGAAAACTACATTTCATTGATTTTCTAACGGTGTTAATCCGTTTGAGTTACAACGGTTGCGTCACATATTCGTACCAACATGTATTTAGTGATTTCTTTCCGATGTGACTAAGTTGCATCGCTTTTAACAGTGAAACGATTGACTGTGGGACTTAATTGAACTGATTCCTGACTGTGACATTGTAAATGCGATAAATGAGCCACTTGGACTCCAAGGAATACCATTCTTCTTAATTCGACATGATTGCTGGAATTCAGCGAGTACACTAGGCTCTGTGGTAGTGCTTTATTTAAAAATGTAGATAAATAAGTCTTTTTTTACTGTGGGACTAATCCTGGCCGTTAGTACGCGCTGAAGAAATAGAGAGATTCTCAAAAACAACACTTCATCGACTTCTTGGCGGTATCAATCCGTGTGAGTTACAACGGTTGCGTCACATATTCGTACCAACATGTATTTAGCGATAGTATTCTGTGATACTAGGTTGCATCGCCTTTAACAGTGAAACGATTGACTGTGGGACTTATTTGAACTAACTCTTGAGTGTGACCTGGTAAATGTTATAAATGAGCCAGTTTGTCTACAAGAAATATCATTCTTCTTAGTTTGACTTGATTGCTGGAACTCAGCGATTGCACTGGGCGCTGTGGTAGAGTTTTATTTAAAAATTAAGTTAAATAAGTCATTCTTTACTGTGGGACCAATCCCAGCCATTAGTTTGCGCTGAAGAAATAGAGACAGTTTCAAAAATTACTTTTCGTTGACTTTCTAACGGTGTCAATCCGTTTGAGTTACAACGGTTGCGTCACATATTCGCCCCACATGTATTTAGTGATTTTTTTCCGATGTCACTAAGTTGCATCGCTTTTAACAGTGAAACGATTAACTGTGGGACTTAATTGAATTGATTCTGGACTGTGACCTTAAAAATGTGATAAATGAGCCAGTTTGACTACAAGAAGTAACATTCTTCTTAATTTGACTGGATTGCTGGAACTCAGCGATTGCACTGGGTACTGTGGTAGCGTTTTATTTAAAAATTTAGTAAAATAAGTCATTTTTTACTGTGGGACCAATCCCAGGCGTTAGTTCGCACTGAAGAAATAGAGACAGTTTCGAAAACTACATTTCATTGATTTTCTAACGGTGTTAATCCGTTTGAGTTACAACGGTTGCGTCACATATTCGTACCAACATGTATTTAGTGATTTCTTTCCGATGTGACTAAGTTGCATCGCTTTTAACAGTGAAACGATTGACTGTGGGACTTAATTGAACTGATTCCTGACTGTGACATTGTAAATGCGATAAATGAGCCACTTGGACTCCAAGGAATACCATTCTCCTTAATTCGACATGATTGCTGGAATTCAGCGAGTACACTAGGCTCTGTGGTAGTGCTTTATTTAAAAATGTAGATAAATAAGTCTTTTTTTACTGTGGGACTAATCCTGGCCGTTAGTACGCGCTGAAAAAATAGAGAGATTCTCAAAAACTACACTTCATCGACTTCTTGGCGGTATCAATCCGTGTGAGTTACAACGGTTGCGTCACATATTCGTACCAACATGTATTTAGCGATAGTATTCTGTGATACTAGGTTGCATCGCCTTTAACAGTGAAACGATTGACTGTGGGACTTAATTGAACTAACTTTGGAGTGTGACCTGGTAAATGTTATAAATGAGCCAGTTTGTCTACAAGAAATATCATTCTTCTTAGTTTGACTTGATTGCTGGAACTCAGCGATTGCACTGGGCGCTGTGGTAGAGTTTTATTTAAAAATTAAGTTAAATAAGTCATTCTTTACTGTGGGACCAATCCCAGCCATTAGTTCGCGCTGAAGAAATAGAGATAGTTTCAAAAATTACTTTTCGTTGACTTTCTAACGGTGTCAATCCGTTTGAGTTACAACGGTTGCGTCACATATTCGCACCACATGTATTTATAGATAGTATTCGGATATTACTAGGTTCCATCGCTTTTAACAGTGAAACGTTTGACTTTGGGACTTAATTGAACTGATTTTGGACTTTGACCTTGTAAATGTGATAAATGAGCCAGTTTGACTACAAGAAGTAATATTTTTCTTAATTTAACTTGATTTCTGGAACTAAGCGATTGCACTGGGCGCTGTGGTAGAGTTTTATTTAAAAGTTAAGTTAAATAAGTCATTCTTTACTGTGGGACCAATCCCAGACATTAGTTCGCGCTGAAGAAATAGAGACAGTTTCAAAAACTACTTTTCGTTGACTTTCTAACGGTGTCAATCCGTTTGAGTTAAAACGGTCGCGTCACATATTTGCCCCACATGTATTTAGCGATAGTATTCGGATATTACTAGGTTCCATCGCTTTTAACAGTGAAACGTTTGACTGTGGGACTTAATTGAACTGATTTTGGACTTTGACCTTGTAAATGTGATAATTGAGCCAGTTTGACTACAAGAAGTAACATTCTTCTTAATTTGACTTGATTTCAGGAACTAAGCGATTGCACTGGGCACTGTGGTAGCGTTTTATTTAAAAATTAAGTTAAATAAGTCATTTTTCACTGTGGGAGCAATCCCAGCCGTTAGTTCGCGCTGCATAAACAGAGACAGTTTTAAAAACTACATTACATTGACTTTCTAACGGTGTTAATCCGTTTGAGTTACAACGGTTGCGTCACATATTCGTACCAACATGTATTTAGTGATTTTTTTCCGATGTGACTAAGTTGCATCGCTTTTAACAGTGAAACGATTGACTGTGGGACTTAATTGAACTGATTCTTGACTATGAACTTGTAAATGTGATAAATGAGCCAATTTGGCTCCAAGGAATTACAATCTTCTTAATTCGACATGATTGCTGGAATTCAGCAAGTACACTAGGCTCTGTGGTAGTGCTTTATTTAAAAACTTAGATAAATAAGTCTTTTTTTCTGTGGGACTAATCCTGGCCGTTAGCACGCGCTGAAGAAATAGAGACATTCTCAAAATCTACACTTCATCGACTTCTTGGCGGTATCAATCCGTTTGAGTTACAATGGTTTCGTCACATGTTCGTACCAACATGTATGTAGCGATAGTATTTTGATATTACTCGGTTCAGTGAAACGATTGACTGTGGGACTTAATTGAACTAACTTTGGACTGTGACCTGATAAATGTTATAAATGGGCCAGTTTGACTACAAGAAATAACATTCTTCTTAAATTGACATGATTGCTGGAACTCAACGATTACACTGGTAGCACTTTTTTAAAAAATTAAGATAAAAAAGTCATTTTTTACTGCGGGACCAATCCTAACCGTTATCGCGCGCTGAAGAAATAGCGACAGTTTCAAAAACTACATTTCATTGACTTTCTAATGGTATCAATCCGTTTGAGTTGCAACGGTTGCGTCACATATTCGTACCAACATGTATCTAGTGATATTTTTTTCGATGTGACTAAGTTGCATCGCTTTTAACAGTGAAACGATTGACTGTGGGACTTAATTGAACTGATTCTTGACTGTGACCTTGTAAATGCGATAAATGAGCCAATTGGGCTCCCAGAAATAACATTCTTCTTAAATTGACATGATTGCTGGAACTCAGCGATTACACTGGGCGCTGTGGTAGCACTTTAATAAAAAATTAAGATAAAAAAGTCATTTTTTACTGTGGGACCAATCCTAGCCGTTATTGCGCGCTGAAGAAATAGCGACAGTTTCAAAAACTACATTTCATTGACTTTCTAATGGTATCAATCCGTTTGAGTTACAACGGTTGCGCCACATATTCGTCCCAACATGTAGGTAGCGATAGGATTCGGATATTACTAGGCTGCATCGCTTTTAACAGTGAAACGTTTGACTGTGGGACTTAATTGAACTGATTTCGTACTTTGACCTTATAAATGTGATAAATGAGCCAGTTTGACTACAAGATGTAACATTCTTCTTAATTTGACTTGATTGCTGGAACTCAGCGATTGCACTGGGCGCTGTGGTAACACTTTTTTAAAAAATTAAGATAAAAAAGTAATTTTTTACTATGGGACCAATCCCAGCCGTTATCGCGCGCTGAAGAAATAGCGACAGTTTCAAAAAGTACATTTTATTGACTTTCTAACGGTGTTAATCCGTTTGAGTTACAACGGTTGCGTCACATATTCGTACCAACATGTATTTAGTGATTTTTTTCCGATGTCACTAAGTTGCATCGCTTTTAACAGTGAAACGATTGACTGTGGGACTTAATTGAACTGATTCTGGACTGTGACCTTGAAAATACAATAAATGAGCCAATTGGGCTCCAAGAAATACCATTCGTCTTAATTCGACATGATTGCTGGAATTCAGCGAGTACACTAGGCTCTGTGGTAGTGCTTTATTTAAAAACTTAGATAAATAAGTCTTTTTTTCTGTGGGACTAATCCTGGCCGTTAGCACGCGCTGAAGAAATAGAGACATTCTCAAAATCTACACTTCATCGAATTCTTGGCGGTATCAATCCGTTTGAGTTACAATGGTTTCGTCACATGTTCGTAGCAACATGTATTTAGCGATAGTATTCTGATAATACTCGGTTCAGTGAAACGATTGACTGTGAGACTTAATTGAACTAACTTTGGACTGTGACCTGATAAATGTTATAAATGGGCCAGTTTGACTACAAGAAATAACATTCTTCTTAAATTGACATGATTGCTTGAACTCAACGATTACACTGGCCGCTGTGGTAGCACTTTTTTAAAAAATTAAGATAAAAAATTCATTTTTTACTGTGGGACCAATCCTAGCCGTTATCGCGCGCTGAAGAAATAGCGACAGCTTCAAAAACTTCATTTCATTGACTTTCTAACGGTTTCAATCCGTTTGAGTTACAACGGTTGCGTCACATATTCGTCCCCACATGTATTTAGCGATAGTATTCGGATATTATTAGGTTGCATCGCTTTTAACAGTGAAACGATTGACTGTGGGACTTAATTGAACTGATTCTGGACTGTGACCTTGTAAATGCGATAAATGAGCCAATTGGGCTCCAAGAAATACCATTCTTCTTAATTCGACATGATTGCTGGAATTCAGCGAGTACACTAGGCTCTGTGGTAGTGCTTTATTTAAAAACTTAGATAAATAAGCCTTTTTTTCTGTGGGACTAATCCTGGCCGTTAGCACGCGCTGAAGAAATAGAGACATTCTCAAAATCTACACTTCATCGACTTCTTGGCGGTATCAATCCGTTTGAGTTACAATGGTTTCGTCACATGTTCGTACCAACATGTATGTAGCGATAGTATTCTGATATTACTCAGTTCAGTGAAACGATTGACTGTGGGACTTAATTGAACTAACTTTGGACTGTGACCTGATAAATGTTATAAATGGGCCAGTTTGACTACAAGAAATAACATTCTTCTTAAATTGACATGATTGCTGGAACACAACGATTACACTGGGCGCTGTGGTAGCACTTTTTTGAAAAATTAAGATAAAAAAGTCATTTTTTACTGCGGGACCAATCCTAGCCGTTATCGCGCGCTGAAGAAATAGCGACCGTTTCAAAAACTACATTTCATTGACTTTCTAATGGCATCATTCCGTTTGAGTTACAACGGTTGCGTCACATATTCGTACCAACATGTATTTAGTGATATTTTTCCGATGTGACTAAGTTGCATCGCTTTTAACAGTGAAACGATTGACTGTGGGACTTAATTGAACTGATTCTTGACTGTGACCTTGTAAATGCGATAAATGAGCCAATTGGGCTCCAAGGAATACCATTCTTCCTAATTTGACATCATTCCTGGAACTCAGCGATTACACTGGGCGCTGTTGTAGCACTTCATTTAAATATTTAAATAAAAAAGTCATTTTTTACTGTGGGACCAATCCCAGCCATAAGTTCGCGCTGAAGAAATAGAGAGACTTTCAAAAACTACATTTCATTGACTCTCTAACGGTTTCAATCCGTTTGACTTACAACGGTTGCGTCACATATTCCTCCCCACATGTATTTAGCAATAGTATTCGGATATTATTAGGTTGCATCGCTTTTAACAGTGAAACGATTGACTGTGGGACTTAATTGAACTAACTTTGGACTGTGACCTGATAAATGTTATAAATGGGCCAGTTTGACTACAAGAAATAACATTCTTCTTAAATTGACATGATTGCTGGAATTCAGCGAGTACACTAGGCTCTGTGGTAGTGCTTTATTTAAAAATTTAAATAAAAAAGTCTTTTTTTCTGTGGGACAAATCCTGGCCGTTAGCACGCGCTGAAGAAATAGAGACATTCTCAAAATCTATACTTCATCGACTTCTTGGCGGTATCAATCCGTTTGAGTTACAATGGTTGCGTCGCATGTTCGTACCAACATGTATTTAGCGATAGTATTCTGATATTACTAGGTTCAGTGAAACGATTGACTGTGGGACTTAATTGAACTAACTTTGGACTGTGACCTGATAAATGTTATAAATTGGCCAGTTTGACTACAAGAAATAACATTCTTCTAAAATTGACTTGATTGCTGGAACTCAACGATTACACTGGCGCTGTGGTAGCACTTTTTTAAAAATTTAAATAAAAAAGTCATTTTTTACTGTGGGCCAATCCCAGCCATAAGTTCGCGCTGAAGAAATAGAGACAGTTTCAAAAACTACATTTCATTGAATTTCTAACTGTGTCAATCCGTTTGAGTTACAACGGTCGCGTCACATATTCGTACCAACATGTATTTAGCGAATTTTTTCCGATATTACTAAGTTGTATCGCTTTTAGCAGTGAAACGATTGACTGTGGGACTTAATTAAACTAACTTTGGACTGTGACCTGATAAATATTATAAATGAGCCAGATTGACTACAAGAAATAACATTCTTCTTAATTTGACATGATTGCTGGAACTCAGCGATTACACTCGGCGCTGTGGTAGCACTTTATTAAAAAATTAAGATAAATAAGTCATTTTTTACTGTGGGACCAATCCTAGCCGTTAGTTCACGCTGAAGAAATAGAGAAAGTTTCAAGAACTACATTTCATTGACTTACTAACGGTGTCAATCCGTTTGATTTACAACGGTTGCGTCACATATTTATACCAACATATATTTAGTGATTTTCTTCCGATATTTCTAAGTTGTATTGCTTTTAACAGTGAAACGAATGACTATGGGAAATAATTGAACTGATTCTGGAATTTGACCTTATAAATGTGATAAATGAGCCAATTGGGCTCCAAGGAATACCATTCTTCTTAATTTGACATGATTGATGGAACTCAGCGATTGCACTGGGCGCTGTGGTAGAGTTTTATTTAAAAATAAAGTTAAATAAGTCATTTTTTACTGTGGGACCAATCCTAGCCGTTATCGCGCGCTGAAGAAATAGAGACAGTTTCAAAAACTACATTTCATTGAATTTCTAACTGTGTCAATCCGTTTGAGTTACAACGGTCGCGTCACATATTCGTACCAACATGTATTTAGCGAATTTTTTCCGATATTACTAAGTTGTATCGCTTTTAACAGTGAAGCGATTGACTCTGGGAATTAATTCAACTGATTCTGGACTGTGGCCTTATAAATGTGATAAATGAACCAATTGGACTCCAAGAAATAACATTCTTCTTAAATTGACATGATTGCTGGAAACCAGCGATTACACTAGGCTCTGTGGTAGCGCTTTATATAAAACTTTGAATAAATAAGTCTTTTCTTACCCTAGGACCAATCCTGGCCGTTAGCACGCACTGAAGAAATAGAGACATTCTCAAACACTACATTTCATTGAATTCTTGGCGGTATCAATCCGTTTAAGTTACAACGGTTGCGTCACATCTTCGTACCAACCTGTATTTAGGGATATCTTTTCGATATTACTAAGTTATATCGCTTTTACCAGTGAAACGATTGACTGTGGAACTTAATTGAACTAACTTTGGACTGTGACCTGATAAATGTGATAAGTGAGCCAACTGGACCCAAGAAATAACATTCTTCTTAATTTGACATGATTGCCGGAACTCAGGGATTACACCGGGCGCAGTGGTAGCACTTCATTTAAAAATTTAAGTAAAAAAGTAATTTTCTACTGTTGGACCAATCCTAGCCGTTATCGCGCGCTGAAGAAATAGCAACAGTTTCAAAAACTACATTTCATTCACTTTCTAACGGTATCAATCCGATTGAGTTACAACTTTTGCGCCACATATTCGTACCAACATGTATTTAGTGATTTTCTGCCGATATGACTAAGTTGCATCGCTTTTAACAGTGAAACGATTGACTGTGGGACTTAATTAAACTAACTTTGGACTGTGACCTGATAAATATTATAAATGAGCCAGATTGACTACAAGAAATAACATTCTTCTTAATTTGACATGATTGCTGGAACTCAGCGATTACACTCGGCGCTGTGGTAGCACTTTATTAAAAAATTAAGATAAATAAGTCATTTTTTACTGTGGGACCAATCCTAGCCGTTAGTTCACGCTGAAGAAATAGAGAAACTTTCAAGAACTACATTTCATTGACTTACTAACGGTGTCAATCCGTTTGATTTACAACGGTTGCGTCACATATTCGTCCCCACATGTATTTAGCGATAGTATTTGGATACTACTAGGTTGCATCGCTTTTAACAGTGAACTGTTTGACTGTGGGACTTAATTGAACTGATTCTGGAATTTGACCTTATAAATGTGATAAATGAGCCAATTGGTCTCCAAGAAGTAACATTCTTCTTAATTTGACTTGATTGCTGGAACTCAGCGATTGCACTGGGCGCTGTGGTAGAGTTTTATTTAAAAATTAAGTTGAATAAGTCATTTTTTACTGTGGGATCAATCCCAGCCATTAGTTCGCGGTGAAGAAATAGAGAAAGTTTCAAGAACTACATTTCATTGACTTACTAACGGTGTCAATCCGTTTGATTTATAACGGTTGCGTCACATATTCGTACCAACATGTATTTAGTGATTTCCATCCGATATTTCTAAGTTGTATTGCTTTTAACAGTGAAATGATTGACTGTGGAACATAATTGAACTAACTTTAGACTGTGACCTGATAAATGTGAGAAGTGAGCCAACTGGACCCAAGAAATAACATTCTTCTTAATTTGACATGATTGCCGGAACTCAGGGATTACACTGGGCGCTGTGGTAGCACTTCATTTAAAAATTTAGGTAAAAAAGTCATTTTCTACTGTTGGACCAATCCTAGCCGTTATCGCGCGCTGAAGAAATAGCAACAGTTTCAAAAACTACATTTCATTGACTTACTAACGGTGTCAATCCGTTTGAGTTACAAGTGTTGCGTCACATATTCCTCCCCACATGTATTTAGCGATAGTACTCGGACTTTACTAGGTTGCAGCGCTTTTAACTGTGAAACGTTTGACTGTGGGACTCAATTGAACTGATTTTGGACTTTGAGCTTATAAATGTGATAAATGAGCCAGTGTTACTACAAAAAGGAACATTCTTCCTAATTTGACTTGATTGCTGGAATTCAGCGATTGCACTGGGCACTGTGGTAGCGTTTTTTTAAAAAATTAATTTAAGTAAGTCATTTTTTCCTGTGGGACCAATCCCAGCCGTTAGTTCGCACTGAAGAAATAGAGAAAGTTTCAAGAACGACATTTCATTGACTTACTAACGGTGTCAATCCGTTTGATTTACAACGGTTGCGCCACTTATTCGTACCAACATATATTCAGTGATTTTCTTCCGATATTTCTAAGTTGTATTGCTTTTAACAGTGAAACGATTGACTGTGGGAAATAATTGAACTGATTCTGGAATTTGACCTTATAAATGTAATAAATGAGCCAATTGTTCTCCAAGAAGTAACATTCTTCTTAATTTGACTTGATTGCTGGAACTCAGCGATTGCATTGGGCGCTGTGGTACAGTTTTATTTAAAAATTAAGTTAAATAAGTCATTTTTTACTGTGGGAATAATCCCAGCCATTAGTTTGCACTGAAGAAATAGAGACTGTTTCAAAAACTACCTTTCATTGAATTTATAACTGTGTCAATCCGTTTGATTTACAACGGTTGCGTCACATATTCGTACCAACATGTATTTAGTGATTTTTGTCCGATATTACTAAGTTGTATCGCTTTTAACAGTGAAGCGATTGACTCTGGGAATTAATTGAACTGATTCTGGACTGTGACCTTATAAATGTGATAATTGAGCCAATTGGACTCCAAGAAATAACATTCTTTATAAATTGACATGATTGCTGGAAACCAGCGATTACACTAGGCTCTGTGGTAGCGCTTTATTCAAAAATTTAGATAAATAAGTCTTTTTTTACTCTGGGACCTATCCTGGCCGTTAGCACGCACTGAAGAAATAGAGACATTCTCAAAAACTACATTTCATTGACTTTTTGGCGGTATCAATCTGTTTGAGTTACAACGGTTGCGTCACATATTCGTACCAACCTGTATTTAGTGATATCTTTTCGATATTACTAAGTTATATCGCTTTTAACAGTGAAACGATTGACTGTGGGAAATAATTGAACTGATTCTGGAATTTGACCTTATAAATGTAATAAATTAGCCAATTGTTCTCCAAGAAGTAACATTCTTCTTAATTTGACTTGATTGCTGGAACTCAGCGATTGCATTGGGCGCTGTGGTACAGTTTTATTTAAAAATTAAGTTAAATAAGTCATTTTTTACTGTGGGATCAATCCAAGCCATTAGTTCGCGGTGAAGAAATAGAGAAAGTTTCAAGAACTACATTTCATTGACTTACTAACGGTGTCAATCCGTTTGAGTTACAACGGTTGCGTCACATATTCGTACCAACATGTATTTAGTGATTTTCATCCGATATTTCTAAGTTGTATTGCTTTTAACAGTGAAATGATTGACTGTGGAACATAATTGAACTAACTTTAGACTGTTACCTGATAAATGTGAGAAGTGAGCCAACTGGACCCAAGAAATAACATTCTTCTTAATTTGACATGATTGCCGGAACTCAGGGATTACACTGGGCGCTGTGGTAGCACTTCATTTAAAAATTTAGGTAAAAAAGTCATTTTCTACTGTTGGACCAATCCTAGCCGTTATCACGCGCTGAAGAAATAGAGAAAGTTTCAAGAACTACATTTCATTGACTTACTAACGGTGTCAATCCGTTTGATTTACAACGGTTGCGTCACATATTTATACCAACATATATTTAGTGATTTTCTTCCGATATTTCTAAGTTGTATTGCTTTTAACAGTGAAACGAATGACTATGGGAAATAATTGAACTGATTCTGGAATTTGACCTTATAAATGTGATAAATGAGCCAATTGTTCTCCAAGAAGTAACATTCTTCTTAATTTGACTTGATTGCTGGAACTCAGCGATTACACTAGGCTCTGTGGTAGCGCCTTATTCAAAAATTTAGATAAATAAGTCTTTTTTTACTCTGGGACCTATCCTGGCCGTTAGCACGCACTGAAGAAATAGAGACATTCTCAAAAACTACATTTCATTGAATTTTTGGCGGTATCAATCCGTTTGAGTTACAACGGTTGCGTCACATATTCGTACCAACCTGTATTTAGTGATATCTTTTCGATATTACTAAGTTATATCGCTTTTAACAGTGAAACGATTGACTGTGGGAAATAATTGAACTGATTCTGGAATTTGACCTTATAAATGTAATAAATTAGCCAATTGTTCTCCAAGAAGTAATATTCTTCTTAATTTGACTTGATTGCTGGAACTCAGCGATTGCATTGGGCGCTGTGGTACAGTTTTATTTAAAAATTAAGTTAAATAAGTCATTTTTTACTGTGGGATCAATCCAAGCCATTAGTTCGCGGTGAAGAAATAGAGAAAGTTTCAAGAACTACATTTCATTGACTTACTAACGGTGTCAATCCGTTTGAGTTACAACGGTTGCGTCACATATTCGTACCAACATGTATTTAGTGATTTTCATCCGACATTTCTAAGTTGTATTGCTTTTAACAGTGAAATGATTGACTGTGGAACATAATTGAACTAACTTTAGACTGTTACCTGATAAATGTGAGAAGTGAGCCAACTGGACCCAAGAAATAACATTCTTCTTAATTTGACATGATTGCCAGAACTCAGGGATTACCCTGGGCGCTGTGGTAGCACTTCATTTAAAAATTTAGGTAAAAAAGTCATTTTCTACTGTTGGACCAATCCTAGCCGTTATCGCGCGCTGAAGAAATAGAGAAAGTTTCAAGAACTACATTTCATTGACTTACTAACGGTGTCAATCCGTTTGATTTACAACGGTTGCGTCACATATTTATACCAACATATATTTAGTGATTTTCTTCCGATATTTCTAAGTTGTATTGCTTTTAACAGTGAAACGAATGAATATGGGAAATAATTGAACTGATTCTGGAATTTGACCTTATAAATGTGATAAATGAGCCAATTGGGCTCCAAGGAATACCATTCTTCTTAATTTGACATGATTGCCGGAACTCAGCGATTACACTCGGCGCTGTGGTAGCACTTTATTAAAAAATTAAGATAAATAAGTCATTTTTTACTGTGGGACCAATCCTAGCCGTTAGTTCACGCTGAAGAAATAGAGAAAGTTTCAAGAACTACATTTCATTGACTTACTAACGGTGTCAATCCGTTTGATTTACAACGGTTGCGTCACATATTCGTACCAACATGTATTTAGCGAATTTTTTCCGATATTACTAAGTTGTATCGCTTTTAACAGTGAAGCGATTGACTCTGGGAATTAATTCAGCTGATTCTGGACTTCGGCCTTATAAATGTGATAAATGAACCAATTGGACTCCAAGAAATAACATTCTTCTTAAATTGACATGATTGCTGGAAACCAGAGATTACACTAGGCTCTGTGGTAGCGCTTTATATAAAACTTTGAATAAATAAGTCTTTTTTTACCCTAGGACCAATCCTGGCCGTTAGCACGCACTGAAGAAATAGAGACATTCTCAAACACTACATTTCATTGAATTCTTGGCGGTATCAATCCGTTTAAGTTACAACGGTTGCGCCACTTATTCGTACCAACATATATTTAGTGATTTTCTTCCGATATTTCTAAGTTGTATTGCTTTTAACAGTGAAACGATTGACTGTGGGAAATAATTGAACTGATTCTGGAATTTGACCTTATAAATGTAATAAATGAGCCAATTGTTCTCCAAGAAGTAACATTCTTCTTAATTTGACTTGATTGCTGGAACTCAGCGATTGCATTGGGCGCTGTGGTACAGTTTTATTTAAAAATTAAGTTAAATAAGTCATTTTTTACTGTGGGAATAATCCCAGCCATTAGTTTGCACTGAAGAAATAGAGACTGTTTCAAAAACTACCTTTCATTGAATTTATAACTGTGTCAATCCGTTTGATTTACAACAGTTGCGTCACATATTCGTACCAACATGTATTTAGTGATTTTTGTCCGATATTACTAAGTTGTATCGCTTTTAACAGTGAAGCGATTGACTCTGGGAATTAATTGAACTGATTCTGGACTGTGACCTTATAAATGTGATAATTGAGCCAATTGGACTCCAAGAAATAACATTCTTTATAAATTGACATGATTGCTGGAAACCAGCGATTACACTAGGCTCTGTGGTAGCGCTTTATTCAAAAATTTAGATAAATAAGTCTTTTTTTACTCTGGGACCTATCCTGGCCGTTAGCACGCACTGAAGAAATAGAGACATTCTCAAAAACTACATTTCATTGACTTTTTGGCGGTATCAATCCGTTTGAGTTACAACGGTTGCGTCACATATTCGTACCAACCTGTATTTAGTGATATCTTTTCGATATTACTAAGTTATATCGCTTTTAACAGTGAAACGATTGACTGTGGGAAATAATTGAACTGATTCTGGAATTTGACCTTATAAATGTAATAAATTAGCCAATTGTTCTCCAAGAAGTAACATTCTTCTTAATTTGACTTGATTGCTGGAACTCAGCGATTGCATTGGGCGCTGTGGTACAGTTTTATTTAAAAATTAAGTTAAATAAGTCATTTTTTACTGTGGGATCAATCCAAGCCATTAGTTCGCGGTGAAGAAATAGAGAAAGTTTCAAGAACTACATTTCATTGACTTACTAACGGTGTCAATCCGTTTGAGTTACAACGGTTGCGTCACATATTCGTACCAACATGTATTTAGTGATTTTCATCCGATATTTCTAAGTTGTATTGCTTTTAACAGTGAAATGATTGACTGTGGAACATAATTGAACTAACTTTAGACTGTTACCTGATAAATGTGAGAAGTGAGCCAACTGGACCCAAGAAATAACATTCTTCTTAATTTGACATGATTGCCGGAACTCAGGGATTACACTGGGCGCTGTGGTAGCACTTCATTTAAAAATTTAGGTAAAAAAGTCATTTTCTACTGTTGGACCAATCCTAGCCGTTATCGCGCGCTGAAGAAATAGCAACAGTTTCAAAAACTACATTTCATTGACTTACTAACGGTGTCAATCCGTTTGACTTACAACGGTTGCGTCACATATTCGTGCCAACCTGTATTTAGTGATATCTTTTCGATATTACTAAGTTATATCGCTTTTAACAGTGAAACGATTGACTGTGGGAAATAATTGAACTGATTCTGGAATTTGACCTTATAAATGTAATAAATGAGCCAATTGTTCTCCAAGAAGTAACATTCTTCTTAATTTGACTTGATTGCTGGAACTCAGCGATTGCATTGGGCGCTGTGGTACAGTTTTATTTAAAAATTAAGTTAAATAAGTCATTTTTTACTGTGGGAATAATCCCAGCCATTAGTTTACACTGAAGAAATAGAGACAGTTTCAAAAACTACCTTTCATTGAATTTATAACTGTGTCAATCCGTTTGACTTACAACGGTTGCGTCACATATTCGTACCAACATGTATTTAGTGATTTTTGTCCGATATTACTAAGTTGTATCGCTTTTAACAGTGAAGCGATCGACTCTGGGAATTAATTAAAACTGATTCTGGAATTTGACCTTATAAATGTAATAAATGAGCCAATTGTTCTCCAAGAAGTAACATTCTTCTTAATTTGACTTGATTGCTGGAACTCAGCGATTGCATTGGGCGCTGTGGTACAGTTTTATTTAAAAATTAAGTTAAATAAGTCATTTTTTACTGTGGGAATAAACCCAGCCATTAGTTTGCACTGAAGAAATAGAGACAGTTTCAAAAACTACCTTTCATTGAATTTATAACTGTGTCAATCCGTTTGACTTACAACGGTTGCGTCACATATTCGTACCAACATGTATTTAGTGATTTTTGTCCGATATTACTAAGTTGTATCGCTTTTAACAGTGAAGCGATCGACTCTGGGAATTAATTAAAACTGATTCTGGACTGTGACCTTATAAATGTGATAAATGAGCCAAGTGGACTCCAAGAAATAACATTCTTTATAAATTGACATGATTGCTGGAAACCAGCGATTACACTAGTCTCTGTGGTAGCGCTTTATTTTAAAATTTAGATAAATAAGTCTTTTTTTACTCTGGGACCAATCCTGGCCGTTAGCACGCACTGAAGAAATAGAGACATTCTCAAAAACTACATTTCATTGACTTTTTGGCGGTATCAATCCGTTTGAGTTACAACGGTTGCGTCACATATTCGTACCAACCTGTATTTAGTGATATCTTTTCCATATTACTAAGTTATATCGCTTTTAACAGTGAAACGATTGACTGTGGAACTTAATTGAACTAACTTTGGACAGTGACTTTATAAATGTGATAAGTGAGCCAACTGGACCCAAGAAATAACATTCTTCTTAATTTGACATGATTGCTGGAACTCAGCGATCACACTCGTCGCTGTGGTAGCACTTTATTAAAAAATTAAGATAAATAAGTCATTTTTTACTGTGGGACCAATCCTGGCCGTTAGCACGCACTGAAGAAATAAAGACATTCTCAAAAACTACATTTCATCGACTTCTGGGAGGTATCAATCCGTTTGAGTTACAACAGTTGCGTCACATAATCGTACCAACCTGTATTTAGTGATTTCTTTTCGATATTACTAAGTTATATCGCTTTTAACAGTGAAACGATTGACTGTGGAACTTAATTGAACTGACTTTGGACTGTGACCTTATAAATGTGATAAGTGAGCCAACTGGACCCAAGAAATAACATTCTTCTTAATTTGACATGATTGCCGGAACTCAGGGATTACACTGCGCGCTGTAGTAGCACTCCATTTAAAAATTAAAATAAAAAAGTCATTTTTTTACTCTGGGACTAATCCTAGCCGTTATCGCGCGCTGCAGAAATAGCAACAGTTTCAAAAACTACATTTCATCGACTTTCTAACGGTATCAATCCGTTTGAGTTACAACGGTTGGGTCACATATTCGTACCAACATGTATTTAGCGATATGTTTCTGATATTACTAGGTTGCATCGTTTTTAACAGTGAAACGATTGACGGTTGGACTTAATTGGACTGATTTTGGACTGTGACCTTATAAATGTGAAAGTGAGACAATTGGACTTCAAGAAATATTATTCGTCTTACTTTGACATGATTGTTGGAAATCAGCAATTACACTGGGCGCTGTGGAAGCGGTTCATTTAAAAATTTAGATAAATAAGTCATTTTTTACTGTGGGACCAATCCTAGCCGTTATCGCGCGCCAAAGAAATAGAGACAGTTTCAAAAACTACATTTCAATGACTTTCTAGCGATGTCAGTCCGTTTGAGTTACAACGGTTGCGTCACATATTCGTACCAACATGTATTTAGCGATATGTTTCTGATATTACTAGGTTGCATCGCTTTTAACAGTGAAACGATTGACGGTGGGACTTAATTGAACTAACTTTGGACTGTGAGCTGATAAATGTGACAAATGAGACAATTGGCTCCAAGAAGTAACATTCTTCTTAATTTGACATGATTGCCGGAACTCAGCGATTACACTGGGCGCTGTGGTATCGCTTCATTTAAAAATTTAAATAAATAAGTCAATCTTTACTGTCGGACCAATCCTAGCCGTTATCGCGTGCTGAAGAAAGAGCGACAGTTTCAAAACTACATCTCAGTTACTTTCTAACGGTGTCAGTCCATTTGAGTTACAACAGTTGGGTCACATATTCGTACCAACATGTATTTAGCGATATTTTTCTGATATTACTAGGTTGCATCGCTTTTAACAGTGAAACGTTTGACTGTGGGACTTAATTGAACTGATTTTGGACTTTGACCTGATAAATGTGATAAATGAGCCAACTGGACTCCAAGGAATAACATTCTTCTTAAATTGACATGATTGCTGGATTTCAGCAATTTCACTAGGCTCTGTTGTAGCGCTTTATTTAGAAGTGTAGATAAGTAAGTCTTTTTTTACTGTGGGACCAATCCTGGCCGTTAGTACGCGCCAAAAAAAGAGAGGCATTCTCAGAAACTACATTTCATTGCTTTTTGGCGGTATCAATCCGTTTGAGTTACAACGGTTGCGTCACATATTCGTAAGAACATGTATTTAGTGACAGTTTTCCGATATTACTAAGTTATATCGCTTTTAACAATGAACTGATTGACTGTGGGACTTAATTGAACTAACTTTGACCTGTGACCTTATAAATGTGATAAGTGAGCCAACTGGACTCCAGGAAATAATATTCTTCTTACTTTGACATGACTGTTGGAAATCAGCGATTACACTGGGCGCTGTGGAAGCGCTTCATTTAAAAATTTAGATAAATAAGTCATTTTTTACTGTGGGGCCAATCCTAGCCGTTATCGCGTGCTGAAGAAATAGCGACAGTTTCAAAAACTACATCTCACTTACTTTCTAATGGTGTCAGTCCGTTACAGAGGTACAACAGTTGGGTCACATATTCGTACCAACATGCATTTAGCGATATTTTTCTGATATTACTTGGTTGCATCGCTTTTAACAGTGAAACGATTGACTGTGGGACTTAGTTGAACTAACATTGGACTGTGACCTGATAAATGTGATAAATGAGCCAACTGGACTACAAGGAATAACATTCTTCTTAAATTGACATGATTGCTGGAGTTCAGCGATTAAACTGGGCGCTGTGGTAGCGCTTCATTTAAAAATTAAGATAAAAAATTCAGTTTTTACTGTGGGACCAATCCTAACCGTTAGCGCGCGCTAAAGAAATAGAGACAGTTACAAATACGACATTTCACTGACTTTCTAACTGTGTCAGTCCGTTTGATTTACAACGGCTGGGTCACATATTCGTACCAACATGTATTTAGCGATATGTTTCTGATATTACTAGGTTGCATCGCTTTTAACAGTGAAACGATTGACGGCGGGACTTAATTGAACTAACTTTGGACGGTGACCTGATAAATGTAATAAATGAGACAATTGGACTCCAAGAAATAACATTCTTCTTAATTTGACATGATTGCCGGAACTCAGCGATTACACTGGGCGCTGTGGAAGCGGTTCATTTAAAAATTTAAATAAATAAGTCAATCTTTACTGTCGGACCAATCCTAGCCGTTATAGCGTGCTGAAGAAAGAGCGACAGTTTCAAAACTACATCTCACTTACTTTCTAACGGTGTCAGTCCGTTTAAATTACAACAGTTGGGTCACATATTCGTACCAACATGTATTAAGCGATATTTTTCTGATATTACTAGGTTGCATCGCTTTTAAGAGTGAAACGTTTGACTGTGGGACTTAATTGAACTGATTTTGGACTTTGACCTTATAAATGTGATAAATGTACCAGTTTGACTACAAGAAATAACATTCTTCTTAATTCGACATGATTGCTTGGATTCAGCGAGTACACTATGCTCTGTGAAAGCGCTTCATTTAAAAATTTAGATAAATAAGTCATTTTTTACTGTGGGACCAATCCTAGCCGTTATCGCGTGCTGAATAAAGAGCGACAGTTTCAAAAACTACATCTCACTTACTTTCTAACGGTGTCAGTCCGTTTGAGTTACAACAGTTGGGTCACATATTCGTACCAACATGCATTTATCGATATTTTCTGATATTACTAGGTTGCATCGCTTTTAACAGTGAAACGATTGACTGTGGGACTTAGTTGAAGTAACATTGGACTGTGATCTGATAAATGTGATAAATGAGGAAATTGGACTCCAAGGAATAACATTCTTCTTAATTCGACATGATTGCTGGAAATCAGCAAGTACACTATGCTCTGTGGTAGCGCTTTTTTAAAAATTTAGATAAATAAGTCTTTCTTTACTGTGGGACTAATCCTGGCCGTTAGCACGCGCTGAAGAAATAGAGACATTCTCAAAAACTACATTTCATCGACTTCTTGGCGGTATAAATCCGTTTGAGTTACAACGGTTGCGTCAGATATTCGTACCAACAGGTATTTAGCGATAGTATTCTGATATTACTAGTTTGCATCGCTTTTAACAGTGAAACGATTGACTGTGGGACTTAATTGAACTGTTTTGGACTTTAACCTTAAAAATGTGATAAATGAGCCAACTGGACTCCAAGGAATAACATTCATCTTAAATTGACATGATTGCTGGAACTCAGGGATTACACTGCGCGCTGTGGTAGCACTTCATTTAAAAATTTAAATAAAAAAAACATTTTTTTACTGTGGGACCAATCCTAGCCGTTATTGCAGGCTGCAGAAATAGCAACAGTTTCAAAAAATACATTTCATTAACTTTCTAACGGTGTTAATTTGTTTAAGTTACAACTGTTGCGTCACATATTCGTACCAACATGTATTTACTGATTTTCTTCCGATATGACTAAGTTGCATCGCTTTTAACAGTGAAACGATTGACTGTGGGACTTAATTAACCTAAATTTGGACTGTGACGTGATAAACATTATAAATGAGCTAGTTTGACTACAAGAAATAACATTCTTCTTAATTTGACATGATTGCTGGAACTCAGCGATCACACTCGTCGCTGTGGTAGCACTTTATTAAAAAATTAAGATAAATAAGTCATTTTTTACTGTGGGACCAATCCTGGCCGTTAGCACGCACTGAAGAAATAGAGACATTCTCAAAAACAACATTTCATCGACTTCTTGGAGGTATCAATCCGTTTGAGTTACAACGGTTGCGTGACATGATCGTACCAACCTGTATTTAGTGATATCTTTTCGATATTACTAAGTTATATCGCTTTTAACAGTGAAACGATTGACTGTGGAACTTAATTGAACTGATTTTGGACTTTGACCTGATAAATGTGATAAATGTGCCAACTGGACTCCAAGGAATAACATTCTTCTTAAATTGACATGATTTCTGGATTTCAGCGATTACACTGGGCGCTGTGGAAGCGGTTCATTTAAAAATTTAGATCAATAAGTCATTTTTTACTGTGGGACCAATCCTGGCCGTTAGCACGCACTGAAGAAATAGAGACATTCTCAAAAACAACATTTCATCGACTTCTTGGAGGTATCAATCCGTTTGAGTTACAACGGTTGGGTCACATATTCGTACCAACATGTATTTAGCGATATGTTTCTGATATTACTAGGTTGCATCGTTTTTAACAGTGAAACGATTGACGTTGGGACTTAATTGGACTGATTTTGGACTGTGACCTTATAAATGTGAAAGTGAGACAATTGGACTTCAAGAAATATTATTCGTCTTACTTTGACATGATTGTTGGAAATCAGCGATTACACTGGGCGCTGTGGAAGCGGTTCATTTAAAAATTTAGATAAATAAGTCATTTTTTACTGTGGGACCAATCCTTGCCGTTATCGCGCGCCGAATAAATAGAGACAGTTTCAAAAACTACATTTCAATGACTTTCTAGCGATGTCAGTCCGTTTGAGTTACAACGGTTGCGTCACATATTCGCACCAACATGTATTTAGCGATATGTTTCTGATATTACTAGGTTGCATCGCTTTTAACAGTGAAACGATTGACGGTGTGACTTAATTGAACTAACTTTGGATTGTGACCTGATAAATGTGATAAATGAGACAATTGGACTCCAAGAAATAACATTCTTCTTAATTTGACATGATTGCCGGAACTCAGCGATTACACTGGGCGCTGTGGTAGCGCTTCATTTAAAAATTTAAATAAATAAGTCAATCTTTACTGTCGGACCAATCCTAGCCGTTAGTACGCGCCAAAAAAAGAGAGGCATTCTCAGAAACTACATTTCATTGCTTTTTGGCGGTATCAATCCGTTTGTGTTACAACGGTTGCGTCACATATTCGTACCAACATGTATTTAGTGACAGTTTTTCGATATTACTAAGTTATATCGCTTTTAACAATGAACTGATTGACTGTGGGACTTAATTGAATTAACTTTGACCTGTGACCTTATAAATGTGATAAGTGAGCCAACTGGACTCCAGGAAATAATATTCTTCTTACTTTGACATGATTGTTGGAAATCAGCGATTACACTGGGCGCTGTGGAAGCGCTTCATTTAAAAATTTAGATAAATAAGTCATTTTTTACTGTGGGACCAATCCTAGCCGTTATCGCGTGCTGAAGAAATAGCGACAGTTTCAAAAACTACATCTCACTTACTTTCTAACGGTGTCAGTCCGTTTGAGTTACAACAGTTGGGTCACATATTCGTACCAACATGCATTTAGCAATATTTTTCTGATATTACTAGGTTGCATCGCTTTTAACAGTGAAACGATTGACTGTGGGACTTAGTTGAACTAACATTGGACTGTGGCCTGATAAATGTGATAAATGAGCCAACTGGACTCCAAGGAATAACATTCTTCTTAAATTGACATGATTGCTGGAATTCAGCGATTAAAATGGGCACTGTGGTAGCGCTTCATTTTAAAATTAAGAAAAAAAATTCAGTTTTTACTGTGGGACCAATCCTAACCGTTAGCGCGCGCTGAAGAAATAGAGTCAGTTACAAATACGACATTTCACTGACTTTCTAACTGTGTCAGCCCGTTTGATTTACAACGGCTGGGTCACATATTCGTACCAACATGTATTTAGCGATATGTTTCTGACATTTCTAGGTTGCATCGCTTTTAACAGTGAAACGATTGACGGCGGGACTTAATTGAACTAACTTTGCACTGTGACCTGATAAATGTAATAAATGAGACAATTGGACTCCAAGAAATAATATTCTTCTTAATTTGACATGATTGCCGGAACTCAGCGATTACACTGGGCGCTGTGGAAGCGCTTCATTTAAAAATTTAAATAAATAAGTCAATCTTTAATGTCGGACCAATCCTAGCCGTTATAGCGTGCTGAAGAAAGAGCAACAGTTTCAAAACTACATCTCACTTACTTTCTAACGGTGTCAGTCCGTTTGAGTTACAACAGTTGGGTCACATATTCGTACCAACATGTATTTAGCGATATTTTTCTGATATTACTAATTTATATCGCTTTTAACATTGAAATGATTGACTGTGGGACTTAACTGAACTAACTTTGGCCTGTGACCTTATAAATGTGATAAGTGAGCCAACTGGACTCCAAGAAATGACATTCTTCTTACTTTGACATGATTGTTGGAAATCAGCGATTACATTGGGCGCTGTGGAAGCGGTTCATTTAAACATTTAGATAAATAAGTCATTTTTTACTGCGGGACCAATCCTAGCCGTTATCGCGCGGCGAAGAAATAGAGGCAGTTTCAAAAACTACATTTTAATGACTTTTTGGCGGTATCAATCCGTTTGAGTTACAACGGTTGCGTCACATATTCGTACCAACATGTATTTAGTGTCAGTTTTCCGATATTACTAAGTTATATCGCTTTTAACAATGAAATGATTGACTGTGGGACTTAATTGAACTAATTTTGACCTGTGACCTTATAAATGTGATAAGTGAGCCAACTGGACTCCAAGAAATAATATTCTTCTTACTTTGACATGATTGTTGGAAATCAGCGATTACACTGGGCGCTGTTAAAGCGCTTCATTTAAAAATTTAGATAAATAAGTCATTTTTTACTGTGGGACCAATCCTAACCGTTATCGCGTGCTGGATAAAGAGCGACAGTTTCAAAAACTACATCTCACTTACTTTCTAACGGTGTCAGTCCGTTTGAGTTACAACAGTTGGGTCACATATTCGTACCAACATGCATTTAGCGATATTTTTCTGATATTACTAGGTTGCATCGCTGTTAACAGTGAAACGATTGACTGTGGGACTTAGCTGAACTAACATTGCACTGTGACCTGATAAATGTGATAAATGAGCAAATTGGACTCCAAGAAATAACATTCTTCTTAATTTGACATGATTGCCGGAACTCAGCGATTACACTGGGCGCTGTGGAAGCGGTTCATTTAAAAATTTAAATAAATAAGTCAATCTTTACTGTCGGACCAATCCTAGCCGTTATAGCGTGCTGAAGAAAGAGCGACAGTTTCAAAACTACATCTCACTTACTTTCTAACGGTGTCAGTCCGTTTAAATTACAACAGTTGGGTCACATATTCGTACCAACATGTATTAAGCGATATTTTTCTGATATTACTAGGTTGCATCGCTTTTAAGAGTGAAACGTTTGACTGTGGGACTTAATTGAACTGATTTTGGACTTTGACCTTATAAATGTGATAAATGTACCAGTTTGACTACAAGAAATAACATTCTTCTTAATTCGACATGATTGCTTGGATTCAGCGAGTACACTATGCTCTGTGAAAGCGCTTCATTTAAAAATTTAGATAAATAAGTCATTTTTTACTGTGGGACCAATCCTAGCCGTTATCGCGTGCTGAATAAAGAGCGACAGTTTCAAAAACTACATCTCACTTACTTTCTAACGGTGTCAGTCCGTTTGAGTTACAACAGTTGGGTCACATATTCGTACCAACATGCATTTATCGATATTTTCTGATATTACTAGGTTGCATCGCTTTTAACAGTGAAACGATTGACTGTGGGACTTAGTTGAAGTAACATTGGACTGTGATCTGATAAATGTGATAAATGAGGAAATTGGACTCCAAGGAATAACATTCTTCTTAATTCGACATGATTGCTGGAAATCAGCAAGTACACTATGCTCTGTGGTAGCGCTTTTTTAAAAATTTAGATAAATAAGTCTTTCTTTACTGTGGGACTAATCCTGGCCGTTAGCACGCGCTGAAGAAATAGAGACATTCTCAAAAACTACATTTCATCGACTTCTTGGCGGTATAAATCCGTTTGAGTTACAACGGTTGCGTCAGATATTCGTACCAACAGGTATTTAGCGATAGTATTCTGATATTACTAGTTTGCATCGCTTTTAACAGTGAAACGATTGACTGTGGGACTTAATTGAACTGTTTTGGACTTTAACCTTAAAAATGTGATAAATGAGCCAACTGGACTCCAAGGAATAACATTCATCTTAAATTGACATGATTGCTGGAACTCAGGGATTACACTGCGCGCTGTGGTAGCACTTCATTTAAAAATTTAAATAAAAAAAACATTTTTTTACTGTGGGACCAATCCTAGCCGTTATTGCAGGCTGCAGAAATAGCAACAGTTTCAAAAAATACATTTCATTAACTTTCTAACGGTGTTAATTTGTTTAAGTTACAACTGTTGCGTCACATATTCGTACCAACATGTATTTACTGATTTTCTTCCGATATGACTAAGTTGCATCGCTTTTAACAGTGAAACGATTGACTGTGGGACTTAATTAACCTAAATTTGGACTGTGACGTGATAAACATTATAAATGAGCTAGTTTGACTACAAGAAATAACATTCTTCTTAATTTGACATGATTGCTGGAACTCAGCGATCACACTCGTCGCTGTGGTAGCACTTTATTAAAAAATTAAGATAAATAAGTCATTTTTTACTGTGGGACCAATCCTGGCCGTTAGCACGCACTGAAGAAATAGAGACATTCTCAAAAACAACATTTCATCGACTTCTTGGAGGTATCAATCCGTTTGAGTTACAACGGTTGCGTGACATGATCGTACCAACCTGTATTTAGTGATATCTTTTCGATATTACTAAGTTATATCGCTTTTAACAGTGAAACGATTGACTGTGGAACTTAATTGAACTGATTTTGGACTTTGACCTGATAAATGTGATAAATGTGCCAACTGGACTCCAAGGAATAACATTCTTCTTAAATTGACATGATTTCTGGATTTCAGCGATTACACTGGGCGCTGTGGAAGCGGTTCATTTAAAAATTTAGATCAATAAGTCATTTTTTACTGTGGGACCAATCCTGGCCGTTAGCACGCACTGAAGAAATAGAGACATTCTCAAAAACAACATTTCATCGACTTCTTGGAGGTATCAATCCGTTTGAGTTACAACGGTTGGGTCACATATTCGTACCAACATGTATTTAGCGATATGTTTCTGATATTACTAGGTTGCATCGTTTTTAACAGTGAAACGATTGACGTTGGGACTTAATTGGACTGATTTTGGACTGTGACCTTATAAATGTGAAAGTGAGACAATTGGACTTCAAGAAATATTATTCGTCTTACTTTGACATGATTGTTGGAAATCAGCGATTACACTGGGCGCTGTGGAAGCGGTTCATTTAAAAATTTAGATAAATAAGTCATTTTTTACTGTGGGACCAATCCTTGCCGTTATCGCGCGCCGAATAAATAGAGACAGTTTCAAAAACTACATTTCAATGACTTTCTAGCGATGTCAGTCCGTTTGAGTTACAACGGTTGCGTCACATATTCGCACCAACATGTATTTAGCGATATGTTTCTGATATTACTAGGTTGCATCGCTTTTAACAGTGAAACGATTGACGGTGTGACTTAATTGAACTAACTTTGGATTGTGACCTGATAAATGTGATAAATGAGACAATTGGACTCCAAGAAATAACATTCTTCTTAATTTGACATGATTGCCGGAACTCAGCGATTACACTGGGCGCTGTGGTAGCGCTTCATTTAAAAATTTAAATAAATAAGTCAATCTTTACTGTCGGACCAATCCTAGCCGTTAGTACGCGCCAAAAAAAGAGAGGCATTCTCAGAAACTACATTTCATTGCTTTTTGGCGGTATCAATCCGTTTGTGTTACAACGGTTGCGTCACATATTCGTACCAACATGTATTTAGTGACAGTTTTTCGATATTACTAAGTTATATCGCTTTTAACAATGAACTGATTGACTGTGGGACTTAATTGAATTAACTTTGACCTGTGACCTTATAAATGTGATAAGTGAGCCAACTGGACTCCAGGAAATAATATTCTTCTTACTTTGACATGATTGTTGGAAATCAGCGATTACACTGGGCGCTGTGGAAGCGCTTCATTTAAAAATTTAGATAAATAAGTCATTTTTTACTGTGGGACCAATCCTAGCCGTTATCGCGTGCTGAAGAAATAGCGACAGTTTCAAAAACTACATCTCACTTACTTTCTAACGGTGTCAGTCCGTTTGAGTTACAACAGTTGGGTCACATATTCGTACCAACATGCATTTAGCAATATTTTTCTGATATTACTAGGTTGCATCGCTTTTAACAGTGAAACGATTGACTGTGGGACTTAGTTGAACTAACATTGGACTGTGGCCTGATAAATGTGATAAATGAGCCAACTGGACTCCAAGGAATAACATTCTTCTTAAATTGACATGATTGCTGGAATTCAGCGATTAAAATGGGCACTGTGGTAGCGCTTCATTTTAAAATTAAGAAAAAAAATTCAGTTTTTACTGTGGGACCAATCCTAACCGTTAGCGCGCGCTGAAGAAATAGAGTCAGTTACAAATACGACATTTCACTGACTTTCTAACTGTGTCAGCCCGTTTGATTTACAACGGCTGGGTCACATATTCGTACCAACATGTATTTAGCGATATGTTTCTGACATTTCTAGGTTGCATCGCTTTTAACAGTGAAACGATTGACGGCGGGACTTAATTGAACTAACTTTGCACTGTGACCTGATAAATGTAATAAATGAGACAATTGGACTCCAAGAAATAATATTCTTCTTAATTTTCACATGATTGCCGGAACTCAGCGATTACACTGGGCGCTGTGGAAGCGCTTCATTTAAAAATTTAAATAAATAAGTCAATCTTTAATGTCGGACCAATCCTAGCCGTTATAGCGTGCTGAAGAAAGAGCAACAGTTTCAAAACTACATCTCACTTACTTTCTAACGGTGTCAGTCCGTTTGAGTTACAACAGTTGGGTCACATATTCGTACCAACATGTATTTAGCGATATTTTTCTGATATTACTAATTTATATCGCTTTTAACATTGAAATGATTGACTGTGGGACTTAACTGAACTAACTTTGGCCTGTGACCTTATAAATGTGATAAGTGAGCCAACTGGACTCCAAGAAATGACATTCTTCTTACTTTGACATGATTGTTGGAAATCAGCGATTACATTGGGCGCTGTGGAAGTGGTTCATTTAAACATTTAGATAAATAAGTCATTTTTTACTGCGGGACCAATCCTAGCCGTTATCGCGCGGCGAAGAAATAGAGGCAGTTTCAAAAACTACATTTTAATGACTTTTTGGCGGTATCAATCCGTTTGAGTTACAACGGTTGCGTCACATATTCGTACCAACATGTATTTAGTGTCAGTTTTCCGATATTACTAAGTTATATCGCTTTTAACAATGAAATGATTGACTGTGGGACTTAATTGAACTAATTTTGACCTGTGACCTTATAAATGTGATAAGTGAGCCAACTGGACTCCAAGAAATAATATTCTTCTTACTTTGACATGATTGTTGGAAATCAGCGATTACACTGGGCGCTGTTAAAGCGCTTCATTTAAAAATTTAGATAAATAAGTCATTTTTTACTGTGGGACCAATCCTAACCGTTATCGCGTGCTGAATAAAGAGCGACAGTTTCAAAAACTACATCTCACTTACTTTCTAACGGTGTCAGTCCGTTTGAGTTACAACAGTTGGGTCACATATTCGTACCAACATGCATTTAGCGATATTTTTCTGATATTACTAGGTTGCATCGCTGTTAACAGTGAAACGATTGACTGTGGGACTTAGCTGAACTAACATTGCACTGTGACCTGATAAATGTGATAAATGAGCAAATTGGACTCCAAGGAATAACATTCTTCTTGATTCGATATGATTGCTGGAATTCAGCAAGTACACTATGCGCTGTGGTAGCGGTTTTTTAAAAATTTAGATAAATAAGTCTTTTTTTACTGTGGGACCAAACCCAGCCGTTAGTTCGCGCTAAAGAAATAGAGACAGCTTCAATAACTACATTTCAATTACTTTCTAACGGTATCAGTCCGTTTTAGTTACAACGGTTGCGTCACATATTTGTACCAACATGTAGATAGTGATTTTTTTCCAATATTACTAGGTTGTATCGCTTTTAACAGTGAAACAATTGACTGTGGGACTTAATTGAACTAACTTTGGACTGTGACCTGATAAATGTGATAAATGAGCCAACTGGACTCCAAGGAATAACATTCTCCTTAAATTGACATGATTGCTGGATTTCAGCGATTTCACTAGGCTCTGTGGTAGCGCATTATTTAGAAGTTTAGATAAGTAAGTCTTTTTTTACTGTGCGACCAATCCTGTCCGTTAGTACGCGCCAAAGAAACAGAGGCATTCTCAGAAACTATATTTCATTGCTTTTTGGCGGTATCAATCCGTTTGAGTTACAACGGTTGCGTAACATATTCGTACCAACATGTATTTAGTGATTTCTTTCCGATGTGACTTAGTTGCATCGCTTTTAACAGTGAAACGATCGACTGCGGGACTTAATTGAACTGATTCTGGACTGTGACCTTGTAAATGCGATAAATGAGCCAATTGGGCTCCAAGAAATACCATTCTTCTTAATTTGACATGATTGCTGGAATTCAGCGAGTACACTAGGCTCTGTGGTAGTGCTTTATTTAAAAATTAACTTTAATAAGTCCTTTTTTCTGTGCGACAAATCCTGGCCGTTAGCACGCGCTGAAGAAATAGAGACATTCTCAAAATCTACACTTCATCGACTTCTTGGCAGTATCAAGCCGTTTGAGTTACAATGGTTGCGTCACATGTTCGTACCAACATGTATTTAGCGATGGTATTCTGATAATACTAGGTTCAGTGAAACGATTGACTGTGGGGCTTAATTGAATTAACTCTGGACTGTGACCTGATAAATAATATAAATGGGCCAGTTTGACTACAAGAAATAACATTCTTCTTAAATTGACATGATTGCCGGAACTCAGCGATTACACTGGGCGCTGTGGTAGCACTTTATTAAAAAATTAAGATAAAAAAGTCATTTTTTATTGTGGGACCAATCCTAGCCGTTATCGCGCGCTGATGAAATAGCGACAGTTTCAAAAACTACATTTCATTGAATTTCTAATGGTATCAATCCGTTTGAGTTACAACGGTTGCGCCACATATTCGTCCCCACATGTATTTAGCGATAGGATTCGGATATTACTAGGTTGCATCGCTTTTAACAGTGAACTGTTTGACTGTGGGACTTAATTGAACTGATTTTGGACTTTGACCTTATAAATGTGATAAATGAGCTGGTTTGACAACAAGAACTAACATTCTACTTAATTTGACTTAATTGCTGGAACACAGCGATTGCACTGGGCACTGTGGTAGCGTTTTATTTAAAAATTAAGTTAAATAAGTCATTTTTTACTGTGGGACTATTCCCAAACATTAGTTCGCGCTAAAGAAATAGAGACGGTTTCAAAAACTACATTTCATTGACTTTCTAACGGTGTTAATCCGTTTGAGTTACAACGGTTGCGTCACATATTCGCCCCACATGTACTTAGCGATAGTATTCGGACATTACTAGGTTGCATCGCTTTAAACAGTGAAACGTTTGACTGTGGGACTTAATTGAACTAATTTTGGACTTTGACCTTGTAAATGTGATAAATGAGCCAATTGGGCTCCAAGGAATACCATTCTTCTTAATTTTACATGATTGCCGGAAATCAGCAATTACACTGGGCGCTGTGGTAGCACTTCATTTAAAAATTTAAATAAAAAAGTCGTTTTTTACTGTGGGACCAATCCCAGCCATAAGTTCGCGCTGAAGAAATAGAGACAGTTTCAAAAACTACATTTCATTGACTTTCTAACAGTTTCAATCCGTTTGAGTTACAACGGGTGCGTCACATATTCGTCCCCACATGTATTTAGCGATAGTATTTGGATGTTATTAGGTTGCATCGCTTTTAACAGTGAAACGTTTGACTGTATGACTTAATTGAACTGATTTTGGACTTTGACCTTATAAATGTGATAAATGAGCCAGTTTGACTACAAAAAGTAACATTCTTCTTAATTTGACTTAATTGTTGGAACTCAGCGATTGCACTGGGCACTGTGGTAGCGTTTTATTTAAAAATTAAGTTTAATAAGTCATTTTTTACTGTGGGACCATTCCCAGTCGTTAGTTCGCGCTGAAGAAATAGAGACAGTATCAAAAACTACATTTCATTGACTTTTTAACGGTGTTAATCCGTTTGAGTTACAACGGTTGCGTCACATATTCGTACCAACATGTATTTAGTGATTTTTTTCCGATATTACTAAGTTGCATCGCTTTTAACAGTGAAACGATGGACTGTGGGACTTAATTGAACTGATTCTGGACGGTGACCTTGCAAATGCGTTAAATGAGCCAATTGGACTCCAAGGAATACCATTCTTCTTAATTCGACATGATTGCTGGAATTCAGCGAGTACACTAGGCTCTGTGGTAGTGCTTTATTTAAAAATTAACTTTAATAAGTCCTTTTTTCTGTGGGACAAATCCTGGCCGTTAGCACGCGCTGAAGAAATAGAGACATTCTCAAAATCTACACTTCATCGACTTCTTGGCAGTATCAATCCGTTTGAGTTACAATGGTTGCGTCACGTGTTCGTACCAACATGTATTTAGCGATAGTATTCTGATATTACTAGGTTCAGTGAAACGATTGACTGTGGGGCTTAATTGAACTAACTCTGGACTGTGACCTGATAAATGTTATAAATGGGCCAGTTTGACTACAAGAAATAACATTCTTCTTAAATTGACATGATTGCTGGAACTCAGCGATTACACTGGGCGCTGTGGTAGCACTTTATTAAAAAATTAAGATAAAAAAGTCATTTTTTTATTGTGGGACCAATCCTAGCCGTTATCGCGCGCTGATGAAATAGCGACAGTTTCAAAAACTACATTTCATTGAATTTCTAATGGTATCAATCCGTTTGAGTTACAACGGTTGCGCCACATATTCGTCCCCACATGTATTTAGCGATAGGATTCGGATATTACTAGGTTGCATCGCTTTTAACAGTGAACTGTTTGACTGTGGGACTTAATTGAACTGATTTTGGACTTTGACCTTATAAATGTGATAAATGAGCTGGTTTGACAACAAGAACTAACATTCTACTTAATTTGACTTAATTGCTGGAACACAGCGATTGCACTGGGCACTGTGGTAGCGTTTTATTTAAAAATTAAGTTAAATAAGTCATTTTTTACTGTGGGACTATTCCCAAACATTAGTTCGCGCTAAAGAAATAGAGACGGTTTCAAAAACTACATTTCATTGACTTTCTAACGGTGTTAATCCGTTTGAGTTACAACGGTTGCGTCACATATTCGCCCCACATGTACTTAGCGATAGTATTCGGACATTACTAGGTTGCATCGCTTTAAACAGTGAAACGTTTGACTGTGGGACTTAATTGAACTAATTTTGGACTTTGACCTTGTAAATATGATAAATGAGCCAATTGGGCTCCAAGGAATACCATTCTTCTTAATTTTACATGATTGCCGGAAATCAGCAATTACACTGGGCGCTGTGGTAGCACTTCATTTAAAAATTTAAATAAAAAAGTCGTTTTTTACTGTGGGACCAATCCCAGCCATAAGTTCGCGCTGAAGAAATAGAGACAGTTTCAAAAACTACATTTCATTGACTTTCTAACAGTTTCAATCCGTTTGAGTTACAACGGGTGCGTCACATATTCGTCCCCACATGTATTTAGCGATAGTATTTGGATATTATTAGGTTGCATCGCTTTTAACAGTGAAACGTTTGACTGTATGACTTAATTGAACTGATTTTGGACTTTGACCTTATAAATGTGATAAATGAGCCAGTTTGACTACAAAAAGTAACATTCTTCTTAATTTGACTTAATTGTTGGAACTCAGCGATTGCACTGGGCACTGTGGTAGCGTTTTATTTAAAATTTAAGTTTAATAAGTCATTTTTTACTGTGGGACCATTCCCAGTCGTTAGCACGCGCTGAAGAAATAGAGACAGTTTTAAAAACTACATTTAATTGACTTTCTAACGGTGTTAATCCGTTTGAGTTACAACGGTTGCGCCACATATTCGTCCCCACATGTATTTAGCGATAGGATTCGGATATTACTAGGTTGCATCGCTTTTAACAGTGAACTGTTTGACTGTGAGACTTAATTGAACTGATTTTGGACTTTGACCTTATAAATGTGATAAATGAGCTAGTTTGACAACAAAAAGTAACATTCTACTTAATTTGACTTAATTGCTGGAACACAGCGATTGCACTGGGCACTGTGGTAGCGTTTTATTTAAAAATTAAGTTAAATAAGTCATTCTTTACTGTGGGACCAATCCCAGCCATTAGTTCGCACTAAAGAAATAGAGAAAGTTTCAAGAACAACATTTCATTGACATACTAACGGTGTCAATCCGTTTGAGTTACAATGGTTGCGTCACATATTCGTACCAACATGTATTTAGCGATAGTATTCTGATAATACTAGGTTGCATCGCCTTTAACAGTGAAACGATTGACTGTGGGACTTAATTGAACTAACTTTGGAGTGTGACCTGATAAATGTTATAAATGAGCCAGTTTGTCTACAAGAAATATCATTCTTCTTAATTTGACTTGATTGCTGGAACTCAGCGATTGCACTGGGCGCTGTGGTAGAGTTTTATTTAAAAATTAAGTTAAATAAGTCATTCTTTACTGTGGGACCAATCCCAGCCATTAGTTCGCACTAAAGAAATAGAGACAGTTTCAAAAACTACTTTTCGTTGACTTTCTAACGGTGTCAATCCGTTTGAGTTACAACGGTTGCGTCACATATTCGCCCCACATGTACTTAGCGATAGTATTCGGACATTACTAGGTTGCATCGCTTTAAACAGTGAAACGTTTGACTGTGAGGCTTATTTGAACTGATTTTGGACTTTGATCTTGTAAATGTGATAAATGAGCCAATTGGGCTCCAAGGAATACCATTTTTCTTAATTTGACATGATTGCCGGAAATCAGCAATTACACTGGGCGCTGTGGTAGCACTTCATTTAAAAATTTAAATAAAAAAGTCGTTTTTTACTGTGGGACCAATCCCAGCCATAAATTCGCGCTGAAGAAATAGAGACAGTTTCAAAAACTACATTTCATTGACGTTCTAACGGTTTCAATCCGTTTGAGTTACAACGGGTGCGTCACATATTCGTCCCCACATGTATTTAGCGATAGTATTCGCATATTATTAGGTTGCATCGCTTTTAACAGTGAAACGTTTGACTGTATGACTTAATTGAACTGATTTTGGACTTTGACCTTATAAATGTGATAAATGAGCCAGTTTGACTACAAAAAGTAACATTCTTCTTAATTTGACTTAATTGTTGGAACTCAGCGATTGCACTGGGCACTGTGGTAGCGTTTTATTTAAAAATTAAGTTTAATAAGTCATTTTTTACTGTGGGACCATTCCCAGTCGTTAGTTCGCGCTGAAGAAATAGAGACAGTATCAAAAACTACATTTCCTTGACTTTTTAACGGTGTTAATCCGTTTGAGTTACAACGGTTGCGTCACATATTCGTACCAACATGTATTTAGTAATTTTTTCCGATATCACTAAGTTGCATCGCTTTTAACAGTGAAACGATGGACTGTGGGACTTAATTGAACTGATTCTGGACGGTGACCTTGTAAATGCGATAAATGAGCCAATTGGGCTTCAAAAAATACCATTCTTCTTAATTTGACATGATTGCTGGAATTCAGCGAGTACACTAGGCTCTGTGGTAGTGCTTTATTAAAAAATTAACTTTAATAAGTCCTTTTTTCTGTGGGACAAATCCTGGCCGTTAGCACGCGCTGAAGAAATAGAGACATTATCAAAATCTACACTTCATCGACTTCTTGGCGGTATCAATCCGTTTAAGTTACAATTTTTGCGTCACATGTTCGTCACTAACCGTTCGTCACTAGCCGTTATCGCGCGCGGAAGAAATAGTTTTCAAAAACTACATTTCATTAAGTTTCTAATGGTATCAATCCGTTTGAGTTACAACGGTTGCGCTACATATTCGTACCGACATGTATTTAGCGATAGTATTCGGATATTACTAGGTTGCATCGCTTTTAACAGTGAACTGTTTGACTGTGGGACTTAATCAAACTGATTTTTGACTTTGACCTTATAAATGTGATAAATGAGCCAGTTTGACTACAAAAAGTAACATTCTTCTTAATTTGACTTAATTGCTGGTACACAGCGATTGCACTGGGAACTGTGGTAGCGTTTTATTTAAAAATTAGGTAAATAAGTCATTTTTTACTGTGGGACCAATCCCAGCCATTAGTTCGCGCTGAAGAAATAGAGACAGTTTCAAAAACTACTTTTCGTTGACTTTCTAACGGTGTCAATCCGTTTGAGTTACAACGGTTGCGTCACATATTCTCCCGACATGTATTTAGCGATAGTATTCGGATATTACTAGGTTGCATCGCTTTTAACAGTGAAACGTTTGACTGTGGGACTTAATTTAACTGATTTTGGACTTTGACCTTATAAATGTGATAAATGAGCCAGTTTGACTACAAAAAGTAACATTCTTCTTAATTTGACTTAATTGCTGGAACTGAGCGATTGCACTGGGCATTGTGGTAGCGTTTTATTTAAAAATTAAGTTTTATAAGTCATTTTTTACTCTGGGACCACTCCCAGCCGTTAGTTCGCGCTGAAGAAATAGAGACAGTATCAAAAACTACATTTCATTGACTTTTTAACGGTGTTAATCCGTTTGATTTACAACGGTTGCGTCACATATTCGTACCAACATGTATTTAGTGATTTTTTTCCGATATCACTAAGTTGCATCGCTTTTAACAGTGAAACGATTGACTGTGGGACTTAATTGAACTGATTCTGGACTGTGACCTTATAAATGCGATAAATAAGCCAATTGGGCTCCAATAAATACCATTCTTCTTAATTCGACATGATTGCTGGAATTCAGCGAGTACACTAGGCTCTGTGGTAGTGCTTTATTTGAAAATTTAGATAAATAAGTCATTTTTTACTGTGGGACCAATCCTAGCCGTTATCGCGCGCTGAAGAAATAGCGACAGTTTCAAAAACTACATTTCATTGACTTTCTATCGGAATCAATCCGTTTGAGTTACAACGGTTGCGCTACATATTCGTCCCCACATGTATTTAGCGATAGTATTCGGGTATTTTTAGGTTGCATCGCTTTTAACAGTGAAACGTTTGACTGTGGGACTTAATTGAACTGATTTTGGACTTTGACCTTATAAATGTGATAAATGAGCCAGTTTGACTACAAAAAGTAACATTCTTCTTAATTTGACCTGATTGCTGGAACTCAGCGATTGCACTGGGCGCTGTGGTAGAGTTTTATTTAAAAATTAAGTTAAATAAGTCATTCTTTACTGTGGGACCAATCCCAGCCATTAGTTCGCACTAAAGAAATAGAGACAGTTTCAAAAACTACTTTTCGTTGACTTTCTAACGGTGTCAATCCGTTTGAGTTACAACGGTTGCGTCACATATTCGCCCCACATGTACTTAGCGATAGTATTCGGACATTACTAGGTTGCATCGCTTTAAACAGTGAAACGTTTGACTGTGAGGCTTATTTGAACTGATTTTGGACTTTGACCTTATAAATGTGATAAATGAGCCAGTTTGACTACAAAAAGTAACATTCTTCTTAATTTGACTTAATTGTTGGAACTCAGCGATTGCACTGGGCACTGTGGTAGCGTTTTATTTAAAAATTAAGTTTAATAAGTCATTTTTTACTGTGGGACCATTCCCAGTCGTTAGTTCGCGCTGAAGAAATAGAGACAGTATCAAAAACTACATTTCATTGACTTTTTAACGGTGTTAATCCGTTTGAGTTACAACGGTTGCGTCACATATTCGTACCAACATGTATTTAGTGATTTTTTTCCGATATCGCTAAGTTGCATCGCTTTTAACAGTGAAACGATGGACTGTGGGACTTAATTGAACTGATTCTGGACGGTGACCTTGTAAATGCGATAAATGAGCCAATTGGGCTTCAAAAAATACCATTCTTCTTAATTTGACATGATTGCTGGAATTCAGCGAGTACACTAGGCTCTGTGGTAGTGCTTTATTAAAAAATTAACTTTAATAAGTCCTTTTTTCGGTGGGACAAATCCTGGCCGTTAGCACGCGCTGAAGAAATAGAGACATTATCAAAATCTACACTTCATCGACTTCTTGGCGGTATCAATCCGTTTAAGTTACAATTTTTGCGTCACATGTTCGTCACTAACCGTTCGTCACTAGCCGTTATCGCGCGCGGAAGAAATAGTTTTCAAAAACTACATTTCATTGACTTTCTAATGGTATCAATCCGTTTCAGTTACAACGGTTGCGCTACATATTCGTACCGACATGTATTTAGCGATAGTATTCGGATATTACTAGGTTGCATCGCTTTTAACAGTGAACTGTTTGACTGTGGGACTTAATCAAACTGATTTTTGACTTTGACCTTATAAATGTGATAAATGAGCCAGTTTGACTACAAAAAGTAACATTCTTCTTAATTTGACTTAATTGCTGGTACACAGCGATTGCACTGGGAACTGTGGTAGCGTTTTATTTAAAAATTAGGTAAATAAGTCATTTTTTACTGTGGGACCAATCCCAGCCATTAGTTCGCGCTGAAGAAATAGAGACAGTTTCAAAAACTACTTTTCGTTGACTTTCTAACGGTGTCAATCCGTTTGAGTTACAACGGTTGCGTCACATATTCTCCCGACATGTATTTCGCGATAGTATTCGGATATTACTAGGTTGCATCGCTTTTAACAGTGAAACGTTTGACTGTGGGACTTAATTTAACTGATTTTGGACTTTGACCTTATAAATGTGATAAATGAGCCAGTTTGACTACAAAAAGTAACATTCTTCTTAATTTGACTTAATTGCTGGAACTGAGCGATTGCACTGGGCATTGTGGTAGCGTTTTATTTAAAAATTAAGTTTTATAAGTCATTTTTTACTCTGGGACCACTCCCAGCCGTTAGTTCGCGCTGAAGAAATAGAGACAGTATCAAAAACTACATTTCATTGACTTTTTAACGGTGTTAATCCGTTTGATTTACAACGGTTGCGTCACATATTCGTACCAACATGTATTTAGTGATTTTTTTCCGATATCACTAAGTTGCATCGCTTTTAACAGTGAAACGATTGACTGTGGGACTTAATTGAACTGATTCTGGACTGTGACCTTATAAATGCGATAAATAAGCCAATTGGGCTCCAATAAATACCATTCTTCTTAATTCGACATGATTGCTGGAATTCAGCGAGTACACTAGGCTCTGTGGTAGTGCTTTATTTGAAAATTTAGATAAATAAGTCATTTTTTACTGTGGGACCAATCCTAGCCGTTATCGCGCGCTGAAGAAATAGCGACAGTTTCAAAAACTACATTTCATTGACTTTCTATCGGAATCAATCCGTTTGAGTTACAACGGTTGCGCTACATATTCGTCCCCACATGTATTTAGCGATAGTATTCGGGTATTTTTAGGTTGCATCGCTTTTAACAGTGAAACGTTTGACTGTGGGACTTAATTGAACTGATTTTGGACTTTGACCTTATAAATGTGATAAATGAGCCAGTTTGACTACAAAAAGTAACATTCTTCTTAATTTGACTTAATTGCTGGAACACAGCGATTGCACTGGGAACTGTGGTAGCGTTTTATTTAAAAATTAGGTAAATAAGTCATTTTTTACTGTAGGATCAATCCCAGCCATTAGTTCGCGCTGAAGAAATAGAGAAAGTTTCTAGAACTACATTTCATTGACTTACTAACGGTGTCAATCCGGATGAGTTACAATGGTTGCGTCACATATTCGTACCAACATGTATTTAGCGATAGTATTCTGATATTACTAGGTTGCATCGCCTTTAACAGTGAAATGATTGACTGTGGGACTTAATTGAACTAACTTTGGGGTGTGACCTGATAAATGTTATAAATGAGCCAGTTTGTCTACAAGAAATATCATTATTCTTAATTTGACTTGATTGCTGGAACTCAGCGTTTGCACTGGGCGCTGTGGTAGAGTTTTATTTAAAAATTAAGTTAAATAAGTCATTTTTTACTGTGGGATCAATCCCAGCCATTAGTTCGCGCTGAAGAAATAGAGAAAGTTTCTAGAACTACATTTCATTGACTTACTAACGGTGTCAATCCGGATGAGTTACAATGGTTGCGTCACATATTCGTACCAACATGTATTTAGCGATAGTATTCTGATATTACTAGGTTGCATCGCCTTTAACAGTGAAATGATTGACTGTGGGACTTAATTGAACTAACTTTGGAGTGTGACCTGATAAATGTTATAAATGAGCCAGTTTGTCTACAAGAAATATCATTATTCTTAATTTGACTTGATTGCTGGAACTCAGCGTTTGCACTGGGCGCTGTGGTAGAGTTTTATTTAAAAATTAAGTTAAATAAGTCATTCTTTACTGTGGGACCAATCCCAGCCATTAGTTCGCGCTGAAGAAATAGAGACAGTTTCAAAAACTACTTTTCGTTGACTTTCTAACGGTGTCAATCCGTTTGAGTTACAACAGTTGCGTCACATATTCGCCCGACATGTATTTAGCGATAGTATTCGGATATTACTAGGTTGCATCGCTTTTAACAGTGAAACGTTTGACTGTGGGACTTAATTGAACTGATTTTGGACTTTGACCTTATAAATGTGATAAATGAGCCAGTTTGACTACAAAAAGTAACATTCTTCTTAATTTGAGTTAATTGCTGGAACTCAGCGATTGCACTGGGCACTGTGGTAGCGTTTTATTTAAAAATTAAGTTTTATAAGTCATTTTTTACTCTGGGACCATTCCCAGCCGTTAGTTCGCGCTGAAGAAATAGAGACAGTATCAAAAACTACATTTCATTGACTTTTTAACGGTGTTAATCCGTTTGATTTACAACGGTTGCGTCACATATTCGTACCAACATGTATTTAGTGATTTTTTTCCGATATCACTAAGTTGCATCGCTTTTAACAGTGAAACGATTGACTGTGGGACTTAATTGAACTGATTCTGGACTGTGACCTTATAAATGCGATAAATGAGCCAATTGGGCTCCAATAAATACCATTCTTCTTCATTCGACATGATTGCTGGAATTCAGCGAGTACACTAGGCTCTGTGGTAGTGCTTTATTTAAAAATTTAGATAAATAAGTCATTTTTTACTGTGGGACCAATCCTAGCCGTTATCGCGCGCTGAAGAAATAGCGACAGTTTCAAAAACTACATTTCATTGACTTTCTAATGGAATCAATCCGTTTGAGTTACAACGGTTGCGCTACATATTCGTCCCCACATGTATTTAGCGATAGTATTCGGGTATTTTTAGGTTGCATCGCTTTTAACAGTGAAACGTTTGACTGTGGGACTTAATTGAACTGATTTTGGACTTTGACCTTATAAATGTGATAAATGAGCCAGTTTGACTACAAAAAGTAACATTCTTCTTAATTTGACTTAATTGCTGGAACTCAGCGATTGCACTGGGCACTGTGGTAGCGTTTTATTTAAAAATTAAGTTTAATAAGTCATTTTTTACTGTGGGACCATTCCCAGCCGTTAGTTCGCGCTGAAGAAGTAGAGACAGTATCAAAAACTACATTTCATTGACTTTTTAACGGTGTTAATCCGTTTGAGTTACAACGGTTGCGTCACATATTCGTCCCCACATGTATTTAGCGATAGTATTCGGATATTACTAGGTTCAGTGAAACGATTGACTGTGGGACTTAATTGAACTAACTTTGGACTGTGACCTGATAAATGTTATAAATGGGCCAGTTTGACTACAAGAAATAACATTCTTCTTAAATTGACATGATTGCTGGAATTCAGCAAGTACACTAGGCTCTGTGGTAGTGCTTTATTTAAAAATTAACTTTAATAAGTCCTTTTTCTGTGGGACAAATCCTGGCCGTTAGCACGCGCTAAAGAAATAGAGACATTCTCAAAATCTACACTTCATCGACTTTTTAACGGTGTTAATCCGTTTGAGTTACAACGGTTGCGTCACATATTTGTCCCCACATGTATTTAGCGATAGTATTCGGATATTATTAGGTTGCATCGCTTTTAACAGTGAAACGATTGACTGTGGGACTTAATCAAACTGATTTTGGACTTTGACCTTATAAATGTGATAAATGAGCCAGTTTGACTACAGAAAGTAACATTCTTCTTAATTTGACTTAATTGCTGGAACACAGCGATTGCACTGGGAACTGTGGTAGCGTTTTATTTAAAAATTAGGTAAATAAGTCATTTTTTACTGTGGGATCAATCCCAGCCATTAGTTCGCGCTGAAGAAATAGAGAAAGTTTCTAGAACTACATTTCATTGACTTACTAACGGTGTCAATCCGGATGAGTTACAATGGTTGCGTCACATATTCGTACCAACATGTATTTAGCGATAGTATTCTGATATTACTAGGTTGCATCGCCTTTAACAGTGAAATGATTGACTGTGGGACTTAATTGAACTAACTTTGGAGTGTGACCTGATAAATGTTATAAATGAGCCAGTTTGTCTACAAGAAATATCATTATTCTTAATTTGACTTGATTGCTGGAACTCAGCGTTTGCACTGGGCGCTGTGGTAGAGTTTTATTTAAAAATTAAGTTAAATAAGTCATTCTTTACTGTGGGACCAATCCCAGCCATTAGTTCGCGCTGAAGAAATAGAGACAGTTTCAAAAACTACTTTTCGTTGACTTTCTAACGGTGTCAATCCGTTTGAGTTACAACGGTTGCGTCACATATTCGCCCGACATGTATTTAGCGATAGTATTCGGATATTACTAGGTTGCATCGCTTTTAACAGTGAAACGTTTGACTGCGGGACTTAATTGAACTGATTTTGGACTTTGACCTTATAAATGTGATAAATGAGCCAGTTCGACTACAAAAAGTAACATTCTTCTTAATTTGACTTAATTGCTGGAACTCAGCGATTGCACTGGGCACTGTGGTAGCGTTTTATTTAAAAATTAAGTTTGATAAGTCATTTTTTACTCTGGGACCATTTCCAGCCGTTAGTTCGCGCTGAAGAAATAGAGACAGTATCAAAAACTACATTTCATTGACTTTTTAACGGTGTTAGTCCGTTTGATTTACAACGGTTGCGTCACATATTCGTACCAACATGTATTTAGTGATTTTTTTCCGATATCACTAAGTTGCATCGCTTTTAACAGTGAAACGATTGACTGTGGGACTTAATTGAACTGATTCTGGACTGTGACCTTATAAATGCGATAAATGAGCCAATTGGGCTCCAATAAATACCATTCTTCTTAATTCGACATGATTGCTGGAATTCAGCGAGTACACTAGGCTCTGTGGTAGTGCTTTGTTTAAAAATTTAGATATATAGGTCATTTTTTACTGTGGGACCAATCCTGGCCGTTATCGCGCGCTGAAGAAATAGCGACAGTTTCAAAAACTACATTTCATTGACTTTCTAATGGAATCAATCCGTTTGAGTTACAACGGTTGCGCTACATATTCGTCCCCACATGTATTTAGCGATAGTATTCGGGTATTTTTAGGTTGCATCGCTTTTAAAAGTGAAACGTTTGACTGTGGGACTTAATTGAACTGATTTTGGACTTTGACCTTATAAATGTGATAAATGAGCCAGTTTGACTACAAAAAGTAACATTCTTCTTAATTTGACTTAATTGCTGGAACTCAGCGATTGCACTGGGCACTGTGGTAGCGTTTTATTTAAAAATTAAGTTTAATAAGTCATTTTTTACTGTGGGACCATTCCCAGCCGTTAGTTCGCGCTGAAGAAGTAGAGACAGTATCAAAAACTACATTTCATTGACTTTTCAACGGTGTTAATCCGTTTGAGTTACAACGGTTGCGTCACATATTCGTCCCTACATGTATTTAGCGATAGTATTCGGATATTACTAGGTTCAGTGAAACGATTGACTGTGGGACTTAATTGAACTAACTTTGGACTGTGACCTGATAAATGTTATAAATGGGCCAGTTTGACAACAAGAAATAACATTCTTCTTAAATTGACATGATTGCTGGAATTCAGCGAGTACACTAGGCTCTGTGGTAGTGCTTTATTTAAAAATTAACTATAATAAGTCCTTTTTCTGTGGGACAAATCCTGGCCGTTAGCACGCGCTGAAGAAATAGAGACATTCTCAAAATCTACACTTCATCGACTTCTTGGCGGTATCAATCCGTTTGAGTTACAATGGTTGCGTCACATGTTCGTCCCCACATGTATTTAGCGATAGTATTCGGATATTATTAGGTTGCATCACTTTTAACAGTGAAACGATTGACTGTGGGACTTAATTGAACTGATTCTGAACTGTGACCTTGTAAATGCGATAAATGAGCCAATTGGGCTCCAAGAAATACCATTCTTCTTAATTCGACATGATTGCTGGAATTCAACGAGTACACTAGGCTCTGTGGTAGTGCTTTATTTAAAAATTTAAATAAATAAGTCTTTTTTTCTGTGGGACTAATCCTGGCCGTTAGCTCGCGCTGAAGAAATAGAGACATTCTCAAAATCTACACTTCATCGACTTCTTGGCGGTATCAATCCGTTTGAGTTACAATGGTTGCGTCACATGTTCGTACCAACATGTATTTAGTGATATCTTTTCGATATTACTAAGTTATATCGCTTTTAACAGTGAAACGCTTGACTGTGGAACTTAATTGAACTAACATTGGACTGTGACCTGATAAATGTGATAAGTGAGCCAACTGGACCCAAGAAATAACATTCTTTTTAATTTGACATGATTGCGGGAACTCAGGGTTTACACTGGGCGCAGTGGTAGCACTTTATTTAAAAATTTAAGTAAAAAAGTAATTCTCTACTGTTGGACCAATCCTAGCAGTCATCGCGCGATGAAGAAATAGCAACAGTTTCAAAAACTACATTTCATTCACTTTCTAACGGTATCAATCCGTTTGAGTTACAACTGTTGCGTCACATATTCCTCCCAACATGTATTTAGCAATAGTACTCGGATATTACTAGGTTGCAGCACTTTTAACAGTGAAACGTTTGACTGTGGGACTCAATTGAACTGATTTTGGACTTTGACCTTATAAATGTGATAAATGAGCCAGTTTGACTACAAAAAGTAACATTCTTCTTAATTTGACTTCATTGCTGGAATTCAGCGATTGCACTGGGCACTGTGATAGCGTTTTTTTTAAAAAATTAAGTTAAGTAAGTCATTTTTTCCTGTGGGACCAATCCCAGCCGTTAGTTCGCGCTGAAGAAATAGAGACAGTTTCAAAAACTACATTTCATTGACTTTCTAACCGTGTTAATCCGTTTGAGTTACAACGGTTGCGTCACATATTCGTCCCCACATGTATTTAGCGATAGTATTCGGATATTATTAGGTTGCATCGCTTTTAACAGTGAAACGATTGACTGTGGGATTTAATTGAACTGATTCTGAACTATGACCTTGTAAATGCGATAAATGAGCCAATTGGGCTCCAAGAAATACCATTCTTCTTAATTCGACATGATTGCTGGAATTCAGCGAGTACACTAGGCTCTGTGGTAGTGCTTTATTTAAAAATTTAAATAAATAAGTCTTTTTTTCTGTGGGACTAATCCTGGCCGTTAGCACGCGCTGAAGAAATAGAGACATTCTCAAAATCTACACTTTATCGACTTCTTGGCGGTATCAATCCGTTTGAGTTACAATGGTTGCGTCACATGTTCGTACCAACATGTATTTAGCGATAGTATTCTGATATTACTAGGTTCAGTGAAACGATTGACTGTGGGACTTAATTAAACTAACTTTGGACTGTGACCTGATAAATGTTATAAATGGGCCAGTTTGATTACAAGAAATAACATTCTTCTTAAATTGACATAATTGCCGGAACTCAGCGATTACACTGGGCGCTGTGGTAGCACTTGTTTAAAAAATTAAGATAAAAAAGTAATTTTTTACTGTGGGACCAATCCTAGCCGTTATTGCGCGCTGAAGAAATAGCGACAGGTTCAAAAACTACATTTTATTGACCTTCTAACGGTATCAATCCGTTTGAGTTACAACGGTTGCGCCACATATTCGCCCCCACATGTATTTAGCGATAGTAATCGGATATTACTACGTTGCATCGCTTTTAACAGTGAACTGTTTGACTGTGGGACTTAATTGAACTGATTTTGGACTTTGACCTTATAAATGTGATAAATGAGCCAGTTTGACCACAAAAAGTAACATTCTCTTTAATTTGACTTAATTGCTGGAATTCAGCGATTGCACTGGGCACTGTGATAGCGTTTTTTTTAAAAAATTAAGTTAAGTAAGTCATTTTTTCCTGTGGGACCAATCCCAGCCGTTAGTTCGCGCTGAAGAAATAGAGACAGTTTCAAAAACTACATTTCATTGACTTTCTAACCGTGTTAATCCGTTTGAGTTACAACGGTTGCGTCACATATTCGTCCCCACATGTATTTAGCGATAGTATTCGGATATTATTAGGTTGCATCGCTTTTAACAGTGAAACGATTGACTGTGGGATTTAATTAAACTAACTTTGGACTGTGACCTGATAAATATTGTAAATGAGCTAGTTTGACTACAAGAAATAACATTCTTCTTAATTTGACATGATTGCTGGAACTAAGCGATTACACTGGGCGCTGTGGCAGCGCTTTATTAAAAATTTAAATTAGAAAGTCATTTTTTACTGTGGGACCAATCCTAGCCATTATCGCGCGCTGAAGAAATAGCGACAGTTTCAAAAACTACATTTCATTGACTTTCTAACGGTATCAATCCGTTTGAGTTACAACGGTTGCGCCACATATTCGTCCCCACATGTATTTAGCGATAGTATTCCGATATTTCTAAGTTGTATTGCTTTTAACAGTGAAACGATTGACTGTGGGAAATAATTGAACTGATTCTGGAATTTGACCTTATAAATGTGATAAATAAGCCAATGGGTCTCCAAGAAGTAACATTCTTTTTAATTTGACTTGATTGCTGGAACTCAGCGATTGCACTGGGCGCTGTGGTACAGTTTTATTTGAAAATTAAGTTAAATAAGTCATTTTTTACTGTGGGAATAATCCCAGCCATTAGTTTGCACCGACGAAATAGAGACAGCTTCTAAAACTACCTTTCATTGAATTTCTAACTGTGTCAATCCGTTTGACTTACAACGGTTGCGTCACTTATTCGTACCAACATGTATTTAGTGATTTTTGTCCGATATTACTAAGTTGTATCGCTTTTAACAGTGAAGCCATTGACTCTGGGAATTAATTGAACTGATTCTGGACTGTGACCTTAAAAATGTGATAAATGAGCCAATTGGACTCAAAGAAATAACATTCTTCATAAATTGACATGATTGCTGGAAACCAGCGATTACACTAGGCTCTGTGGTAGCGCTTTATTTAAAAATTTGGATAAATAAGTCTTTTTTTACTCTGGGACCAATCCTGGCCGTTAGCACGCACTGAAATAATAGCAACAATTTCAAAAACTACATTTTATTGACTTTCTAACGGTATCAATCCGTTTGAGTTACAACTGCTGCGTCACATATTCCTCCCCACATGCATTTAGCAATAGTACTCGGATATTACTAGGTTGCATCGCTTTTAACAGTGAAACGTTTGACTGTGGGACTCAATTGAACCGATTTTGGACTTTGACCTTATAAATGTGATGAATGAGCCAGTTTCAATACAAGAAGTAACATTCTTCCTAATTTGACTTGATTGCTGGAACTCAGCGATTGCACTGGGCACTGTGGTAACGTTTTATTTAAAAATTAAGTTAAGTAAGTCATTTTTTTCTGTGGGACCAATCCCGGCCGTTAGTTCGCGCTGAAGAAATATAGAAAGTTTCAAGAACTACATTTCATTGACTTACTAACGGTGTCAATCCGTTTGATTTACAACGGTTGCGTCACATATTCCTACCAACCTGCATTTAGTGATATCTTTTCGATATTACTAAGTTATATCGCTTTTAACAGCGAAACGATTGACTGTGGGACTTAATTGATCTGATTTTGGACTTTGACCTTATAAATGTGATAAATGAGCCAGTTTGACTACAAGAAATAACATTCTTCTTAGTTTGACATGATGGCTGGAACTAAGCGATTACACTCGTCGCTGTGGTAGCACCTTATTAAAAAATTAAGATAAATAAGTCATTTTTTACTGTGGGACCAATCCTGGCCGTTAGCACGCACTGAAGAAATAGAGACATTCTCAAAAACAACATTTCATTGACTTCTTGGCGGTAACAATCCGTTTGAGTTACAACGGTCGCGTCACATATTCGTACCAATATATATTTAGTGATTTTCTTCCGATATTTCTAAGTTGCATCGCTTTTAACAGTGAAACGATTGACTGTGGGAATTAATTAAACTAACTTTGGACTGTGACCTGATAAATATTGTAAATGAGCTAGTTTGACTACAAGAAATAACATTCTCCTTAATTTGACATGATGGCTGGAACTAAGCGATTACACTGGGCGCTGTTGCAGCGCTTTATTAAAAATTTAAATTAGAAAGTCATTTTTTACTGTGGGACCAATCCTAGCCATTATCGCGCGCTGAAGAAATAGCGACAGTTTCTAAAACTACATTTCATTGACTTTCTAACGGTATCAATCCGTTTGAGTTACAACGGTTGCGCCACAAATTCGTCCCCACATGTATTTAGCGATAGTCATCCGATATTTCTAAGTTGTATTGCTTTTAACAGTGACACGATTGACTGTGGAAAATAATTGAACTGATTCTGGAATTTGACCTTATAAATGTGATAAATAAGCCAATGGGTCTCCAAGAAGTAACATTTTTCTTAATTTGACTTGATTGCTGGAAATCAGCGATTGCACTGGGCACTGTGGTAACGTTTTATTTAAAAATTAAGTTAAGTAAGTCATTTTTTTCTGTGGGACCAATCCCGGCCGTTAGTTCGCGCTGAAGAAATATAGAAAGTTTCAAGAACTACATTTCATTGACTTACTAACGGTGTCAATCCGTTTGATTTACAACAGTTGCGTCACATATTCCTACCAATATATATTTAGTGATTTTCTTCCGATATTTCTAAGTAGCATCGGTTTTAACAGTAAAACAATTTACTGTGGGACTTAATTGAACCAACTTTGGACTGTGACCTGAAAAATATTATAAATGAGCTAGTTTGACTACAAGAAATCACATTCTTCTTAATTTGACATGATTGCTGGAACACAGCGATCACACTCGTCGCTGTGGTAGCACCTTATTAAAAAATTAAGATAAATAAGTCATTTTTTACTGTGGGACCAATCCTGGCCGTTAGCACGCACTGAAGAAATAGACACATTCTCAAAAACAACATTTCATTGACTTCTTGGCGGTATCAATCCGTTTGAGTTACAACGGTTGCGTCACATAATCGTACCAACCTGCATTTAGTGATATCTTTTCGATATTACTAAGTTATATCGCTTTTAACAGTGGAACGATTGACTGTGGGACTTAATTGAACTGATTTTGGACTTTGACCTTATAAATGTGATAAATGAGCCAGTTTGACTTCAAGAAATAACATTCTTCTTAGTTTGACATGATGGCTGGAACTAAGCGATTACACTCGTCGCTGTGGTAGCACCTTATTAAAAAATTAAGATAAATAAGTCATTTTTTACTGTGGGACCAATCCTGGCCGTTAGCACGCACTGAAGAAATAGACTCATTCACAAAAACAACATTTCATTGACTTCTTGGCGGTATCAATCCGTTTGAGTTACAACGGTTGCGTCACATAATCGTACCAACCTGCATTTAGTGATATCTTTTTGATATTACTAAGTTATATCGCTTTTAACAGTGAAACGATTGACTGTGGGACTTAATTGAACTGATTTTGGACTTTGACCTTATAAATGTGATAAATGAGCCAGTTTGACTACAAGAAATAACATTCTCCTTAATTTGACATGATGGCTGGAACTAAGCGATTACACTGGGCGCTGTTGCAGCGCTTTATTAAAAATTTAAATTAGAAAGTCATTTTTTACTGTGGGACCAATCCTAGCCATTATCGCGCGCTGAAGAAATAGCGACAGTTTCAAAAACTACATTTCATTGACTTTCTAACGGTATCAATCCGTTTGAGTTACAACGGTTGCGCCACATATTCGTCCCCACATGTATTTAGCGATAGTATTCCGATATTTCTAAGTTGTATTGCTTTTAACAGTGAAACGATTGACTGTGGGAAATAATTGAACTGATTCTGGAATTTGACCTTATAAATGTGATAAATAAGCCAATGGGTCTCCAAGAAGTAACATTTTTCTTAATTTGACTTGATTGCTGGAACTCAGCGATTGCACTGGGCACTGTGGTAACGTTTTATTTAAAAATTAAGTTAAGTAAGTCATTTTTTTCTGTGGGACCAATCCCGGCCGTTAGTTCGCGCTGAAGAAATATAGAAAGTTTCAAGAACTACATTTCATTGACTTACTAACGGTGTCAATCCGTTTGATTTACAACGGTTGCGTCACATATTCCTACCAATATATATTTAGTGATTTTCTTCCGATATTTCTAAGTAGCATCGGTTTTAACAGTGAAACAATTTACTGTGGGACTTAATTGAACCAACTTTGGACTGTGACCTGAAAAATATTGTAAATGAGCTAGTTTGACTACAAGAATTAACATTCTCCTTAATTTGACATGATGGCTGGAACTAAGCGATTACACTGGGCGCTGTGGCAGCGCTTTATTAAAAATTTAAATTAGAAAGTCATTTTTTACTGTGGGACCAATCCTAGCCATTATCGCGCGCTGAAGAAATAGCGACAGTTTCAAAAACTACATTTCATTGACTTTCTAACGGTATCAATCCGTTTGAGTTACAACGGTTGCGCCACAAATTCGTCCCCACATGTATTTAGCGATAGTATTCCGATATTTCTAAGTTGCATTGCTTTTAACAGTAAAACGATTGACTGTGGGAAATAATTGAACTGATTCTGGAATTTGACCTTATAAATGTGATATATAAGCCAATGGGTCTCCAAGAAGTAACATTCTTCTTAATTTGACTTGATTGCTGGAATTCAGCGATTGCACTGGGCGCTGTGGTACAGTGTTATTTGAAAATTAAGTCAAATAAGTCATTTTTTACTCTTGGAATAATCCCAGCCATTAGTTTGCATCGACGAAATAGAGACAGCTTCTAAAACTACCTTTCATTGAATTTCTAACTGTGTCAATCCGTTTGACTTACAACGGTTGCGTCACATATTCGTACCAACATGTATTTAGTGATTTTTGTCCGATATTACTAAGTTGTATCGCTTTTAACAGTGAAGCCATTGACTCTGGGAATTAATTGAACTGATTCTGGACTGTGACCTTATAAATGTGATAAATGAGCCAATTGGACTCCAAGAAATAACATTTTTCTTAATTTGACTTGATTGCTGGAAATCAGCGATTGCACTGGGCACTGTGGTAACGTTTTATTTAAAAATTAAGTTAAGTAAGTCATTTTTTTCTGTGGGACCAATCCCGGCCGTTAGTTCGCGCTGAAGAAATATAGAAAGTTTCAAGAACTACATTTCATTGACTTACTAACGGTGTCAATCCGTTTGATTTACAACGGTTGCGTCACATATTCCTACCAATATATATTTAGTGATTTTCTTCCGATATTTCTAAGTAGCATCGGTTTTAACAGTAAAACAATTTACTGTGGGACTTAATTGAACCAACTTTGGACTGTGACCTGAAAAATATTATAAATGAGCTAGTTTGACTACAAGAAATCACATTCTTCTTAATTTGACATGATTGCTGGAACACAGCGATCACACTCGTCGCTGTGGTAGCACCTTATTAAAAAATTAAGATAAATAAGTCATTTTTTACTGTGGGACCAATCCTGGCCGTTAGCACGCACTGAAGAAATAGACACATTCTCAAAAACAACATTTCATTGACTTCTTGGCGGTATCAATCCGTTTGAGTTGCAACGGTTGCGTCACATAATCGTACCAACCTGCATTTAGTGATATCTTTTCGATATTACTAAGTTATATCGCTTTTAACAGTGGAACGATTGACTGTGGGACTTAATTGAACTGATTTTGGACTTTGACCTTATAAATGTGATAAATGAGCCAGTTTGACTTCAAGAAATAACATTCTTCTTAGTTTGACATGATGGCTGGAACTAAGCGATTACACTCGTCGCTGTGGTAGCACCTTATTAAAAAATTAAGATAAATAAGTCATTTTTTACTGTGGGACCAATCCTGGCCGTTAGCACGCACTGAAGAAATAGACACATTCACAAAAACAACATTTCATTGACTTCTTGGCGGTATCAATCCGTTTGAGTTACAACGGTTGCGTCACATAATCGTACCAACCTGCATTTAGTGATATCTTTTTGATATTACTAAGTTATATCGCTTTTAACAGTGAAACGATTGACTGTGGGACTTAATTGAACTGATTTTGGACTTTGACCTTATAAATGTGATAAATGAGCCAGTTTGACTACAAGAAATAACATTCTCCTTAATTTGACATGATGGCTGGAACTAAGCGATTACACTGGGCGCTGTTGCAGCGCTTTATTAAAAATTTAAATTAGAAAGTCATTTTTTACTGTGGGACCAATCCTAGCCATTATCGCGCGCTGAAGAAATAGCGACAGTTTCAAAAACTACATTTCATTGACTTTCTAACGGTATCAATCCGTTTGAGTTACAACGGTTGCGCCACATATTCGTCCCCACATGTATTTAGCGATAGTATTCCGATATTTCTAAGTTGTATTGCTTTTAACAGTGAAACGATTGACTGTGGGAAATAATTGAACTGATTCTGGAATTTGACCTTATAAATGTGATAAATAAGCCAATGGGTCTCCAAGAAGTAACATTTTTCTTAATTTGACTTGATTGCTGGAACTCAGCGATTGCACTGGGCACTGTGGTAACGTTTTATTTAAAAATTAAGTTAAGTAAGTCATTTTTTTCTGTGGGACCAATCCCGGCCGTTAGTTCGCGCTGAAGAAATATAGAAAGTTTCAAGAACTACATTTCATTGACTTACTAACGGTGTCAATCCGTTTGATTTACAACGGTTGCGTCACATATTCCTACCAATATATATTTAGTGATTTTCTTCCGATATTTCTAAGTAGCATCGGTTTTAACAGTGAAACAATTTACTGTGGGACTTAATTGAACCAACTTTGGACTGTGACCTGAAAAATATTGTAAATGAGCTAGTTTGACTACAAGAATTAACATTCTCCTTAATTTGACATGATGGCTGGAACTAAGCGATTACACTGGGCGCTGTGGCAGCGCTTTATTAAAAATTTAAATTAGAAAGTCATTTTTTACTGTGGGACCAATCCTAGCCATTATCGCGCGCTGAAGAAATAGCGACAGTTTCAAAAACTACATTTCATTGACTTTCTAACGGTATCAATCCGTTTGAGTTACAACGGTTGCGCCACAAATTCGTCCCCACATGTATTTAGCGATAGTATTCCGATATTTCTAAGTTGCATTGCTTTTAACAGTAAAACGATTGACTGTGGGAAATAATTGAACTGATTCTGGAATTTGACCTTATAAATGTGATATATAAGCCAATGGGTCTCCAAGAAGTAACATTCTTCTTAATTTGACTTGATTGCTGGAATTCAGCGATTGCACTGGGCGCTGTGGTACAGTTTTATTTGAAAATTAAGTCAAATAAGTCATTTTTTACTCTTGGAATAATCCCAGCCATTAGTTTGCATCGACGAAATAGAGACAGCTTCTAAAACTACCTTTCATTGAATTTCTAACTGTGTCAATCCGTTTGACTTACAACGGTTGCGTCACATATTCGTACCAACATGTATTTAGTGATTTTTGTCCGATATTACTAAGTTGTATCGCTTTTAACAGTGAAGCCATTGACTCTGGGAATTAATTGAACTGATTCTGGACTGTGACCTTATAAATGTGATAAATGAGCCAATTGGACTCCAAGAAATAACGTTCTTCATAAATTGACATGATTGTTGGAAACCAGCGATTGCACTAGGCTCTGTGGTAGCGCTTTATTTAAAAATTTAGATAAATAAGTCTTTTTTTACTCTGGGACCAATCCTGGCCGTTAGCACGCACTGAAAAAATAGCAACAGTTTCAAAAACTACATTTTATTGACTTTCTAACGGTATCAATCCGTTTGAGTTACAACTGCTGCGTCACATATTCCTCCCCACATGCATTTAGCGATAGTACTCGGATATTACTAGGTTGCATCGCTTTTAACAGTGAAACGTTTGACTGTGGGACTCAATTGAACCGATTTTGGACTTTGATCTTATAAATGTGATGAATGAGCCAGTTTCAATACAAGAAGTAACATTCTTCCTAATTTGACTTGATTGCTGGAACTCAGCGATTGCACTGGGCACTGTGGTAACGTTTTATTTTAAAAATTAAGTTAAGTAAGTCATTTTTTTCTGTGGGACCAATCCCGGCCGTTAGTTCGCGCTGAAGAAATATAGAAAGTTTCAAGAACTACATTTCATTGACTTACTAACGGTGTCAATCCGTTTGATTTACAACGGTTGCGTCACATAACCCTACCAATATATATTTAGTGATTTTCTTCCGATATTTCTAAGTTGCATCGCTTTTAACAGTGAAACGATTTACTGTGGGACTTAATTGAACTAACTTTGGACTGTGACCTGAAAAATATTATAAATGAGCTAGTTTGACTACAAGAAATCACATTCTTCTTAATTTGACATGATTGCTGGAACTCATCGATCACACTGTCGCTGTGGTAGCACCTTATTAAAAAATTAAGATAAATAAGTCATTTTTTACTGTGGGACCAATCCTGGCCGTTAGCACGCACAGAAGAAATAGAGACATTCTCAAAAACAACATTTCATTGACTTCTTGGCGGTATCAATCCGTTTGAGTTACAACGGTTGCGTCACATAATCGTACCAACCTGTATTTAGTGATATCTTTTCGATATTACTAAGTTATATCGCTTTTAACAGTGAAACGTTTGACTGTGGGACTTAATTGAACTGATTTTGGACTTTGACCTTACAAATGTGATAAATGAGCCAGTTTGACTACAAGAAGTAACAATCTTCTTAATTTGACTTGATTGCTGGAACTCAGCGATTGTACTGGGCGCTGTAGTAGAGTTTTATTTAAAAATTAAGTTAAATAAGTCATTTTTTACTGTGGGAATAATCCCAGCCATTAGTTTGCACTGAAGAAATAGAGACAGTTTCAAAAATTACATTTCATTGACTTTCTAACTGTGTCAATCCGTTTGAGTTACAACGGTCGCGTCACATATTCGTACCAATATATATTTAGTGATTTTTTTCCGATATTTCTAAGTTGCATCGCTTTTAACAGTGAAACGATTGACTGTGGGAATTAATTAAACTAACTTTGGACTGTGACCTGTTAAATATTGTAAATGAGCTAGTTTGACTACAAGAAATAACATTCTCCTTAATTTGACATGATGGCTGGAACTAAGCGATTACACTGGGCGCTGTGGCAGCGCTTTATTAAAAATATAGATAAATAAATCTTTTTTTACTCTGGGACCAATCCTGGCTGTTAGCACGCACTGAAAAAATAGCAACAGTTTCAAAAACTACATTTTATTGACTTTCTAACGGTATCAATCCGTTTGAGTTACAACTGCTGCGTCACATATTCCTCCCCACATGCATTTAGCGATAGTACTCGGATATTACTAGGTTGCATCGCTTTTAACAGTGAAACGTTTGACTGTGGGACTCAATTGAACCGATTCTGGACTTTGATCTTATAAATGTGATGAATGAGCCAGTTTCAATACAAGAAGCAACATTCTTCCTAATTTGACTTGATTGCTGGAACTCAGCGATTGCACTGGGCATTGTGGTAACGTTTTATTTTAAAAATTAAGTTAAGTAAGTCATTTTTTTCTGTGGGACCAATCCCGGCCGTTAGTTCGCGCTGAAGAAATATAGAAAGTTTCAAGAACTACATTTCATTGACTTACTAACGGTGTCAATCCGTTTGATTTACAACGGTTCCGTCACATATTCCTACCAATATATATTTAGTGATTTTCTTCCGATATTTCTAAGTTGCATCGCTTTTAACAGTGAAACGATTTACTGTGGGACTTAATTGAACTAACTTTGGACTGTGACCTGAAAAATATTATAAATGAGCTAGTTTGACTACAAGAAATCACATTCTTCTTAATTTGACATGATTGCTGGAACTCATCGATCACACTGTCGCTGTGATAGCACCTTATTAAAAAATTAAGATAAATAAGTCATTTTTTACTGTGGGACCAATCCTGGCCGTTAGCACGCACTGAAGAAATAGAGACATTCTCAAAAACAACATTTCATTGACTTCTTGGCGGTATCAATCCGTTTGAGTTACAACGGTTGCGTCACATAATCGTACCAACCTGTATTTAGTGATATCTTTTCGATATTACTAAGTTATATCGCTTTTAACAGTGAAACGATTGACTGTGGGACTTAATTGAACTGATTTTGAACTTTGACCTTATAAATGTGATAAATGAGCCAGTTTGACTACAAGAAGTAACAATCTTCTTAATTTGACTTGATTGCTGGAACTCAGCGATTGTACTGGGCGCTGTGGTAGAGTTTTATTTAAAAATTAAGTTAAATAAGTCATTTTTTACTGTGGGAATAATCCCAGCCATTAGTTTGCACTGAAGAAATAGAGACATTTTCAAAAATTACATTTCATTGACTTTCTAACTGTGTCAATCCGTTTGAGTTACAACGGTCGCGTCACATATTCGTACCAATATATATTTAGTGATTTTCTTCCGATATTTCTAAGTTGCATCGCTTTTAACAGTGAAACGATTGACTGTGGGAATTAATTAAACTAACTTTGGACTGTGACCTGTTAAATATTGTAAATGAGCTAGTTTGACTACAAGAAATAACATTCTCCTTAATTTGACATGATGGCTGGAACTAAGCGATTACACTGGGCGCTGTGGCAGCGCTTTATTAAAAACTTAGATAAATAAGTCTTTTTTTACTCTGGGACCAATCCTGGCCGTTAGCACGCACTGAAAAAATAGCAACAGTTTCAAAAACTACATTTTATTGACTTTCTAACGGTATCAATCCGTTTGAGTTACAACTGCTGCGTCACATATTCCTCCCCACATGCATTTAGCGATAGTACTCGGATATTACTAGGTTGCATCGCTTTTAACAGTGAAACGTTTGACTGTGGGACTCAATTGAACCGATTTTGGACTTTGATCTTATAAATGTGATGAATGAGCCAGTTTCAATACAAGAAGCAACATTCTTCCTAATTTGACTTGATTGCTGGAACTCAGCGATTGCACTGGGCACTGTGGTAACGTTTTATTTTAAAAATTAAGTTAAGTAAGTCATTTTTTTCTGTGGGACCAATCCCGGCCGTTAGTTCGCGCTGAAGAAATATAGAAAGTTTCAAGAACTACATTTCATTGACTTACTAACGGTGTCAATCCGTTTGATTTACAACGGTTGCGTCACATATTCCTACCAATATATATTTAGTGATTTTCTTCCGATATTTCTAAGTTGCATCGCTTTTAACAGTGAAACGATTTACTGTGGGACTTAATTGAACTAACTTTGGACTGTGACCTGAAAAATATTATAAATGAGCTAGTTTGACTACAAGAAATCACATTCTTCTTAATTTGACATGATTGCTGGAACTCATCGATCACACTGTCGCTGTGGTAGCACCTTATTAAAAAATTAAGATAAATAAGTCATTTTTTACTGTGGGACCAATCCTGGCCGTTAGCACGCACTGAAGAAATAGAGACATTCTCAAAAATAACATTTCATTGACTTCTTGGCGGTATCAATCCGTTTGAGTTACAACGGTTGCGTCACATAATCGTACCAACCTGTATTTAGTGATATCTTTTCGATATTACTAAGTTATATCGCTTTTAACAGTGAAACGATTGACTGTGGGACTTAATTGAACTGATTTTGGACTTTGACCTTATAAATGTGATAAATGAGCCAGTTTGACTACAAGAAGTAACAATCTTCTTAATTTTACTTGATTGCTGGAACTCAGCGATTGTACTGGGCGCTGTGGTAGAGTTTTATTTAAAAATTAAGTTAAATAAGTCATTTTTTACTGTGGGAATAATCCCAGCCATTAGTTTGCACTGAAGAAATAGAGACAGTTTCAAAAATTACATTTCATTGACTTTCTAACTGTGTCAATCCGTTTGAGTTACAACGGTCGCGTCACATATTCGTACCAATATATATTTAGTGATTTTCTTCCGATATTTCTAAGTTGCATCGCTTTTAACAGTGAAACGATTGACTGTGGGAATTAATTAAACTAACTTTGGACTGTGACCTGTTAAATATTGTAAATGAGCTAGTTTGACTACAAGAAATAACATTCTCCTTAATTTGACATGATGGCTGGAACTAAGCGATCACACTGTCGCTGTGGTAGCACCTTATTAAAAAATTAAGATAAATAAGTCATTTTTTACTGTGGGACCAATCCTGGCCGTTAGCACGCGCTGAAAAAATAGAGACATTCTCAAAAACAACATTTCATTGACTTCTTGGCGGTATCAATCCGTTTGAGTTACAACGGTTGCGTCACATAATCGTACCAACCTGTATTTAGTGATATCTTTTCGATATTACTAAGTTATATCGCTTTTAACAGTGAAACGATTGACTGTGGGACTTAATTGAACTGATTTTGGACTTTGACCTTATAAATGTGATAAATGAGCCAGTTTGACTACAAGAAGTAACAATCTTCTTAATTTGACTTGATTGCTGGAACTCAGCGATTGTACTGGGCGCTGTGGTAGAGTTTTATTTAAAAATTAAGTTAAATAAGTCATTTTTTACTGTGGGAATAATCCCAGCCATTAGTTTGCACTGAAGAAATAGAGACAGTTTCAAAAATTACATTTCATTGACTTTCTAACTGTGTCAATCCGTTTGAGTTACAACGGTCGCGTCACATATTCGTACCAATATATATTTAGTGATTTTCTTCCGATATTTCTAAGTTGCATCGCTTTTAACAGTGAAACGATTGACTGTGGGAATTAATTAAACTAACTTTGGACTGTGACCTGTTAAATATTGTAAATGAGCTAGTTTGACTACAAGAAATAACATTCTCCTTAATTTGACATGATGGCTGGAACTAAGCGATTACACTGGGCGCTGTGGCAGCGCTTTATTAAAAATTTAGATAAATAAGTCTTTTTTTACTCTGGGACCAATCCTGGCCGTTAGCACGCACTGAAAAAATAGCAACATTTTCAAAAACTACATTTTATTGACTTTCTAACGGTATCAATCCGTTTGAGTTACAACTGCTGCGTCACATATTCCTCCCCACATGCATTTAGCGATAGTACTCGGATATTACTAGGTTGCATCGCTTTTAACAGTGAAACGTTTGACTGTGGGACTCAATTGAACCGATTTTGGACTTTGATCTTATAAATGTGATGAATGAGCCAGTTTCAATACAAGAAGTAACATTCTTCCTAATTTGACTTGATTGCTGGAACTCAGCGATTGCACTGGGCACTGTGGTAACGTTTTATTTTAAAAATTAAGTTAAGTAAGTCATTTTTTTCTGTGGGACCAATCCCGGCCGTTAGTTCGCGCTGAAGAAATATAGAAAGTTTCAAGAACTACATTTCATTGACTTACTAACGGTGTCAATCCGTTTGATTTACAACGGTTGCGTCACATATTCCTACCAATATATATTTAGTGATTTTCTTCCGATATTTCTAAGTTGCATCGCTTTTAACAGTGAAACGATTTACTGTGGGACTTAATTGAACTAACTTTGGACTGTGACCTGAAAAATATTATAAATGAGCTAGTTTGACTACAAGAAATCACATTCTTCTTAATTTGACATGATTGCTGGAACTCATCGATCACACTGTCGCTGTGGTAGCACCTTATTAAAAAATTAAGATAAATAAGTCATTTTTTACTGTGGGACCAATCCTGGCCGTTAGCACGCACTGAAGAAATAGAGACATTCTCAAAAACAACATTTCATTGACTTCTTGGCGGTATCAATCCGTTTGAGTTACAACGGTTGCGTCACATAATCGTACCAACCTGTATTTAGTGATATCTTTTCGATATTACTAAGTTATATCGCTTTTAACAGTGAAACGATTGACTGTGGGACTTAATTGAACTGATTTTGGACTTTGACCTTATAAATGTGATAAATGAGCCAGTTTGACTACAAGAAGTAACAATCTTCTTAATTTGACTTGATTGCTGGAACTCAGCGATTGTACTGGGCGCTGTGGTAGAGTTTTATTTAAAAATTAAGTTAAATAAGTCATTTTTTACTGTGGGAATAATCCCAACCATTAGTTTGCACTGAAGAAATAGAGACAGTTTCAAAAATTACATTTCATTGACTTTCTAACTGTGTCAATCCGTTTGAGTTACAACGGTCGCGTCACATATTCGTACCAATATATATTTAGTGATTTTCTTCCGATATTTCTAAGTTGCATCGCTTTTAACAGTGAAACGATTGACTGTGGGAATTAATTAAACTAACTTTGGACTGTGACCTGTTAAATATTGTAAATGAGCTAGTTTGACTACAAGAAATAACATTCTCCTTAATTTGACATGATGGCTGGAACTAAGCGATTACACTGGGCGCTGTGGCAGCGCTTTATTAAAAATTTAGATAAATAAGTCTTTTTTTACTCTGGGACCAATCCTGGCCGTTAGCACGCACTGAAAAAATAGCAACAGTTTCAAAAACTACATTTTATTGACTTTCTAACGGTATCAATCCGTTTGAGTTACAACTGCTGCGTCACATATTCCTCCCCACATGCATTTAGCGATAGTACTCGGATATTACTAGGTTGCATCGCTTTTAACAGTGAAACGTTTGACTGTGGGACTCAATTGAACCGATTTTGGACTTTGATCTTATAAATGTGATGAATGAGCCAGTTTCAATACAAGAAGTAACATTCTTCCTAATTTGACTTGATTGCTGGAACTCAGCGATTGCACTGGGCACTGTGGTAACGTTTTATTTTAAAAATTAAGTTAAGTAAGTCATTTTTTTCTGTGGGACCAATCCCGGCCGTTAGTTCGCGCTGAAGAAATATAGAAAGTTTCAAGAACTACATTTCATTGACTTACTAACGGTGTCAATCCGTTTGATTTACAACGGTTGCGTCACATATTCCTACCAATATATATTTAGTGATTTTCTTCCGATATTTCTAAGTTGCATCGCTTTTAACAGTGAAACGATTTACTGTGGGACTTAATTGAACTAACTTTGGACTGTGACCTGAAAAATATTATAAATGAGCTAGTTTGACTACAAGAAATCACATTCTTCTTAATTTGACATGATTGCTGGAACTCATCGATCACACTGTCGCTGTGGTAGCACCTTATTAAAAAATTAAGATAAATAAGTCATTTTTTACTGTGGGACCAATCCTGGCCGTTAGCACGCACTGAAGAAATAGAGACATTCTCAAAAACAACATTTCATTGACTTCTTGGCGGTATCAATCCGTTTGAGTTACAACGGTTGCGTCACATAATCGTACCAACCTGTATTTAGTGATATCTTTTCGATATTACTAAGTTATATCGCTTTTAACAGTGAAACGATTGACTGTGGGACTTAATTGAACTGATTTTGGACTTTGACCTTATAAATGTGATAAATGAGCCAGTTTGACTACAAGAAATAACATTCTTCTTAGTTTGACATGATGGCTGGAACTAAGCGATTACACTGGGCGCTGTGGCAGCGCTTTATTAAAAATTTAAATTAGAAAGTCATTTTTCACTGTGGGACCAATCCTAGCCGTTATCGCGCGCTGAAGAAATAGCGACAGTTTAAAAACTACATTTCATTGACTTTCTAACGGTATCAATCCGTTTGAGTTACAACGGTCGCGTCACATATTGATGCCAACATGTATTTAGTGATTTTTTTCCGATATTACTAGGTTGTATCGCTTTTAACAGTGAAGCGATTGACTCTGGGAATTAATTGAACTGATTCTGGACTGTGACCTTATAAATGTGATAAATGAACCAATTGGACTTCAAGAAATAACATTCTTCTTAATTTGACTTGATTGCTGGAACTCAGCGATTTTACTGGGCGCTGTGGTAGAGTTTTATTTAAAAATTAAGTTAAATAAGTCATTTTTTACTGTGGGAATAATCCCAGCCATTAGTTTGCACTGAAGAAATAGAGACAGTTTCAAAAATTACATTTCATTGACTTTCTAACTGTGTCAATCCGTTTGAGTTACAACGGTTGCGTCACATATTCGTACCAATATATATTTAGTGATTTTTTTCCGATATTTCTAAGTTGCATCGCTTTTAACAGTGAAACGATTGACTGTGGGAACTAATTAAACTAACTTTGGACTGTGACCTGATAAATATTGTAAATGAGCTAGTTTGACTACAAGAAATAACATTCTTCTTAAATTGACATGATAGCTGGAACTAAGCGATTACACTGGGCGCTGTGGCAGCGCTTTATTAAAAATTTAAATTAGAAAGTCATTTTTTACTGTGGGACCAATCCTAGCCATTATCTCGCGCTGAAGAAATAGCGACAGTTTCAAAAACTACATTTCATTGACTTTCTAACGGTATCAATCCGTTTGAGTTACAACGGTCGCGTCACATATTCGTACCAACATGTATTTAGTGATTTTTTTCCGATATTACTAGGTTGTATCGCTTTTAACAGTGAAGCGATTGACTCTGGGAATTAATTGAACTAATTCTGGACTATAACCTTATAATTGTGATAAATGAACCAATTGGACTCCAAGAAATAACATTCTTCTTAAATTGACATGATTGCTGGAAACCAGCGATTACACTAGGCTCTGTGGTAGGGCTTTATTTAACAATTTAGATAAATAAGTCTTTTTTTACTCTAGGACCAATCCTGGCCGTTAGCACGCACTGAAGAAATAGAGACCTTCTCAAACACTACATTTCATTGACTTCCTGACGATATCAATCCGTTTGAGTTACAACGGTTACGTCACATATTCGTACCAACCTGTATTTAGTGATATCTTTTCGATATTACTAAGTTATATCGCTTTTAACAGTGAAACGATTGACTGTGGAACTTAATTGAACTGATTTTGGACTGTGACTGATAAATGAGCCAGTTTGACTACAAGAAATAACATTCTTCTTAGTTTGACATGATGGCTGGAACTCGTCGATCACACTGTCGCTGTGGTAGCACTTTATTAAAAATTTAAATTAGAAAGTCATTTTTCACTGTGGGACCAATCCTAACCGTCATCGCGCGCTGAAGAAATAGCGACAGTTTCAAAAACTACATTTCATTGACTTTCTAACGGTATCAATCCGTTTGAGTTACAACGGTTGCGCCACATATTCGTCCCCACATGTATTTAGCGATAGTATTCCGATATTACTAGGTTGCATCCCTTTTAACAGTGAAACGTTTGACTGTGGGACTTAATTGAACTGATTTTGGACTTTGACCTGATAAATATTATAAATGAGCCAGCTTGACTACAAGAAATAACATTCTTCTTAATTCGACATGATTGCTGGAACTTCAGCGATTACACTGGGCGCTGTGGTACAGTTTTATTTAAAAATTAAGTTAAATAAGTCATTTTTTACTGTGAGAATAATCCCAGCCATTAGTTTGCACTGAAGAAATAGAGACAGTTTTAAAAATTACATTTCATTGACTTTCTAACTGTGTCAATCCGTTTGAGTTACAACGGTCGCGTCACATATTCGTACCAATATATATTTAGTGATTTTCTTCCGATATTTCTAAGTTGCATCGCTTTTAACAGCGAAACGATTAACTGTGGGACTTAATTGAACTAACTTTGGACTGTGACCTGATAAATATTATAAATGAGCTAGTTTGACTTCAAGAAATAACATTCTTCTTAATTTGACATGATGGCTGGAACTAAGCGATTACACTGGGCGCTGCGGCAGCGCTTTATTAAAAATTTAAATTAAAAAGTCATTTTTTAGTGTGGGACCAACCCTAGCCGTTACCGCGCGCTGAAGAATTAGCGACAGTTTCAAAAACTACATGTCATTGACTTTCTAACGGGATCAATCCGTTTGAGTTACAACGGTTGCGCCACATATTCGTCCCCACATGTATTTAGCGATAGTATTCGGATATTACTAGGTTGCATCCCTTTTAACAGTGAAACGTTTGACTGTGGGACTCAATTGAACTGATTTTGGACTGTGACCTGATAAATATTATAAATGAGCCAGTTTGACTACAAGAAATAACATTCTTTATAATTCGACATGATTGCTGGAACTCAGCGATTACACTCGGTGCTGTGGTAGCACTTTATTAAAAAATTAAGATAAATAAGTCATTTTTTACTGTGGGACCAATCCTAGCCGTTATTTCGCACTGAAGAAATAGAGAAAGTTTCAAAAACTACATTTCATTGACTTACTAACGGTGTCAATCCGTTTGATTTACAACGGTTGCGTCACATATTCGTACCAACATATATTTAGTGATTTTCTTCCGATATTTCTAAGTTGTATTGCTTTTAACAGTGAAACGATTGACTGTGGAAAATAATTGAACTGATTCTGGAATTTGACCTTATAAATGTAATAAATGAGCCAATTGGTCTCCAAGAAGTAACATTCTTCTTAATTTGACTTGATTGCTGGAACTCAGCGCTTGCACTGGGCGCTGTGGTACAGTTTTATTTAAAAATTAAGTTAAATAAGTCATTTTTTACTGTGGGAATAATCCCAGCCATTAGTTTGCACTGAAGAAATAGAGACAGTTTCTAAAACTACCTTTGATTGACTTTCTAACTGTGTCAATCCGTTTGAGTTAAAACGGTCGCGTCACATATTCGTACCAATGTATATTTAGTGATTTTCTTCCGATATTTCTAAGTTGCATCGCTTTTAACAGTGAAACGATTGACTGTGGGACTTAATTGAACTAACTTTGGACTGTGACCTGATAAATATTTTAAATGAGCCAGTTTGACTACAAGAAATAACATTCTCCTTAATTTGACATGATGGCTGGAACTAAGCGATTACATTGGGCGCTGTGGCAGCGCTTTATTAAAAATTTAAATTAGAAAGTCATTTTTTACTGTGGGACCAATCCTAGCCGTTACCGCGCGCTGAAGAATTAGCGACAGTTTCAAAAACTACATTTCATTGACTTACTAACGGTGTCAATCCGTTTCAGTTACAACTGTTGCGTCCCATTTTCTTCCCCACATGTCTTTAGCGATAGTACTCGGATATTACTAGATTGCAGCGCTTTTAACAGTGAAAAGTTTGACTGTGGGACTCAATTGAACTGATTTTGGACTTTGACCTTATAAATGTGATAAATGAGCCAGTTTGACTACAAGAAGTAACAATCTTCTTAATTTGACTTGATTCCTGGAACTCAGCGATTGTACTGGGCGCTGTGGTAGAGTTTTATTTAAAAATTAAGTTAAATAACTCATTTTTTAAGAAATAGCAACAGTTTCAAAAACTACATTTCATTGACTTACTAACGGTGTCAATCCGTTTGAGTTACAACTGTTGCGTCACATTTTCCTCCCCACATGTATTTAGCGATAGTACTCGGATATTACTAGGTTGCATCCATTTTAACAGTGAAACGTTTGACTGTGGGACTTAATTGAACTGATTTTGGACTTTGACCTTATAAATGTGATAAATGAGCCAGTTTGACTACAAGAAGTAACAATTTTCTTAATTTGACTTGATTGCTGGAACTCAACGATTGTACTGGGCGCTGTGGTAGAGCTTTATTTAAAAATTGAGTTAAATAAGTCATTTTTTACTGTAGGAATAATCCCAGCCATTAGTTTGCACTGAAGAAATAGAGACAGTTTCAAAAATTACATTTCATTGACTTTCAAACTGTGTCAATCCGTTTGAGTTACAACGGTTGCGTCACATATTCGTACCAACATGTATTTAGTGATTTTTTCCGACATTACTAGGTTGTATCGCTTTTAACAGTGAAGCGATTGACTGTGGGAATTAATTGAACTGATTCTGGACTGTGACCTTATAAATGTGATAAATGAGCCAGTTTGACTACAAGAAGTAACAATCTTCTTAATTTGACTTGATTCCTGGAACTCAGCGATTGTACTGGGCGCTGTGGTAGAGTTTTATTTAAAAATTAAGTTAAATAACTCATTTTTTAAGAAATAGCAACAGTTTCAAAAACTACATTTCATTGACTTACTAACGGTGTCAATCCGTTTGAGTTACAACTGTTGCGTCACATTTTCCTCCCCACATGTATTTAGCGATAGTACTCGGATATTACTAGGTTGCATCCATTTTAACAGTGAAACGTTTGACTGTGGGACTTAATTGAACTGATTTTGGACTTTGACCTTATAAATGTGATAAATGAGCCAGTTTGACTACAAGAAGTAACAATTTTCTTAATTTGACATGATGGCTGGAACTAAGCGATTACACTGGGCGCTGCGGCAGCGCTTTATTAAAAATTTAAATTAGAAAGTCATTTTTTAGTGTGGGACCAACCCTAGCCGTTACCGCGCGCTGAAGAATTAGCGACAGTTTCAAAAACTACATGTCATTGACTTTCTAACGGGATCAATCCGTTTGAGTTACAACGCTTTTAACAGTGAAACGATTGACTGTGGGACTTAATTGAACTGATTTTGGACTTTGACCTTATAAATGTGATAAATGAGCCAGTTTGAATACAAGAAATAACATTCTTCTTAGTTTGACATGATGGCTGGAACTAAGCGATTACACTGGGCGCTGTGGCAGCGCTTTATTAAAAATTTAAATTAGAAAGTCATTTTTCAATGTGGGACCAATCCTAGCCGTTATCGCGCGCTGAAGAAATAGCGACAGTTTCAAAAACTACATTTCATTGACTTTCTAACGGTATCAATCCGTTTGAGTTACAACGGTCGCGTCACATATTGGTGCCAACATGTATTTAGTGATTTTTTTCCGATATTACTAGGTTGTATCGCTTTTAACAGTGAAGCGATTGACTCTGGGAATTAATTGAACTGATTCTGGACTGTGACCTTATAAATGTGATAAATGAACCAATTGGACTTCAAGAAATAACATTCTTCTTAATTTGACATGATAGCTGGAACTAAGCGATTACACTGGGCGCTGTGGCAGCGCTTTATTAAAAATTTAAATTAGAAAGTCATTTTTTACTGTGGGACCAATCCTAGCCATTATCGCGCGCTGAAGAAATAGCGACAGTTTCAAAAACTACATTTCATTGACTTTCTAACGGTATCAATCCGTTTGAGTTACAACGGTTGCGTCACATATTCGTACCAACATGTATTTAGTGATTTTCTTCCGATATGACTAAGTTGAATCGCTTTTAACAGTGAAACGATTGACTGTGGGACTTAATTGAACTAACCTTGGACTGTGACCTGATAAATATTATAAATGAGCCAGTTTGACTACAAGAAATAACATTCTTTATAATTCGACATGATTGCTGGAACTCAGCGATTACACTCGGTGCTGTGGTAGCACTTTATTAAAAAATTAAGATAAATAAGTCATTTTTTACTGTGGGACCAATCCTAGCCGTTATTTCGCACTGAAGAAATAGAGAAAGTTTCAAAAACTACATTTCATTGACTTACTAACGGTGTCAATCCGTTTGATTTACAACGGTTGCGTCACATATTCGTACCAACATATATTTAGTGATTTTCTTCCGATATTTCTAAGTTGTATTGCTTTTAACAGTGAAACGATTGACTGTGGAAAATAATTGAACTGATTCTGGAATTTGACCTTATAAATGTAATAAATGAGCCAATTGGTCTCCAAGAAGTAACATTCTTCTTAATTTGACTTGATTGCTGGAACTCAGCGCTTGCACTGGGCGCTGTGGTACAGTTTTATTTAAAAATTAAGTTAAATAAGTCATTTTTTACTGTGGGAATAATCCCAGCCATTAGTTTGCACTGAAGAAATAGAGACAGTTTCTAAAACTACCTTTGATTGACTTTCTAACTGTGTCAATCCGTTTGAGTTACAACGGTCGCGTCACATATTCGTACCAATGTATATTTAGTGATTTTCTTCCGATATTTCTAAGTTGCATCGCTTTTAACAGTGAAACGATTGACTGTGGGACTTAATTGAACTAACTTTGGACTGCGACCTGATAAATATTTTAAATGAGCCAGTTTGACTACAAGAAATAACATTCTCCTTAATTTGACATGATGGCTGGAACTAAGCGATTACATTGGGCGCTGTGGCAGCGCTTTATTAAAAATTTAAATTAGAAAGTCATTTTTTACTGTGGGACCAATCCTAGCCGTTACCGCGCGCTGAAGAATTAGCGACAGTTTCAAAAACTACATTTCATTGACTTACTAACGGTGTCAATCCGTTTCAGTTACAACTGTTGCGTCCCATTTTCTTCCCCACATGTCTTTAGCGATAGTACTCGGATATTACTAGATTGCAGCGCTTTTAACAGTGAAAAGTTTGACTGTGGGACTCAATTGAACTGATTTTGGACTTTGACCTTATAAATGTGATAAATGAGCCAGTTTGACTACAAGAAGTAACAATCTTCTTAATTTGACTTGATTCCTGGAACTCAGCGATTGTACTGGGCGCTGTGGTAGAGTTTTATTTAAAAATTAAGTTAAATAACTCATTTTTTAAGAAATAGCAACAGTTTCAAAAACTACATTTCATTGACTTACTAACGGTGTCAATCCGTTTGAGTTACAACTGTTGCGTCACATTTTCCTCCCCACATGTATTTAGCGATAGTACTCGGATATTACTAGGTTGCATCCATTTTAACAGTGAAACGTTTGACTGTGGGACTTAATTGAACTGATTTTGGACTTTGACCTTATAAATGTGATAAATGAGCCAGTTTGACTACAAGAAGTAACAATCTTCTTAATTTGACTTGATTGCTGGAACTCAACGATTGTACTGGGCGCTGTGGTAGAGCTTTATTTAAAAATTGAGTTAAATAAGTCATTTTTTACTGTAGGAATAATCCCAGCCATTAGTTTGCACTGAAGAAATAGAGACAGTTTCAAAAATTACATTTCATTGACTTCCTGACGATATCAATCCGTTTGAGTTACAACGGTTACGTCACATATTCGTACCAACCTGTATTTAGTGATATCTTTTCGATATTACTAAGTTATATCGCTTTTAACAGTGAAACGATTGACTGTGGAACTTAATTGAACTAACTTTAGACTGTGACTGATAAATGAGCCAGTTTGACTACAAGAAATAACATTCTTCTTAGTTTGACATGATGGCTGGAACTCGTCGATCACACTGTCGCTGTGGTAGCACCTTATTAAAAAATTAAGATAAATAAGTCATTTTTTACTGTGGGACCAATCCTGGCCGTTAGCACGCACTGAAGAAATAGAGACATTCTCAAAAACAACATTTCATTGACTTCTTGGCCGTATCAATCCGTTTGAGTTACAACGGTTGCGTCACATAATCGTACCAACCTGTATTTAGTGATATCTTTTCGATATTACTAAGTTATATCGCTTTTAACAGTGAAACGATTGACTGTGGGACTTAATTGAACTCATTTTGGACTTTGACCTTATAAATGTGATAAATGAGCCAGTTTGACTACAAGAAATAACATTCTTCTTAGTTTGACATGATGGCTGGAACTAAGCGATTACACTGGGCGCTGTGGCAGCGCTTTATTAAAAATTTAAATTAGAAAGTCATTTTTCACTGTGGGACCAATCCTAACCGTTATCGCGCGCTGAAGAAATAGCGACAGTTTTAAAAACTACATTTCATTGACTTTCTAACGGTATCAATCCGTTTGAGTTACAACGGTTGCGCCACATATTCGTCCCCACATGTATTTAGCGATAGTATTCCGATATTACTAGGTTGCATCCCTTTTAACAGTGAAACGTTTGACTGTGGGACTTAATTGAACTGATTTTGGACTTTGACCTGATAAATATTATAAATGAGCCAGCTTGACTACAAGAAATAACATTCTTCTTAATTCGACATGATTGCTGGAACTTCAGCGATTACACTGGGCGCTGTGGTACAGTTTTATTTAAAAATTAAGTTAAATAAGTCATTTTTTACTGTGAGAATAATCCCAGCCATTAGTTTGCACTGAAGAAATAGAGACAGTTTTAAAAATTACATTTCATTGACTTTCTAACTGTGTCAATCCGTTTGAGTTACAACGGTCGCGTCACATATTCGTACCAATATATATTTAGTGATTTTCTTCCGATTTTTTTTTTTTTTTCTTCTTAATTTATTTAACGTCGGAGAAATAACTATGTACATATAGCTTCCTGATATAAAAAAATAAATAAATACATACTTATAAATATACAGGAAACTAATCAAATCCGACAAAAATTTGTTTATGGTTTTATGAAAAATGTATAAAAATTAAGAAAAAATATTTAAATAGACCGAGTGACTGAAATCATACTCCTTTAGTTTCGTTTTAAATTTTTTAAGGCTGTTACAACTTTTCAATTCGGAAGGTAAAGTATTCCAAATTTTAGGCCCCAATGAGCGAAGACATTTTTCCCCAAAATTTTTTGTATTAAAGTTCAATGTTTTAAGATTATTTAAATATTGACTTCGTACTGGCCTGTTTGTTTCGCTGCGTTGAAAGATGTCTAACATAAATGGCGGATTTAAATTATTAAGAGATTTAAAAATCTCTATACATAGATTTCGTATTCGCATAATTTTCATGTAGTTACTTTTGTTCTTGGTAGAAATGTACCTTTCTTTTCTCTCTGAATATCCGCTATCTACAAATTTTAGGGCTCGCTTATGGAGTTTTTCGACCCTAGAAAGTGATTTTGAAGATGAGAAATTCCAAATAAGTGGACAGTAGTTAAAGTTTGAATACACAAAACTTTCTGCTAAGACACTCTTAGCTTTAAAAGGAAGTATGTTTTTAAATCTATACAAAGCATTTAGTTGCGCAGATGCTTTCTTGCAAACCTCATTTAAGTGCTGATCAAATCTAAGGTTATTGTCAATTTTAACTCCTAACAGTTTGACTGTGTCTTGCGAATATATGTTTTTATCTCCGATTCTTATCAGTTTACTACTTGTGTTTTCTATCCTATCTTTGCTGATTATAATGCATTGAAATTTGTCAGGGTTAGCAATCATTTTATTTTCATGTAGCCATGCTAACGCCTGCTCAGACTCACCTTCTAAAATTTTAATGAGGTTTGGAATTGAATTGGAAAAGCTTGACAATGTATTATCATCAGCATAGTTGTGTAGGTCACTTCTGGTTATAAAAAGAAAAATATCGTTAAGAAAAATATTAAAAATTATCGGGCCTAAGATTGATCCTTGCGGCACGCCTGAAAGAATCATTTGGAAAAGACTGTAGTGTCCGTTTATACGAGTAGATTGTTCTCTATTTGTTAGGTATGACAGGACAAATTTCAGGGCATTAATTTCAAATCCATATGCCTCAAGTTTAGCGATTAGTAAATCATGTGGCACACAATCGAATGCTTTTGATAGATCCATTAAGACTGCACCAACCACGTAATTCTTATCAAGTTTTTTTTTCCATTCTTCTAGTAAACGAATTAAGACATGCTGTGTGTTATAGTTTTTCCGATAGGCTGACAAAAATATTGAAAATTTCGATTCTATGAAAGACATGATTTGATCCTTCATTATGTTTTCATAGAATTTTGAAAATACATTCAACACACTGACAGGTCTAAAATTTTTAATGCTATGTTTGTCTTTGCCTCCTTTGTCAAGAGGTGCTACCGTTGCACGTTTGGCTCCATCGGGAAAAATATTCAATTTTATGCTGCTGTTTATAGCATTTTTCAATGGGCCAATCAGATATTCACTAGCTAACTTCACAAGCTTTGGGGGTATTTTGTCTCTACCTGGAGAGGAATTTATGTTTAAATTAGTAAAAAGTTTTTTGATTGTGTTGTCATCTACCTCCTCAAAGTTAAAAAAATTTATATTTTCGTTGCAGGCTTTAATTTTGACAATACTCGGATGACTCTCGTATGTTTTAATTATCTCATTAATTAGTTTCTCTTTGTCTAAGGAATTTCGATAATCAATTGATATTGGCTTGGTTCCACTACTTTTTTCTACAATGTTAATATAGTGTTCATTAAATAATTCAGCAAGCTCACTGTCATTGGTTATCTGAGCACCATCTTTGATAATCATAATGTTATCATTGTTCAAACCACTTTTATTGGTTATAAACGGCTTAATAGTTTTCCAAAAAGTTTTATTTTCTACAATCCCAGAATCTATAACATTTTTAAAATACATTTTTATGGCTTTCTTTCTGAGTCCAACACACTTATTTCGTTGTTTTTTATAGTTAATCTTGTTTTCTTCAGTAGGATCTTTATTGTATCGGTTTTTAAATCTTGACCTGGTATAAATGGCTTGCCTAAGTTCTTTATTCATAAAAGGTGCTTCATTTCCCCTGAGCAGTTTCTGTTTTAACGGGGCATGCTTTTCAATAATAGAACTAAACGTTTTTGTCAAGTGGTCGTAATTTGAAGCAGGGTCATTTTCATTAAAATCAAAACGTGTATTCCTAACATCAGAAAGAAACTTTCTCTTATCAAACTTTCTGTTACTTCTATAAACAATTAGTTTTGGTTTCAATCTTACCAGATGAGATCTTAGGAAAGTTGTAATCATCAGATGATGGTCACTGAGTCCAGTCTCAGTAACCATAGTGTTTTGAAAAGACCTTTGTTTATTTGTTAAAATAACATCAATTGATGTTCCTTGTTCACTTGCAAAACATGTTTTGTCTTTGACTAAGTTTTTTAGGTCAAAAGTATCGCAAAGAGAAGTTATGTAATGATAATTTATTATTTCATTTTTATTATGAGTATCAATGTTTATGTCCCCCATCACAATGATGTTATCACAAAATGAGAGTGTTTTGTTTAGAATTTTCTCCAAATCTTCAAAGAAACTTTGAAGATTAGAATGACGTGGTGGACGATAAAGGGTGATAATAGTCCATTTTTTGTTTCTGACGTTTAGCTCAGAACATATAATTTCATTACTTGTAAGATTAGCTATGTTTATTTGCTTACAAACCACTCCCTTTTTTACATACTCAATTAGCCCACCCCCATTTTTATCCGATATTTCTAAGTTGCATCGCTTTTAACAGCGAAACGATTGACTGTGGGACTTAATTGAACTAACTTTGGACTGTGACCTGATAAATATTATAAATGAGCTAGTTTGACTTCAAGAAATAACATTCTTCTTAATTTGACATGATGGCTGGAACTAAGCGATTACACTGGGCGCTGCGGCAGCGCTTTATTAAAAATTTAAATTAAAAAGTCATTTTTTAGTGTGGGACCAACCCTAGCCGTTACCGCGCGCTGAAGAATTAGCGACAGTTTCAAAAACTACATGTCATTGACTTTCTAACGGGATCAATCCGTTTGAGTTACAACGGTTGCGCAACATATTCGTCCCCACATGTATTTAGCGATAGTATTCGGATATTACTAGGTTGCATCCCTTTTAACAGTGAAACGTTTGACTGTGGGACTTAAATGAACTGATTTTGGACTTTGACTTTATAAATGTGATAAATGAGCCAGTTTGACTACAAGAAGTAACATTCTTCTTAATTTGACTTGATTGCTGGAATTCAGCGATTGCACTGGGCACTGTGGTAGCATTCCTTTAAAAAATTAAGTTAAGTAAGTCATTTTTTCCTGTGGGACCAATCCCAGCCGTTAGTTCGCGCTGAAGAAATAGAGACACTTTCAAAAACTACATTTCATTGACTTTCTAACCGTGTTAATCCGTTTGAGTTACAACGGTTGCGTCACATATTCGTACCAACATGTATTTAGTGATTTTCTTCCGATATGACTAAGTTGAATCGCTTTTAACAGTGAAACGATTGACTGTGGGACTTAATTGAACTAACCTTGGACTGTGACCTGATAAATATTATAAATGAGCCTGTTTGACTACAAGAAATAACATTCTTTATAATTCGACATGATTGCTGGAACTCAGCGATTACACTCGGTGCTGTGGTAGCACTTTATTAAAAAATTAAGATAAATAAGTCATTTTTTACTGTGGGACCAATCCTAGCCGTTATTTCGCACTGAAGAAATAGAGAAAGTTTCAAAAACTACATTTCATTGACTTACTAACGGTGTCAATCCGTTTGATTTACAACGGTTGCGTCACATATTCGTACCAACATATATTTAGTGATTTTCTTCCGATATTTCTAAGTTGTATTGCTTTTAACAGTGAAACGATTGACTGTGGAAAATAATTGAACTGATTCTGGAATTTGACCTTATAAATGTAATAAATGAGCCAATTGGTCTCCAAGAAGTAACATTCTTCTTAATTTGACTTGATTGCTGGAACTCAGCGCTTGCACTGGGCGCTGTGGTACAGTTTTATTTAAAAATTAAGTTAAATAAGTCATTTTTTACTGTGGGAATAATCCCAGCCATTAGTTTGCACTGAAGAAATAGAGACAGTTTCTAAAACTACCTTTGATTGACTTTCTAACTGTGTCAATCCGTTTGAGTTACAACGGTCGCGTCACGTATTCGTACCAATGTATATTTAGTGATTTTCTTCCGATATTTCTAAGTTGCATCGCTTTTAACAGTGAAACGATTGACTGTGGGACTTAATTGAACTAACTTTGGACTGTGACCTGATAAATATTTTAAATGAGCCAGTTTGACTACAAGAAATAACATTCTCCTTAATTTGACATGATGGCTGGAACTAAGCGATTACATTGGGCGCTGTGGCAGCGCTTTATTAAAAATTTAAATTAGAAAGTCATTTTTTACTGTGGGACCAATCCTAGCCGTTACCGCGCGCTGAAGAATTAGCGACAGTTTCAAAAACTACATTTCATTGACTTACTAACGGTGTCAATCCGTTTCAGTTACAACTGTTGCGTCCCATTTTCTTCCCCACATGTCTTTAGCGATAGTACTCGGATATTACTAGATTGCAGCGCTTTTAACAGTGAAAAGTTTGACTGTGGGACTCAATTAAACTGATTTTGGACTTTGACCTTATAAATGTGATAAATGAGCCAGTTTGACTACAAGAAGTAACAATCTTCTTAATTTGACTTGATTCCTGGAACTCAGCGATTGTACTGGGCGCTGTGGTAGAGTTTTATTTAAAAATTAAGTTAAATAACTCATTTTTTAAGAAATAGCAACAGTTTCAAAAACTACATTTCATTGACTTACTAACGGTGTCAATCCGTTTGAGTTACAACTGTTGCGTCACATTTTCCTCCCCACATGTATTTAGCGATAGTACTCGGATATTACTAGGTTGCATCCATTTTAACAGTGAAACGTTTGACTGTGGGACTTAATTGAACTGATTTTGGACTTTGACCTTATAAATGTGATAAATGAGCCAGTTTGACTACAAGAAGTAACAATCTTCTTAATTTGACTTGATTGCTGGAACTCAACGATTGTACTGGGCGCTGTGGTTGAGCTTTATTTAAAAATTGAGTTAAATAAGTCATTTTTTACTGTAGGAATAATCCCAGCCATTAGTTTGCACTGAAGAAATAGAGACAGTTTCAAAAATTACATTTCATTGACTTTCTAACCGTGTTAATCCGTTTGAGTTACAACGGTTGCGTCACATATTCGTACCAACATGTATTTAGTGATTTTCTTCCGATATGACTAAGTTGAATCGCTTTTAACAGTGAAACGATTGACTGTGGGACTTAATTGAACTAACCTTGGACTGTGACCTGATAAATATTATAAATGAGCCAGTTTGACTACAAGAAATAACATTCTTTATAATTCGACATGATTGCTGGAACTCAGCGATTACACTCGGTGCTGTGGTAGCACTTTATTAAAAAATTAAGATAAATAAGTCATTTTTTACTGTGGGACCAATCCTAGCCGTTATTTCGCACTGAAGAAATAGAGAAAGTTTCAAAAACTACATTTCATTGACTTACTAAGGGTGTCAATCCGTTTGATTTACAACGGTTGCGTCACATATTCGTACCAACATATATTTAGTGATTTTCTTCCGATATTTCTAAGTTGAATCGCTTTTAACAGTGAAACGATTGACTGTGGGACTTAATTGAACTAACCTTGGACTGTGACCTGATAAATATTATAAATGAGCCAGTTTGACTACAAGAAATAACATTCTTTATAATTCGACATGATTGCTGGAACTCAGCGATTACACTCGGTGCTGTGGTAGCACTTTATTAAAAAATTAAGATAAATAAGTCATTTTTTACTGTGGGACCAATCCTAGCCGTTATTTCGCACTGAAGAAATAGAGAAAGTTTCAAAAACTACATTTCATTGACTTACTAACGGTGTCAATCCGTTTGATTTACAACGGTTGCGTCACATATTCGTACCAACATATATTTAGTGATTTTCTTCCGATATTTCTAAGTTGTATTGCTTTTAACAGTGAAACGATTGACTGTGGAAAATAATTGAACTGATTCTGGAATTTGACCTTATAAATGTAATAAATGAGCCAATTGGTCTCCAAGAAGTAACATTCTTCTTAATTTGACTTGATTGCTGGAACTCAGCGCTTGCACTGGGCGCTGTGGTACAGTTTTATTTAAAAATTAAGTTAAATAAGTCATTTTTTACTGTGGGAATAATCCCAGCCATTAGTTTGCACTGAAGAAATAGAGACAGTTTCTAAAACTACCTTTGATTGACTTTCTAACTGTGTCAATCCGTTTGAGTTACAACGGTCGCGTCACATATTCGTACCAATGTATATTTAGTGATTTTCTTCCGATATTTCTAAGTTGCATCGCTTTTAACAGTGAAACGATTGACTGTGGGACTTAATTGAACTAACTTTGGACTGTGACCTGATAAATATTTTAAATGAGCCAGTTTGACTACAAGAAATAACATTCTCCTTAATTTGACATGATGGCTGGAACTAAGCGATTACATTGGGCGCTGTGGCAGCGCTTTATTAAAAATTTAAATTAGAAAGTCATTTTTTACTGTGGGACCAATCCTAGCCGTTACCGCGCGCTGAAGAATTAGCGACAGTTTCAAAAACTACATTTCATTGACTTACTAACGGTGTCAATCCGTTTCAGTTACAACTGTTGCGTCCCATTTTCTTCCCCACATGTCTTTAGCGATAGTACTCGGATATTACTAGATTGCAGCGCTTTTAACAGTGAAAAGTTTGACTGTGGGACTCAATTGAACTGATTTTGGACTTTGACCTTATAAATGTGATAAATGAGCCAGTTTGACTACAAGAAGTAACAATCTTCTTAATTTGACTTGATTCCTGGAACTCAGCGATTCTACTGGGCGCTGTGGTAGAGTTTTATTTAAAAATTAAGTTAAATAACTCATTTTTTAAGAAATAGCAACAGTTTCAAAAACTACATATCATTGACTTACTAACGGTGTCAATCCGTTTGAGTTACAACTGTTGCGTCACATTTTCCTCCCCACATGTATTTAGCGATAGTACTCGGATATTACTAGGTTGCATCCATTTTAACAGTGAAACGTTTGACTGTGGGACTTAATTGAACTGATTTTGGACTTTGACCTTATAAATGTGATAAATGAGCCAGTTTGACTACAAGAAGTAACAATCTTCTTAATTTGACTTGATTGCTGGAACTCAACGATTGTACTGGGCGCTGTGGTAGAGCTTTATTTAAAAATTGAGTTAAATAAGTCATTTTTTACTGTAGGAATAATCCCAGCCATTAGTTTGCACTGAAGAAATAGAGACAGTTTCAAAAATTACATTTCATTGACTTTCAAACTGTGTCAATCCGTTTGAGTTACAACGGTTGCGTCACATATTCGTACCAACATGTATTTAGTGATTTTTTCCGACATTACTAGGTTGTATCGCTTTTAACAGTGAAGCGATTGACTGTGGGAATTAATTGAATTGATTCTGGACTGTGACCTTATAAATGTGATAAATGAGCCAGTTTGACTACAAGAAGTAACAATCTTCTTAATTTGACTTGATTCCTGGAACTCAGCGATTGTACTGGGCGCTGTGGTAGAGTTTTATTTAAAAATTAAGTTAAATAACTCATTTTTTAAGAAATAGCAACAGTTTCAAAAACTACATTTCATTGACTTACTAACGGTGTCAATCCGTTTGAGTTACAACTTTTGCGTCACATTTTCCTCCCCACATGTATTTAGCGATAGTACTCGGATATTACTAGGTTGCATCCATTTTAACAGTGAAACGTTTGACTGTGGGACTTAATTGAACTGATTTTGGACTTTGATCTTATAAATGTGATAAATGAACCAATTGGACTCCAAAAAATATCATTCTTCTTAAATTGACATGATTGCTGGAAACCAGCGATTACACTAGGCTCTGTGGTAGGGCTTTATTTAAAAATTTAGATAAGTAAGTCTTTTTTTACTCAAGGACCAATCCTGGCCGTTAGCACGCACTGAAGAAATAGAGACCTTCTCAAACACTACATTTCATTGACTTCTTGGCGGTATCAATCCGTTAGAGTTACAACGATTGCGTCACATATTCGTACCAACCTGTATTTAGTGATATCTTTTCGATATTACTAAGTTATATCGCTTTTAACAGTGAAACGATTGACTGGGCGACTTAATTGAACTAACTTTCGACTGTGACCTGATAAATAATATAAATGAGCTAGTTTGACTACAAGAAATAACATTCTTCTTAATTTGACTTGATTGCTGGAACTCAGTGATTGCACTGGGCGCTGTGGGAGAGTTTTATTTAAAAATAAAGTTAAATAAGTCATTTTTTACTGTTGGACCAATCCTAGCCGTTATCGCGCGCTGAAGAAATAGCGACAGTTTCAAAAACTGCCTTTCATTGACTTTCTAACGGCATCAATCCGTTTGAGTTGCAACGGTTGCGCCACATATTCTTCCCCTCATGTATTTAGCGATAGTATTCGGATATTACTAGGTTGCATCCCTTTTAACAGTGAAACGTTTGACTGTGGGACTTAATTGAACTGATTTTGGACTTTGACCTTATAAATCTGATAAATGAGCCAGTTTGACTACAAGAAGTAACAATCTTCTTAATTTGACTTGATTCCTGGAACTCAGCGATTGTACTGGGCGCTGTGGTAGAGTTTTATTTAAAAATTAAGTTAAATAACTCATTTTTTAAGAAATAGCAACAGTTTCAAAAACTACATTTCATTGACTTACTAACGGTGTCAATCCGTTTGAGTTACAACTGTTGCGTCACATTTTCCTCCCCACATGTATTTAGCGATAGTACTCGGATATTACTAGGTTGCATCCATTTTAACAGTGAAACGTTTGACTGTGGGACTTAATTGAACTGATTTTGGACTTTGACCTTATAAATGTGATAAATGAGCCAGTTTGACTACAAGAAGTAACAATCTTCTTAATTTGACTTGATTGCTGGAACTCAACGATTGTACTGGGCGCTGTGGTAGAGCTTTATTTAAAAATTGAGTTAAATAAGTCATTTTTTACTGTAGGAATAATCCCAGCCATTAGTTTGCACTGAAGAAATAGAGACAGTTTCAAAAATTACATTTCATTGACTTTCAAACTGTGTCAATCCGTTTGAGTTACAACGGTTGCGTCACATATTCGTACCAACATGTATTTAGTGATTTTTTCCGACATTACTAGGTTGTATCGCTTTTAACAGTGAAGCGATTGACTGTGGGAATTAATTGAACTGATTCTGGACTGTGACCTTATAAATGTGATAAATGAACCAATTGGACTCCAAAAAATAACATTCTTCTTAAATTGACATGATTGCTGGAAACCAGCGATTACACTAGGCTCTGTGGTAGGGCTTTATTTAAAAATTTAGATAAGTAAGTCTTTTTTTACTCAAGGACCAATCCTGGCCGTTAGCACGCACTGAAGAAATAGAGACCTTCTCAAACACTACATTTCATTGACTTCTTGGCGGTATCAATCCGTTAGAGTTACAACGGTTGCGTCACATATTCGTACCAACCTGTATTTAGTGATATCTTTTCGATATTACTAAGTTATATCGCTTTTAACAGTGAAACGATTGACTGTGCGACTTAATTGAACTAACTTTGGACTGTGACCTGATAAATAATATAAATGAGCTAGTTTGACTACAAGAAATAACATTCTTCTTAATTTGACTTGATTGCTGGAACTCAGTGATTGCACTGGGCGCTGTGGGAGAGTTTTATTTAAAAATAAAGTTAAATAAGTCATTTTTTACTGTGGGACCAATCCTAGCCGTTATCGCGCGCTGAAGAAATAGTGACAGTTTCAAAAACTGCCTTTCATTGACTTTCTAACGGTATCAATCCGTTTGAGTTACAACGGTTGCGCCACATATTCTTCCCCACATGTATTTAGCGATAGTATTCGGATATTACTAGGTTGCATCCCTTTTAACAGTGAAACGTTTGACTGTGGGACTTAATTGAACTGATTTTGGACTTTGACCTTATAAATGTGATAAATGAGCCAGTTTGACTACAAGAAGTAACAATCTTCTTAATTTGACTTGATTCCTGGAACTCAGCGATTGTACTGGGCGCTGTGGTAGAGTTTTATTTAAAAATTAAGTTATATAACTCATTTTTTAAGAAATAGCAACAGTTTCAAAAACTACATTTCATTGACTTACTAACGGTGTCAATCCGTTTGAGTTACAACTGTTGCGTCACATTTTCCTCCCCACATGTATTTAGCGATAGTACTTGGATATTACTAGGTTGCATCCATTTTAACAGTGAAACGTTTGACTGTGGGACTTAATTGAACTGATTTTGGACTTTGATCTTATAAATGTGATAAATGAACCAATTGGACTCCAAAAAATAACATTCTTCTTAAATTGACATGATTGCTGGAAACCAGCGATTACACTAGGCTCTGTGGTAGGGCTTTATTTAAAAATTTAGATAAGTAAGTCTTTTTTTACTCAAGGACCAATCCTGGCCGTTAGCACGCACTGAAGAAATAGAGACCTTCTCAAACACTACATTTCATTGACTTCTTGGCGGTATCAATCCGTTAGAGTTACAACGATTGCGTCACATATTCGTACCAACCTGTATTTAGTGATATCTTTTCGATATTACTAAGTTATATCGCTTTTAACAGTGAAACGATTGACTGTGCGACTTAATTGAACTTAATTTGGACTGTGACCTGATAAATAATATAAATGAGCTAGTTTGACTACAAGAAATAACATTCTTCTTAATTTGACTTGATTGCTGGAACTCAGTGATTGCACTGGGCGCTGTGGGAGAGTTTTATTTAAAAATAAAGTTAAATAAGTCATTTTTTACTGTGGGACCAATCCTAGCCGTTATCGCGCGCTGAAGAAATAGCGACAGTTTCAAAAACTGCCTTTCATTGACTTTCTAACGGCATCAATCCGTTTGAGTTGCAACGGTTGCGCCACATATTCTTCCCCTCATGTATTTAGCGATAGTATTCGGATATTACTAGGTTGCATCCCTTTTAACAGTGAAACGTTTGACTGTGGGACTTAATTGAACTGATTTTGGACTTTGACCTTATAAATCTGATAAATGAGCCAGTTTGACTACAAGAAGTAACAATCTTCTTAATTTGACTTGATTCCTGGAACTCAGCGATTGTACTGGGCGCTGTGGTAGAGTTTTATTTAAAAATTAAGTTAAATAACTCATTTTTTAAGAAATAGCAACAGTTTCAAAAACTACATTTCATTGACTTACTAACGGTGTCAATCCGTTTGAGTTACAACTGTTGCGTCACATTTTCCTCCCCACATGTATTTAGCGATAGTACTCGGATATTACTAGGTTGCATCCATTTTAACAGTGAAACGTTTGACTGTGGGACTTAATTGAACTGATTTTGGACTTTGACCTGATAAATGTGATAAATGAGCCAGTTTGACTACAAGAAGTAACAATCTTCTTAATTTGACTTGATTGCTGGAACTCAACGATTGTACTGGGCGCTGTGGTAGAGCTTTATTTAAAAATTGAGTTAAATAAGTCATTTTTTACTGTAGGAATAATCCCAGCCATTAGTTTGCACTGAAGAAATAGAGACAGTTTCAAAAATTACATTTCATTGACTTTCAAACTGTGTCAATCCGTTTGAGTTACAAGGGTTGCGTCACATATTCGTACCAACATGTATTTAGTGATTTTTTCCGACATTACTAGGTTGTATCGCTTTTAACAGTGAAGCGATTGACTGTGGGAATTAATTGAACTGATTCTGGACTGTGACCTTATAAATGTGATAAATGAACCAATTGGACTCCAAAAAATAACATTCTTCTTAAATTGACATGATTGCTGGAAACCAGCGATTACACTAGGCTCTGTGGTAGGGCTTTATTTAAAAATTTAGATAAGTAAGTCTTTTTTTACTCAAGGACCAATCCTGGCCGTTAGCACGCACTGAAGAAATAGAGACCTTCTCAAACACTACATTTCATTGACTTCTTGGCGGTATCAATCCGTTAGAGTTACAACGGTTGCGTCACATATTCGTACCAACCTGTATTTAGTGATATCTTTTCGATATTACTAAGTTATATCGCTTTTAACAGTGAAACGATTGACTGTGCGACTTAATTGAACTAACTTTGGACTGTGACCTGATAAATAATATAAATGAGCTAATTTGACTACAAGAAATAACATTCTTCTTAATTTGACTTGATTGCTGGAACTCAGTGATTGCACTGGGCGCTGTGGGAGAGTTTTATTTAAAAATAAAGTTAAATAAGTCATTTTTTACTGTGGGACCAATCCTAGCCGTTATCGCGCGCTGAAGAAATAGTGACAGTTTCAAAAACTGCCTTTCATTGACTTTCTAACGGTATCAATCCGTTTGAGTTACAACGGTTGCGCCACATATTCTTCCCCACATGTATTTAGCGATAGTATTCGGATATTACTAGGTTGCATCCCTTTTAACAGTGAAACGTTTGACTGTGGGACTTAATTGAACTGATTTTGGACTTTGACCTTATAAATGTGATAAATGAGCCAGTTTGACTACAAGAAGTAACAATCTTCTTAATTTGACTTGATTGCTGGAACTCAACGATTACACTCGGTGCTGTGGTAGCACTTTATTAAAAAATTAAGATAAATAAGTCATTTTTAACTGTGGGACCAATCCTAGCCGCTATTTTGCGCTGAAGAAATAGAGAAAGTTACAAGAATTACATTTCATTGACTTACTAACGGTGTCAATCCGTTTGATTTACAACGGTTGCGTCACATATTCGTACCAACATATATTTAGTGATTTTCTTCCGATATTTATAAGTTGTATTGCTTTTAACAGTGAAACGATTGACTGTGGGAAATAATTGAACTGATTCTGGAATTTGACCTTATAAATGTAATAAATGAGCCAATTGGTCTCCAAGAAGTAACATTCTTCTTAATTTTATTGATTGCTGGAACTCAGCGATTGCATTGGGCACTGTGGTAGCGTTTTATTTAAAAATTAAGTTAAGAAAGTCATTTTTTTCTGTGGGAACAATCCCGGCCGTTAGTTCGCACTGAAGAAATAGAGACAGTTTCAAAAACTACATTTCATTGACTTTCTAACGGTGTTAATCCGTTTTGGTTACAACGGTTGCGTCACATATTCGTACCAACATGTATTTACTGATTTTCTTCCGATATGACTAAGTTGTATCGCTTTTAACAGTGAAACGATTGACTGTGGGACTTAGTTGAACTGATTCTGGACTTTGACCTTATAAATGCGATAAATGAGCCAATTGGACTCCAAGGAATAACAATCTTCTTAATTCGACATGATTACTGGAATTCAGCGAGCGCACTATGCCTGTGGTAGCGCTTTTTTCAAAAACTTAGATAAATAAGTCTTTTTTTACTGTGGGACCAATCCTGGCCGTTAGCACGCACTGAAGAAATAGAGACACTTTCAAAAACTACATTTCATTGACTTTCTAACCGTGTTAATCCGTTTGAGTTACAACTGTTGCGTCACATATTCGTACCAACATGTATTTAGTGATTTTCTTCCGATATGACTAAGTTGCATCGCTTTTAACAGTGAAACGATTGACTGTGGGACTTCATTGAACTAACCTTGGACTGTGACCTGATAAATATTATAAATGAGCCAGTTTGACTACAAGAAATAACATTCTTCTTAATTTGACATGATTGCTGGAACTCAGCGATTACACTCGGTGCTGTGGTAGCACTTTAATAAGAAATTAAGATAAATAAGTCATTTTTTACTGTGGGACCAATCCTAGCCGTTATTTTGCACTGAAGAAATAGAGAAAGTTTCAAGAACTACATTTCATTGACTTACTAACGGTGTCAATCCGTTTGATTTACAACGGTTGCGTCACATATTCGTACCAACATATATTTAGTGATTTTCTTCCGATATTTCTAAGTTGTATTGCTTTTAACAGTGAAATGATTGACTGTGGGAAATAATTGAACTGATTCTGGAATTTGACCTTATAAATGTAATAAATGAGCCAATTGGTCTCCAAGAAGTAACATTCTTCTTAATTTTACTTGATTGCTGGAACTCAGCGATTGCACTGGGCACTGTGGTAGCGTTTTATTTAAAAATTAAGTTAAGAAGGTCATTTTTTTCTGTGGGAACAATCCCGGCCGTTAGTTCGCGCTGAAGAAATAGAGACAGTTTCAAAAACTACATTTCATTGACTTTCTAACGGTGTTAATCCGTTTGAGTTACAACGGTTGCGTCACATATTCGTACCAACATGTATTTACTGATTTTCTTTCCATATTTCTAAGTTATATTGCTTTTAACAGTGAAATGATTGACTGTGGGAAATAATTGAACTGATTCTGGAATTTGACCTTATAAATGTAATAAATGAGCCAATTGGTCTCCAAGAAGTAACATTCTTCTTAATTTTACTTGATTGCTGGAACTCAGCGATTGCACTGGGCACTGTGGTAGCGTTTTATTTAAAAATTAAGTTAAGAAAGTCATTTTTTTCTGTGGGAACAATCCCGGCCGTTAGTTCGCGCTGAAGAAATAGAGACAGTTTCAAAAACTACATTTCATTGACTTTCTAACGGTGTTAATCCGTTTGAGTTACAACGGTTGCGTCACATATTCGTACCAACATGTATTTACTGATTTTCTTCCGATATGACTAAGTTGCATCGCTTTTAACAGTGAAACGATTGACTGTGGGGCTTATTTGAACTGATTTTGGACTTTGACCATATAAATGTGATAAATGAGACAGTTTGAATACAAGAAATAACATTCTTCTTAATTTGACATGATTGCTGGAACTCAGCGATTACACTCGGTGCTGTGGTAGCACTTTATTAAAAAATTAAGATAAATAAGTCATTTTTTACTGTGGGACCAATCCTAGCCGTTATTTCGCACTGAAGAAATAGAGAAAGTTTCAAGAACTACATTTCATTGACTTACTAACGGTGTCAATCCGTTTGATTTACAACGGTTGCGTCACATATTCGTACCAACATATATTTAGTGATTTTCTTCCGATATTTCTAAGTTGTATTGCTTTTAACAGTGAAATGATTGATTGTGGGAAATAATTGAATTGATTCTCGAATTTGACCTTATAAATGTAATAAATGAGCCAATTGGTCTCCAAGCAGTAACATTCTTCTTAATTTTACTTGATTGCTGGAACTCAGCGATTGCACTGGGCACTGTGGTAGCGTTTTATTTAAAAATTAAGTTAAGAAAGTCATTTCTTTCTGTAGGAACAATCCCGGCCGTTAGTTCGCGCTGAAGAAATAGAGACAGTTTCAAAAACTACATTTCATTGACTTTCTAACGGTGTTAATCCGTTTGAGTTACAACGGTTGCGTCACATATTCGTACCAACATGTATTTACTGATTTTCTTCCGATATGACTAAGTTGTATCGCTTTTAACAGTGAAACGATTGACTGTGGGACTTAGTTGAACTGATTCTGGACTTTGACCTTATAAATGCGATAAATGAGCCAATTGGACTCCAAGGAATAACAATCTTCTTAATTCGACATGATTGCTGGAATTCAGCGAGCGCACTATGCCTGTGGTAGCGCTTTTTTCAAAAACTTAGATAAATAAGTCTTTTTTTACTGTGGGACCAATCCTGGCCGTTAGCACGCACTGAAGAAATAGAGACACTTTCAAAAACTACATTTCATTGACATTCTAACCGTGTTAATCCGTTTGAGTTACAACGGTTGCGTCACATATTCGTACCAACATGTATTTAGTGATTTTCTTCCGATATGACTAAGTTGCATCGCTTTTAACAGTGAAACGATTGACTGTGGGACTTAATTGAACTAACCTTGGACTGTGACCTGATAAATATTATAAATGAGCCAGTTTGAATACAAGAAATAACATTCTTCTTAATTTGACATGATTGCTGGAACTCAGCGATTACACTCGGTGCTGTGGTAGCACTTTATTAAAAAATTAAGATAAATAAGTCATTTTTTACTGTGGGACCAATCCTAGCCGTTATTTCGCACTGAAGAAATAGAGAAAGTTTCAAGAACTACATTTCATTGACTTACTAACGGTGTCAATCCGTTTGATTTACAACGGTTGCGTCACATATTCGTACCAACATATATTTAGTGATTTTCTTCCGATATTTCTATGTTGTATTGTTTTTAACAGTGAAATGATTGACTGTGGGAAATAATTGAACTGATTCTGGAATTTGACCTTATAAATGTAATAAATGAGCCAATTGGTCTCCAAGCAGTAACATTCTTCTTAATTTTACTTGATTGCTGGAACTCAGCGATTGCACTGGGCACTGTGGTAGCGTTTTATTTAAAAATTAAGTTAAGGAAGTCATTTTTTTCTGTAGGAACAATCCCGGCCGTTAGTTCGCGCTGAAGAAATAGAGACAGTTTCAAAAACTACATTTCATTGACTTTCTAACGGTGTTAATCCGTTTGAGTTACAACGGTTGCGTCACACATTCGTACCAACATGTATTTACTGATTTTCTTCCGATATGACTAAGTTGTATCGCTTTTAACAGTGAAACGATTGACTGTGGGACTTAGTTGAACTGATTCTGGACTTTGACCTTATAAATGCGATAAATGAGCCAATTGGACTCCAAGGAATAACAATCTTCTTAATTCGACATGATTGCTGGAATTCAGCGAGCGCACTATGCCTGTGGTGGCGCTTTTTTAAAAAACTTAGATAAATAAGTCTTTTTTTACTGTGGGACCAATCCTGGCGTTAGCACGCACTGAAGAAATAAAGACACTTTCAAAAACTACATTTCATTGACTTACTAACGGTGTCAATCCGTTTGATTTACAACGGTTGCGTCACATATTCGTACCAACATATATTTAGTGATTTTCTTCCGATATTTCTAAGTTGTATTGCTTTTAACAGTGAAATGATTGACTGTGGGAAATAATTGAACTGATTCTGGAATTTGACCTTATAAATGTAATAAATGAGCCAATTGGTCTCCAAGCAGTAACATTCTTCTTAATTTTACTTGATTGCTGGAACTCAGCGATTGCACTGGGCACTGTGGTAGCGTTTTATTTAAAAATTAAGTTAAGAAAGTCATTTTTTTCTGTAGGAACAATCCCGGCCGTTAGTTCGCGCTGAAGAAATAGAGACAGTTTCAAAAACTACATTTCATTGACTTTCTAACCGTGTTAATCCGTTTGAGTTACAACGGTTGCGTCACATATTCGTACCAACATGTATTTAGTGATTTTCTTCCGATATGACTAAGTTGTATCGCTTTTAACAGTGAAACGATTGACTGTGGGACTTAATTGAACTAACCTTGGACTGTGACCTGATAAATATTATAAATGAGCCAGTTTGACTACAAGAAATAACATTCTTCTTAATTTGACATGATTGCTGGAACTCAGCGATTACACTCGGTGCTGTGGTAGCACTTTAGTAAAAAATTAAGATAAATATGTCATTTTTTACTGTGGGACCAATCCTAGCCGTTATTTCGCACTGAAGAAATAGCGAAAGTTTCAAGAACTACATTTCATTGACTTACTAACGGTGTCAATCCGTTTGATTTACAACGGTTGCGTCACATATTCGTACCAACATTTATTTAGTGATTTTCTTCCGATATTTCTATGTTGTATTGCTTTTAACAGTGAAATGATTGACTGTGGGAAATAATTGAACTGATTCTGGAATTTGACCTTATAAATGTAATAAATGAGCCAATTGGTCTCCAAGAAGTAACATTCTTCTTAATTTTACTTGATTGCTGGAACTCAGCGATTGCACTGGGCACTGTGGTATCGTTTTATTTAAAAATTAAGTTAAGAAAGTTATTTTTTTCTGTGGGAACAATCCCGGCCGTTAGTTCGCGCTGAAGAAATAGAGACAGTTTCAAAAACTACATTTCATTGACTTTCTAACGGTGTAAATCCGTTTGAGTTACAACGGTTGCGTCACATATTCGTACCAACATGTATTTACTGATTTTCTTCCGATATGACTAAGTTGCATCGCTTTTAACAGTGAAACGATTGACTGTGGGACTTAATTGAACTAACCTTGGACTGTGACCTGATAAATATTATAAATGAGCCAGTTTGACTACAAGAAATAACATTCTTCTTAATTTGACATGATTGCTGGAACTCAGCGATTACACTCGGTGCTGTGGTAGCACTTTAGTAAAAAATTAAGATAAATATGTCATTTTTTACTGTGGGACCAATCCTAGCCGTTATTTCGCACTGAAGAAATAGAGAAAGTTTCAAGAACTACATTTCATTGACTTACTAACGGTGTCAATCCGTTTGATTTACAACGGTTGCGTCACATATTCGTACCAACATATATTTAGTGATTTTCTTCCGATATTTCTATGTTGTATTGCTTTTAACAGTGAAATGATTGACTGTGGGAAATAATTGAACTGATTCTGGAATTTGACCTTATAAATGTAATAAATGAGCCAATTGGTCTCCAAGAAGTAACATTCTTCTTAATTTTACTTGATTGCTGGAACTCAGCGATTGCACTGGGCACTGTGGTAGCGTTTTATTTAAAAATTAAGTTAAGAAAGTCATTTTTTTCTGTGGGAACAATCCCGGCCGTTAGTTCGCGCTGAAGAAATAGAGACAGTTTCAAAAACTACATTTCATTGACTTTCTAACGGTGTAAATCCGTTTGAGTTACAACGGTTGCGTCACATATTCGTACCAACATGTATTTACTGATTTTCTTCCGATATGACTAAGTTGCATCGCTTTTAACAGTGAAACGATTGACTGTGGGACTTATTTTAACTGGATTTGGTCTTTGACCATATAAATGTGATAAATGAGACAGTTTGACTACAAGAAATAACATTCTTCTTAATTTGACATGATTGCTGGAACTCAGCGATTACACTCGGTGCTGTGGTAGCACTTTATTAAAAATATAAGATAAATAAGTCATTTTTTACTGTGGGACCAATCCTAGCCCTTATTTCGCACTGAAGAAATAGAGAAAGTTTCAAGAACTACATTTCATTGACTTACTAACGGTGTCAATCCGTTTGATTTACACCGGTTGCGTCACATATTCGTACCAACATATATTTAGTGATTTTCTTCCGATATTTCTAAGTTGTATTGCTTTTAACAGTGAAATGATTGACTGTGGGAAATAATTGAACTGATTCTGGAATTTGACCTTATAAACGTAATAAATGAGCCATTTGGTCTCCAAGCAGTAACATTCTTCTTAATTTTACTTGATTGCTGGAACTCAGCGATTGCACTGGGCACTGTGGTAGCGTTTTATTTAAAAATTAAGTTAAGAAAGTCATTTTTTTCTGTGGGAACAATCCCGGCCGTTAGATCGCGCTGAAGAAATAGAGACAGTTTCAAAAACTACATCTCACTTACCTTCTAACGGTGTCAGTCCGTTTGAGTTACAACAGTTGGGTCACATATTCGTACCAACTCGTACTAACCAATTCGTACCAGCTTTTAACAGTGAAACGATTGACTGTGGGACTTAGTTGAACTAACATTGGACTGTGACCTGATAAATGTGATAAATGAGCCAACTGGACTCCAAGGAATAACATTCTTCTTAAATTGACATGATTGCTGGAATTCAGCGATTACATTGGGCGCTGTGGTAGCGCTTCATTTAAAAATTGAGATAAAAAATTCAGTTTTTACTGTGGGACTGATCCTAACCGTTAGCGCGTGCTGAAGAAATTTAGACAGTTAAAAATACGAAATTTAACTGACTTTCTAACTGTGTCAGTCCGTTTGATTTACAACGGTTGGGTCACATATTCGTACCAACATGTATTTAGCGATATGTTTCTGATATTACTAGGTTGCAACGCTTTTAACAGTGAAACGATTGACGGTGGGACTTAATTGACCTAACTTTGGACTGTGAGCTGATAAATGTGACAAATGAGACAATTGGCTCCAAGAAGTAACATTCTTCTTAATTTGACATGATTGCCGGAACTCAGCGATTACACTGGGCGCTGTGGTAGCGCTTCATTTATAAATTTAAATAAATAAGTCAATCTTTATTGTCGGACCAATCCTAGCCGTTATCGCGTGCTGAAGAAAGAGCGACAGTTTCAAAACTACATCTCACTTACTTTCTAACGGTGTCAGTCCGTTTGAGTTACAACAGTTGGGTCACATATTCGTACCAACACGTACTTAGCGATATTTTTCTGATATTACTAGGTTGCATCGCTTTAACCAGTGAAACGTTTGACTGTGGGACTTAATTGAACTGATTTTGGACTTTGACCTTATAAATGTGATAAATGTGCCAGTTTGACTACAAGAAAAAACATTCTTCTTAATTCGACATGATTGCTTGGATTCAACGAGTACACTATGCTCTGTGGTAGCGCTTTTTTAAAAATTTAGATAAATAAGTCTTTTTTACTGTGGGACCAAACCCAGCCGTTAGTTTGCGCTGAAGAAATAGAGACAGTTTCAAAAACTATATTTCAATTACTTTCTAACGGTATCAGTCCGTTTCAGTTACAACGGTTGCGTCACATATTCGTACCAACATGTAGATAGTGATTTTTTTCCGATATTACTAGGTTGTATCGCTTTAAGCAGTGAAACGATTGACTGTGGGACTTAATTGAACTAACTTTGGAGTGTGACCTGATAAATGTGATAAATGAGTCAACTGGACTCCAAGGAATAACATTCTTCTTAAATTGACATGATTGCTTGGATTCGGCGAGTACACTATGCTCTGTGGTAGCGCTTTTTTAAAAATTTAGATAAATAAGTCTTTTTTACTGTGGGACCAAACCCAGCCGTTAGTTCGCGCTGAAGAAATAGAGACAGCTTCAAAAACTACATTTCAATTACTTTCTAACGGTATCAATCCGTTTCAGTTACAACGGTTGCGTCACATATTCGTACCAACATGTAGATAGTGATTTTTTTTCCGATATTACTAGGTTGTATCGCTTTTAGCAGTGAAACGATTGACTCTGGGACTTAATTGAACTAACTTTGACCTGTGACCTTATAAATGTGATAAGTGAGCCAACTAGACTCCAAGAAATAATATTCTTCTTACTTTGACATGATTGTTGGAAATCAGCGATTACACTGGGCGCTGTGGAAGCGCTTCATTTAAAAATTTAGATAAATAAGTCATTTTTTACTGTGGGACCAATCCTAGCCGTTATCGCGTGCTGAAGAAAGAGCGAAAGTTTCAAAAACTACATCTCACTTACTTTCTAACGGTGTCAGTCCGTTTGAGTTACAACAGTTGGGTCACATATTCGTATCAACATGCATTTAGCGATATTTTTCTGATATTACTAGGTTGCATCGCTTTTAACAGTGAAACGATTGACTGTGGGACTTAGTTGAACTAACATTGGACTGTGACCTGATAAATGTGATAAATGAGCCAACTGGATTCCAAGGAATAACATTCTTCTTAAATTGACATGATTGCTGGAATTCAGCGATTTCACTAGGTCCTGTGGTAGCGCTTTATTTAGAAGTTTAGATAAGTAAGTCTTTTTTTACTGTGGAACCAATCCTCGCCGTTAGCACCCACTGAAGAAATAGAGACATTCTCAAAAACTACATCTCATTGACTTCTTGGCGGTATCAATTCGTTTGAGATACAACGGTTGCGTCACATATTCGTACCAACATGCATTTAGCGATATTTTTCTGATATTACTAGGTTGCATCGCTTTTAACAGTGAAACGATTGACTGTGGGACTTAGTTGAACTGATTCTGGACTGTGACCTTATCAATGCGATAAATGAGCAAATTGGACACCAAGGAATAACATTCTTCTTAATTCGACATGATTGCTGGAATTCAGCAAGTACACTATGCTCTGTGGTAGCGCTTTTTTAAAAATTTAGATAAATAAGTCTTTTTTTACTGTGGGACCAAACCCAGCCGTTATTTCGCGCTGAAGAAATAGAGACAGCTTCAAAAACTACATTTCAATTACTTTCTAACTGTGTCAGTCCGTTTGATTTACAACGGTTGGGTCACATATTCGTACCAACATGTATTTAGCGATATGTTTCCGATATTACTAGGTTGTATCGCTTTCAACAGTGAAACGATTGACTGTGGGACTTAATTGAACTAACTTTGGACTATGACCTGATAAATGTGATAAATGAGCCAACTGGACTCCAAGGAATAACATTCTCCTTAAATTGACATGATTGCTGGATTTCAGCGATTTCACTAGGCTCTGTGGTAGCGCTTTATTTAGAAGTTTAGATAAGTAAGTCTTTTTTTACTGTGGGACCAATCCTGGCCGTTAGTACGCGCCAAAAAAACAGAGGCTTTCTCAAATATACATTTCATTGCTTTTTGGCGGTATCAATCCGTTTGAGTTACAACGGTTGAGTCACATATTCGTACCAACATGTATTTAGTGACAGTTTTCCGATATTAGTAAGTTATATCGCTTTTAACAATGAAATGATTGACTCTGGGACTTAATTGAACTAACTTTGACCTGTGACCTTATAAATGTGATAAGTGAGCCAACTGGACTCCAAGAAATAATATTCTTTTTACTTTGACATGATTGTTGGAAATCAGCGATTACACTGGGCGCTGTGGAAGCGCTTCATTTAAAAATTTAGATAAATAAGTCATTTTTTACTGTGGGACCAATCCTAGGCGTTATCGCGTGCTGAAGAAAGAGCGACAGTTTCAAAAACTACATCTCACTTACTTTCTAACGGTGTCAGTCCGTTTGAGTTACATCAGTTGGGTCACATATTCGTACCAACATGCATTTAGCGATATTTTTCTGATATTACTAGGTTGCATCGCTTTTAACAGTGAAACGATTGACTGTGGGACTTAGTTGAACTAACATTGGACTGTGACCTGATAAATGTGATAAATGAGCCAACTGGACTCCAAGGAATAACATTCTTCTTAAATTGACATGATTGCTGGAATTCAGCGATTTCACAAGGTTCTGTGGTAGCGCTTTATTTAAAAGTTTAGATAAGTAAGTCTTTTTTTACTGTGGAACAAATCCTCGCCGTTAGCACGCACTGAAGAAATAGAAACATTCTCAAAAACTACATCACATTGACTTCTTGGCGGTATCAATCCGTTTGAGATACAACGGTTGAGTCACATATTCGTACCAACATGTATTTAGTGACAGTTTTCCGATATTACTAAGTTATATCGCTTTTAACAATGAAATGATTGACTCTGGGACTTAATTGAACTAACTTTGACCTGTGACCTTATAAATGTGATAAGTGAGCCAACTAGACTCCAAGAAATAATATTCTTCTTACTTTGACATGATTGTTGGAAATCAGCGATTACACTGGGCGCTGTGGAAGCGCTTCATTTAAAAATTTAGATAAATAAGTCATTTTTTACTGTGGGACCAATCCTAGACGTTATCGCGTGCTGAAGAAAGAGCGACAGTTTCAAAAACTACATCTCACTTACTTTCTAACGGTGTCAGTCCGTTTGAGTTACAACAGTTGGGTCACATATTCGTACCAACATGCATTCAGCGATATTTTTCTGATATTACTAGGTTGCATCGCTTTTAACAGTGAAACGATTGACTGTGGGACTTAGTTGAACTAACATTGGACTGTGACCTGATAAATGTGATAAAGGAGCCAACTGGATTCCAAGGAATAACATTCTTCTTAAATTGACATGATTGCTGGAATTCAGCGATTACATTGGGCGCTGTGGTAGCGCTTCATTTAAAAATTAAGATAAAAAATTCAGTTTTTACTGTGGGACCAATCCTAACAGTTAGCGCGCGCTGAAGAAATAGAGACAGTTACAAATACGACATTTCACTGACTTTCTAACTGTGTCAGTCCGTTTGATTTACAACGGTTGGGTCACATATTCGTATCAACATGTATTTAGCGATATGTTTCTGATATTACTAGGTTGCATCGCTTTTAACAGTGAAACGATTGACTGTGGGATTAGTTGAACTAACATTGGACTGTGACCTGATAAATGTGATAAATGAGCCAACTGGACTCCAAGGAATAACATTCTCCTTAAATTGACATGATTGCTGGATTTCAGCGATTACACTGGGCGCTGTAGAAGCGCTTCATTTAAAAATTCAGATCAATAAGTCATTCTTTACTGTGGGGCCAATCCTAGCCGTTATCACGTGCTGAAGAAAGAGCGACAGTTTCAAAAACTACATCTCACTTACTTTCTAACGGTGTCAGTCCGTTTGAGTTACAACAGTTGGGTCACATATTCGTACCAACATGCATTCAGCGATATTTTTCTGATATTACTAGGTTGCATCGCTTTTAACAGTGAAACGATTGACTGTGGGACTTAGTTGAACTAACATTGGACTGTGACCTGATAAATGTGATAAATGTGCCAGTTTGACTACAAGAAAAAACATTCTTCTTAATTCGACATGATTGCTTGGATTCAGCGAGTACACTATGCTCTGTGGTAGCGCTTTTTTAAAAATTTAGATAAATAAGTCTTTTTTACTGTGGGACCAAACCCAGCCGTTAGTTTGCGCTGAAGAAATAGAGACAGCTTCAAAAACTACATTTCAATTACTTTCTAACGGTATCAGTCCGTTTCAGTTACAACGGTTGCGTCACATATTCGTATCAACATGTAGATAGTGATTTTTTTCCGATATTACTAGGTTGTATCGCTTTAAGCAGTGAAACGATTGACTGTGGGACTTAATTGAACTAACTTTGGAGTGTGACCTGATAAATGTGATAAATGAGTCAACTGGACTCCAAGGAATAACATTCTTCTTAAATTGACATGATTACTTGGATTCAGCGAGTACACTATGCTCTGTGGTAGCGCTTTTTTAATAATTTAGATAAATAAGTCTTTTTTACTGTGGGACCAAACCCAGCCGTTAGTTCACGCTGAAGAAATAGAGACAGCTTCAAAAACTAAATTTCAATTACTTTCTAACGGTATCAGTCCGTTTCAGTTACTACGGTTGCGTCACATATTCGTACCAACATGTAGATAGTGATTTTTTTCCGATATTACTAGGTTGTATCGCTTTTAGCAGTGAAACGATTGACTGTGGGACTTAATTGAACCAACTTTGGTCTGTGACGTAATAAATGTGATAAATGAGTCAACTGGACTCCAAGGAATAACATTCTTCTTAAATTGATATGATTGCTGGATTTCAGCGATTTCACTAGGTCCTGTGGTAGCGCTTTATTTAGAAGTTTAGATAAGTAAGTCTTTTTTTACTGTGGAACCAATCCTCGCCGTTAGCACCCACTGAAGAAATAGAGACATTCTCAAAAACTACATCTCATTGACTTCTTGGCGGTATCAATTCGTTTGAGATACAACGGTTGCGTCACATATTCGTACCAACATGCATTTAGCGATATTTTTCTGATATTACTAGGTTGCATCGCTTTTAACAGTGAAACGATTGACTGTGGGACTTAGTTGAACTGATTCTGGACTGTGACCTTATCAATGCGATAAATGAGCAAATTGGACACCAAGGAATAACATTCTTCTTAATTCGACATGATTGCTGGAATTCAGCAAGTACACTATGCTCTGTGGTAGCGCTTTTTTAAAAATTTAGATAAATAAGTCTTTTTTTACTGTGGGACCAAACCCAGCCGTTATTTCGCGCTGAAGAAATAGAGACAGCTTCAAAAACTACATTTCAATTACTTTCTAACTGTGTCAGTCCGTTTGATTTACAACGGTTGGGTCACATATTCGTACCAACATGTATTTAGCGATATGTTTCCGATATTACTAGGTTGTATCGCTTTCAACAGTGAAACGATTGACTGTGGGACTTAATTGAACTAACTTTGGACTATGACCTGATAAATGTGATAAATGAGCCAACTGGACTCCAAGGAATAACATTCTCCTTAAATTGACATGATTGCTGGATTTCAGCGATTTCACTAGGCTCTGTGGTAGCGCTTTATTTAGAAGTTTAGATAAGTAAGTCTTTTTTTACTGTGGGACCAATCCTGGCCGTTAGTACGCGCCAAAAAAACAGAGGCTTTCTCAAATATACATTTCATTGCTTTTTGGCGGTATCAATCCGTTTGAGTTACAACGGTTGAGTCACATATTCGTACCAACATGTATTTAGTGACAGTTTTCCGATATTAGTAAGTTATATCGCTTTTAACAATGAAATGATTGACTCTGGGACTTAATTGAACTAACTTTGACCTGTGACCTTATAAATGTGATAAGTGAGCCAACTGGACTCCAAGAAATAATATTCTTTTTACTTTGACATGATTGTTGGAAATCAGCGATTACACTGGGCGCTGTGGAAGCGCTTCATTTAAAAATTTAGATAAATAAGTCATTTTTTACTGTGGGACCAATCCTAGGCGTTATCGCGTGCTGAAGAAAGAGCGACAGTTTCAAAAACTACATCTCACTTACTTTCTAACGGTGTCAGTCCGTTTGAGTTACATCAGTTGGGTCACATATTCGTACCAACATGCATTTAGCGATATTTTTCTGATATTACTAGGTTGCATCGCTTTTAACAGTGAAACGATTGACTGTGGGACTTAGTTGAACTAACATTGGACTGTGACCTGATAAATGTGATAAATGAGCCAACTGGACTCCAAGGAATAACATTCTTCTTAAATTGACATGATTGCTGGAATTCAGCGATTTCACAAGGTTCTGTGGTAGCGCTTTATTTAAAAGTTTAGATAAGTAAGTCTTTTTTTACTGTGGAACCAATCCTCGCCGTTAGCACGCACTGAAGAAATAGAAACATTCTCAAAAACTACATCACATTGACTTCTTGGCGGTATCAATCCGTTTGAGATACAACGGTTGAGTCACATATTCGTACCAACATGTATTTAGTGACAGTTTTCCGATATTACTAAGTTATATCGCTTTTAACAATGAAATGATTGACTCTGGGACTTAATTGAACTAACTTTGACCTGTGACCTTATAAATGTGATAAGTGAGCCAACTAGACTCCAAGAAATAATATTCTTCTTACTTTGACATGATTGTTGGAAATCAGCGATTACACTGGGCGCTGTGGAAGCGCTTCATTTAAAAATTTAGATAAATAAGTCATTTTTTACTGTGGGACCAATCCTAGACGTTATCGCGTGCTGAAGAAAGAGCGACAGTTTCAAAAACTACATCTCACTTACTTTCTAACGGTGTCAGTCCGTTTGAGTTACAACAGTTGGGTCACATATTCGTACCAACATGCATTCAGCGATATTTTTCTGATATTACTAGGTTGCATCGCTTTTAACAGTGAAACGATTGACTGTGGGACTTAGTTGAACTAACATTGGACTGTGACCTGATAAATGTGATAAATGAGCCAACTGGATTCCAAGGAATAACATTCTTCTTAAATTGACATGATTGCTGGAATTCAGCGATTACATTGGGCGCTGTGGTAGCGCTTCATTTAAAAATTAAGATAAAAAATTCAGTTTTTACTGTGGGACCAATCCTAACAGTTAGCGCGCGCTGAAGAAATAGAGACAGTTACAAATACGACATTTCACTGACTTTCTAACTGTGTCAGTCCGTTTGATTTACAACGGTTGGGTCACATATTCGTATCAACATGTATTTAGCGATATGTTTCTGATATTACTAGGTTGCATCGCTTTTAACAGTGAAACGATTGACTGTGGGATTAGTTGAACTAACATTGGACTGTGACCTGATAAATGTGATAAATGAGCCAACTGGACTCCAAGGAATAACATTCTCCTTAAATTGACATGATTGCTGGATTTCAGCGATTACACTGGGCGCTGTAGAAGCGCTTCATTTAAAAATTCAGATCAATAAGTCATTCTTTACTGTGGGGCCAATCCTAGCCGTTATCACGTGCTGAAGAAAGAGCGACAGTTTCAAAAACTACATCTCACTTACTTTCTAACGGTGTCAGTCCGTTTGAGTTACAACAGTTGGGTCACATATTCGTACCAACATGCATTCAGCGATATTTTTCTGATATTACTAGGTTGCATCGCTTTTAACAGTGAAACGATTGACTGTGGGACTTAGTTGAACTAACATTGGACTGTGACCTGATAAATGTGATAAATGAGCCAACTGGACTCCAAGGAATAACATTCTTCTTAAATTGACATGATTGCTGGAATTCAGCGATTACATTGGGCGCTGTGGTAGCGCTTCATTTAAAAATTAAGATAAAAAATTCAGTTTTTACTGTGGGACCAATCCTAACAGTTAGCGCGCGCTGAAGAAATAGAGACAGTTACAAATACGACATTTCACTGACTTTCTAACTGTGTCAGTCCGTTTGATTTACAACGGTTGGGTCACATATTCGTACCAACATGTATTTAGCGATATGTTTCTGATATTACTAGGTTGCAACGCTTTTAACAGTGAAACGATTGACGGTGGCACTTAATTGAACTAACTTTGGACTGTGAGCTGATAAATGTGACAAATGAGACAATTGGCTCCAAGAAGTAACATTCTTCTTAATTTGACATGATTGCCGGAACTCAGCGATTACACTGGGCGCTGTGGTAGCGCTTCATTTATAAATTTAAATAAATAAGTCAATCTTTACTGTCGGACCAATCCTAGCCGTTATCGCGTGCTGAAGAAAGAGCGACAGTTTGAAAACTACATCTCACTTACTTTCTAACGGTGTCAGTCCGTTTGAGTTACAACAGTTGGGTCACATATTCGTACCAACACGTATTTAGCGATATTTTTCAGATATTACTAGGTTGCATCGCTTTTAACAGTGAAACGTTTGACTGTGGGACTTAATTGAACTGATTTTGGACTTTGACCTTATAAATGTGATAAATGTGCCAGTTTGACTACAAGAAAAAACATTCTTCTTAATTCGACATGATTGCTTGGATTCAGCGAGTACACTATGCTCTGTGGTAGCGCTTTTTTAAAAATTTAGATAAATAAGTCTTTTTTACTGTGGGACCAAACCCAGCCGTTAGTTTGCGCTGAAGAAATAGAGACAGCTTCAAAAACTACATTTCAATTACTTTCTAACGGTATCAGTCCGTTTCAGTTACAACGGTTGCGTCACATATTCGTATCAACATGTAGATAGTGATTTTTTTCCGATATTACTAGGTTGTATCGCTTTAAGCAGTGAAACGATTGACTGTGGGACTTAATTGAACTAACTTTGGAGTGTGACCTGATAAATGTGATAAATGAGTCAACTGGACTCCAAGGAATAACATTCTTCTTAAATTGACATGATTACTTGGATTCAGCGAGTACACTATGCTCTGTGGTAGCGCTTTTTTAATAATTTAGATAAATAAGTCTTTTTTACTGTGGGACCAAACCCAGCCGTTAGTTCACGCTGAAGAAATAGAGACAGCTTCAAAAACTAAATTTCAATTACTTTCTAACGGTATCAGTCCGTTTCAGTTACTACGGTTGCGTCACATATTCGTACCAACATGTAGATAGTGATTTTTTTCCGATATTACTAGGTTGTATCGCTTTTAGCAGTGAAACGATTGACTGTGGGACTTAATTGAACCAACTTTGGTCTGTGACGTAATAAATGTGATAAATGAGTCAACTGGACTCCAAGGAATAACATTCTTCTTAAATTGATATGATTGCTGGATTTCAGCGATTTCACTAGGCTCTGTGGTAGCGCTTTATTTAGAAGTTTAGATAAGTACGTCTTTTTTTACTGTGGTACCAATCCTCGCCGTTAGCACCCACTGAAGAAATAGAGACATTCTCAAAAACTACATCTCATTGACTTCTTGGCGGTATCAATCCGTTTGAGATACAACGGTTGCGTCACATATTCGTACCAACATGCATTTAGCGATATTTTTCTGATATTACTAGGTTGCATCGCTTTTAACAGTGAAACGATTGACTGTGGGACTTAGTTGAACTGATTCTGGACTGTGACCTTATCAATGCGATAAATGAGCAAATTGGACTTCAAGGAATAACATTCTTCTTAATTTGACATGATTGCTGGAATTCAGCAAGTACACTATGCTCTGTGGTAGCGCTTTTTTAAAAATTTAGATAAATAAGTCTTTTTTTACTGTGGGACCAAACCCAGCCGTTATTTCGCGCTGAAGAAATAGAGACAGCTTCAAAAACTACATTTCAATTACTTTCTAACTGTGTCAGTCCGTTTGATTTACAACGGTTGGGTCACATATTCGTACCAACATGTATTTAGCGATATGTTTCCGATATTACTAGGTTGTATCGCTTTTAACAGTGAAACGATTGACTGTGGGACTTAATTGAACTAACTTTGGACTGTGACCTGATAAATGTGATAAATGAGCCAACTGGACTCCAAGGAATAACATTCTCCTTAAATTGACATGATTTCTGGATTTCAGCGATTTCACTAGGCTCTGTGGTAGCGCTTTATTTAGAAGTTTAGATAAGTAAGTCTTTTTTTACTGTGGGACCAATCCTGGCCGTTAGTACGCGCCAAAAAAACAGAGGCTTTCCCAAATCTACATTTCATTGCTTTTTGGCGGTATCAATCCGTTTGAGTTACAACGGTTCAGTCACATATTCGTACCAACCTGTATTTAGTGACAGTTTTCCGATATTACTAAGTTATATCGCTTTTAACAATGAAATGATTGACTCCGGGACTTAATTGAACTAACTTTGACCTGTGACCTTTTAAATGTGAGAAGTGAGCCAACCGGACTCCAAGAAATAATATTCTTCTTACTTTGACATGATTGTTGGAAATCAGCGATTACAATGGGCGCTGTGGAAGCGCTTCATTTAAAAATTTAGATAAATAAGTCATTTTTTACTGTGGGACCAATCCTAGGCGTTATCGCGTGCTGAAGAAAGAGCGACAGTTTCAAAAACTACATCTCACTTACTTTCTAACGGTGTCAGTCCGTTTGAGTTACATCAGTTGGGTCACATATTCGTACCAACATGCATTTAGCGATATTTTTCTGATATTACTAGGTTGCATCGCTTTTAACAGTGAAACGATTGACTGTGGGACTTAGTTGAACTAACATTGAACTGTGACCTGATAAATGTGATAAATGAGCCAACTGGACTCCAAGCAATAACATTCTTCTTAAATTGACATGATTGCTGGAATTCAGCAATTTCACTAGGTTCTGTGGTAGCGCTTTATTTAAAAGTTTAGATAAGTAAGTCTTTTTTTACTGTGGAACCAATCCTCGCCGTTAGCACGCACTGAAGAAATAGAGACATTCTCAAAAACTACATCACATTGACTTCTTGGCGGTATCAATCCGTTTGAGATACAACGGTTGAGTCACATATTCGTACCAACATGTATTTAGTGACAGTTTTCCGATATTACTAAGTTATATCGCTTTTAACAATGAAATGATTGACTCTGGGACTTAATTGAACTAACTTTGACCTGTGGCCTTATAAATGTGATAAGTGAGCCAACTAGACTCCAAGAAATAATATTCTTCTTACTTTGACATGATTGTTGGAAATCAGCGATTACACTGGGCGTTGTGGAAGCGCTTCATTTAAAAATTTAGATAAATAAGTCATTTTTTACTGTGGGACCAATCCTAGCCGTTATCGCGTGCTGAAGAAAGAGCGATAGCTTCAAAAACTACATCTCACTTACTTTCTAACGGTGTCAGTCCGTTTGAGTTACAACAGTTGGATCACATATTCGTACCAACATGCATTTAGCGATATTTTTCTGATATTACTAGGTTGCATCGCTTTTAACAGTGAAACGATTGACTGTGGGACTTAGTTGAACTAACATTGGACTGTGACCTGATAAATGTGATAAATGAGCCAACTGGATTCCAAGGAATAACATTCTTCTTAAATTGACATGATTGCTGGAATTCAGCGATTTCACTAGGTTCTGTGGTAGCGCTTTATTTGGAAGTTTAGATAAGTAAGTCTTTTTTTACTGCGGAACCAATCCTGGCCGTTAGCACGCACTGAAGAAATAGAGACATTCTCAAAAACTACATCTCATTGACTTCTTAGCGGTATCAATCCGATTGAGATACAACGGTTGCGTCACATATTCGTACCAACATGCATTTAGCGATATTTTTCTGATATTACTAGGTTGGACCGCTTTTAACAGTGAAACGATTGATTGTGGGACTTAGTTGAACTGATTCTGGACTGTGACCTTATCAATGCAATAAATGAGCAAATTGGACTCCAAGGAATAACATTCTTCTTATTTCGACATGATTGCTGGAATTCAGCAAGTACACTATGCTCTGTGGTAGCGCTTTTTTAAAAATTTAGATAAATAAGTCTTTTTTTACTGCGGGAGCAAACCCAGCCGTTATTTCGCGCTGAAGAAATAGAGACAGCTTCAAAAACTACATTTCAATTACTTTCTAACTGTGTCGGTCCGTTTGATTTACAACGGTTGGGTCACATATTCGTACCAACATGTATTTAGCGATATGTTTCCGATATTACTAGGTTGTATCGCTTTTAAAAGTGAAACGATTGACTGTGGGACTTAATTGAACTAACTTTGGACTGTGACCTGATAAATGTGATAAATGAGCCAACTGGACTCCAAGGAATAACATTCTCCTTAAATTGACATGATTGCTGGATTTCAGCGATTTCACTAGGCTCTGTGGTAGCGCTTTATTTAGAAGTTTAGGTAAGTAAGTCTTTTTTTACTGTGGGACCAATCCTGGCCGTTAGTACGCGCCAAAAAAACAGAGGCTTTCCCAAATCTACATTTCATTGCTTTTGGCGGTATCAATCCGTTTGAGTTACAACGGTTGAGTCACATATTCGTACCAACATGTATTTAGTGACAGTTTTCCGATATTACTAAGTTATATCGCTTTTAACAATGAAATGATTGACTCTGGGACTTAATTGAACTAACTTTGACCTGTGACCTTATAAATGTGATAAGTGAGCCAACTGGACTCCAAGAAATAATATTCTTCTTACTTTGACATGATTGTTGGAAATCAGCGATTACACTGGGCGCTGTGGAAGCGCTTCATTTAAAAATTTAGATAAATAAGTCATTTTTTACTGTGGGACCAATCCTAGGCGTTATCCCGTGCTGAAGAAAGAGCGACAGTTTCAAAAACTACATCTCACTTACTTTCTAACGGTGTCAGTTCGTTTGAGTTACATCAGTTGAGTCACATATTCGTACCAACATGCATTTAGCGATATTTTTCTGATATTACTAGGTTGCATCGCTTTTAACAGTGAAACGATTGACTGTGGGACTTAGTTGAACTAACATTGGATTGTGACCTGATAAATGTGATAAATGAGCCAACTAGACTCCAAGGAATAACATTCTTCTTAAATTGACATGATTGCTGGAATTCAGCGATTTCACTAGGTTCTGTGGTAGCGCTTTATTTAGAAGTTTAGATAAGTAAGTCTTTTTTTACTGTGGAACCAATCCTCGCCGTTAGCACGCACTGAAGAAATAGAGACATTCTCAAAAACAACATCTCATTGACTTTTTGGCGGTATCAATCCGTTTGAGATACAACGGTAGCGACACATATTCGTACCAACATGCATTTAGCGATATTTTTCTGATATTACTAGGTTGCATCGCTTTTAACAGTGAAACGATTGACTGTGGGACTTAACTGAACTAACTTTGGCCTGTGACCTTATAAATGTGATAAGTGAGCCAACTGGACTCCAAGAAATAACATTCTTCTTACTTTGACATGATTGTTGGAAATCAGCGATTACACTGGGCGTTGTGGAAGCGCTTCATTTAAAAATTAAGATAAATAAGTCATTTTTTACTGTGGGACCAATCCTAGCCGTTATCGCGTGCTGAAGAAAGAGCGACAGTTTCAAAAACTACATCTCACTTACTTTATAACGGTGTCAGTCCGTTTGAGTTACAACAGTTGGGTCACATATTCGTACCAACATGCATTTAGTGATATTTTTCTGATATTACTAGGTTGTATCGCTTTTAACAGTCAAACGATTGACTGTGGGACTTAATTGAACTAACTTTGGACTGTGACCTGATAAATGTGATAAATGAGCCAACTGGACTCCAAGGAATAACATTCTTCTTAAATTGACATGATTGCTGGATTTCAGCGATTTTACTAGGCTCTGTGGTAGCGCTTTACTTAGAAGTTTAGATAAGTAAGAGTTTTTTTACTGTGGGACCAATCCTGGCCGTTAGTACGCGCCAAAAAAAACAGAGGCATTCTCAAAAACTACATTTCATTGCTTTTTGGCGGTATCAATCCGTTTGAGTTACAACAGTTGTGTCACATATTCGTACCAACATGTATTTAGTGACAGTTTTCCGATATTACAAAGTTATATCGCTTTTAACAATGAAATGATTGACTGTGGGACTAAATTGAACTAACTTTGACCTGTGACCTTATAAATGTGATAAGTGAGCCAACTGGACTCCAAGAAATAATATTCTTCTTACTTTGACATGATTGTTGGAAATCAGCGATTACACTGGGCGCTGTGGAAGCGCTTCATTTAAAAATTTAGATAAATAAGTCATTTTCTACTGTGGGACCAATCCTAGCCGTTATCGCGTGTTGAAGAAAGAGCGACAGTTTCAAAAACTACATCTCACTTACTTTCTAACGGTGTCAGTCCGTTTGAGTTACAACAGTTGGGTCACATATTCGTACCAACATGCATTTAGCGATATTTTTCTGATTTTACTAGGTTGCATCGCTTTTAACAGTGAAACGATTGACTGTGGGACTTAGTTGAACTAACATTGGACTGTGACCTGATAAATGTGATAAATGAGCCAACTGGACTCCAAGGAATAACATTCTTCTTAAATTGACATGATTGCTGGAATTCAGCGACTTCACTGGGCTCTGCGGTAGCGCTTTATTTAGAAGTTTAGATAAGTAAGTCTTTTTTTACTGTGAAACCAATCCTGGCCGTTAGCACGCACTGAAGAAATAGAGACATTCTCAAAAACTACATCTCATTGACTTCTTGGCGGTATCAATCCGTTTGAGATACAACGGCTGCGTCACATATTCGTACGAATATGTATTTACTGACAATTTTCCGATATTACTAAGTTATATCGCTTTTAACAATGGAATGATTGACTGTGGGACTTAACTGAACTAACTTTGGCCTGTGACCTTATAAATGTGATAAGTGAGCCAACTGGACTCCAAGAAATAACATTCTTCTTACTTTGACATGATTGTTGGAAATCAGCGATTACACTGGGCGTTGTGGAAGCGCTTCATTTAAAAATTAAGATAAATAAGTTATTTTTTACTGTGGGACCAATCCTAGCCGTTATCCGTGCTGAAGTAAGAGCGACAGTTTCAAAAACTACATCTCACTTACTTTATAACGGTGTCAGTCCGTTTGAGTTACAACAGTTGGGTCACATATTCGTACCAACATGCATTTAGCGATATTTTTCTGATATTACTAGGTTGTATCGCTTTTAACAGTCAAACGATTGACTGTGGGACTTAATTGAACTAACTTTGGACTGTGACCTGATAAATGTGATAAATGAGCCAACTGGACTCCAAGGAATAACATTCTTCTTAATTTGACATGATTGCTGGATTTCAGCGATTTTACTAGGCTCTGTGGTAGCGCTTTATTTAGAAGTTTAGATAAGTAAGAGTTTTTTTACTGTGGGACCAATCCTGGCCGTTAGTACGCGCCAAAAAAACAGAGGCATTCTCAAAAACTACATTTCATTGCTTTTTGGCGGTATCAATCCGTTTGAGTTACAACAGTTGTGTCACATATTCGTACCAACATGTATTTAGTGACAGTTTTCCGATATTACAAAGTTATATCGCTTTTAACAATGAAATGAATGACTGTGAGACTTAATTGAACTAACTTTGACCTGTGACCTTTTAAATGTGATAAGTGAGCCAACTGGATCCAAGAAACAATATTCTTCTTACTTTGACATGATTGTTGGAAATCAGCGATTACACTGGGCGCTGTGGAAGCGCTTCATTTAAAAAATTAGATAAATAAGTCATTTTTTACTGTGGGACCAATCCTAGCCGTTATCGCGTGCTGAAGAAAGAGCGACAGTTTCAAAAACTACATCTCACTTACTTTCTAATGGTGTCAAACCGTTTGAGTTACAACAGTTGGGTCACATATTTGTACCAACATGCATTTACCGATATTTTTCTGATATTACTATGTTGCATCGCTTTAAACAGTGAAGCGATTGACTGTGGGACTTAACTGAACTGATTTTGTACTTTGACCTTATAAATGAGATAAATGTGCCAGTATGACTACAAAAAATAACATTCTTCTTAATTCACCATGATTGCTTGAATTCAGCGGGTACACTATGCTCTGTGGTAGCGCTTTTTTTAAATATTTAGATACATAAGTCCTTTTTTACTGTGGGACCAATCCTGTCCGTTACCACGCACTGAAGAAATAGAGACATTCTCAAAAAGTAAATCTCATTGACTTCGTGGCGGTATCAAACCGTTTGAGATACAACAGCTGCGCCACATATTCGTACCAACATGTATTTACTGAAATCTTTCCGAGATTACTAAGTTATATCGCTTTTAACAATGAAATGATTGACTGTGGGACTTAACTGAATTAACTTTGGCCTGTGACCTTATAAATGTGATAAGTGAGCCAACTGGACTCCAAGAAATAACATTCTTCTTACCTTGACATGATTGTTGGAAATCAGCGATTACACTGGGCGCTGTGGAAGCGATTCATTTAAAAATTTAGATAAATAAGTCATTTTGTACTGTGGGACCAATCCTAGCCGTTATCGCGCGCCGAAGAAATAGAGACAGTTTCAAAAACTACATTTCAATGACTTTCTAGCGGTATCAGTCCGTTTGAGTTACAGCGGTTGCGTCACATATTCGTACCAACATGTATTTAGCGATATTTTTCCGCTATTACTATCTTGCATCGCTGTTAACAGTGAAACGATTGACTGTGGGACTTAACTGAACTGATTCTGGACTTCGACCTTATCAATGCGATAAATGAGCAAATTGGACTCCAAGGAATAACATTCTTCTTAATTCGACATGATTGCTGGAATTCTGCAAGTACACTATGCTCTGTGGTAGCGCTTTTTTGAAAATTTAGATAAATAAGCCTCTTTTTACTGTGGGACCAATCCTGTCTGTTACCACGCACTGCAGAAATAGAGACATTCTCAAAAAGTAGATCTCATTGACTTTGTGGCGGTATCAAACCGTTTGAGATACAACGGCTGCGTCACATATTCGTACCAACATGTATTTACTGACATTTTTCCGACATTACTAAGTTATATCGCTTTTAACAATGAAATGATTGACTGTGGGATTTAACTGAACTAACTTTGGCCTGTGACCTTATAAATGTGATAAGTGAGCCAACTGGACTCCAAGAAATAACATTCTTCTTTATTTGACATGATTGCCGAAACTCAGCGATTACACTGGGTGCTGTGGTAGCGCTTCATTTAAAAATTAAGATAAAAAATTCAGTTTTTACTGTGGGACCAATCCTAACCGTTAGCGCGCCCTGAAGAAATAGAGACAGTTACAAATACGACATTTCACTGACTTTCTAACGGTGTCAGTTCGTTTGATTTACAACGGTTGGGTCACATATTCGTACCAACATGTATTTAGCGATATGTTTCAGATGTAACTAGGTTGCATCGCTTTTAACAGTGAAACGATTGACGGTGGGACTTAATTAAACTAACTTTGGCCTGTGACCTTATAAATGTGATAAGTGAGCCAACTGGACTCCAAGAAATAACATTCTTCTTACTTTGACATGATTGTTGGAAATCAGCGATTACACTGGGCGCTGTGGAAGCGATTCATTTAAAAGTTTAGATAAATAAGTCATTTTTTACTGTGGGACCAATCCTAGCCGTTACCGCGCGCCGAAGAAATAGAGACAGTTTCAAAAACTACATTTCAATGACTTTCTAGCGGTATCAGTCCGTTTGAGTTACAACGGTTGCGTCACATATTCGTACCAACATGTATTTAGCGACATTTTTCCCCTATTACTATGTTTCATCGCTGTTAACAGTGAAACGATTGACTGTGGGACTTAACTGAACTGATTCTGGACTTCGACCTTATCAATGCGATAAATGAGCAAATTGGACTCCAAGGAATAACATTCTTCTTAATTCGACATGATTGCTGGAATTCAGCAAGTATACTATGCTCTGTGGTAGCGCTTTTTTAAAAATTTAGATAAATAAGCCTTTTTTTACTGTGGGACCAATCCTGTCTGTTACCACGCACTGAAGAAATAGAGACATTCTCAAAAAGTAAATCTCATTGACTTCGTGGCGGTATCAAACCGTTTGAGATACAACGGCTGCGTCACATATTCGTACCAACACGTATTTACTGACATTTTTCCGATATTACTAAGTTATATCGCTTTTAACAATGAAATGATTGACTGTGGGACTTAACTGAACTAACTTTGGCCTGTGACCTTATAAATGTGATAAGTGAGCCAACTGGACTCCAAGAAATAACATTCTTCTTAATTTGACATGATTGCCGAAACTCAGCGATTACACTGGGTGCTGTGGTAGCGCTTCATTTAAAAATTAAGATCAAAAATTCAGTTTTTACTGTGGGACCAATCCTAACCGTTAGCGCGCCCTGAAGAAATGGAGACAGTTACAAATACGACATTTCACTGACTTTCTAACGGTGTCAGTTCGTTTGATTTACAACGGTTGGGTCACATATTCGTACCAACATGTATTTAGCGATATGTTTCTGATGTAACTAGGCTGCATCACTTTTAACAGTGAAACGATTGACGGTGGGACTTAATTGAACTAACTTTGGACTGTAACCTGATAAATGTGATAAATGAGACAATTGGACTCCAAGAAATAACATTCCTCTTAATTTAACATGATTGCCGGATCTCAGCGATTACACTGGGCGCTGTGGTAGCGTTTCATTTAAAAATTTAAATTAGTAAGTCAATCTTTACTGTCGGACCAATCCTAGCCGTTATCGCGTGCTGAAGAAAGAGCGACAGTTTCAAAAACTACATCTCACTTACTTTCTAACGGTGTCAGTCCGTTTGAGTTACAACAGTTGGGTCACATATTCGTGCCAACATGTATTTAGCGATATTTTTCTGATATTACTAGGTTGCATCGCTTTTAACAGTGAAACGTTTGACTGTGGGACTTAATTGAACTGATTTTGGACTTTGACCTTATAAATGTGATAAATGTGCCAGTTTGACTACAAGAAATAACATTTTTCTTAATTCGACATGATTGCTTGGATTCAGCGAGTACACTATGCTCTGTGGTATTGCTTTTTTAAAAATTTAGATAAATAAGTCCTTTTTTACTGTGGGACCAATCCTGTCCGTTAGCACGCACTGAAGAAATAGAGACATTCTCAAAAACCAAATCTCATTGACTTCGTGGCGGTATCAATCCGTTTGAGATACAACGGCTGCGTCACATATTCGTACGAACATGTATTTACTGACAGTTTCCGATATTACAAAGTTATATCGCTTTTAACAATGAAATGACTGACTGTGGGACTTAATTGAACTAACTTTGGCCTGTGACCATATAAATGTGATAAGTGAGCCAACTGGATTCCAAGAAATAATATTCTTCTTACTTTGACATGATTGTTGGAAATCAGCGATTACACTGGGCGCTGTGGAAGCACTTCATTTAAAAATTTAGATAAATAAGTCATTTTTTACTGTGGGACCAATCGTAGCCGTTATCGCGTGCTGAAGAAAGAGCGACAGTTTCAAAACTACATCTCACTTACTTTCTAACGGTGTCAGTCCGTTTCAGTTACAACAGTTGGGTCACATATTCGTACCAACATGCATTTAGCAACATTTTTCTGATATTACTAGGTTGCATCGCTTTAAACAGTGAAAGGATTGACTGTGGGACTTAACTGAACTGATTTTGGACTTTGACCTTATATATGTGATAAATGTGCCAGTTTGACTACAAGAAATAACATTCTTCTTAATTCGACATGATTGCTTGGATTCAGCGAGTACACTATGCTCTGTGGTAGCGCTTTTTTAAATATTTAGATAAATATGTCCTTTTTTACTGTGGTACCAACATGATTGACTGTGGGACTTAACTGAACTAACTTTGGCCTGTGATAAGTGAGCCAACTTGACTCCAAGGAATAACATTCTTCTTAATTCGACATGATTGTTGGAAATCAGCAAGTACACCATGCTCTGTGGTACGCTTTTTTAAAAATTTAGATAAATAAGTCTCTTTTTACTGTGGGACCAATCCCAGCCGTAAGTTCGCGCTGAATAAATAGATACAGCTTCAAAAACTAAATTTCAATTACTTTCTAACGGTATCAGTCCGTTTGAGTTACAACGGTTGCGTCACATATTCGTACCAACATGTAGATAGTGATTTTTTCCGATATTACTAGGCTGTATCGCTTTTAACAGTGAAACGATTGACTGTGGGACTTAATTGAACTAACTTTGGACTGTGACCTGATAAATGTGATAAATGAGCCAACTGGACTCCAAGGAATAACATTCTTCTTAAATTGACATGATTGCTGGATTTCAGCGATTTCACAAGGCTCTGTGGTAGCGCTTTATTTAGAAGTTTAGATAAGTAAGTCTTTTTTTTACTGTGGGACCAATCCTGGCCGTTAGTACGCGCCAAAAAACAGAGGCATTCATAAAAACTACATTTCATTGCTTTTTGGCGGTATCAATCCGTTTGAGTTACAACGTTTGCATCACATATCCGTGCCAACATGTTTTCCGAGATAACTAAGTTATATCGCTTTTAACAATGAAATGATTGACTGTGGGACTTACTTGAACTAACTTTGGCCTGTGACCTTATAGATGTGATAAGTGAGCCAACTGGACTCCAAGAAATAATATTCTTTTTACTTTGACATGATTGTTGGAAATCAGCGATTACACTGGGCGCTGTGGAAGCGCTTCATTTAAAAATTTAGATAAATAAGTAGTTTTTTACTAGGGGACCAATCCTAGAGGTTATTGCGCGCTGAAAGAATAGAGACAGTTTCAAAAACTACATTTCAATGACTTTCTAGCGGTATCAGTCCGTTTGAGTTACAGCGGTTGCGTCACATATTCGTACCAACATGTATTTAGCGATATATTTCCGCTACTACTTGCTTGCATCGCTTTTAACAGTGAAACGATTGACTGTGGGACTTAAGTGAACTGATTTTGGACTGTGACCTTATAAATGTGAAAGTGAGACAATTGGACTTCAAGAAATAACATTCTTCTTAATTTGACATGATTGCCGAAACTCAGCGATTACACTGGGCGCTGTGGTAGCGCTTCATTTAAAAATTAAGATAAAAAATTCAGTTTTTACTGTGGGACCAATCCTAACCGTTAGCGCGCGCTGAAGAAAAAGAGACAGTTACAAATGCGACATTTCACTGACTTTCTAATTGTGTCAGTCCGTTTGATTTACAACGGTTGGGTCACATATTCGTACCAACATGTATTTAGCGATATGTTTTTGATATAACTAGGTTGCATCGCTTTTAACAGTGAAACGATTGATGGTGGGACTTAATTGAACTAACTTTGGACTGTGACCTGATAAACGTGATAAATGAGACAATTGGACTCCAAGAAATAACATTCCTCTTAATTTGACATGATTGCCGGAACTCAGCGATTACACTGGGCGCTGTGGTAGCGTTTCCTTTAAAAATTTAAATAAATAAGTCAATCTTTACTGTCGGACCAATCCTAGCCGTTATCGCGTGCTGAAGAGAGAGCGACAGTTTCAAAAACTACATCTCACTTACTTTCTAACGGTGTCAGTCCGTTTGAGTTACAACAGTTGGGTCACATATTCGTGCCAACTTGTATTTAGCGATATTTTTCAGATATTACTAGGTTCCATCGCTTTTAACAGTGAAACGTTTGACTGTGGGACTTAATTGAACTGATTTTGGACTTTGACCTTATAAATGTGATAAATGTGCCAGTTTGACTACAAGAAATAACATTCTTCTTAATTCGACATGATTTCTTGGATTCAGCGAGTACACTATGCTCTGTGGTAGCGCTTTTTTTAAATATTTAGATAAATAAGTCTTTTTTACTGTGGGACCAATCATGTCCGTTAGCACGCACTGAAGAAATAGAGACATTCTCAAAAACTACATCTCATTGACTTCTTGGCGGTATCAATCCGTTTGAGATACAACGGCTGCGTCACATATTCGTACCAACATGTATTTAGCGATATATTTCCGCTACTACTTGCTTGCATCGCTTTTAACAGTGAAACGATTGACTGTGGGACTTAATTGAACTGATCCTGGACTGTGACCTTATAAATGTGAAAGTGACACAACTGGACTTCAAGAAATAACATTCTTCTGAATTTGACATGATTGCCGAAACTCAGCGATTACACTGGGCGCTGTGGTAGCGCTTCATTTAAAAATTAAGATAAAAAATTCTGTTTTTACTGTGGGACCAATCCTAACCGTTAGCGCGCGCTGAAGAAATAGAGACAGTTACAAATACGACATTTCACTGACTTTCTAACGGTGTCAGTCCGTTTGATTTACAACGGTTGGGTCACATATTCGTACCAACATGTATTTAGCGATATGTTTTTGATATAACTAGGTTGCATCGCTTTTAACAGTGAAACGATTGACGGTGGGACTTAATTGAACTAACTTTGGACTGTGATCTGATAAACGTGATAAATGAGACAATTGGACTCCAAGAAATAACATTCCTCTTAATTTGACATGATTGCCGGAACTCAGCGATTACACTGGGCGCTTTGGTAGCGTTTCATTTAAAAATATAAATAAATAAGTCAATCTTTACTGTCGGACCAATCCTAGCCGTTATCGCGTGCTCAAGAGAGAGCGACAGTTTCAAAAACTACATCTCACTTACTTTCTAACGGTGTCAGTCCGTTTGAGTTACAACAGTTGGGTCACACATTCGTGCCAACTTGTATTTAGCGATATTTTTCAAACATTACTAGGTTGCATCGCTTTTAACAGTGAAACGTTTGACTGTGGGACTTAATTGAACTGATTTTGGACTTTGACCTTATAAATGTGACAGTTTGACTAAAAGAAATAACATTCTTCTTAATTCGACGTGATTTCTTGGGTTCAGCGAGTACACTATGCTCTGTGGTAGCGCTTTTTTTAAATATTTAGATAAATAAGTCCTTTTTACTGTGGGACCAATCCTGTCCGTTAGCACGCACTGAAGAAATAGAGACATTCTCAAAAACTAAATCTCATTGACTTCGTGGCAGTATCAATCCGTTTGAGATACAACGGCTGCGTCACATATTCGTACCAACATGTATTTACTGACAATTTTCCGATATTACTAAGTTATATCGCTTTTAACAATAAAATGATTGACTGTGGGAGTTAACTGAACTATATTTGGCCTGTGACCTTATAAATGTGATAAGTGAGCCAACTGGACTCCAAGAAATAACATTCTTCTTACTTTGACATGATTGTTGGAAATCAGCGATTACACTGGGCGCTGTGGAAGCGCTTCATTTAAAAATTTAGATAAATAAGTCATTTTTTACTGTGGGACAAATCCTAGCCGTTATAGCGCGCCCAAGAAATAGAGACAGTTTCAAAAACTACATTTCAATGACTTTCTAGCGGTATCAGTCCGTTTGAGTTACAACGGTTGCGTCACATATTCGTACCAACATGTATTTAGCGACATTTTTCCGCTATTACTATGTTGCATCGCTTTTAACATTGAAACGATTGACTGTGGGACTTAACTGAACTGATTCTGGACTGTGACCTTATCAATGCGATAAATGAGCAAATTGGACTGCAAGGAATCACATTCTTTTTAATTCGACATGATTGCTGGAATTCAGCGGGTACACTATGCTCTGTGGTAGCGCTTTTTTAAAAATTTAGATAAATAAGTCTTTTTTTACTGTGGGACCAATCCAAGCCGTTAGTTCGCGCTGAAGAAAGAGCGACAGTTTCAAAAACTACATCTCACTTACTTTCTAACGGTGTCAGTCCGTTTGAGTTACAACAGTTGGGTCACATATTAGTACAAACATGTATTTAGCAATATTTTTCTGATATTACTAGGTTGCATCGCTTTTAACAGTGAAACGATTGACGGTGGGACTTAATTGAACTAACTTTGGACTGTGATCTGATAAACGTGATAAATGAGACAATTGGACTCCAAGAAATAACATTCCTCTTAATTTGACATGATTGCCGGAACTCAGCGATTACACTGGGCGCTTTGGTAGCGTTTCATTTAAAAATATAAATAAATAAGTCAATCTTTACTGTCGGACCAATCCTAGCCGTTATCGCGTGCTGAAGAGAGAGCGACAGTTTCAAAAACTACATCTCACTTACTTTCTAACGGTGTCAGTCCGTTTGAGTTACAACAGTTGGGTCACACATTCGTGCCAACTTGTATTTAGCGATATTTTTCAAATATTACTAGGTTGCATCGCTTTTAACAGTGAAACGTTTGACTGTGGGACTTAATTGAACTGATTTTGAACTTTGACCTTATAAATGTGATAAATGTGCCAGTTTGACTACAAGAAATAACATTCTTCCTAATTCGACATGATTTCTTGGGTTCAGCGAGTACACTATGCTCTGTGGTAGCGCTTTTTTTAAATATTTAGATAAATAAGTCCTTTTTACTGTGGGACCAATCCTGTCCGTTAGCACGCACTGAAGAAATAGAGACATTCTCAAAAACTAAATCTCATTGACTTCGTGGCAGTATCAATCCGTTTGAGATACAACGGTTGCGTCACATATTCGTACCAACATGTATTTACTGACAATTTTCCGATATTACTAAGTTATATCGCTCTTAACAATAAAATGATTGACTGTGGGACTTAACTGAACTATATTTGGCCTGTGACCTTATAAATGTGATAAGTGAGCCAACTGGACTCCAAGAAATAACATTCTTCTTACTTTGACATGATTGTTGGAAGTCAGCGATTACACTGGGCGCTGTGGAAGCGCTTCATTTAAAAATTTAGATAAATAAGTCATTTTTTACTGTGGGACAAATCCTAGCCGTTATAGCGCGCCCAAGAAATAGAGACAGTTTCAAAAACTACATTTCAATGACTTTCTAGCGGTATCAGTCCGTTTGAGTTACAACGGTTGCGTCACATATTCGTACCAACATGTATTTAGCGACATTTTTCCGCTATTACTATGTTGCATCGCTTTTAACAGTGAAACGATTGACTGTGGGATTTAATTGAACTGATTCTGGACTGTGACCTTATAAATGCAATAAATAGGCCAATTGGACTCCAAGGAATAACATTCTTGTTAAATCGACAAGATTGCTGGAATTCAGCGAATACACTATGCTCTGTGGTAGCGCTGTTTTTAAAAATTTAGATAAATAAGTCTTTTTTTACTGTGGAAACAAACCTGGCCGTTAGTACGCGCCAAAAAAACAGAGGCATTCTCACAAACTACATTTCATTGCCTTTTGGCGGTATCAATCCGTTTAAGTTACAACGGTTGCATCACATATTAGTACCAACATGTATTTAGTAACAGTTTTCCGATATTACTAAGTTATATCGCTTTTAACAATAAAATGATTGACTGTGGGACTTAACTGAACTATATTTGGCCTGTGACCTTATAAATGTGATAAGTGAGCCAACTGGACTCCAAGAAATAACATTCTTCTTACTTTGACATGATTGTTGGAAATCAGCGATTACACTGGGCGCTGTGGAAGCGCTTCATTTAAAAATTTAGATAAATAAGTCATTTTTTACTGTGGGACAAATCCTAGCCGTTATAGCGCGCCCAAGAAATAGAGACAGTTTCAAAAACTACATTTCAATGACTTTCTAGCGGTATCAGTCCGTTTGAGTTACAACGGTTGCGTCACATATTCGTACCAACATGTATTTAGCGACATTTTTCCGCTATTACTATGTTGCATCGCTTTTAACAGTGAAACGATTGACTGTGGGACTTAACTGAACTGATTCTGGACTGTGACCTTATCAATACGATAAATGAGCAAATTGGACTCCAAGGAATAACATTCTTCTTAATTCGACATGATTGCTGGAATTCAGCAGGTACACTATGCTCTGTGGTAGCGCTTTTTAAAAAATTTAGATAAATAAGTCTTTTTTTACTGTGGGACCAATCCCAGCCGTTAGTTCGCGCTGGAGAAAGAGCGACAGTTTCAAAAACGACATCTCACTTACTTTCTAACGGTGTCAGTCCGTTTGAGTTACAACAGTTGGGTCACATATTAGTACGAACATATATTTAGCGATATTTTTCTGATATTACTAGGTTGCATCGCTTTTAACAGTGAAACGATTGACTGTGGGACTTAGTTGAACTAACATTGGACTGTGACCTGATAAATGTGATAAATGAGACAATTGAACTCCAAGAAATAACATTCTTCTTAATTTTACATGATTGCCGGAACTCAACGATTACACTTGGCGATGTGGTAGCGCTTCATTTAAAAATTTAAAAAAAAAAGTCATTCTTTACTGTGGCACCAATCCTAGCCGTTATCGTGCTCTGAAGAAATAGAGACAGCTTCAAAAACTATATTTCAATTGCTTTCTAACGGTATCAGTCCGTTTGAGTTACAACGGTTGCGTCACATATTCGTACCAACATGTATTTAGCGATATTTTTCCGATATTACTAGGTTGCATCGCTTTTAACAGTGAAACGATTGACTGTGGGATTTAATTGAACTGATTCTGGACTGTGACCTTATAAATGCAATAAATGGGCCAATTGGACTCCAAGGAGTAACATTCTTGTTAAATCGACAAGATTGCTGGAATTCAGCGAGTACACTATGCTCTGTGGTAGCGCCGTTTTTAAAAATTTAGATAAATATGTCTTTTTTACTGTGGAACCAATCCTGGCCGTTAGTACGCACCAAAAAAACAGAGGCATTCTCAAAAACTACATTTCATTACCTTTTGGCGGTATTAATCCGTTTGAGTTACAACGGTTGCGTCACATATTAGTACCAACATGTATTTAGTAACAGTTTTCCGATATTACTAAGTTATATCGCTTTTAACAATGAAATGATTGACTGTGGGACTTAATTGAACTAACTTTGACCTGTGACCTTATAAATGTGATAAGTGAGCCAACTGGACTCCATGAAATAATATTCTTCTCACTTTGACATGATTGTTGGAAATCAGCGATTACACTGGGCGCTGTGGAAGCGCTTCATTTAAAAATTTAGATAAATAAGTCATTTTTTACTGTGGGACCAATCCTAGCCGCTATCGCACGCTGAAGAAATAGAGACAGTTTCAAAAACTACATTTCAAAGACTTTCTAGCGGTATCAGTCCGTTTGAGTTACAACGGTTGGGTCACATATTCGTACCAACATGTAGTTAGCGATAGTATTCGGATATTACTAGGTTGCATCGCTTTTAACAGTGAAACGTTTGACTGTGGGATTTAATTGAACTGATTTTGGACTTTGACCTTACAAATGTGATAAATGAGCAAGTTTGACTACAAGAAGTAACAATCTTCTTAATTTGACATGATTGCTGGAAGTTAGCGATTGCACTGGGCGCTGTGGTAGCGTTTTATTTAAAAATTAAGTTAAGTAAGTCATCTTTACTGTGGGACCAATCCCAGCCGTTAGTTCGCGCTGAAGAAATAGAGACAGTTTCAAAAACTACATTTCAAAGACTTTCTAGCGGTATCAGTCCGTTTGAGTTACAACGGTTGCGTCACATATTCGTACCAACATGTATTTAGCGATATTGTTCGCTATTACTAGGTTGCATCGCTTTTAACAGCGAAGCGATTGACTGTGGGACTTAATTGAACTGATTTTGGACTGTGACCTTATAACTGTGAAAGGGAGACAATTGGACTTCAAGAAATAACATTCTTCTTAATTTGACATGATTGCCAGAACTGAGCGATTACACTGGGCGCTGTGGTAGCGCTTCATTTTAAGATTTAAATAAATAAGTCATTTTTTACTGTGGGACCAATCCTAGCCGTTATCGCGCGCTGAAGAAATAGAGACAGTTTCAAAAACTACATTTCAATGACTTTCTAGCGGTATCAGTCCGTTTGAGTTACAACGGTTGCGTCACATATTCGTACCAACATGTATTTAGCGATATTGTTCGCTATTACTAGGTTGCATCGCTTTTAACAGTGAAGCGATTGACTGTGGGACTTAATTGAACTGATTTTGGACTGTGACCTTATAAATGTGAAAGGGAGACAATTGGACTTCAAGAAATAACATTCTTCTTAATTTGACATGATTGCCAGAACTGAGCGAATACACTGGGCGCTGTGGTAGCGTTTTATTTAAAAATTTAAATGAATAAGTCAGTCTTTACTGTCGGACTAATCCTAGCCATTATTGCGTGCTGAAGAAAGAGCGACAGTTTCAAAAACTACATCTCACTTACTTTCTAACGGTGTCAGTCCGTTTGAGTTACAACGGTTGGGTCACATATTCGTACCAACATGTAATTAGCGATAGTATTCGGATATTACTAGGTTGCATCGCTTTTAACAGTGAAACGTTTGACTGTGGGATTTAATTGAACTGATTTTGGACTTTGACCTTACAAATGTGATAAATGAGCAAGTTTGACTACAAGAAGTAACAATCTTCTTAATTTGACATGATTGCTGGAAGTTAGCGATTGCACTGGGCGCTGTGGTAGCGTTTTATTTAAAAATTAAGTTAAGTAAGTCATCTTTACTGTGGGACCAATCCCAGCCGTTATTTCGCGCTGAAGAAATAGAGACAGTTTCAAAAACTACATTTCAAAGACTTTCTAGCGGTATCAGTCCGTTTGAGTTACAACGGTTGCGTCACATATTCGTACCAACATGTATTTAGCGATATTGTTCGCTATTACTAGGTTGCATCGCTTTTAACAGCGAAGCGATTGACTGTGGGACTTAATTGAACTGATTTTGGACTGTGACCTTATAACTGTGAAAGGGAGACAATTGGACTTCAAGAAATAACATTCTTCTTAATTTGACATGATTGCCAGAACTGAGCGATTACACTGGGCGCTGTGGTAGCGCTTCATTTTAAGATTTAAATAAATAAGTCATTTTTTACTGTGGGACCAATCCTAGCCGTTATCGCGCGCTGAAGAAAGAGCGACAGCTTCAAAAACTACATTTCAATTACGTTCTAACGGTATCAGTCCGTTTGAGTTACAACGGTTGCGTCACATATTTGTGCCAACATGTATTTAGCGATATTTTTTCGATATAACTAGGTTTCATCGCTTTTAACAGTGAAACGATAGTCAATCGGACTTAATTGAACTGATTCTGGACTGTGACCTAATAAATGCAATAAATGAGCCAATTGGACTCCAAGGAATAACATTCTTCTTAATTTGACATGATTGCTGGAATTCAGCGAGTACACTATGCTCTGTGGTAGCGCTGTTTTTAAAAATTTAGATAAATAAGTCTTTTTTTACTGTGGAACCAATCCTGGCCGTTAGCACGCACTGAAGAAATAGAGACATTCTAAAAAACTACGTCTCATTGACTTCTTGGCGGAATCAATCCGTTTGAGATACAACGGTTGCGTCACATATTTGTACCAACATGTATTTATTGACATTTTTCTGATATTACTAGGTTGCATCGCTTTTAACAATGAAATGATTGACTGTGGGACTTAATTGAACTAACTTTGGACTGTGACCTGATAATTGTGATAAATGAGACAATTGGACTCCAAGAAAAAACATTCTTCTTAATTTGACAAGCCCGGTTTTTACGGGAAATCGCGGGTTTTCGTTTGCCGGCGATTAAACCTCTTTCATTCAGCGTCTCATCAAAAATGAAAACATTTTTGAAAGCTACAAGTCTCATGCGTTTTAGTGGTGAATAAATAAATTAAAAAATCGTTCGGGAAATGAGTTTACTCCCTGGGTACTTTCTTTGTATACTTTTGACTATACGGCCAAGCCCGGGATTTACGGGAAATCGCGGGTTTTCGTTTGCCGGCAATTAAACTTCTTTTATTCAGCGTCTCATCAAAAATGAAAACATTTTTGAAAACTACAAGTCCTATGCGTTTTAGTGGTGAAAAAATAATTTAAAAAATCGTTCTGGAAGTGAGTTTACTCACAGGGTACTTTCTTTGTATACGTTCGACTATACGGGCCAAGCCCGGGATTTACGGGAAATCGCGGGTTTTCGTTTCCCGGCTATTAAACCTCTTTCATTAAGCGTCTCATCAAAAATGAAAACATTTTTAAAAAATACAAGTCTCATGCGTTTTAGTGGTAAAAAAAAAATTTTAAAAATCGTTTGGAAAATGAGTTTACTCCCTGGGTACTTTCTTTGTATACTTTTGACTATACGGGACAAGTCCGGGATTTACGAGAAATCGCAGGTTTTCGTTTGCCGGCGATTAAACTTCTTTTATTCAGCGCCTCATCAAAAATGAAAACATTTTTGAAAACTACAAGTCTCATGCGTTTTAGTGGTAAAAAAATAAATTAAAAAATCGTTCGAGAAATGAGTTTACTCCATGGGTACTTTCTTTGTATACTTTTGACTATACGGGCCAAGTCCGGGATTTACGGGAAATCGCAGGTTTTCGTTTGCCGGCGATTAAACTTCTTTTATTCAGCGTCTCATCATAAATGAAAACATTTTTGAAAACTACAAGTCTCATGCGTTTTAGTGGTGAAAAAATAAATTAAAAAATCGTTCGAGAAATGAGTTTACTCCATGGGTACTTTCTTTGTATACTTTTGACTATACGGGCCAAGCCCGGGATTTACGGGAAATCGCGGGTTTTCGTTTGCCGGCGATTAATCTTCTTTTATTCAGCGTCTCATCAAAAATGAAAACATTTTTGAAAACTACAAGTCCTATGCGTTTTAGTGGTGAAAAAATATATTAAAAAATCGTTCTGGAATTGAGTTTACTCACAGGGTACTTTCTTTGTATACATTCGACTATACGGGCCAAGCCCGGGATTTACGGGAAATCGCGGGTTTTCGTTTGCCGGCGATTAAACCTCTTTCATTGAGCGTCTCATCAAAAATAAAAACATTTTTGAAAACTACAAGTCTCATGCGTTTTAGTGTTAAAAAAAAAATTTAAAAAATCGTTTGGGAAATGAGTTTACTCCCTGGGTACTTTCTTTGTATACTTTTGACTATACGGGCCGAGTCCGGGATTTACGGGAAATCGCAGGTTTTCGTTTGCCGGCAATTAAACTTCTTTCATTAAGCGTCTCATCAAAAATGAAAACATTTTTGAAAACTGCAAGTCTCATGCGTTTTAGTGGTGAAAAGATAATTTAAAAAATCGTTTTGGAAATGAGTTTACTCACAAGGTACTTTCTTTGTATACATTCGACTATACGGGCCAAGCCCGGGATTTACGGGAAATCGCGGGTTTTCTTTTGCCGGCGATTAAACCACTTTTATTCAGCGTCTCATCAAAAATGAAAACATTTTTTAAAACTACAAGTCTCATGCGTTTTAGTGGTAAAAAAAAAATTTAAAAAATCGTTCGGGAAATAAGTTTACTTCCTGGGTACTTTCTTTGTATACATTCGACTACACGGGCCAAGCCCGGGATTTACGGGAAATCGCGGGATTTAGTTTGCCGGCGATTAAACTTCTTTTATTCAGCGTCTCATCACAAATGAAAACATTTTTAAAAACTACAAGTCTCATGGGCTTTAGTGGTGAAAAAATAAATTAAAAAATCGTTCGGGAAATGAGTTTACTCCCTGGTTACTTTCTTTGTATACTTTTGACTATACAGGCCCAGCCCGGGATTTACGAGAAATCGCGGGTTTTCGTTTGACGGCAATTAAACTTCTTTTATTCAGCGTCTCATCAAAAATGAAAACATTTTTGAAAACTACAAGTCCTATGCGTTTTAGTGGTGAAAAAATAATTTAAAAAATCGTTCTGGAAGTGAGTTTACTCACAGGGTACTTTCTTTGTATACGTTCGACTATACGGGCCAAGCCCGGGATTTACGGGAAATCGCGGGTTTTCGTTTGACGGCAATTAAACTTCTTTTATTCAGCGTCTCATCAAAAATGAAAACATTTTTGAAAACTACAAGTCCTATGCGTTTTAGTGGTGAAAAAATAATTTAAAAAATCGTTCTGGAAGTGAGTTTACTCACAGGGTACTTTCTTTGTATACGTTCGACTATACGGGCCAAGCCCGGGATTTACGGGAAATCGCGGGTTTTCGTTTCCCGGCGATTAAACCTCTTTCATTAAGCGTCTCATCAAAAATGAAAACATTTTTGAAAAATACAAGTCTCATGCGTTTTAGTGGTAAAAAAAAAATTTAAAAAATCGTTTGGAAAATGAGTTTACTCCCTGGTACTTTCTTTGTATACTTTTGACTATACGGGCCAAGTCCGGGATTTACGGGAAATCGCAGGTTTTCGTTTGCCGGCGATTAAACTTCTTTTATTCAGCGCCTCATCAAAAATGAAAACATTTTTGAAAACTACAAGTCTCATGCGTTTTAGTGGTGAAAAAATAAATTAAAAAATCGTTCGAGAAATGAGTTTACTTCATGGGTACTTTCTTTGTATACTTTTGACTATACGGGCCAAGCCCGGGATTTACGGGAAATCGCAGGTTTTCGTTTGCCGGCGATTAAACTTCTTTTATTCAGCGTCTCATCAAAAATGAAAACATTTTTGAAAACTACAAGTCCTATGCGTTTTAGTGGTGAAAAGATAATTTAAAAAATCGTTTTGGAGATGAGTTTACTCACAGGGTACTTTCTTTGTATACATTCGACTATACGGGCCAAGCCCGGGATTTACGGGAAATCGCGGGTTTTTGCTTGCCGGCGATTAAACCACTTTTATTAAGCGTCTCATCAAAAATGAAAACATTATTGAAAACTACAAGTCTCATGCGTTTTAGTGGTAAAAAAATAATTTAAAAAATCGTTCGGGAAATGAGTTTACTCCCTGGGTACTTTCTTTGTATACTTTTGACTATACGGGCCGAGTCCGGGATTTACGGGAAATCGCGGGTTTTCGTTTGCCGGCGATTAAACTTCTTTTATTCAGCGTCTCATCAAAAATGAAAACATTTTTATAAACTACAAGTCTCATGGGCTTTAGTGGTGAAATAATAATTTAAAAAATCGTTTGGGAAATGAGTTTACTCCCTGGGTACTTTCTTTGTATACTTTTGACTATACGGGCCGAGTCCGGGATTTACGGGAAATCGCGGGTTTTCGCTTGCCGGCGATTAAATCACTTTTATTAAGCGTCTCAACAAAAATGAAAACATTATTGAAAACTACAAGTCTCATGCGTTTTAGTGTTAAAAAAAAAATTTAAAAAATCGTTTGGGAAATGAGTTTACTCCCTGGGTACTTTCTTTGTATACTTTTGACTATACGGGCCGAGTCCGGGATTTACGGGAAATCGCAGGTTTTCGTTTGCCGGCAATTAAACTTCTTTCATTAAGCGTCTCATCAAAAATGAAAACATTTTTGAAAACTGCAAGTCTCATGCGTTTTAGTGGTAAAAAGATAATTTAAAAAATCGTTTTGGAAATGAGTTTACTCACAAGGTACTTTCTTTGTATACATTCGACTATACGGGCCAAGCCCGGGATTTACGGGAAATCGCGGGTTTTCTTTTGCCGGCGATTAAACCACTTTTATTCAGCGTCTCATCAAAAATGAAAACATTTTTTAAAACTACAAGTCTCATGCGTTTTAGTGGTAAAAAAAAAATTTAAAAAATCGTTCGGGAAATAAGTTTACTTCCTGGGTACTTTCTTTGTATACATTCGACTACACGGGCCAAGCCCGGGATTTACGGGAAATCGCGGGATTTAGTTTGCCGGCGATTAAACTTCTTTTATTCAGCGTCTCATCACAAATGAAAACATTTTTAAAAACTACAAGTCTCATGGGCTTTAGTGGTGAAAAAATAAATTAAAAAATCGTTCGGGAAATGAGTTTACTCCCTGGTTACTTTCTTTGTATACTTTTGACTATACAGGCCAAGCCCGGGATTTACGAGAAATCGCGGGTTTTCGTTTGACGGCAATTAAACTTCTTTTATTCAGCGTCTCATCAAAAATGAAAACATTTTTGAAAACTACAAGTCCTATGCGTTTTAGTGGTGAAAAAATAATTTAAAAAATCGTTCTGGAAGTGAATTTACTCACAGGGTACTTTCTTTGTATACGTTCGACTATACGGGCCAAGCCCGGGATTTACGGGAAATCGCGGGTTTTCGTTTGACGGCAATTAAACTTCTTTTATTCAGCGTCTCATCAAAAATGAAAACATTTTTGAAAACTACAAGTCCTATGCGTTTTAGTGGTGAAAAAATAATTTAAAAAATCGTTCTGGAAGTGAGTTTACTCACAGGGTACTTTCTTTGTATACGTTCGACTATACGGGCCAAGCCCGGGATTTACGGGAAATCGCGGGTTTTCGTTTCCCGGCGATTAAACCTCTTTCATTAAGCGTCTCATCAAAAATGAAAACATTTTTGAAAAATACAAGTCTCATGCGTTTTAGTGGTAAAAAAAAAATTTAAAAAATCGTTTGGAAAATGAGTTTACTCCCTGGTACTTTCTTTGTATACTTTTGACTATACGGGCCAAGTCCGGGATTTACGGGAAATCGCAGGTTTTCGTTTGCCGGCGATTAAACTTCTTTTATTCAGCGCCTCATCAAAAATGAAAACATTTTTGAAAACTACAAGTCTCATGCGTTTTAGTGGTGAAAAAATAAATTAAAAAATCGTTCGAGAAATGAGTTTACTTCATGGGTACTTTCTTTGTATACTTTTGACTATACGGGCCAAGCCCGGGATTTACGGGAAATCGCAGGTTTTCGTTTGCCGGCGATTAAACTTCTTTTATTCAGCGTCTCATCAAAAATGAAAACATTTTTGAAAACTACAAGTCCTATGCGTTTTAGTGGTGAAAAGATAATTTAAAAAATCGTTTTGGAGATGAGTTTACTCACAGGGTACTTTCTTTGTATACATTCGACTATACGGGCCAAGCCCGGGATTTACGGGAAATCGCGGGTTTTTGCTTGCCGGCGATTAAACCACTTTTATTAAGCGTCTCATCAAAAATGAAAACATTATTGAAAACTACAAGTCTCATGCGTTTTAGTGGTAAAAAAATAATTTAAAAAATCGTTCGGGAAATGAGTTTACTCCCTGGGTACTTTCTTTGTATACTTTTGACTATACGGGCCGAGTCCGGGATTTACGGGAAATCGCGGGTTTTCGTTTGCCGGCGATTAAACTTCTTTTATTCAGCGTCTCATCAAAAATGAAAACATTTTTATAAACTACAAGTCTCATGGGCTTTAGTGGTGAAATAATAATTTAAAAAATCGTTTGGGAAATGAGTTTACTCCCTGGGTACTTTCTTTGTATACTTTTGACTATACGGGCCGAGTCCGGGATTTACGGGAAATCGCGGGTTTTCGCTTGCCGGCGATTAAATCACTTTTATTAAGCGTCTCATCAAAAATGAAAACATTATTGAAAACTACAAGTCTCATGCGTTTTAGTGGTGAAAAAATAAATTAAAAAATCGTTCGAGAAATGAGTTTACTTCATGGGTACTTTCTTTGTATACTTTTGACTATACGGGCCAAGCCGGGGATTTACGGGAAATCGCGGGTTTTCGTTTGCCGGCGATTAAACTTCTTTTATTCAGCGTCTCATCAAAAATGAAAACATTTTTGAAAACTACAAGTCCTATGCGTTTTAGTGGTGAAAAGATAATTTAAAAAATCGTTTTGGAGATGAGTTTACTCACAGGGTACTTTCTTTGTATACATTCGACTATACGGGCCAAGCCCGGGATTTACGGGAAATCGCGGGTTTTCGCTTGCCGGCGATTAAACCACTTTTATTAAGCGTCTCATCAAAAATGAAAACATTATTGAAAACTACAAGTCTCATGCGTTTTAGTGGTAAAAAAATAATTTAACAAATCGTTCGGGAAATGAGTTTACTCCCTGGGTACTTTCTTTGTATACTTTTGACTATACGGGCCGAGTCTGGGATTTACGGGAAATCGCGGGTTTTCGTTTGCCGGCGATTAAACTTCTTTTATTCAGCGTCTCATCAAAAATGAAAACATTTTTATAAACTACAAGTCTCATGGGCTTTAGTGGTGAAATAATAATTTAAAAAATCGTTTGGGAAATGAGTTTACTCCCTGGGTACTTTCTTTGTATACTTTTGACTATACGGGCCGAGTCCGGGATTTACGGGAAATTGCAGGTTTTCGTTTGCCGGCGATTAAACTTCTTTTCTTCAGCGTCTCATCAAAAATGAAAACATTTTTGAAAACTACAAGTCTCATGCGTTTTAGTGGTGAAAAAATAAATTAAAAAATCGTTCGGGAAATGAGTTTACTCCCGGGGTACTTTCTTTGTATACTTTTGACTATACAGGCCAAGCCCGGGATTTACGGGAAATCGCGGGTTTCGTTTGCCGGCAATTAAACTTCCTTTATTCAGCGTCTCATCAAAAATGAAAACATTTTTGAAAACTACAAGTCCTATGCGTTTTAGTGGTGAAAAAATAATTTAAAAAATCGTTCTGGAAGTGAGTTTACTCACAGGGTACTTTCTTTGTATACGTTCGACTATACGGGCCAAGCCCGGGATTTACGGGAAATCGCGGGTTTTCGTTTGCCGGCGATTAAACCTCTTTAATTAGGCGTCCCATCAAAAATGAAAACATTTTTGAAAAATACAAGTCTCATGCGTTTTAGTGGTAAAAAAAAATTAAAAAATCGTTTGGGAAATGAGTTTACTCCCTGGGTACTTTCTTTGTATACTTTTGACTATACGGGCCAAGTCCAAGATTTACGGGAAATCGCAGGTTTTCGTTTGCCGGCGATTAAACTTCTTTTATTCAGCGCCTCATCAAAAATGAAAACATTTTTTTAAAACTACAAGTCGCATGTGTTTTAGTGGTGAAAAAATATATTAAAAAATCGTTCTGGAAGTGAGTTTACTCACAGGGTACTTTCTTTGTATACATTCGACTATACGGGCCAAGCCCGGGATTTACGGGAAATCACGGGTTTTCGTTTGCCGGCGATTAAACCTCTTTCATTAAGCGTCTCATCAAAAATAAAAACATTTTTGAAAACTACAAGTCTCATGCGTTTTAGTGTTAAAAAAAAAATTTAAAAAATCGTTTGGGAAATGAGTTTACTCCCTGGGTACTTTCTTTGTATACTTTTGACTATACGGGCCGAGTCCGGGATTTACGGGAAATCGCAGGTTTTCGTTTGCCGGCTATTATACTTCTTTTATTCAGCGCCTCATCAAAAATGAAAACATTTTTGAAAACTAAAAGTCTCATGCGTTTTAGCGGTGAAAAAATAAATTAAAAAATTGTTCGGGAAATGAGTTTACTCCCTGAGTATTTTCTTTGTATACTTTTGACTATACGGGCCAAGCCCGGGATTTACGGGAAATCGCGGGATTTCGTTTGCCGGCGATTAAACTTCTTTTATTCAGCGTCTCATCACAAATGAAAACATTTTTAAAGACTACAAGTCTCATGGGCTTTAGTGGTGAAAAAATAAATTAAAAAATCGTTCGGGAAATGAGTTTACTCCCTGGGTACTTTCTTTGTATACTTTTGACTATACGGGCCAAGCCCGGGATTTACGAGAAATCGCGGGTTTTCGTTTGCCGGCAATTAAACTTCTTTTATTCAGCGTCTCATCAAAAATGAAAACATTTTTGAAAACTACAAGTCGCATGCGTTTTAGTGGTGAAAAAATATATTAAAAAATCGTTCTGGAAGTGAGTTTACTCACAGGGTACTTTCTTTGTATACATTCGACTATACGGGCCAAGCACGGGATTTACGGGAAATCACGGGTTTTCGTTTGCCGGCGATTAAACCTCTTTCATTAAGCGTCTCATCAAAAATAAAAACATTTTTGAAAACTACAAGTCTCATGCGTTTTAGTGTTAAAAAAAAATTTTAAAAAATCGTTTAGGAAATGAGTTTACTCCCTGGGTACTTTCTTTGTATACTTTTGACTATACGGGCCGAGTCCGGGATTTACGGGAAATCGCAGGTTTTCGTTTGCCGGCTATTAAACTTCTTTTATTCAGCGCCTCATCAAAAATGAAAACATTTTTGAAAACTACAAGTCTCATGCGTTTTAGTGGTGAAAAAATAAATTAAAAAATTGTTCGGGAAATGAGTTTACTCCCTGAGTATTTTCTTTGTATACTTTTGACTATACGGGCCAAGCCCGGGATTTACGGGAAATCGCGGGATTTCGTTTGCCGGCGATTAAACTTCTTTTATTCAGCGTCTCATCACAAATGAAAACATTTTTAAAAACTACAAGTCTCATGGGTTTTAGTGGTGAAAAAATAAATTAAAAAATCGTTCGGGAAATGAGTTTACTCCCTGGGTACTTTCTTTGTATACTTTTGACTATACGGGCCAAGCCCGGGATTTACGAGAAATCGTGGGTTTTCGTTTGCCGGCAATTAAACTTCTTTTATTCAGCGTCTCATCAAAAATGAAAACATTTTTGAAAACTACAAGTCCTATGGGTTTTAGTGGTGAAAAAATAATTTAAAAAATCGTTCTGGAAGTGAGTTTACTCACAGGGTACTTTCTTTGTATACGTTCGACTATACGGGCCAAGCCCGGGATTTACGGGAAATTGCGGGTTTTCGTTTCCCGGCGATTAAACCTCTTTCATTAGGCGTCTCATCAAAAATGAAAACATTTTTGAAAAATACAAGTCTCATGCGTTTTAGTGGTAAAAAAAAAATTTAAAAAATCGTTTGGAAAATGAGTTTACTCCCTGGGTACTTTCTTTGTATACTTTTGACTATACGGGCCAAGTCCGGGATTTACGGGAAATCGCAGGTTTTCGTTTGCCGGCGATTAAACTTCTTTTATTCAGCGCGTCATCAAAAATGAAAACATTTTTGAAAACTACAAGTCTCATGCGTTTTAGTGGTGAAAAAATAAATTAAAAAATCGTTTGAGAAATGAGTTTACTCCATGGGTACTTTCTTTGTATACTTTTGACTATACGGGCCAAGCCCGGGATTTACGGGAAATCGCGGGTTTTCGTTTGCCGGCGATTAAACTTCTTTTATTCAGCGTCTCATCAAAAATGAAAACATTTTTGAAAACTACAAGTCCTATGCGTTTTAGTGGTGAAAAAATATATTAAAAAATCGTTCTGGAAGTGAGTTTACTCACAAGGTACTTTCTTTGTATACATTCGACTATACGGGCCAAGCCCGGGATTTACGGGAAATCGCGGGTTTTCGTTTGCCGGCGATTAAACCTCTTTCATTAAGCGTCTCATCAAAAATAAAAACATTTTTGAAAACTACAAGTCTCATGCGTTTTAGTGTTAAAAAAAAAATTTTAAAAATCGTTTGGGAAATGAGTTTAGTCCCTGGGTACTTTCTTTGTATACTTTTGACTATACGGGCCGAGTCCGGGATTTACGGGAAATCGCAGGTTTTCATTTGCAGGCGATTAAACTTCTTTCATTAAGCGTCTCATCAAAAATGAAAACCTTTTTGAAAACTGCAAGTCTCATGCGTTTTAGTGGTGAAAAGATAATTTAAAAAATCGTTTTGGAAATGAGTTTACTCAAAGGGTACTTTCTTTGTATACATTCGACTATACGGGCCAAGCCCGGGATTTACGGGAAATCGCGGGTTTTCTTTTGCCGGCGATTAAACCACTTTTATTCAGCGTCTCATCAAAAATGAAAACATTTTTTAAAACTACAAGTCTCATGCGTTTTAGTGGTGAAAAAATAAATTAAAAAATTGTTCGGGAAATGAGTTTACTCCCTGAGTATTTTCTTTGTATACTTTTGACTATACGGGCCAAGCCCGGGATTTACGGGAAATCGCGGGATTTCGTTTGCCGGCGATTAAACTTCTTTTATTCAGCGTCTCATCACAAATGAAAACATTTTTAAAAACTACAAGTCTCATGGGTTTTAGTGGTGAAAAAATAAATTACAAAATCGTTCGGGAAATGAGTTTACTCCCTGGGTACTTTCTTTGTATACTTTTGACTATACGGGCCAAGCCCGGGATTTACGAGAAATCGTGGGTTTTCGTTTGCCGGCAATTAAACTTCTTTTATTCAGCGTCTCATCAAAAATGAAAACATTTTTGAAAACTACAAGTCCTATGGGTTTTAGTGGTGAAAAAATAATTTAAAAAATCGTTCTGGAAGTGAAATTACTCACAGGGTACTTTCTTTGTATACGTTCGACTATACGGGCCAAGCCCGGGATTTACGGGAAATTGCGGGTTTTCGTTTCCCGGCGATTAAACCTCTTTCATTAAGCGTCTCATCAAAAATGAAAACATTTTTGAAAAATACAAGTCTCATGCGTTTTAGTGGTAAAAAAAAAATTTAAAAAAATCGTTTGGAAAATGAGTTTACTCCCTGGGTACTTTCTTTGTATACTTTTGACTATACGGGCCAAGTCCGGGATTTACGGGAAATCGCAGGTTTTCGTTTGCCGGCGATTAAACTTCTTTTATTCAGCGCCTCATCAAAAATGAAAACATTTTTGAAAACTACAAGTCTCATGCGTTTTAGTGGTGAAAAAATAAATTAAAAAATCGTTTGAGAAATTAGTTTACTCCATGGGTACTTTCTTTGTATACTTTTGACTATACGGGCCAAGCCCGGGATTTACGGGAAATCGCGGGTTTTCGTTTGCCGGCGATTAAACTTCTTTTATTCAGCGTCTCATCAAAAATGAAAACATTTTTGAAAACTACAAGTCCTATGCGTTTTAGTGGTGAAAAAATATATTAAAAAATCGTTCTGGAAGTGAGTTTACTCACAAGGTACTTTCTTTGTATACATTCGACTATACGGGCCAAGCCCGGGATTTACGGTAAAATCGCGGGTTTTCGTTTGCCGGCGATTAAACCTCTTTCATTAAGCGTCTCATCAAAAATAAAAACATTTTTGAAAACTACAAGTCTCATGCGTTTTAGTGTTAAAAAAAAAATTTAAAAAATCGTTTGGGAAATGAGTTTACTCCCTGGGTACTTTCTTTGTATACTTTTGACTATACGGGCCGAGTCCGGGATTTACGGGAAATCGCAGGTTTTCATTTGCCGGCGATTAAACTTCTTTCATTAAGCGTCTCATCAAAAATGAAAACATTTTTGAAAACTGCAAGTCTCATGCGTTTTAGTGGTGAAAAGATAATTTAAAAAATCGTTTTGGAAATGAGTTTACTCAAAGGGTACTTTCTTTGTATACATTCGACTATACGGGCCAAGCCCGGGATTTACGGGAAATCGCGGGTTTTCTTTTGCCGGCGATTAAACCACTTTTATTCAGCGTCTCATCAAAAATGAAAACATTTTTTAAAACTACAAGTCTCATGCGTTTTAGTGGTAAAAAAAAAATTTAAAAAATCGTTCGGGAAATAAGTTTACTCCCTGGGTACTTTCTTTGTATACATTCGACTATACGGGCCAAGCCCGGGATTTACGGGAAATTGCGGGATTTCGTTTGCCGGCGATTAAACTTCTTTTATTCAGCGTCTCATCACAAATGAAAACATTTTTAAAAACTACAAGTCTCATGGGCTTTAGTGGTGAAATAATAATTTAAAAAATCGTTCGGGAAATGAGTTTACTCCCTGGGTACTTTCTTTGTATACTTTTGATTATACGGGCCGAGTCCGCGGTTTACGGGAAATGGCGGGTTTTCCTTGTGCCGGCGATTAAACTTCTTTTATTCAGCGTCTCATCAAAAATGAAAACATTTTTGAAAACTACAAGTCTCATACGTTTTAGTGGTGAAAAGATAATTTAAAAAATCGTTTTGGAGATGAGTTTACTCACAGGGTACTTTCTTTGTATACATTCGACTATACGGGCCAAGCCCGGGATTTACGGGAAATCGCGGGTTTTCGCTTGCCGGCGATTAAACCACTTTTATTAAGCGTCTCATCAAAAATGAAAACATTACAACTACAAGTCTCATGCGTTTTAGTGGTGAAAAAATAAATTAAAAAATCGTTCGAGAAATGAGTTTACTCCATGGGTACTTTCTTTGTATACTTTTGACTATACGGGCCAAGCCCGGGATTTACGGGAAATCGCGGGTTTTCGTTTGCCGGCGATTAAACTTCTTTTATTCAGCGTCTCATCAAAAATGAAAACATTTTTGAAAACTACAAGTCCTATGCGTTTTAGTGGTGAAAAAATATATTAAAAAATCGTTCTGGAAGTGAGTTTACTCACAAGGTACTTTCTTTGTATACATTCTACTATACGGGCCAAGCCCGGGATTTACGGGAAATTGCGGGTTTTCGTTTGCCGGCGATTAAACCTCTTTCATTAAGCGTCTCATCAAAAATAAAAACATTTTTGAAAACTACAAGTCTCATGCGTTTTAGTGTTAAAAAAAAAATTTAAAAAATCGTTTGGGAAATGAGTTTACTCCCTGGGTACTTTCTTTGTATACTTTTGACTATACGGGCCGAGTCCGGGATTTACGGGAAATCGCAGGTTTTCATTTGCCGGCGATTAAACTTCTTTCATTAAGCGTCTCATCAAAAATGAAAACATTTTTGAAAACTGCAAGTCTCATGCGTTTTAGTGGTGAAAAGATAATTTAAAAAATCGTTTTGGAAATGAGTTTACTCAAAGGGTACTTTCTTTGTATACATTCGACTGTACGGGCCAAGCCCGGGATTTACGGGAAATCGCGGGTTTTCTTTTGCCGGCGATTAAACCACTTTTATTCAGCGTCTCATCAAAAATGAAAACATTTTTTAAAACTACAAGTCTCATGCGTTTTAGTGGTAAAAAAAAAATTTAAAAAATCGTTCGGGAAATAAGTTTACTCCCTGGGTACTTTCTTTGTATACATTCGACTATACGGGCCAAGCCCGGGATTTACGGGAAACCGCGGGATTTCGTTTGTCGGCGATTAAACTTCTTTTATTCAGCGTCTCATCACAAATGAAAACATTTTTAAAAACTACAAATCTCATGGGCTTTAGTGGTGAAATAATAATTTAAAAAATCGTTCGGGAAATGAGTTTACTCCCTGGGTACTTTCTTTGTATACTTTTGATTATACGGGCCGAGTCCGCGGTTTACGGGAAATGGCGGGTTTTCCTTGTGCCGGCGATTAAACTTCTTTTATTCAGCGTCTCATCAAAAATGAAAACATTTTTGAAAACTACAAGTCTCATACGTTTTAGTGGTGAAAAGATAATTTAAAAAATCGTTTTGGAGATGAGTTTACTCACAGGGTACTTTCTTTGCATACATTCGACTATACGGGCCAAGCCCGGGATTTACGGGAAATCGCGGGTTTTCGCTTGCCGGCGATTAAACCACCTTTATTAAGCGTCTCATCAAAAATGAAAACATTTCTGAAAACTACAAGTCTCATGCGTTTTAGTGGTGAAAAAATAATTTAAAAAATCGTTCGGGAAATGAGTTTACTCCCTGGGTACTTTCTTTGTATACTTTTGACTATACGGGCCGAGTCCGGGATTTACGGGAAATCGCGGGTTTTCGTTTGCCGGCGATTAAACTTCTTTTATTCAGCGTCTCATCAAAAATGAAAACATTTCTGAAAACTACAAGTCTCATGCGTTTTAGTGGTGAAAAAATAATTTAAAAAATCGTTCGGGAAATGAGTTTACTCCCTGGGTACTTTCTTTGTATACTTTTGACTATACGGGCCGAGTCCGGGATTTACGGGAAATCGCGGGTTTTCGTTTGCCGGCGATTAAACTTCTTTTATTCAGCGTCTCATCAAAAATGAAAACATTTTTAAAAACTACAAGTCTCATGGGCTTTAGTGGTGAAATAATAATTTAAAAAATCGTTTGGGAAATGAGTTTACTCCCTGGGTACTTTCTTTGTATACTTTTGACTATACGGGCCGAGCCCGGGATTTACGGGAAATCGCGGATTTCGTTTGCCGGCGATTAAACCTCTTTCATTAAGCGTCTCATCAAAAATGAAAAAATTTTTGAAAACTGCAAGTCTCATGCGTTTTAGTGGTGAAAAAATAATTTAAAAAATCGTTTTGGAAGTGAGTTAACTCACAGGGTACTTTTTTTGTATACATTCGACTATACGGACTAAGCCCGGGATTTACGGGAAATCGCGGGTTTTCTTTTGCCGGCGATTAAACCACTTTTATTCAGCGTCTCATCAAAAATGAAAACATTTTTGAAAACTACAAGTCTCATGCGTTTTAGTGGTAAAAAAAATATTTAAAAAATCGTTCGGGAAATGAGTTTACTCCCTGGGTACTTTCTTTGTATACATTCGGCTATACGGGCCAAGCCCGGGATTTACGGGAAATCGCGGATTTCGTTTGCCGGCGATTAAACCTCTTTCATTAAGAGTCTCATCAAAAATGAAAAATTTTTTGAAAACTGCAAGTCTCATGCGTTTTAGTGGTGAAAAGATATATTAAAAAATCGTTTTGGAAATGAGTTTACTCACAGGGTACTTTCTTTGTATACATTCGACTATACGGGCCAAGCCCGGGATTGACGGAAAATCGCGGGTTTTCTTTTGCCGGCGATTAAACCTCTTTCATTAAGCGTCTCATCAAAAATGAAAACATTTTTGAAAACTACAAGTCTCATGCGTTTTAGTGGTAAAAAAAAAATTTAAGAAAATCGTTCGGGAAATGAGTTTACTCCCTGGGTACTTTCTTTGTATACATTCGACCATACCGGCCAAGCCCGGAATTTACGGGAAATCGCGGGATTTCGTTTGCCGGCGAGTAAACCTCTTTCATTAAGCGTCTCATCAAAAATGAAAACATTTTTGAAAACTGCAAGTCTCATGCGTTTTAGTGGTGAAAAAATAATTTAAAAAATCGTTTTGGAAATGAGTTTACTCACAGGGTGCTTTCTTTGTATACATTCGACTATACGGGCCAAGCCCAGGATTTACGGGAAATCGCGGATTTTCGTTTGCCGGCGATTAAACCACTTTCATTAAGCGTCTCATCAAAAATGAAAACATTTCTGAAAACTACAAGTCTCATGCGTTTTAGTGGTGAAAAAATAATTTAAAAAATCGTTCGGGAAATGAGTTTACTCCCTGGGTACTTTCTTTGTATACTTTTGACTATACGGGATGAGTCCGGATTTACGGCAAGTCGCGGGTTTTCGTTTGCCGGCGATTAAACTTCTCTTATTCAGCGTCTCATCAAAAATGAAAACATTTTTAAAAACTACAAGTCTCATGGCCTTTAGTGGTGGAATAATAATTTAAAAAATCGTTCGGGAAATGAGTTTACTCCCTGGGTACTTTCTTTGTATACTTTTGACTATACGGGCCGAGTCCGGATTTACGGGAAGTCGTGGGTTTTCGTTTTCCGACGATTAAACTTGTTTTATTCAGCGTCTCATCAAAAATGAAAACATTTTTAAAAACTACAAGTCTCATGGGCTTTAGTGGTGAAATAATAATTTAAAAAATCGTTCGGGAAATGACTTTACACCCTGGGTACTTTCTTTGTATACTTTTGACTATACGGGCCAAGCCCAGGATTTACGGGAAATCGCGGATTTTCGTTTGCCGGCGATTAAACCACTTTCATTAAGCGTCTCATCAAAAATGAAAACATTTCTGAAAACTACAAGTCTCATGCGTTTTAGTGGTGAAAAAATAATTTAAAAAATCGTTCGGGAAATGAGTTTACTCCCTGGGTACTTTCTTTGTATACTTTTGACTATACGGGATGAGTCCGGATTTACGGCAAGTCGCGGGTTTTCGTTTGCCGGCGATTAAACTTCTCTTATTCAGCGTCTCATCAAAAATGAAAACATTTTTAAAAACTACAAGTCTCATGGCCTTTAGTGGTGGAATAATAATTTAAAAAATCGTTCGGGAAATGAGTTTACTCCCTGGGTACTTTCTTTGTATACTTTTGACTATACGGGCCGAGTCCGGATTTACGGGAAGTCGTGGGTTTTCGTTTTCCGACGATTAAACTTGTTTTATTCAGCGTCTCATCAAAAATGAAAACATTTTTAAAAACTACAAGTCTCATGGGCTTTAGTGGTGAAATAATAATTTAAAAAATCGTTCGGGAAATGACTTTACACCCTGGGTACTTTCTTTGTATACTTTTGACTATACGGGCCGAGTCTGGGATTTACGGGAAGTTGTGGGTTTTCGTTTGCCGGCGATTAAACTTCTCTTATTCAGCGTCTCATCAAAAATGAAAACATTTTTAAAAACTACAAGTCTCATGGCCTTTAGTGGTGGAATAATAATTTAAAAAATCGTTCGGGAAATGAGTTTACTCCCTGGGTACTTTCTTTGTATACTTTTGACTATACGGGCCGAGTCCGGATTTACGGGAAGTCGTGGGTTCTCGTTTTCCGGCGATTAAACTTGTTTTATTCAGCGTCTCATCAAAAATGAAAACATTTTTAAAAACTACAAGTCTCATGGGCTTTAGTGGTGAAATAATAATTTAAAAAATCGTTCGGGAAATGATTTTTTACCCTGGGTACTTTCTTTGTATACTTTTGACTATACGGGCCGAGTCCGGGATTTACGGGAAGTTGTGGGTTTTCGTTTGCCGGCGATTAAATTTCTTTTATTCAGCGTCTCATTAAAAATGAAAACATTTTTAAAAACTACAAGTCTCATGGGCTTTAGTGGTGAAATAATAATTTAAAAAATCGTTCGGGAAATGACTTTACACCCTGGGTACTTTCTTTGTATGCTTTTGACTATACGGGCCGAGTCCAGGATTTACGGGAAATCGCGGATTTTCGTTTGCCGGCGATTAAACCACTTTCATTAAGCGTCTCATCAAAAATGAAAACATTTCTGAAAACTACAAGTCTCATGCGTTTTAGTGGTGAAAAAATAATTTAAAAAATCATTCGGGAAATGAGTTTACTCCCTGGGTACTTTCTTTGTATACTTTTGACTATACGGGCTGAGTCCGGATTTACGGCAAGTCGCGGGTTTTCGTTTGCCTGCGATTAATCCTCTTTTAATAAGCGTCTCATCAAAAATGAAAACATTTTTGAAAACTACAAGTCTCATGCGTTTTAGTGGTAAAAAAAATATTTAAAAAATCGTTCGGGAAATGAGTTTACTCCCTGGGTACTTTCTTTGTATACATTCACCTATACGGGCCAAGCCCGGGATTTACGGGAAATCGCGGATTTCGTTTGCCGGCGATTAAACCTCTTTCATTAAGCGTCTCATCAAAAATGAAAAAATTTTTGAAAACTGCAAGTCTCATGCGTTTTAGTGGTGAAAAAATAATTTAAAAAATCGTTTTGGAAGTGAGTTAACTCACAGGGTACTTTTTTTGTATACATTCGACTATACGGACTAAGCCCGGGATTTACGGGAAATCGCGGGTTTTCGTTTGCCGGCGATTAAACCACTTTTATTCAGCGTCTCATCAAAAATGAAAACATTTGTGAAAACTACAAGTCTCATGCGTTTTAGTGGTAAAAAAAATATTTAAAAAATCGTATGGGAAATGAGTTTACTCCCTGGGTACTTTCTTTGTATACATTCGACTATACGGGCCAAGCCCGGGATTTACGGGAAATCGCGGATTTCGTTTGCCGGCGATTAAACCTCTTTCATTAAGCGTCTCATCAAAAATGAAAAAATTTTTGAAAACTGCAAGTCTCATGCGTTTTAGTGGTGAAAAAATAATTTAAAAAATCGTTTTGGAAGTGAGTTAACTCACAGGGTACTTTTTTTGTATACATTCGACTATACGGACTAAGCCCGGGATTTACGGGAAATCGCGGGTTTTCTTTTGCCGGCGATTAAACCACTTTTATTCAGCGTCTCATCAAAAATGAAAACATTTTTGAAAACTACAAGTCTCATGCGTTTTAGTGGTAAAAAAAATATTTAAAAAATCGTTCGGGAAATGAGTTTACTCCCTGGGTACTTTCTTTGTATACATTCGACTATACGGGCCAAGCCCGGGATTTACGGGAAATCGCGGATTTCGTTTGCCGGCGATTAAACCTCTTTCATTAAGAGTCTCATCAAAAATGAAAAAATTTTTGAAAACTGCAAGTCTCATGCGTTTTAGTGGTGAAAAGATATATTAAAAAATCGTTTTGGAAATGAGTTTACTCACAGGGTACTTTCTTTGTATACATTCGACTATACGGGCCAAGCCCGGGATTGACGGAAAATCGCGGGTTTTCTTTTGCCGGCGATTAAACCTCTTTCATTAAGCGTCTCATCAAAAATGAAAACATTTTTGAAAACTACAAGTCTCATGCGTTTTAGTGGTAAAAAAAAAATTTAAGAAAATCGTTCGGGAAATGAGTTTACTCCCTGGGTACTTTCTTTGTATACATTCGACCATACCGGCCAAGCCCGGAATTTACGGGAAATCGCGGGATTTCGTTTGCCTGCGATTAATCCTCTTTTATTAAGCGTCTCATCAAAAATGAAAACATTTTTGAAAACTACAAGTCTCATGCGTTTTAGTGGTAAAAAAAATATTTAAAAAATCGTTCGGGAAATGAGTTTACTCCCTGGGTACTTTCTTTGTATACATTCACCTATACGGGCCAAGCCCGGGATTTACGGGAAATCGCGGATTTCGTTTGCCGGCGATTAAACCTCTTTCATTAAGCGTCTCATCAAAAATGAAAAAATTTTTGAAAACTGCAAGTCTCATGCGTTTTAGTGGTAAAAAAATAATTTAAAAAATCGTTTTGGAAGTGAGTTAACTCACAGTGTACTTTTTTTGTATACATTCGACTATACGGACTAAGCCCGGGATTTACGGGAAATCGCGGGTTTTCGTTTGCCGGCGATTAAACCACTTTTATTCAGCGTCTCATCAAAAATGAAAACATTTGTGAAAACTACAAGTCTCATGCGTTTTAGTGGTAAAAAAAATATTTAAAAAATCGTTCGGGAAATGAGTTTACTCCCTGGGTACTTTCTTTGTATACATTCGACTATACGGGCCAAGCCCGGGATTTACGGGAAATCGCGGATTTCGTTTGCCGGCGATTAAACCTCTTTCATTAAGCGTCTCATCAAAAATGAAAAATTTTTTGAAAACTGCAAGTCTCATGCGTTTTAGTGGTGAAAAAATAATTTAAAAAATCGTTTTGGAAGTGAGTTAACTCACAGGGTACTTTTTTTGTATACATTCGACTATACGGACTAAGCCCGGGATTTACGGGAAATCGCGGGTTTTCTTTTGCCGGCGATTAAACCACTTTTATTCAGCGTCTCATCAAAAATGAAAACATTTTTGAAAACTACAAGTCTCATGCGTTTTAGTGGTAAAAAAAATATTTAAAAAATCGTTCGGGAAATGAGTTTACTCCCTGGGTACTTTCTTTGTATACATTCGACTATACGGGCCAAGCCCGGGATTTACGGGAAATCGCGGATTTTCGTTTGCCGGCGATTAAACCACTTTCATTAAGCGTCTCATCAAAAATGAAAACATTTCTGAAAACTACAAGTCTCATGCGTTTTAGTGGTGAAAAAATAATTTAAAAAATCATTCGGGAAATGAGTTTACTCCCTGGGTACTTTCTTTGTATACTTTTGACTATACGGGCTGAGTCCGGATTTACGGCAAGTCGCGGGTTTTCGTTTGCCTGCGATTAATCCTCTTTTAATAAGCGTCTCATCAAAAATGAAAACATTTTTGAAAACTACAAGTCTCATGCGTTTTAGTGGTAAAAAAAATATTTAAAAAATCGTTCGGGAAATGAGTTTACTCCCTGGGTACTTTCTTTGTATACATTCACCTATACGGGCCAAGCCCGGGATTTACGGGAAATCGCGGATTTCGTTTGCCGGCGATTAAACCTCTTTCATTAAGCGTCTCATCAAAAATGAAAAAATTTTTGAAAACTGCAAGTCTCATGCGTTTTAGTGGTGAAAAAATAATTTAAAAAATCGTTTTGGAAGTGAGTTAACTCACAGGGTACTTTTTTTGTATACATTCGACTATACGGACTAAGCCCGGGATTTACGGGAAATCGCGGGTTTTCTTTTGCCGGCGATTAAACCACTTTTATTCAGCGTCTCATCAAAAATGAAAACATTTTTGAAAACTACAAGTCTCATGCGTTTTAGTGGTAAAAAAAATATTTAAAAAATCGTTCGGGAAATGAGTTTACTCCCTGGGTACTTTCTTTGTATACATTCGACTATACGGGCCAAGCCCGGGATTTACGGGAAATCGCGGATTTTCGTTTGCCGGCGATTAAACCACTTTCATTAAGCGTCTCATCAAAAATGAAAACATTTCTGAAAACTACAAGTCTCATGCGTTTTAGTGGTGAAAAAATAATTTAAAAAATCATTCGGGAAATGAGTTTACTCCCTGGGTACTTTCTTTGTATACTTTTGACTATACGGGCTGAGTCCGGATTTACGGCAAGTCGCGGGTTTTCGTTTGCCTGCGATTAATCCTCTTTTAATAAGCGTCTCATCAAAAATGAAAACATTTTTGAAAACTACAAGTCTCATGCGTTTTAGTGGTAAAAAAAATATTTAAAAAATCGTTCGGGAAATGAGTTTACTCCCTGGGTACTTTCTTTGTATACATTCACCTATACGGGCCAAGCCCGGGATTTACGGGAAATCGCGGATTTCGTTTGCCGGCGATTAAACCTCTTTCATTAAGCGTCTCATCAAAAATGAAAAAATTTTTGAAAACTGCAAGTCTCATGCGTTTTAGTGGTGAAAAAATAATTTAAAAAATCGTTTTGGAAGTGAGTTAACTCACAGGGTACTTTTTTTGTATACATTCGACTATACGGACTAAGCCCGGGATTTACGGGAAATCGCGGGTTTTCGTTTGCCGGCGATTAAACCACTTTTATTCAGCGTCTCATCAAAAATGAAAACATTTGTGAAAACTACAAGTCTCATGCGTTTTAGTGGTAAAAAAAATATTTAAAAAATCGTTCGGGAAATGAGTTTACTCCCTGGGTACTTTCTTTGTATACATTCGACTATACGGGCCAAGCCCGGGATTTACGGGAAATCGCGGATTTCGTTTGCCGGCGATTAAACCTCTTTCATTAAGCGTCTCATCAAAAATGAAAACATTTTTAAAAACTACAAGTCTCATGGGCTTTAGTGGTGAAATAATAATTTAAAAAATCGTTCGGGAAATGATTTTTTACCCTGGGTACTTTCTTTGTATACTTTTGACTATACGGGCCGAGTCCGGGATTTACGGGAAGTTGTGGGTTTTCGTTTGCCGGCGATTAAATTTCTTTTATTCAGCGTCTCATTAAAAATGAAAACATTTTTAAAAACTACAAGTCTCATGGGCTTTAGTGGTGAAATAATAATTTAAAAAATCGTTCGGGAAATGACTTTACACCCTGGGTACTTTCTTTGTATGCTTTTGACTATACGGGCCGAGTCCAGGATTTACGGGAAATCGCGGATTTTCGTTTGCCGGCGATTAAACCACTTTCATTAAGCGTCTCATCAAAAATGAAAACATTTCTGAAAACTACAAGTCTCATGCGTTTTAGTGGTGAAAAAATAATTTAAAAAATCATTCGGGAAATGAGTTTACTCCCTGGGTACTTTCTTTGTATACTTTTGACTATACGGGCTGAGTCCGGATTTACGGCAAGTCGCGGGTTTTCGTTTGCCTGCGATTAATCCTCTTTTAATAAGCGTCTCATCAAAAATGAAAACATTTTTGAAAACTACAAGTCTCATGCGTTTTAGTGGTAAAAAAAATATTTAAAAAATCGTTCGGGAAATGAGTTTACTCCCTGGGTACTTTCTTTGTATACATTCACCTATACGGGCCAAGCCCGGGATTTACGGGAAATCGCGGATTTCGTTTGCCGGCGATTAAACCTCTTTCATTAAGCGTCTCATCAAAAATGAAAAAATTTTTGAAAACTGCAAGTCTCATGCGTTTTAGTGGTGAAAAAATAATTTAAAAAATCGTTTTGGAAGTGAGTTAACTCACAGGGTACTTTTTTTGTATACATTCGACTATACGGACTAAGCCCGGGATTTACGGGAAATCGCGGGTTTTCGTTTGCCGGCGATTAAACCACTTTTATTCAGCGTCTCATCAAAAATGAAAACATTTGTGAAAACTACAAGTCTCATGCGTTTTAGTGGTAAAAAAAATATTTAAAAAATCGTATGGGAAATGAGTTTACTCCCTGGGTACTTTCTTTGTATACATTCGACTATACGGGCCAAGCCCGGGATTTACGGGAAATCGCGGATTTCGTTTGCCGGCGATTAAACCTCTTTCATTAAGCGTCTCATCAAAAATGAAAAAATTTTTGAAAACTGCAAGTCTCATGCGTTTTAGTGGTGAAAAAATAATTTAAAAAATCGTTTTGGAAGTGAGTTAACTCACAGGGTACTTTTTTTGTATACATTCGACTATACGGACTAAGCCCGGGATTTACGGGAAATCGCGGGTTTTCTTTTGCCGGCGATTAAACCACTTTTATTCAGCGTCTCATCAAAAATGAAAACATTTTTGAAAACTACAAGTCTCATGCGTTTTAGTGGTAAAAAAAATATTTAAAAAATCGTTCGGGAAATGAGTTTACTCCCTGGGTACTTTCTTTGTATACATTCGACTATACGGGCCAAGCCCGGGATTTACGGGAAATCGCGGATTTCGTTTGCCGGCGATTAAACCTCTTTCATTAAGAGTCTCATCAAAAATGAAAAAATTTTTGAAAACTGCAAGTCTCATGCGTTTTAGTGGTGAAAAGATATATTAAAAAATCGTTTTGGAAATGAGTTTACTCACAGGGTACTTTCTTTGTATACATTCGACTATACGGGCCAAGCCCGGGATTGACGGAAAATCGCGGGTTTTCTTTTGCCGGCGATTAAACCTCTTTCATTAAGCGTCTCATCAAAAATGAAAACATTTTTGAAAACTACAAGTCTCATGCGTTTTAGTGGTAAAAAAAAAATTTAAGAAAATCGTTCGGGAAATGAGTTTACTCCCTGGGTACTTTCTTTGTATACATTCGACCATACCGGCCAAGCCCGGAATTTACGGGAAATCGCGGGATTTCGTTTGCCTGCGATTAATCCTCTTTTATTAAGCGTCTCATCAAAAATGAAAACATTTTTGAAAACTACAAGTCTCATGCGTTTTAGTGGTAAAAAAAATATTTAAAAAATCGTTCGGGAAATGAGTTTACTCCCTGGGTACTTTCTTTGTATACATTCACCTATACGGGCCAAGCCCGGGATTTACGGGAAATCGCGGATTTCGTTTGCCGGCGATTAAACCTCTTTCATTAAGCGTCTCATCAAAAATGAAAAAATTTTTGAAAACTGCAAGTCTCATGCGTTTTAGTGGTAAAAAAATAATTTAAAAAATCGTTTTGGAAGTGAGTTAACTCACAGTGTACTTTTTTTGTATACATTCGACTATACGGACTAAGCCCGGGATTTACGGGAAATCGCGGGTTTTCGTTTGCCGGCGATTAAACCACTTTTATTCAGCGTCTCATCAAAAATGAAAACATTTGTGAAAACTACAAGTCTCATGCGTTTTAGTGGTAAAAAAAATATTTAAAAAATCGTTCGGGAAATGAGTTTACTCCCTGGGTACTTTCTTTGTATACATTCGACTATACGGGCCAAGCCCGGGATTTACGGGAAATCGCGGATTTCGTTTGCCGGCGATTAAACCTCTTTCATTAAGCGTCTCATCAAAAATGAAAAATTTTTTGAAAACTGCAAGTCTCATGCGTTTTAGTGGTGAAAAAATAATTTAAAAAATCGTTTTGGAAGTGAGTTAACTCACAGGGTACTTTTTTTGTATACATTCGACTATACGGACTAAGCCCGGGATTTACGGGAAATCGCGGGTTTTCTTTTGCCGGCGATTAAACCACTTTTATTCAGCGTCTCATCAAAAATGAAAACATTTTTGAAAACTACAAGTCTCATGCGTTTTAGTGGTAAAAAAAATATTTAAAAAATCGTTCGGGAAATGAGTTTACTCCCTGGGTACTTTCTTTGTATACATTCGACTATACGGGCCAAGCCCGGGATTTACGGGAAATCGCGGATTTTCGTTTGCCGGCGATTAAACCACTTTCATTAAGCGTCTCATCAAAAATGAAAACATTTCTGAAAACTACAAGTCTCATGCGTTTTAGTGGTGAAAAAATAATTTAAAAAATCATTCGGGAAATGAGTTTACTCCCTGGGTACTTTCTTTGTATACTTTTGACTATACGGGCTGAGTCCGGATTTACGGCAAGTCGCGGGTTTTCGTTTGCCTGCGATTAATCCTCTTTTAATAAGCGTCTCATCAAAAATGAAAACATTTTTGAAAACTACAAGTCTCATGCGTTTTAGTGGTAAAAAAAATATTTAAAAAATCGTTCGGGAAATGAGTTTACTCCCTGGGTACTTTCTTTGTATACATTCACCTATACGGGCCAAGCCCGGGATTTACGGGAAATCGCGGATTTCGTTTGCCGGCGATTAAACCTCTTTCATTAAGCGTCTCATCAAAAATGAAAAAATTTTTGAAAACTGCAAGTCTCATGCGTTTTAGTGGTGAAAAAATAATTTAAAAAATCGTTTTGGAAGTGAGTTAACTCACAGGGTACTTTTTTTGTATACATTCGACTATACGGACTAAGCCCGGGATTTACGGGAAATCGCGGGTTTTCGTTTGCCGGCGATTAAACCACTTTTATTCAGCGTCTCATCAAAAATGAAAACATTTGTGAAAACTACAAGTCTCATGCGTTTTAGTGGTAAAAAAAATATTTAAAAAATCGTTCGGGAAATGAGTTTACTCCCTGGGTACTTTCTTTGTATACATTCGACTATACGGGCCAAGCCCGGGATTTACGGGAAATCGCGGATTTCGTTTGCCGGCGATTAAACCTCTTTCATTAAGCGTCTCATCAAAAATGAAAAAATTTTTGAAAACTGCAAGTCTCATGCGTTTTAGTGGTGAAAAAATAATTTAAAAAATCGTTTTGGAAGTGAGTTAACTCACAGGGTACTTTTTTTGTATACATTCGACTATACGGACTAAGCCCGGGATTTACGGGAAATCGCGGGTTTTCTTTTGCCGGCGATTAAACCACTTTTATTCAGCGTCTCATCAAAAATGAAAACATTTTTGAAAACTACAAGTCTCATGCGTTTTAGTGGTAAAAAAAAAATTTAAGAAAATCGTTCGGGAAATGAGTTTACTCCCTGGGTACTTTCTTTGTATACATTCGACCATACCGGCCAAGCCCGGAATTTACGGGAAATCGCGGGATTTCGTTTGCCGGCGAGTAAACCTCATTCATTAAGCGTCTCATCAAAAATGAAAACATTTTTGAAAACTGCAAGTCTCATGCGTTTTAGTGGTGAAAAAATAATTTAAAAAATCGTTTTGGAAATGAGTTTACTCACAGGGTGCTTTCTTTGTATACATTCGACTATACGGGCCAAGCCCAGGATTTACGGGAAATCGCGGATTTTCGTTTGCCGGCGATTAAACCACTTTCATTAAGCGTCTCATCAAAAATGAAAACATTTCTGAAAACTACAAGTCTCATGCGTTTTAGTGGTGAAAAAATAATTTAAAAAATCGTTCGGGAAATGAGTTTACTCCCTGGGTACTTTCTTTGTATACTTTTGACTATACGGGCTGAGTCCGGATTTACGGCAAGTCGCGGGTTTTCGTTTGCCGGCGATTAAACTTCTCTTATTCAGCGTCTCATCAAAAATGAAAACATTTTTAAAAACTACAAGTCTCATGGCCTTTAGTGGTGGAATAATAATTTAAAAAATCGTTCGGGAAATGAGTTTACTCCCTGGGTACTTTCTTTGTATACTTTTGACTATACGGGCCGAGTCCGGATTTACGGGAAGTCGTGGGTTTTCGTTTTCCGACGATTAAACTTGTTTTATTCAGCGTCTCATCAAAAATGAAAACATTTTTAAAAACTACAAGTCTCATGGGCTTTAGTGGTGAAATAATAATTTAAAAAATCGTTCGGGAAATGACTTTACACCCTGGGTACTTTCTTTGTATACTTTTGACTATACGGGCCGAGTCTGGGATTTACGGGAAGTTGTGGGTTTTCGTTTGCCGGCGATTAAACTTCTCTTATTCAGCGTCTCATCAAAAATGAAAACATTTTTAAAAACTACAAGTCTCATGGCCTTTAGTGGTGGAATAATAATTTAAAAAATCGTTCGGGAAATGAGTTTACTCCCTGGGTACTTTCTTTGTATACTTTTGACTATACGGGCCGAGTCCGGATTTACGGGAAGTCGTGGGTTCTCGTTTTCCGGCGATTAAACTTGTTTTATTCAGCGTCTCATCAAAAATGAAAACATTTTTAAAAACTACAAGTCTCATGGGCTTTAGTGGTGAAATAATAATTTAAAAAATCGTTCGGGAAATGATTTTTTACCCTGGGTACTTTCTTTGTATACTTTTGACTATACGGGCCGAGTCCGGGATTTACGGGAAGTTGTGGGTTTTCGTTTGCCGGCGATTAAATTTCTTTTATTCAGCGTCTCATTAAAAATGAAAACATTTTTAAAAACTACAAGTCTCATGGGCTTTAGTGGTGAAATAATAATTTAAAAAATAGTTCGGGAAATGACTTTACACCCTGGGTACTTTCTTTGTATGCTTTTGACTATACGGGCCGAGTCCAGGATTTACGGGAAATCGCGGATTTTCGTTTGCCGGCGATTAAACCACTTTCATTAAGCGTCTCATCAAAAATGAAAACATTTCTGAAAACTACAAGTCTCATGCGTTTTAGTGGTGAAAAAATAATTTAAAAAATCATTCGGGAAATGAGTTTACTCCCTGGGTACTTTCTTTGTATACTTTTGACTATACGGGCTGAGTCCGGATTTACGGCAAGTCGCGGGTTTTCGTTTGCCGGCGATTAAACTTCTCTTATTCAGCGTCTCATCAAAAATGAAAACATTTTTAAAAACTACAAGTCTCATGGCCTTTAGTGGTGGAATAATAATTTAAAAAATCGTTCGGGAAATGAGTTTACTCCCTGGGTACTTTCTTTGTATACTTTTGACTATACGGGCCGAGTCCGGATTTACGGGAAGTCGTGGGTTTTCGTTTTCCGACGATTAAACTTGTTTTATTCAGCGTCTCATCAAAAATGAAAACATTTTTAAAAACTACAAGTCTCATGGGCTTTAGTGGTGAAATAATAATTTAAAAAATCGTTCGGGAAATGATTTTTCACCCTGGGTACTTTCTTTGTATACTTTTGACTATACGGGCCGAGTCTGGGATTTACGGGAAGTTGTGGGTTTTCGTTTGCCGGCGATTAAACTTCTCTTATTCAGCGTCTCATCAAAAATGAAAACATTTTTAAAAACTACAAGTCTCATGGCCTTTAGTGGTGGAATAATAATTTAAAAAATCGTTCGGGAAATGAGTTTACTCCCTGGGTACTTTCTTTGTATACTTTTGACTATACGGGCCGAGTCCGGATTTACGGGAAGTCGTGGGTTCTCGTTTTCCGGCGATTAAACTTGTTTTATTCAGCGTCTCATCAAAAATGAAAACATTTTTAAAAACTACAAGTCTCATGGGCTTTAGTGGTGAAATAATAATTTAAAAAATCGTTCGGGAAATGATTTTTTACCCTGGGTACTTTCTTTGTATACTTTTGACTATACGGGCCGAGTCCGGGATTTACGGGAAGTTGTGGGTTTTCGTTTGCCGGCGATTAAATTTCTTTTATTCAGCGTCTCATTAAAAATGAAAACATTTTTAAAAACTACAAGTCTCATGGGCTTTAGTGGTGAAATAATAATTTAAAAAATCGTTCGGGAAATGACTTTACACCCTGGGTACTTTCTTTGTATGCTTTTGACTATACGGGCCGAGTCCGGGATTTACGGGAAATCGCAGGTTTTCGTTTGCCGGCGATTAAACTTCTTTTATTCAGCGTCTCATTAAAAATGAAAACATTTTTGAAAACTACAAGTCTCATGCGTTTTAGTGGTGAAAAAATAATTTAAAAAATCGTTCGGGAAATGATTTTTCACCCTGGGTACTTTCTTTGTATACTTTTGACTATACGGGCCGAGTCCGGGATTTACGGGAAGTTGTGGGTTTTCGTTTGCCGGCGATTAAATTTCTTTTATTCAGCGTCTCATTAAAAATGAAAACATTTTTAAAAACTACAAGTCTCATGGGCTTTAGTGGTGAAATAATAATTTAAAAAATCGTTCGGGAAATGACTTTACACCCTGGGTACTTTCTTTGTATGCTTTTGACTATACGGGCCGAGTCCGGGATTTACGGGAAATCGCAGGTTTTCGTTTGCCGGCGATTAAACTTCTTTTATTCAGCGTCTCATCAAAAATGAAAACATTTTTGAAAACTACAAGTCTCATGCGTTTTAGTGGTGAAAAAATAATTTAAAAAATCGTTCGGGAAATGATTTTTCACCCTGGGTACTTTCTTTGTATACTTTTGACTATACGGGCCGAGTCCGGGATTTACGGGAAGTTGTGGGTTTTCGTTTGCCGGCGATTAAATTTCTTTTATTCAGCGTCTCATCAAAAATGAAAACAATTTTAAAAACTACAAGTCTCATGGGCTTTAGTGGTGAAATAATAATTTAAAAAATCGTTCGGGAAATGACTTTACACCCTGGGTACTTTCTTTGTATACTTTTCACTATACGGGCCGAGTCCGGGATTTACGGGAAATCGCAGGTTTTCGTTTGCCGGCGATTAAACTTCCTTTATTCAGCGTCTTATCAAAAATGAAAACATTTTTGAAAACTACAAGTCTCATGCGTTTTAGTGGTGAAAAAATAATTTAAAAAATCGTTCGGGAAATGAGTTTACTACCTGGGTACTTTCTTTGTATACTTTTGACTATGCGGGCCGAGTCCGGGGTTTACGGGAAATGGCGGGTTTTCGTTTGCCGGCGATTAAACTTCTTTTATTCAGCGTCTGATCAAAAATGAAAACATTTTTGAAAACTACAAGTCTCAAGCGTTTTAGTGGTGAAAAAAAAATTCAAAAAATCGTTCGGGAAATGAGTTTACTCCCTGGGTAGTTTCTTTGTATACATTCGACTATACGGGCCAAGCCCGGGATTTACGGGTAATCGCGGGATTTCGTTTGCCGGCAATTAAACCTCTTTCATTAAGCGTCTCATCAAAAATGAAAACATTTTTGAAAACTACAAGTCTCATGCGTTTTAGTGGTAAAAAAAAAAATTAAAAAATCGTTCGGGAAATGAGTTTACACCCTGGGTACTTTCTTTGTATACTTTTGACTATACGGGCCGAGTCCGGGATTTACGGGAAATCGCAGGTTTTCGTTTGCCGGCGATTAAACTTCTTTTATTCAGCGTCTCATCAAAAATGAAAACATTTTTGAAAACTACAAGTCTCATGCGTTTCAGTGGTGAAAAAATAAATTAAAAAATCGTTCGGGAAATGAGTTTACTTCCTGGGTACTTTCTTTGTATACTTTTGACTATACGGGCCAAGCCCGGGATTTACGGGAAATCGCGGGTTTTCGTTTGCCGGCGATTAAACTTCTTTTATTCAGCGTCTGATCAGAAATGAAAACATTTTTGAAAACTACAAGTCTCATGCGTTTTAGTGGTGAAAAAATAATTTAAAAAATCGTTCGGGAAATGAGTTTACTACCTGGGTACTTTCTTTGTATACTTTTGACTATGCGGGCCGAGTCCGGGGTTTACGGGAAATGGCGGGTTTTCGTTTGCCGGCGATTAAACTTCTTTTATTCAGCGTCTGATCAAAAATGAAAACATTTTTGAAAACTACAAGTCTCAAGCGTTTTAGTGGTGAAAAAAAAATTCAAAAAATCGTTCGGGAAATGAGTTTACTCCCTGGGTACTTTCTTTGTATACATTCGACTATACGGGCCAAGCCCGGGATTTACGGGTAATCGCGGGATTTCGTTTGCCGGCAATTAAACCTCTTTCATTAAGCGTCTCATCAAAAATGAAAACATTTTTGAAAACTACAAGTCTCATGCGTTTTAGTGGTAAAAAAAAAAATTAAAAAATCGTTCGGGAAATGAGTTTACACCCTGGGTACTTTCTTTGTATACTTTTGACTATACGGGCCGAGTCCGGGATTTACGGGAAATCGCAGGTTTTCGTTTGCCGGCGATTAAACTTCTTTTATTCAGCGTCTCATCAAAAATGAAAACATTTTTGAAAACTACAAGTCTCATGCGTTTCAGTGGTGAAAAAATAAATTAAAAAATCGTTCGGGAAATGAGTTTACTTCCTGGGTACTTTCTTTGTATACTTTTGACTATACGGGCCAAGCCCGGGATTTACGGGAAATCGCGGGTTTTCGTTTGCCGGCGATTATACTTCTTTTATTCATCGTCTCATCAAAAATGAAAACATTTTTGAAAACTACAAGTCTTATGCGTTTTAGTGGTGAAAGAATAATTTAAAAAATCGTTCCGGAAATAAGTTTACTCACAGCGTACTTTCTTTGTATACATTCGACTATACGGGCCAAGCCCGGGATTTACGGGAAATCGCGGGTTTTCGTTTGCCGGCGATTAAACTTCTTTTATTCAGTGTCTGATCAGAAATGAAAACATTTTTGAAAACTACAAGTCTCAAGCGTTTTAGTGGTGAAAAAGAAAATTAAAAAATCGTTCGGGAAATGAGTTTACTCCCTGGGTACTTTCTTTGTATACATTCGACTATACGGGCCAAGCCCGGGATTTACGGGAAATCGCGGGATTTCGTTTGCCGGCCATTAAACCTCTTTAATTAAGCGTCTCATCAAAAATGAAAACATTTTTGAAAACTACAAGTCTCATGCGTTTTAGTGGTAAAAAAAAAATTTAAAAAATCGTTCGGGAAATGAGTTTACACCCTGGGTACTTTCTTTGTATACTTTTGACTATACGGGCCGAGTCCTGGATTTACGGGAAATCGCAGGTTTTCGTTTGCCGGCGATTAAACTTCTTTTATTCAGCGTCTCATCAAAAATGAAAACATTTTTGAAAACTTTAAGTCTCATGCGTTTTAGTGGTGAAAAAATAATTTAAAAAATCGTTCCGGAAATGAGTTTACTCACAGGGTACTTTCTTTGTATACATTCGACTATACGGGCCAAGCCCGGGATTTACGGGAAATCGCGGGTTTTCGTTTGCCGGCGATTAAACCTCTTTCATTAAGCGTCTCATCAAACATGAAAACATTTTTAAAAACTACAAGTCTCGTGCGTTTTAGTGGTAAAAAAAAAATTTAAAAAATCGTTCGGGAAATGAGTTTACTCCCTGGGTACTTTCTTTGTATACATTCGACTATACGGGCCAAGCCCGGGATTTACGGGAAATCGCGGGTTTTCGTTTGCCGGCGATTAAACCTCTTTCATTAAGCGTCTCATCAAAAATGAAAACATTTTTGAAAACTACAAGTCTTATGCGTTTTAGTGGTGAAAAAATAATTTAAAAAATCGTTCCGGAAATGAGTTTACTCACAGGGTACTTTCTTTGTATACATTCGACTATACGGGCCAAGCCCGGGATTTACGGGAAATCGCTGGTTTTCGTTTGCCGGCGATTAAACCTCTTTCATTAAGCGTCTCATCAAAAATGAAAACATTTTTGAAAACTACAAGTCTCATGCGTTTTAGTGGTGAAAAGATAATTTAAGAAATCGTTTTGGAAATGAGTTTACTCACAGGGTACTTTCTTTGTATACATTCGACTATACGGGCCAAGCCCAGGATTTACGGGAAATCGCGGGTTTTCGTTTGCCGGCGATTAAACCTCTTTCATTAAGCGTCTCATCGAAATTGAAAACATTTTTGAAAACTACAAGTCTCATGCGTTTTAGTGGTAAAAAAAATTAAAAAAATCTTCGGGAAATGAGTTTACTCCCTGGGTACTTTCTTTGTATACTTTTGACTATACGGGCCAAGCCCGGGATTTACGGGAAATCGCGGGTTTTCGTTTGCCGGCGATTAAACCTCTTTCATTAAGCGTCTCATCAAAAATGAAAACATTTTTGAAAACTACAAGTCTTATGCGTTTTAGTGGTGAAAAAATAATTTAAAAAATCGTTCCGGAAATGAGTT